>NC_072405.2:20042500-21242500 GCF_028858775.2 Pan troglodytes
TGCAGTGAACTATGATTGTGACACTGCACTCCAGCCTGGACTGCGGAGCAGGACCCTGTCTCTTGTACATACATACACACACACACACACACACACACACACACACACACATACACACACATACATACATACATACCCAGGTTCTACCTCTGGTGATTCTGACTCAGTAGGGTGGGATATCCCCTAGGGATCCTGCTGTTCAGCCTGGTCTGGGATCCACTTTTCATTGGGAACTGAGACACTGGCTGTGAGCCTTTCTGTCCTGAGATGTAGAGGTCATGGCGATGCAGGTTCAAGCTTAAGGAGACCTGACTGTGCGTTAGGTATTGTGCTGAACATCATCTCTTACTCTCACAGCAACATCCTTAGAAGGTTAATGATGTATCCGTGCTCTACAGATGAGGAACTGAGCTTTCAGAGGAGTTTAGCTTGTTTAAAACTTATTCTTCCTATTGGAAACTTCGTACCCTTTGACCAGTGTCTCCCATCCCCTCCCTTTCCTTCACCCCAGCCCCTGATAACCACTGTCCTACTCTCTATTTCTGTGAGTTCAACTTCTTTAGATTCCACATATAAGTAAAACCATGCAGTATCTGTCTTTCTGTGCCTGGCTTATTTCACTTAACACAATGTCTTTCAAGTTCATCTGTGTTGTTGAAAATGACAGGATTTCTTTCTTTTTTAAGGGTTAATAGTATTCCGTTGTGTGTATATAGTACATTGGCTTTATCCTTTCATCCACTGATGGACACTTAGGTTGATTCTATATCTTGGGTATTGTGAATAGAGCTGCAGTGAACATAGGAATGTAGGGATCCCTTCGACATATTTTGATTTTTTTTTTTTTTTTGGTCTATATCCAGAAGTTGGGTTGCTGGATTATATGTTTTGAAATCTATAGCACAGCAGCGTGACTATAGTCAATAATAATGTATCTTTCAAAATAACTAAGTGGGCACATTTCAAATGTCGCATCATGAAAATTGTCGGTAAATTAGGGGATGGATGTGTTCATTAGTTTGATCTAATCATCCCACATTGTATACACGTACCAAAACATCACATACATGGGTACAATTATGATTTGTCAATTAAAATAACTTTAGTTAAAAAAATAACTTGTTCAAAGCCCCAGTTGGGATTGATGGAGCTTGGACATGCACCAAGGCTGTTGCTCTCAGGCCCACAGAGTCCTTTGTCCACGAATGTTGAAGCCCTACCTGAGATTTCTACTGAGATCAGTGTAGGGATTCAATGTCTCAGAATCATCCCATCCTCCAGGGCCCACAAGTCCATGACCGCTGCCTCTACCCCCGACCCTACTGACCTGAAATGTGGCCCCTGCTTTCATTTCCAGGAGCATACAACACTTACACCAAGCATTGATGGGTTTTGTTGACTTCATTTGAGATGTGGGGCCGTGGAGAGGGTCCCATGATCCTTGCTTGGTGTTGGCCAACTCATTGACTTCTCTCCTTTGACTTCACCCTTCCCTTTTCTACTCACCTCCTCTGTCATGGATTGCTCTGGGAATTCTGAGCCGTGGTTCCTTTATTTTGCAGATAACCTTCATTCTTCTCTGCAATGAATCCCAAAAGTGTGTAGTTGAGCTGACTGCAAGGTGCTTGACACGCAAGAGAATTTACAAATGGGATTCGGCCTCTGGAAAGTGGTGGTAGTTCCAGATTTATGTGGATGTTACTTTGTTTTTCCCTATAAGATCTATTCTTCAAACTATCAAGCTCTTGGCTCCTGGCTGCAGTCGTTTGCTGGTGGCAGTGGGCTGGGTACTGCCTCCGGGGAGAAATGCTGCCCACTTAGAGAAAGGGAAACTGGTTCTCTTTAAGAGGCAGAGGGAGGTTTCCAGTGCCAGTTTGTTTGGAGGCAAAATGGCTGTTGTATTAAAATTGCCCAAACTTGGGCTGGTGCCTTGTGTGTTTAGAGCTCAAAGCCACGATTGTTTTCTTTTCTTTTTTTTTTTTTTTTTTTTTTTTGGTGGTTGGTTTTCCATCTTTTTGCTTGGCAGGTTTCTGCTAATAGCTTCAACCTCAAGAGGCCCATTATACAGACACTAATAGCACCTACTATGTGTCAGTCTGTAGTGCCTACTATGTGCCAGGCATTGGAGATAATATAATGATGAACAAGATAAACATGGCATTTGGAAAAGAGAGTCTAGTTCCCACTCTCAGCCCACCCCAAAGAGAGGCCAGAATTGGGCTTCCAAAGATCTCAGATGCCCTTGCAGCACCTCCCTGAAGAGGACGGGTGAAGCTTTGGTGTCTGCAGAGAATTTGGCTGGACAATCCCTCAGTTTTGGAACGATGGGAAGGAGCTGCCATCTGTGTTTAAGATGAGAAGTGGGGGAGTGGCTGGATATCAGAGGAAGCCAAGATGAAGAGAAGGTTTTTGTGAGTTCCTATGCATAGTGGAGACCTGTTCTAGTGAGGGTCCCTGGGGCTGAGCCTGTGGGTCAGTGGAATGATGCTGTGAGGAGGGTCTTGCTATAGCAGGTGGCCCAAAGAAAGTTGATGGATCATGAGCAGCTGGAAGAATGGAGAGTTCGGGGGATGTAGTTCCTACTTGGCTTTCCAACAGTGTGTAAGCCCAGAATTCTTACATAAGCCCATGGAGAAGAAAAAGGAATGCTGGTAACGACAAGATTGAATTCTCCACCTGCCAGGCATCCAGGGACTCAGAGCAGATTTAACTGAAGTTACAGAAATAGGAATGTGACATTTCCTACATCCGGGTGTGCTAGAGCAAATGGATTCCCTCTCTGGTTTTTGGGGAAGGAGAATGCTAACATACAAGACTCCAGGTTTTCGCTCTTAAACCTGGTGCCTAGAGATGCATTTTCTACTGGATGCAGACAGAAGCTCCATATAGACATATCCATCGCTGCATCTCTCATGCCTTGTGTTCTCCCTAATTTTCCCTTTTTAACCCACAGAGGAAGAAAGTTCCAGCATCACTTCTGGCCTTTCAAGAGTGAGTTAGGTGGCCAGGTGGGGTTATTCATGCCTGTAATCTCCTACTGAAGGGGTGGCCTGCCCCTCCACACCTGTGGGTATTTCTTGTCGGGTGGGATGAGAGACAGAAAAGAAATCAGACACAGAGACAAAGTATAGAGAAACAACAGTGGGCCCAGGGGACCGGCGCTTAGCATACTAAGGACCTGCACTGGCACCAGCCTCTGAGTTCCCTCAGTTTTTTATTGATTATTATCTTCATTATTTCAGCAAAAAGGAATGTAGTAGGAGGGCAGGGTGATAATAAGGAGAAAGTCAGCAACAAACATGTGAGCAATAGAATCTATGTCATAATGGAGTTCAAGGGAAGGTACTATGACTGGACGTGCATGTAAGCCAGATTTATGTTTCTCTCCACTCAAACATCTCAGTGGAGTAAAGAATAACAAGGCGGCATTGCTGTAAACATGTCTCGCCTCCCACCATAGGGCGGTTTTTCTCCCATCTCAGAATTGAACAAATGTACAATCGTGTTTTATACCGAGACATTCAGTTCCCAGGGGCAGTCAGGAGACAGTGGCCTTCCTCTATCTCAACGGCAAGAGTCTTTCCTCTTTGACTAATCCACCTCAGCACAGACCTTTTATGGGTGTCGCGCTGGGGGACCGTCAGGTCTTTCTCATCCCACGAGGCCATATTTCAGACTATCACATGGGGAGAGACTTTGGACAATACCCAGCTTTCAAGGGCAGAGGTCCCTGCGGCTTTCCACAGTGCATTGTGACCCTGGTTTATTGAGACGAGAGAATGGTGATGACTTTTACCAAGTATACTGCTTGCAAACATTTGGTTAACAAGACACATCCTGCACAGCCCTACATGCCTTAAACCTTGATTTCATACAACACATGTTTTTGTGAGCTCCAGATTGGGTCAAAGTGGTTGGGGCAAAGTGGCTGGGGCAAAGCTACAGATTAACAACATCTCAGCAAAGCAATTGTTTAAAGTACAGGTCTTTTCCAAAATGGAGTCTCTTATGTCTTCCCTTTCTATGTAGACACAGTAACAGTCTGATCTCTCTTTCTTTTCCCTACATATCCCCATTTTCGTTTTGACAAAACCACCACCATCATCATGGCCCCTTCTCGCTGGTCGCTGTCTCTCTGGAGCTGCTGAATACACCTGTAGACTAAAAATAGAAAGTACAGACATACAAGGATTAATACAAAATTTGCAATAGTGGAATTTCCGGTGGTTTTAACCCAAGTGACGGGGGCAAGAGGACGGTGTGGGTGCTGCGGCACCCAGGCAGTCTCCCACCTCCTTTGTGTCTTAGTTGCTGTTTCTCCTAGTTTTCAGTCTTTCTCCTCACCTGCTCACTCGCACCTTTTATCTCTTTGTCTCCCTTCTCTTACGGTCTCTCTCTCTGTCTTTAACACTATCTCTCTCCCCAGTCTCACTTTCTGTGTCTCTCTCTGATCTCTGTCTCTTTTTCTTTCCCTTCCTCTCTCTGGCTCTCCACATATGCCGTTTCCTTGGTGGACTGTAACTTCATCTGTTCTGATATCACCATTTTGTTCACCCTGCGAGTCGATGATGCTCGATTGCGGATTTTCTGTCTCTGCAGAGGCACTTTCATTTGCATCTCTGATGGGTTCATTGTAGAACTTCAAATGTCTAGTGGGTATCCAAACAGGAAGCTGATTTTCTCCGGGTGAAACACAAGCAAAACCTCTCCCCCATGTTATCACCTTACCGATTTCCCATGTATTGTTTTTGTTGTCTTTCCACCAAATCAGTTTTCCCTCATGTGGGCTATTCTTTTTACCAGTAAAATGTTCTGCAGAAGTAGTGGTCTGATTTCTATGTATGTCTAGAAAATCTAAAGTATAGAGTGTTAGATTAAGTTGCATCTGGGGAGTGCTATACTCCTTATTGTCTTTTTCCTTTTTTTGTTTAACCAATTGAGCTTTGAGTGTTCTAAGCAGGACAGGTAAGATTTGCGTCTGGCACAGTCAGCCAGGTCTCCTTACCCTGTGCTTCCCTTTCTGCCTGTGACTGAATGGGCATGTCAGGGTCGAGTAGGGGATCCAGGAGGAGGAAGCCTCATTAACTTCTATTCTGCAGCAATTGATGGACACCCAACTTGAACAGTGGGGGCTTATCACCTCATGTACTAAGACCAGAGATAGCTGATGCCAAGGTTGGCTAAATTAGTAGCTTCAGATGTTAGGTTTTTCATTTGAGGTTTCTATGCTGCTGTTGTCTTCTGCTCTTGGTCACAGAGGCTGCCACAATCCGCATGTCAAGTCCTCATGTGACAATATCCAGACACAGCAAGGAAGAGGTACAGTGTATTCCTGCATGTTTCTTAAAAAAATGTTTTTGATAGAGAATAATTGTACACATTTATGGGGTCCATGTGAGATTCTGGTACATGCATGCAATGTGTAATGATCAAATCAGGGTCTTTAGGATATTAATCACCTCAAACATTGATCATTTCTTTGTGTTGGGAATATTTCAAATCTTATTGCTATTTAGAAATACACAATAAATCTATTTATCAGGATACAAAATCTATGTACACATATCAGTAGCAGTGCTATACACCAACATCTACCAGGCTGAGAATCAAATCAAACCCTTTTATAATAGCTGTAAAAATAAAATACTTAGGAATATACCTAACCAAGGAGGTGAAAGACCCCTACAAGGAAAACTACAAAACACTGTTGAAAGATATCATAGATGACACAAGCAAATGGAAACACATTCCATGCTCATGGATGGGTAGACTCAATATTGTGAAAATGACCATACTGCCAAAAGCAGTCTACAAATTCAATGCAGTTCCTATCAATATACCATCATCATTCTTTATAGAACTAGAAAAAAGGAATGCCAAAATTCATTTGGAACTAAAAAAGAGTCTGCAAAGCCAAAGCAAAACTAAGCAAAAAGAACCAATCTAGAGGCATCACATTACCCAACTTCAAACTATATTACAAAGCTATAGTCACCAAAACAGCATGGTGCTGGTATAAAAATAGGCACATGACCAACGGGACAGAGTAGAGAACCTAGAAATAAAGCCAAATACTTAACAGCCAACTGATCTTCGAAAAAGTAAACAAAAACAAAGTAAGAAAAGTACACCCTATACAACAAATAGTGCTGGGATAATTGGCAAGCCACGTGTAGAAGAATAAAACTGGATCCTTATCTCTCAACTTATACAAAAATCAACACAAGATGGATCAAAGACTTAAATCTAAGGTCTGAAACCATAAAAATTCTAGAAGATAACATTGGAAAATGCTTCTACACATTGGCTTAGGCAAAGAGTTAATGACCAAGAACCCAAAAGCAAATGCAACAGAAACAAAGATAAATAGATGGGACTTAATTAAACTAAAAGCCTCCTGCACAGCATAGGAAATAATCAGCAGAGTAAACAGAGCACCCACAGAGTGGGAGAAAATTTTCACAAACTGCATTTGACAAAGGACTAATGTCCAGAATCTACAGGGAACTCTAATCAGCAAGAAAAAAATAATCTCATCAAAAAATGTGCCAAGGACATGAATAGACAATTCTCAAAAGAAGATACACAAATGGCCAACAAACATATGAAAAAATGCTCAACATCACTAATTACCAGGGAAATGCAAATCAAAACCACAATGCAATACCACGTGTAAAATAAACAAAAAGAGGGCCGGGCGCGGTGGCTCACGCCTGTAATCCTAGCACTTTGGGAGGCCAAGGTGGGCCGATCACGAGGTCAGGAGTTTGAGACCAGCCTGACCAACATGGTGAAACCCAGTCTCTACTGAAAATACAA
Organism: Pan troglodytes; assembly: GCF_028858775.2. Taxonomy (NCBI): domain Eukaryota; kingdom Metazoa; phylum Chordata; class Mammalia; order Primates; family Hominidae; genus Pan; species Pan troglodytes. The sequence continues at coordinate 20,049,320 of NC_072405.2, forward strand.
AAATTAGCCGGGCATGGTGGCAGTTGCCTGTAATCCCAGTTACTCAGGAGGCTGAGGCAGGAAAATTGCTTGAACCCGGGAGGCAGAGGTTGCAGTGAGCTGATATGGCACCATTGTACTCCAGCCTGGGTGACAGAGTGAGACTCCATCTCAAAAAAAAACAAAAAACAAAAGACAAAACAAAACAAAAAAAAACAAAAATTGATGTTGGCATGGATGTGGTGAAAGACAACGCTTTTACACTGATGGTGGGAATGTAAGCTAGTACCAGCACTATGGAAAACAATATGGAGATTCCTTAAAGAACTAGAAGTACATCTACCTTTTGATCCAGCAATCCCACTGTTAGGTATCTACCCAGAGGAAAAGAAGTTAATATATGAAAAAGATACTTTTGCACACGTTTACAGCAGCAGAATTCACAGTTGCAAAACTATAGAACCAGCCCAAAATGCCCATCAATCAATTTGTGGATAAAGAAAATGTGTTATATATATGTATACCATAGAATACTACTTAGCCTTAAAAAGGAATAAAATAATGGCATTCATAACAACCTGGATGGAGTTGGAGACCATTATTTCAAATGAAGTAACCCAGGAATGGAAAACCAAACATTGCATGTTCTCACTCGTAAGTGGGAGCTAAGCTATGATGATGCGAAGGCACAAGAATGAAACAGTGGACTTTGGAGGCTCAGGGGGAAGGTGGGAGGGGGTGAGAGATAAAAGACTATACATTGGGTAAACGGCTTTGCTGATGGGTATGCCAAAATTTCAGAGATCACCCCTAAGGGACTTATCCATGTAACCAAATACCACCTGTTCCCTAAAAACTATTGAAATTAAAAAAAAGAAATATACAATAAATTGTTGTAGTCACTTTCTGTGATAATAAACACTAGATCTCATTCCTTCTATTATATATTTTTATACCTATTAATCAACCTCTTTTCAAACCCCTCCTATTCCCACCCTCTGGTAACTATCATTCTACTCTTTATCTCCATGATATCAATTTTATAGAGCTCCAGGGCACACAAGTCCATAACTGTGGTCTCTATCCCTGACCCTACTGACCTGAAACATGGCCCCGCTTTGATTTCCAGGAGCATAAGCTGCTCATATAAGTGAGAACATGCAATAGTTTTCTTTCTGTGCATGGCCTAGTTCACCTGACGTTATGACCTTTAGTTCCATCCATTTAGCTGAAAATGACAGGATTTCATTCTTTTTTATGGCTAAATACTATTCTATTGTGTGTATATTCCCATTTTCTTTATCCATTCATCCATTGATTGACATTTAGATTGATTCCATATCTTGGCTATTGTAAATAGTGCTGCAGTAAATATGGGGGTACAGGTATCCCGTTGATACACTGATATCTTTTTTTGGATATATACCCAGGAGTGGGATTGCTGGATCATATGGTAGATCTGTTCTTAGTTTTTTGAGAAATCTGTACTTTTTTTCGTAATGGCTGTACCAATTTACATTCCCACCAACAATATACAATAATTTTCTTTTCTTCACATGCTTGCCAGCATTTGTTGTGCTTTGTCTTTTTAATATCCATTCTAACAAGTGTGAGATGATATCTCATTGTGGTTTTGATTTGCATTTCCGTGATTATTAGTGATGTTGAATATTTTTTCATAAACTTGGTGATTTGTAGATTTTCTTTTGAGAAATGTCTGTTTATTTTTTCATAGTTTCTTTTGCTGTGCAGAAGCTCTTTCATTTAATTAGATCCCATTTGTCAAGTTTTGCTTTTGTGGCAATTGCGTTTGGCATCTTCACCATGAACTCTTTGCCCATCACTATGTACCGGGTGGTATTGCCTAGGTTGTCTTCAGCGTTTTTATAGTTATGAGTTTTACATTTAAGTCTGTAGGACATCTTGAGTTAATTTTTGTGTATGGTGTAAGGGAGAGGTGTTGTCTTTTCACTCTGTTGATTGTTTTATTTGATATGCAGAAAGTATTTAGTTTAATATAATCCCATTTGTCTGTTTTTGTTGCTTGTACTTTTTAAGTGTTAGCCATACAATCTTTGTTCTCAAGCGTTTCTCCTGTGGTTATTTCTAGTAGTTTTATAGTTGTGGCTGTTACATTTAAGTCTTTAATTGATTTTGAGTTTATTTTTGTAAGTGATGAGAGACAAGGGTATAGTTTTATTCTTCTGTGTTTGGATATCTAGTTTTCCTGGCACCATTTAATGAAGAGGGTGTCCTTTATTCAATGCATGTTCTTGACAGCTTTCTTGAAAATCAGTTAGCTGTAAATATGTGGATTCATTTCTGGATTCTTTAGACTGTTTCCTTTGTTTTTGTGTCTGTTTTAATACCAATACACGCTGTTTTGGTTACTATAGCTTTGTAATATATATATATGTATATATATATATATATATATATATATATACACACACATATACTTATATATATACGTGTATATATACATATATACGTGTATATATACATATATACGTGTATATATACATATATGTGCATATACACATATATACGTATATACATACATATCTACGTATATACATACGTATCTACGTATATACATACGTAGATACGTATATACATACATATCTACGTATATACATACATATATTCGTATAACATACGTATATACATATATACACATATATATATTTTATTTATATATATATATATATATATATATATATATATATATATATATATATATGTTTTTTTTTTTTTTTCTTTTTGAGATGGAGTCTTGCTCTGTCACCCAGGCTGGAGTGCAGTGGCGTGATCTCTGCTCACTGCAAGCTCTTCCTCCCGGGTTCATGCCATTCTCCTGCCTCAGCCTCCCGAGTAGCTGCTGGGACTACAGATGCCCGCCACCACGCCTGGCTAATTTTTTTTTTTTTTTTTTAGAGACGGGGTTTCTCCGTGTTAGCCAGGATGGTCTCGTTCTCCTGACCTTGTGATCCACCCGCCTTGGCCTCCCAAAGTGCTGGGATATAGGCTTTAGCCACCTCGCCCGGCCTCTTTGCAGTATATTTTTAAATCCGGTAGTGTGAGGCTTCTAGCTTTGTTCTTTTTGCTCAGTATTGCTCTGGCTATTTGGGGTCTTCTGTGGTTCCATATGAATTTCAGGGTTTTTTTTTTTTTCCTGTTTCTGTGAAGAATATAATTGATAGGGATTATACTGAATCTCTAGATTGCTTCGGGTAGTATGGTCATTTTAACAGTATTAGTTATTCCAACCCACGAGCATAAGATGCCTTTCCATTTGTTTGTGTCCTTCTCAATTTATTTTATCAGTGTTTTGTGGTTTTCATTGTAGAAGTTTTTTGGGTTTTTTTTTTCCTCATCCTTGGTTAAGTTTATTCCTAGGTATTTTATTTTTGTAGCTATTATAAATAGAATTTCTTCCTTGATTTCTATTTTAGCTAGTTTGTTACTGGTATATAGAAACATTACTGATTTTTGTATGTTGATTTTGTGTCCTGAAGCTTTACTGAATTATACATCCATTTTTAAAAATGTTTTTTATTTTTTATTTTTTGAGAGAGTCTCACTCTGTTTTCCAGGCTGGAGTGCAGTGGTGCAATCTTGGCTCACTGCAACCTCCACCTCTCGGGTTCAAGCGATTCTCCTGCTTCAGCCTCCCAAGTAGCTGGGATTACAGGCACCTACCACCATGCCTGGCTAATTGTATTTTTGGTAGAGACAGGGTTTCACCATGTTGGCCAGGCTGGTCTCAAACCCCCAACCTCAGGTGATCCATCCACCTTGGCCTCCCAAAGTGCTGGGATTACAGGCATGAGCTACCATGCCCAGCCTAATTTATTTTAAGAGTTTTTTGGTAGAGTCTTTAGGTTTTTCTGTTTACAGGTATAAGATTTTGTCATTTGCAAAGTGAGACAATTGGACTTCCTTTTGTCCATTTGAATGCCTTTTATTTCTTTATCTTGTCTGATCACTCTGGCTTGGATGTCCCATACTGTGTTGAATAAGAGTGGTGAAAGTGGGCATCCTTCCCTTGTTCCAGTTCTTAGAGGAAAGGCTTTTCAATTTTTTCCCAGTGAGTAGGATGTTAGCTGTAGATTTGTCATATACGCCTTTTCTTAGGTTGAAGTGTTCCTTCTGTGCCTAATTTGTTGAGAGTTTTCATCATGAAGGAATGGTAAGTTTTACTGAGTGATTTTTCTGCATCTGCTGAGATGATCAGATAGTTTTTGCCTCTCATCTTGTCGATGTGATGTATCACATGTATTGATTTGTGTATGTTGAGCCATCTTTGTATTCCTGGGATAAATCCCAATTGATCATGGTATATTATCTTTTTCATTCATCATTAGATTTGGCTTGGTAGTATTATGCCGAGAATTTTACCATCTGTGTTCATTAGGAATATTGGTCTGTAGTTTTCTCCTTTTGTTGTGTCCTTCTCTTGATTGGATATCAGGGTAATGCTGGCCTTATACAATGAGTTAGGAAGAATTCCTTCCTCTTCAATTTTTGGGAATAGTTTGAGAAGAATTGGTGTTTGTTTTTCTTTATAAATTGGGTAGAAATCAGCATAAAAGCCTAGTCTAGGACTTTTCTCTTTTGGGAGACTTTTTATTACTGATTCAAACCTGCTATTCATTTTGGGTCAGTTCACATTTTTCTGTTTCTTCCTAGTTCAATCTTGGTAGGCTGTGTATGTCTGGGAATTTATCCCTTTCCTCTAGGTTTTCCAATTTGTTAGCATATGATTGTTCATAATAGCCTCTAATGATTCTTTTTATTTCTTTGGTAACAGTTATAATGTCTCCTTTTTCATTTCTGATTGTATTTATTTGGGTCTCTTTTTTTTTTTTTTTTTTTTTTTTTTTTTTTTTTTTTTGGTTAGCCTCACTAGCGGTTTATCAATTTTGTTTAACTTTTCAAAAAACCAACTTTTATCTTGTTGATTCTTTGCATTTTTTTGTCTCTGTTGCATTTGGTTCTGCTATGTTATTTATATTTTTTTCTTTCTACTAAATGTGAGTTTGATTTGTTCTTGCTTTTTGAGTTCCTTGAGGTGCATCATTAGGTTGTTTATTTGAAATCTTTCTACTTTATTCGTGTAGGCATTTATTGCTATAAACTTTCCTCTTAGTATTGCTTTTGCTGTATCCCATAGGTTTTGCATGATGTGTTTCCATTTTCTGTTTAAAAAAAATTTTTGATGTCCATCTTAATGTCTTCATTGACCCAATGATTATTCAATAGCATGTTTAATGTCCATGTATTTGTACAGTTTCTAAATTTCTTCTTCTTATTGATTTCAAGTATTATTCCATTGTGGTCTGAGAAGACACTTGATATGATTTTAGTTTTTAAAATTTTATTGAGCCTTGTTCTGTGTCCTAACCTATGGTCTATCCTGGAGAATGTTCCATGTGTTGATGAGATGATTGTATATTCTGCTGCTGCTGGATGAAATATTCTGAAAATAACTGTTAGGTCCATTTGGTCTAAAGTGCAGCTGAAATCTAATGTTTCTTTGTTGATTTTATGTCTAGATGAACTGTCCAATGCTGAGAGTAGGATGTTGAAGTTCTCAACTATCATTGTATTGGACTCTATCTCTCCATGTAGATTTAATAATATTTGCTATATGTCTCTGGATGCGCTTGTGTTGGTTGCATGCATATTTGGAATTGTTATACATTGTTGCTGAATTGATCCCTTTATTACCATATAATGACCTTCTTTGTCCTTTTTACAGTTTTTGACTTAAAGTCTGTTTTATCTGGTGTAAGTTTAGCTACTCCTGATTATTTTTTATTTCTGTTTGTGTGGTGTATCTTTTTCCATCCCTTCACTTTCAGTCTGTGTGTGTCTTTACAAGTGAAGTGAGTTTCTTGTAGATGTTGTGGGTCATTTTTTATCCATTAAGCCTGTCTCTATCTTTTAGGTAGGTAATTTAACCCATATTCGAAGTTATTATTGATAGGTGAGGACTTATTCCTGTCATTTTGTTCATTGTTTTCTGGTTATTTTGTATATCCTTTTGATATGGTTTGGCTGTGTCCCCACTCAGATCTCATCTTGAATTCCCATGTGTTGTGGGAGGGACCCAGTGGGAAGTAGTTGAATCATGGAGGCAGGTATTTCCCATGCTATTCTTTTAATAGTGAATAAGTCTCATGAGATCTGATGGTTTTAAAAGGAGGAGTTTCCCTGCTCAAGATCTCTCTTTGCCTGCTGCCATCCCTGTAAGATGTGACTTGCCTCTCCTTGACTTCCGCAATGATTTTGAAGCCTCCCCAGCAATGTACAACTGTAAGCCCATTAAGCCTCTTTCTTTTGTAAATTTCCCAGTCTTGAATGTGTCTTTATCAGCTGTGTGAAAATGGACTAATACAGTAAATTAGTACCAGAAGTGGGGTGTTGCTAAAAGATACCTGAATATGTGGAAGTGACTTTGGAACTGGGAAACAGGCAGAGGTTGGAACAGTTTGGAGGGCTCAGAAGGAAACAGGAAAATGTGGGAAAATTTGGAAGAGATTTTCTAGAGACTTGCCCAAAATGCTGATTGTTATATGGACAATAAAGTCTAGGCTTAGGTTGTCTCAGATGGAAATGAGAAACTTGTTAGGAACTGGCACAATGGTGACTCCTGTTATGTTTTAGCAAAGAGACTGGTGGCTTTTTGCCCGTGCTGTAGAGATTTGTGGAATTTTGAACTTGAGAGAGATGATTTAGGGTATCTGATAGGGTATTTGAACTTGAGATATAGGGTATCTGATAGAAATTTCTAAGCAGCAAAGCATTCAAGAGATGACTTGGGTGCTGTTAAAGGCCTTCAGTTTTATAAGGGAAGCAGAGCATGAAAGTTTGGAAAATCTGCAGCCTGACAATGCAATAGAAAAGAAAATCCCATTTTTTCAAGAAAAATTCGATCTGGCTGCAGAAGTTTGTTTAAGTAACGAGGAGTCAAATGTGAATCCCCAAGACAATGGGGAAAATGTCTCCAGGGCATGTCACAGGTCTTCATGGCAGCCCCTCCCATCAAAGGTCCAGAGGCCTAGGAAGAAAAGATGGTTTTGTGGGCTGGACCCAGGGACCCCTGTTGTGAGCAGCCTAGGGTGCCTGAGTCCTAGCCACTCCAGCTGCAGCTAAAAGGCACCAAGGCACAACGTGGGCTGTGGCTTCAGAGGGTGCAAGCCCCAAGCCTTAGCAGCTTCCACATAGTGTTGAGCCTGTGGGTGCACAGAAGTCAAAAATTGAGGTTTGGGAACTGCTGCCTAGATTTCAGAAGTTGTATGGAAATGCCTAGATATCCAGGCAGGAGTTTGCTGCAGGGGCAGGGCACTCATGGAGAAACTCTACTAGGGCAGTGCAGAAGGGAAATGTGGGGTCGGAGCCCCCACATAGAGTCCCTACTGCAGCACCACCTAGTGGAGCTTTGAGAAGAGGGCCACCATCCTCCAGACCCCAGAATTCTGGATTCACTGACAGCTTGCACTGTGTGCCTTGAAAAGCTGCAGACACTCAATGCCAACCCGTGAAAGGAGCCAGTAGGGGGTCTAAACCATACAAAGCCACAGGAGTGGAGCTGTGGCCTTTTTTCTCCCAAGGCCATGGGAGCCCACCTCTTACATCAGCATGACCTGCATGTGAGATATGGAGTCAAAGGAGATCATTTTGGAGCTTTGAGATTTCACTGCCCCACTGGATTTTGGGCTTGCATGGGTCCTGTAGCCCCTTTGTTTTGGCAATTTTCTGCCATTTGGAATGACTGTATTTACCCAGTGCCTATACCCCCATTATATCTAGGAAGTAACTAACTTGTTTTTGATTTTACATGCTCATAGGCAGAAGGGATTTGCCTTGTCTCAAATGAGACTTTGGACTGTGGACTTTTGAATTAATGCTGAACTTAGTTAAGACTTTGGGGGACTGTTGGGAAGGCATGATTGGTTTTGAAATGTGAGGATATGAGATTTGGGAAGGGCCAGGGGCAGAATGATATGGTTTGGTTGTGTCCCCACCCAAGTCTCATCTTGAATTCCCACATGTTGTGGGAGGGACCTGGTGGGAAGTAATTGAGTCATGGGGTCAGGTCTTTCCCATGCTGTTCTCATGATAGTGAATACGTCTCACAAGGTCTGATGGTTTTGAAAAGGGTAGTTTCTCTGCAGAAGCTCTATCTTTGATTGCTGCCATCCATGTGAGACATGACTTGCTTCTTGCCTTCCAACGTGATTCTTAGGCTTCCTCAGCTATGTGGAAGTGTAAGTCCATTAAACCTCTTTCTTTCGTAAGTTGCCCAGTCTCAGTCAGGTATGTCTTTATCAGCAGTGTGAAAACAGACTAATACACCTTTGTTCCTTTTTTCTCTCATTATTTATGGTTGCAGTTTGGTGGTTTTCTTTAGTGGTGATGTTTGAATCCTTTGTTCTTTGTGTGTCTGAACTACCAGTGAGTTTTATACTTTCATGTATTTTCATGATGGTAGATATTGTTCTTTCACTTCCCAATGTAGGACTCCCTTAAACATTTCTTGTAGGACCGCAACAAACAAGACACAAACAAACAGTCTTTTGCTTATCTGGGAAATACTTTCTTCTCTTTTATTATTACTATTTTTTTTTTTAGCAATGGAGTCTCACTCTGTCACCCAGGCTGGAGTACAGTGACATGATCATAGCTCACTGCAGCCTTGAACTCCTGGGATCAAATGGTCCTACTGCCTCAGCCTTCTGAGTCTCTGGAATTGCAGATGTGAGCCACTATGCCAGTCTCCTTCATTTGTGAAGGATAGCTTTGCTGGGTATAGTATTTTTGGCTTACATTTTTTTATTTTTATTTTTTACTTGTAATATACATCCCCTTTTCTCCTAGCCTGTAAGGTTTCTGCTGAGAAATTCCCTGTTAGCCTGATGGAGATTCTCTTATAAGTGACTTGATACCTTTCTCTTCCTGTTTTTAGCATTTTCTCTTTGTCTTTTGACAATTTTACCATAATGTGCCTTGGAGAAGACCTTTTTGAGTTGTATTTACTTGGTAATCTTTGAGCTTCCTGCATTTGGAAGCATTCAGGAAGTTTTCAGTTACTATTTCATTAAATAGGTTTTCTATGCCTTTACCAATCGCATCTCCATCCAGAACTCCCAGAATTTCAGTTTTTTGTCACATATGTTTCCCATATGTCATGTAGCCTTGCTTCATTCTTTTTTCTTTCTTTTTGTCTGACTGGATTATTTTAAAAGACCACTCTTCAGGTTCAGAAATTCTTTGTTTTGCTTGATCTAGTCTATTGTTAAAGCTGTCAATTATCTTTTGTATTTATTTCAATGATTTATTCTCTTCCAGGATTTGTGTTTGGCTCTTTGTTATGCTGTCTATCTCTGTTGAATTTGTGATTCAGATCATGAATTGTTTTCCTGTTTTCTGTTTCTTTCTTTTTTTTTTTTTGTATTCATTATCTGTGTTCTCTTGTATCTCCGTGAGTTTCTTTAATAACATTATTCTGAAATTTTTTCAGGCATTTCATAGATTTTCTTTTCATTGGATCTGTTGCTGGAGAATTATTGTGCTTCTTTGGAGATGTTATGTTTCCTTTTTCATATTTCTTGCATCCTTATGTGACTATCTGTGCCTCTGACATAACAGTCATTTCTTCCAATTTTATGGATTGGCTTTTATATGGGAAAGACCTTTTCTTATAGCTGTATCTACAGTGTTCATTGGATATCACACTTTGGCTTTGATTCTGGGTGGGTACAGTGGTATAGTCTGCATATGATTCCTTCAGCTGTAATTGGCATGAGTGGTGCCTGTGAGTCATTCAGTGGCTTAGACTGCAGTGTTTTTTTTTTTGTTTTGTTTTTTTGTTTTTTTTTTTTTTTTTTTTTTTTGGTTGTTGAGATGGAGTCTAACTCTGTCACCAGGCTGGAGTGCAGTGGCACAATCTCAGCTCACCGCAACCTCTGCCTCCCGTGTTCAGGCAATTCTCCTGCCTCAGCCTCCTGAGTAGCTGGGAGTATAGGCACATGCAACCATGACCAGCTAATTTCTGTATTTTTAGTAGAGACGGGGTTTCACCATGTTGGCCAAGCTGCTCTCGAACTCCTGACCTCGTGATCTACCCGCCTCGGCCTCTCAAAGTGCTGGTATTACAGGCGTGAGCCACCACACTTGGCCAGATGGCAGTTGTTATTGGAGGCTGTGGTGAGGCTTTGCTGAGGATGGGGATGCCAGGAAGTCTTGTCCTTCAGCATCAGTGGTAGTGGCGGTGGACCAGGTGTGTCAATACTAGGGACCATGGGCAGCGTTTGTGGGCACTGATGATAGCCTGTCTGTGTGAGCCAATCCCTGGGTCTCCAGGTGGCTTCTTTGGTTGCTGGCAGTGGCAGCACTGGGCCAGGTGGGCAGGTGCACCACTGGGCTCCTGGGTGGTGTGTGTGGCAGGCTGATCTCTAGTTCTCCAGGTGACCTATGCAGGTTCTGGTGGTGGGTAGGCAGGTGTTTCCTCAGGCCTCTCAGTAGTAAGTGTGAGCACCAGCTGTGGAGGCAGGGGAGTCAATCTCCAGGCCCCCGGATGGTACATTCAGGCACCAGCATATTCCTATGCATTTCTAGATAAAAGTATTTTTCAGAAAACCTGAGCGTATGTCCTATTAATACAACTTACCCTCATCAGTTCTGCATGAGAAGAAGGGGGAATTCCCTCAGTAGAACAGTCAGAATGGAATTACAGACTTGTTTTGAGCCAGTCACTGGTGAGGGCGGGTAGGATAAAATGATAAGCTCAGAATCTAAACCTTAGATAGGGAATGGCAAACTTTCTCCATAAAGAGGCAAACGGTAATATTTTAGGCTTTTGGTCTAAATAACCTCTGTTGTAGTGACGCAGTGGTGCCATCGTAGCCTAAAAGCGTATGTAGACAATGGATAAATCAACGGACCTGGTTTTATTCCAGTAAAAGTTAATTTATACAGTCAGAGGGCCAGATTTGGCCCTTGGTCTATAGTTGTTTAGAGCAGTCAAAATTTATTCCCTGGGGCTGGGCCAACTTTTTCTTAAAAAAAAAAAAGAAAGAAAGAAACCCACTGTCAGAATAAAATAAAGTTTCTATTTAAAAAGAAGAAGAGGCTGGGTGTGGTGGCTCATGCCTATAATTCTAGCACTTTGGAAGGGTGAGGCAGGAGGACTGCTTGAGGCCAGGAGTTTGAAACCAACTTGGGCAATATAGTGAGACCCTCTCTCTGCAAAGAATAAAAAAATTAGCCAGGCATGGTGGCACATGTCTGTAGTCTTAGCTACATAGGAGGCTGAAGGGGAAGATCACTTGAGCCCAGGATTTTGAGGCTACAGTGAGCTCTGACTGTACCATTTGTACTCTTGCCTAGGCAAAGAGGGAGAACCCAAAAACAAACAAACAAACAAAAGGTTGGTTGGGGCAGGTTGGAGAAGAAAGTATTTCTGAATTTCTGGGTAGGTTACTGGTAGTGTCAGGCCAAACTAGCTCTACAGTCATACTCATTATAAATAAAGGCAACTAGAAGATCTCCATCTAGCTATTAAAATTGGTTAAAATCTACAGAGATAAAGGACAGTGACCCTTGTGTCAGTTAGTTGTTTTCACAAAATGCTGCATAACAAGTCACTCCAAATCTCAGTGGCTTAATACAACAATCGTTTATTTTCATGGATCTATGGGTCAGCTGAGGATTGGTCAATCTAGCATGAGCATGTCTGGGAAGCTCGACTTTGCTCTTGGTGTCTCTTATCTTCTGCTGGAAGCAGCAGTCTGGCCTGGGCTTGTTGTCATGGTGATAGCAGGAGTGAGTGAGCACAAATGAATGCACACTTTCCAAGTTGTTGGTCATACAGATGAATATTCCAGTGGCCAAAGCTAGACACATTACAAAACCCAACATTAGGGACTGGAGAAATATACTCCGATTCTTCAGTGGGAGGAACTGCAGAGACAAATGGCAGAGTCTTGGATACAGGGAGGACATGGATCCATTAATGTACCTTAATCAATTGCAACCCTCTAACCACCAATACAATTAAATAAGTATTTGTTGAATGCACTTGTGCCTGAATGCTTCTGGTTGCAGCCCAGGCAATGGGGGCCTGACTGGGGAGGGACCATAGCAGGAACTCGATATCATGCAGGTCTGCATGTAATTGTGCATGGCCGACTCCACATTGGTCATAGCTGACTTGCTTTATCCTGCGTCCCCAAGGGGCAACGATTGGCTGATTATATTTCTGAACAATTTTGACAAAGTTGTTTTCAGGAGCCCAGGAAGCAAATCAGTTGTAGATTTGAATTTTTCAGGGGATCAGAATTGTTGAATATATATATAGTCTTTTACATGCTGATAATTATTTCCACATCACAGAGAAGGCTGGCTATTAGGAGGCTGCTGTTCAATTCCTTTGCCCCGTGAACTCATGAGCTGTGGCTATGTGGGGGGCACTCAGTTGTTAGAGCTGTTTCCCTTCATAACAACATCAGCCAACATTCTAAATAAATGCAGGAAATTAAATAGTCTTCCCCAGACAGGTACTTTACCCTTCTAAAGTGAATTACACATTCTAAAATAAAACACAGTCACATTAAAAAAACAAAAGGTCTTTGTGTCAGGTTGGTCTGGCTTCAGTAAAGATAATATTTGCCTCCAGAGTAGAAGATCCATGAAATCCACGGTATTGCATATGGCAGCCCCACATCTTCTTTCCTTTTCTTTTTTTGTTTTTAACTGAAAGAGTTGTCAATTTTATTTTCACATTTCCCAATACAAATGAAAACTGCATCTTTTTTGGTCCCACTTCTCCCCTCCAAAACTATTCTCTTTGATAGGGCAAGGGGGCAAGTCTTCCTTACGCTGTTAAGAAAACCCGACATCACAGCAGCATGATCTCCTGGTGAAGGGAACAGGTAAATATAAAATTCATATAGTCCAGGCGCAGTGGCTCACACCTTTAATCCCAGCACTTTCAGAGGCTGAGGCGAGCGGGTCACGAGGTCAGGAGATTGAGACCATCCTGGCCAACATGGTGAAACCCCGTTTCTACTAAAATAAAAAAAATTAGCCGGGCATGGTGAACACGCCTGTAGTCCCACACTACTCAGGAGGCTGAGGCAGGGGAATCGCTTGAACCCGGGAGGTGGAGGTTTCAGTGAGCTGAGATCATGCCACTGCCCTCCAGCTTGGGCGACAGAGGAAGACTCTGTCTCAAAAACAAAACAAAACATTACAAACAAAAAAAACACAACAATAACAACAACAAAACAACACTGATGCAATGAGGCCTCCCCTCTATCCTTATCTGTCTGGTCGAGTCATTCTGGGCTGACTGGGCACCATCATGAGACGGGCAGGAGGTCTTATCATTGGGCACCCAGGCATCACAGGCATGTGGCCTCCCATGGGCGGCCTCATTCCAGGAGCAGGTCCCACTGGCATCATCCCAGGAGCAGGAAGGCCCATCATTGGCATCATGGGCGGGCCCCCCATATGGGCTGCTGCCATCATTCTGAAATGTGCGAGAAGTGTCAAATACACATTAGATTGTGAGGACTTAATATAAAATGAAAGCAAAGTATTTTGTTATTGTTAAAAAATTTTATACATGTAGACCTGGTATTTTGGATAGATTTGTTTACATCTGTGATATTATTCCAATTACCTTCACTTCTTTTGTTTTACTTTTAAAAATGTGGTTGTTACAAAATGCAAAAGTAAATATGTGGCTTGCATCATATTTCATCACATTTAGTGTGGACCCTGAGGATCTAGGGGAGTTATGAGCCTTAAGTTGAGGGTGACCCAGGTCAACGTGAATTGCTCTGAAAGAGAAGCAAAGGGCTTAAAGAGAACGTATAAATGGAGAGAGGGAGCTCAGTCTCACAGGGTGAGGAAAGGCTTTCTTTCTTACACAGTCTGGCACTTCTTCAAAAGCTTAAACACAGAGCTCTATGACCCAGCACTTCCACTCCAGTTTATGAAAGAAATGAACATATATGTCCGTCCAGAAACTTGTACACAAATGCTCATAGCAGCATTATTCATAATAGCGCCAAAGTGAAAACAACACAAATGCTTGTCTACTGATGAGTGGAGAAATAGAACATGGTTTGACTATGCAATGGAATATTATTCAGTCATCAAAAGGAATGAAGTACTAACACGGGCTACAACACGGATGAACTATGAGAATATTAAGCTAAGTGGAAGAAACCAGTCACAAAAGGTCACATATTCTAAGATGTCATTTATATGAAATGTCCAGAACACGCAAATCTATGAAGATAGAAACCCTGACTCTACTAAAAATACAAAATTAGATGGGCATGGTGGCACATCTCTGTAATCCCGGCTACTCGGGAGGCAGGAGAATTGCTTGAACCCGGGAGGCGGAGGTTGCAGTGAGCCGAGATTGTGCCACTGCACTCCAGCCTGTGACAGATACTCTATCTCAAAAAAAGTAGATTGTCAGGGCTTAGTGGGAGGAGGAAATGGCAGGTACCTGCTCATGGATACAGGGTTTCCTTTTGGGGTGATGAAAATGTTTTAAAATTGATCATAATGGTGGTTGCCGAGCTCTGTGAATGCACTGAAACCACTGATTTGTTCACTTTAAATGGGCAAATGATACGGTACCTGAATTATATTTTAATAGTTATATTAAAAAAGTAAAATCTTCCTTGAAGTGATGACACTTAAGGAAAGGCCTAGGGGGTGGGATGAGTTCACTATGTAGAGAAATGAGGAACAGCATTTCAGGGTGAGAAACAGCATAGTGAAGTCCCTGAGGTTGATAGGCATAGAGCAGATTTAAGGGACTTTTTTTGTTGAGACGGACTTTCACTCTTGACGCCCAGGCTTGGGTGGAGTGGTGCGATCTTGGCTCACGGCAACCTCTGCCTCCCGAGTCCAAGCGACTTTCCTGCCTCAGTCTCCCGAGTAGCTGAGATTACAGGTGCCATCCACCACACCTGTCTAATTTTGGGATATTTAGTAGAGATGGGGTTCCACCATGTTGACCAGGCTGGTCTCGAACTCCTGATCTCAGGTGATCCAGCCGCCTCAGCTTCCCAAAGTGCTGAGATTACAGGTGTGAGCCACTGCGCTCAGCCAGATTTAAGGGACTTTCAAGAAGTTTGTGTGGCTGAGGCCTGCAGGCCAAGCGAGAGAATCAGGAAATGAGGCTGGAGAAAGAGAGGGGCTAGGTCATGGAGGGTCTCACATTACTGTGTGGAAACTTCACACGAGTGGTCCCACCTTGGGCATCCCACCTAACTACTCTGTGTCCCAGCTTCCCCACTGGTGAAATAAAGGACTGATGTAGGGATGGAATGAGATAGGGTGGGCTCAGTAAAGGTGACCTTTTATCATTTTTTTTTTCTTTTTTTTGAGATGGAGTCTCACTCTGTCGCCCAGGCCGGAGTGCAGTGGCGCGATCTCGGCTCACTGCAAGCTCCACCTCCCGCGTTCACGCCATTCTCCTGCCTCAGTCTCCCAAGTAGCTGCGACTACAGGCGCCCGCCACCACGCCCAGCTAAAATTTTTGTATTTTTAGTAGAGGCAGGGTTTCACCGTGTTAGGGAGAATGGTCTGGATCTCCTAACGTAATGATCCGACCGGAGTGCAGATTGTCACAGGACCAGGGGAAGACAGAGGCCAGTGAGGAGGCATTTGCAGTCAAACAGTTGGAGGTGATGGTGGCTTGGTTTATGGTGGTGTCAGGAGAGTGGCTGAGCAGTGAACGGATCTGAAAAGATATAGGAGGTAAAACCCACGTGACTTGGTCACTGAATGTGGGTTGGGTTGGCTGGAGGGAAGGTAAGAAAGAATGAGAAGAAAAACATACTCAAGTGGGCCCTCCAGCCTAAGGTTACTTGAGGTCCCTTTGTGAAGAGGAATGTTTGTGTTTATGATGAAGATGTCTAGACTTTCAAAGGCCATTTGCAGTATTTTTTTTTAACAGCCAACAACTCCTCCTTCCCTATGCCCTAAACATATGAATTTTTTTTTTTTGCCCTAACTTATCACAGAGGGATGGATGTTTATTTGCTTTAATGAAAAATGCAGAATGCCAATAAGAAAGCATATTAAATTAATCTGGATTGCTGGGAGTGAGTTAAATCTGTTTAGATGTGCACCAGTGTTATTATACTAGTTTGGTCTAAACCCATTTCTGGCCTGCGGCTGCAGGAGGTTGACTCCCAGCTTGCTTTCATTTGAAAGATCCCAGCAACAAGTACACTTGGCATTTCCAGCCAAACCCACTTTGTGCAGCGAAGGAAAAGTTGAGGAGTGCCTCTGTTGTTTTCCCCCCAAATCATTTGGCAGAAATGTGGCTGGGAGCTTCATTGCTGATTTTTTCAGTTTTAATATTGCTGTGGAAAGCCTGTACCAACACTCAGCCATGCTATTCATCCACAGCTCCAGTCTGGGCTGTGATTTGTTTTTCGTTTGAGTGACACAACCTTTTTTTCCATTAAGACTCAATGCAAATAGACACTCATGCACCATCACCATAACTCCCCCTGATTGGCGGAGGGAAGTCAGTGGAATGATTCTAGTTTGGTGTTCATATCGGAGGGTTTTATTTATCTATGTTGAGACGGAATCTCTCCTTGTCGCCAGGCTGGAGTGCAGTGGCGCGATCTCGGCTCACTGCAACCTCTGACTCCCTGGTTCAAGCGATTCTCCTGCCTCAGCCTCCCTAGTAGCTGGGCTTTCAGGCAAGTGCCACCATGCCCGGCTAATTTTTTGTATTTTTAGTAGACACGGGGTTTCACCACGTTGGCCAGGATGGTCTTGATCTCCTGACCACGTGATCCGTCCGCCTCAGCTTCCCAAAGTGCTAGGATTACACGCGTGAGCCACTGCGCCTGGCCTGGAGTTGTTTTTAAAAGCATATTTCTCTCAAATTAACTCCGGGGTGTCCCACTGTGACTTGGGAAAAGGTTGGATTTTCTGGAGGTGGAAAGTCAAACTTCAAATACAATTTGGAGGCTGCCACTGTGGCTCATGCCTGTAATCCCAGTACTATGGGAGGCTGAGGTGGGTGGATCATTTAAGGCCAGAAGTTCGAGACCAACCTGGGCAACATGACGAGACCTCGTTTCTACTAAAAATACAAAAATTAGCCAGGCGTGGTGATACATGCCTGTAATCCCAGCTACTTAAGAGGCTGAGGCAGGTGTTATTGCTTGAACCTGGGAGGCAGAGTTGTCCTGTGTCCAAACCCCATGAGGCATATCAGCTGGCTGAAGATAAAATCGGTCACGCAGTGTTGGGATTGGGGTTGCTGTTATCATACCTCATCCCCACCCCTGCTAGGCATCCACAAATAATCATCTTCAATGAGACGTCCCTCCTGCCCCTGGCTGCCTTATTTCATCTGCACCCAATCATATCCATTGCTTGTCAGGGGGTCTCAACCTTGGCTGCATCTTGGAATCTCCTGGGGAGAAGAGACAATACCAAGGCTCTCTCTCACTTAGCATGATGTTTCCAAGGTCCATCCACATGTAGTAGGCACCAATATTTCCATTGTATGGATACAGCACATATTGTTTGTTCATTCGTCAACCAAATGGCCATCTTGGTTGTTGCTACCTTTTGGTTATTATATATATTGCATGATTCCATTTATGTGAAAGGCCCAGAATAGGCAAATCTATAGAGGCAGAAAGCAGGTAAGTGGTTGCCAGGAGCTGGGGGAAAGGGGAGGGGATGGAGAGTGCTTGATGGATACAGGGTTATTTTTTGGGGGGGCGGGGGTGTTAATGAAAATGTTTTGGAACTAGACAGAGATGATGATTGCTTAATATTGTGAATGTATTTAATGATACTGAAGTGTATGGTTTCATACAGGGACTTTATGTCATGTGAATTTTGCCTCATTAAAAAAATACTGCTAGGAGCAATGGCTCGTGCCTGTAATCCCAGCACTGTGTGAGGCCAAGGCGGGCAGATCACCTGAGGCTGGGAGTTCGAGACCTGCCTGGGCAGCATGGTGAAACCCTATCTCTATTAAAAATACAAAAATTAGCCAGGCGTGGGGGTGCACACCTGTGATCCCAGCTACTTGGGAGGCTGAGGTAGGAAAATGGGTTGAACCCGGGAGGCAGAGGTAGCAGTGAGCTGAGATCGCACCACTGCACTTCAGCCTGGGTGACAGAACAAGATTCCGTCTCAAACACACACACACACACACACACACACACACACACACACACACACACACACACACCAAAAATACTGATGCCCATGTTTCATCCCCAAGAGATTCTGTAATAATTGATCTGGGCTGCAGAGCCCGGGCACTGGGGTTTTAAAATCTCCCCAGGTGATTCTGATGTGCAGCTGTCATTGAGAATCTCCTTCTGGAATGAACTTGTTCATGTTTTACTTGTGTTGTTTTCTAGCCTGCCAATGTCTTTCTGTTTCCCTTCACATCTTTGGGTTGTAATTTTTACAATGCAGTCTTAACAACCAGCTGCCTCAAAATGCACTGGGATCCCTCGTAACCAGGTAGCTCCCCATCTCTAACTCTGACCTGCCAAGACAGAATCATGTGCGTGGGGCCCAGGACTGTACATATTGAAACAGGCAATGACCTGGGAACTACTTCTGAACACCCCTAGGTTTCCCCTGTGTTTGCCCTTTCCTTTCACATTTGGACCCCTTTGTGTGCTGACAACTGGGCTGTTTCACATGGACATAACATAAAAAAGACAGGCCAGGTGCATTGGCTCATGCCTGTAATCCCAGCACTTTGGTAGGCCGAGGTAGGCGAATCGCTTGAGGCCAGGAGTTCAAGATCTGCCTGGCCAACATGAGTAAACCCCGTCTCTACCAAAAATATGAAATTAGCTGGGTGCGGTGATGCACACCTTTGATCCCAGCTACTCAGGAGGCTGAGGCTGGAGAATCCCTTGAGCCCAGGAGGCAGAGACTGCAGTGAGCCGAGATCGCACCACTACACTCCAGCCTGGGTGAGAGTGAGACTCTTAAAAAAGAAAAAAAAAAAAGAGACAGAGATGATCCTTCCTTTATGGAGCTCTCAGTAAAACAAGGAAGCTCACGATGTCCTGGCATTTGTCAGAAATACATTTGGTATATGTAGCTGGGGTCACATGCTTGACATGCCTATTGAAAGCTTCTGGGTAGGAAGAGAACAATCATCACAGCATCACAGCCTGGCATAACTGTCTCCCAGGACAGGTCTCCCTGGGGAGACTGAGACCACAACTCTGAAATCAGAGCTTAAATCCAGGTCCTACATTTCACTCAGTAATGTACATGATGTAGGACAGTTTTTATATTAGTTATCTATTGCTGTGCAACAATATTACTGCAAATTTTGTGGCTTGAGACAGCACACAGTTATCACTACGTGGTTTCTGTGGGTCAGGAATCCAGGCGTGACTCAGCTGGGTTCAGTGCAAGGCTGCAACCATAATGTCAGCCAGGGCTCAGTTCTCATCTGGAGGCTTGACTGGTGATTGATCTGCTTCCCGTCTCATCTGGTTGTTGGCAGCATTCAGTTCCTTGCAGGCTGCTGGAATCAGGGCCCCAGGTTCTTGCTGTCCTCAGCTTCTTGCCACATGAGCCTCTCCATCTGGCCACTCATGACATGGCAGCTCACATCTTCAAAGCCAGCAAGATAACCTCCTAGCAAGACAACTTAACATCCTATCTAACATAATCACTACATCCCATCACCTCTGCCATATTCTCTTGGTTATAAGAAAGTCATAGGTCCCTTTGTCAGACGAGTAGATTGCAAAAATTTTCTCCCATTCTGTAGGTTACCTGTTCACTCTGCTGGTAGTTTCTTTTGCCGTGCAGAAGCTCTTGAGTTTAATTAGGTCCCATTTGTCAATTTTGGCTTTTGTTGCCATTGCTTTTGGTGTTTTAGACATGAAGTCCTTGCCCATGCCTATGTCCTGAATGGTATTGCCTAGGTTTTCTTCTAGGGTTTTTATGGTTTTAGGTCTAACATTTAAGTCTTTAATCCATCTTGAATTGATTTTTGTATAAGGTGTAAGGAAGAGATCCAGTTTCAGCTTTCTACATATGGCTAGCCAGTTTTTCCAGCACCATTTATTAAATAGGGAATCCTTTCCCCATTTCTTGCTTTTGCCAGGTTTGTCAAAGATCAGATAGTTGTAGATAATGCGGCATTATTTCTGAGGCCTCTGTTCTGTTCCATTGGTCTATATCTCTGTTTTGGTACCAGTACCATGCTGTTTTGGTTACTGTACCTTGTAGTATAGTTTGAAGTCAGGTAGCCTGATTCCTCCAGCTTTGTTCTTTTGGCTTAGGATTGACTTGGTAATGCCAGCTCTTTTTTGGTTCCATATGAACTTTAAAGTAGTTTTTTTCCAATTCTGTGAAGAAAGTCATTGGTAGCTTGATGGGGATGGCATTGAAACTATAAATTACCTTGGGCAGTATGGCCATTTTCACGATATTGATTCTTCCTACCCATGAGCATGGAATGTTCTTCCATTTGTTTGTATCCTCTTTTATTTCATTGAGCAGTGGTTTATAGTTCTCCTTGAAGAGGTCCTTCACATCCCTTGTAAGTTGGATTCCTAGGTATTTTATTCTCTTTGAAGCAATTGTGAATGGGAGTTCACTCATGATTTGGCTCTCTGTTTGTTATTGGTGTATACGAATGCTTGTGATGTTTGCACATTGATTTTTATCCTGAGACTTTGCTGAATTTTGCTATTTTAGTAGAGATGGGGTTTGCTGAATGCAGCCCCCAGTCACGTACTCCCTTCTTGGTCAATCGATCACGACTCTCTCACGATCACGACCCTCTCATGTGGACCCCCTTAGGGTTGTGAGCCCTTAAAAGGGACAGGAATTGCTCACTTGGGGAGCTGGGTTGTTAGAGACGTATGCCACCACTCCCAGCTAATTTTTGCATTTTGATTAGAGACGGGGTTTCCCCATGTTGGTTGGCCAGGATAGTCTCGATCTCTTGACCTCGTGATCCGCCCACCTCGGCCTCCCATAGTGTTGGGATTACAGGTGTGAGCCACTCCACCCAGCCCAGAGAAGGCTTTTCATACTTGCTTGTCAGCCTCCTGCATCCTACTCCAGCACCTGGTGCTCACAACCTGTGGGCTGCTCTCATCCGTGATCATCTCTCCCCAGGCCTGCTGTTCCTCGAGAAAGGAAGTTGTAATGGGCAGAGTTCTAGGACAGCCCCCAAGAGAACCACTCCCTTATATCTGCTCCCTGTATCATCTCTTCTTGAGTGTGTGCAGAGCTTGTGATTTGGCCAAGGGGAAGGAATTTTGCAAATGTGATTATGGTCACGCTTGCTTTGTTAAGCACATTTGCTCAGCTGACTTTGAGTTCATCCAAAGCAGGATGATCTTAGGTGGGCCAGACCTAATCAGGTGAGTCTTTTAAAGGTGAAGTTTCAGAGATTCAACCCTTAGCCTCCAAGGAGACATAAATGGCCATGCTGTGAACTGTCTTTGGAGGTGGCAGCTCTAGGAGCTGAGGGCCTTCGTTCAACAATTGCAAGAAATTGAATTCAGTCCACAAACTGAATAAGCTTGGAAGAGGACACTGAGCATCTGATGAGACCCCAGCTGACACTCTGTTTGCAGTATTGTGACCCTGAATAGAAGACCCAGTTAAACCCTGCCCAGACCCTTGGCTCATGGAAACAGATAATAACTGGGTGGTGTTTTAAGCTGCTCAGTTTGCACTGGTAAATCCACCAACAGGAAAGTAATATAGAAGTTAAATGGGCCAGGCATGGTGGCTCATGCCTGTAATCCCAACACTTTGGGAGGCTAAGGTGGGTGGATCACAAGGTCAGGAGGTCGAGACCATCCTGGCCAACATGGTAAAACCACGTCTCTACTAAAAATAGAAAAATTAGCCAGGCGTGGTGGCACGCACCTGTAGTCCCAGCTACGCAGGAGACTGAGGCAAGGGAATCACTTGAACCCAGGAGGTGGAGGTTGCAGTGACCCGGGACCATGCCACTGCACTCCAACCTGGGCAACAGAGAGAGACTCCATCTCAAAAAAAAAAAAAAAAAAAAAAAAAAAAAAGAAGAAGTTAAATGAATACTTTTGACCATTGATGGAAGTTGCTTTCATTCCCTCTTACTTAATCATCTTTATGAAAGAGGGATGCTTTAACCCCATTTGTAACAAGTGAGGCTGAGGCTCAGGAAAGTGATAGAATTTAGCAAAGTCCACCTTGCTACCTGGTGGCCCCAGCTAGAACTCTGCCCCAGGTCCATATACCTAAAGTCATTACAGCGTCCACTAAAATTTTGCCCCTCTCTCGATGCCTTCCTCTTTAGAAGCCTGTTCCTTCAGGGATAGATCCCAACTCAGTGTTACAAGGTACTGAACTCTGATTTTCACAAAATATAATAACTGCCCCCCAAAATTAATAATAGTATTTTTGAGCTGGGCACGGCGGTTCATACCTGTAAACCCAGCACTTTGGGAGGCTGAGGTGTGCGGATCATGAGGTCAAGAGATCGAGAGCATCCTGGACAACATGGTGAAACCCCGTCTCTACTAAAAATACAAAAATTAACTGGGAGTGGTAGCAGGCATCTGTAATCCCAGCTACTCGGGAGGCTGAGGCAGGAGAATCGCTTGAACCCAGCAGGCAGAGGTTGCAGTGAGCCGAGATTGCACCACTGCACTCCAGCCTGGCAACAGAGCAAGACTCCGTCTCAAAAAAAAAAAAAAAAAAAAAAAAGTATGTTTGAGTCCTTATGTGTCAACCACTGGGCTATCCCAACACCAATAGCTATTATGATTATGATTAGTTTTTCCATTTTATTGATGAGGAAACCAACACATAGAAAGGTAAAGGAACTTGCCAAAAGTAACGGTCACACAGCCAAAGAGCTGTAGAAGCAGCACAGGAATCCCAGCAAACTCACAGCCAAGCTCTGCTTTTCACCTTCCCATCATACAGTCCTCAGACTAAAACCCTAACTCTGAACTTCCAAATCAAAAATCATACTCAAGGCCAGGCGCGGCGGCTCACGCCTGTCATCTCAGCACTTTGGGAGGCCGAGGCAGGTGGATCACCTCAGGTCAGGAGTTCCAGACCAGCCAGGCCAACATGGTGAAACCCCATCTCTACTAAAAATACAAAACTTAGCCAGGCGTTGTTGTGGGTGTCTGTAATCCCAGCATTTTGGGAGGCTGACGCATGAAAATCACTTGAACCCAGGAGGCAGAAGTTGCAGCGATCCATGATCATGCCACTGCACTCCAGCCTGGACAAGAGGGTGAGACTCTGTCTCAAAAAAAAAAAAAAAAAGAAAAAAAATTGTGCTTAATAATAGTTTGGAAGTGCACATATCTTCTGTGAAGTTTGATGGACTACAATTAGCTTCAAAACACAAATAAGTAACTGTGTTTAAATGAGGCCTTCTGTGTAATATCTAGGGAAAATCAATGTGGCTATTCATATTTTGTTTCCCCTTCCAGGCACAGAGAAGTTGCCCATGACTCTGTGATCCGTTTTGTCCAATGAACCATGAGCAGCAGCAACTTGAGTCACCTCCAGGTGGAAGTGTTAAGAGGCTCTATGATCCACCACATTCCCTTTCCCCTGAAGTGGTGATCAAGGACACATGCAGAGATGGGGCTTTTGTCAGCCTGGATCCCTGAGTGAACACAATGAACAGACCACCCCACAATGCCCTAACACAGCCCAGACATGCAACGTGACCAAGAATAAGCCTCACTCTGGCCAGGCATGGTGGCTCATGCCTGTCATCCCAGCACTTTGGCAGGCTAAGGCGGGTGGATCATTTGAGGTCAGGAGTTCAAGACCAACCTGGCTAACATGGTGAAATCCTGTCTCTACTAAGTACAAAAATTAGCCAGACAGTGGTGGCATGGGCCTGTAATCCCAGCTACTCAGGAGGCAAGAGAATCACTTGAGTTTGGGAGGCAGAGGTTGCAGTGAGCTGAGATTGCACCACTGCACTCTAGTCTGCGTGACAGAGTGAGACCTTGACTCAAAAACAAACAAACAAATACCTCACTACATGAGGCCACTGAGATTTGGGGATTGCTGTTACTGCACCAGAACGCAAATCATCCTGACCGCTAGGGTGTCCTAACTAGGGTTTCTTACCAAAAGCAAAGGCATTTTTAATGTTCGTGACATTTAAACAAAAGAGCAAATACCAATATCTACCACTTTGTCAGGCTAACAAACCCAAACAAAGCCAACAGCCAGAAGTTAAAATAAACAGATCATTAGGTTGAAAATAGAACTGTCAAAACAGGAACAATTGAATTCATTTAGTGATTGCAAAGAACATCAGGCAAGACACAGGTATGGTCATCATAACATTTATCACATGCTTAATTGGACATGTTTGACTAAGAAAAACACAAAGTATTTAAGCTCATCTGTAGTTCAAAGTGCCTATCCGTGTATTTATCTATTCATCCTGATTTATTTATTGAGCAACTCTTTTGTGCCAGGCACTGTGCTGTGTTGCGGGAAGTCAGGGACCCCAAACGGAGGTACCAGCTGAAGCCATGACAGAAGAACGTGGATTATGAAGATTTTATGGACATTTATTAGTTCCCCAAATTAATACTTTTTTAATTTCTTATGCCTGCCTTTACTGAAATCTCTAAACATAAATTGTAAAGATTTCATGGACACTTATCACTTCCCCAATCAATACCCTTGTGATTTCCTATGCCTGTCATTACTTTAATTTCTTAATCCTGTCAGTCGAGAAGGATGTATATCGTCTCAGGACCTGTAATAATTCCGTTAAGTACATAAATTGTACAGCATGTGTGTTTGAGCAATATGAAATGTGGGCACCCTGAAAAAAGAACAGGATAACAGCAATTGTTCAGGGAATTAGAGAGATAACCTTAAACTCTGACCGCCGGTGAGCCGGGCAGAACAGAACCATATTTCTCTTCTTTCAAAAGCAAATGGGAGAAATATCACTGAATTCCTTTTCTCAGCATGGAACGTCCCTGAGAAAGAGAATGCGCACCTAGGGGTAGGTCTCTGAACTGGCCCCCCGGGGCGTACCTGTCTCTTATGGTCGAGATTGCAGAGGTGAAATAAACTCCAGTCTCCCATAGCACTCCCAGGCTTATTAGGAAGAGAAAATTCCCGCCTAATAATCCTTGGTCAGACGGGTTGATCTCAAAACCCTGTCTCCTGATAAGATGTTATCAATGACAATGGTGCCAAAACTTCATTAGCAATTTTAATTTCACTTCGGTCCTGTGGTCTCGCCCTGTCTCCACTTGCCTTGTGATATTCTATTACCCTGTTAAGTACTTGATGTCTGTCACCCACACCTATTCATATGCTCCCTCCCCTTTTGAAACTCCCTAACAAAAACTTGCTGGTTTTTGTGGCTTGTGGGGCATCACAGATCCTACCAATGTGTGATGTCTCCCCCAGATGCCCAGCTTTAAAA
Organism: Pan troglodytes; assembly: GCF_028858775.2. Classification (NCBI taxonomy): domain Eukaryota; kingdom Metazoa; phylum Chordata; class Mammalia; order Primates; family Hominidae; genus Pan; species Pan troglodytes. Next base: position 20,074,800 of record NC_072405.2, read on the forward strand.
TTTCTCTCTTTTGTACTCTGTCCTTTTATTTCTCAAGCCAGTCGACGCTTAGGAAAATAGAAAAGAACTTATGTGATTATCGGGGCAGGTCCCCCGATATCTGGCGCCCACGTGGTCTTTCTTTTTTCCTAAGTGCATGAGGGAACCGGATTCGCTTTGGTAGGTGCGGTGTAACGTCAATCGGCTTGGTCCACAGATAAGCGTGTTCAACTCCCCGGCGAGTGGTGAGTAATCTGTGTAAGGTCTGGGTTAACTATCGGTCATGTGTAATCTAACAAACTCCTGTTAAAACCGGTAACCATGAAAAATATGATCACTCTATTCAAGGCAGTAGAAAAATACTGTTCTTGGTTTCCTGAAAAAGGAACGGTGTATATAAAATTGTGTGATTGTGTCCGTAAAGCATTCCGAAAACTGGTCTCGGCCGGGTATTATGTTCCCATCACTGTTTGGGGTGCTTGGTGCGTGCCATCTTCGTGGCTTGCCAATCTCGTGAACCCCTGCAGTTGCCGCAGTTTTCTGCCTTTTCCTCAGTTTCTCTGCCTTTTTCTCAACCTTCCTCTCCCACATGGCCTTCGTTCAGACTCTCCCTTCAGCTACTCCTCCCCACCCTAACGATTCTGAAAATTTGATTTCTAACTGGTAACTTTGGCTTAAAGTTTCCCCCTACTTTTCTTACTTCTTCTCACGAAAAGCCAGTACTTCAAACTCCTGCGGCTGTGACTCACGAAGCCCGGTACCATAAATATGCTAATTCTTCTCTCTTCAAACCTCCAGCATCAAATAATGGCTCTGGGACCAAACTACAATTTACCTGTCATTCTCCAGGCCCTCCCCCATCCACTACAGCCCCTCACCCTCCTGTCGTTTCAGTTCCTCAACCAGTCTGCGTCGATATGCGCCGCTCAATCTTACCTTTTTAAAAACAATTTAAGGATGCTTGTACTCAGTATGGTCCTACGTTTCCTTATGTTCAAATGGTATTGCACACTTTTTATACTGAGGTCGTTTTGCTTCCTTCAGACTGTGATCTTTTGGCAAAAAGCTGTTCTAAGTCCATCTCAGCCTGGTGGTCAGAGGAGGCCTGTTTACAGGCTCAGCTAAATCGGAGTAATGACATTCTAATTACTCAGGTTCAGCTCACAGGCTCCGATAGTTTCTCTGATGCTTATGCCCAATTAAACTTTGATACTCTTACCACAGAACAAGTAACAAAAGTGTGTATGAGAGCTTGGGATAAATTACACTCCCCAGCCCAAGCTCCTGTTTCTTTTACTACTGTTAAACAAGCTCAATTGCTTTTACTACCTAATATCCTTTTAAACAAAGGAGATAAGACAAGTGGCCCTGGGATTCAGCAGTGGCCGCTTTCTAAAGAAAAACTGGAGGCTTTAAATCAATTGGTTTCTGAGCAGTTACAACTTGGAAATATGGAACCTTCTCTTTCCCCTTGGAATTCTCCTGTGTTTCTAGTAAAAAAGAAATCAGGCAAATGGCGGAAGGTAACCGATTTAAGGGCCATTAATGCTGTAATTAAACCTATGGGGGCCATCCAACCCGGCATGCCTGCCCCTGCTTTAATACCTAAAGATTGGCCTCTCATACTTATTGATCTTAAAGAGTTTTTTTTTTCATATACCTTTATATAAATCGGATTGTGAAAAATTTGCTTTTACTGTACCATCTATCAATAATCAGGAGCCTGTAGCTCATTATCAATGGAAAGTACTTCCTCAGGGAATGCTAAATAGCCCTACAATCTGCCAGCTTTATGTTGGACAAGTGCTTTCACCAGTTTGAGCCCGATTTCCCGAGGCCTCTATTCTTCATTATATTGATGATATTTTAATTTCTGCCCCCACTGATAAAAAATTAATTGACTGTTACCAAATTTTGAGCCGCTGTGTTACAGAGGCTGGGTTACACATTACTCAGGATAAAATTCAACAGACCACTCCTGTTCAATATTTAGGAATGGTGGTCGATAAACAATGTATTCAACCTCAAAAAATTCAAATTAGGAGAGATTCTTTAAAAATTTTAAATGACTTCCAAAAACTTTTGGGTAACATTAATTATTTAAGACCTACTTTAGGCATTCCGACCTATGTACTGGATCTGGAATTTGTAGAGGAAACAATCCAGACTGCCCAGTTATCTAGAGTACAGACATTTCAGCCTTTTCAGCTTCTGGTTTTTGCTTCATTACACTCTCCTACTGGACTAATAGTTCAACATAATGATTTAGTGGAATGGTGTTTTCTTCCTCATTCTGTGTCAAAAACTTTATCTAGAACAAATAGCCATATTAATTGGACAGGTTCGCTGCAGAATACTTCAAATTTCTGGATTTGATCCAAGTGTAATTGTAGTTCCTTTAAATCAGCTCGAAGTTCAAGCTGCCTTTCAACATTCTGTACTGTGGCAAATTCACTTGGCTGATTTTATTGGTGTTATTGACAATCATTATCCAAAAAAACAAATTGTTTGATTTTATAAAAACAACGTCTTGGGTGGTTCCTCGATTAACCAAAAATCAACCCATTCCTGAGGCCGTTACAGTATTCACTGATGGCTCTAGCAATGGCAATGCTGGCTATATAGGTCCTGCAGACAAACTTCTTTCTACCTCTTATACTTCTGTTCAAAAGGCGGAGTTAATTGCTGTGATTACTGCCTTACAGGACTTCCCCAAACCTTTAAATATTGTCTCTTATTCTACTTAACGTGGGGAAGAGGATATGCTTGTGTTTCACCAGGAGATCATCAATCCCCTGTCTGGGTACCCACCAGAAGACTCAAGCTTCTTGTGAACACTGACAATCAAAACCACAGTGAAGAGACGTCTGTGTCAGAGACTGCCTTCAGATGTGGTGAGATCTGTGCCGACTCCTCAGAAACAGGCACACCAAATCACAATGGGTGTAAATCAATCCTCCCTGATGACAGTGGAGACCCATCTAACTAATCACACTTCTCCTGATTACCTTTCTTTTTCTCCTTACAAACCTAAATATCTCACCATTTCTATTAGCCTGAAAATAACATCCCTCTGTTCTTCTCTTTCTCCTTCAGCACTCCATCTCGCTTACACTCGGTTTTATTTAATGATTCTCCTCCTAATACTTTCTGTCTCACGAGTTTCCTCTCACACTGATTTACCTGCTACACACAATTATTCTTCTTGGGCTTAGGTGCCTTTTCCTCCACTTATTCGCCCTCTCACCTGGATAGATGCTCCCGCAGAAATCTACACTAACGATACTGTGTGGATGTCTGGAGCCATAGACGACCCTTGCCCTGCTCAACCAGGAGAAGAAGGCACTGCATTTAATGTTACCATGGGTTATAAATACCCCCCTCTGTGCCTCGGACATGCACCTGGTTGCATCCATCTAGAAACTCAGTTCTGGGCTGTTTATCTTTCAGAAACATCAGCTACAGATAAAATGGGACATTTGGTCTGTGGCCTCTCCCTTTCTCCTTTACAACAAATGAAAGGAGGAGTAATGGGAGGTATCCCATACTTTCAATATAAACCTGCAGGAAAACCATGCCCTAAACATTTTGAGGGCCCATCTAAAACTTTAATTTGGGAAGACTGTGTTAACTCACATGCAGTAATATTAAAAAATGACTCATATGGTTTAGTAATAGACTGGGCACCAAAGGGCTATTTAAAAAACAATTGCTCCCCTGTGGAAGGGAATGCCTGGAGGCTACTTATTTTATTTCTTATCAGGAGAAAGAGAATCATCATTCTACTTTGCATACCAGGATCAGCTCATTCTTTCCCTTAAAATGGGAAGATAAAGGCATTACCCCCCCCACCAGGCCTCCTATGATACTCCCTATTCTGAGCCCAGAACACCCAGAACTTTGGAAATTGGCTATTGCCGTGTCTGGACTGCGAGTATGGGAAGGAAAAACTATTTTGACTGTTTTTCCCACTACCGTCCCACTCTCTCAGTATCAACGTAGACCCAGACATTCTGCTTTACTTACCTCCAACCTGACTGTTCCCATACAGAGTTGTGTTAAGCCTCCTTACATGCTATTGGTAGGAAATATCAAAATTTGGATGAATAATCAAACTGTCCAATGCGTCAATTGTCATCTATACACTTGTATTAACTCCCATTTTGACTCGAGGAAAAGTGTAATGTTGGTTCGAGCTCGAGAAGGAATCTGGATTCTGATAATTTTACCTAGACCTTGGGAATCCTCCCCCTCAATACATTTAATTAATGAAGTGGTACAACGAATTCTAAAAGGACCTAAGATATTTGTTTTCACTTTAGTCGCTGTTATCATGGGCCTAATTACAGTCACTGCAATGGCCACCACTGCCGGAATGGCATTAGACCAGTCTATTCAAACGGCTCATTTTGTTAATGATTGGCAAGCCAATTCCACCCAAATGTGGAATTCTCAACAAGGCATCGATCAAAAATTGGCAAATCAAATTAATGATTTAAGACAGTCTGTTATTTGGCTTGGAGATCGGGTAGTGAGTCTAGAACATCGCATGCAAATGCAGTGCGATTGGAATACTGTGGATTTCTGCATCACCCCTATTCCTATAACGAGACTGATCATTCATGGGAAATGGTCAAAGGACACCTTCTAGGTAGAAAAGATAGTTTATCATTGAAAACAACTAAATTAAAAAAACAAATTTTTGAAGCCTCCCAAGCTCACTTATCCATCGTGCCTGGAGCTCAGGCGTTAGATCAGGTGGCAGAAAAGCTTTATGGATTAAACCCCACAACTTGGATTAAGTCTATTGGGGGCTCCACTGTAGTAAATTTTGGAATTATGTTTCTCTGCTTAATCGGCAGGCTTTCAGTGTGCCGTACCAGTCAAATAATCCTGTGTCAAAATCGAGAGAATGAACAAGCCTTCATCACCATGGCACATTTATATAAAAAGAGAGGAAGAGAGGTTGCGGGAAGTCAGGACCCCAAACGGAGGGACTGGCTGAAGCCATGACAGAAGAACGTGGATTATGAAGATTTTATGGACATTTATTGGTTCCCCAAATTAATACTTTTGTAATTTCTTATGCCTGTCTTTACTGCAATCTCTAAACATAAATTGTGAAGATTTCATGGACACATCACTTCCCCAATCAATACCCTTGTGATTTCCTATGCCTGTCATTACTTTAATCTCTTAATCCTGTCAGTCGAGAAGGATGTATATCGTCTCAGGACCTGTAATAATTGCGTTAACTATACAAATTGTACAACATGTGTGTTTGAGCAATATGAAATGTGGGCACCCTGAAAAAAGAACAGGATAACAGCAATTGTTCAGGAAATTAGAGACACAACCTTAAACTCTGACCGCAGGTGAGCCGGGCAGAACAGAACCATATTTCTCTTCTTTCAAAAGCAAATGGGAGAAATATCACTGAATTCCTTTTCTCAGCATGGAACGTCCCTGAGAAAGAGAATGCGCACCTAGGGGTAGGTCTCTGAACTGGCCCCCGGGGCGTACCTGTCTCTTATGGTCGAGATTGCAGAGGTGAAATAAACTCCAGTCTCCCATAGCACTCCCAGGCTTATTAGGAAGAGAAAATTCCCGCCTAATAAACTTTGATCAGACGGGTTGATCTCAAAACCCTGTCTCCTGATAAGATGTTATCAATGACAATGGTGCCAAAACTTCATTAGCAATTTTAATTTCACTTCCATCCTGTGGTCCTGTGATCTCACCCTGTCTCCACTTGCCTTGGATATTCTATTACCCTGTTAAGTACTTGATGTCTGTCACCCACACCTATTCGTATACTACCTCCCCTTTTGAAACTCCCTAATAAAAACTTGCTGGTTTTTGTGGCTTGTGGGGCATCACAGATCCTACCAATGTGTGATGTCTCCCCCGGATGCCCAGCTTTAAAATTTCTCTCTTTTGTACTCTGTCCTTTTATTTCTCAAGCCAGTCGACGCTTAGGAAAATAGAAAAGAACCTACCTGATTATCAGGGCAGGTCCCCCGATAGTGTTGGGTGGTGGTAATGCAATGATGAAGATGGCAGGCCTGCCTCTGCCCTCCAGGAGTTTCTAGGATACAGAGGGGGACAAATAAAAAATAAGTAAATCCATGAAAGAAGTATAGGTGGAACCTGCCCTCAATATTTCAATGTAGGTTCTTTCTATTTTCCATAAGTGTCAGCCAGCTGAGAAATAAAGAGAGACACTACAAAGAGAGGAATTTTACAGCTGGGCTGCTGCGGGTGACATTACACATCAGTAGGACCGTGATGCCCCCTGAGTCTCAGATGAGCAAGTTTTTATTAAGGGCTTCAAAAGGGAAGGGGGTGTAAGAACAGGGAGTAGGTACAAAGGTCACATGCTTCAAAGGGTAAAAAGCAGAACTACTACTAAGGGTCTAACAAAGATCACATGCTTCTGAGGGAACAGGACAAAGGACAAAAGCACAACTACTGATAAGTGTCCAGCAAAGATCACAAAGCAAAGGGCAAAAGCAGAACCACTGATAAGGGTCTATGTTCATTCACGCATGTATTGTCTTGATAAACATCTTAAACAACAGAAAACAGGGTTCAAGAGCAGAGAACCAGGCTGACCACAGATATATCAGGGCGGAGTTTTTCTCCACCCTAGTAAGCCTTTGGGTACTGCAGGAGACCAGGGCGTATCTCAGTCCTTATCTCAACCGCATAAGACAGACATTCCCAGTGCGGCCATTTATAGACCTTCCCCCAGGAATGCATTCCTTTCCCAGGGTATTACTATTAATATTCCTTGCTAGGGAAAGAATTTAGTGATATCTCTCCTACTTGCACATCGGTTTATAGACTCTCTGCAAGAAGAAACATATGGCTCTTTTTGCCCAACCCTGCAGGCAGTCAGACCTTATGGTTGTCTTCCTTTGTTTCCTAAAAATTGCTGTTATTCTCTTTTTCAAGGTGCACTGATTTCATATTGTTGAAACACACATGTTTTACAATCAATTTGTACAGTTAACACAATTATCACAGTGGTCCTGAGGTGATGTACATCCTTAGCTTATGAACATAACAGAATTAAGAGATTAAAGACAGGCATAAGAAATTATAAAAGTATTATTTGGGAACTGATAAATGTCCATGAAATCTTGACCATTTATGTTCCTCTGCCATGGCTCCAGCCAGTCCCTCTCCATTTGGGGTCCCTGACTTCCCACAACAAGAAACAATAAGGTTAAGGTGGAGAAGAGCAGGGAAGCCCACTTCGTAAAAGGGTCAGGGAAGAACTGTCTGTGGAAGCACCATTTTAGCTGACACCTAAAGGATGGTCTAATTTGGGGAGGTGCAGAGGAATATCATTCCAGGCTGAAGCAGCAAGTGCAAAGGCCATGTTGTGGAAAAAAGTTTGAAAGTCCAAGAAAACAAAAGGAGGCCATAGTGGCTGAAATAGAGTAGGCCAAGGGCAGGAGATAGGAGACGGCTGGAGAGGTGGCAGGAACAGGCAGAAGACTCGGGGTCTCGATTTTATTCTATGTGCCATGGGCAGGAAAGGCAGGGATGAGACTCAATGGACGCCTTAAGATCACTGAAGCTGCCAGGTAGGAAATGGATTGCTGAGCATGGAGAGCAGGTGCAGAATACCAGTTAAGACCAGTTAGGAGGTTGCTGTAGCCCAGCTGAGATAGCAGTGTCCTAGGCAAAGATAATGACAGTGAAGCTACAGAGAGTGGACAAGTTGGATAAAGTTTAGAATCACAGGACTTGCTGACTGGAGAAGAGGGCAAAAGCAGAGTTAGCACAACACATGAGTTATGACCACCTTTAGCAGCTCAGCAGGGGTGGTGCCATTTACAGAACAGAGATGGCATGGACAGAGCCCACGGAGAAGGAGGAGGAAAAAGAGAGTTTGGCTTTGGGTTTTTTTTTTAAGACAGGGTCTTTGGCTGTGTCACCTAGGCTGGAGTGCATTGGTGCAATCATAGCTCTTTGCAGCCTCAAACTCCTGGGCTCAAGTGATCCTCCTGCCTCAGCCTGCCATGTAGCAGGACTACAGATCCTACAGATGCATATCACCATGCCTAGCTTTTTTTTTTTTTTTTTTTTGTAGATAGGGAGTCTCACTGTGTTTTCCAGGCTGGCTTCAAACTCCTGGCCTCAAGTAATCCTCCCACCTCAGCCTCCCATAGCACTGGGATTACAGCCATCACCTACCACTCCAAGCCATGAGTTTGGCTTTGGATGTAACAAGGTTGAGGTGTTCATGAGTTGACAAGTGGAAAAAACAATAAAGAAGTTGAGTGTTTAAGACTGCTGTTTCAAAGAGAAGTCTAGCCTCAAGACAAAAGTTCAGGACTCATTAGCTGAGAAATGGCACTGAAAATTATGTAAATGGATGAGCTCAGCTAGCAAACAAGTCCAGAGAGAGCAGCATTGGGCTATGCACCTGGCCTAATGCCACCCCGCTCCTCCCAATCCCTGTGTAATGCTGGAGAGGGTTCAGCCTCTGGTGAGTTTCACCAAACCCCCACATCTCTTTCTTCTGAGACCTTCTCTAAAATCCCCTCTTTTATACTTAGTGAAATGGGATTCTCTTTTTCCCATCCAGCTTAAGCAAAAACTTTTGACTATGAGAAGAATGAGGATGCATTTAGTGTCTGTTCCGCATGGCTAATTCCATCAAAGATTTCTCATTATTCAGGCCTGGCAGTCTCATTTTCTTCTTTTGCCTCTAAGAGCACAGTCGTAGCCATACTTACTGACATTTTCACTCTTCTAATACCAGCGATTTCCCCCATCTCGGTTCTCAGGAAGTTCTGTTCACAGAATTATCTCCTGAATCCTCATCTGGAGATAGAAATTGTTCTCTGTGGCCATTTCTTCCCCCTCTAATTCTTATCAAAAAACTCAGTGATCTCTGTTCATCAAATATTAAACTCAAGCTCAACAGATCATGATTCTGGCTTGTCTCTCTCTCCGGCCTGTGGGTTAACAGGTATGCAACCTTTGCAGAGGAGACACCAAATTCTCAGGAGGCCAGAGTTTCCAAAGGTAGTGGTCACTCTTGCTCTCTTTCTCCTGCTCAAAATTCAGCACTAGAGAGTGTTACACCATTGCACCTGCAGAGGAGTTCATCTGACTCTAGGGACTACAGAGGAGAGAGATGGACAAACTAACAGGCATTCAGAAAATGACTACCACAATGGGGAAGAAAATGAAAGTCAAACCAAATAAGCAATGGTCAAAAAAAAAAAAAAAAAAAAACCTAGAGGGCAGCTGCAGTGGCTCACACGTGTAATCTCAGCGTTTTGTGAGGGCGAGGCAGGTGGATCACTTGAGATCAGGAGTTCGAGACCAGCCAGGGCAACATAGTGAAACCACATCTCTACTAAAAATACAAAAATTAGCCAGGTGTGGTGGCAGGTGCCTGTAATCCCAGCTACTTGGGAGGCTGAGGCAGGAGAATTGCTTGAACACAGGAGGCACAGGTTGTGGTGAGCAAAGATTGCACCACTGCACTCCAGCCTGGGCAAGAGTGAGACTTTGTCTCAAAAAAAAAAAAAAAAAAAAAAAAAAACCTAGAGATGTCCATCCAGGCTGAACAGAATATTCCAGAGCAGACGCTGGGACACTATGGCCCATGGGCCAAATCTGACCTGCTTGCAGATGTGTTTGTCAATAAAGTTTTATTGAAACCCAGCCATGCACATTTGCTACATATTGTCTATGGCTGCTGGATTTGGCTGCTCTCATGCTATAAAGAAATACCTGAGACTGGGCAATATATAAAGAAAAGAGGTTTAATTGGCTCACAGTTTTGTAGGCTATACAGGGAGCATGACACTGACATCTGCTGAGCTTCTGTGGAGGCCTCAGGAAACTTACAATGATGGCAGAAGGTGAAGCGGGAGCAAGAGAGTAAGGAGGGAGGTGCTACACACTCGTAAACAACCTGATCTTGCAAGAACTCACTCACTATTGCAAGGACAGGACCAAAAGGATGATGCTAAATCATTCATGAGAAATCCACCCCCATGATCCAATCTCTTCCCATCAGGCCCCACCTCTAACACCGGGGACAGCTTTTATCTTGGCTTTTTCACTGGCAGCCCCTTCCTCAAGGACTTAACTTGTGCAAGCTGACTCTTAGCACATCGAAGAATGCAATTAACTGATAAGATACTGCGGGGCGAGCAATATCCGCAGTTCCCAGGAATTTGTCCGATTGATAATGTCTAAAGCCCCACGTCTATCACTTTGTAATAGTCTTAAAGTCCTTAGACCTAGAACTGTTTACTCTCCTGTAACAAGTTATCCTTTTAACTTTTTTGCCTACTTTACTTCTGTAAAATTCTTTTAACTAGACCCGTTTCCCCTTTCTAAACTGAAGTATAAAAGAAAATCTAGCCCCTTCTTCGGGGCCAAGAGAACTTTAAGAGTTAGCCATTTCTTGGCCACCAGCTAAATAAGCAGACTCTTAATTCATGTGAAAGTGTGGCATTTTCTCTAACTCATTCAAGTAAAACACTTGGAGGCCCCAGCGAGAAACGCCATCAGGCGAGACCCGGGCTCCCTCCGGGCTCACGGCCGGCTTGTAGGGGGGTGCCACCTAAAAAAAAAATTTCAGGTCCTCGAAAGGTGACCGTCTTCCAGAGGAGAGCTTATCGACAACCGTGTGGGTGCCCATAAAAATTCCACCTCTGAGTCCTCGACTTCTGACCCTGAGGTCACGTAGGTCAGATTTGACTTCAGTTCTAGTAAGAGGGAAGCGGCCCTGATGAGGGTGTCCCTCTTTCCACTCTACCTGTTTCTCTAGGACGCTAGAAGGTAGAGCCCTGGTTTTCTGTTAGGCACCTCTGTGTTTCTTTCTAGGAGGGAAGTGGCCCTGACAGGGGCCCTCCCTTGACTCAGTTCACATCCCAGGATGCTGGAGGACTGAGTCCTGGTTTCTGGCAGACCGGTCACTCTCTGTCTCTCTTTTTCTATCTCTCATCTTTCTCTTATTCCAAGTTTCTTGAAGAATCTCCAAGAAAGAAAAAAAAAAACTGTTATATACTCTGTGTGAATAATGAATGAATGAGGGAGGACAAGGGCTTGCGCTTGTCCTGCAGTTTGTAGCTCCACGGCGAAAGCTACGGAGTTCAAGTGGGCCCTCACCTGCGGTTCCGTGGCGACCTCATAAGGCTTAAGGCAGCATCAGGCATAGCTTGATCTGAGCCGGAAGTTTATACCGGCCTGCCAATGCTAAGAGGAGCCCAAGTCCCCTCAGGGGGAGCGGCCAGGCAGGCACCTGACTGATCCCATCACAGGAAACCCGCCCCTTGTCTGTCTAAAAAAAAAAAAAAAAAGAAAGAAAGAAATTGTCATAACTGTTTACATGCCCTAAAGTCAATTGTTTGTTTTATATTGATTGTTCTGTTCAGTGTCTATTGTCTTGTTAGTAGTTGTCAAAGTTTTGCATGTCAAGACGTTGATATTGCCCAAGACGTCTAAGTAAAAACTTCTTCTAAGTCCTTAGTGCTGATTTTTTGTCACAGGAGGTTAAATTTCTCATCAATCTTTTAGGCTGGCCACCACAGTCCTGTCTTTTCTGCCAGAAGCAAGTCAAGTGTTGTTACAAGAGCAAGTGTGAAAAACATTTGCCTGATTAAGATTTCTAGCACCATGAAAGTTGTAAGTATTTAGATCGTCATACTCCACGTCCAAGTGATTAGACCTCCTCTAAGTTAAACCAGTAGTGAGTTCAAAACAGCCACCCTGCAGATTTCCTTGCTCACCTCTCTTGTCATTCTGTAACTTTTCCAGTGCCCTTAAGTAGAACACTGTGTAAAGAAATGTACGCCCGTACTGCTTTACTTCATTTAGATTCTTACTCTGTTCCTCTGTGGCTACTGTCCCTACTTAAAAATGATCCGAGTAGTCCTTTTCCGCCTTGTCCCTGCCCCCTATCCCGCACATCTCGTTTTACGGTGCGACAGAAAGTTTACCGTCTCCAGGACTTGGCTCTGCTCTTACTCCTTAAACCCTTAAAAGTAAAAGCTAAGTTAAAGCTATTTGCGTTCAAGTCATAAAGACACCAAAAGTATTTAAAGTACAGATCTAGAAGAAGAAGAAGAATGCCTAGATCAAACTGACCCAGAAGATCTCAGGCTGGCTCTAGTCCTCCTCCCTCAATCTTAAAGCTACAGCAATGTAGCAAGTAGTATTAGCTGTTGTAAGTTTTTCTGCTCTTTCTAGTCATATTGATTCTGTTCTTTCACTACGCCAGTCCCCCAAGAAATACGTTTCTCTGTCCATGCTAAGTTTAATATCTATGCTCAAATCTTATTAAATTGCCTTCAAAAAAAATAAAATAAAATAAGAAACACTTCTTCCCAGCCTTGTAAAGTTAAAGCCCTCTCCAATGTATGCTGCAGAATTTTTCTCTCAGTTCAGAGGATTATAAAGTCCGCCTTAAAAAAGGCAAGATCCAGACACTGTGCAAAATAAAATGGCCAAAGTTTAAAGTCAAGTGGCCCCTGAAGGGTCGTTGAACCTCACAATTGTTCAAGCTGTGTGGCAGGTTGTTACAGAAACTCCTAGCCACCCTGATCAGTTTCCCTACATTAGCTACGTTTAGTCAGGATCCACTCTCCATGGCTCCATTCATGCGCCATTCATGATTCTACCTCCAAGGTCCTCCTAAGCCAGACCGCGTTTTCGCCTCGACCCTCAGCCGGTTCAGCTCCCCTGTACTGCCTCCCTCTGAAGAAGAGGGGGTCTCCCTCACCCAGTCCCACCGCCTTACAACCAGCCTTCTCCCTTAAAGTTATACCATGTCTCCTCGACGACGTCCCCTGTAGGCTCGCCACCCATTGCCTCTCAATCATGACCGTGGTAGGAAGAAGTAGCCCCTCTACTACCACAGAGAGAGGCACAAGTCCCTCCAGGTGACGAGCGCTCAGCACCCTTCTTAGTTTGTGTCCCTTTTTCTACTTCTGACTTATATAATTAGAAAACCCATAATCCTCCCTTCTCTGAAAAGCCCCAGGCTTTGACCTCTCTGACAGAGTCTGTACTCCGGACCCACCCGCCCACCTAAGATGATTGCCAACAGCTGCTTTTAACCCTTTTCACCTCTGAAAAGAAGGAACGTATCCAAAAAGAAGCCAAAAAGTACTTCCTCACATCAGCCAATGGACCGGAAGAAGAAGCTAGAGACCTCCTTGAGGATGTCTTTCCCTCTACCCGGCCTAACCAGGACTCACATTCCTCAAGTAGAAAGAGAGCTTTAGACGATTTTCACCGGTATCTCCTGTCAAGTATTAAAAGAGCCTCTCAGAAACCCATAAACTTGTCTAAGACGACCGACGTTGTCCAAAGGCCCGATAAGTCACCAAAACGTTTTTAGAGCGCCTCCAGGAGGCTTATCGGATTTACACCCCTTTTGACCCGGCAGCTCCCGAAAATAGCCTTGCTCTTAATTTAGCATTTGTGGCTCAGGCAGCCTACGATATTAAAAAGAAACTCCAAAAACTAAAAAGATTTTCTAGAATAAATATCAGTCAGCTTTTAGAAATAGCCCAAAAAGTTTTTGATAATCAAAAGCTTAAAAAACAAAAACAAGCAACACAGGCAGCTGAAAAGGCCGCTGTAAAGCATTCAAAAGACAGACAAAAATTTTAGTGGCATCTATCCAAGAAGTACGGAATGAAATAGCCCATTAATTTAGCATTAACTGAAGCCCCTGCTTTAGCCCTCCCTAATATCTCCATAAAAGCCAAGGAGTTGCTAAAGTCGTGCTCATTCAGACTCTAAGACCCTAAAGCCACCCAGTGGCCTATTTGTCTAAGAGGCGAGATCCTGTGGCCTCTAGATGACCAAGTTGTCTGTGAGCCGTAGCGGCTACAGCAAGCCTGGCCCAAGAAGATGATAAGTTAACTCTAAGCCAAAATTTAACCCTTACAGCTCCTCATGCCGTAAAGACCTTACTACAAAATGCTTCTGGCAAATAGATGTCAAATGCTCGCATCTTGCAGTATCGAAGTTTACTGTTAGATCAGCCTCGTTTGACTTTCTCTCCCACAAAGTGTTTCAATCCAGCTACACTACTTCCTGACTCAGACTCCACTATTCCTGCTCATGACTGTCAAGAACTGTTAGAAACTATCGAAACTGGCCTATCTGATCTTCAAGCTGTGCCCCTAGAAAAGGCAGATGCTGCCATGTTCACAGACAGTAGCAGCTTCCTCAAGCAGGAAATATGAAGAGCCAGTGCAGCTGTTACCACGGAGACACATGGGTTATAAGCTCAAGGTTTACAAGCAAACACCTCAGCACAAAAGGCTGAATTGATCGCCCTCACTCAGGCTCTCCGATAAAGTAAGAATAAACGTATTAACATTTACACTGACAGCAAGTACGCCTTTGCTACTGTGCATGTACATAAAGCCATCTACCAGGAAAGCAGGCTACTCACCTCAGCAGGTAGCTGTGATCCACCGCAAAGGACATCAAAAAGAAAACACGGCCGTTGCCCATAGTAATCAGAAAGCTGATTCAGCAGCTCAGGTCGCAGCGAGACTTTCAGTCACGCCTCTAAACTTGCTGCCCACAGTCTCCTTTCCACAGCCAGATCTGCCTGACAATCCCGTATACTCAACAACAACAACAACAACAACAACAACAACAACAACAACGGGCTTCGGATCTGAGAGCCAATAAAAATCAGGAAAGTTAGTAGATTCTTCCTGACTCTAGAATCTTCATACCCTGAACTCTTAAAGAAACTTTAATCAGTTACGTACAGTCTACCACCCATTTAAGAAGAGCAAAGCTACCTCAGCTCCTCCAGAGCCATTTTAAGATCCCCCATCTTCAAAGCCTAACAAATTAAGCAGCTCTCCAGTGCACAACCTGCGCCCAAGTAAATGCCAAACAAAGTCCTAAACCCAGTCCAGGCCACTGTCTCTGAAAAAAGTCGCCAAGAAAAAAGGAAGAAATTGACTTTACGGAAGTCAAACCACACCAGGCTAAGTACACATACCTTCTAGTACTAGTAGACACCCTCTCCAGATAGACTAAGGCATTTGCTACCGAAAATGAAACCACCAACATAGTAGTTAAGTTTTTACTCAATGAAATCATCCCTCAATATAGGCTGCCTGCTGCCATAAAGTCTGATAATAGAGCAGCCTTCACCTCGCCTATAGCTCAGTCAGTCAGTAAGGCGTTAAACATTCAACAGAAGCGCCATTGTGCCTATCAACCCCAGAGCTCCAGGCAAGTAGAACGCATGAACCACACCCTAAAAAACACTCTTACAAAATTAATCTTAAAAAAACAGTGTAAATTAAGTAAGTCTCCTTCCTTTAGCCCTACTTAAAGTAAGGTGCACCCCTTACCAGGCTAATTTCTCACCTTTTGAAATCATGTATAATAAGGCACCACCTATCTTGCCTAAGCTAACAGATGCCAAATTAGCAGAAATATCACAAACTAATTGATTACAGTACCTAAAGTCTCTCCAACAGGTACAAGATATTCTCCTGCCACTTGTTCCAGGAGCCCATCCCAATCCAATTCCTGACCAAAGTCCTGCCATTCGTTCCAGCCAGGAGACCTAGTGTTTGTTAAAAAGTTCCAAAAAGAAAGACTCACTCCTGCTTAGAAAAGACCTCACACCGTCATCCTCACGACGCCAAGTGCTCTGAAAGTAGACGGCATTCCTGCTTACATTCATCACTCCCGCATCAAAAAGGCCAAAAGAGCCCAGCTAAAAACATAAGTCGCCAGGTCTAAGTCAGTCCCCTTAAAACTGCACCTAAGTTAGGTGAAGCCATTAGATTCATTCTTTTTATCTACCCCACTTATTTGTTTTTGCCCGTTACATCCTCTGTGCCTTCCTACTCCTTTCTCCTCACCTCTTTCACAACAGGACGTGTATTTGCAAACACCACTTAGAAGGCCAGTACCTCCAAGGAAGTCTCCTTTGCAGTTGACTTATTTGTACTGTTCCCAAAGCCAGCCCATACCCATGAAAAGCAACACAATCTGCCAGTTCCAGGAGCAGGAAGTGTCGACCTTTCAGCAAGATTCAGACACTCCAACAGCCAAACTAAGTGTAGAAGCTCCAAAAGTGCAGAAAAAAGACTCCAAAATATTGACTTTTACCTCTGCCCTGGAAATCACCCTGATGCTAGCTGTCAAGATACTTATCAGTTTTTCTGCCCTGATTAGACATGTGTAACTTTAGCCACCTACTCTAAAAGATCAACCAGATCTTCAACTCTTTCCATAAGTCATGCTTCTCATCCTAAATTATATACTAGAAAAAATTGTAATCCTCTTACTATAACTGGCCATGACCTTAATTTAACTCAATAGTATCATGGCATGTCATGAAGATTAAGATTTTATATCCCAGGATTTAATGTTAAGTCTATGTTCACCATCCAAAAAAAACCCTAGTCTCATAAAGCCCACCCAAGCCAATCAGGCCTTTAACTGATCTAAGTAACCCTATGTTCCAGAAACACCCTGACAAAGTTGATTTAACTGTTCCTCCACCATTCTTAGTCATAAAAGATACACTCCAGAAAGTGCAAGAAAATCTAGATAAGCGCCAACAAGAACAAGAAAATAACATCCCCCAGTATCAAAACATGTTCAACTAGAACCCAGAGCTAACTATTCTAATTACTAAGTTAGACAGACCCCCTCCCCGTCCTACTATTAAGTTTTAATTTTTGGACCTTGTATATTAAATTAGTTTCTTAATTTTGTAAAACAACGCATAGCTTCTGTCAAACTTATGTATCTTAAGACTCAATATAACCCCCTTGTTATAACTGAAAAATCAACGATTTGATTCCCCAAAAACACAAGTGAGGAATGTAATGCCCAACCTTATTTTTACTAACCCTGTTCTTAGACTCTCCCTTTCTTTGAATCACCTAGCATTGTTTCCATCTGAATTGACTCTCCCTTAGCTAAGAGAGCCAGAGAGACTCCATCTTGGCTCTTTCACTGGCAGCCCCTTCCTCAAGGACTTAACTTGTGCAAGCTGACTCCCAGCACATCGAAGAATGCAATTAACTGATAAGATACTGTGGCGAGCAATATCCGCAGTTCCCAGGAATTCGTCCAATTGATAGCGCCCAAAGCCCCGCTTTTATCACCTCATAATAGTCTTAAAGCCCCTAGAACTAGAATTCTTTACTTTCCTGCAACAATTTATCCTTTTAACTTTTTTGCCTACTTCTGTAAAATTGTTTTAACTAGACCCCCCTCCCCTTTCTAAACCAAAGTATAAAAGAAAATCTATCCCCTTCTTCGAGGCCGAGAGAACTTAAAACGTTAGCCATTTCTTAGCCGTCGGCTAAATGAACAGACAATTTGTCTCAAAGTGTGGCATTTTCTCTAACTCGTTCAAGTACAACACATCCAGCAGGCATGCAATCCACTCTAAAATGCCATCCTGAGGTAGTGAAGATGATGTTGCTGGAAATATCCTGAAATGGCATGTGGATGAGTACCCCCAGAGGCACACATGTTGAGCTAAGTACTTTGCTGATGAAGGGTACAAGGTGAAGGGGTTTTGAAAGGCAGAGTGAGGTTCCCCAGAAGGCTGTTGCTACAGAAAGCCAGGAGGAGAAATTACATGGCCAGATAGAGTGGCATGACCATTGGATAAGAGCTTTTTGTTTGTTGGTTTTTGAGATGGAGTTTTACTCTTGTTGCCCAGGCTGGAGTGCAATAGCACGATCTCAGCTCACCGCAACTTACATCTCCCAGGTTCAAGCGATTCTCCTGCCTCAGCCTCCTTAGTAGCTGGGAATACAGGCATGTGCCACCACGCCCGGGTAATTGTGTATTTTTGGTAAAGATGGGGTTTCTCCATGTTGGTCAGGCTGGTCTTGAACTCCCGACCTCAGGTGATCCACCCGCCTTGGCCTCCCAAATTGCTGGGATTACAGGCGTGAGTCACCGTGCCCAGCCTGGATGAGGGTCTTTAGCAAAGATGGAAGTTTTGGTACCTTGCAGTTTAATCTCTTCATTTATGTCCTCCTGAAATCTTCAGGAATAGCACTATTTTGTCAATACTTCTGGGGTCGTACTTAGGGGGACTTAAAGGAGATGTGATGTGGCAGCCTTTGGCTCAAGGGAGTATCATCGTAGCTCAAAGAGATCTGGGTACATGCCAGTTGAACCAACTCTTCTGAGGATGGGATAGATCCTGGGAGGCCACTCTGATCCTGCCAATCTTGAGGCCAGATGAGTCTTTGAAAAACATGGTTTGGCTTAATACCAGCACTTAGTCTAATACCCCCCATGAATCTTGCTGAAGTGAAGCTATACAAATACCTTTTCAAAAGATTTTTTTTTTCATTCCAGATCCTTCTTAGAAATTCCTAAGGCTCAATACTGTGTGGAAGATTCTGAGAAAGAAAATAGTTTCCGATCTTTGGGATTCCCGAGATGGTCCAATCTGCAAAAGTTCATTGCCATTTCCATCAAGGACACTGAGAACAGGAGTCTTATCTGGATTGGATCCTGGGAAATGAGAAGCTTCAGCAGGTGGGAAATGCACCCTCCACAGGCTCACACCCTTGTGGGCTGTTTCAGTTACCTATTGCACCTAAAATTAGAAACTTTAAACCACCACAAGCCATTATTGCTCAGGACCCTGTGAGTTGCATGGGGACTTCCTGGCTGGTTTAACCTGGGCTCATTTGTGTGGCTACCTGCAGCTGGAGGGCCAGCTGGGCGGAGCATCCAGGACGGCCTCATGCATGTGCCTGTCAGTTGGTGCTGGTTGTCAGCCGGGGAACCTTGTTTTCCTCCATGTGGCCCCTTGCCCTCCAGAACCCCTCTCCAAATGTCCCTTTAAGCAGGATAGCCAAGGTTTGCTTGGTGCCAGCATCCAAGAGGGCAAAAATATGGAAACTACCAGAGGGCTCTCAAGGCCTAAGATTATTTGCACCCCAGAAATCTGAGGTCTCAGTTAATTCAGAAAGTTCGTTTTGCCAAGGTTGAGGACGCATGCCTGTGACACAGCCTCGGGAGGTCCTGACAATATGTGCTTAAGGTGGTAGGGACACAGCTTGGTTTGATACATTTTAGAGAGACATGAAACATCAATCAATATGTGTAAGATATACATTGGTTCAGTCTGGAAAGGCAGGACAACTCCAGGTGAAGGTGAAGGTGAGAAAAAGGGAAGGGGTTTCCAGCTCATAGGTAGTTAAGAGACAAATGGTTGCATTCTTTTGAGTTCTTGATTAGCCTCTCCAAATGAGGCAATCACATATACGTTTATCTCAGTGAGCAAAGGGGTGACTGAATAGAATGGGAGGCAGGTTTCCCCTAAGCAGTTCCCAGCTTGACTTTTCTCTTTAGCTTAGTAACTTTTTTTTGGGAGGGGGGACAGAGTCTCGCTCTGTTGCCCAGGCTGGAGTGCAGTAGTACGATCTCGGCTCACTGCAATCTCCAACTCCAGGGTTCAAAGAATTTCCCTGCCTCAGCCTCCCAAGTAGCTGGGATTACAGGCGCCTGCCACCACGCCTGGCTAATTTTCATATTTTTTAGTAGAGACGGGGTTTTGTCATGTTGGCCAGGCTGGTCTTGAACTCCTGACCTCAGGTGATCTGCCCGCCTCAGCTTCCCAAAGTGCTGGGATTGCAGACGTGAGCCACCGAGCCCAGCCTAGCTTACTGATCTTGAGGCCCCAAGGTTTATTTTCCTTTCACGGCTAGAAGTTGTTCACCATCACTTTGGCAGCATTCCACTGGCCAAAGCAAGTCATAGGCAGCCCAGATTCTTGTAGAGGAGTATAAACTCTACCTCTTAAAGGAAAGATTGGTTCAATTATACTGCACGAGCATTTGCAGAAAGTTATACCCATCTTTGGAAACTACCACACACACACACACACACACAGCTTTACATGCAACCCTCCCTTGAGGTGCATCTACTTCCAGGCAGAACCAAAACTTGACAGTACTCGACAGAAGAAAATTAGTATCCTAAATGCCAGTTCTCTTCTTACTCAACTTCAGCCTCATTATAAGCAGATTCTAACAGTTTATGTGTCTTGAGAAACATTTTAATTAATCTTTGGAATTTAAGAATTTCAATTCATAGCAGTAGCCTGTGCATAGGAAATACGCATATTGTAAGTTTTTCCTTTCTGATAAATCATGCTGAGGGAACTACAATGTAACTTTTTTTTTTTTTTTTTTTGAGGAGTCTCACTCTGTTGCCCAGGCTGGAGGGCAGTGGCATGATCTCAGCTCACAGAAACCTCCGCCTCCCTGGTTCAAGCAATTCTCCTGCCTCAGCCTCCTGAGTAGATGGGATTACAGGTGCACAAGACGTGGTTTCACCATGTTGGTCAGGTTGGTCTCGAACTCCTGACCTCTGATCTGCCCACCTTAACCTCCCAAAGTGCAGGGATTATAGGCGTGAGCCACCGGCTCACATATACTGTGACAGTATATTGAAAGTTTCTCTTTTTTTCAAATAATTAACAGGTTTAACAGAATGTATCTCCTGATCTATTCCTTTCACTGCAGACATCTATTGCCTTTTCAGCCTAGCAGCCCTCTCCTCTATAGAGACTCACACTTCCTACTCCAGTCATGTGGCTCTCATGGGGGCTGCCATGTTCTCAAATGACTCCACCCCTCTGTCCTCAGTTGATTGGTTCAGGGATGAGCATCTGGCCTAAATTGGCCAATCAGAATTCTTTCCTTGAATATTTTTCGAAACTGAAACTAGACCAAGTTAATCATTCTCTGTGATGACAGGAATTGTGTGTAGTGAGAAATACAGGAGCTTTTGTGGCCACGTTTCCCGCCTTATGGAGAAAAGGCTTGAGTAAGAAGACATTAAGCCAGTATGCAGACAAAGCTAGAGACAGAGATAGAGAGAGAGATCTTGTGGTAAGCCCCTTGGTTTTCATCATTCTAGTACATGCTTGCTACTGCATACAACCAAGACTTTCACCTGAGGGCTTTCTCAAAGTCAGGCATAGAGTATGTCAGAAAAGCCACAGAAGCCAGGCGCAGTGGCTCACTCCTGTAATCCCAACAATGGGAGGCCGAGGCAGGTGGATCACGAGGTCTGGAGTTCGAGACCAGCCTGACCAACATGGCAAAACCCCGTCTCTACAAAAAATAAAAAAAAATTAGTGAGGCATGGTGGCAGGCACCTGTAATCCCAGCTACTCAGGAATACGAGGCAAGAGAATCGTTTGAACCTGGGAGGCAGATGTTGCAGTGAGCCGAGATCATGCCATTGCCGTCCAGCCTGGGTGACAGAGCAAGACTATGTCTCAAAAAAAAAAAAAAAAGAAAGAAGAAGAAGAAAGCAAAGCCAGAGAGTTGATGCCCTGGGACCAGTCCACAGCCAGTGACGGATGGGAGCCAGGCTCTAAATGTTTCAATATCTTTGCCCCCTGGATGGAACAACTTTGAAATGTATTCCACATCACTTCCCAGAGGTCCCCAGTGGGGTCAAATCCTAGTTGCCTGGAGTGGTAAGATGCTCATTGAAGCCCCCTGTGTGGCCTCCTGCCTTTCCATGAGTCAATTCCTCACTCCCCTATTGGTGATCCCTGGAATCATCTCCTAAATAATCCACTTGCAATCCTGTCCCTCTTTCAGGATCTACTTGGGGTTGGGGTTGGGGAATGCAGAGAAAAACATGATCCCTTTTCCACTCCAGACTAGTAAGACGAGTTTCTGTCACTGACAACCAAGAGTTCTGACTATTACCTCCTTCTGAGATAATTCCTAAAAGGTATTTGGGAATTTCCCCACCTCCACCCCACTGCATATGTCATCAATATGTAGATTTCTTAACAAAGTTTAATGGTATTCTTTGATCAACCTCAAATTTCACAAAACACACTGCACTTTCATAAGGGCTCCCCATGACTGACAGATCAGCCGTTCAAAAGAAGGGAAGTGTCAGAGATGGCTCTCCTAGACTCGCGTATTTTTCAGTAGAATCTGGGTCAGGATGTTGTGGTCGGGAGATGCTTCTGGAGCTCTGGGACCCACAAGCCTGCGTGTCATGGTGGAGTATTAGGACAACTTGAAAACATAGTGGCAGGAGGAGGCTTCCTCTCTCCCCTTCAGTTCATCCTCCACCACACCCAATGTGCTCAATAGATACTGGTTAAATGAATAATGGGGCCGGGCATGGTGGCTCACGCCTGTAATCCCAGCACTTTGGGAGGCTGAGGCAGGTGGATCACCTGAGGTCAGGAGTTCAAGACCAGCCTGGCCATAGAGGCAGAAGAAGCACTTGAACCTGGGAGGCAGAGTTTACAGCACGCTGAGATGGCACCACTGCACTCCAGCCTGGGTGACAGAGCAAGACTCAAAAAAAAAAAAAAAAAAAATGGATTTATTCCTTCCAAACTGCAACTCACCAAAAGAAGACCAATACGTATCACAATGTTGTGGCCATAATCACCACAGTGACAATAATAAATATAATCAACTCTCGAGCCAGCCACCTCCACTAAACCTAGTGGATCACATCTAGTGTTTACTTTGGGGATATTTTAGTGGTCATGGTAGATTGTCGCCTGACTGCTGGCTTTTTCTACCATGTTTCAGGAATATAGAGATGTGTACAGATGGCCCCTAAAATTAATTAGTATGCAATTCTCAAAGAGCCAAACTGTACCCCAAAAGCTACTGGAATGAAAAAAAAAGTTTTAATTCTCAAAGAGACAAACTAGATAGTAGAAGCATTTATGTTCCCTTGGAGAATCTTCCCACCAAGGACTCAAAGTTGTCTCCAGACCAGGGAATGCCTGGGGCCTTGGACTTTCCCAATTCTGGTATCACCTCCCATTCTCCTTTAGGTCCAGTTTTCTCAGAGGGTCATGCATTGCTCATTGCCACCAAGGGTATCCAAGGACACAAACTGAAGATAATAGTGCCTTATTGTCTCTCAGTCATCTTTCTCTCCCACATGCTGGAAGGAGAGCCGAGTCCAATTTATCCAATTACAAAATAGCAACATTGGCATCATGAGATCAGCTAATAAAACTTTCGAGGCAATCTAGCTTCCTACCGAAAGTAACCAACATCTGTGGAGCACTTACCATGACTAAGGGTCAACATAAGTGGTTTGCATGCTGCATGCATCAGGATGGACTAGGTTATGCTGCAGTAACAAATTAACCCCAGAGTCTCAGCAGCTTAGCAATCAAGGTTGATTTCTTACATTCCATGTCCACAATGGGTTGGCTGGGTATGGTGTGCTCCATATGGCCACTCAAAGACCTAGAATGATGGAAATTCTACCATCTTAATGTAAGGATTCTCCCATAGTTACTGCACCAGGAGATGAAAGAATGAGATGGTTATTCCCAAGCCCTCAAAAGCTGTAGAGTAGAGGTGATATCAGTGACCTCCACTTATAGAGCATTGGACCCTGGCATGGATCCATCTAACTACAGGGGGCCTGGGGAATACGGGGAGCAGATGGAAATCCCATGAGCAGTAACCATTCCTGCCAGCATGCATTATTTCATCTGAACCTCACAACCCTATGGAATAGAGAACAGAGGCTTGGAGAGTTATGGGACCTGCCCCAAGGCATCATAGATAATGAGTTGCAGAGCTGAGATATGACCCTCGGCCTGGCAGGATTCAAACCACTATGCTGCATACTCATCACAAAATTCTATGAAATTCCTCATACAGCAAAACACCACACCAAGTAAAAAGAAAGCCAAGTTGTGCAAATACAAAATAGAACTCACCTGACACTTCACCTCCTCCCCAACCCCACCCCCACCGAAAGAATCAACCTACGCAAATAACTGGAATGAAATTCTCAGGCAATTTCAGCAGGGGAAATGGGGTTATCTCATCTGGGTCTCATCCGACCTCGTCAAGACAAGACCTTCCCTACACTTCACCTGAACACCTGGACCACCGTCATGTCTTGCCACTTCTTGTTACTGGAAATCCAATGATGATGTCTTTATACAATTTATAGGTCTTTCTATAAGTGCCAAGATAAATGTCATCTCTGTACCTGCATATCATTCAGAGGTAGGCAAGCTTCTATGTAAAGTACTAGATAGTAAATATTATAAACTTTGCAGGACTCATCTGATCTCCATCCTATATATTTTTTTCTTTTTGTTTTTGTTTCACAATTTTTTTTTCTTTTTAGATAGGGTCTAAAAAGAAAATAAAACTTATCCATGTTGTGATATGGATGAACGCTGAAAATATGCTCAGTGAAAGAAGCAGACATGAAAGGTCATATATTGTAGAATTCCATTTATATGCAATGTTCAGACTAAGCCAATCGACAGAGATAAAAGTAGACGAGAGGTTTCCAAGGGCTGCAGGAGGGGGTATGCAGAGTGACTGCTGAATGGATATGAGGCTTCCAACTGAGGTGTTGAAAAAGCCCTGAAACTAGGTAGTGGTGATAATTGCACAACATGATAAATGTACAAAATGTCCCTGAATTGTACACTTTCAGATGCACAAAATGATAAATGTTGCATATATTATACCACAATTTTATTCATTTATTTTAGAGATAGAGTCTCACTCCATCACCCAGACTGCAGTGCAATGGCACAATCATAGCTCACTGCTGCCTTTACCGCCTGGGCTCAAGCAATCCTCCCACCTAGTCTTCCAAGTAGCTGGGACTACAGGTGAACCCTACCACACCCAGCTTTTTTAATTTTTTTATAGAGTTGCATTCTCGCTTTATTGCCCAGACAGGCCCAAACTCCTGGCTTCAAGTGATTCTCTCATCTCAGCCTCCCAAAGTGCTGGGATAACAGGTGTAAGCCATCAGGCCAGGCAATTTTTAATTCTTATGCAAAATTTTCAACTAATTCCTAGGATTAAAAAAAATGTCGATCAACATGCGGATTAGAGGAAAAAATAATTTTAAACAAGAGAAAAAGTTAAATGAGATGATGTATATGTATACAGTGCCTGGCCTCATGATCACTGAGTCCACTGCAGCTTTTAATTTTTTTTTCCATACAGGGTCTCACTCTGTCACCCAGGCTGAGTACAGTGGCATAATCATGGCTTACTGCAGCCTCAACCTCCTGGGCACAAGTAATCCTCCCACCTCAGCCTCTCAAGTAGCTGGGACTACAGATGCACACAAACACACCTAGCTATTTTTGTTGTTGTCATTGTATTTTTTGGTAGTGTCAGGGTCTCACCATGTTGCCCAGGCTGGCATCTTGAACTCCTGGGCTCAAGCGATCCTCCCACCTCAGCTTCCCAAAGTGCTGGGATTACAGGTGTGAGCCACCATGCCCATCCTGTTGTAGCTATTTTAATAGTGCTGGTGAGCAATAATTTGCTCTCCCTCTAAAAACAGAACATACTAAGCCAAGGAAAGCACCAATCTAGTTTGTTCTCCCCAGATCTTCAAAATGTTGGAATTAGTATAAGAGTCCAAAATATTTCATGTGGTTTATTTATTTATTTATTTATTTTGGAGATGCAGTCTCGTTCCATCGTCCAGGTTGGAATGCAGTGGCACAATCTCTGCTCACTGCAACCTCCGCCTCCCGGGTTCAAGCAATTCTCCTGCCTCAGCCTCCCAAGTAGCTGGGATTACAGACATGAACCGCCACGCCTGGCTAATTTTTGCATTTTTAGTAGAGATGGGATTTCTCCATGTTGGCCACTCTGGTCTTGAACTCCTGACCTCAAATGTTCTACCCGCCTTGACCTCCCAAAGTGCTGGGATTACAGGTGTAAGCCACCATGCCCGGCCAGTTTGATTTTTTATTGTTGTAAAATACATACAAAATCTATTATTTTAGCCATTTTCAAAGGAAAAATTCAGTGCTGTCAAGTGCATCCACCACACTCTACAGCCATATCCCCCATCCATCCCCAGAATGCTTTCATACTGTCCTGCAAATATGCAGCACCTTGCTACACTCCAGGTTGTTGTCCCACAACAGAGCTGGGTTGAATTATTAATGTGGACTTTGTTCAACAACGGACTAAAGAGGGAGAAACCCAAGAACTCTGTGAGGAGTGCATGACAGGTGCTCGTGGGATGACATGGCTCGGTGCCCTCCAGCTGCTGCTGCCACCACCTGTCCTGCTGGGCGGCCACCCCCTCCCAGGGAAGAAGAGCACTCACAACTGCTGCCGATCTCCTTCCAGGGCTTCCGCTGGGACTACGATCAGGATGTGGACACCCCCAACAGGGACCGTCTGGCCGGGGAGGGCGTCAAGGCCAAGTACCTCATGCCGCCCCTTGTCACAATGACCTCCCCGTCCCACTTCACTGCCATGCCAGGTAAGCGTCACTCTGCCCATTTCACCCGATGCCCATCAAAGCCCCAGCGTCCGTCATTCCCTGTGATAAGAAGCAAAAACTCGGTCAGCTTTAGGGAGGCTGGGGCGGCTCCGGGGTCTCACTCTGTTGCCCAGGCTGTAGCTCAGTGGCATAATCACAGCTCAGTGGAGCCTCAAACTCCTGGTCTCAAGCAGTCCTCCCTAGCTCAGGCTCCCCAGTAGCTGGGGATACAGAGAAGCTACTATGCCTAATTTTCTCATTGTCTTAGAAATTGGGGCAGGGGGTATCTCACTATGTTGCCTGGGCTAGTTTTGAACTCCTGGCCTCAAGTGATCATCCCGCCTCAGCCTCCCAAAGTGCTGAGATTGGAGACATGAACTACCGTTCCTGGCCTGATCTTTTTTAAAAAAGTAAATAAGGCCGAGCATGGTGACTCACCCCTGTAATCCCAGCACTTTGGGTGGCTGAGGCGGGTGGATCACCTGAGGTCAGGAGTTCAAGACCAGCTTGGCCAACATGGTAAAACGTCGCCTATCCTAAAAATACAAAAATAAGCTGGGCGTGGTGGCAGATGCTTATAACGACAGCTACTCGGGAGTCTGATACAGGAGAATCACTTGAACCCAAAAGGTGGAAGTTGAAGTGAGCCGAGATCATGCCATTGCACTCCAGTTTGGGCTACAGAGCAAGATTTTGTCTCAAAAAAAGAAAAAGTAATAAAAATAAAAATGTAAATAACTAAAATCACTTTTAAATAATTGTATAAAAATAATAAAACATTGACATTTACAGAGCTCAGTTAGATGAGGTGACTCATACCCTCCAATGGTGTCCTGGTTCTCTTACATAAGAATTGAAATGTCGTTCTGTAGCCCAAAAGATCCCACACAGCCTGGCCCCTGGCCCATCTTCTGTCAGCCTCTCTCATCTCTCTCCCTCTCCTTCACTTCCTTCCGGATCACAAAGGCCTTTTGCCTGTGCCTTCTGCCCTGCTCCCTCCAGCCCGAGGGCCTTGGCCTGTGCTAGTCCAGTCCCTCCAGCTCACCAGGAGCATGCAGTCCAGTCGGGGAGACAGACACCAGACACCCAAACTGGCACATACATCCCGTGACAACTCAGGAGGCATCAAGGAGGAAAACAAGTTTTTCAGGCACAGACTACAGGGGTAAACTGCCTTCAAACTAGAGAGGGAGAAAGGGGGTCTCTGAGCATGGGGCAGTTGAGCTGAAAAAGATCTCAGGGGACCAGAGCAAGGAAAAGTGTTCCAGGCAGAGGGAAGAGCATGTGTGAGGTCTCTGAGACAAAGACCTGGTCGTTTCAGAATCCCAGTGGCCACTAAAATAGAGGGATTCCAACCTAAAATGGAGGAAGAGGAGGCTGCTGGAAAGCAAAGGACTCTGTGTAAGAATCATAACAGCGGGGGTGGAGCCAAGATGGCCGAATAGGAACAGCTCCAGTCTACAACTCCTGGCGTGAGCGATGCAGAAGACAGGTGATTTCTGCATTTCCAACTGAGGTACTGGGTTCATCTCACTGGGAAATGTCAGAAAGTGGGTGCAGGACACCTGGTGCAGCGCATCGAGCATGAGCCCAAGCAGGGTGAGGCATTGCCTCACCCTAGGAAGTGCAAGGGGTCAGAGAATTACCTTCCCTAGTCAAAGAAACGGGTGACAGATGGCACCTGGAAAATCGGGTCACTCCCACCCTAATACTGCACTTTTCCAAGGGTCTTAGCAAACGGCACACCAGGAGATTATATCTCACGCATGGCTCAGAGGGTCCTAAACCCATGGAGCCTCACTCATTGCTACCACAGCAGTCTGAGATCAAACTGCAAGGTGGCAGCAAGACTGGGGGAGGGGCGCCCACCATTGCCTAGGCTTCAGTAGGTAAACAAAGCAGCTGGGAAGCTCCAACTGGGTGGAGCCCACCACAGCTCAAGGAGGCCTGCCTGTTTCTGTAGACTCTACCTCTGGGGGCAGGGCATTGGCAAACAAAAGGCAGTAGAATCCTCTGCAGACTTAAATATCCCTCTCTGACAGCTTTGAAGAGAATAGTGGTTCTCCCAGCATGCAGCTGGAGACCTGAGAATGGACAGACTGCCTCCTCAAGTGGGTCCCTGACCCCCGAGTTGCCTAACTGGAGGCACCCCCCTGTAGGGGCAGACTGACACCTAACATGGCCGGGTACTCCTCTGAGACAAAACTTACAGAGGAACAATCAGGCAGCAACATTTGCTGCTCACCAATATCTGCTGTTCTGCAGCCTCCACTGCTGACACCCAGACAAACTCCAACAGACCTGCAGCTGAGGGTCCTGACTCTTAGAAGGAAAACTAACAAACAGGAAAGGCATCCACACTAAAATCCCATCTGTACGTCACCATCATCAAAGACCAAAGGTAGATAAAACCACAAAGATGGGGAAAAAACAGAGCAGAAAAACTGGAAACTCTAAAAATCAGAGTGCCTCTCCTCCTCCAAAGGAATGCAGCTCCTCACCAGCAATGGAACAAAGCTGGACAGAAAATGACTTTGATGAGTTGAGAGAAGAAGGCTTCAGATGATTAAATTACTCCGAGCTAAAGGAGGAAGTTCGAACCCATGGCAAAGAAGTCAAAAACCTTGGAAAAAAAATTAGACGAATGGCTAGCTAGAATAACCAATGCAGAGAAGTCCTTAAAGGACCTGATGGAGCTGAAAACCAAGGCACGAGAACTACGTGACAAATGCACAAGCCTCAGTAGCCGATTCAATCAACTGGAAGAAAGGGTATCAGTGAGGGAAGATAAAATGAATGAAATGAAGCAAGAAGAGAAGTTTAGAGAAAAAAGAATAAAAAGAAATGAACAAAGCCTCAAAAAATATGGGACTATGTGAAAAGACCAAATCTACATCTGATTGGTGTACCTGAAAGTGGCAGGGAGAAGGGAACCAAGTTGGAAAACACTCTGCGGGATATTATGCAGGAGAACTTCCTCAACCTAGCAAGGCAGGCCAACATTCAAATTCAGGAAATACAGAGAACACCACAAAGATACTCCTCAAGAAGAGCAACTCCAAGACACATAATTGTCAGATTCACCAAAGTTAAAATGAAGGAAAAAATGTTAAGGGCAGCCAGAGAGAAAGGTCAGATTACCCACAAAGGGAAGCCCATCAGACTAACAGCTGATCTGTTGGCAGAAACTCTAGGAGCCAGAAGAGAGTGGGGGCCAATATTCAACATTCTTAAAGAAAAAAATTTTCAACTCAGAATTTCAAATCCAGCCAAACTAAGCTTCATAAGTGAAGGAGAAATAAAATACTTTACAGACAAGCAAATGCTGAGAGATTTTGTCACCACCAGTCCTGCCCTACAAGAGCTCCTGAAGGAAGCGCTAAACATTGAAAGGAACAATCATTACCAGCCACTGCAAAAACATGCCAAATTGTAAAGACCAACAAGGCTAGGAAGACACTGCATTAACTAATGAGCAAAATAACCAGCAAACGTCTTAATGACAGGATCAAATTCACACATAACTATATGAACCTTAAATGTCAATGGGCTAAATTCTCCGATTAAAAGACAGACTGGCAAATTGGATAAAGAGTCAAGACCCATCAGTGTGCTGTATTCAGGAAACCCATCTCATGTGCAGAGACACACATAGGCTCAAAATAAAGGGATGGAGGAAGATCTACCAAGCAAATGGAAAACAACAAAAAAAGGCAGGTGTTGCAATCCTACTCTCTGATAAAACAGACTTTAAACCAACAAAGATCAAAAGAGACAAAGAAGGCCATTACATAATGGTAAAGGGATCAATTCAACAAGAAGAGCTAACTATCCTAAATATATATGCACCCAATACAGGAGCACCCAGATTCAAAAAGCAAGTCCTTAGAGACCTACAAAGAGACTTAGACTCCCACACAATAATAATGGGAGACTTTAACACCCCACTGTCAACATTAGACAGATCAACGAGACAGAAAGTTAACAAGGATATTCAGGAATTGAACTCAGCTCTGCACCAAGCGGACCTAATAGACATCTAAAGAACTCTCCACCACAAATCAACAGAATATACATTCTTCTCAGCACCACACCACACTTATTCCAAAATTGACCACATATTTGGAAGTGAAGCACTCTTCAGCAAATGTAAAACAACAGAAATTATAACGAACTGTCTCTCAGACCACAGTGCAATCAAACTAGAACTCAGGATTAAGAAACTCACTCAAAACTACTCAACTACATGAAAACTGAACAACATGCTCCTGAATGACTACTGGGTACATAATGAAATGAAGGCAGAAATAAAGGTGTTCTTTGAAACCAACGAGAACAAAGACACAACGTACCAGAATCTCTCAGACACATGCAAAGCAGTGTGTAGAGGGAAATTTATAGCACTAAATGCCCACAAAAGAAAGCAGGAAAGATCTAAAATTGACACCCTAACATCACAATTAAAAGAACTACAGAAGCATAGAGCAAACACATTCAAAAGCTAGCAGAAGGCAAGAAATAACTAAGATCAGAGCAGAACTGAAGGAAATAGAGACATCAAAAACCCTTCAAAATGTCAATGAATCCAGGAGCTGGTTTTCTGAAAAGATCAACAAAATTGATAGACCGCTAGCCAGACTAATAAAGAAGAAAAGAGAGAAGAATCAAATAGACACAATAAAAATTGATAAAGGGGATATCACCACCAATCCCACAAAAATACAAACTATCATCAGAGAATAGTATAAACACCTCTATGCAAATAAACTAGAAAATCTAGAAGAAATGAATAAATTCCTCGACACGTACACCCTCCCAAGGCTAAACCAGGAAGAAGTTGAATCTCTGAATAGACCAATAACAGGCTCTGAAATTGAGGCAATAATTAATAGCTTACCAACCAAAAAAAGGCCAGGACCAGATGGATTCACAGCCGAATTCTAACAGAGGTACAAGGAGGAGCTGGAACCATTCCTTCTGAAACTATTCCAAAAAATAGAAAAAGAGGGAATCCTACCTAACTCATTTTATGAGGCCAGCATCATCTTGATACCAAAGCCCGGCAGAGACACAACCAAAAGGAGAATTTTAGACCAATATCCCTGATGAACATCGATGCAAAAATCCTCTATAAAATACTGGCAAACCGAATCCAGCAGCATATCAAAAACTGATCCACCATGATCAAGTGGGCTTCCTCCCTGGGATGCAAGATTGGTTCAACATATTCAAATCAGTAAACATAATCCAGCATATAAACAGAACCAATGACAAAAACCATACGATTATCTCATTAGATGCAGAAAAGGCCTGTGACAAAATTCAACAACCTTCATGCTAAAAACTCTCAATAAATTAAGTATTGATGGGACATATCTCAAAATAATAAGAGCTATCTATGACAAACCCACAGCCAATATCATAGTGAATGGGCAAAAACTGGAAGCATTCCCTTTGAAAACTGGCACAAGACAGGGATGCCCTCTCTCACCACTCCTATTCAACATAGTGTTGGAAGTTCTGGCCAGGGCAATCAGGCAAGAGAAGGAAATAAAGGGTATTCAATTAAGAAAAGAGGAAGTCAAATTGTCCCTGTTTACAGATGGCATGATTGTATATCTAGAAAACCCCATTGTCTCAGCCCAAAATCTCCTTAAGCTCATAGGCAACTTCAGCAAAGTCTCAGGATACAAAATCAATGTGCAAAAATCACAAGCATTCTTATACACCAATACAGACAAACAGAGAGCCAAATCATGAGTGAACTCCCATTCACAATTGCTTCAAAGAGAATAAAATACCTAGGAATCCAACTTACAAAGGATGTGAAGGACCTCTTCAAGGAGAACTATTAACCACTGCTCAACGAAATAAAAGAGGACACAAACAAATGGAAGAACATTCCATGCTCATGGGTAGGTAGAATCAATATCGTGAAAATGGCCATACTGCCCAAGGTAATTTATAGATTCAATGCAATCCCCATCAAGTTACAAATGACTTTCTTCACAGAATTGGAAAAAACTGCTTTAAAGTTCATGTGGAACCAAAAAAGAGCCCACATTGCCAAGTCAATCCTAAGCCAAAAAAACAAAGCTAGAGGCATCATGCTACCTGACTTCAAACTATACTACAAGGCTACAGTAATCAAAACAACATGGTACTGGTACAAAAACAGAGATATAGACAACTGGAACAGAACAGAGCCCTCAGAAATAATGCCACATATCTACAACCATCTGATCTTTGACAAACCTGACAAAAACAAGCAATGGGGAAAGGATTCCCTATTTAATAAATGGTGCTGGGAAAACTGGCTAGCCATATGGAGAAAGCTGAAACTGGATCCCTTCCTTACACCTTATACAAAAATTAATTCAAGATGGATTAAAGACTTAAATGTTAGACCTAAAACCATAAAAACCCTAGAAGAAAACCTCAGCAATACCATTCAGGACATAGGCATGGGCAAGGACTTCATGTCTAAAACACCAAAAGCAATAGCAAGAAAAGCCAAAATTAACAAATGGGATCTAATTAAACTCAAGGGCTTCTGCACAGCAAAAGAAACTACCATCAGAGTGAACAGGCAACCTACAGAATGGGAGAAAATTTTTGCAATCTACTCATCTGACAAAGGGCTAATATCAAGAATCTACAATGAGCTCCAATAAATTTACAAGAAAAAAACAAACAATTCCATCAAAAAGTGGGCAAAGGATATGAACAGACACTTCTCAAAAGAAGACATTTATGCAGCCAAAAGACACGTGAAAAAAATGCTCATCATCCCTGGCCAGAGAAATGCAAGTCAAAACAATGAGATACCATCTCACACCAGTTAGAATGGCGATCATTAACAAGTCAGGAAACAACAGGTGCTGGAGAGAATGTGGAGAAATAGGAACACTTTTACACTGTTGGTGGGACTGTAAACTAGTTCAACCATTGTGGAAGTCAGTGTGGCGATTCCTCAGGGATCTAGAACTAGAAATACCATTTGACCCAGCCATCCCATTACTGGGTATATACCCAAAGGATTATAAATCATGCTGCTATAAAGACACACGCACACGTACGTTTATAATGGCACTATTCACAATAGCAAATACTTGTTACCAAGCCAAATATCCAACAACGATAGACTGGATTAAGAAAATGTGGCACATATACACCATGGAATCCTATGCAGCCATAAAAAATGATGAGTTTATGTCCTTTGTAGGGACATGGACGAAGCTGGAAACCATCATTCTCAGCAAACTATTGCAAGGACAAAAAACCAAACACCGCATGTTCTCACTCATAGGTAGGAATTAAACAATGAGAACACATGGACACAGGAAGGGAAACATCACACACTGGGGCCTGTTGTGGGGTCGGGGGAAGGGGGAGGGATAGCATTAAGAGATATACCTAATGTTAAATGACGAGTTAATGGGTACAGCACACCAACATGGCACTTGTGTACATATGTAACAAACCTGCACGTTGTGCACATGTACCCTAAAACTTAAAGTATAATAAAAAATAAAAAATAAAATAAAAACTTTGGCTGTTGACTCCAAATATCCTGCTTCATCATCTCTCCACTCCAGAAACTTTTCACATGCTTACAAAGGGTGTTCGTTTCTCCTCTAAGTATTTGCTCGCCAGCCCCACCTGCAAGAAGGTGGAAGTAGGGCCTCTGCCTGGGATGGTAACTCTCAAATGTAAGGCAAGACCTGTCTCTCCACCAATATCCCCAGGACTGAAGGACTGTGAAAGTCTGCATATTGATCAAGCTTCTCCCTCCCTTATCTGAAGGGACTTACTTCCTTCAAGACACTTTTCCTCTTCTCACCTAGCTCCATGCCCCCATCCAGTCATCTTCCAACCCATCTCTCCCCACCTGCATGCCACACAAGAGGGGCGTGACCACAGCACCTGGAAGTTCCTTAAAGTTGAATGGTGTGTCAGGCCGGGTGCGGTGGCTCATGTTAGTAACCCCAGCACTTTGGGAGGCTGAGGCAGGCAGGTCACTTGAGGTCAGGAGTTTGAGACCAGCCTGGCCAAAATGGTGAAACTCCATCTCCACTAAAAATATAAAAATTAGCTGGGTGTGGTTGTGCTTGCCTGTAGTCCCAGCTACTTGGGGGGCTGAGGCAAGGGAATCACTTGAACCTGGGAGGCAGAGGTTACAGTGAGCCAAGATTGCGCCATTGCACTCCAGTCTGGGCGACAGAGTGAGACTCTGTATAAAAAAAAAAAAAAAAAAAAAAAAAAGATATCGAATGGTGTGATTAGCTTATGATTTTTAAAAAATGGAATGATGTATTCATCTTCTAAGCTGCATAACAAATCAACACACATTTAGCAGCTTAAAACACCCATCTATTCCCTCTCCTTTCCTGTGGGTCAGGAGTCTGGGGGTGCAGCTTTAGCTGTGTCCTCTTGTCAGGTTCTTACAAGGTTGTGATCAAGGTGTCGGCTGGAATTAGTGTCTCATATGAGGCTTGGGGTCTTCTCCCAACCTCACATGGTTGTTGGCAGAATTTATTTCCATGCAACTGTGGAACTCATGTGGCTGGCTTCGTCAAAACCAGCCAGGCATGGTGGCTCACGCCTGTAATCCCAGCACTTTCGGAGGCCGAGGCAGGTGGATCACCTGATGTCAGCAGTTCGAGACCAGCCTGGCCAATATGGTGAAACCCCGTCTCTACATAACTTAGCCGGGCATGATGGCGCACGCCTGTAATCCCAGCTACTTTGGAGGCTGAGGCAGGAGAATCACTTGAACCCAGAAGGCAGAGGTTGCAGTAAGCCGAGATCGTGCCACTGCACTCCAGGCTGGGCAACAGAGTGAGACTCCATGTCAAAAACAAACAAACAAAAACCAAAAACCAGGAGGAAGGAGTCTCTCTCCTCCAGACCTTCATTGAAGATCTCACCTGAAGATGTCAGGCCCACCCTGAATAATCTCCCTTTTGATTAACTCAAAGTGAATGGATTCGGAGCTTAGTTACATCTGCAAAATCCCTTCAACTTTTCCATAGGTATAGATTAGAAGCAAGCCACGGGTCCTGCCTACACTCCAGGGGAGAGGAGATTACACCTGGCATTTATCCAGGGCAAGAACCTAAGGGGTCATCTCAGAATTCTGCCTTCCAAATAGATCCTCGGTGGAGCTTACATGCCTGGGCGAGCACCAGCCTTTGTTTAAAGGCAACCGAGAATGGTGTCCTGGCTCAGATCTCCAGCAAGCCTCCACAATGATGGTCCAGTATCTGAAGCCAGGGCCAAGGCAGCAGGAGCTTTGGGTGCACATGGGGGCTTCCCCCACTTTGAAGTGAGTCATCACATCCGTATTAGACCCTAGCTGTTGCTTAGGCGAAAATGATGATTTAGAAGAAGATGGAGAGAAGAGGAGAGTTAATTTAAAAGTACTTATATTCGGCCGGGCGTGGTGGCTCACGCCTGTAATCCCAGCACTTTGGGAGACTGAGGCAGGCGGATCATGAGGTCAGGAGATGGAGACCATCCTGGCTAACACGGTGAAATCTTGTCTCTATTAAAAATACAAAAAATTAGCTGGGCGTGGTGGCCGGCGCCTGTAGTCCCAGCTACTCAGGAGGCTGAGGCAGGAGAATGGCGTGAACCCAGGAGGCGGAGCCTGCAGTGAGCCGAGATCACGCCACTGCACTCCAGCCTGGGCAACAGAGCGAGACTCCACCTCAAAAAAAGAAAAAAAAGAGAAAGTACTTATATTCATTCCCTAGGGCTGCCACAACCAAGTACCAAAACTGGGTGACTTGAAACCAGAGAAATTGATTGTCTTGTGGCTCTGGTGGCCAGCAGTCTGAAACAGAGGTGCCAGCAGGACCACGCTCCCTCCTGCACTTGTCGGGGAGTCCTGCCTTGCCTCTTCCTAGCTTCCTGTGGTCTCCTGGCAGTCTTCAGTGTTTCTTGGTTTGCATACGCATCAGTCCAATCTTCCGTCCAATCCATGGTCTTCTTCCCTGTGTCTCTGTGACTTGGCGTGTCCTCTCCTCTTTTATAAGGACACCAGTCATTGACTTAGGCCCTCCCTACTCCAGGATGACTTCATCCTAATCAATAGCATCTGCAATAACCCTATTTCTTTTTCTTTCTTTCCTTCTTTCTTTCTCTTTCTTTCTTTCTTTCTTTCTTTCTTTCTTTCTTTCTTTCTTTCTTTATTTCTCTGTCTGTCTTCCTTCCCTCCTGCCTTCTTTCTTCCTTTCTTCCTTTCTTTCTTTCGAGACGGAGTTTCACTCTTGTTGCCCAGGCTGGAGTGCAATAGCACGATCTCAGCTCAATGCAACCTCCGTCTCCTGACTTCAAGCAATTCTCCTGCCTCAGCCTCCCGAGTAGCTGGGTTTACAGGTATGCACCACCACACCCAGGTAATTTTGAATTTTTAGTAGAGAAGGGGTTTCTCCATGTTGGTCAGGCTGGTCTCAAACTCCTGAGCTCAGGTGATCCGCCCGCCTTGGCCTCCCAAAGTGCTGGGATTACAGGCATGAGCCACCACGCCCGGCCCGCAATAACTCTATTTCTAAATAAGGTCACATTCTGAGCTACTAGAATTTAGGATTTCAACATGTTTTGAGGTGGACTCAATTTAACCCATAAGAATACTATGTGGGCCACACATGCTGCTTCACATCTGTTATCCCAGCACTTTGGGAGGTTGAAGCAGGAGGATCATTGGTCAGGGCGTAGGGGGACACCAGGAGCATAAGTCCATGGCGTTGACTGGTGTGGGGGCTCACACCTGCATGTTTGGGAAGCTAAGGCAGGGCGATCACTTGAGCCCAGGAGTTTGAGGCCAGCCTGGGTGACATAGTGAAATCTCACTTCTAAAAAAAAAAAATTAATTAGCTGGGCATGTTGGTACCCACCTACAGTCCCAGCTACTCAGGAGGCTGAAGCAGGAGGGTCGCTTGAGTCCAGAATATCAAGGCTGTGGCGAGCTGTGATTGCACCACTGCACTCCAGCCTGGGCAACAGAGCAAGCACTGTCTCAAACAAACAAACAAATAAAAAAATCATCTCCCTTTTCTTCTGATTCCCTGAGCTGTCATAGAAAGGAAGTGAAGCAGTGAAAGCATCCCCCCAAAAGGGAGTTTTCAAAACCAGCCTAAGCAACATAGCAAGACCTTGACTTTAGAAAGTATTTAAAGTTGAAGGAAAAAAAAAAAAAAAAAGCAATACTATGGCACAGAGTTGACAGCTACAGGTGTGGCTACATCCAGGTCCTAAAACTATATCATCAGAATGACCCCTCACCCTCCCCCCGCTTTCCATTTTACTTTCTTAAGCATGAACATGAAATTTCCAAGACTGTTTCTCCTTTGGCTAATCTGCTTCTCAGACCCAATCACTGTGGCCAGGGTGGTGGAAGGATACTAACATCCAGGCTGGGACCACATGTCCCAGCTCCACATCAGGGTGGGGAATGGCCAGTCGCACACATGTCGTGGGGGACTAGTGACTCCTCGGTGGAAAATCGGGGACTGTCATTGGAAAGGAGCGATAGAAGAAAGGCTGAAGCAGTGCAATGTATCTCCTGCACCAGCCTGGGCCTCGATATCTTGAGTACTGATGACCCAGTACTCAGTCTAGGGCAATCCCAACTCCATCTGTGGGGCTGCCCACAGTACATGGACCCCTCACTGGATTTGCTGACCACACGTGCAAACAGCCACTTCCCAGCCCCACTCCCCGCAGTCCCCCTGAACCCTGTCAAAATTCCCCTCAGTTCTCACCAAGATTAAAAGCAGTTCTGAGGGTGAGCGGCTCATTCTGCTAGTTTAACTCTCTCGATTCCTTTCCTCTCCAGAACTCTGTACTTACTGCTCCGTCACTGGTAATGACAATGAACATCTTCACAATCTCAGGTTTTATTGCAAAGTGATTGAGGACCAGTTAGAATAAGTTATGCTACAGAAACTAAAGAAATCCCGTCAAGCAAATTGTGTGTCATAGAAAGTCTTAGGGCAGCCATGTATATTTTCTCCCCCAATGAATCAATTGAAAATGAGAAGCTGTTACCGCCATGTTCCGGGCAGAAGCTATCAAAAGTATAAGCCATGATATTATAATTTGATTTTTCATCCGTCAAATGGATATGGCCCAGGGGTGAAAAGTGGATGCTCTGTAACTAGATGATGGTCAAGAGTTATAAAAATGAGGTCCTCTCTGTTCAACATTTCTCCTTTCTTGAAAGGATACTCAATGTCATGCTCAGGGCCTCCAATGGCCAGAAATAAAGTTCCTCCCAGTTCCAGAGCACCCCAGGACAACCCCAAAACCAGAGCAACTGCTTATTGCCATGTAGACTATGTACTGTGCAATTCCTGGGGTGGCATTTTCATATATATGTGGGTGGCGCCCCCTGGAGGTATGCAACGCACAACTTGCACAAATGGTAAGTCATCGTATCCCAAAGTCCACAAAGAAGAGGTAAACAAAATTCCCATCGATGTTGCCATCAGTCATGAGTCTGCCTTTTCTTCATGGGACAGTAGCAAAAACAATTTGGCCAAGTGTGCTTGGATGATCTCTAAGATGGAATCAGGGTCTCTCACTTTCAGCACTATAGACCTTTGGGGCTGGATCATTATTTTGTCTTAGTGGGAGTTGTCCGGGGCATTGTAGGGTGTTTAGCAGCATCCCTGGCCTCTACCCATTAGCTGCCAGTAGCACCACCTCCTCCAGCGGCAACAACCAAAATTATCTCCAGACATGGACACATGTTGTCTGGGGGACAAAGTCACCCCCTGGTTGAGAAGCCCTGAAGAAAAGACATAATATGCAGATCACATGTAAGTAAGAGAGCCTAAGGGCCACACAGGTGATGCTGTACCCATGACAAAGACAGAGTCTTAAAGAGGTTAGAGAGGTGGAGAAAGAGAAAAGAAATGAAGTCCCAGCTGCCGAGAGCAACAGATGCTGACTAGATGTTGTTGATAGTCATCTTTAAACTGAGTTAAAAGATGCTGAGAAGCCATCAGCTCCCATCCTGCTCTCCAGGGACAACGCTCCTGAAAAAGGCCTGGAGATCAACAAAGCCCCAAACACAGGTGCACTGAGCAAAGAAACCAGAGATTGAGACAAAAAAGACATTCCCTCAAAGACTACTCATTTCCAAGAGGGGAGAAAAAAGTGGAGTCATGAAAAACAGTTGAGGCTGGGTAGAGTGACTCGCACCTGTAATCCCAGCACTTTGGGATTACTCCCAGGCTGAGATGGGAAGATTGCTTGAACTCAGGAGTTCAAGACCAGCCTGGGCAAAATAGCAAGACCTTACCACTAGAAAAAGGGAAAAAATTAGCCAGGTGTGGTGATACATGCCTGTGGTCTCAGCTACTCAGGAGGCTGAGGTGGGAGGATCGCTTGAACCCAGGAGGTAGAGACTGCAGTGAGCAGGAATCGTACCACTGCACTCCAGCCTGGGCTACAGATCCTCTCTCAAAAAAGAAAAAAATTAAACAAAATTAAGGCCGGACACGATGGCTCATGCCTGTAATCCCAGCACTTTGGGAGCCCAAGGTGGGCAGATCACGAGGTGAGGAGATTGAGACCATCCTGGCTAACACGGTGAAACCCCATCTCTACTAAAAATACAAACAATTAGCCGGATATGGTGCTGGGTGCCTATAGTCCCAGCTACTCTGGAGGCTGAGGCAGAAGAATGGAGTGACCTCGGGAGGTGGAGCTTGCAGTGAGCCAAGATCACATCACTACACTCCAGCCTGGGCAAAAGAGCAAGACCCCATCTCAAAAAAAAAAAAAGAAAATTAAAAATTTCTTTGAGACCAAGTCTCACTCTGTCACCCAGGCTGGAGTGAAATGGTGCGATCTTGGCTCACTGCAACCTCCGCCTCCTGGGTTCAAGTCATTCTCATGTCTCAACCTTGTGCCTCAACATGACTACAGGCATGTTGTCACCATGCCTAATTTTTGCATTTTTAGTAGAGATGGGGTTTCACCATGTTGTCCAGGATGGTCTTGAACTCCTAGGTTCAAGCAATCTACCCACCTCAGCCTCCCAAAATGCTGAGATTACAGGCATGAGCCACCGTGCCCGACCTCTAACTTTTCATTATGGAAATTTCCCATATACACAAAAAGCAGGGAGAGAATTATACCATGAATCCCCATGCACCCATCATCCCACTGGAAGAACTTGTCAACATTTCTCCAATCTCATTCCAGTTCCCACTTTTCTTTTCCTTCTTGCTATTTTAGGATATTTTAAAGCAAATTCCAGACATTTCATTTCACCCACATCCATAACACACCAGGGTGCATTCTTGATGTAAGGATTTTGTTTTGTTTTATAATCCCCATGCCATTGCCACAGTTAATAGATTTAACATGAAGAAACTAAGATTCTTGCAGGTGGAGAAAAGATCTAATTACCACCTTAAAGCCTCTCCTACTAGCACTTCTCAGATCTGAACATGTATGCAAATAACCTGGGCATCTTGTTAAAATGCAGATTCTGGCCCAGAAGGTCCTTCCGGGTGAGCCCTGAGAGTCTTCAATTCCAAAAGCTCCCAGGTGATGCAATGCTAAGGGTCCATGAATCACACAAGAGGAAGGGTCGGCCAAACACCCACAACAACTGGGTGCAAAGTCCTGACTGTTCCTGACTGCAGGGCCTTCAGTGAACGGGGAAGCTGGGGACCATTTGGGAAAGAAGGGAGGTTTTTCGTATCAGCTCCAGGCCTTGTAGAACTGCCAGGAAATAACAGACAAAAGGTCAGCAAAGTCTAACCAACGGCACGAGTGCATTCATTTTCCACAACCACTGCAGCAAAGAACCATGAAATGGGTGGTTTCAAACAATGTCTGGGCCGGGTGCCGTGGCTCACACCTAAATAATCTCAGGACTTTGGGAAGCTGAGGTGGGTGGATCACTTGAGGCCAGGAATTCGAGACCAGCCTGGCCAATATGGCAAAACCTCATCTCTACTAAAAATACAAAAATTAGCCATGCATGGTGGCAGGCACCTGTAGTCCCCACTTCTTGGGAGGCTGAAGCAAGAGAATGGCTTGAGCCTGGGAGGTGGATGTTGCAGTGAACTGAGATCGTGGCACTGCACTCCAGACTGGGCAACAGAGCAAGCCTCTGTCTAAAAAAAAAAAAAAAAAAAATTGTCTGGAGGCCAGAAGTCCAAAATCAATCAAAGGTCAGCAGGAGCATGCTCCTTCAGAGGTTCTAGGGGAGAATCCATTCCTTGCATCTTCCAGCTTATAGAGGCTACTAGAATTCCACAACTTCTGGCTGCATGATCCAATCTCTGCCTCTGTGATCACCTTGCCTCATCTTCTGTCTGGGTCTCCTCCTCTGGAGGAAGAATGTCAGGACTCTGAGCCAAAGCTAAGCCATCATATCCCCTGTGACCTGCATGTACACATCCAGATGGCCAGTTCCTGCCTTAACTGATGACATTATCTTGTGAAATTCCTTCTCCTTGCTCATCCTGGCTCAAAAGCTCCCCTACTGAGCACCTTGTGACCCCCACTCCTGCCTGCCAGAGAACAACCCCCCTTTCTCATTTACCTACCCAAATCCTATAAAATCGCCCCACACCATCTCCCTTCACTGACTCTCTTTTCGGACTCAGCCCACCTGAACCCAGGTGAAATAAACAGCTTTACTGCCCACACAAAGCCTGTTTGGTGGTCTCTTCACATGGATGCATGTGAAATTTGGTGCCATGACTCAGATTGGGGGACCTCCCTTGGGAGATCAATCCCCTGTCCTCCTGCTCTTTGCTCTGTGTGAAAGATCCACCTAC
Source organism: Pan troglodytes (assembly GCF_028858775.2). NCBI lineage: Eukaryota > Metazoa > Chordata > Mammalia > Primates > Hominidae > Pan > Pan troglodytes. The sequence continues at coordinate 20,116,898 of NC_072405.2, forward strand.
GACCTCAGGTCCTCAGACTGACCAGCCCAAGAAACAACTCACCAATTTCAAATCTGGGAAGCAGCTTCTTTTTACTCTCTTCTCCAACCTCCCTCTCTATCCTTCAACCTCTTTCTCCTTTCAATCTTGGCACCACACTTCAATCTCTCCTTTCTCTTAATTTCAATTCCTTTCATTTTCCAGTAGAGACCAAGGAGACACGTTTTATCCGTGGACTCAAAACTCTGGTGCCGGTCACGGACTAGGGAAGGCAGCCTTCCCTCAGCATTTAATCATTGCAGGGACTCCCCTCTGATTATTCGCCCAGGTTTCAGAGGTGTCAGACCACGCAGGGATGCCTGCCTTGCTCCTTCAACCTTAGCAGCAAGTCCTGCTTTTCTGGGGGAGAAGCAAGAACCCCTCAACCCCATATCCTTCACCCTTAGCAGCAAGTCCCACTTTTCTAGGGGAGGCACAGGTACCCCGACCTCTTATCTCTGCACCCCGATCCCTTATTTCCATGCCCCGCCTCTTTTCTCTGTGCCCTGATCCCTTATTTCCACAACCTGACCTCCTATCTCTGCACCCCAACCCTTTATTTCTGTGCCCCAACCCATTTCCTGCTTTTCTGGAAGGCAAGACCACCCCACCCCTTCTCTTTGTGTCTCTACTCTCTCTTTTCTCTAGGCTTGCCTCCTTCACTATGGGCAAGCTTCCACCCTCCATTCCCCTTTCTTCTCCCTTAGCCTGTCTTCTTCAAAACCTAAAACCTCTTCAACTCACACCTGACCTAAAACCTAAATGCCTTATTTTCTTCTACATTGCCGCTTGAACCCAATACAAACTCAACAGTGGTTCCAAGTAGCCAGAAAATGGCAATTTCAATTTTTCCATCCTACAAGATCTAGATAATTCTTGTCATAAGATGGGCAAATGGTCTGAGGTGCCTGACGTCCAGGCATTCTTTTACACATTGGTCCCTCCCTAGACTCTGTTCCCAATGCAACTCATGCCAAATCTTCTTTCTTTCCCTCCCACCTGTCCCCTCAGTCCCAACTCCAAGTGTCAGTGAGTCTTTCTAATCTTCCTTTTCTACAGACCCATCTGACCTCTCCCCTCCTCGCCAGGCTGAGCTAGGTCCCAATTCTTCCTCAGCCTCTGCTCCTCCACCCTATAATCCTTTTATCACCTCCCCTCCTTACACTGGGTCCGGCTTACAGTTTCATTCCATGACTAGCCCTCCCCAACCTGCCCAGCAATTTACTCTTAAAAAGGTGGCTGGAGATAAAGGCATAGTCAAGGTTAATGCTCCTTTTTCTTTATCCCAAATCAGGTAAGATTTAGGCTCTTTTTCATCAAATATAAAAATCCACCCCAGTTCATGGCTCGTTTGGCAGCAACCCTGAGATGATTCACAGCCCTAGACCCTAAAAGGTCAAAAGGCCGTCTTATTCTCAATATACATTTTATTACCCAATCTGCTCCCGACATTAAATAAAACTCCAAAAATTAAATTCCGGCCCTCAAACCCCACAGCAGGACTTAATTAACCTCGCCTTCAAGGTGTACAATAATAGAGTAGAGGCAGCCAAGTAGCAACATATTTCTCAGTTGCAATTTCTTGCCTCCACTGTGAGACAAACCCCAGCCACATCTCCAGCACAAGAGTTTCCAAACGCCTAAAGCGCAGTGGCCAGGCATTCTTACAGAACCGCCTCTCCCAGGAGCTTGCTACAAGTGCCAGAAATCCGGCCACAAGGCCAAGGAATGCCTGCAGCCTGGGATTCCTCCTAAGCCATGTCCCATCTGTGTGGGACCCCACTAGAAATCGGACTTTTCGACTCACCTGGCAGCCACTCCTAGAGCCCCTGCAACTCCAGCCCAAGGCTCTCTGACTGACTCCTTCCCAGATCTTCTTGGCTTAGCAGCAGCAGACCGACACTGCCCGATCGATCACCTCGGAAGCCTACAGGACCATCACAGAGGCTCTAGGTTACTCTCACAGTGGAGCGTAAGTCCAACCCCTTCTTAATCAATACAGAGGCTACCCACTCCACATTACCTTCTTTTCAAGGGCCTGTTTCCCTTGCCTCCATAACTGTTGTGGGTATTGACGGCCAGGCTTCTAAACCTCTTAAAACAACCCAACTCTGGTGCCAACTTAGACAATACTCTTTTAAGCACTCCTTTTTAGTTATCCCCACCTGCCCAGTTCCCTTATTAGGCCGAGACACTTCAACTAAATTATCTGCTTCCTTGACTATTCCCGGACTACAGATACATCTCATTGCCACCCACCTTAACCCACAAGTAGAAGATACCTCTACTCCCTCCTTGGCGACCTATCATGCACTCCTTACCATCTCATTAAAACCTAATCACCCTTACCCTGCTCAATGCCAATATCTCATCCCACAGCATGCTTTGAAAGGATTAAAGTCTGTTATCACACATCTGCTACAGCATGGCCTTTTAAAGCCTATAAGCTCTCCTTACAATTTCCCCATCTTACCTGTCCTAAAACCAGACAAGCCTTACAAGTTAGTTCAGGATCTATGACTTATCAAATTGTTTTGCCTATCCACCCCAAGGTGCCAAACACATATACTCTCCTATCCTCAATTCCTCCTTCCACAACCCCTTATTCTGTTCTGGATCTCAAACATGCTTTCTTTACTATTCCTTTGCACCCCTCATCCCAGCCACTCTTCGCTTTCACTTGGACTGACCCTGACACCCATCAGGCTCAGCAAGTTACCTGGGCTGTACTGCCGCAAAGCTTCACAGACAGCCCCCATTACTTCAGTCAAGCCCAAATTTCTTCCTTATCTGTTACCTATCTCCGCATAATTCTCAGAAAAATCCACGTGCTCTCCCTGCCGATCGTGTGTGACTAATCTCTCAAACCCCAACCCCTTCTACAAAACAACAACTCCTTTCCTTCCTGGGCATGGTTGGATACTTTCATCTTTAGATATCTGGTTTTGCCATCCTAACAAAACCATTATATAAACTCACAAAAGGAAACCTAGCTGACCCCATAGATCCCAAATCCTCTCCCCACTCCTCTGTTCCTTGAAGACAGCTTTAAAGACTGTCCCCCGCCCCCAGTCTTGGTTCCCTGACCGGGAAGTGAGGTAATTGATGGAAAGTCGAGGCAGCCCGTTAGGTGGCTTAGGCCTGCCCTGTGGAGCATCCCTGCGGGGGACTCCGGCCAGCTTGAGAGACGCGGATCCTGAGAGCTCTCCCGGGTAGGCAACTGCCCCGGAGGAATGCCTCTTCAGAGCACTGTGTGGTAGGCCCCCATGGAAGATCAACACAGTGGCTGAACACAGGTAAGGAAGAGGCACTTGGAGTCTGGACATTTGAAACTTGGTAAAACTGGTCTTTGGAACTTGCCCACTCCATTTGAGTGGAAGCGTGGCCTGATCACCCACGGCTTGCCTGTACTGGCACTTTGGTTTGTGTTTTTGACTTGACTTGAATTGCTTGATACTTTGGTTTTGGATTGACCTGGCTTGGATTTCTGGATACTCTGATTTTGCTTTTGATTCTGGCTTGGTGAAAACTGAAAAAGTGTATGTGTGCCCTTTTGACCCATTATTTGTTCTGTGGTGTGAGCTTGGTGTTTTGTCTCGAGGAAACGTGGGTCAGATACAAAGTAAGCCTACTCCGCTAGGAGCTATGTTGAAAAATTTTAAGAAAGGATTTAATGGAGACTTTGGGGAACTTAGAACTTTGTGTGAAATAGATTGGCCAACATTAGAAGTAGGGTGGCCATCAGAAGGAAGCCTGGACAGGTCTCTTGTTTCTAAGGTATGGCACAAGGTAACTGGTAAGTCAGGACACTCAGACCAGTTTCCATACATAGACACTTGGTTACGGCTGATGCTAAATCCCCCACAGTGGCTAAGAGGGCAGGCAGCAGCAGTGCTAGTAGCAAAGTGACAGACAGCCAAGGAAGGATGCCTCTCCACCCACCGAGGGAAATCAACTCCTGAAGTTCTGTTCGACCCAACATCAGAAGATCCATTGCAGGAGATGGCACCAGTGATCCCAGTGGTGCCCTCTCCTTGCCAGGGAGGCAGGCTCCCCACTTTTGAGTCCACAGTGCTTGCGCCTCCACAAGACAAACATATCCCCAGGCCACCCAGAGTAGACAAGAGAGGAGGTGAGGACTCGGTAGAAACCCTCCCTTGGCAGCTCGTTTAAGACCAAAAACGGGGACACAAGTGCCCCTGAGAGAGCAGCGGTATACTGGGATAGATGAGGATGGTCACGTGGTGGGGAGGCATATTTTTGGGTACCAGCCCTTCACCTCTGCCCACCTTCTCATCTGGAAAAACAATACCCCGTCCTGTACCGAAAAGCCACAAGCTCTGATTGATTTGCTCCAAACTATTATGCAGACCCATAACCCCACCTGGGCTGATTGCCACCAGTTGCTCATGTTCCTCTTTAACACAGATGAAAGGCGGAGAGTGCTCCAAGCAGCAACTAAGTGGCCAGAGGAACATGTACCAGCTGATTATCAAAACCCCCAAGAGTATGGAAGGACCCAGTTACCAGGAACTGACCCCCAGTGAGACCCACATGAAAGAGAGGATATGCAAAGGCTAAACAGAGACAGGGAAGCTCTCTTGGAAGGATTAAAGAGGGGAGCCCAGAAGGCCACAAATGTTAACAAAGTCTCTGAGGTCATTCAGAGAAAAGAAGAAAGTCCAGCACAATTGTAGGAGACACTGTGTGACGCCTATTGTATGTATACTCCCTTTGATCCCGATAGCCCTGAAAATCAAGGCATGATTAACATGGCTTTAGTTAGTCAAAGCGCAGAAGACATTAAAAGAAAACTGCAGAAACAGGCTGAGTTTGCAGGGATGAACACATACAGTTATTAGAAATAGCTAACCAGGCGTTTGTAAACGGGGATGCAGTAAGCCATAAGGAAAACCACAGAGACAATGAACGTCAGGCCCAGCGAAACACCGACCTGTTAGCGGCAGCAATCAGAGGGGTCCCCCCAAAGAGGCAAGGGAAGGGGGGCCCCGGGAAGGAAACTCAGCCTGGCTGCCAGAGCTTGCAGCGTAATCAGTGTGCTTATTGTAAAGAAATAGGACATTGGAAAAACAAATGCCCTCAGCTAAAAAGAAAACCAGATGACTCAGAGCAGGAGGCCCCAGACAAGGATGAAGGGCCCTGCTCAACCTGGCAGAAGGGTTATTGGACTGAGGGGGACCGGGCTCAAGGACCCCCAAAGAGCCTATGGTCAGGATGACAGTTTGGGGTAAAGACATTGATTTTCTTGTAGATACCGGTGTTAAACATTCGATAGTAACCGCCCCGGCTGCCCCATTACCCAAAAAGTTTATTGACATCATCGGAGCCACGGGAGTTTCAGCAAAGCAAGCTTTCTGCTTGCATCGGACTTGTACTGTAGGAGGACATAAAGTGATTCAGCAGTTTTTGTACACACCTGACTGTCCCTTGCGCTTGTTGGGAAGGGACTTACTTAGCAAACTGAGAGCCACTATCTCTTTTACAGAGCATGGCTCTTTGCTGCTAAAGTCACCAAGAACGGGAGTCATTATGACCCTTACGGTCACCCGAGAGGAAGAATGGAGACTTTTCTTAACTGAGTGGGGCCAAGAGATAAGACCAGCTCTGGCTAAGCGGTGGCCAAGAGTGTGGGCGGAAGACAACCCTCCAGGGTTTGCAGTCAACCAAGCCCCCGTACTTATAGAAGTTAAGCCTAGGGCCCAGCCGGTTAGCAAAAACAGGAGCCGGTCCCCAGAGAAGCTCTTGAAGGTATCCAGGTCCATCTCAAGCACCTAAGAACTTTTGGAATTAGAGTTCCTTGTCAGTCTCCATAGAACACTCCCCTCCTGCCTGTTCCCAAGCCTAAGACCAAGGACTACTGGCCGGTACAGGATTTGTGCTTGGTTAATCAGGCTACAGTCACTTTACATCCAGCAGTATCTAACCCGTACACATTGCTGGGGTTGCTGCCAGCTGAGGACAGCTGCTTCACCTGCTTGGACCTGAAAGATGCTTTCTTTAGCATCAGATTAGCCCCTGAGAGGAAGAAGCTGTTTGCCTTTCAGTGGGAAGATCCGGAGTCAGGTGTCACTACTCAGTACACTTGGACCGGGTTTCCCCAAGGGTTCAAGAACTCCCCCACCATCTTCGGGGAGGCATTGCCTCGAGACCTCCAGAAGTCTCCCACCAGAGACCTAGACTGCGTGTTGCTCCAGTACGTTGAAGATCTTTTGCTGGGACACCCCACGGCAGTCGGGTGCACCAAAGGAACAGATGCTCTACTCCGGCACCTGGAGGACTGTGGGTATAAGATGTCCAAGAAAAAAGCTTAGATCTGCCGACAGCAGGTACATTACTTAGGATTTACTATCGGAAAGGGGGAGAGCAGCCTAAGATCAGAAAGAAAGCATGTCATTTGCGATCTACCGGAGCCTAAGACCAGAAGGCAGGTGAGAGAATTCTTAAGGGCTGTGGGGTTTTGCAGACTGTAGATCCCAAACTTTGCAGTATAAGCCAAGACTTTGTATGAGGTCACAAAGGGGGGGGGGGGGGGCGGAAACGTTTTGAATGGGGATCCCAGCACCAGCAAGCCTTTCATGAGATAAAGGAAAGATTTATATCAGCCCCAGCCCTGGGGCTACCCGATCTAACAAAGCCTTTTCTATCGTATGTGTCAGAGAGAGAAAAGATGGCAGTTGGAGTTTTAATCCAAACTGTGGGTCCCTGGCCAAGGCCGGTGGCCTACCCCTCCAAACAACTAGACGGGGTTTCTAAAGGATGGCCCCCGTGTTTAAGGGCCTTGGCAGCAACTGCCGTGCTAGTACAAGAAGCAGATAAGCTGACTCTTGGACAAAACCTGAACATAAAGGCCCCCCATGCTGTGGTGACTTTACGGAATACTAAAGGACACCATTGGCTAATGAATGCTAGACTCACCAAGTACCAAAGTTTGCTCTGTGAAAATCTCCATATAACCATTGAAGTTTGTAACACCCTGAACCCCGCTACCTTGCTCCCAGTATCCGAGAGCCCTGTCGAGCATGACTGTGTAGAAGTGTTGGACTCAGTTTACTCTAGCAGACCTAACCTCCAGGACCAGCCTTAGGCATCAGTAGACTAGGAACTATACGTGGCTGGGAGCAGCTTCATCCACCCACAAGGAGAGAGATGTGCAAGCTATGCGGTGGTAACTCTGGACACTGTTGCTGAAGCCAGATCGTTTCCCCAGGGCACTTCAGCTCAGAAAGCTGAACTCATTGCTTTCATTCGGGCCTTAGAACTCAGTGAAGCTAAGAATGTCAACATTTACACTGACTCTCAATATGCCTTTTCAACCCTTCAAGTGCATGGAACATTATATAAAGAAAAGGGCCTATTGAACTCTGGGGGAAAAGATATAAAACATCAAGAACAAATCTTGCAATTATTACAAGCAGTATGGAGACCCCACAAGGTGGCAGTTATGCATTGCAGAGGACAGCAGCGAGCTTCCACCTTGGTGGGTTTAGGGAATTCCCACGCTGACTTAGAGGCTCGAAAAGCAGCATCTGCCCCCTTCCGGACATCAGTCACAGCCCCCATGCTCCCTTCAAACATCTGATCTTGTACCTACTTATTCTACAGAAGAAAAGGACTTTCTCCAGGCTGAGAGAGCACAAGTGATGGAGGAAGGATGAATTCGGTTACCGGATGGGAGAGTAGCTGTGCCACAGCTGCTAGGAGCTGCAGTTGTACTGGCTGTGCATGAAACCACCCATCGAGGTCAGGAATCACTTGAAAAGTTGTTAGGCTGGTATTTCTACATCTCGCATTTGCCAGCTCTTGCCAAAACGGTGACGCAGTGGTGTGTTACCTGCCGACAGCATAATGCGAGGCAATGTCCAGCCGTTCCACCCGGCATACAAGCTTATGGAGCAGCCCCCTTTGAAGAGCTCCAGGTGGACTTCACAGAGATGCCAAAGTGTAGAGGTAACAAGTATTTACTAGTTCTTGGGTGTACCTACTCTGGGTAGGTGGAGGCTTATCCAACACGAACTGAGAAAGCTCGTGAAGTAACTCGTGTGCTTCTTCGAGATCTTATTCCTAGATTTGGACTGCCCTTATGGATCAGCTCAGATAATGGGTCGGCGTTTGTGGCTGACTTAGTACAGAAGGCGGCAAAGGTATTGGGGATCACACGGAAACTGCATGCTGCCTCCCAGCCTCAGAGTTCCGGAAAGGTGGAGCGAATGAATCAAACTATCAAAAATAGTTTAGGGAAAGTATGTCAGGAAACAGGATTAAAATGGATACAGGCTCTCCCTATGGTATTATTTAAAATTAGATGTACCCTTTCTAAAAGAACAGGATATTCCCCTTATGAAATATTATATCATAGGCCCCCTCCTATATTGCGGGGACTTCCAGGCACTCCCTGAGAGTTAGGTGAAATTGAGTTACAGCGACAGCTACAGGCTTTAGGGAAAATTACACAGACAATCTCAGCCTGGGTAAATGAGAGATGCCCTGTTAGCTTATTCTCCCCAGTTCACCCTTTCTCCCCAGATGATCGAGTGTGGATCAAGGACTGGAACGTAGCCTCTTTGTGTCCACGGTGGAAAGGACCCCAGACTGTCGTCCTGACCACTCCCACCGCTGTGAAGGTAGAAGGAATCCCAGCCTGGAACCACCACAGCTGTGTAAAACCTGCAGTGCCGGAAACCTGGGAGGCAAGACCAAGCCCAGACAACCCTTGCAGAGTGACACTGAAGAAGACGACAAGCCCTGCTCCAGTCACACCCGGAAGCTGACTGGTCCACGCATGGCCGAAGCATGAGGAAGCTCATCGTTAGATTCATTTTTCTTAAATTTTGGACTTATACAGTAAGGGCTTCAACTGACCTTACTCAAAATGGGGACTGTTCCCAGTGTATTCATCAGGTCACCGAAGTAGGACAGCAAATTAAAACAATCTTTCTGTTCTATAGTTATTATGAATGTATGGAAACATTAAAAGAAACTTGTTTGTGTAATGCCACTCAGTACAAGGTATGTAGCCCAAGAAATGACCGACCTGATGTGTGTTATGACCCATCTGAGCCCTCTGCAACCACTGTTTTTCAAATAAGAACTGGCCTTTTGCTAGGTGATACAAGTAAAATAATAACTAGAACAGAAGAAAAAGAAATCCCCAAGCAAATCATTTTAAGATTTGATGCTTGTGCAGCCATTAACAGTAAAAAGCTAGAAATAGGATGTGGTTCTCTTAACTGAGAAAGGAGCTAAAGAGTAGAAAATAAATATGTTTGTCATGAGTCAGGGGTTTGTAAAAATTGTGCCTATTGGACATGTGTTATTTAGGCTACTTAAAAAAAGAACAAAAAGGACTCGGTTTATCTTCAGAAGGGAGAAGCCAACCCCTCCTGTGCTGCCGGTCACTGTAACCCACTAGAACTAATAATTACCAATTCCCTAGATCCCCTTTGGAAAAAGGGAGAAAGTGTAACCCTGGGGATCAATAGGACAGGTTTAAACCCTCAAGTTGCCATTTTAATTAGAGGGGAGGTCCACAAGTGCTCTCCCAAACCAGTATTTCAAACCTTTTATGAGGAGCTGAATCTGCCAGCACCAGAACTTCTGAAAAAGACAAAAAAATTGTTTCTCCAATTAGCAGAAAATGTAATTTTCTTACTAAATGTTACTTCTTGTTATGTACGCGGAGGAACCACTATCGGAGACAGATGGCCTTGGGAAGCCCGAGAGTTGGTGCCTACTGATCCAGCTCCTGATATAATTCCAGTTCAGAAGGCCGAAGCTAGCAACTTCTAGGTCCTAAAAACCTCAATTATTAGACAATACTGTATAGCTGGAGAAGGGAAAGACGTTATCATCCCTGTAGGAAAGCTTAATTGTATAGGACAGAAGTTGTATAACAACACAACAAAGACAATTACTTAGTAGGACCTAAACCACACTGAAAAGAATCCATTTAGTAAATTTTCTAAATTAAAAACTGATTAGGCTCATCCAGAATCTCATCAGGACTGGACGGTTCCCGCTGGACTATACTAGATACGTAGGCACAGAGCCTACATTCGGTTACCTAATAAATGGGCAGGCAGTTGTGTTATTGGCACTATTAAGCCATCCTTTTTCTTATTACCCATAAAAATGGGTGAGCTACTAGGTTTCCCTCTCTACGCCGCCCGAGAAAAGAAAGGCATAGTTATAGGAAACTGGAAAGATAATGAGTGGCCCCCTGAAAGGATCATTCAGTATTATGGGCCTGCCACATGGTCACAAGACGGCTCATGGGGATACCGAACCCCCATCTACATGCTCAATTGGATCATACGGTTGCAGGCCATCTTACAAATAATTACTAATGAAACTGGCAGAGCTTTGACTGTTTTAGCTTGGAAAGAAACCCAAATGAGGAATGCTATCTATCAGAATAGACTGGCCTTAGACTACTTGCTAGTAGCTGAAGGAGGAGTTTGTGGAAAATTTAACTTAACCAATTGCTGCCTACAAATAAATGATCAAGGACAGGTGGTTAAAAACATAGTCAGGGACATGACAAAGGTGGCACACGTGCCTGTACAGGTTTGGCACGAGTTTAATCCTGAGTCTTTATTTGAAAAATGGTTTCAAGCTATAGGAGGATTTAAAACCCTCACTGTAGGTGTCTTGCTAGTGATAGGAAACTGCTTTCTGCTCCCCTGTGTATTACTCTTGCTTTTTCAAATGATAAAAGGTTTTGTAGCTACTTTGGTTCATCAGAAAACTTCAGCACAAGTGTGTTATATAAATCAGTATCGCTCTATCTCACAAAGAGACTCAAAAAGTAAAGATGAGAGTGAGAACTCCCACTAAAAAGTGAAAATGCTCAAAGGGGGGAAATATGGTATGAGACCACCACTTCTCCTGTTGTCCTTCCCAGTTTCTCCCCAACCTCCCCTTTTCCCTAGTTTGTAAGACAGCAAAAAATGGAGAAAGCAAAAAGTTGGAAAAAACAGAAGTAAAATAAATAGCTAGACGACCTTGGTGCCACCACCTGGCCCTGGTGGTTAAAATAACAATATTAACCCCTGACCAAAACTACTGGTGTTATCTGTAAATCCCAGACATTGTATGAGAAAGCACTGTAAAAACTTTTTGTTCTGTTAGCTGATGTATGTAGCCCCCAGTCACGTTCCTCAGGCTTACTTGATCTATTATGACTTTTTCACGTAGACCCCTTAGAGTTGTCAGCCCTTAAAAGGGCTAGGAATTTCTTTTTCAGGGAGCTCGGCTCTTAAGACACGAGTCTGCCGACGCTCCCGGCCAAATGAAAAAGCCTCTTCCTTCTTTTTTTTTTTTTTAATTTTCATTTTTATTTTTATTGATCATTCTTGGGTGTTTCTCACAGAGGGGGATTTGGCAGGGTCATAGGACAATAGTGGAGGGAAGGTCAGCAGATAAACAAGTGAACAAAGGTCTCTGGTTTTCCTAGGCAGAGGACCCTGAGGCCTTCTGCAGTGTTTGTGTCCCTGGGTACTTGAGATTAAGGAGTGGTGATGACTCTTAAGGAGCATGCTGCCTTCAAGCATCTGTTTAACAAAGCACATCTTGCACCGCCCTTAATCCATTTAACCCTGAGTGGACACAGCACATGTTTCAGAGAGCACAGGGTTGGGGGGTAAGGTCACAGATCAACAGGATCCCAAGGCAGAAGAATTTTTCTTAGTACAGTGCAGTGGCGTGATCTCGGCTCGCTACAACCTCCACCTCCCAGCCTCTTCCTTCTTTAATCCGGTGTCTGAGGAGTTTTGTCTGGAACTCGTCCTGCTACACTAGCTCTCCGTGACTCATCCCAACCCTTTTCATTACACACAGCCGAAGTGCAGCGCTGTGCAGTTGAAATTCTTACACAAGGACCAGGATCGCATCCTGTAGCCTTTTTGTCCAAACAACTTGACCTTATTGTTTTAGGTTGGCTGTTATGTCTCTGTGCAGCAGCTGCTGCCACCCTAATATTTTTAAAGGCCCTTAAAATCACAAACTATGCTAAACTCACTCTCTACAGCTCTCATAATTTCCAAAATGTATTTTCTTCCTCATACCTGCCACATATACATTCTGCTCCCCGGCTTCTTCTGCTGTACTCACTCTTTGTTGAGTCTACCAGAATTACCATTGTTCCTGGCCCGGACTTCAATCCGGCCTCCCCCATTATTCCTGATACCACACCTGACCCTCATGACTGCATCTCTCTGATCCACCTGACATTTACCCCATTTCCCCACATTTCCTTCTTCCCTATTTTTCACCCTGACCACACTTAGTTTATTGATGGCAGTTCCACCAGGCCTACTTGCCACACACCAGCAAAAGCAGACTATGCTATAGTACAAGCCACTAGCCCGCCTCTTAGAACCTCTCATTTCCTTTCCATCGTGGAAATCTATCCTCAAGGAAATAACTTCTCAGTGTTCCATCTGCTATTCTACTGCTCCTCAGGGATTCTTCAGGCCCCCTCCCTTCCCTACACATCAAGCTCAGGGATTTGCCCCCACCCAGGACTGGCAAATCAGCTTTACTCAACGTGCCCTGAGTCAGGAAACTAAAATACCTCTTGGTCTAGGTAGACACTTTCACTGGATAGGTAGAGGCCTTTCCCACAGGGTCTAAGAAGGCCACCAGGGTCATTTCTTCCCTTCTATCAAACATAATTCCTCAGTTTGGCCTTCCCACCTCTATACAGTCCGATAGCAGACCGGCCTTTATTAATCAAGTCAGCCAAGCATTTTTTCAGCCTCTTAGTGTTCAGTGAAACCTTTATATCCCTTACAGTCCTCAGTCTTCAGGAAAGGTAGAACAGACTAATGGTCTTTTAAAAACACACCTTACCAAGCTCAGCCACCAACTTAAAAAGGACTGGACAATACTTTTACCACTTTTCTTTCTCAGAATTCAGGCCTGTCCTCGGAATGATACAAGGTACAGCCCATTTGTTGCGGGAAGTCAGGGACCCCAAACGGAGGGACTGGCTGAAGCCATGGCAGAAGAACGTGGATTGTGAAGATTTTATTGACATTTATTAGTTCCCCAAATTAGTACTTTTTTAATTTCTTATGCCTGCCTTTACTGCAATCTCTAAACATAAATTGTAAAGATTTCATGGACACTTATCACTTCCCCAATCAATATCCTTGTGATTTCCTATGCCTGTCTTTGCTTTAATCTCTTAATCCTGTCAGCCGAGAAGGATGTATATCGTCTCAGGACCCTGTAATAATTGCGTTAACTACACAAATTGTACAGCATGTGTGTTTGAGCAATATGAAATGTGGGCATCCTGAAAAAAGAACAGGATAACCGCAATCGTTCAGGGAATAAGAGAGATAACCTTAAACTCTGACCGCTGGTGAGCCCGGCAGAACAGAGCCATATTTCTCTTCTTTCAAAAGCAAATGGGAGAAATATCACTGAATTCCTTTCTCAGCATGGAACGTCCCTGAGAAAGAGAATGCGCACCTAGGGGTAGATCTCTGAACTGGCCCCCCGGGGCGTACCTGTCTCTTATGGTTGAGATTGCAGAGGTGAAATAAACTCCAGTCTCCCATAGCGCTCCCAGGCTTATTAGGAAGAGGAAATTGCCGCCTAATAAACTTTGGTCAGACCGGTTGATCTCAAAACCCTGTCTCCTTATAAGATGTTATCAATGACAATGGTGCCAAAACTTCATTAGCAATTTTAATTTCACTTCGGTCCTGTGGTCCTGTGATCTCGCCCTGTCTCCATTTGCCTTGTGTTATTCTATTACCCTGTTAAGTACTTGATGTCTGTCACCCACACCTATTCGTATACTCCCTCCCCTTTTGAAACTCCCTAATAAAAACTTGCTGGTTTTTGTGGCTTGTGGGGCATCACGGATCCTACCAATGTGTGATGTCTCCCCCGGATGCCCAGCTTTAAAATTTCTCTCTTTTGTACTCTGTCCTTTTATTTCTCAAGCCAGTCGACGCTTAGGAAAATAGAAAAGAACCTACGTGATTATCGGGGCAGGTCCCCCGAAACCCATTGGATCTCCTGTATAGACGCTCCTTTTTGATAGGCTCCAGTCTCATTCCAGACACAAGACCAACTTGGACTCTGCCCCCAAAAAATTGTCATCCCTACTATCTTCTGTCTAGCCATACTCCTATTCACTGTTCTCAACTACTCATATATGCCCTGCTCTTGTTTACACTGGTGGTTTACACTGTTTCTCCAAGCCATCACAGCTGATATCTCCTGGTGCTATCCCCAAACCACCACGCTTAACTCTTAAATAATCTTTGCTGACAAGGCTATGCTGAACCTCCTTAGGCACTCTCTAATTAGATGTCCTAGGTCCTCCCAATTCTTAGTCCTTTAATACCTGTTTTTCTCCTTCTCTTATTCCGTTTAGTTTTTCAATTCATACAAAACTGTATCCAGGCCATCACCATAATTCTAAATGACAAAAGTTTCTTCTAACAACCCCACAATATCAGCCCTTACCACAAAACCTTCTTTCAGCTTAATCTCTCCTACTCTAGGTTCCCATGCCACCCCAATCCCGCTCGAAGCAGCCCTGAGAAACATCGCCCATTGTCTCTCCATACCACCCCCAAAGAATTTTCACCATCCCAATACTTTGCCACTATTTCATTTTATTTTTCTTATGAATATAAGAAGACAGGAACGACAGGCCTCTGAGCCCAAGCTAAGCCATCATATCCCCTGTGACCTGCATGTACACATCCAGATGGCCAGTTCCTGCCTTAATTGATGACATTCCACCACAAAATAAATGAAAATGGCTTGTTCCTGCCTTAACTGATGACATTATCTTGTGAAATTCCTTCTCCTTGCTCATCCTGGCTCAAAAGCTACCCTACTGAGCACCTTGTGACCCCCACTCCTGCCTGCCAGAGAACCCCCCTTTTTCCTTTACCTACCCAAATCCTATAAAATGGCCCCACCCCTATCTCCCTTCGCTGACTCTTTTTGGACTCAGCCCACCTGCATCCAGGTGAAATAAACAGCTTTATTGCTCACAAAAAGCCTGTTTTGTGGTCTCTTCACACGGACGCGCATGAAAAAGGGTGTCCTTTTTTTTTTTTTGAGATGAAGTTTCACTCTTGTTGACCAGGCTGGAGTGCAATGCCATGCCCTCAGCTCACTGCCACTTCCTCCTCCTGGGTTCAAGCAACTCTCTTGCCTCAGCCTCCCCAGTAGCTGGGATTGCAGGCATGCGCCAACATGCCCGGCTAATTTTGTATTTTTAGTAGAGATGGGGTTTCTCCATGTTGGTCAGGCTGGTCTCAAACTCCTGACCTGAGGTGATCCACCCGCCTCGGCCTCCCAAAGTGCTGGGATTACAGGCATGAGCCACTGCACCCGGACAAAAGTGTCCTCTTATAAGGACACTTGTCTTTAGATGTGCAGCTTACCTAAATTACTCCAGGATAATCTCGAGATTCTCAACTTAATTACATCTGCAAAGACCCTTTTTCCAAATAATGCCACCTCCACAGATTCTAGGCACAAGGATCTGGATATATCTTGTGCAAAGCCACCATTCAGCTCACTACACTAGAAAGAGGAAAAACAACGAAGTAACAAAAGGCGCAGAAGAAAGAACAGATGCAGCTTGTGTGGCAGTGGCCATCAAGGCAGGCTGGGGTAAAACTGTGTTAACAGAACCCCCAGATGGAACTCAAGTGTGGCCGTCTACTCCCAGCTACTCACAGTGAACGTTTCTGTTTCTGACAGCAGAATAAGAGAAGGGGTGGGAAGAGAGATAGCCCATTCTCTGTTGGCCTAATTCCTAAGGAATTGTGCCTCTGCCTTCGGGTCATTCTCAAGTCTTGTTCAAGGATAAAATGATTTATTGATGGCCATAAAAAGCAATGCCAACAGAAGCAGCCTCAACATTTTTCATTTGTACTTACACATGAGCGAGAGCAGTTTAGGGAAACGGGTGTCTTCAGATTCTGTTTTCTCCATCTAGAAAAGGGCTGCCTTCGTGGAATGCTGGTCCTGGGGAGAAGCCTCATTTCTATAGCAGGAATTGATAGAGTTTTAAATTCCGATTGGTACACGGAGCTACCCGTCCTCATTTCAAGCACTTCTGGTTTGTTCTGGGTTCAGTGGGTGAGCAATGAGTAGAACTCTGGGGAGGAGGATTTGGAGTGAGCGTGGTTTTGATCCCCAGAGGGAGCTGTTTTTCCATCAATGTCTTGACTGTGATTCAGAATAGGCTTCTCCGCTCAAGATGGGATTACTGGGCTGATTTAAGGCAGGTGATTGACTTGATTTGGTGGCTACTTTTATACTAGCTGGTTAACGAGCTGTTTTCGTCATTAGTTTCAGGCATATGAGCGTAATGAAGCATTGGACCTCCCAAATTACAAGGAAAATACAGATATAGCTTATGTGGTAGGTTCAAAGGAGTTAGTGAACAAACACAGTAGGGACACAAATTATTGTTAAAGACATGAATGTATGAAAGTGTATCTATGTCCAAATGGACTCTCTGCAGGCATACTGTTCCACCTGAAAAATAGTAGATCAAAATTCAGCAAATGCTTGGACAGGGGATACTCTCAGAAGTATTCTGACTAAATAGCATGGTTTATTTTCATATCACTAAAGTAATTTCTTCTCAAATTGACTCTGGACTAAATCTTATGATACCTACTTGTTCCGATTGTACTTAGCCACCTGCAAATAAGGTGGGGGCAGTGGTAAGAGGAGCTGTTGAATGAAACTAAACATTTGTTGGATGCCTGCTGAAGATAAAGCCCTATGCTTTGTGCCAGGGAGATTCCAGAGTAAATGAGGCACAGACCGACTCTCAGGAATCTTTTGCAAACTAATGGAGAAAACACATCTGCAGGCAATGACTTATGGTATAAGAGGAAATGGGGCCAGGTACGGTGACTCACACCTGTAATCCCAGCACTTTGGGAGGCAGAGGTAGGTGGATCACTTGCGGTTAGGAGTTCAAGACCAGCCTGGCCAACATGGCGAAACCCTGTCTCTACTAAAAGTACAAAAAAAAAAAAAAAAGAGAGAGCCAGGCTTGATGATGTGCACCTGCAACCCCAGCTACGTGGGAGGCTGAGGCACAAGAATCACTTAAACCTGGGAGGTGGAGACTGTAGTGAGCCGAGATCCCACCACTGCACTCCAGCCTAGAAGACAGAGCAAGACTCTGTCAAAAAAAAAAAAAAAAAGGAAATAAGATTGGTGTTGAATGGGAAATCTAAGCAGGATGGAATGACAGGAGAGCGCCCACTTGCCCAGCTCCAATAACACTTTTGACAGCCATGACAATATTGCAGGGACACCCATTCCTCATGGTATCTGAAGTCCCATGAAAGATTGAGTCTGGAGGCTGGTTCAGTCTTGACTTTAAGATAAGGGGATACAAGGAATGATTTTCATCTATCCCAAGCCAATTGTCCAGCCAAAAATCTAGGTCTGAGATGATGAGAAAAAGCAAGTCATCAACCATGTCAGCCATTTCATCATCATCACCATCATCATCATCCTCATCATCATCATCAAAAACAAAAGACAGACCTGTAACCGTCTTGTGTGCCTGGCTCTCATCTTAGTTCAAAATATAGAAGTAAATTCTATGGCCAGCGAACAATGACCAAAATAGCTATCACTCTTGTCTGCCACCATGTAAGACATTCCTTTTGCCTTCCACCATGATTTCGAGACTTCTTCAGCCACATGGAACTGTGAGCCCATTAAACCTCTTTTTCTTTATAAATTACCCAGTCTTGAGTAATAAAATAGTGGTTTGCCCACAACATCAATGAACGATGCTGTTACCTGTTCCAAACACATATCATTTAAGAGGTTTGGATAAACAACAACCTAAAATAAATAAGCACTAAGCAAACTCAGGGCTACATAATCCCTGTGGTGAGGTAACTCACAATGGGTACAACTGGGACACTTTACCGTTAAATCACCTCTATCTACACGTGCCCAAGCAGTGAGATACTTGGTTTTAATCCTAAAAAATCATGGTGCACATTTACTCCTGCCTTCCAACTGGGCTCTAACGTCACCTCCTCAGAGAAGTCCGCTTTTCTGTGCTTCCACTCTGCTTTTTTTCAGCATTTAGTAGAGCATCAGTCACCATCCATATCTGGGAACAATGATTGTAAGTAACAGAAACCCATTTGCATGAACTTGAGGACAAGGAACACACCTTATCTCTAACAGGCAAACTCATGGGCACAAGAAACAAATGAGAGGCCATGAGAGAATGGAAACTGCAGTTACAGAAACCAAAATTCCTCTTTCTTGCTCTCAGAAGCCCATGGTCTCTTTTTTTTTCTTTTTTTCTTTTTTTTTTTTTTTTTTTTTTTTGAGACGCAGTCTCGCTCTGTCGCTCAGGCTGGAGTGCAGTGGTGCAATCTCAGTTCACTGCAAGCTGCACCTCCTGAGGTTAACGCCATTCTCCCACCTCAGCCTCCCAATTAGCTGGGGCTACAGGCACCCGCCACCACACCCAGCTAATTTTTGTATTTTTAGTAGAGATGGGCTTTCACCGTGTGAGCCAGGATGGTCTCGATCTCCTGACCTTGTGATCTGGCCATCCTGGTCTCCCAAAGTGCTGGGATTACAGGCGTGAACCACCGCACCTGGAAGCCCATGGTCTTTCTTATCAGCCCTGTGGACTTTCTTATCTCTTCTTCTCACTCACAACCAATTTTCCCTTTTTGCTGGTGGCCCATCATGGCAGCCAGCAGAGCCCACCGCCAGCTGATCAGTCAGTTACTGGATATCTTGGAGAGGGAGGGAGGGAGGGAGGGAGAGAGGGAGAGGGAGAGAGAGAGAGAGAGAGAGAATGACAATTGGGCTTCTGGCCAACCAATTGAGTATAGGAAGGGGAAGTACCATGGTACAAATATGGCTCCAAGACCTGCTTTCCATCATGGCCAGTGAATAGGGAAATTGAGGGAAGGTACCTGCAGACACAGCAGACATCTCAGAACATGCTCTCTGTTCTTAGTTCTCTCTCCTGCCTTCTCCTAGATTGTAAATATCACAAGACAATCTAGGATAGTACCTGGCTCAAAATATTTGAGAAAGAGGAAAAGGAAGACATTGCATCAAACTGTAAACTACATGGTTTCCTAAATTCACTCTGCAAGTTTTTGGGTTTTTTTGTTTTTTGAGACAGAGTCTCGCTCTGCTGCCCAGGCTGGAGTGCAATGGCATAATCTTGGCTCACTGCAACCTCCACCTCCCAGGTTCAAGCAAATCCCCTGCCTCAGCCTCCTGAGTAGCTGGGATTACAGGCACACACAGCTATACCAGTTAATTTTTGTATTTTTAGTAGAGACGGGGTTTCAGCATGTTGGCCAGGCTGGTCTCGAACTCGACCTCATGATCCACCCACCTCGGCTGCCCAAAGTGCTGGGATTACAGGTGTGGGCCACCACACCTGGCCGACTCTGCAAGTATTTAAGTGAATGAATGTCAGTCCCTGAGAATCAGAATTTCTTCTGATTTAACGGCATTAAATCTCCGTTAGGTTTAATCCTGGTCAGCAGCTGTGGGGTGTCCTGGGTTTGGGATCAGTGGGATGAGGAACAAGCAGGTTCTCCAAAGCACCACTCAGGGAGGGGAGGTGTTAACTAGGCCAAAGATGATGGGTGGGGTATATGCCTGGGTTTCAAACAGCTTATGCCAGGCCTAAAAAACGACGCTGAGGAAGAAACTGTGTTAAGCAAATTGATGACACAATGGAGGAGGTCAAAAAGTTTAATATTGCTAAGAAGATACAAATATTGATCATGCAATATGTTATTGTTATCACACCATCTCCTGCTACACGCCAGCTTTCCTTTACAATGAGATACAAGAGATTTGTGGATCTGACCTAACCCTCCAAATTATAAGGTCCCTGAGAGTGGGCTCATGACATTCATCTTTAATAAATGTGGCATAAAGGTTAATGCAGGCTGCCATGTGACCCAATGCCAGTTTGATGCTGCATTCAAAGAACCATCATTCCAGCATGCAGCACACTTAAAGGCAATTGAAATGTTTACCGCCGTCCCTCAAGACAAACACCAAATAAAAATTATTTTCAAAATGCATAGCAACACTTCTTAAAATCTTATTTTCCCATCTCTTTCTCTCTCTCTACCACATTCCCAGGAGTTTCCCAGGAGCAAAACTGTCATAAAGACCCAGGAGCAAAATGATTAGTGACTTCACGATATCTGATTCTGATTTAGTTGGTTTAGAGTGGTGTCCGGGCATACGTATTTTTTTAAAATCTTTTTAGGCACAGTGGCACACACCTGTAGTCTCAGCTACTCAGGAGGCTGAGGCAGAAGAATCACCTGAGCCCAGGAATTTGAGTCCAGCCTGGGCAACGTAGCAAGACCCTGTCTCTGAAAAAAAAGAAAAAAAAAGCAAAAACAAATCTCTCTCAGCTTCAGTCAGGGTTGATAACTAGTTGATCAAAAAATTGTGGTAACCATCCTTCACAATGGACCTTAATATTCCCACCTCCTGGTGTTATTCATTGTGGAATCTGTCTTATCTAGTCCTCAATTGGGTCTGGTATCCAGGCTTCACCTTGAGAGTCTAGTCCCACCTCCTACCCCACACATGGTTTTACACTTACTTTCAAGACTGGCCTAAAAATGTAAAATGTATTTGTTTTGACCTTGTTTCCAATGAAACAACTGTCCTAAACATTCATTTAGGATGGTTAGGGAAATTTGAACACTGGCTAAATACTAGAAGATATTTGTTTCAAAATAACCCAGATTGGTAATGAGATGATGGCAGCTGAGGCTGGTGATAGGCACAGAGGGCTTCATTATCAAATAGAAACAGGTGGAAAAAACAGAACTTTTCCATAATACAAATATAAGGTAAACACGAAAATGTATTGAGTGCATAAAAAGAATCTATGGTCTCACAGGCATTAGCTTATAATTTGAACATCAAAAATAAAAGTGACGGCCAGGTGCAGTGGCTGATGCCTGTTATCCCAGAACTTTGGGAGACGGAGGTGGGTGGATCACTTGAGCCCAGGAATTTGAGACCAGCCTGAGCAACATAGTGAGACCCCCATCTCTAAAATAAATAAATACAAATAAAAGTGACTAGAATTGATTATAGAACATCAACTCGATTTGAGTCTATAAAGATTACTGGTGGAGGGGGGCAATGGGGAGAAGGAGGTGAAAAGAGCCGGGCGCATTCCTCAGCCCCGGGCTCAAAACAAACAAGCCCAGTACAAACACATCCCATCCTCCTATCCCACCACATATCACCATATATCTCTTAAACTTCCCCCGGGCTCAAAACAAAGAAGCCCAGTACAAACACCACCAGGAAAGTCTCCGATAAGGGGACACATGAGGGGACAGCCGTTCAAAGTTTTACTGAAAGAGCGGGAACCAAAAGAATTCCTTTGTTCCCCTGTAACTTTCAGGCTATAAAAAGCAAACACTCGCATTGTTCAGGGCCCTCTTGTATGCTGTGGAATGGAGGGAACAGGTTCGAACTTGTAGTAAAGATCCTTGCCGCTTGGCTTTGACTCTGGACTCTGGTGGTCTTCTTTGGGGAACTAACGGTCTGGGCATAACAGAGGAAGAGAATATATTTGTGACCTAGATTATTTTCCTTAGTTTTGAGAGAATCTTCGGGTCTCCTGGGTCTTCTAGCCCAGTATTTATTTTTATTTTTTATTTATTTGTGTATTTATTTTTTTATTTTTTTAGATGGAGTCTCACTCTGCCACCAGACTTCAGTGCAGTGGTGCGATCTCGGGCCACTGCAACTTCCGCCTCCCAGGTTCAATCTATTCTCCTCTCTCAGCCCCCAAGTAGGTGGGACTACAGGTACCTGCCACTTCACCCAGATAATTTTTTTTTTTTTTTTTTTTTTTTTTTTTTGAGACAGAGTCTGGCTCTGCTGCCCAGGCTGGAGTGCAGTGGTGCAATCTCGGCTCACTGCAAGCTCCTCCGCGAGGTTCATGCCATTTTCCTCCCTCAGCCTCCCGAGTAGTTGGGACTACAGGCACCTGTCACCACGCCTGGCTAATTTTTTTGTGTTTTTAGTAAAGACAGGGTTTCATCGTGTTAGCCAGGATGGTCTCGATCTCCTGACCTCGTGATCTGCCCGCGTCGGACTCCCAAAGTGCTGGGAATACAGGCATGAGCCACTGTGCCCAGCCACACCCAGCTAATTTTTGTATTTTTTGTAGAGATGGTGTTTCACCATGTTGATCCAGGCTGGTCTCAAACTCCTTACCTCAGGTGATCCGCCGGCCTTGACATCCCAAAATACAAGGATTACAGGCATGAGTCACCACACCCTACCTATTTTCCTTAGTTTTCAGAGAACCTTTGTGTCTCCTGGGTGTTCTAGCCCAGTATATCTCAAACTTTGCTGCATCAAGGACCTTGTTGAAATGCAGGTTCTCATCTGGGAGGCTCAGTGGGCCAGCAAATCTGCACTGGTTTAGGAAGCTCACCCTGAGTACCAAGCTTCAGTGAGGATCAGGCAGACCCCTGCCTGCCAACCCCCTCTCAGCTGGGCTTAACTCTGGCTCTCTCCTGCCAGGGTTCCTCCCCTCAAAATAGGAGCTATTTTCAAAAAGTCTCTTGGAAAAAGCCCTGTTTTAAAATTGGGGTGCTCAGGATTGGCCATCTGCTCACCATGGGGTTTTAAGACCTTTGCCCATAACCCTGCAACCAACTTAGAACTGACATCTTTACTTTTGAAGGCCCCACTCCACACCATATTAAATTCATTAAAATCAACCTCCATTACAGGCATATCTCAGGCATCATGCCCTCAGAACGGAGTTGCAGCTGATCCCTTGACAGTGTTGGAAAGCATTAAACATGCATTCATTTCAGCCTTGCAGTTTGTACATTTAGGAGCCAATTGTCTTAGGTCTAAAGCATTCATGCCGAAGCATTGTTATGGGCCACAGACACTACGCTTCCCAGACTTAATGGCCTCTGCAATGCTCGTTCCTACTGGCCCAACCCTGGGTTCTGGCTGGCTAGCCCGCGCCACCTCACTGCTCCCCCATTCAAGTGTGCCTTAAATGTGTGGTTTCCAAACTCATCTACACTTTAGGGTCACCTGGGATTTTTTTTTTTAAATCTTCCAAAATCCAGGCCACACCCAAGAACAATTAAACCTCAACCTCTGGAATGGGACATAGCATCCGTTTTTTGTTTTGTTTTGTTTTTGAGACAGGGCCTCGCTCTGTTACCCAGGCTGGAGTGCAGTGGCACAATCATAGCTCACTACAGGCTCCATCTCCTGGGCTCAAGAAACCCTCCCACTTCAACCTCCACGGTAGCTGGGATCACAGGCGGGCACCACCACACCTGCCTAATTTTTAAAATTTTTATAGAGACAGTATCTCCCTATGTTTACCAGGCTAGTCTCAAACTCCTGGGCTCAAGCGATACTCCCGCCTCAGCGTCCCAAACTGCTGGGATTATAGGTATGAGCCACCATGGCCGGACATCAGCATCTGTATTTTTTGAAGCACAGACGAGTTTGGGAACTACCGCGCTAGACTGAGCTCGGATTCCTAGCCCTGTCTGACCATAGGATTCGGCTGGGCTACTTCTGAAAATAGAGCTCCCCAGGCTCCTTCCCAGGTGATTCTGATTCATTAGGTCTGGGGTGGACCCCGGAATGTACATTTTTTATGAGATCCCTCTGGGTGAATCTGGCTAAAGCCAGTTTGGGATCTGAGACCTTGGAGATCATTCCCCAGCTTCCCTCCTAACCCAGTTCCCGGCTTGGCCCACCTCACCCAGGCTGTGTCACGTCTGACTTCTCAGATTACACCGGAGAGGGAAGCCCCAGCCATCACAATGTGAGAACATTTTACAATGACCAGGATATGCCAAATACATTTTAAGACTCATTCAGGATTAGCGTTCACCTTAAACTTGACAGACTCAGAGAACGGGCTGGCCACGTGCTGTGCACAACCCTTAGTGCCCTTCTGTGACTAATATTTGGATAATTGATTGTTGGAAGCTCAGGAAGCCTCTCTCTCTCAGAGGGGTTGAAGTTAACTTCTTTATTTCTGAGGTAGGGAAGAAAATGAGGATGTTCTGCCTTTTGCTAGACTGAATACTGTCCTCCAAAAATTCACATTCACCAGGAATCCCAGAATGTGACCTTATTAGAAAATAGGGGCAGGGCATGGTGGCTCATGCTTGTAATCTTAACACTTTGGGAGGCTGAGGCAGGAGGATCACTTGAGGTCAGGAGTTCGAGACCAGCCTGGCTAGCATGGCAAACCCTGTCTCTATTAAAAACATAAAAATTAGCTAGGCATGGTGGCGTGCACCTGTAATCCCAGCTACTTCAGAGGCTGAGGCTGAAGAATCACTTGAACCCAGGAGGCAGAGTTGAAGTGAGCTGAGATTGTGTCACTGAACTCCAGCCTGGGCAACAGAGCAAGACTCCATCACAAAAAAAAAAAGAAAAGAAAAGAAAAGAAAATAGGGTCACTGCAGATCTAATTACAAATAGGTCATATTGGAATAGCGTGAACCTTAAATTGAGTAATAATGGCATCCTCATGGGAAGAGAAGAAGAGACAGAGACACACACGGGAGAAGGCCACATGAGAATGAAGGAAGAAAATGGAATGATGTGGCCACAAGCCAAGGAATGCCAGCAACCACCAGAAGCCAGAAGAGGCAAGGAAGGATTCATCCCTAGAGCCTTCAGAGGGAGCACGGCCCTGCCCGTTTCAGACATCAAGCTTCTGGAAGTGGAGAGAATGACTTTCTGTTGTCCTGAGCCACCCATTTGGGGAACTTTGTTAGAACAGTCACAGCCAGGTCATGTGCTCCTGGATGCATCTCAGGCATTAATAAGAACTGTCCTGGTCAGTCAGGGTTGCTCACCCCTGTAATCCCAACACTTTGGGAGGCTGAGGTGTGTAGATCACCTGAGGTCAGGAGTTCAAGACCAGCCTGACCAACATGGAGAAACCCCATCTCTACTAAAAATACAAAAATTAGCTAGGTGTGGTGTTGTGCACCTGTAATCCCAGCTACTTGGGAGGCTGAGGTAAGAGAATCACTTGAACCCTGGAGGCAGAGGTTGCAGTGAGCTGAGACTGCGCCATTGCCCTCCAGCCTGGGCAACAAGAGCAAAACTCCGTCCTCCCCCCAAAAATAATAAGTACTGTCTTGACTGTGGTCATCAAAAATATTTGATGAAGGGTTAGCTAGAAAGCCTGACCCTTTCACAGACGGACAGAAGGGCCAAAAGAAAATAGATTGTTTGCAGTGGGGTAAGAAGGATAAGAATCCTATGGGGGAAAAAAAAAAAAAAACCAACAGAGGGATTTGTTTAATGAGCGCTGGGGAGAGGCATTTGTTTTCTTGCTTAAAAAAGAAACACAGGTTGGGTGCGGTGGCTAAAGCCTTAATCCCAGCACTCTGGGAGGCCAAGGTGGGTGGATCACCTAAGGTCAGGAGTTCGAGACCAGCCTGGCCAACACTGTGAAACCCCATCTCTACTAAAATGACAAAAACAAAGAAAGAAAGAAATTAGCCAGGCATGGTGGCGAGCGCCTGCAATCCCAGCTACTCGGGTGGCTAAGGCAGAGAATCACTTGAACCTGGGAGGCAGAGGTTGCAGTAAGCCAAGATGGCATCATTGCACTCCAGCCTAGGCAACAAGAGCGAAACTCTGTCTCAACCAAAAAAGAAAGAAAGAAAGAAAGAAAACCATAGTTTTAAGTCCACTCAGTGGAGTTTAAAAATACATTCCCATTGCACAGTGCTTTTGGAATCTTTTCTAAACTTCTCTTGAACATGGTCTAATTTGATCTTCATAGCAACTCCCTGAGATGGATAGGGTAGGCCTTTCTGAACACCTATTTTCTAGTTTGCATTAAAAGAACGGAATTGGCTGGGACCAGTGCCTCATGCCTATAATTCCAACACTTTGTGATACAGAAGGGAAGTGCTCAGAAGGGAAGAATGTGGTCCCTTTAAATGATATGGAAGTGAGGAAGGGAAGTACTGGGTAGAGGAGGGTGTGGTCCCTAGCTAGGGCTCCTCCCCAGGGCCTGTGTCCATGGACCTAGGTGAGGACAGGCATTTTTGTTTTCCTGCCCAGATGTTGCATTTCCCAAGACCACCCTGGCTGCCACACCCCCATTCTGTGCCTATAAAAACCCTGACACCCTAGCAGGCAGACACACAGGCAGCTGGACTTCGAGAGGAGCACATCACCGGAGGAACACAAGGGTGCTGGACGTCAAGAGGAACGCACCAATGGGCACCGACACACCGCAGGCCACTAACTGCAGAACAACGCAGAGTTTGGCTGGGACGTTCGGAGAAGAGTCCGGCCACTCACCCAACTCCAGAGGTAAACCATCTCCCTTCTGGCTCCCCCATCTGCTGAGAGATACTTCCACTCAATAAAACCTTGCACTCTCAAGCCTGTAATCCCAGCACTTTGGGAGGCTGAGGTGGGCAGATCACGAGGTCAGGAGATCCAGACCATCCTGGCTAACACAGTGAAACCCCATCTCTACTAAAAATACAAAAAAATTAGCCAGGCTTGGTGGTGGGTGCCTGTAGTCCCAGCTACTTGGGAGGCTGAGACAGAAGAATGGCGTGAACCCAGGAGTCGGAGCTTGCAGTGAGCTGAGATCGCACCACTTCCGGTACACCAAGGCAAGAACCCCGGGACAAAGAGAGCCCTCTCTCCTTGCAATAAGGCGGGGGTCTAATTGAGCCGACTAACAGAAGCTACCTACAGACGGCTAAACTAAAACAGCACCCTGTAACACACGCCCACTGGGGCTTCAACTATAAACATTCACCCCTGGACACTGCCAGGAGTCTCCCTGCCTGTCTGCATGCTCTCCTAGAGGTTTGAGCAGTGGGGCACTGAAAAATTAACGACACCCGCATCGCATGCCCTTCGAGGGGGACAACAGAACTTTTCCCATTTCATCTGAGAGGCCAAGGCAGGAGGATCGCTTGAGCCCATGAGTTTGAGACCAGCCTACACAACATAGCAAGACACCATCTCTACAAAAAAAAAATAAGTAAACCAAAAAAAAAAAAGCATTAAAAATTAGCCAGCTGTGGTGGCACACACCTGTAGTCTCAGCTACTCAGGAGGCTGATGTGGAAGGATTGAGTGAGCCCAGGAGATTGAGGCTGCAGTGAGCCAAGATTGAACCACTGCACTCCAGCCTGGGCGACAGAGTGACACGCTGTTTCGATAACAACAAAAAGAATGGAACAAAATAACTTCTCAAATAGCTAGCAGAGGCAGATCTGGTTCTCAAATGCAGGTTTTCCAGGTATCAATTCTTGTTTCTAGCAGTATTATGGAGAAACATGATCACTAATACATGAAGGAGAGGAGGTTTCAAGTTCTGATGAAAAGATGGTAAAGAGAGGAAATTGTTGACTAGGAGTGACTAGGAATAGGAAGAAAACGCATGACACTACTTAGAGGAAAGAAGAAAAATAAGCATAGAGGTGACTGAGCAGACAGAAAGGACTTGGAAGAAGCGTGTTTGGCCCTGTCTCTAAATTTTTTCCCTTGCATTACTAACTTCCCTGATGACTTTGATGAATCTTCTCTTCCAGGGTACCTAGTGTTCTCTTTCTGTCCACTTCTCCTTTCCCAGGGCCCATACAGTCTGGGAAAGCATGCTCTGCAGGCTTCTCATATCTTTCCTTCCTTAATCCGCCCCTAGCATCTCTACATAACCCATATACACCTGGAGTTCCACATGTCCCAGTCTTTGCACTGCAGTGAATTCAAAGAATGGTAGACTCTAGCTGGGCGCAGGGGCTCACACCTGTAATTCCAGCACTTTGGGAGGCTGAGGCAGGTGGATCACTTGAGCCCAGGAGTTCAAGACCAGGCCTGGCCAACATGGTGAAACCCCATCTCTACTAAAAATACAAAAATTAGCTGGGCTTGGTGGTACATGCCCAGTAGTCCCAGCTTCTGGGGAGGCTGAGGCAGAGGTTGCAGTGAGCTGAGATCGTGCCACTGCACTCCAGCAGACTGGGCAACAGAGCCCAGTCTCAAAAAAAAACACAAAGACAAAACTAAACAAAAAAAAAAACAAAAAACAAAAAATGCGCACACACAAAAAAACAAAGGTAGACTCCAATAGGAAAAATTCACTCAAAAGCAACTCAAATAATTATTCAGTGAACCCAGTTCTATCTCAGTTCTTTATTATATATATAAACTTATTCTGTCCAGATTCCCTAGTTTTCTTTTTCTTATCTTTTTTGTTTTGAGACAGGACCTCACTCTGTCACCCAGGCTGGAGTATAGTGGCACAATCATGGCTCACTGCAGCCTCAACCTCCTGGGCTGAAGTAGTTTCCCACCTCAGCCTCCCAAGTAACTGCGACTACAGGTGCATGCCACCATGCTCAGCACCTTTTTGCATTTTTTCTAGAAACGGGGTCTCACTATGTGGGCCAGGCTGGTCTTGAACTCCTGGACTCAAGAAGTCCACCTGCCTCAACCTCCCAAAGTGCCAAGATTACAAGCATGAGCCACTGCATCTGGCTGATTCCTTAGTTTTCTTTTTCTCTTTGCCCATTGCCTGGATTCCATAAGCAGAAGGAAAACCCAGGGGCTGACTTTGTAGGCAAGACTCTTTCCTCTTTAAAACGTAAATTGGCTCAAGTGGTACCAAAACTGAAACATGTTTATAACTTAACATCTTTTCTTCCTACCCCTTCAATCTCTTGAGCAATGAGAAAAGGCACTGGGCTCTTTATTTGTGTAGGGAAAAGAAAGAGAGATCAGACTGTCACTGTATCTATGTAGAAAGGGAAGACATAAGAGACTCCATTTTGAAAAAGATCTATACTTTAAACAATTGCTTTGCAGAGATATTGTTCATTTGTAGCTTTGCCCCAGACACTTTGCCCCAACCACTTTGACCCAACTTGGAGTTCACAAAAACATGTGTTGTATAAAATCAAGGTTTAAGGGATCTAGGGCTGTGCAGGACGTGCCTTGTTAACCAAATGTTTACAAGCAGTATACTTGGTAAAAGTCATTGCCATTCTCTAGTCTCAATAAACCAGGGGCACAATACACTGTGGAAAGCCGCAGGGACCTCTGCCCTTGAAAGCAGGGTATTGTTCAAGGTTTCTCCCCATGTGATAATCTGAAATATGGCCTCGTGGGATGAGAAAGACCTGACTGTCCCCCAGCCCGATACCCATAAAAGGTCTGTGGTGAGGTGAGTTAGGAAAAGAGGAAAGCCTCTTGCAGTTGAGATGGAGGAAGGCCACTGTCTCCTGCCTGCCCGTGGGAACTCAAAGTCTCGGTGTAAAACCCGATTGTACATTTGTTCAACTCTGAGATAGGAGAAAAGCTGCCCAGTGATGGGAGGCGAGACATGTTTGCAGTAATGCTGCCTTGTTATTCTTTACTCCACTGAGATGTTTGGGTGGAGAGAAACATAAATCTGGCTTATGTACATGTCCAGTCATAGTACCTTCCCTTAAACTTAATTATGATATAGATTCTTTTGCTCACATGCTTTTTGTTGACCTCCTTATTATCACCCTGTTCTCCTAGTATATTCCTTTTTGCTGAAATAATGAAAATCATAATCAATAAAAACTGAGGGAACTCTGAGGCCGATGCCTGTGCATGTCCTTGGTGTGCTTAGTGCCGGTCCCCTGGACCCACTGCTGTTTCTCTATACTTTGTCTCTGTGTCTTATTTCTTTTCTCCGTCTCTCATCCCACCTGACTAGAAATACCCTCAGGTGTGGAGGGGCAGACCACCCCTTCATCTGGAGCCCAGCGTGGGGCCCTTCTCTAGGGTGAAGGTACGCTAAGAACGTGAGCATTGAGGACAGCGGACGAGAGATTCCCGAGTACGTCCACAGTCAGCCTTGCGGTTAGCTTGTGCGCTGGGAGGAATCCAGGGTAACAATGGGGCAAACTGAAAGTAAATATGCTTCTTATCTCAGCTTCATTAAAATTCTCTTAAGAAGAGGTAGAGTTAAAGCTTCTACAGAAAATCTAGTTACGCTATTTCAAACAATAGAACAATTCCACCCATGGTTTCCAGAAAAGGGAACTTTAGATTTGAAAGATTGGGAAAAAATTGGCAAAGAACTAAAACAAGCAATTAGGGAAGGTAAAATCATCCCACTTACAGTATGGAATGATTGGGCCACTATTAAAGCAACTTTAGAACCATTTCAAATAGAAGAAGATAGCGTTTCAGTCTTTGATGCCCCTGAAAGCTGTGTAATAGATTGTGAAGAAGAGGCAGAAACAGAGTTTAAGAAAGGAATGGAAAGTTCACATTGTAAAAATGCAGTAGAGCCTGTACTGGCTTGGTCAATGCAGAATGTTGACTATAATCAATTACAGGAGGTAATATATCCTGAATCATCAAAATTGGGGGAAGGAGGTCCAGAATTATTTGGGCCATCAGAGTTTAGACCACGATGGCCACCAACTCTTTCTCCCGCGGTTCAGATGCCTGTGATGTCACAATCTCAAATGCCAATCCAGGCACAGTATCCGCAATACCAGCCAGTAGAAAATAAAACCCGACCATCGGTAGTTTATCACCACCAGCCGCCAGCCGAATTTCACTATCCGCCGTCTCCAGAGGTTCAGTATGGATCTCAGGCAGTGCGTCCTGTGCCAAACAGCAAGGCACTATATCAACAACCCACGGCGATGGCGTTTGATCTTACAGTACCACCTAGTGGACAAGAATGTGCACTGCATGAGACCACTGCTACAACCAGAAAACAGAGAGATCTTGAGGCATGGCAATATCCGGTAATGTTACAACCGATGACGGCCGGGAAAGGGAGTCACGCAGGAGCGTCTGTCTGAACTGAGACTAGATATGAATCTCTCACCATAAAAATTTTAAAAGATATGAAGGAAGGAGTTAAACAATATGGACTTAACTCTCCTTATATGAGAACATTATTAGATTCCATTGCTCGTGGAAATAGACTTATTCCTTATGATTGGGAAATTTTGGCTAAATCTTCCCTTTCACCCTCTCCGTAACTACAGTTTAAAACCTGGTGGATTGATGGGGTACAAGAACAGGTACGAAAAAATCAGGCTACTAATCCTGTTGCTTATATAGACGCAGACCAATTGCTAGGAACAGGTCCAAACTGGGGCACTATTAACCAACAATCAGTAATGAAAATGAGGCTATTGAACAACTAAGGGCTATTTGCCTCAGGGCCTGGGAAAAGATTCAGGACCCAGGAACCTCATGCCCTTCTTTTAGTTTAATCAGACAAGGCTCTAAAGAGCCATATCCAGACTTTGTGGCAAGGTTGCAAGATGCAGCTCAAAAATCCATTGCATGTAACGCCTGAAAAGTTATTGTAGAAATAATGGCTTATCCAAACGCAAATCCAGAGTGTCAATCAGCCATAAAGCTATTAAGAGGAAAGGTTTCAGCAGGAGTTGATGTAATTACAGAATATATGAAGGCTTGTGATGGGACTGGAGGAGCTATGCATAAGGCAATGCTATTGGCTCAAGCAATTACAGGGGTTGCTTTAGGAGGACAAGTTAAAACATTTGGGGGAAAATGTTATAATTGTGGTCAAATCGGTCATCTAAAAAAGAATTGCCCAGGCTTAAATAAACAGAGCAAAAAAAAAAAAAAAAAAAAAAAAAAAAAAAAAAAAAGAGCCACCTGGCCTGTGTCCAAGATGTGGAAAAGGAAAACATCGGGCTAAGGCATGTCGTTCTAAATTTGATAAAAATGGACAACCCTTGTCGGGAAACGGCAAGAGGGGCCAGCCCCAGGCCCCGCAACAAAGTGGGGCATTCCCGATTCAGCCATTTGTTCCTCAGGGTTTTCAGGGACAACCCCCAGAGTAAATACCACCATTTCAGGGAATCAGCCAATTAGAATACGACAATTATCCCCTGCCACAGCAGGCAGTGCTGAAGTAGATTTATGTTCTACTCAAATGATTTCTTTACTCCGTGGAGAGCCCACGCAAAAGATTCCTAAAGGGGTATATGGCCTGCTGCCACAAGGGATGGTAGGCCTTATTTTAGGAAGATCTAGTCTAAATTTGAAAGGAGTTCAAATTCATACTGGGGTAATTGACTCAGATTATAAAGGGGAAATTCAGTTAGTGATCAGCTCTACCGTTCCCTGGAGTGCCAATCCAGGTGATAGAATTGCTCAATTACTGCTCTTGCCTTATATTAAAATTGGGGATAGCAAAACAGAAAGAACAGGAGGGTTTGGAAGTACCAACACTGCTGGAAAAGCTGTTTATTGGGCTAGTCAGCTCTCAGAGAATAGACCTGTGTGTACAGTTACTATTCAGGGAAAACAGTTTGAAGGATTAGTGGATACTGGGGCTGATGTTTCTATCATTGCCTTAAATCAATGGCCAAAAAATTGGCCTAAACAAAAGCCTTTTACAGGACTTGTTGGTGTGGGCACTGCCTCAGAAGTGTATCAAAGTGCCAGGATTTTACATTGTCTAGGACCTGATAATTAAGAGAGTACATTTCAGCCTATGATTACTTCTATTCCAATTAATTTATGGGGCCGAGACTTATTCGAACAGTGGCATGCAGAGATTACTATTCCAATCTCTCTATACAGCCCCACGAGTCAAAAAATCATGACTAAAATGGGATATCTCCCTGGCAAAGGACTAGGGAAAAATGGAGAAGGCATTAAAGTTCCATTTGAGGCTAAGGGAAATCCAGAAAGAAAAGGACTAGGATATCCTTTTTAGGGGTGGCCACTGTAGAGCCTCCAAAACCCATTTCATTAACTTGGAAAACAGAAAAGCCTGTATGGGTAAATCAGTGGCCACTACCAAAACAAAAGCTGGAGGCCTTACACTTATTGGCAAAATAACAATTAGAAAAGGGACATATTGAGCATTCATTTTCGCCTTGGAATTCTCCTATGTTTGTAATTCAGAAAAAATCAGGCAGATGGCACATGCTAACTGATTTAAGAGCCGTTAATGCAGTAATTAAACCCATGGGGTCTCTCCAACCTGGGCTGCCCTCTCCAGCCATGATCCCTGAAGATTGGCCTTTAATTATAATTGATCTGAAGGATTGCTTTTTTACCATTCCTCTGGCAAAACAGGATTTTGAAAAATTGGCTTTCACTTTACCAGACATAAATAATAAAGAAC
The DNA here is from genome assembly GCF_028858775.2 of Pan troglodytes. Classification (NCBI taxonomy): domain Eukaryota; kingdom Metazoa; phylum Chordata; class Mammalia; order Primates; family Hominidae; genus Pan; species Pan troglodytes. Next base: position 20,150,151 of record NC_072405.2, read on the forward strand.
CAGCCACTAGATTTCAGTGGAAAGTGTTGCCTCAGGGAATGCTTAATAGTCCAATTATTTGTCAGACTTTTGTAGCTCAAGTTCTTCAACCAGTTAGAGACAAGTTTTCAGACTGTTATGTCATTCATTATGTTGATGATATTTTGTGTGCTGCAGAAACAAGAGACAAATTAATTCACTGTTACACATTTCTGCAGACAGAGGTTGCAAACGCAGGCCTGACAATAGCATCTGATAAGATTCAGACCTCCACTCCTTTTCATTATTTGGGAATGCAGGTAGAGGAGAGAAAAATTGAACCACAAAAAGTAGAAATAAGAAAAGACACATTAAGAACATTAAATGACTTCCAAAATTGCTAGGAGATATTAATTGGATTCAGCCAACTCTAGGCATCCCTACTTATGCCATGTCAAATTTGTTCTCTATCTTAAGAGGGGATCCAGACTTAAATAGTAAAAGAATATTAACTCCAGAGGCAACTAAAGAAATAGAATTAGTTGAAGAAAAATTTCAGTCAGCAAAAGTAAATAGAAATAGAATAGATCACTTAGCCCCACTCCAACTTTTAATTTTTGCTACTGCACATTCTCCAACAGGCATTATTGTTCAAAATACAGATCTTGTGGAGTGGTCATTCCTTCCTCACAGTACAGTTAAGACTTTTGCATTGTACTTAGATCAAATGGCTACATTAATTGGTCAGGCAAGACTATGAATAGTAAAATTGTGTGGAAATGACCCAGATAAAAATCATTGTTTCTTTAAACAAGGAACAGGTTACACAAGTCTTTATCAATTCTGGTGCAGGGCAGATTGGTCTTGCTGATTTTGTGGGAATTATTGATAATCATTACCCAAAAGCAAAAATCTTCCAGTTTTTGAAATTGACAACTTGGATTTTACCTAAAATTACAGAGAAAAACCTCTATAAAATGCTCTGACGGTGTTTACTGATGGTTCCAGCAATGGAAAAGTGGCTTACACTGGGCCAAAAGAACAAGTCATTGAAACTCAATATCACTCAGCTCAAAGAACAGAATTGGTTGCTGTCATTTCAGTGTTACAAGATTTTAATCAGCCTATTAACATTGTTTCAGATTCTGCATATGTAGTACAGGCTACAAAGGATGTTGAGACAGCCCTAATCAAATATAGTATGGATGATCAGTTAAATCAGCTGTTTAAATTGTTACAACAAGCTAAGAAAAAGAAATTTCCCATTTTATATTGCTCACATCCGAGCACATACTAATTTACCAGGGCCTTTAACTAAGGCAAATCAACAAGCTGACTTGCTAGTATCATCTGCCTTCATGGAAGCACAAGAACTTCAGGCCCTGACTCATGTAAATGCAACAGGATTAAAAAACAAATTTGATATCACATGGAAACAACCAAAAAATGTTGTACAACATTGTGCTCAGTGTCAAGTCTTACACCTGCCCGCTCAAGAGGCAGCAGTTAATCCTAGAGGTTTGTGTCCTGATGCATTATGGCAAATGGACGTCACACATGTACCTTCATTTGGAAAATTGTCATTTGTCCATGCGACAGTTGATACTTATTCACATTTCATATGGGCAACCTGCCAGACAGGAGAAAGTACTTCCCATGTTAAAAGACATTTATTATCTTGTTTTGCAGTCATGGGATTTCCAGAAAAAATTGAAACAGATAATGGGTCAGGATACTGTAGTAAAGCATTTCGAAAATCCTTAAATCAGTGGAAAATTACACATACAACAGGAATCCCTAATTTCCAAGGACAGGCCATAATTGAAAGAACTAATAGAACACTCAAAGCTCAATTGGTTAAACAAAAAAAGGAAAAAGTAAGGAGTATAACACTCCCCAGATGCAACTTAATCTAGCACTCTATACTTTAAATTTTTTAAATATATATAGAAATCAGACCACTACTTCTGCAGAACAACATTTTACTGGTAAAAAAGAACAGCCCACATGAGGGAAAACTGATTTGGTGGAAAGACAACAAAAATAAAACATGGGAAATAGGTAAGGTGATAACATGGGGGGGAGGTTTTGCTTGTGTTTCACCAGGAGAAAATCAGCTTCCTCTTTGGGTACCCACTAGACATTTGAAGTTCTACAATGAACCCATCAGAGGTGCAAGGGAAGGCTCCTCCGCAGAGACAGAGAACACGCAATCGAACATCATCGACTCGCAGGGTGAACAAAATGGTGATATCAGAAGAACAGATGAAGTTGCCATCCACCAAGAAAGTGGGGCCGCCGACCTGGGCCCAGCTAAAGAAGCTCACACAGTTAGCTGAAAAAAGCCTGGAAAACACAAGGGTAACACAAACTCCAGAGAATATGCTGCTTGCAGCTTTAATGATTGTATCAACGGTGGTAAGTCTCCCTATGTCTTCAGGAGCGGCTACAGCTAACTATACTTACTGGGCCTATGTGCCTTTCCCACCCTTAATTCGAGCAGTCACTTGGATAGATAATCCTATTGAAGTATATGTTAATAACAGTGCATGGGTACCAGGCCCCACAGATGACCGTGGCCCTGCCCAACCTGAAGAAGAAGGAATGATGATAAACATTTCCATTGGGTATCATTATCCTCCTATTTGCCTGGGAAAAGCACCAGGATGCTTAATGCCTACAAACCAAAATTGGTTGGTAGAAGTACCTACTGTCAGGGACACCAGTAAATTTACTTATCGTATGATAAGTGGAATGTCACTCGGGTCACAAATGAATAATTTACAGAATTCTTCCTATCAAAGATCATTAAAATTTAGGCCTAAAGGGAAACCATGCCCCAAGGAAATTCCAAAAGAATCAAAAGACCCAGAAGTCTTAGTTTGGGAAGAATGTGTGGCTGATACTGCAGTGGTACTACAAAACAATAAATTTGGAACTATTATAGACTAGGCCCCTCGAGGCCAATTATATGATGACTGTATGGGCCAGATCCACTCATGTTCACAGGCTCCATCTGTCTGGCCCACTAATCCGGCCTATGATAGTGATTTAACTAAAAGGCTAGACCAGGTTTATAGAAGGCTAGAATCACCCTATCCATGGAAATGGGGTGAAAAGAGGATTTCATCACCCTGACCAAAGTTAGTTAGTCCTGTTGTTGGTCCTGAACACCCAGAATTATGGAAGCTCACTGTGGCCTCGTACAACATTAGAATTTGGTCTGGTAATCAAGTTATGGGAACAAGAAGTCATAAGCCATATTATACTATTAACCTAAATTACAATCTGAAAATTCCTTTGCAAAGTTGTGTAAAACCCCCTTATATGCTAGTTGTAGGAAACATAGCTATTAAGCCAGATTCCCAAACTACAACCAGTGAAAACTGTAGATTGTTTACTTGCATTGATTCAACTTTTGATTGGCAGAATGGTATTCTGTTAGTAAGGGCAAGAAAAGGCGTGTGGATCCCTGTGTCCAAGGATCGACCGTGGGAGGCTTCTCCATCTGTACATATGTTAAGTATTAAAAGGAGTTCTAACTAGATCTAAAAGATTCATTTTTACTTTCATTGCAGTGATTATGGGTCTTATTGCAGTCACAGCTACTGCTGCGCCTGCTGGAATTGCTTTACACTCCTCTGTTCAAACTGCAGAATGTGTGAATAATTGGCAAAACAATTCCTCAAAATTGTGGAATTGTGAGACTCAAACAGATCAAAAATTGGCAAATCAAATTAATGATCTTAGACAAACTGTTATTTGGATGGGAGATAGGCTCATGAGCTTGGAATATCTTTTTCAGTTACAGTGTGACTGGAATACGTCAGATTTTTGTATTACACCTCGAGCTTATAATGAATCTGAACATCACTGGGACATGGTTAGACGTCATCTACAAGGAAGAGAAGATAATCTTACCTTACACATTTCTAAATTGAAAGAACAAATTTTTGAAACATCAAAAGCCCAGTTAAATCTGGTGTCAGAAATGGAGGCAATGGTAAAAGCTGTTGATAGCCTCACAAATCTTAACCCTGTCACTTGGGTTAAAACCACTGGAAATTCCACTATTGCAAATTTTGTATTAATTCTTGTATGTCTGTCCTCTCTATTGTTAGTCTACAGGTGTATCCAGCAGCTCCGGAGAGACAGTGACCAGCGAGAAGGGGCCATGATGACCATGGCGGTTTTGTCAAAAAGAAAAGGGGAAATGTAGGGAAAAGAGAGAGATCAGGTTGTCACTGTGTCTATGTAGAAAGGGAAGACATAAGAGACTCCATTTTGAAAAAGACCTGTACTTTAACAATTGCTTTGCTGAGACGTTGTTCATTTGTATCTTTGCCCCAGCCACTTTGATCCAACTTGGAGTTCACAAAAACATGTGTTGTATAAAATCGAGGTTTAAGGGATCTAGAGCTGTGCAGGACGTGCCTTGTTAATCAAATGTTTACCAGCAGTATACTTGGTAAAAGTCATTGCCATTCTCTAGTCTCAATAAACCAGGGGCACAATGCACCGGGGAAAGCCGCAGGGACCTCTGCCCTTGAAAGCAGGGCATTGTCCAAGGTTTCTCCCCATGTGATAGTCTGAAATATGGCCTCGTGGGATGAGAAAGACCTGACTGTCCCCCAGCCTGACACCCGTAATGGGTCTGTGCTGAGGTGGATTAGTAAAAGAGGAAAGCCTCTTGCAGTTGAGATGGAGGAAGGCCACTGTCTCCTGCTTCCCCTGGGAACTGAATGTCTTGGTGTAAAACCTGATTGTACATTTGTTCACCTCTGAGCTAGGAGAAAAGCTGCCCTGTGGCGGGAGGTGAGACATGTTTGCAGTAATGCTGCCTTGTTATTCTTTACTCCACTGAGATGTTTGGGTGGAGAGAAACATAAATCTGGCCTACGTGTACGTCCAGTCATAGTACCTTCCCTTGAACTTAATTATGATATAGATTCCTTTGCTCACATGTTTTTTGTTGACCTTCTCCTTATTATCACCCTGCTCTCCTATTACATTCCTTTTTGCTGAAATAATGAAAATCATAATCAATAAAAACTGAGAGAACTCGGAGGCCAGTGCCCGTGCAGGTCCTGGTGTGCTGAGTGCCAGTCCCCTGGACCCTCTGTTGTTTCCCTATACTTTGTCTCTGTGTCTTATTTCTTTTCTCCGTCTCTCATCCCACCCGACTAGAAATACCCACAGGTGTGGAGGGGCAGGCCACCCCTTCAATTGGGTGACACATAGCCTGTGGCCTCAAAGAACACTGACACCCCGGTAACATCCATTCGAAGAGCTTCTCCGTACCTCCCCTCCTTTATCCCCAAGGTCTCTGGGTCAGAGATCACTGAGTCATTCACAACATGATGTTTAACACCGAGATGCTCTGGAATTGCTCCGTCAAGACGACTCAGAAGAAGACCCAGTGCTGAGACAATCGTGTTCTCTCTCTCTCTGGATCACCACCCAGAGACAAGGACTGCCAGAGACCCTGGCTTCCCCGGCTGCTGCCTCCCATTCCTGCGCCTGTGGGATGAGAGTTCAAAGCTGTGTGATCTTGACCAAGTTACTTACCCTCTCTAAGCATGTTTCCCTAAATGTGAAATAGGATGATGGTGATGTGTTTATTTCACAGATTTGATAGGAGGATTAAATGAGAGATGCATCAAAAGCAGTGGGCACAGGGTCAATGCTCAGTGAGCTTTCTCTTTTCTTATCAATAGACAGGTCTCCATGAGGACAGAGACTGGCTTCATCTCGACTGTAGCCTCAGGGCTGGCCACTGTGTCTGCACCCAGCAGGACTTCAGTCAATATCTGTTTAGACACTAACCACAGACTTAGGCATAAAAGCCCTTTGGAAGAAAGTTGACCATTTCATGCACCTTCAGACTATGAAGAGCAATGATGACAACTTTAGCTCGAGAGGGTCTCAGTGCCCATTCATCACCACTATGAAAAGGCAGAAACCAGAGCTGTGTGTTTAACTCCCAGCCCCAAAACCTGTTGGCTTTGCTTTATCACTATGAGCTTCCAATGCCATCCCTTTAGAATGGGACCTCTCTCTTCTTCCCCAAGGCACCAGCCTTCACCCCAGACCTCTCCTTATTAGCTGGTTCCTCCTGTCTGTACTCTGAGCCCATGCTGTGCTAGTCAGATAGCAACATGGGAGAATACAGCAGCCCAGAATGCAGGCTGCAGAGTTAGATCCCCAGAACAGGATCTCAGCCGGCTCCATCCTTCCTCAGCTGGGCGACTGTGGCTATTGGCTTCCTCTCTGTGCCTCAGTTGCTCCATCTGTGAAATGACGATTGTCATAGTCCCTGCTTCAAAGAGTCACTGGGAGGATTAACTGAGAAAATGCAGGGAAGGTGCTTGGAACTAAATGCTCAAAAAAAGTCCATCTGGCCAGGCACGGTGTCTCACGCCTGTAATCCCAGCACTTCAGGAGACCGAGGCAGGTGGATCACTTGAGGTCAGCAATTCAAGACCAGCCTGGTCAACATGGCAAAACCCCGACTCTACTAAAAATACAAAAATTAGCCAGGCATGGTGGCAGGCACCTGTAATCCCAACTACTTGGGAGGCTGAGGCATGAGAATCTCTTGAACCTGGGAGGCAGAGGTTGCAGTGAGCCGAGATGGTGCCACTGCACTCCAGCATGGGCAAGAAGAGCAAAACTCTGTCTCAAAAAAGAAAAAAAGTCCATCATTCTTATTAATGGAGGACAAGTCATCTCAGTGCCTCTTTGGCTGATCAGTACCCTCAAAGCTAGTGTTATCCAATAGACCAGAGGTCCCCATCCCCCAGACCACAGACCAGTAGCGGTCTGTGGCCTGTTAAGAACTGGGCTGCACAGAAGGAGGTGAGCAGTGAGCTAATGAGTGAAACTTCATCTGTATTTACAGCTGCTCCTCACCGCTAGCGTTACCACCTGAGCTCTGTCTCCTGTCAGATCAGCAGTGGCATTAGATTCTGATAGGAGCACCAATCCTATTGTGATCTGCATGTGCAAGGGATCTAGGTTGTGTGCTCCTTATGAGAATCTAACCCCTGATGATCTGTCACTGTCTCCCACCACCCGGAGATGGGATTATCTAGTTGCAGGAAAACAAGCTCAGGGCTCCCACTGATTCTACATTATGGTGAGTTGTATAATGATTTCATTATATACTATAATGTTCTTAACAATAGAAATAAAGTATACAATAAATGTAATGCACTTGAATCATACTGAAACTTCCCCCCAAAAATACATGGAAACTGGTCCTTGGTGATAAAAAAAATTGGGGAGCACTGCAATAGACTATTCAGTCACGGTCCAATCAAACATTCTGCAATGGCGGGCTTGCTCTACTCTGCAATGTCCAACATGGGAGCTGCTAGCCACCCACATGGGCTGTTGAGCCCTTGAAATGTGGCTGGTGAGAATGAAGAACTGAATTTTCAATTTTCTCTTAACTAATTTTTTTTTTTTTTTTTTTTTTGAGACAGAGTCTCACTCTATCCTCCAGGCTGGAGTGCAGTGGTGCAATCTCGTCTCACTGCAACCTCCATCTCCCGGGTTCAAGCAATTCTCCTGCCTGAGCCTCCTGAGTAGCCAGGATTACAGGAACCCGCCATCATGCCCGGCTAATTTTTGTATTTTTGTAGAGACGAGATTTCACCATGTTGGCCAGGCTGATCTTGAACGCCTGACCTCAGGTGATCTGCCCAACTTGGCCTCCCAAACTGCTGGGATTACAGGTGTGTCACCATCCCCGCCCTTAATTCATTTCTAAATCACAAAATCTAAACAACAAGTGGCTAGGAGCTACCATAGTGTACAAGGCAGCTGTAGAATCACAGGAAATTGTCAATGACCCTGTCCTGCTTCAAGTTGACTTTTCCCCCTCATGGTGACACTCTAGATTCTTTCCTCTCACATTTTTTAGACTTTCAGGATTAGACCATGAAAATAAGTTCTGTCCTTCCAAGAAAATAACGTTCATTACACTTACTGTATACCAGGCTGATTTCAGGGCTTTACAGGTATTAATTTACAACAACTCTGAGGCAGGAGCTGTGATTATGCCCATTTAACAGATGACAAAACTGAGGCACAAAGCAGTGCTGGAACTTCTCAAAGTCACACAGGTAGCAGGAGGCAGAGCTCGGATTTGAACTCACTTTGGGTTCAGCAACTCACAGCTCTCATCTATGACATAATATTACTTCTGTGGTCAAAACACTGAGACCTGGATTTCACAGGAATCTTGTGCTTGCCTGGCTGCTAGGGAGGTTTTCCTCATCTTCCTTATCTCACGGTTCAAAACCCAGGGCCTCCATGCTCTTGCTATGGTGGCCGTTCACTGGCAGGAGGCTTCTGGGAAAGTTCTTCTTTTCTGTCATTTTTCTTATTCCTGTTTTTTTTGTCTCATTGGTGTTTATCTGCAGAACTTTGTTTCCTTCTGCTCAATTCATAATCAGAGTGCTTTTCCTCCTGGCTCAATTCATAAGTATTTGTGCAAAAAGAGGTTGGCGCAGAGCCAGGTGACTGACGACACCCGGCTCGTCTGGCAAGTGGATATCAAATTGTTGTATCTCATTCTGCCATTCACAGCTCCTGCTATGGGGCTGGGTCATCTGCCAGCTCTCCAAGGAGCTGGCGGGAAACCGCTGCAATCAGAGCGAACCCACGGCCCGGGTGAGCTCGCCTCCGCACAGCACTCCAGCTGGCCCCCAGTGCCTTTTGGGGACACATCTCCATTGCCAGGCAGGGCTGTGGGAGGGCCGCCTGCCTCCTGTCCATCACAGGGAAAACCTACCCTTATCCCGCGTCCCTTCCAGGCAGCCTGTGTGGAGATTGCTGCGTTCACCTTTAATATGGCTAAAATGTTTTCCTTTAAAGACAACAATGCTGCCAGAACCCATCAAGACACCCAGGAACTGATGTGCCTTGGCAGATGATGCTGGAAAGATGGGATTCCCGGCAGCCTTTGCATCTGTTGCTCACAGCCCACGAGCATCTCCACCGTCCAGCAGGTCAGGGCACGGTCTCTCTCTCTCTCTCTCTCTCTCACGGTCTCTCTCACGGTCTCTCTCACGGTCTCTCTCACAGTCTGTCTCTCTGACGGTCAGGGCAGAAAGAGAGAGAGTCCATCTGGAGCAGACTCGGATTTTTTTTTTTTTTCACAGTCATCTCTTCTTGTTTCCTCACAGGTCACATACAAATTCAGGGAGAGTTAGTATGAAGCACACAATGGAAATCTGGGCTCCAACATCTGCAAACTGATGCTTTATGGACTTCAGTTGGCCATATTGGTTCCAACAATTTCAGCCAATGTTTAAAAAACTTATAGCAGTTAAAATTTTAGTGTTTCAACAAGCCATTTCCTATCTTTCATTCTGAAGATCGATTTTTTAAGTCTTTTTTTTTTTAACAGTATAGGGGGTACAAATTCAGCTTCTGTCCAATGAAATACAGAAAAGGATATCACTTTTGTATTAGTTCAGGCTGCTATACCAAAGAACCATAGATAGGCAGCATATAGACAACAGGACTTAATTTCTCATACCTCCAGAGGTTCAAATTTGAAATCAGGGTGTCAGCATGGTTGAGATCTGGTGATGACTCGCTTCTGAATTTCAGCCTGCACACTTCAGGTTTTACCCTCATTTTGCAGGAGGATGAGAGCTCTCTGCGGTTTCTTTTTTTTTTTTTTTTTCTTTTTTATTGATCATTCTTGGGTGTTTCTCGCAGAGGGGGATTTGGCAGGGTCACAGGACAATAGTGGAGGGAAGGTCAGCAGATAAACAAGTGAACAAAGTTCTCTGGTTTTCCTAGGCAGAGGATCCTGCGGCCTTCCGCAGTGTTTGTGTCCCTGCGTACTTGAGATTAAGGAGTGGTGATGACTCTTAACGAACATGCTGCCTTCAAGCATCTGTTTAACAAAGCACATCTTGCACCGCCCTTAATCCATTCAACCCTGAGTGGATACAGCACATGTTTCAGAGAGCACAGGGTTGGGGGTAAGGTCACAGATCAACAGGATCCCAAGGCAGAAGAATTTTTCTTAGTACAGAACAAAATGAAAAGTCTCCCATGTCTACCTCTTTCTACACAGACACTGCAACCATCCGATTTCTCAATCTTTTCCCCACCTTTCCCCCCTTTCTATTCCACAAAACCGCCATTGTCTTCATGGCCCATTCTCAATGAGCTGTTGAGTACACCTCCCAGATGGGGTGGTGGCCGGGCAGAGGAGCTCCTCACTTCCCAGTAGGGGCGGCCGGGCAGAAGCGCCCCTCACCTCCCGGACGGGGCGGCTGGCCGGGCGGGGGGCTGACCCCCCCCACCTCCCTCCCGGAAGGGGCGGCTGGCCCGGTGGGGGGCTGACCCCCCCACCTCCCTCCCGGAGGGGGCGGCTGGCCGGGCAGAGGGGCTCCTCACTTCCCGGTAGGGGCGGCCGGGCAGAGGCGCCCCTCACCTCCCGGACAGGGCGGCTGGCCGGGCGGGGGGCTGATCCCCCCACCTCCCTCCCGGACGGGGCGGCTGGCCGGGCGGGGGGCTGACCCCCCCACCTCCCTCCCGGACGGGGCGGCTGGCCGGGCGGGGGGCTGACCCCCCCACCTCCCTCCCGGACGGGGCGGCTGGCCGGGCGGGGGGCTGACCCCCCCACCTCCCTCCCGGACGGGGCGGCTGGCCGGGCGGGGGGCTGACCCCCCCATCTCCCTCCCGGACGGGGCGGCTGGCCGGGCAGAGGGGCTCCTCACTTCCCAGAAGGGGCGGCCGGGCAGAGGCGCCCCTCACCTCCCAGATGGGGCGGCTGGCCAGGCGGGGGGCTGACCCCCCCACCTCCCTCCCAGACAGAGCGGCTGGCCGGGCAGAGGGGCTCCTCACTTCCCAGTAGGGGCGGCCGGGCAGAGGCACCCCCCCCACCTCCTGGACAGGGCGGCTGGCCGGGCAGGGGGCTGACCCCCCCACCTCCCTCCCGGACTGGGCGGCTGGCCGGGCAGCGGGGCTCCTCACTTCCCAGTAGGGGCGGCCGGGCAGAGGCACCCCTCGCCTCCCGGACGGGGCGGCTGGCCAGGCGGGGGGCTGACCCCCCCACCTCCCTCCCGGACGAGGCGGCTGGCCGGGCAGAGGTGCTCCTCACTTCCCGGTAGGGGCGGCCGGGCAGAGGTGCCCCTCACCTCCCGGACGGGGCGGCTGGCCGGGCGGGGGGCTGACCCCCCCACCTCCCTCCCAGACGAGGAGGGAGGACGCTCCTCACTTCTCAGACGGGGTGGCTGCCGGGCGGAGGGGCTCCTCACTTCTCAGACGGGGCGGCTGCCGGGCGGAGGGGCTCCTCACTTCTCAGACGGGGCGGTTGCCAGGCAGAGGGTCTCCTCACTTCTCAGACAGGGCGGCCGGGCAGAGACACTCCTCACATCCCGGACGGGGCGGCAGGGCAGAGGTGCTCCCCACATCTCAGACGATGGGAGGCTGGGCAGAGACGCTCCTCACTTCCCAGATGTGATGGCGGCCGGGAAGAGGCGCTCCTCACTTCCTAGATGGGATGGCGGCCGGGCAGAGACGCTCCTCACTTTCCAGACTGGGCAGCCAGGCAGAGGGGCTCCTCACATCCCAGACGATGGGCAGTCAGGCGGAGACGCTCCTCACTTCCTAGATGGGATGGCGGCCGGGCAGAGACGCTCCTCACTTTCCAGACTGGGCAGCCAGGCAGAGGGGCTCCTCACATCCCAGACGATGGGCGGTCAGGCGGAGACGCTCCTCACTTCCCAGACGGGGTGGCTGCCAGGCAGAGGCTGCAATCTCGGCACTTAGGGAGGCCAAGGCAGGCGGCTGGGAGGTGGTTGTAGCGAGCCGAGATCACGGCACTGCACTCCAGCCTGGGCGCCATTGAGCACTGAGTTAACGAGACTCCGTCTGCAATCCCGGCACCTCGGGAGGCCGAGGCTGGCGGATCACTCGCGGTTAGGAGCTGGAGACCAGCCCAGCCGACACATCGAAACCCCGTCTCCACCAAAAAAATACGAAAACCAGTCAGGCGTGGCGGCGCGCGCCTGCAATCGCAGGCACTCGGCAGGCTGAGGCAGGAGAATCGGGCAGGGAGGTTGCAGTGAGCTGAGATGGCAGCAGTACCGTCCAGCTTCGGCTCGGCATCAGAGGGAGACCGTGGAAAGAGGGGAGAGGGGAGAGGGGAGAGGGGAGAGGGGAGAGGGGGGAGGGGGGAGGGGGGAGGGGGAGGGGAGAGGGGAGAGGGGAGAGGGGAGAGGGGAGAGGGGAGAGGGGAGAGGGGAGAGGGGAGAGGGGAGAGGGAGCTCTATCTACCACACAGTCCTTCTCTGAATATGAGTCGGTCCCCAGCATTCCAGACTCGGATTTTAAATGAGTGTCCCTGATAATTTAACATGATCGATGGCTCACGTATTTCACCAAGTTCAGGAGTCCCAGTTCTCAGAGAGAAGCAGCCAGCCATGACTGTAAGACCTGAGCAAACCGTACAAATCAGACAGCAGGTCTCACCCCTCCCCAGAGAGCTCCAGAGAGTATCAAAGAGTGAAACAGCAGAGGGATGGTCTGGGTGGGGTCATCGTGGCTGGCAAGGGTCTGTGACAGCACCTTGTTAGGCTACTCCCAAGAGGAAATTTGGAGAGAGGGTGGGAGGGCAGCTCTCAGTGCAAGCTATGTCTCCTGGAAAGTAACTTCCAAACTTTGGAGGATTGTGAGCAAGATGGAACCAGCAACTTCTACCTAAAAGAATGTTCATAGCAAGATAACTCATCCTAATATTGGTCCAAGCTAGGTCTTTATTGTGCATCATAAGGCTCTGAGAATAACAATGTAACCTCCAAAAGGGCTGCGGGCTTTGAGGAATCTCAGGCAACTCGCTTCCTTCTGCTCAGTGACTCCCCCGGAGCACAGTAAATCAAGGAAACACTTAGAGCCAAGCTTGAGTTCTGAATTTCAAATACAGGGAGTCCATCTCTTTCTACCCAATTGTTCCCTAGATGAGTAACTAATTCCTTCCCCTTAACTGCACATACTTCCTTCCAAAGCACAAGAGCGATGGGCTGTCCATGAGCCTCCCCAAAATATGTGCACCTTGTGACATAAATTCTTTCACCGAAAGAGACCAGACAAAATGTAAAACCAAAGTGGAGGCTTTCCTTGAATTATAGCTTCTAAAGAGTTTTGGACCCTCTACAAAACCCAAGAGTTAGGAATTGCCTGTAAGAAGCACCAGCTCTTGTTTTAAAGAGGCAATTTAAGAATAATAGCCGTGCTGATGCCACACTACGCTAAGGGAGAATAATGAACCTAATAAAACTAGCGATTTTTCAATTGCTTTTGCTGCTGGAAACACTGATTATGCTAATTAAAGGGTAGAATAGTAAATAGCCACTCTTTTGCATCCAATTAAGTGTTCAAATTATTTCTCAGAAGTATTTGTTGAAAATAGCACTTCTGATAATCATGGGTCCCAAATAAAGAGTCAAGTGTGGTGTGGTACATGAGTGTGTGTGTGTACACACATGTGTGTTTCTGGAGACCATTTTATGGAGATCCCGCATAGCTCCCCAAATTCCTATCAGACCAAATAAGAAAAATAACAGTTTCCTAAGACTACAGCTTGGGATATCTTTGGAAAAGCTGTGTATTGAGAATACAGCATATGGAAACTATTTCACGTTGACAATATCTGTGATTTAACATTGCAAACATTAGAAATACAACTGGTTCTTCAGAGCCACCTAAGTCCCTCATAATGACAATATTAGCTTCTTCTAAATAATAAATTAGCCAGTCAAACTATGGTCTACAGCATGTTAGAAGTTTCATCCTTCTAGTCAATGTCACATTTCAAGGCAAAGTCGAATTATATGTACGTTAAAAAAAGTGCTGTCACTGAAAATTGAGAATTATGTCTAATGCCAATCAGAAATGGAATAAATAAGTATTAAAGGATTTGCAAGTTAAAGCAACCATAGAAATGTTATCATCAGGAAGGAAAATGTATTACCTGCAGAGGTTACAGAAAAGACGCTAGAACCCAGAAGAGAAAGAATCTCTGTAAATATTTCCATTAAATTAATCAAGAGTGGCTGGGTACGGTGGCTCATGCCTGTAGTCCCAGGACTTTGGGAGCCCAAAGCAGGTGGATCACAAGGTCAGGAGTTCGAGACCAGCCTGGCCAACATGGTGAAACCCTGTCTCTATTAAAAATACAAAACATTAGCCGGGCGTGGTGGCATGCACCTGTAATCCCAGCTACCCAGGAGGCTGAGGCAGGAGAATTGCTTTAATCCAGAAGGCCGAGGTTGCAGCAAGCGGAGACCACATCATTGCACTCCAGCCTGGGTGACAGATCATGGCTCCATTTTGAAAAAAAAAGAAAGCAACAAAGAAAGAAAGAAAGTTAATCTGGGTGAAAATAGGATGAGTTTTTCACCCACAAAGGGAGATGAGATTCATGCATTCTTTCAACATGCATTCCATCAATAGTGAGCACCTGCTCTGAGCTAGGCCCATTCTAGATCCCAGGAAATGGGTAACCAACCAGACATGGCCCCTGATTTGGAGCTCACATTTTAGAGCAGCTAAATGGACAGTAAACAAGTAAGCAAATTAAGATCTTCTTAAATTGGGGGAAGTTCTTTAGAGAAGCACTTCCATAAAGCTCAATCGCATCATAGACTATGACTGCCAGGGGGTAGGGAAGGTAATATCTCACCTGCTTGTGGACAGCAGAGCTTCTGACGCCTTGCAAAGTATTTAGTACCAACATTTCTGTCTTAGGTCAAGTTCCCTAAAAGCAGATCCTGAGGCAGGGATTGAGTGCATGTAATTCATTCAGGAAGAACTCTCAGGAGATAGGAGTAAAGAAAACAGGATATGACAGGGAAGGAGCTAAGTGAGATGTGGTCTCAGTTGGAGACTGGCTCCAGTCTGATCTCACAGGGAGCTCCAGAGTGTGAACTGCACCACCATGTTATCCCAGCCTAAGGTCTTTTGTTCTCCTGTGTCAGCCGGTCCCTGGCCCAGGGCTGCAGACTCCCTTGGGGCCCCAGCAGACTGGAGGAGAAGGAGCATGGTCTGTGGTCTACTCTTGGTTGTGCACACCCACCCACCTCTTCCCCAGCTGACACTGCTGGAGGACGAGAGGGAGAGATGTCATCTCCTCCTATGGCAACCTGTGTGATGGCAATGGCCCTTTTCCTGTTGGGCATAATCTGCTGCCGTCTCTTGCTGTCTGAAGCCTGACACAGAAGGGTGAAGGTCACCAGGTTCCACTGACAGGGGTCTTTGTCTCAAGCAGCAACCATAGGACCGAGGGTCCCTTGCAAGATTCAGCCACATTTCATGACTGTCTGCAACACACCCCATGCCTCTGATGGAAGGGACACAATGCCCCATGCTGCACTCATTTCTGCCAGACTGGGGTCCCTGATCTCAATTTCCCTCTGCAGTCCCCATCTCTGGGGTCTGCAGACACATTTCAGATCCCTCCTTAGTACCTCCCAGGAGGCAGAAGCCAGAGGAAATAATCCTTGTCCCAATGCACCTGACCATGCCACCTCACTGCATGCTCTTTCTCCCTCTCCAGGAAAAATCAAGCTTGTTGAATACTTACCAATATGTCCACATGCATTTAGTCCCCATAACCACTTATTGGGGCAGCATTACCATCCCCAAGTTACAGACGAGGAAACTGAGGAGAGCATTTATATAACATGCATCTAAGTGGTGAACAAACGATCTAACCAGGCAGTGCGGCACCAGAGCACACATTTTTGTTATTCAGAGAGATGGGGTCTCTCTCTGTCCCTCAAACTGGAGTGCAGTGGCCTGATCATAGCTCACTGCAGCCTTGAACTCCCAAGCTCCAGCAATCTTCCCGCCTTAGCCTACCGAGTAGCTGGGACTAGAGGCACTCACCACCAACCCAGCTAATTTTTAAAAAATATTTTTCTAGAGATAGGGTCTGATCCCAAACTCCTGAATTCCAGCGATCCTCCTGCCTCAGCCTCCCAAAGTGCTGGGATTGCAGTTGTGAGCCACCGCACCCAGCCCAGAGCACACTTTTTTTTTTTTTTTTTTTGAGATGGAGTCTCACTCTGTCGCCCAGGCTGGAGTACAGTGGCAAAATCTCGTCCCAGAGCACACTTTTAACCACCATATCATTCTGCCTCTGGGTAGGTTAGTCAAGCTCTGTAGCTGATCAGATGTCTGTAGAGAGAAAGAGACATCAGTCTCCACTTCTTCCAAACACCCCCAAATTTTACAAGTGATTTTCTCAGATCCCTCAGCATCAGGAATGGGGATGAGCAGGACATCCTGTCCCCTTCCCAACAGCCCAGCAGATATCCCAAGATTACATCTCATTGGCTCTGACTAGGACATGAGCCCAAAGCTGAACCAGTTGCTGTAGCCATGGCATGCAGCATCCTCGGTCCTCTGGCCAGGCCAGAGCTACATCCCACCTCTGGATCCTCAGGTTGAGTCAATACATCTTGAACCAGGCACGAACTGAAGCTCAAGGGGGAGTCAGAGTAATGTGACCCTGCCACCAGGAAGTGGGGGCTGAGCAGGCAAGCATTCATCACCCACTGCACACACCAGGGAAGGCTTGTGGTGGCTTAGTCCCACCTGGGGGCAAAGAAAAGAGTGCCTGCTCCGCGCCAAAATGTGATGCCCAACACTATATCTTAAAGCTAGCTGGCTTTGTAATCCCAGCTACTTGGGAGGCTGAGGCAGGAGAACCACTTCAATCCAGGAGGCAGAGGTTGCAGTGAGCCAAGATCACGCCATTGCGCTCCAGCCTGGGTGAGAAGAGAGAAATTCTGTCTTCAAAAATAAAAAATAAAATAATAAAAATAAAAAGCTAGCCTGCTTAATCCTCACAAAGATGCCATCTACTTTTTGGCATCCTACAGGTAGAAACATTGAAACACTGAGACACTGGGAGATTTAAAAACTCACCACCAGCCAGGCACGGTGTCTCATGCCTGTAATCTCAGCACTTTGAGAGGCTGAGGCAGGAGAATTACTTGTGCCCAGGAGTTCAGGACCAGCCTGGGCAAATTAGTGAGACCTCATCTCTACAAATATTAAACAAAACAAAAATTAGGGCTAGACGCGGTGGCTCACACATGTAATCCCAGCACTTTGGGAGGCCAAGGCAAGTGGATCACTTCAGCCCAGGGATTCGAAACCAGCCTGGCCAACACGACAAAACTCTGTCTCAACTAAAAATACAAAACTTAGCTGGGCATAGTGGCACATGTCTATAATCCCAGCTATTGGGAGGCTGAGGCACAAGAATTGCTTCAACCCAGGAGTCAGAGTTTGCAGTGAGCTGAGATTGTGCCACTGCACTCCAAACTAGGTGACAGAGTGAGACCGTGTCTCAAAAAAAAAAAAAAAAAAAAAATAGGTATGGTGGCACATGCTTGTGGCCCCAGCTACTCAAGAGGCTGAAGTGGCAGGATCAGTTAAGCCCAGGAGTTCAAGGGTGCAATGAGCTATGATTGTACCCCTGCACCACTATATATAAATATATATATGTATCTATATATACACACATATATATACATGTATATATATGTGTATATATATACATACACATATATATACATGTATATGTGTATATGTGTGTGTATATATATATGTGTATATATATAAAAAACACACATGCACAAATTCACCACCACCAACTCAGAAATTACCGTCTCCCTCTATTCTAAGGAATTATTTTTCATTTTGCCATCTCTGAAGTTGGAATATACCTTACAATCCCTGGAATGTCACGGTCTCGTTGGCAACATTTTTCTGCTTAGTAGCGCATAAAATAATAGCACATCTTGTAACTAACAGTGTTGTAGATGCTATGAGATCCTGGGGAAGCCCAGAATCCTAACTCCACCCTGTCTGACTCCAAAGACCACATATTTCCTATGCCTTTGGAATGGGGCACAGATGTAGACAAGTCGAGCTTTGTTGATTGTGAGAAAGGTATGATAAATGGCCCTGATGGAATTTTCTTCTTGTACTTGCAGGGGAACAAAGTGGCATCATTCCACTATTCCAGGGGTGGTGCTAAATACGAGGGTGAGGCTGTCAAGCAGACCCTGGTGGAGTCCTACACTCACCCAAACAGCAACGAGACAGAGCGGAGGGAGAACATCGATACCGTCATGAACTGGTTCACCAAGGAAGACTATGACTTTGTGACTCTGTGCTACAGAGAGCCAGATAACATGGGACATCGATTCGGGCCACAGGCAGAGAACAGGAAGTTGATGATTCAGCAAATCGACCGGACCATCGGGTATCTGGTGGGAGCCACTGAGAAGCACAGCCTGCAGAGCACCTCAGCGTCATCATCACATGAGACCGTGGGATGACCACCGTGAAGAAGAGACCCAATGTCAACAAGATCCCCTTGTCCAACTACATCAAGTTCAGGGACTTGGTCAAGTTTGATATTGTGGGCTACGGTGGCTTTGGGATGCCCCTGCCCAAATTGGGGCAAGAGGAAGCCCTTTACCAGTCACTGAAGAATGCATACCCTCACCTCCACATCTACAAGAAGGAGGAGTTTCCAGAACACTTCCATCTCGCTAAACATGACCGGGTTCTGCCAATCGTGATGTATGCCAACTCTGGTTACAGTATCAATGGGGTAAGTTCATTCTAAAATGAATAAAGTCACCTTGGATCTAGGAGACAACCATTAGGGAAGGGTGGTTCTGCAAAAATCAAACATAAGTGCACAGCCGGGCACTGTGGCTCACGCCTATAATCCCAGCACCTTGGGAGGCTGAGGCAGGTGTATCACCTGAGGTCAGGAGTTTGAGACCAGCCTGGCCAACATGGTGAATCCCCATCTCTACTAAAAATACAAAAATTAGCCGGGTGTGGTGGCACGCATCTGTAGTTCCAGATACTCTGGAGGCTGAGGCAGGAGAATCGCTTGAACCTTGGAGGCAGAGGTTGCAGTGAGCCAAGATCATGATACTGCACTCCAGTCTGGGAAACAGAGTGAGACCCTGTCTCAAAAAAAAAAATAATATAATATAATATAATAAAACAAAACAAAACAAAATAAAATAAAATAAAATAAGTGCACACACTACGAGTTGTAGCCCACAGGGTCCTAAATGTTCCCCACCCCCCGCCCAACCAATGCTGCCCCAAATTACCGTTATACAAGATTAATGACCAACTCAACTTTACAAGGCTGATTTAAAAATACAAATAAGACTGGCCATGGTGGTTCACAACTGTAAACTCAGTGTTTTGGTAGGCCAACACAGGAGGATTGCTTAAGGCCAGGAGTTCAAGACCAGCCCGGGCAACATAGGGAGACCCCATCTCTACAAAAAACAAACAAATAAATAAATAGCCAGATATAGCGATGCATGCCTGTAGTCCCAGCTTCTCAGGAGGCTGAGGTGGCAGGATTTCTTGAGCCCAGGAGGTCAAGGCTGCACTAAGCTGTGATTGCACTACTGCACTCCAGCATGAGCAACAGAGCAAGACCCTGTCTCTAAAAAATAAATAAACAAATAATGAAACATAAACACCAACTTCATTATTCAAAATTGTGCATTGCGCTTCACTAAACATTGAGTAGCAGTTCTTTCATTTTTGTCTTCCCAACAACCCTATAAAATAGATGCTCTTACTTCCACCATTTTAAAGAAGAAATCAAAACCTAGAGAGAAGTGACTTGAAATTAAAAATGTAAGGTTGGGCTGCGTGCAGTGGCTCACACCTGTAATCCCAGCACTTTAGGAGGCTAACGTAGGTAGATTGCTTGAGCCCAGGATTTTGAGACTAGCCTAGGCAACACAGTGAAACACCATTTCTACAAAAAAATGCAAAAAATGTAACTGGGCGTAGTGGCATGTGCCTGTGGTCCCAGCAACTCAGGAGGCTGAGGTGGGAGAACTGCTTGAGCCCGGGGGTGTGGAGTCTGCAGTGAGTCATGATCATACCACTGTGAGATAGGAGGCAGGACTTGACTCCACAGGCAGGGCTTGGACACCAGACCAAATTGAGGACTACCTAAAACAGGGCTGGGGCAGAAGCAGCTTTCCATCAGACATGCCCACCAGTGTGCCATGTGAGTTTACTATTGCCAATGCAGCACCCGGGAGTTACTGCCCCTTTCCATGGCAATGACCGAATGACTCAAAAGTTTCTACCCATTTTCTTGAAATTCCTGCATAAACTGCCCTTTAATCTGCATGCAATTAAAAGTGGGTATAAATGTGATTGCAAACTCTCTGTCGCTACTCTCTGCCTCCAGGGTAGCCCTGCCCTACAGGAGCAGTCACAGGGCTGTAATGCTGCCTCTTTAATAAAGCTGTTTTCTTCTAAACCTCCGGCTTGCCCTTGAATTCTTTCCTGGGTAAAGACAAGAACCCTCACGTGCTATTGAGAGGTGACAGCATGCTGGCAGCCCTCGAGCTCTCTCTCGGCACCTCCTCTGCCTGGGCTCCCACTTTGGTAGCACTTGAGGAGCCCTTCAGCCCACCGCTGCACTGTGGAAGCCCCTTCTTGGGCTGGCCGAAGCTGGAGCCGGCTCCCTCAGCTTGCAGGGAGGTGTAGAGGGAGAGGTGCGGGCAGGAACCGGGGCTAGGCACGGCGCTTGCGGGCCAGCATGAGTTCCGGGTGGGCATGGGCTTACGGGGCCCCGCACTCGGAGTGGCCCGCTGGCTGCACTGGATCCAGGCAGTGGGGGGCTTAGCACCTGGGCCAGAAGCTGCTTTGCTCAATTTCTCACCAGGCCTTAGCTGCTTCCCTGCAAGGCAGGGCTCAGGACATGCAGCCCACCATGCCTGAGCCTCCCCCAAACCCGCTGTGGGCTCCCGCATGGACTGAGCCTCCCCGATGAGTGCCGAGCCTCCCCTATGAGCACCGCCCCCTGCTCCAGAGCGCCCAGTCCCATTGAGCACCCAAGGGCTGAGGAGTGCCAGCACAGGACATGGGACTGGCAGGCAGCTCCACCTGTGGCCCCCGTGTGGGATCCACTTGGTGAAGCCAGCTGGGCTCCTGAGTCTGGTGAGGACTTTGAGAACCTTTATGTCTAGCTAAGGGATTGTAAATACACCAATTGGCACTCTGTACCTAGCTCAATGTTTGTAAACACACCAATCAGCACCCTGTGCCTAGCTCAGGGTTTGTGAATGCACCAATCGACACTCTGTATCTAGCTTATCTAGTAGAGACTTGGAAAACTTTTGTCTAGCTCAGGGATTGTAAATGCACCAATCAGCACCCTGTCAAAACAGACCAATCTGCTCTCTGTAAAACAGACCAATCGGCTCTCTGTAAAATGGACCAATCAGCAGGATGTGGGTGGGGCCAGATAAGGGAATAAAAGCAGGCTGCCCCAGCCAGCAGTGGCAACCCACTGGGGTCCCTTTCCACGCTGTGGAAGCTTTGTTCTTTTGCTCTTTGCAATAAATCTTGCTGCTGCTCACTCTTTGGGTCCACACTGCCTTTATGAGCTGTAACACTCACCTCGAAGGTCTGCAGCTTCACTCCTGAAGCCAGCGAGACTATGAACCCACTGGGAGGAACAAACAACTTCAGACGCGCCACCTTAAGAGCTGTAACACTCACCTTGAAGGTCTGCAGCTTCACTCCTGAAGCCAGCGAGACCACAAAACCACCAGAAGGAAGAAACTCTGAACACATCCGAGCATCAGAAGGAACAAACTCTGGACACGCCGCCTTTAAGAACTGTGACACTCACCGCGAGGGTCCGCGGCTTCTTTCTTGAAGTCAGTGAGACCAAGAACCCAACAGTTCCGGACACACTATGCTCCACTTCGGGGCTCCCCTGCCCTGCGTCAACTGCACTCTGGCCTGGGTGGCAGAGAGAGAGACCCTAACTTTAAAAAAAGAAAGAAATGTAAGGTTAAGTGCTGCCCCCAAGCCTGAGTGGATGATCATTATACAGAGTACACGAAGATCACCAAAAATGTCACGACAGAGGCCCCCTGCCGCTGGTTCTCATTTGCCCATATCAAAAAACATGCAAGCCTCTTCATACAAAGACACACACAGATGCTCGTAGCAAAACTATTCATAATTGTCAAAAGGTGGCAACAACACAAATGCCTATCAACAACAGACGAATGGGCAAACAAGTACAGTCTACCCGTGTGATGGAACATTAATCAGCCAAAATATGGAATGAAGGGCTGATTCATGCTACAACCTGGATACACCTTGAAACCATTGGGCTAAGTGAGAGAAGCCAGACAAATATTAGATGATTCTACATATATATATATATATATATATATATATATATATATGCCCAGAATATGAAAATCCAAAGAAACAGAAAGTAGATTAATGGTTGCCAGGAGCCAGGGGTGGGGATAATCAGGGGGAAATAAGGGGTGACTGCTAATGGATACAGGGTTTCTTCTGGGGTAATTAAAATTTCTAAAATTGATGGTGATGATGGCTGCAGAACTCTGTGAATATATTAAAAACCGCTGAATTAGACACTTTATTTATTTATTTAGAGACAGGGTCTGGCTCTGTTGCCCAGGCTGGAGTGCAGTGGTGCAATCTCATCTCACTGCACCCTCCACCTTCCAGGCTCAAACCATCCGCTCACTTCAGCCTCCTGAGTAGCTGGGACTACAGACACACACCACCATGCCCAGCTAATTTTTTTGTATTTTTGGTCGAGACAGGGTTTTGCCATGTTGCTCGGGCTCATCTCAAACTCTTGGGTTCAAGTGATCCTCCCACTTCAACCTCCCAAAGCACTGGGATTACAAGTGTGAGCTACCATGCCCGGTCAAATGATACACTTTAAATGGGTAAATTGTATTGTATGTAAATTATCTTTCAATAAAGCTGTTATTAAAAAGCAGCTTTAAGGGCCAGACATAAGGGCCATGCCTGTAATCCCAGCATTTTGAGAGGCCAAGGCAGAAGGATCACTTGAGCCCAGGAGTTCAAGACCAGCCTACACAACATGGCAAAACCTGGTCTCTACAAAAAATTTAAAAATTAGGCTTGGCGTGGTGGCTCACGCCTGTAATCCCAGCACTTTGGGAGGCTGAGGTAGGTGGATCACTTGAGGTCAGGAGTTCAAGACCAGGCTGGCCAACATGGTGAAACCCTGTCACTACTAAAAATATTTTTTAAAATTAGCCAGGCATGGTGGTGGGTGCCGAGCCTGAGGCAGAAGAATCGCTTGAAGTCGAGAGGTGGAGGTTGCAGTGAGCCGAGATTACGCCACTGCACTCCAACCTGCTGGGCGACAGAGAGAAACTCCATTTCAAAAAAAAAAAAAAAAAAATTAAAAATTAAAAATTAGCCATCGGTAGTGGCTCATGTTTGTAGTCCCAGCTACTCAGGAGGCTAAAGTGGGAGGATTGCTTGAGCCCAGGAGGTTGAGGCTGCAGTGAGCCAAGATTGTGTCACTGCACTCTGGCCTCAGCAACAGAACAAGAAATTGTTTCACAGTTTTAAAAACAATTAAAAAACAAGCCTAAAGAAAACACAAAAACCAATGCTAACTGTGAGACATAAATGAGGTGGTCTATATCTTGTTAACTACCAACTAACAATTCATGGCAGAAACAAAGTTTAAATGATGCTATAGCCGGGCGCTGTGGCTCACGCCAGTAATCCCAACATTTTGGGAGGCTGAGGTGGGTGGATCACCTGAAGTCAGGAGTTTGAGACCAGCGCGGTCAACATGGTGAAATCCCGTCTCTACCGAAAATACAAAAATTAGTCGGGTGTGGTGGCGGGTGCCTATAATCCCAGCTACTCGGGAGGCTGAGGCAGGAGAATCGCTTGAACCCCGGGGGGCGGAGGTTGTAGTGAGCCAAGATCGCACCATTGCACTCCAGCCTGGGCGACAGAGCGAAACACCGTCTCAAAAAATAAATACATAATTAAATAAATGATGCTATAAACCTCATGTGAGGGAAGACTGCCCCCGGTACAGCTTGAAGAACCTTTGCTGTGAATAGGAGCCAAATGCGATAATTATGTTTGCAACTTGGTTCATGTTAGCTTGTTGCAACTCCAGAGTGTAACAGGTATGAGAAAACTCATGGGGTTAGTGTTTAATGTTGGTGGAAATATTCACATTAAAATACAACAGTTTATCACCTAAGGTATATTTTATCCCTCAAGTGGCCTGGAACACTGTGATTATTGCACACCAATCGCAATCCCATAGCTAAGGCCTTGCCAAGGAGAAATTCCACAGTCACCTGACCTATTTGTAAACCTGGTTTATGACGTTTTGTAACAGGATATCTTGACAGTAGCATGAGGACATTTAACGAGACAAGAACATTCCCCACTGACCAACCAGATGGTTTGAGGGAACAGGATGATGTGCTCAGTTTAATCTTCTGCTGGACCGACCATTAGGCAGAAAATCCTTTGGGTCAATGCCTCTCACTGAATCCACTTCTCAGATTCCAGTCCACCTGCCTGCTTTGCAGTGCAGAGTAAAGTGGGCCTTCCTTGACTCTCTTCAGGGACCAACGTGCTTGAGGCCATCATGAAGACATTCATTCTTTTTTTTTTTTTTTTTTTTTTTTGAGAGTCTCGCTCTGTCACCCAGGCTGGAATGCAGTGATGTGATCTCAGCTCCCCACTGCAACCTCTGCCTCCCAAGTTCAAGTGATTCTCCTGCCTCAGCCTCCTGAGTAGCTGGGATTGCAGGCACACATCACCAGGCCCAGCTAATTTTTCTATTTTTTGTAGAGACAGGGTTTCACCATGTTGGCCATGCTGGTGTCGAACTCCTGACTTCAAGTGATCCACCTGCCTCGACCTCCCAAAGTGCTGGTATTACAGGTGTGAGCCAACGTGCCTGGCAGAGGGCTTTCATTCTTGATGGACTGCTCCATAGCCTCAGAGACAGTCCGACTGGTTTCTTCAACCAGAGCGGAGCAGACAGGCAATTTCTGTATGCCCCAGGCCAAATATTAGACCAGCTCTTCAATGTACAGAGAGCATCACATTTCTTAGATGCTAGAATATGTGTTGGTCTAAAATATAAATAAATAGCATTGTAGCCAGCCACAGTGGCTCACACCTATAATTCCAGAGCTTTGTGGGGCTGAGGCAGGAGGTTCACTTGAGGTCAAGAGTTCGAGACCAGCCTGGGCAACACAGCAAGACAGCCCCACCCCCACCTGCCATATCTATAAAAATTAAAATAATTAGCTGGGCATAGTAGTGTGGGCCTGTAGTCCCAACTACTTGGGAAGCTGATGTGGGTGGATCGCTTGAGCCCAGGAATTTGAGGCTGCAGTGGGCTATGACTGCATCACTGTACTCCAGCTAGACCTTGTCTCAAAAAAAAAAAAAAAAAAAAAGTGTTGCAATTGAAATTACTTTATCATTTGAAAAGAGGGACAGACAAGAAAGGTATTTGCCATTTACCAAGCAATTACCCAGAATCCTCATCCCATCCTACACCCACCCTTCCCCTAAAAGTGTATGTATATGTATTTATACCATAAAAAATACATCTATTTGGCTCTGGAACTAGATTGCTTGGGTTCAATTACCTGATCTACAATTTGCCCCTGATGACTCAGTGCAGAAAAGCTCTGTAACTCAGTTTCCCCAGCTGTAAAATGGGGAATGGCGCCTTTACTGGGCTGCCGTGAGGGTAAACGAGGTAACATATATATATAAAGCATTCAGAACAATTCATGATACATAGTAAGCTCTATATATTTGAGCTTATTATTGCTGTCAGTACGATTATCATCATCCTGCTGTTTCCAATGAGTACGCTTTCTACATTCTCTTTCTTAAAGACCTTTAAATCCTTTGTATTCTTTCCACCACCTCAGAGAGCAGTGTCCTTGTAGCTTAAATTTTCAAAGACTTCATGGATCCAATAATCATGACATTAACTAAGGGACAGTTTTCTTTCAGTGGATTGGAATCTAAAATGGCTTTATTGTTATTATTGCCCAGGCTGGTCTCGAACCCCAGACTTCAACTGATCCCGCCACCTCACCCTCCCAAAGTGTGTTGAGATTACAGGCATGAGCCACCATGCCCGGCCCTCATTCTCTTCTTTTATAAGGACACCAGTCATTGCATCTGCCCCCTCACCAGCAGCCCCCAATCCAGGATGACTCATCGTTACTTGATTACATCTAGAAAGACCCTATTTCCAAATAAGGTCACATTCCTCGGTACTGAGGATTTAGATTTCAAATTTTTTCCCTGACTCAATTTTTTTTTGAGTCACGGCCTCATCCTGTCACCCAGGCAGGAGTACAGTTATGTGATTATAGCTCACTGCAGCCTCAAACTCCTGGGCTCAAGGCATCCCCTGACCTCAGCCTTCCAAGTGGCTGAGACTACAGGCGCACACCACCATGCCCAACTAATTTTTTTGTTTTTTTGTGGTTTTTTTTGTACAGGTTAGGTCTCACTCTGTTGACCAGGCTGGTCTAACCTCAAGCGATTCTCTTGTCTTGGCCTCCAAAGGCAGTGGGATTACAGGCGTTATCCCATGCCTGACCCTCTTTCTACATTAAAATCATTGTATCATTAGCCTGAGCTGCCCATATTCCTTATTCTGCCCATCCCTGACCAATCTCCTCCTTTAACATAACTTCCATCTCGATATCATGGGGCCTGCTGGGCACTGCAAACAGCCTAAGGAAAGTGGAAATTTTACTTAACCTTAAATTCTGTTACAAAGTCCATATTGAACTTAATTTATATTTGAACTATAAAAATGTTCTGTAAGTTGAAACATGACCTATAAAGGTCTCTACACCCTGAAGCAACGTTTTAGAAAGAAATCAATTGGTCCTTTTCTGCAGAAACCATTAACCATAGGAGAGATAAAGGAAAAACTTCAATGTACTGATTGAACTTCCATGCTCATAGCTTAACTTCTAAAAGGCAACCATTCCATACTGTTAAACTGCCTTAGGTTGTTGATACTGTTATTAAAGAGACCCTCAAAGCCAGAAGTTGAATCTTGACTGTAGTTCTTGCACGTACACGCACACTCTTGCCACTGAAACCACTCAGTTTGTCCTAATACTGCTACCCATAGCAACACCACCTGGAATTTTACGTTTGTTTTTAAGCGTCAGTCGTAATCTTCACTTGCTCCTGAACACAGCGCACCTGTGAGAGCCACGTGACATTAAAAAAATGCCTTCAGTGAGGCCGGGCATGGTGGCTCACACCTGTAATCCCAGCCCTTTTGGAGTCCAAGGCAGGTGGATCATGATGTCAAGAGATTGAGACCATCCTGGCCAACATGGTAAAACCCTGTCTCTACTAAAAATACAAAAATTAGCTGGGTGTGGTGACGCGTGCCTGTAGTCCCAGCTACTCGAGAGGCTGAGGCAGGAGAATCGCTTGAGCCCGGGAGACAGAGGTTGCCGTGAGCTGAGATCGTGCTACTGCACTCCAGCCTGGCAACAGAGGGAGACTGTCTGAAAAAAAAAAAAAAATTCCTTCAGTGCCCTGATCCTTCCAGATTCAGATCCAAGAGAGATGACATTTGTCCATCACCAGACACTGCACACCAAGATAAAGATTTCTTCTGGCCAGGCGCGGTGGGTCACGCCTGTAATCCCAGCACTTTGGGAGGCAGAGGCGGGTGGATAACCTGAGGTCAGGAATTTGAGACCAGCCTGGCCAAGGTGTTCAAACCCTGTCTCCACTAAAAATACAAAAGTGGCCTGGCAGGGTGGCTCACGCTTGTAATCCCAGCTACTCGGGAGGCTGAGGCAGGAGAGTCGCTTGAACCTGGGAGGTGGAGATTGCAGTGAGCCGAGATCGCACCATTGCACTCCAGCCTGGACAACTAGAGCAAAACTCCGTCTCCAGAAAAAAAGAAAAAAAGATTTCTTCTGTGTGCATGGCTCAGCTCTGTGGTCCGCTAGTGTCCTTCCTCAATCTGCTTCCAATCTGTGGACTCAGGAAAGACTGAACCAACCTAGATTTATTAATATTTTAGTATAACATAATACAATGTTACTTACTATGACATTGACCGTATATGCCCTTTTGCTCCTTGGAGGAAAGACAATTAATAGCTATTATGTGAGTTAATAAAATAAGCCCAGGATTTATGAGTATAACTAACCTGTTCCCATTGGTTTTCCTTGTCTCCTGCAGGCAGAGAGCTGATCAAAACAGCAAAAGCAAAGCAGTGCCCCTGGCCCAGTTCTGAAGCCAATCTTCCTTAATCACCCAGACCCATCCCTGGTTAGGACTTGCTGTGGATTCTCAGGTGACTCCCTCTCAGGATACAGGGACTGAGAGGGTGTATGCAACATCTCAGACCCAGAAACCGTTGATTCTGTCTAAAAACACAGCAATAACCACATCCCATCCTCTTGATTTAAATGAAAGTGTTTGGAGGAATAAAAGATGAATCTTTTTTTTTCTTTGTCAGATCTTGCGCTCATTTGGTTCTGGTGTGGAACAACAGCTATAAGAGAACAAGTGTATTCAATTAGAATTAATTCCCCTCTCTTATTCTCATAGCTGAGCAGGGCTCAAGTGCCTCTCATCTGAAAGAGGTAATAAGATTTTATCTGTCTCCTCATCTACCTGTTGCAAGTATACTTAACAAATTCGCTCTCGGGACTCTTCCAAATGGAGTTTTATGAGGAATTTGCTAAGGTAAACGTTTTAGACTTTGAACACAGTTCAGATTTCAGGGGCAGTACTGAAATCTAAACTGTGTTGCTAACTGCCCTGCCTTTCAACTCAAGACACAATAACTTTGAACTAAAATAATTATATTTTTGTTGTTTTCCACTCTGTCCCCACGTCTATATCACCACCATCCCCAATCCCACCCCGCAGGAGCTAACTCCTCCTTCCTGTCCCTGCAAGATCAAAACTCCTCCTGCAAGCCCCACTAGCTCTGTCTGCTCACCTTCGTGGTAGATATCGCTATCGTACTTTTATCCTCATTTGTGTGATAAGTACTTCAATGTCCACTTCTTCCACGAGCCCCTGAGCCTCTGAAGGGCCTGGACCACACCTAGTTTTTCTCACCATTACATCTCCCTTGTCAGGCACATGGTAGGCGCTTAAAAAGTATTTGATGAACAAATGGCTTGTTTGGTGACAGTCCAAAGGCTGGGGGACAGAGGGAAAGCCCCGCCTTTCGGGCCCCAGACGGGTGGCGCTGATGGAGAGGAGGCTAGGATAAGGCCTCCAGGACCGAAGCATGCACCCGTAAGGCCCCTGCTAAAAAGACCTTCCGAAGGCGGAGGAACTGCGAGAGTGCCTACGTTAGCCAAAGGCCTGACCCGACGATCCCAGGGACCCTCGCCCTAACTGGCCCCGCCTCCCGGGCCCCAAACCCGGACTCGGCCCCGCCCGAAGCTCCGGATCCTGGGGCCCGCCCCCGGCCCCGCGTCGGAAGACCATGGGCTCGCTCCTGGGCCTGCCTCAAACCCTCCGCAGGTAACGCCTCCCGAACTTGAGTCACATTCCGATCCCCTCCTCAAATCCCTCCCCGTTTCCCACACCCTGGACCCCTCGCTCCGTCTCGGCCCCGCCCCAAGCCCAGCTAGGTCTCGGCCCCCGAGCCCAGCCCCGACCGGCCTCCCAGTCCCTGGGTCCCTCCCGACACCGGCCCCTCCCTAAGCTCCGCCTCCGAGGGCCCGCCTCCTGAGCGCAGCCCAGCCCGGACTCGTCCCCGCTTCCCGGACCCTGGGCTCCTCCCCACGTGGGCCCGTCCTAAGCTTCGCCTCCCAGAGTCCACGCACCGCCTGGCCATGTGCTACGACATAGTCAACGCCCCGCCCCTGCCCCGCCTCCTGAGACCTTCTCTGGGTCTGGCCTTAGCCCCGCCCTAAGACCTGTCTCCTGGGCTCTGCTCTGAGTCCCGCTTCCTGAACCCATTGGCATTTATCCCCGCCCTAATGCCCGCCTCCAGGACTCTTATCCTGCCCCCACTCAAGGCACCGCCTCCAGGACGCCACCAACCTGGACGCTTCCGAAGCCCAGCTTCCAGGATCGCCCTCTCCTGGCCACGCCCCAGGAACCGCCAAGCTGGACTCTACCCAGGACCTGCCCCGACGTCGCTTATCCTGGCCCTACCCCAGGCCCCGCCCCCCTAACGCTCATCTTGGCCCCGTCCTAGAGTCCGACCCCAGGACGCACCTCCTGACCCTATCCCCAGGCCCCGCCCCCTCTCTGCCCCCGCGCACTGCCCTCGGCCCGCCCCCTCTTCAGTCCAGGCCCGGCTTCCTCCAGGTCTCCTGGCAACGCTGCGGCCCCGCCCACGTCATGGCGCCCGAGGAGAACGCGGGGACCAAACTCTTGCTGCAGGGTTTCGAGCGCCGCTTCCTGGCGGCGCGCACACTGCACTCCTTCCCCTGGCAGGTGGGCGGCGGGGCGAGCGGAGAGGCCCGCGGGGCTCGCGGGAGTCCAGGGGCAGACGGGATGGGTCTCCGTGCTGAAACCCCCGGCGCTCCGGCCACGTGAGTTCCTGGGTTCTCCCCGGTCAGGACCGCGAGAACCGGTCCCCGTCCCTTGGGCCTGGCCAGAGTCGCTCGCACCCCTTCTGCCCCGCGAGCTGGCGGCGGAAGCTGGGGGTGTCTCCACCGCCTTGGGGGGCAGACGCGCGCTCGGTGTGGGGTACAGTTCACGATCATTTTCACGACTTTTTAAAGGCAGTAATCGTTCTGGTCACTGGGACACAGCTGCGCTCGCCCATTCTAAAAAGTCAGCGCCCTCAGGCCCGCAGGTAACCACCTCCTCCTGAGCACGGTGACCAGGTCACAGGCTGTCCCTCGTGCCTCAGTGTTCTCATCTGTATGTCGAGCACTGCACACAATCGGCTCATGCGCTGAGGCTTTCACACCTGTGATGGAAGAGACAGAGAAGGGGGTGGCCTCTCCTCTCCCTGGGGACCTGCCATTCTCAGCACAGGCACATGGCAGGCAGCAGCCTCCCTTCTGCCAGCAGAGGGGCTTAATGCACCCCGCCCCATTTGGAATTCATGTGCAGTGAGCTCACTGGGATGAGTCAGTTTGGATATATATTCCTCCCTGGGTCTGCCCCATTTTATGGGGTGTTGCTTAATCATTTGCGTTATTCCATTGACATGAAATATTTAGCACTCAGAGATCATTTCCAGTCAGGAGAAATTTGTGCATTTTTAACCCAAAATAGAAACCTTCATAAAAGCATCATAGGTCTCCATTCAATATTGACTATAATTGTTCACATGCCCACACTGAATGCTAACTTGGGCTCACCCTCAACACCCACGAGGTGTGTACTATTACTATCACTCACATTTGACCAGAGGGATTGTTTGATTATGGTGAAGTAGTTGAGAGTTCAGACCCAGGAGACAGCCTGCCTGCTTCGAATCCTGGCCCAACCCCTGGCCCTGTGTGACCTTGGGCAAGTGACTGCATCTCTCTGTGCTATTGTTTTCTTATTAATAAAATGGGGGATATAATGATACCTACCTCTTAGGGTTGTTGTCAGCGTTGAGTACAAAAGCCTGTGGATCAGTGCCTGGCTCATGGTAAATGCATGTCGGTGTTAGCTAGTGTTTTATTCCGTCTCAAAATGTTTAATAAATGCCTTCCGTGAGCCAGGCACCATGGATCAGCAGTACCCATGATAGATGAGGCTCTGCTTGCATGGGAGAGCCAGAGAATAAACAAATAAATGAATAAACAAGAAAAGACCAGATGAGAGTGGCTTTAAAGCCAAGAAAACAGGGAAATGGTGAATGGAGCAACTGGGGAGAAGTGTCACCAAAGTCAGGGAATCAGGGAAGCCTTCCCCAAAGAGGTGGCATTTGAACTGGGGCCTGAGTGGTGAAGCAGCCAGCCATGGGAAGGGTTTGGGGAACAGGATATGCAAAGGCCCTGTTGTGGAAATAAGCCAGTTGTGGTTGAGGAACAATAGCAAGGCAGCCAGTGTGGCTGGAGTGGAGTGAGCAGGGTGGGCCAGAGGTGAGGGACAACAGGCCAGAGAGGGGGATTAGCAGCAGGTCTTGTAGGGCCTTTTATGGCATAGAAGGAGCTCTGAAGCAATGAAGTGCCTTGCCATGTGTCACATACCAGCCGAGACAGTCTGCCTAACTCGGGAGCCAAAGCTCGCTGCTGGGCTTGAGGCCCCTGTAAGAGGACAATGTAACCCAGGCTGGTATGGGCACATTCTGCATTTCCACTTAAACTCAGGTGGCAAGCCCATCAAACCTTGGTGCCATGGCTGCCCTGGTAATTCCTGGCTGACCAGTGTAACCAGGGAGCTGGCCCATGACCTGGGTGGCAGCTGAGTAGCCAGGACTAATGTGACCAAGAGTCAGCCTTCTTCCTGTGACTCATCCAGGTGCATCCTGCGACATCTGAAGGTCAGGCTTTCAGCCGCTGTGGCTTCCACTTCCAACTGGCTCCACGTCCCCAGGGAGGGATCACATAGAGCTTTGCCAACACACTCTATTGCGTGTTTAATGTTCCTGTGAATGGGCGCTTGAGATTTCTCTCTCTCCCGTCCACACAGAGCTTAGAGGCAAAGTTAAGAGACTCATCAGATTCTGAGCTGCTGCAGGATATTTTGCAGAAGGTAAGAATCCCAGAGTCCCTGGGACTCATGACCCTGCCTCCTGAAGCTCTCCGGAAGACCTGAGAGAAGCAGCACAGGTGTGCTTGTACCCTTTAAAAACAGCCCTCTTCAAAGAACAAAACCATTGAGTCAGCACTTCAGGAGGGTGTCAGCACCTCCGACAGCTCCTAAGCTTTCGTTTTCTATCTATGACTTAGACAAAGACATCAGAATATACAAAAATCTGCAAGAGGGGGGAAATCTACGGAATGTTTTTTAAACCATCCACAGCAAAAACAGAGATGACAGGTGCAAAACAGCTTCTAGCATTTGGTAGATGCTCAGAGACTTTCTTTTTTGCATTCATGAGGCCTGTCCCGCCCACTCCTGTCTCTTCTAGACCTAAATGGGCCCCTGCTTTGCCCAGGGTGGGGTTTGGACTCAAGTGCATCTGCATGCAAGTGAGAGCCAGGATCACCACCCGGCCCAGCCACAGGCTGACCTTGGCCTTGAGGGCCAAGTGCAGATCACCCTGCATCCTGGGTCTTCACCTTCGAAGGGCCATGAGCCCTTCTGAAAAGATAAAGCAATAGACTCCCTCCCAGAAAGAAGTGCACCAGAATACATTTTCCATACAAACTCAGGGGAGGCAGACATCCTCCACCCCCACCCACCCAGCCCATCCTAGGAGCCCCGGTGAAGAATTCCTGTTCTAGAGGTGAACCAAGATTATCCACGTGGAAAAGATGCAGCCACAGCAGGGAAGACTTTCAGGGCAATACAGTAGGTCAGGGCTTCGAGCATGGAGATACTTGAAGTTATCTCGCACCTTGCTCTGAGTTTCCCCCTGAGCCTCACTCTCGTAGGTGGTGAAGCATGAGATGTAGGGAGAGCTGCTTTAAAACCCAGCACAAGGCTGGGTGCACTGGCTCACACCTGTAATCCCAGGACATTGGGAGGCTGAGGTGGACGGATCACCTAAGGTCAGGAGTTCAAGACCAGCCTAGCTAACATGGCAAAAACCCATCTCTACTAAAAATAAAAAAAATTAGCTGGGCGTGGTGGTGCACGCCTATACTCCCAGGTACTCGGGAGACTGAGGCAGGAGAATCACTTGAACCCAGGAGGCAGAGGCTGCGGTGAGCCACGATCAGGCCACTGCACTCCAGCCTGGGCAACAGAGCGAGACTCTGTGTCAGAAAAAATGAAAAACCAGCACCAGCATGAAGAGCCTGTGTATTGCGTGGGGTACTTTGCTGCCCTTGGGCAGAATCTGCATCCCTCCCAGCCAGCAGGCACTGCGGACTGTCTCCTCCCTCTCCTTCCAGGCTCCTGTTTTCCCACCGTCCCCACTCCTGCTGCACCAGTCCCTCTGCCCTCCTTTCCAAGTGCCAGCCCGTGGCCACCTCAGAGCTTGCACAGGCTGTTCCCACTGCCTGGAACTTGCTCATCCTGCACTTGGCTTCTCTCGGCTTTAGCTGGAGTGTCACCCTGAGTGTCCCCTCCCCTCCATCCTGTCCCCAGGGACACACGCTCCAAGAGAGCAGTTGCCAAGTGGGCCTTCCCGCCTCTTCCATAGAGCCAGATAGTTGGCGACTGTCCTTACTGCAAGCCCTGGTTTACACTGGCTCCCCTGGGAGGGAGGTTGTTTGGGCCCACATGCCCTGTGTTCCTGCTCAGAATGGGCATTAGAAATGCTGCCATAGCCTGTGCCACTGCAGTGGAAGCATCTTTAGGAAATGACTTATATCTTAAGACAAACTGCAGATGCGTGGGGCCAGAACGCCGTGTCCATCTACATCTTTGCTGAGGGATCGGCTAGCCTGGAGTTTGCCCTCTGCTGTATTGGCTTGAAGCTCATAGGAGACTTAAGACGGGCTCTCAAGCAACCAACGTTCTGTTCTTTGCCGTAGACTGTGAGGCATCCTGTGTGTGAAGCACCCGCCATCAGTCAAGTATGCCCGGTGCTTTCTCTCAGAACTCATCAAAAAGGTCAGTAATGGGCAGTGTCCACCCAGTAGCCGGACAGCATAGCCACCTGCGTGCTGGGGCCCCCATCCTTCCCAGGCCCTGGGCCTGCTTTGCAAACCCCAGCATGGCAGGGGCCTCCCCAGGCAACTGGCTGCAGCTGAGTGTGACCCATGGGAGACAGTGCAGGGCGGGAAGAAGGGGAGGCCAGCGTCTCTCCCTCACTCTGCCTCCTGGGGTTTCCACAGCAGCTGCTTCTCTGGGGCCCCATCTCCTAGCATATGGATTCTCATTCCTACCAGGCTGGTCCAGCCCACAGCACTGGAACCCTCACTCACACCCTCTGTCCTGCCCGCCGAAGGGTTTGGAGTTTCCTGCTCTTGTCTGTCTCTGGGTTGCCCCACGGGCCCCTGTTGGAAGATTTAGCTCTTGCCATACCTTTGGAACTAGTTCCTCTGGTGAATTCTCTGCATTGATCCTGCTGGAATGAGCTCTTTCCTGACTGATACAGGATGGATTTTATTTTTTACTTATTTATTTACTTTTTTGAGACAGTCTCACCGTGGTGCCCAGGCTGGATTACCGTGGCACAATCTCGGCTCACTGAAACCTCTACCTCCTGGGTTCAAGCAACTCTCGTGCCTAAGAAGCTGGGACTACAGGCACATGCCACCATGCCTGGCTAATTTTTGTATTTTTAGTAGAGACAGAGTTTCACCATGTTGGCCAGGCTGGTCTCGAACTCCTGACCTCAGGTGATCCGCCTGCCTCAGCCTCCCAAAATGCTGGGATTACAGGAATGAGCCACCACACCTGGCCTAGGATGGATTTTAAAGATGGGCCCGAACATGCAGGGTTTGACATGAGGATGTCGAGAGGCCTTTCCTTAGTAGGCAGTAGCAGACCTGCTGAGTGAAAGGGCCACACTTTTAGCAAATAAACAATCCCCTGCTTCTCCAATACCTGCTTTCTCCCTAGTCCTCCCCAAAAGGGTGCATCTGTAGTCTCCAGCAGGTCTGCCCTGTGCCATCACGAGAGGGCAGCAGTCACCCAGTGTACCCTGCTGCTGCCCTGTGAATCCTAGGATGGGGCCAGCTGTGGAAAAGCAGCCTGCTGACAGCCACAGCCTGCATCATGGGCCGCCCTCACAGTTCTGCCTGGGCTCACTTAAAAGCACCTTTTGTTTTCCTCCTCTCTGTGTTTGATCTAAACACAGAGCTCTCTGTCATGGTCACGTGGCAGCTCTCACGGAATCCTTGTCTCCTGCCCTAGACTACACCTAACCCTACCCTCTCAACACCTCTTGTTGAAGGCCCTCCCTTCCAGGTTGCCCTACCAAGTGAAATTTTTTTTTAGAGACAAGGTCTCTTGCCCAGGCTGTCCTCAAACTCCTGGGCTCAAGCAGTCCTCCCATGTCAGCCTCTAGATTAGCTGGGACTATTCGGCACACACCACCACGCCCAACGAAGTGAATATTTTATGCGCCAGCTGTCCGGTGTTACACCATTCCATCCCAAATCTCCCCTCTAAACTTGGTGAAAATCATCTGGCCATTTTTACAGATTAGAACGAAAGCAAACAAGCTCTCACTCTCTTTGCCCGCAGCACGAGGCTGTCCACACGGAGCCTTTGGACGAGCTGTACGAGGCGCTGGTGGAGACCCTGATGGCCAAGGAGTGCACCCTGGGCCACTGGAGCTATTTGCTGGTATGAGAAGGGCACCCTCCTCCCCCTCACAGCCCAGATACCCTTCCTGCACAGACAAAGTGAAAACGTGGGTGTGGGTTCAAATCCTGACTCACCCATTCTGCAGTCTTAGACATGAGGTCCATTAACCTTCTTTAGCCTCAGTTTCCCTGTCTGTAAATCAAGCACTTCAACAACAACAGCATGTCTCGTGGGGTTGTTGGGCATTTGTCCAATAGGTGACACACACTACCTGCCTCACAAGGACCTGGTGCCCAGTCCTCAAAGAATATTTGACAGGGCTGGACATGGTGGCTCAAGCCTGTAATCCCAGCACTTTTGGAGGCCAAGGCGGGTGGATCTGAGGTCAGCAGTTCGAGAACAGCCTGGCCAATATGATGAAACCCTATCTCTACTAAAAATACAAAAATTAGGCCAGGCGTGGTGGCTCATGCCTGTAATCCCAGCATTTTGGGAGGCTGAGGCGGGGGGAATCACCTGAGGTCAGGAGTTTGAGACCAGCTTGGCCAAGATGGTGAAACTCCATCTTTACTAAAAATACAAAAATTAGCGGAGTGTGGTAGTGGGCGCCTGTAATCCCAGCTACTCGGGAGGCTGAGGCAGGAGAATCTCTTGAACCCGGGAGGTGGAGATTGAAGTGAGCCAAGATCGCGCTATTGCACTCCGGCCTCAGCAATGAGAGCGAATCTTTGTCCCAAAAAAAAGTACAAAAATTAGCCGGATATGGTGGCACATGCCTGTAGTTGCAGCTACTTGGGCAGCTGAGGCTGGAGAATTGCTTGAACCCAGGAGGCAGAGGTTGCAGTGAGCAAAGATCATGCCACTGACTCCAGCCTGTATGACAGAGCTCAAAAAAAAAATAAGATAAAACATAGATACAGAAAACCACAAAGGAAAAACATAGCATATTGAATCATCACGATGCAGCCACCCCTTCATAGCCACACCTGGCCCCTGGCCACCACTGACCTGTGCTCCATCGCCAGAATTCCGTTGTCTCAGGAATGTTCGATGAATAGAATCCTGTGTGGCCTGAGATGAGTGTCTTTCATGCCACGTGACACCCTTGAGGCCCGTGCAAGCTGTTGGTATGTCAACAGTTAGCT
The DNA here is from genome assembly GCF_028858775.2 of Pan troglodytes. Classification (NCBI taxonomy): domain Eukaryota; kingdom Metazoa; phylum Chordata; class Mammalia; order Primates; family Hominidae; genus Pan; species Pan troglodytes. The sequence continues at coordinate 20,187,461 of NC_072405.2, forward strand.
GCTTCTCATTGCTGAGTGGCGATTGGTCCTGTCATGCTTTATTCAGCCATGTGGTGGATGGCTACTTGTCTTCTAAGCCACTTGTTTTCTGATTGCTGGACTTACTGTCTCGCCCTCTCTTGGTGCAGCCCTCGGAAGGGTCGGTCACATTCTCCGAGAGCACAGCCATCATTTCCCACGGTACCACAGGCCTGGTCACATGGGATGCCGCCCTCTACCTTGCAGAACGGGCCATCGAAAACCCGGTAGCCTTCACTAACAGGTGACCTCGGGGCACAGGGCAGCCGCAGTCTACCTTGCAGAATGGGTCATCGAGAACCCGGCAGCCTTCACTAACAGGTGACCTCGGGGCACAGGGCAGGGCACCGAGGCAGGCTTACCCTGGTGCAGTCGAAGACACGGTCCCCTTTCCTCCCGCCAGGACTGTCCTAGAGCTTGGCAGTGGCGCCGGCCTTACAGGCCTGTCCGTCTGCAAGATGTGCCACCCCCGGGCATACATCTTCAGCGACTGTCACAGCCGGCTCCTCGAGCAGCTCCGAGGGAATGTCCTTCTCAATGGCCTCTCATTAGAGGCAGACATCACTGCCAACTTACACAGCCCCAGGGTGACAGTGGCCCAGCTGGACTGGGACGTAGCGACGGTCCATCAGCTCTCTGCCTTCCAGCCAGATGTTGTCATTGCAGCAGGTAATGCCCAGCCCCGGGCATCCTGTGCAGGCGGTGTCCTTGCAGCTCTACCCAGCTCTTGGCTCTGGGAAAAGGGAACAATGGACCCTGTCGGGCATGGACATGATGGGGCTTCCAGAAGAGTTACTCTGGGCCTCCAGGGTGGCATCAAAGGACAGGGGTGCCTCTTAAGGTGACCTTCAAGCCACAGCCCTCTTGTTGGAGACAGGCATACTCCCGTTACAGTCGTCACCACATGGCTGTGTCCCAGAGCCATGCCCTGTGTCCTTCAGAGACCACAGGAGGAAAACAACCAGTTCTGGGATGAGGACAGGGCCCTTGAGAGAAGGTGGTGTTTGGCTGGGCCACCAAAATCCCCTCACCCCTGACAGCACACTCAGTCCCCTCTCTGGTGGAACAGAGCTCTGCCTGTGGTCCTGGGTCCCAGCCCTGAAACCCACAGGTCCAGCGGTGGCCAGGGACACAGGCCCACCCCTGCAAGCCAGCAGACCAATCGGCAGACACCTGAAACACGAAGTTCACGGCAGGGTCAGGCTTTCTGTCATTCAAAGCCCCCTAGATAGGCCGAGAACCAGAGCTGGTTTTTTAAGGAACACCAGTGAGTCTGGAGATTTTTTTCTTTTGCTTTGGTCTTTTGCAGCTTTCTCTACTAAGGGTTCTCCTTTTTCACCCAAGTAATTGCCTTTCCGTCTAATGGCCCAAATGGTCAAGTGGCATCTAATAGTCTCATAGGACCGCTGCCTCTCTGGCCTCGCCCTGCTGCTGAGGTCAGCATGAACTGGAACTTTCCACTTGTCCCTTTCAGTAACCTGAAGCTTTCACCGTAGACTTGCTGTATTGCCCAGAAGCCATCGTGTCACTGGTCGGGGTTCTGCGGAGGCTGGCTGCCTGCCAAGAGCACAAGCGGGCTCCTGAGGTCTACATGGCCTTTACCGTCCGCAACCCAGAGACGTGCCAGCTGTTCACCACGGAGCTAGGTGAGCCCCGACGCCCACCCGGGCCTGCATGGTCCCCGAGCTGTCCCTGCAGGACTCCAGTGAAAGTGAAAGAACTGGGTGCCGGGGAAAAGCTAGGATGCCCCACACTCCCACACCATACGGGGAACTCGGGCAGAGGCCGGTGAGCAGGGTGGGCTCGGGGCGTTGGGGGCTTGCGGCAGGAGGAGGGCAGGTCAGCACAGGCAGGGAGGGTCTGAGCCCAGCAGCCCTACTATGTGCTTCAGAGCAGGGTTCTCTAAGCCCTTGGGCCTCGGTTTCCTCATCTGTAAAATGGAGGTGGCGGGAGGGGCAGTTGGGGTCAGGGCTGGACACAGCTGTGGCCTGCAGGATGCTGGAGCACAGGCTGTACAGGCGGATCCTCCACGCCACTGTCCTGAGCACCTAGTTGATGGAAGACGAGCAGGGTGACTATAGAGAAGGGGAACGGGCCCCCTAATGGGCCAGCCACTGTCCTGAGACCTGACATTGGTCAGCCCCCGGCACCTGTGAAAGTGTGCTGTCATTGTCCCATCTCACCGACAAAAACACTAGGACACACAGAGGCCAAGCGACCCCCGAGCTCCCACAGACTGCACCCAGACCACGTGGCTCTCGTGCCTCTACACTACACCCAAGCCCCCCATTGCCACCAGCCTCTGCCCCAGCTCCCCCTGAGCACAGCCCCTCCTGGCAGCCATGTGCACAGATGCACCCGCAGCAGCCTCTGCCTGCACACAGAGACACGGACGACCCAGTGCCTGTCCATGTGGGGCAGCCCGTGAACTACAGAGTCAACAAACAAGCCAACACACGAAGGCATACTGGGTTCCACGACAGAGTCCCGCACAACCTAACACAGGAGGCTGGCTGGGCGCGGGGCTCAGACCTGTCATCCCAGCACTTTAGGAGGCTAAGGCAGGAGGGCTACTTGACCCCAGGTGTTCAAGACCAACCTGGGCCACATAGTGGGACCCCATCTTCACAAAACATACAGAAACTAGCCAGATGTGGTTGCACACGCCTGTAGTCCCAGCTACTCGGGAGGCTGAGGTGGGAGGATGGCTTGAGCCCATGAGGTGGAGGCTGCAGTGAGCCCTGATCTCACCACTGCACACCAGCGTGGGCAACAGAGCGAGACCCTGTCTCAAAAAAGAAAAAAAGAAAAAAAAAAAAAAAAAGGAAGTCTTTTTTCGGATACTTACGTGAAAAAAAACCTGCAATATCTTTTAAGTGAAAAAAAAACAGTGCCAAGCAGAACACATAGTATAAGCCCCCACCAACCTTTATTTTTTATTTTTTTTTATTTATTTTTTTTTTTTTTGAGACAGAGTCTGGCTTTGTATTGCCCAGGCTGGAGTGCAGTGGAGCCATCTCGGCCCACTGCAGCCTCCCACCTCCCAGGTTCAAGCTATCCTCCCATCTCAGCCTCCTGAGTAGCTGGGACTACAGGTGCGTGCTACCACGCCTGGCTAATTTTTGTATTTTTTGTAGAGTCGAGGTTTCTCCATGTTGGTCAGGCTGATCTTGAACTCCTGACCTCAAGTGATCTGCTGCCTCAGCCTCCCAAAGTGGTAGGAATACGGGCTTGAGCTACTGCGCCCAGCCCCATTTTTGTTTAAAAACTAATAATAATCACCCACACGTGGTTATGAGTACCTATATTCCAACTACTCAGGAGGCTGAGGCGGGAGGATGACTTAAGCCCAGGAGTTTGTGGCCACCTTGAGCAACATAGCATGACTTCATCTAAAAAAAAATGTATCAAAATAATCATTTTCACAAAGGTATACCTATAGGGGAAAACCTAGAACATATATATAGCAGGCTTGTCCAACCTGTGGCCCAAAACAAATCTGTAAACTTTCTTAAAACAATATGAGGATTTTTTGTGATTTTTTTTCTTTTAGCTCATCAGTTATTGCTAGCTTTACTGTATTTTATGGGTGGCCCAAGGCGATTCTTCTTCTTCCAATGTAGCGCATGTAGGCCAAAAGATTGGACATCCCTGATATACACGTTAACAGGTGCCATCCTTGGATTGCAGGATTATAGAGATTGCTACACGTTCATGTCTATACTACTTCATTTTTATAAATACGCATTTTCCACTCGTAACAAAAAACCGTGATTGAAAATCATCCCAGGTCACAGTGTCTCATGCCTCTAATCCCAACCCTGTAAGAGGCTGAGGCTTTGGGAGGCAGAGGTGAGCAGATCACCTGAGGTCAAGAGTTCAAGACCAGCCTGGCCAACTCGGTGAAACCCCACCTCTACTGAAAACACAAAAATTAGCCAGGCGTGGTGGTGCACACCTATAATCCCAGCTACTCGGGAGGCTGAGGCAGGAGAATCACTTGAACCTGGGAGGCGTTGAAGTGAGCTGAGATTGCGCCACTGCACTCCAGCCTGGGGAACAGCGTAAAACTCAATCTAAAAAATAATAATAAAAGAGGCTGAGGAAGGAGCATCACTTGAGGCCATGCGTTCAGGACCCCATCTCTACAAAATAAAAAAAATACTGGCATGGTAGCATGCACCTGTCATCCCAGCTACTCAGGAAGTGGGAGGATTGCTAGAGCCCAGGAGTTGAGGCTGTGGTGAGCAATGACTGTGCCACTGCACTCCAGTCTGGGTGACAGAACAAGATCGTATCTCAGAAAAAAAAAAAAAAAAAAAGAATCATTCTGGCTAATGGCTCTTCAGACATCTGTGCTTATGAGAACATCAGCCCCTTCTAAGCTTTTGTGTGTGTGTGTGTCTGTGTGTGTCTGTGTCTGTGTGTGTGTGTGTTTTGAGATGGAGTCTCACTCTGTCACTCAGGCTGGAATGCAGTGGCACAATCTCGGCTCACTGCAACCTCCGCCTCCTGGGTTCAAGCAATTCTCCCGCCTCAGCCTCCCAAGTAGCTGGGATTACAGGCACCCGCCATCGTGCCTGGCTAATTTTTGTATTTTTGTAGAGATGGGGTTTCACCATGTTGGCCAGGCTGGTCTCGAACACCTGACCTCAAGTGATCCGCCGGCGTTGGCCTCCCAAAGTGTTGGGATTACAGGCATGAGCCAGTGTGCCCGGCCACTTTCTAAGCTTTGTGAAGAGTGAGTTGACTGAGCAGCCAGGTAGATGTGGGTTCAGATCTCTGCTTCGGTCCTGCTGTGCCAAGTGCTGGGGCAGACGCGGGCAGAGAGTGGACAGCGGCATGGTGCCTGCTGCTAGCCATTTCTATGCAAAACCAGATTTCCGGTCCCATCCTGGAGGCCAATTCTAGGTACGTGGGTGGGCCTGGGAACCTGTGAAGCAAGTAAACTGACTTAGACACCCCCCACCCCGCCAGGCCTGTCCTAGCAGCCCCACACAAAACGCACATGTCCTGTCCCCAAACACCGCCATCCTCAAACACGTGCTCTGTTTCCAGGCTGGGCTGGGATCAGATGGGAAGCGGAAGCTCATCATGACCAGAAACTGTTTCCCTACGGAGAGCACCTGGAGATGGCAATGCTGAACCTCACACTGTAGGACTCACACACGACTCCAACGGGATTGTGAGAATCAAGTCACTCTCGTGGGAAGAATTTTTATATGAGAAAGGGGATAAAACTTTCATTGGACTGGAATGTTTGGAGAATGTTAAATTCCAAATCAGGAACCACAAACTGCCCTCTAATAAGACATCGGCTATCTAAGCGTGTGGGTGCCCCCTTTCTGCCAGCAGTTCTGGTTCTTAAGAAAATCACCATAAATCAGACATGAAAATTCTGGCTCCAAAAATAGCATTTTCTTTGTGCAAATAAAAACGTGTGTATCAACTATGACGTTCCCCCACGTGGACACACTCGGTTCCTCATAAAACCAAGCCTGCTGCAGCTGCCACATCCCTGGACACATTCGATTCCTCACAAAGCCAAGCCCGCTGCAGTTGCCACATCCCCGGACACACTCGGTTCCTCACAAATCTAAGCCCGCTGCAGCTGCCACATCCCTGGGCTTATGGTGCAGCAGGTGCTTTTTTCAAGACAGGAATCAAAGTGTTAGGAACATGGAAGAAAGGTGACACCTGGAGACCAAATGCAGGATTGGGAGTACTGTAGAGGTCACAGGGAAGTCACAGAACAGTAATATGCTAGCAGGGGCATGGGGCGTGAAGAACAGAAGACAGGAAGCGTTTCGGAGACTCCAAAGAAGAAATCAGGGCCAACCACAGCTTCCCGGGTCATTCACCAGGTGGCACCACTGCCGTCATTTCAGCTTCTGGCCACTGGGAGGCGCTGCTCAAAAGGATTTGCCCTGAGACTCCAAGAAGAAGCTGTGGGAAGGACAGCAGGGGCCCTGGGGTTTTAGCCTCTGGCCCAGGAGTTATGTGTCCATAACCAAAGGGAGCACAGTCTGCACCCAGCTCTCATCCCATCAGAGCTGCTGAGACTCCCGCAGGTTCTTCCAGAACTGGTTTAGCTTGCCTGCAGGATCAGGAAAGTTTGAGAAAGGCATCTGCAAAATACTAAAGAGCAGAGCTTACCTCATTGCCTGTCCCCACCCCATCCCAGGTCACCACCTGGATGACCCCAGCTCCCCGACCCAACAACAACCCCTCCCAAGTCCCTAACTCCCTCACTTGGACTTGAGACCCTTCACACCCCAGCAGCGCTCTGCCTCCAACTTGACATCATGCTTTCTGGAAACTTCCCCGTATGTCCCACTTTCCCACACTTGGTGCGCTGGAGCACCTTCCGGCCTCCACATGCTGTACGTTCCCCTGTGAGCACCGTCCTCTCAGCCTCTGGCCAACACAGTCCCACCCATCTGTGGGTAACAAGGGGGTGTGGGTGTTCTTTACAGCCTTGCTAAACTGTCTGAATCAAGGATCACAAACTACAGCCTGCAGGCCAAACCCAGCCCACAGCCTGTGTTTGTAAATAAAGCTTTGTTGGAACAAAGCCACACCCCTTATTCTACAGATGCTGTGGCTACTTTCGCACCACAACAGAGTACCATGGTTCTGACAGAGACTGGGGGACCCAGTCTAAATGACTTCTGACCTGGACCTTTACTGAAAATCCTCCCAATCATTCTGTTGACAAGAATGATGTATTACTTTTTGCAATAAGAAACAAGTAACCTTTGCAGAATTCCACCCATCTTTCAAGGCTTGTCCCAGAAGTTCCCTTTGCCCACGCACCTACCTGATCCTGACCACTTCCTAAACTGCAGCCCGGCCCACCCGGCTCCAGCATCATTTGTGGAGTGTCAGCTCCATAAATCCAGAGGGCAGGTGGGGTTGTGTCCTAACTTTCCCAAGCCTACTGTGCCAAAATGGGACAGCAGAGTAGGAAGCCTCTGTGACTTCTGCTCCCTCCCTAGCTTTTCCACCAGACCCCGCATGGTCCCACCCTGGCTGTGTGAAGCAGGGATCAGGGAGCGTGGCTCGGTGCCAGTCTCCAGAACCCTGCCCACCCTGGCGTGGTGGCAGACATGGCTACCTGCAGCTAAGCTGCCAGTTCCTCTGAGTCCTCAAAGACCAGACCATTTTCTTCATGTTTCACCAGCTCATGTAAACTGCAGAGAGAACAAAGGGAGCCCGAGAGCTTCCTGGAGAAGACACCAGACCCCTGGGGTGCCCAGCTGGGCTCCTACCCACCCCACGCTCAAACCAGGCTGGGGGTTGGAACAGGGTGTGTGGTTTCTGGGAGGTGGTTCTTAGATTTGGCATCTGAAGAGTATAAAAGCCTGGGGGGGTGCACATCAAAATGGACAAACTGATTTGAGGAGGGAGCCTTAAGGAAGGTTTGTACCTTCTGTGCTGGATGCTCTTCAAGGACTGAAGAATTATTTTTGCATGTTTTTCTTAATTCCATGGCCATGGAACAAGTAAAGGCAACCCCCTGGGGACTGGCTCAGCACATAAAATATGACTTTTCTAGGACACCAGATTTGATCCCGACATTCCCTGAGCTCAGCTCACACGAGGGGCTCGCATCCCTGAATCCCATCCAGGGGCCGGCTCCTGAGCAGGGGCCAAGGGCTCAACGTTTGCTGGGGCTACTGCTTCTAGAATCTCCTCTAACTCCACCCTTCCAAACACCCGTCTATGCTGGGTGGAGTCAGGCCACAGCATGACACTCATTTAACTGATTCAAGCCCAGCACGTGAGCTTGGCCAAAAGGGACATGGTGGGAGAGAAAGAAAGAAAGAAAACCATGTAAGCCTGCAGGCAATTCCCGCCAATTCTACTCTGGGAGCAAAAGCCCCTAGTGGAGTTCTGGTATTTAAGGTGCTTTTTTTTTTCATATTGGGTTGCTGCAAAAGTAATTGCCATTTTTAATGGCAAAAACCGTGTTTACTTTTATGCCAACCTAAATATAACATGAGCTCTAAATGGAAGCAACTACTTCAGTGAGGCTCAGCCCAGACACAGTAACCGCAGGGCTCCTCGTCATGGCCTCCAGTGTGTGCTGGACTGACCGAGGGGCAGGGCCTCACTGTGGGCAGCTCACTCTGCACTGCTCCCCCACAGTGGTGGATCTGTGAAGCTATCCCCAGAAAGATTCGGGTTCTGCTCCTACCACTTGAAGTTCACGGCACACGCAGGCAAACAGCACCTGAACATGTCCACCACCTTCATAGGCAGGTCCAGGCCACTGGAGGACGTGTCCAGATAGACACCCAGGTCCACCGACCCTGCTAGTCAAGAGGGGTGGGTCAGAGCGCTGGTCTCTGCCCTGGGAACACAAATCCTTCCAGCACAGTGAGGCAACATCCCCTGAGGGGAGTGAAAATTGGATAAGGCCCCCGACAGCCCCAACCACAAGTGGCTTAAGCTGGCCAAGCAGCCACACGGCCTGTCTGGGACATCTGAAAATGTAAGTTGACACTTTTTCTACGTAACCACAATTTGATTTTTTTGTTGTTGTTGTTGTTTTGTTTTGTTTTGTTTTGAGACAGAGTCTCACTCTGTCACCCAGGCTGGAGTGCAGTGGCACAATCTCAGCTCCCTGCAACCTCCAACACCCAGGTTCACCTCCCGCCTGTAATCCCAGCATTTTGGGAGGCCAAGGTGGGCGGATCACCTGAGGTCAGGAGTTCAAGACCAGCCTGGCCAACATGGTGAAACCCCATCTCTACTAAAAAAAAAAAAATACAAAATTAGCGAAGCGAATTCGTGGCAGGTGCCTGTAATCCCAGCTACTCAGGAGGCTAAGGCAGGAGAATCGCTTGAACCCGGGAAGGCAGAGGTTGCAGTAAGCCAAAATCGCGCCATTGCACTCCAGCCTGGGCTACAAAAGCGAAACTCCGTCTCAAAAAAAAAAAGAAATAATAATAATAATAATAATAAACCACAGCACACCCACCGCAAACCAGCTGTCAGTGTGAAAATAAGCCAAATAGCTTAACATTTCTAAAGACTAGCTGGGGCCAGGCATGATGGGTCACGCCTGGAATCCCAGCACTTAGGGAGGCCAAGGCGAGAGGATCACTTGAGGTCAGGAGTTCAAGACCAGCCTGGACAACATGGTGAAACCCTGTCTCTACTAAAAATACAAAAATAAGCCAGCTACTGTGGCGGGCTCCTGTAATCCTGTAATCTACTTGGGAGGCTGAGGTGGGTGAATCGCTTGAACCCAGGAGGCGGAGGTTGCATGAACTGAGATCGTGCACTCCAGCCTAGGCAAAGGAGCAAGACTGTCTAAAACAAAGACTAGCTGGAGAATCCTGCCAGGAAAAGGCCCTCAGCCTCCAAGTACTCTGCTCACTCGAAGCTGGAAGATGCGGCTATAGAGACGCATCAGGACCAAGCCATGACTCCCCACTTGGAGAAATCAACGGGGAAAGAGACGGAGGCAAAGGAGAACCATCTCACTGGGAGAGGCGACGCTGTTTGACACATCGTCCCTGTACCTCCCAAAGCCACTGCCCTCCCACACCTGGGCAACAGTGGCCCCAACCCCAGGCCCAGACTTCCTGCAGGAAGGAAGAGGACTGAATGGAGGGCGTGGCAGACTGAAAGGACGTGGCCTCCTCAAACCCCTTGGTAAAGGGCCTCTGGGGCCACCTGGCAGGAAGGGGCTGGCACACCAGGAAGTAGCCTCCTCCCGGGAGTTCAGCCAGAGCCCAGGTCCTGTCCCCAAGTGGCCTCCAGAGCCACCTTTTCAGAAAAAGTACATCCTGCCCACCCCTGCTCCCCCTGCTTAAGGCTCCGTCTCCTCCCTGAGCCTCCTGCTGGCCTCTCACCTAGAAGCAGGGGTAGTCCTCGGCCCTCCAGCCAGGGGGTGCAGACCTGGATGTGCTGGAAATGCTTCTGGTGGATGAGGCGGCTGTAATACTCCCTCAGAGGCCCTTTGCCTTCACAGAGAAGAGCAGACACTGCCATGCACCCGTCTCTGTCCCTGCCACGTGGTCCCAGGCCCAAGACACTCCCCCTAGGAGGAATCCTTTTCCCAGAAGCTCCACCCCTCAGCAGCTCCAGTCAGGCCCCATCCGGGCCCTTCCAGAAGCAACCCAGGAGCCCCAAGACCTGCAGGGATGTGTTCACCCTGACCCCTGACGCATAGCCCTGCACCTGCAGCCAGCTGGCCTCAGGCTGCAAACATGGCGGGGTAAGCACTGGCCTGGCACCTGACCGCCCACTGGGTGGACCCAGCCTTCTGTCTGTGTTGTGCGCAGGGGACACAAGGACTCCCGCTGCCCTGGCACAGCCCCCAGATCACATGGTGCAGGTTCCAAGCCGTGCCTGCCCTGCCACAGCCTCCAGAGCACATGGCGCAGGTTCCAAACCACTCCTGGGAGCCTAGAGGCCAAAGGAGGGAGGAGAGCAGGATCAGCAGCTGGCCCAGACCCCGCCTCTTCCCACACTGCTTCCGCTTTTCCTCCTCCACAATGAGTCACCTGGAAAGGGCTCAGCAGCAGTAACTGTGGGACAGGGGCTCTTCCGTTTGAAAAATTAAAAGAGGCTTGGTTAAGGCAACAATGACATGGCCGGGCACAGTGGCTCATATCAATAATTCCAGCATATTGGGAGGCCAAGGCGGGTGGATCACCTGTGGTCAGGAGTTGAAGACCAGCCTGGCCAACATGGTGAAACCCTGTTTCTACTAAAAATACAAAAACAAACTGGGTGTGATGGGCACCAGTAGTCCCAGCTACTCGGGAGGCTGAGGCATGAGAATTGCTTGAATGTGAGACGCGGAGGTTGCAGTGAGCTGAGATCACACCACTGCAGCCCAGCCTGGGCGACAGAGACTTTGTCTCAAAAAAAAAAAAAAAAAGACACCAATGACGAAACAAGAAAAAAAAAAAGATGCTTGCAAATTACTGAAAAACTAGAAAGCTTGTTATCTACAGATTCACATCTGGGCTCCCTGCCCTGCTGTGAAACCCTCTGAGCCACAGTTTCCCGCATGTAAAGCAGTATAAGACCCTATGGCAGAGAGCTGCAGTGAGGATTAAGGAGACAAGATCGTGGCAAGCACACGGTAAAGGCGGGGTATCCCTCCCTGGACTCAAATACCTGGAGTCGCAAGACGAGCTGAAAAAGCAGCCAGGCACTGAAGGACAAAGCGGTGCTGAATTTCTTCATCTGTGCTTCCCAGTGCGGTCCAATTCACGGTGGTTTCCGAGCGCCTCCTGGAGGAGAAAACACATGAGGGTGTGGTTAGGGTTCTCTGCTGACAGACCTACCGTGGGGAAGAAAGAGAAACCCTAAAGATGGATCATGGCCGTGACTGCATGTCAAGGAGAATCTCCTTGATGACACTGAGGCCTACGTCGAGATAGAGTAAATCTGGTCCAATTAAAAGGTGTCTATTTTACCACATTTTTTAAAACAAAACAAAACACAAAAACAAAAAAGATGGAAAAGAAGACAGGGGTACAGGCACCAGTGTTACATGTCTGACGGGGAACATCTATTCTTCAAAGCTTGCAGCTGTACACGTAGGTTTTAGAATGTCTGTCAGCAGTGGACATGATCTTAGAGTGGGCTGTGCAGATAGACCTTTCCAGGTCATGTAATTGGATTAAGTTGATTGTAATTAACCTACATGTAACTGATTAGGTTAGGGTACATTCCACGTCAGGTGACCAGAGGCAGTATAAAAGGAAGCCTGGAAAGCAGAGGTCCCTCTCCGCCCCTTCCTCTGTCGCCGTGGATGCTGCATCGCTCCCAGCGGGGCTGCTCCATCACCTGCCCATCTCAGCGCCAGCCGGGGAAAGAAAGTAGACGTGCAATTTCAGGTTAATTTCACTGAACAGTTGTTTGTTTCACGCAATCCCTGAGGGGTGGGGGGGAAAAGAGACAAAGGAGGCCGAAAGAAACCGATCACACTGGGGCTTGCTGATGGGGTAGGGTGTGCTCTCGTTACAAGTAATTCTTGGAACAGAAAACGAGAAAGCATTTCCGTCTCCATGTGTGGGATAAGACCAAGGTGGGAATGCGAAAAGAAATGTACTGCAGCATGCTGAATTGGTGGGTGAATGGAAAAAGGACTTTGGAAAAAAGGGTGGTTTGCCCTTCAGCCATGTAAGACATCGATACGATATGGCACTTGTTCACAGTTTGTTTAGATGAATTCATGTGGCATGTGTAAAATACCAGAAAAATAAATAAAGAGGGGCTGGAGCTAAAGCCAAAAAGATAGAACAGGAAAGACCATCACCTGCTAGTGTGGTAGAGAGGAAGGTAACTTCTCTTTATGAATTTGTGTTTGGAAGTTGCCTAATGAAATGGCAAGAGTAGCGATTCAAGTTGTCACAGGAAGCATCCCTTATCTCAGATTTCAAACAGACCAGCCAAAGGGTGACACACGCCATGCCCTGTGGCTTTGATCATTCTGTCCGTCAAGGGAGATAGAGTCATCGTGTCTTCTACCGGAGTGAATCGTGATAGACATAAGTCCGGTCTCCAGAATCAGTTGCTTGTTTTGGGTTGAAAGGTCAACTCCCCATACCTAGGCCACGGGCCCTGTGGCAGGCGAGGTTTACTCTCGGACTAAGTAATCATGGCAGAGGAACACACAATATCTGAGGATGCACACAGCACATTGTGTTCCACAGATTTGACCGACTGGTGGTGAGGTCTCCTCATGACCACACCGGCAAGGATTTAGCGGGGGGCTTCCTGTGGGTGTGTGAATATCCAATGTGCTTAACCATCGACATGTGTGTGTTTGTGTGTGTTTCAGGTGACCCAACAATCAACCCCTGAAAAAGCCGGTCATAAAACCCACAGGATACGAAGATGATGGCACGTCATGATCCCAAACCTGGGGCAAACAGACTGGTGAGAGCCCAGACCCTCCAGAAGCAGCGGAGCGCCCCAGTTGGGCCAAGGTCTCCCCTGCCCGATGAAGAAGATCCAAGGGTAAGTCTAGAACTGGATCTCTTGGGTATTGGGGTGGGGGCGGGGACGGGGGGAGGGTGTGTCACACGGTCCTCAGAGACTGGGTTGGATTCCAAAGAGTTCTGTCACCACCACCCAGGTTGCTTTTCCCATCCAAGGTGGGCGTGGCTTGGGACCTCCTCCCCGGCCCGATAGGCCTCTTGAGAGACCCTTGGGGGCAACCTCCCTTTCTACTTAGAGTCCTGTGTGGCCACGTTTGGTTGTGTTGTTGACATCGGGTTCACCATCGTGCCCCTTAGAACCTTGAGTCCTGCCTTTTAGAGTTCCTCCGTCACATGGGCTTTGGGAGGGAACATCGTATCCGAACTCTCCCAGCACTTAACGGCCCCCATGCCGGTGTCCCCTCTTTGGAATCCTTATTCAGCTCTGAATTCACAATCCGTCTCAATGTTGACGTGGGATCGCTGCCTGTGGCTTCAGCTCACTCACTGACATCACTTCCTTTCCACCCACAGCTCAAGTGCAAAAACTGCGGGGCCTTTGGCCACACGGCCAGAAGCACCAGGTGCCCCATGAAGTGCTGGAAGGCAGCCCTGGTTCCAGCGACCTTGGGGAAAAAGGAAGGGAAGGAAAACCTGAAACCATGGAAGCCCCAGGTTGAAGCCAACCCGGGGCCCTTGAACAAGGATAAGGGAGAGAAGGAAGAGAGACCAAGGTGAGCAGTGGGAGGGGTTTTCACCACTCTTAGGGTACTGCCTCCTAAGGACATGGTGTCTCTGCACCTGCACACCGTGTGCCTTTCCGTCTCCGGGCCAGGGAAGGAACGCTGCAGAGAAATAGACCTGAGCTCCGTGTCCTCCAGGGTTCCACACCCAGGAGCTCCTTTGGCTCTGGGAGATTCAGGGACGGGGAGAGGCGGGGGCGCTTCGTGCAGGTTCCCCACGACAGGGGGAAAAGCGATGGAATCCAAATCACAGTCCTTAGTTGGGAAGACTAGAGGGCCACATGGAGGATGGGAAGGTTGGCACGTGAGGGAAAGTGCTGAGGCGGAAAGGGCACCAGATGTCCATTTCTGTATCACAAAACACGGAATGGGACTGGGCCCCAGACAGGGTTCTCCCTGTCTCCTTGGGAAAACCAGGGGGCACGACCTGACCTTTTTCTGTTCTGCAGGCAAGGAGACCCGCAGAGGAAGACTCTCCTCCACATATTTTCTGAGAAACCTCCAGAGAAGCCGCTGCCAAATCGAAAAGGATCCACGGAATCTTCTCATTATCTGAGGGTGAGTGTCACCCTGGGCCCCTGGCCTTTTTCTCCTCTAGGTCAACCTGGTTGATTTCCTTTCAGCTTCCTGTCTGCGGGAGGAAATCGGGGAACCCCTCTTTCTTGCCTTCTTGGGGTCAGGGACTCCACGATCCTTCCAGGTCAATTTGATTCCAGGCGAAGGCATCTGAAGATGCCGTATTTCCTGTGGCTTACTTTCTGTCCAATTATGGCAAGCCTGCCAACAACACGTTCCTAGCGGCATGAGGAAATTAGGTCCTCAGAGGCCCCAAACGTGGAGAAGGCTAAACCCAGGAACATGCATGTGTTCAGAGAAGACGTCCTGAGTACCCTTGAGCCACCAACCTGCCTTCGGAAGGGCATTAGTCCCTTCCACTTCATGGAAGAGTGAGTGGAGGCGCTTTGGTCCAGCTAATGCCCAAGACGCGATCTTTTGAACAATGGTGTGCTTAGGTCAGCAACACATAGCTCGAGAGCGCATCTTTCATGTGTCTTGTCCTGATCAGCACTCAGGTGGAGGGTCTGTCCCTACTTCCAAGGACCGCCTGTCGATACTGTACTAAGAATTTCATGGCGTGTGCACCTTGTCTTTGGATGTGCTTGATTTTCATGTTGGCTCCATGCGGAGGAACTTCTAACCTGTGTTGTTTCCTCTCTTTCAGGTTGCAAGCGGGCCAATGCCGGTCCACACAACCACTAAGAGGCCGCGCGTGGACCCTGTCCTCTCTGATCGCTCAGCTACCGAAATGTCTGACAGGGTCTCCATCTTGGCTTCACTGTCTCCCCTCAGAAAAGCCAGTCTGAGCTCCTCCTCAAGTCCTGGACCAAAGGAAAGACAGACAGGGGCTGCGGCCGACATCCCTCAGCCTGCAGTCAGGCACCAGGGCCCCGAGCCTCTCCTCGTGGTGAAGCCGGCACACAGCAGCCCTGAGGGTGGCTGCCGAGAAGTTCCCCAGGCTGCCTCCAAAACCCATGGCCTGCTCCAGGCCATCAGACCCCAGGCACAAGACAAACGTCCTGCGGTGACCTCACAGCCCTGCCCACCAGCCGCCACACACAGCTTGGGCCTAGGCTCCAATCTCAGCTTCGGGCCAGGAGCCAAGAGACCTGCCCAGGCTCGGATTCAGGCTTGCCTGAACTTCCCCAAGAAACCGAGACTGGGTCCCTTCCAGATCCCCGAAAGCGCCATCCAGGGAGGTGAGGTGGGGGCCTCGGAGAATCTCCAACCTCCGCCAGCCGCAACCGAACTTGGGCCAAGTACGTCGCCCCAGATGGGCGGGAGGACACCCGCCCAGGTGCACAGCGTCGACCGGCAGCCTCCGCACAGCAGACCTTGCCTGCCTACTGCCCAGGCCTGCACCATGTCCCATTACCCAGCGGCCAGCCATGATGGGGCCCAGCCTCTCAGAGTGCTCTTCCGGAGACTGGAAAACGGACGCTGGAGCTCCAGCCTCCTGGCGGCACCCCCATTTCACTCTCCTGAGAAGCCGGGAGCCTTCCTCGCTCAGAGCCCTCATGTGTCAGAGAAGTCTGAGGGTCCCCGTGTTCGTGTCCCACCGAGCGTCCTCTATGAGGACCTTCAGGTTTCCTCCTCCTCAGAGGACAGCGATTCTGACCTGGAGTGAGACTGCAGGTGACAGGGTCTCCTTGGCCTCCAGCTCCCGTGACTTGAAAGGGAATGTGGGACTGAGGACCGGAGAGCAGAGAGAAGACTCTGTGCGGTGACTCCGAAGCTCCCCGGCTGTGGCGCTTCTGTGGATGTGGGAGCCCAGGCCAGGCAGGGAGCAGATGCAGGGACTCTGCCTCATTGAATTCTGGTGAGGGACATTGTAGTTCGCATGGTTCTCCGGAAACGCGCCAGGAAAAGCTTCCGTGCCAGAGATTCCTTGCCTCAGAAACTGCGTGATGCACAGGAGTCAGACTTCCGCTGGGACGTCAGTAGGAAACTGGGGAATTACTGTGTATTTGCTCTCTAGATGACTGAATAAGGGAAAAGTTAGGGAACCCTGAGAGGTGCAGCCCTTCCGCTGTGCCCCGCCCTGAGAGCAGTGTTTCGGACGCTGGGAAGCGTGCTGTGCAAAGCGCTCTCGGGGTCTTTCCTCAGCCTCGAAAACTGGGCTGTGGAATGCCTTTGTACATATGTGTGTTGAATTTGTTTAGAAGTGAATAAAATTCTCAAAAAGATGACGTATTGTCTTTTGACTCCCATTCCGTGTTTGTGTTTAACTGATTTTCCAAGTGAAGGGGTGGCCTGCCCCTCCAAACTTGTGGGTGTTTCTAGTCGGGTGGGATGAGAGACGGAGAAAAGAAATAAGACACAGGGACAAAGTATGGGGAAACAACAGTGGGTCCAGGGGACCGGCACTCAGCACACCAAGGACCAGCACTGGCACCAGCCTCTGAGTTCCCTCTATTTTTATTGATTATGATTTTCATTATTTCAGCAAAAAGGAATGTAGTAGGAGAGCAGGGTGATTATAAGGAGAAGGTCAACAACAAAAAAAACATGTGAGCAAAATAATCTATATCATTATTAAGTTCAAGGGAAGGTACTATGCCTGGACGTGCACGTAGGCCAGATTTATGTTTCTCTCCACCCAGACATCTCAGCGGAGTAAAGAATAACAAGGCAGCATTACTGCAAACATGTCTTGCCTCCCGCCACAGGGCAGCTTTTCTCCGAGATCAGACTTGAACAAATGTACAATCGGGTTTTACACTGAGACATTCAGTTCCCAGGGGCAAGCAGGAGACTGTGGCCTTCCTCCATCTCAACTGCAAGAGGATTTCCTCTTTTACTAATCCACCTCAGTGCAGATGCTTTACGAGTGTCAGGCTGGGGGACAGTCAGGTCTTTCTCATCCCACGAGGCCATATTTCAGACTATCGCATGGGGAGAAACCTTGGACAATAGCCTGCTTTCAAGGGCAGAGGTCCCTGTGGCTTTCCACGGTGCATTGTGCCCCTGGTTTATTGAGACTAGAGAATGACAATGAGTTTTACCAAGTATACTGCTTGTAAACACTTGGTTAACAAGGCACGTCCTGCACAGCCCTAGATCCCTTAAACCTTGATTTTATACAACACAGGTTTTTGTGAGCTCCAAGTTGGGTCAAAGCGGCTGGGGAAAATTGGCTGGGGCAAAGCTACAAATGAACAACTTCTCAGCAAAGCAA
Source organism: Pan troglodytes (assembly GCF_028858775.2). Taxonomy (NCBI): domain Eukaryota; kingdom Metazoa; phylum Chordata; class Mammalia; order Primates; family Hominidae; genus Pan; species Pan troglodytes. The sequence continues at coordinate 20,204,911 of NC_072405.2, forward strand.
ATGTGTAAAGTACAGGTCTTTTTCAAAATGCAGTCTCTTGTGTCTTCCCTTTCTACATCGACACAGTGACAGTGTGACATCTTTCTCTTCCCTACATCCAAGGGCTTGAAAATTTCTTGACTTGTTAGCAATCCAAATCGTTATGTCTCCGAAACAGACTTGACTGAGGGGACCGCAGGGCTGGGCAGGACCTTTGACTTCTTATACAACCACAGGAGCAAGAAAACCTCAGCCCCGCTCTACCAACACGCACCTAGTAAAATTCCGCCAACTGAATCTCACGCACGCTAACACGTGGGGAGCGTTGCTTGCACCACGAGTCCCCATTTGGCTCAACCGCCGATGTCAAGTGTGTGGTTCCGGTTGCGACGGCCCCCCGTGAAGTGGCTCCCGGATGTGCGAATGAACCAGGCAGAGTTTCACTGGCCAAATAGACCCCAGCAAAGCTGAAGTTAACTCCGATATTTGGGATGTACTTCAGAGGTAAAACATTCATCCCGTCTTCTTTCCGGATGTCTGACACCATGGTTCTCCCCCTGATCCTGAGAGTAGCTGAGGTAGAGACTCACTGAAAGATCTAGGCAGGGATATCCCATCATGCACAGGCTCTCTCCATTCTCTGACCTGGGAACAACTCTGAGCAGGATTCCACATCTAGGAGGCCTCGGAACTGAGCGGGATTTTCTGAGACACACCAAACGGCTGCTCCCTTTCCGCCGCTGTTGAGGGTCGTTATCTGGATTATCCAGATCACCTAGAAAGTATCCGTATCCAGAATCAATAAGATCAACTCTCTGCTCCTCTGACAGCAGGAGCAGGACGCAATGAACCAAAGAGCGTGGAAGGAAACGATATGACCGGAAAGCTCAGAGAATGGCCACAGGGGGTCGTCAGCAGGCCTTCCCACCTGAATCATGAATAATTAATGAAGCGCAAATCAAAGGGGACTCGAGTTTCCGCAGGTGCAATTCATCCAACGAGAGATCGCCGGAGGGCCAACAAGATTGAGAAACTGGGAGTCGGGTGCAGTGTCAAAGGGGACGCGACTGGTTCCAAAGCTCAAGAACACCATGGGGTCCCTTGGGCTACATGAGAAAACGCCCCAGTGTGCTGGTTCATCATTCCGACTCCTGCCTGTCTCTTCCCGTCCAAGAAACATGGACCCTAAGTCGTGCAGGTGCAGATGAGCATGGGCAGAATTAGGGGACGTAGCACAAAAGTTCAGGGACACGGGAGTTCCACAGAAAGTCCGGTGGATCTTCGCAAAACCAGAGAATTGGCAATGGGACCCAGGGAATTAGAGCCTCACAGGCGTCCGGGAGACTTTTCAGGCATAATGCCTGGAGTCGCAAGACGAGCTGAAAAAGGAGCCAGGCACTGAAGGACAAAGCGGTGTTGACTTTCTTCATCTGTGTTTCCCAGTGCAGTCCAATTCACTGTGGTTGAATTCATGTATTTATTTTACGTCGGCTTGTAGTTGCAAACTTTTGATGTTATTGATTTGTGGTTGGAGAGTTTCCCTTTGAAAAAGTAGATATTCTGAAGATGGAGGTTGTCCAAGATTGTATCTCAAGGTGAGTCTACTTGATGCCAGCGAAGCATACTTTGACATATAATGCATATGTTTGAATTATATTTGGTCTTTTTTACCACATTTTAAAAAATCACTTCGTGAAATATGTCAGAGTTAGATACACCAATGTTAAATTTCTCATCACATGTCCAGAGGCAGTGTAAAATGCAGTCTAGAATGCAAAATTCCCAGCCACTTCTATGTGGAACTTTCTGCAGAGTGGGATTGTATCCAGCGTTTTCAGGGGGCGCTGGTGTGGTACGAGCTGGTCCTTGGCTTCCTGCTGAAGTTGGAATCCTGCAGATTGCTTAGGGGCGGTTTCAGCCTGTCCCTTCTTTCCAGGTCGTCACTAACCTTTCCTGAGCCCCCATGGGGACTCAGAACTTATCTAGAGTCACAGGCCGGCCTGGGATGCTGCCCTTGAGCCTTGGTGCTGTCCATGATGGTTCCATGCCACTGATCTGCTGGGAGACATTCTGCAGAGGGATGGGCTGGCATGAGCTGTCCCTGCCTTTCTGTAAATCACAGAGATTTCTGCTGTCTGAAGCCACATAGAAATATCTGTGGAGTCTCAGGTAGGCCAGGGACGCCATTCACAGGCTCCTGTTCTTCCTCTTAATGGTAGCAAGAGTGATTTCTGAGTTTCCTAATTGACTTCGAAATAATTTTGTTGATTTCATTGTAACAAAGACCACTCCTCTTTCTGTGGCATCCAGTTCACCTGTAGGGTTTTTTGGGATTATGTGGAAACTCTTGCATTTTTCCAGAGCCTCACTTCATCCTGGATGTTCTCAGGAATGCACGAGCTGATCCCTGCCTTGGTGGCATCTTGGAACATTGAGGGAGGCCCCTTAGGTCCAGGAGGCATTAGGAGGTCCATCAGGAATTGAGAGGGCATGCGTCTGCCCATCTGTAGCTGGAACTTCTATTTGTCTTCAGAATGCAGATTCTTCCTGAACTAATTATCTTCATCTTGGTGTAAGTAGCCACAATATAATAATTCATAGTAACTCTATTAATAAAAATAACTGAATATCAACAATGAAGATAATAATGACAATGTTAATTATTATAATATTAATAGCAAAAATAAAACAAAGGCATTAGGGATTGGAGATTCCCCTAAGTGAAGGACAATGTACAGATATAGGGACACATGAGTTGTTTGGATTCAGAGTCAAATGAAATGTGTTCCTCAAAGGCAAAGGACAAGCAGCATAAGGAAAACACAAGGTTTATGGATGACCACATAGGCTACCTTGGAACTCATGTGGAAAGACTGCAGGCAAAGTGTACCTGGTACAGGGACTCCCCACCAGCCAGCCCCCACCCACCTTCATGAGGTGCAGGATAATGGGGAAGGGGTCCATGCAAGGGATGCAAGGCTCGTGTCACACCTGATTCAAAGAAGCACTGCTTCTGACAGATGTTTATCTCCTAACACTGTGTCACCTCTAACTGCCTGGCTGCATGTCTGCCATCTGTTCTTCTTAGGTCACAGGAGGGACAGATATTACTGTCCACCTATCTGCATACAGAGCCATTGGAGGCCATTACCCTTGTTGCTTCCTCTTTGGAAAGGGGCAGCATACATGGCCGATGACATTCTCTGTCTCTTTGGAAATCTTTGTCAGCACATTTAAGGTTTTCTTCAGCCACAGAAAGCCACCTGCTTCAAAGTCTCATCCTCCACAAGTGGCAAGCACACAATCATTAATGGAGGCAAGGGGTACATAGGCTTTGCCATTTGATTCAGTTGGGACAAATAGGGGAGGACTTCTTAGCTCTACAGCTCTGTCCGTGTGGCCAGGTGACAATGTCAGGCTGCACTGCCATTAGACTTGTCCCTTTGCACATAAGGCTTCCCTCCAATCCTTTCCACAGATGTGGATCCTCACATCACTTCCTAATAAACATCCTGCACACTAAACTTCATCTATATCCAGTTCCCTGGGAACCAAACCTGTGACAAAATTGAAAAGTTTCTAGGGAAAATAGGGTTTCCTCATCAGGCAGGAATCAAATTCTGCTGAGCTAGAAAATAAAGTCAAGTCTGACGCCATCTCATGATTTTTTTAATTAGGACATTACCACTGCCAGCAAGAATTATGTGCATCAATTTGTGGGGACAAACATCATACTGGAGTGGGATGAGGTTGTTGTGAGTTGAGGAGAAATGCTGACGAATGGACTTTACCCTCAACTTGGATTCAGGAGAGGACATAAAAACAGCTGGAAATAAAAGGTGTCCGAAAACATTTTTCTGGTTTTTCAAAACTTCCAATTTCAGGTTGGGAGACACTCTATGTTTAAATTCTAAAGGGATGTAGCATACTGAGAAGACATAAGTATAGACAAATTGTCCATTTTATGAATAATACAATTTATGGTATGACAGGAGACCAAGGGACATAACACAAATTTGGAGTTGAAGAAATTAACAGACATTCTCGATAATTCCTCAGCTATTATGGCAGAGATGCTGGGACAATGGATGTCCATGTAGCGTACTTTTTTTTTTTTTTTTTTTTTTTTGCGGTGGGGGACGGAGTCTCACTCTGTAACCAGGCTGCGCTGCAATGGCGCAATCTCAGCTCACTGCAACCTCTGCCTCCTGCGTTCAAGCAATCCTCCTGCCTCGGCCTCCCGAGTAGCTGGGACGACAGGCACACACTACCACACTCAGCTAATTTTTGTATTTTTAGTACAGATGGGGTTTCACCATGTTGGCTAGGATGGTCTCAGTTTACTGATACCGTGATCCACCTGCTTTGGCCTCCCAAAGGGTTGGGATTACTGGTGTGAGCCACCAGGCCTGGCCCTTTTAGCAGTACTTTTGAACTTAATGGCTGAAAGCATCCACCTCCAAACTTACGTATTATATCTGCAAAAGAGTACAAACCATGTGATGAATTTTAAAGGGAAGACAAGCCTGTGGGAATTCAACAGCCATGGCAATGTTTTGAACTTCTTTTTATTAAACATGTAAGAAGTAAGTGAAGTTCAAGACCTAACAGAATTGCCAGGAATTATCTGAGGAATTACCAAGATGACCATAGACACTATGAAATCCTTACGATGCCCTCTGCTGGAGTTTCCTCCTACAGCCAGTGATTTTAAGCCGGAAGCAAATGTCTCTGCAGGCACAAGAATTCAACCCAAATGTGCTATTCAATTTTAAATGAGATGACAATGAAATTATGTGCTATATAGCAACAACTTTTTATTTTTTCTTTCAGACAGAGTCTTTCTCTGTTGCCTAGGCTGGAGTGCAGTGGGGCACTCTTGGCTCACTGCAATCTCTGCCTCCTGTGTTCAAGTGATTTTCCCACCTTTTTCACAATGTATCCTTATCCTCAAACTCATCCTCCTAAGTGGCTGGGATTATAGGTCTGTGCCACCATGTCTGGCTGATTTTTGTATCAGCAAAATTATTTCTGGGGTGGAGAGTTAGGAATCTTTTTTCTCCCACACCCAATAACATGTTATCCAAATGATCTGTCAATAGAAATAACTGATACCTATATTTGCTAACCTACCTTTTTCTTTCTTTAAATTCAGAACTAGAGTGTGGAAAAGTGATATGAAGAAGGTTCTCTTAATTTTCAACACAAGTTTTGGGCTAGGCACTGTGCTATGTGCTACAGATATGCACTAATATACCCACAATAGTTTTGCCTTATTGCCTTCTATGTTCTAATAATGCACCAAAAGAAAAGTATAGATTAGCTTTTTATTTTTTTGAGATGGAGATTAATTCTGTCACCCAGGATGGAATGCAGAGGCGGGATCTTGGCTCACTGCACCTTCTGCCTCCTGGGTTCAAGTGATTCTCCTGCCTCAGCCTCCTGAGTAGCTGGGATTACAGGCACGTGCCACCACACCCAGAAAGTTTTTGTATTTTTCAGAAAGACAGCTTTCCTCATGTTGGTCAGGCAGGTCTCAACCCCCTGGCCTCAAGTGATCCACCTATCTTGGCCTTCCAAACTGCTGGGATTACAGGCATGAGCCATAGTGCCCAGCCAAAGAGAGTAGCTTTAAATAGAAAATATGAAACTAAAAGAAACGTATGCTCATCAATTTTATACTGTATTTGGCCAGGTGCAGAAGATCGACTTGTACTAATGTAAGGGAATAAGGTCAATTCACATCTAATTGTTTGGAGAAGTCACCAGAAATCAAAAGTTGGAGGAGTTGTATCTTTTGAGGTGGGTTGCACAGGCAAGCAGCAAGTTGCTATCTGTCCAAAGTCCTAAACTGTTGTATTTGTCCTACTGTGGAAAAATGAGTCTTCAACTTGATTTCAATTTATATAGGAAAATGCTCAATAAAACTAATAAGGGCTACATTCCAGGACACAGCCAGACCACACATATACTGAACCTTGATTCTAGAGACACCTCCTGTTCAATGTAATTGGATTTTCAAGACAACAAATATATAACCCTGACACAATATTGGAGAGCCAAAAGGAAAGGACATTTTGGGTTGAAATTTTTTCTTTTAAAAATGTGTCCTTGAGTTCTATTAACAATAGCAGAAGCCTGGGAATAGCTCAAATGTCTATTGAGAGGAAATTGATAAATTATATGCATATTATAGAGTAATATTTATCAATAAATGGGAATAATCAACTCTATGAATCGACATCATGATCATGGATCAATATAATCTTTCTAACCCCGAGTGGGGAAAGCTAAGCTAAAAAGTGTCCTATAATATAAATAAATGTATACAAAATTCTAGAACAGACAAACCTAACATAAGCTAAAAAAGTTCAGAAAAGTCAGGTGCACTGGCTCATGCCTGTTATGTCTGCACTTTGTGAGGTGGGTGGATCGCTTGACCTCAGGAGTTCAAGACCAGCCTGGCCAACATGCTGAAGCTACCCCATCTTTACCAAAAATACAAAAATTAGCCCAGTGTGGTGTGGTACGCAGGAGCAGAAAACCAAATACTACATATTCTCATGTATAAGTGAGAGCTAAACATTGGGTTATACACTGTTCAGCTCTCACTTATATGGAAACAACAGACACTGGAGATTCTTAGATGGAGGAGGGAGGGTTGGGTACAAGGCCTGAAAAACTACCTATTGGGTATTATGTTCACTACATGTGTGATGAGATCATTCATACTGTAAACCTCAGCAGCACACAATACATCCATGTAACAAACCTGCAGATGTATCCTCTGTGTCTAAAATAAAAATTAAAAACGTAAAAAATGAACAAAGACATATGAGCAGGCATTTGTCGAAAAAGGAGATACAAACGGACAACATATATATCAACAATTCTTACCCTCTCTAGTCATCACGGGAATGCAAATGAAAACAACCAAGAAATACTACCTCACACCTGTTAGAATAGCTATTATCAAAAAGATGGACGATAACAAGTGTTGGTAAGGATGTGGAGAAAAGGGAACCTTTGTATACTGGTGGTGGGAATGTAAATTAGTATGGCCACCTTGGAAAATAGTATGGAGGTTTCTCAAAAAATTAACAATAAAAATACCATTTTGTTCCAGCAATCCCACTTATTTTATATGTATTATATATATCATATATATATAAATATTTATCTATGAAGTCATTGAAATCAGTATGTGAAAGAGATATCTGCGCTTCTATATTCCTTTCAACACTGTTCACAATAGTCAAGATCTATGAAGAAGACATACATGTTATCATTCATTCATGGACGGCTGAATTAATGTTATACATATATATATGTATATATATATGTACAATGGGATATTATTCAGTATTATATAATAATGAAACCCTGTCATTTGTGACAACATTGATGGATCTGAAGGGCATGAAGTCATGTGAAATAAACCAAACACAGAATGACAAATACTGTATGATTTCACTTGTATTTGAAATCTCGAAAAAACAAACTCAGAAGCAGAGGGTAGACGCCAGGAGCTGTGGTGCAGGTAAGTGTGTAGGTGTGATTACAGTACAAAGTTTTAGATATACCACATAAATAAGTTCAGGAGGTCTAATTTACAGCTTAGTGCTTATAGCTATGAATACCGTATTGCATACTTAAAATATAATAGGAGGGTGAATTTTATGTTAATTATTCTTACCAATAAAAATAATAATTAGAATGGGAGGGAGAACTTTGGGAGTTGATGAATATGTTTATAATCTTGATGGTAGTGATGCTTTCACAATGTATCCTTATTCTCAAACTCACTGAGATATACACATTAAATAGGTACAGCTTTTTGAATGTAATCATGTCTCAACAAAGTGTTTTTAAGGGGGGTTGGTTAAAAATTTTAAAAAGGAAGGGTAGATGTTCCTTTGCCCTTCTCTCATGCCTTTTTTCTCCCTGCTGTCTAGAATTCAGAAATAATAGGTGGGAATTTAGCAGCCAAACTAGGACCTTTTCTAAAGTATAGCAGAGCGGAGAGCCGGAAGGCACCTGCATCCCTAATGATATAAGAAAGTATCTGTTCTAGCCCTGAATGGTATAACTACAGGTTAATTTTAAGTGAAAAAGAAATCAACTTCTGCCTTGTTTAAGCAAACTTATTCAGGCATTAATTTTATAAACATGTAGAGAATACATGCTCCTTATGAGCAGAAACAATGTTTATGCCATATGGTCCATGATAGGTGTTCAATAATGTGTGATGATAATAATGAAGACAATAGTGATAAATAAAAGAAAATAAAAAGCAGTGAAAGAAAGTGGTTTAATAGCTATACATAGTTACTTTGTTGAAAGATTCTGCTGCTAATATTATTCAATATTTTTGTATGCTGGTGCAAGTAAGGAAATTTACATTGTCTAATAAAAATTATTTATCAATTTATAAAACAGTAAAAATTTCATAGAATGGGGCTAAGAATCTGCATTGCAAACTAACTCTTTCAGTTGATTTTATGCACAGTAATTATTGAGAATCCCCTTATCTACATCCAATGGATCTGGACCTACATAGGTGCTGTCAAGACTTAAGGAAGAAAATTTGCCTGACTCTATCCATACCTCCAGTTAGTAATAGATCTAGAGATTTAGAACTGAAATCCAGACCTCCTGCTTCCATGTTCAGTGACCTTTCACTGTCCTGTTTTGCTTCACTTGATGAAGAGGATTTGAGAATAAATGACCACATGATTCAACTCCTCCTCGGCTCTGGGGAATATAGCCCTGTCCTGGCAAACAAGAAGCTCCTGCAGTAGTAGAGGGGGCAAATATATGTTCACTAATCTAACATACAAGGCAGTAGGCACTGTACCATAAACAAGGCACTGTGGGGGTTCAGACCAGCGGCAAAGTGGGGATTAATAGGGCAAGTAAAATCTGGGAAGTGTTCACTAACAAAATGTCTAATCATTAACTAAACAAAAAGGTTTCTCAACATGGCCTAATTAATTGTAACTTAACATAAATCGTTGTTTGTTCATAAACCTTAATCTTTTGCCAAAATATTTGTAGCTTATGTTCCCATTTAACAAGGTTTTCTGGTCAAAACTGTGCACCCACATCATTCTAATGAACTTAGTGTCCAATAAAACATGGACTCTCAGTCGTCTCATGAAGGTCATTTTGTGTGCATAGTACATCTCTGTGAATATGCCTAATGAGGTATGGAAGGACACTTATTATCCAAACAGAGACATTCCACTGGTGCTAGAGAGCCACAGACGGAAGTTTTCTCTGCCTACTGGAAATAAAGCCAAGCTTTCTTCTTTCCTCAGCCATGAGGATTGCTGTCCTCCTCTTTATCGTTCTCTCTTTTTTTTTTCTTTTTATGAGCCAAGCTCCACCAAATAACAAGATAAACTTTGTGTAAGACTTGGTAAGAGTAGAGTGTCTGACACCTTATTGTGCTATAATACTCAAAGCAAAAGCAAAATCGCCTAGGACCAGAAAAGGGAGTCACATAGGAAATCTAGAAGACCTATTGGCTGAGAGACCTGCAGCCTCATAGTTCATTAGCTCTCCATAGCACCTCTCACATGAAATGAGGTCAGTGGTGTTTCAAGTGCTTGAAACCCTCTTTACTCTACTTCTAAATGTGAATTAATTAGGCAAGTTTACTAGCAGTTACTAGACCTCAAAAGCAAAATAATCAGGCATTATTCTACTAAATATTGGTCTCCATAACTCCTCTATTTTCTTTTGGAAAAGTTAGTTAGTCTAAGACATTTGGCATAAAGGCTATGCCAAAGCTTTGGTGGGGTCAGCCAGGAAGGATTCGTGGGGCCTCCTTGAAAATACTGCAATAATCTAAGAAATCTTCAACCTATTACCCCTCAGTACTGTTATTCCCCTGTACTGGACTTTTCCCCTTAAGTTTGATTCCATTTCCTAACATTATCCTTCCCTCTTCCTCCTCAGCAACTAGTCTTCTAAATTAGAACTTAAACACAATGACCAGATATGACCCTGCAACAGAGCATGCCCTTCTGCATTGAGCATGCAATCATCAATCACAGGTATAAGACCCCTTGAACAGACATGGTTTTGGTGATTCTGTGTAGGACTTATTGCTTTTACCCAAGAAGATGATCAGGCATTCTAAGTAGATCAGAAAATTTTCTGGAGTTCTTGAATGTGCATAGGCAAGAAAGATTAAGCAACTTGTTGGCTTATATGAGGCAAACTATCTTCTCATATTTTCTTTTGAATTCAGGATTTCAAGGTTGGGGAAGGAGTGGGAAAGTAGGCATGTATATGTGAGAATATGGATGATCCTTGTACATTGTCAGGGATGGTCAAATTCTATGCTTCATGTTGTTTGCTAAAAGAGTTTCCAAAGTTTTCAACAGAAAATATGGTGGCACACATGCCTATTCTTGGTGAACCCAGACTTTTCTATCTAGTCTGTGATAGTAAATTTAAAAGGACGGCTTAGGGTAAATGAATCCTTCAAGTTATAAAGATGAAGGGCAGTTTTTGGACAATTCCCATTTTGCTGTAGGAAAACTAACCTGGAAGAAGTAAAAGGGAGAGATTGAAGTGGAGAGAACGGAGATGGAAAATGAGATCAGTTGATCAAATTTTTGTTAAGCGCCCACTGTATATGGGGCCCTTACAAGGAAACAAGCAGACAAAGAACAAAAGCATGTGATGGCCTTGCTCTTAAGAAGCCAGAGGCCAGTCACCTGGATTGCTACATACCAGGAAGACGTCAACAAGCCCCTACAATACAGCACTGGCATAGGAGGAAGAAGAGATTTCTTTCTATGAGATAAATAGCACACAACCAAAAAAGAAAGCCAAAAGATACACAAGGCTCGAAAACCTAAGGCACCAACCCTTAAGAGATCTGATTGTTAGTGGGAACTTTGGCAGGAAAATTATTATTAGGATTATTTTAGTACTAAGAGTTTTGAGCTGTCTATCCAAGATTGTCATCTGCACCTCTGCTTTAGGTAATACTGTGTGTGTGTGTGTGTGTGTGTGTGTGCGCGTGTGTGTGCCTTTGCATGTGTTTGAAATATATTCTGTATCCCACACTCCACATAGGTTTGGGGCTGATCTGAAACTATACTCTTAGGGATGGGGTTAAGCTACTCTGTCACATTGTGAAGAGTTGACATGTAAGAGACTCTTAACCTTTTATAAATTACCTTTAAAATGTTTCCTTTTCTGTGAAGGGAAGAATAAGAATTTGTAAACAAATGCAAAAATATCTTTAACTAAACAAAAGAACAGTTCGTTAGCCTTGTTATGATTAGCAGAGAGGATAGCTGCAGACACTGTAAAATCACTCAGCAACAAGATTTGACAAAACCTTAAATATGGCTCTATTTTTCCTGTTTTATAGAGGAAAATATTAAGGCTCTGGGAACTAAAGTGCTTTTCCCAACAGTGGAGTAAATGTCAGAGTCAAGGCTGGGTTTTACATCCCAGCTTTCCCTATACATTCCACCCTATGGTTCTGTTGTGCTGTTCCTTTGTGTGACTCCGTAAAGCCTGCTTAAAGGTGATCCCATATCAAATTGCATTAACTCAGTAGCACATAACACCAGGGAATTGATTTATATGATGTTTATCCTTGTGGCGTTGCTGAAGACCCATCTGATTAGTAGTTATCAAGTAGTCATCCTGGCTAAATATATGGGTTTGATTTTTAATTTTGAAAATGAAAAATATTTTAAAATATATGCCTTACATCCATAGCCCAGGAAATTCTAATCAAGTTTTAAAACTTCCAAATTTAGATAAACTAATGGTTTTTTTGTTTTAATTTTCTCTCAATGAAAATAGAAGAAACTAATTGGATAGAACAGCACAGCAGAAGCATTACTTATAGCCAAAAATGGGATACAACAAGACTGAAGAAGAAAATGCAAGACAGTGCTTAAAAAAGCAGTCTAATGAAAAGTGAAGTCTCCTCTCGATGTCCTTAGGTAGACATTGCAGCAGAACTGTAAAGTATTTCTGGAAGGCTGGGGAAGAGAGGAGGAAACAGAGAAGGGGCAAGAGGAGAAAACAGAATGAGGCTCTGAATACCAAACCTTAGTGCTGTCTCTATCGCCTTCCTCGCTAGATCACTGGGTGATCCTGGGCAAGTTTCTTCCTTTCCCTCAGCTCATTTCCTCATCTGTAATGTAAGTGACTAGACAAGATAGCCTATGATGTTCATTGTAACTCTAACTTTTCTTCCCAAAGCAAATAGCTGGAAAAGACACTGTGCTTACAATATGCAACAAATAAAAACAAAAGATTTTTAAAAACCCCTAGTGTAACTTGAATTGTTACAAATAAGCAGTGGTACATCATAATTTAACAAAGCCCTTTTGTGATTTCATTTTTTAAAATCACGTCAAGTTTTATTTTACTTCATAATAAGATAATGGGAGATAAGTGTTAAATGGGTTCATAAAATAATGTTTGTAAAAGACACAGTAATCCAAAATAGGTAATTTTTATATTAGTAGTTCCCTTTACTGGGGGGGAACAGATAAAAGAGTGTTAGGAAAAGCTTCATAAAGTGGATTATATAGAATGTGCTTTAAAAGACTTTGGTGTTTTACTGAGTGAGGAAAGAGCAATATGGGGAGTTATTGTTCAAGGGTTAAAGCTATACAAAATGAGTCAATTACAGAGATAGGCTCCAAAACATAGTACCTATAGTTAACAATGAGGTATTTTGTATTTAACAATTTGTTAAGAGGGTCGATCTTAGGGATTCTGACAACAACAACAATAAAGGGACGTAGGAAACATTTGGAGGTGATGGATATATTATTACCTGGATATTGGTGTGGTAACAAGATAATATATATGTGCAAACTTGCCAAACTATATCCATTAATTATGTACTGTTTGTGTATAACAGTTTTACTTCAGTTCCTACTATATTGCCTGGCAAACAATAGATGTATAAAGTGAGATCAATGATTATTGCATGTGCATGTCAAAAATAATAAAGAAAGCAGGTGGCAATAAAGACATCCTGAATCTTTGGGAAATAAATAGCATTCACCTGCTTTCTATTCCATTGAGATATCACCACATTTATGTACTTGTGTGTCCCTGGAAGTTTCCTGTGGGAGATTTAGTTATTCTCTTTTCGTTAGGCTCTTCTGACCAAGAACAAATCACAGACTCAGAGAGCATCATAAAAAGACCCAGACCCACGATGCCCAGAGAATCCAGGCTCAACCCACATTGATGCTGGCCCTTCAGCCGTGAGACTCCATTTGCTTCTCCTTATTCTCCTTCTTTTTTCAATTCTCTTATCCCCAGGTAATTTGGTAGCTGATTACTATAAGGTTCTGCAGATGAGAAGGCTATATCTCTGGCCAGACAAGATCCTAGAATCAGTCCTGTGGGTTCAAGAACCTAATATTTACAGCTTCACTAGGATTATAATAGGGAAAAATAGAAAAGAGACTCATTTAGCAGTAGCTCCTGTTGATAAGATTCCATCCATGTCTTTTGACCTAGTGAGTGGATATAATAATGGATGCTGCTGAAATTCAATCCTGTCAGATGAAACTGCCTGCATATAAATTTCCATGCCCCACCAAGCATCTCAAGGTACAAAGTAAGGATACAACAGAACATGACCTCAATGAGATGCCTTTGCGGGACATGGAAATTTATATGTAGGCAGTTAAATCTGACAGGATTGAATCTCTGTGGCATCTATTATTATATTCACTTACTAGGTCAAAAGAGATGGTGGAATCCTATCAATAGGAGCTACTGCTAAATGAGTGTTGACAAATCTGAAAGTTTCATTCTAAGAGACAAATGGAAAAATTATAATCCTAGAATAAGTGAAAATTTTATGAGAGACTTTTCAAAATAAATTATGATTTATGTGGTTATGAATAAATGATTTGCAAAGTGAAACTGAGGACCAGAAAGGAGAGTTAAAGGAACTTCAGACAAGTGAATTAATAAGGAGCAAAGACACCAAGAAGTGCTGCTCACGGTATATTACAGGTAACCACACAGAAATGGGTAACATAACTTTCAATACAAAAATGGCTAAAATTTAATGGCTAAGCATGCATTTTGGGGGCTTTTGGAAAAAAAACAGCATAATAACCCTAAAGAAGATAAAGGGAAAATTATAAATACAAAATATAAATTAATGAAATAAATGAGAAAAAACTAATATTTTAAAAAATGTTTTTCAAAAAGTCTAATACACTTTATAATAACCGGGCAACGCTGAACAAGAGAAAATGAGAACATGCTTAAAATAACTATTGCAGGAATGAAAGGTTAATATCAAAACAGATGTTTCAGAGATTCAAATAATTTTTAAATTTGTGCATTATATTCCCTCTTCACTGTGTACTTGGGGATTTTCCTGTTGCAGTTCACTATATCATGACTGTGTCATCAATTTTGATGCTAGTAAATGATTACCATCAGCATACAAATATGCTGTTGTTTTTCTGATCTAAGAAAAAGAATGTCCTTGCTTTTCTTCTGATGCCAGCTGTCATCCCATTTTTTGCTCTACTTTTCAGCAAAACATCTTAAAAGAGCTGTCCATACTCTCTGTCTTCAATTCCTCTCCTCTCATTGTTTCTTAAATATATCCCAATCAGGCTCTCTCCCCCTTTTTCGATCATGATATTGACACCACTTTTGTCAAAGTTACGAATAATCTCCACATTGCTAGATCCAGTAATCATTTTTCACTACAACTTTAATTGGCCTATTAGCAGCATTTGACACAAATAATCACTTCCTTCTTCACAGTATACTTTCTTCACTTGGCTTCCAGGACAGCACATTCACTTGAGTCTCAGCCTATCTCACTGGAGCTACCACTTCGGCTTCCTTTGTTTCTTCCTCATCTTTTTGCATCACACCTCCTATTGGAGAGCTCCAGAGCTCAGTTCCTGGTCCTCTTCTCTTCTCCCTCACCACACACTCTTTGGAGGGGCTCAGCAAGTCTCATCCCTTTAAATTCTCCTTTTGGACCTCCTTCTGAACTCCAGGCTTATAATAAATTATCCAACTGCATAACTGATATATCTACTTGGACACTTGATTTCAAAAGTAATATATATCCAAAACTGAACTCATGATTTTCCCTCAGAAACCTCTACATACAGATTTTCTCTTCTTGCAGAGTGCCATGGTCAGCATTGGAGCTTCTCTTAGCTTTCCTGTCCACTTTCATCCTCAGCAAGCCTCTATCTCTGCACCTCAAGAATCTCTCAGGGCTCCCATCCCTTGCCCAACCACGGGCAGTAGCTGCCTCACACTCAGTGAAAGACCAGAGAATCTACTTCTCTCAGCTACCTGCCCTCCCCTGCCTTCAGACCTCATCAGGCCTCTCTTCTTATGCACCTGTGAGAAAAGAGAGTGAAGGGGGGATTCTCTCAGCTCCCCAACCCACTCCCCAGTAACAGAGGATTTTCCCGATTCTCACAGTGTGACCTTTACCTTTCTCTGACCTCAAATTGCAGCAGTTCCTACATGCCTGTCCCTCAAAAGTGTCTCAGGTAGTTCACCTGCTCTCCATCTGATCTTACCTAGGAGCACACAAGATAGGTCATGAAAAAACCATTAGTGGGGCCGGGTGCGGTGGCTCACGCCTGTAATCCCAGCACTTTGGGAGGCCGAGGCACTGTAATCCCAGCACTTTGGGATCACGAGGTCAGTGGCCAACACGGTGAAACCCTGTCTCTACTAATACAAAAAATTAGCAGAGTGTGGTGGCACGTGCCTGTAGTTCCAGCTACTCGGGAGGCTGAGGCAGGACAATCGCTTGAACCCTGGAGGCGGAGGTTGTAATGAGCCGAGATCATGCCATTGCACTCTAGCCTGGGTGACAGAGTGAGACTCCGTCAAAAAAAAAAAAAAAAAGGAAGAAAAGAGAGAAAGAAAGAAAGAAAGAAAGAAAGAAAGAAAGAAAGAAAGAAAGAAAGAAAGAAAAGAAAGGAAAGAAAGAAAGAAAGAAAGAAAGAAAGAAAGAAAGAAAGAAAGAGAAAGAAAGAAAAGAAAAGCATTAAAGCATTAGTGAGTGAGTGAGTGTGTTTGGGCCCCTACAGATGCTAAACTATCACAAGCCCACATTCAGCCTTTCAACATTTGCTTGAGGTTCACTTGTTTCCTTCTTATCTCCATCAGGGGCAGCTTCCTCCTGCTTCTGCTGCTGCAACTCAGGTACACACAAATCATCTGTGGATCCGTTCTTTTTTCAGTAGGGCTTCATTACTCTGAATTTAAGTTAATTAGCTTTTTTTGAGACCTCAGCTCTGTCTTTTAAAATGAAATCTATGATCTATAGATTATCCAGCTTATTCTCTTTGTCAGGGCAAGAGCATTTTTCTATAGCTTTCTAAACTTTAAACAAAAGTAAAAGTTCGCTTCTTTTCAGAATCCCCCCATGTCAGAAAGTATTACTATTATCATCAGTTTAGTGATATTTATGGAATTCCAAGTTGACTCTGAGATCAGCTTTTGGGTTAAATTCTTTCTTCCTGATATATAGCCTTTGAAATTTTATTTGCTGCAGATCTCTTGATAGTGAACAATTTTAGTTTTTATCTGTCAATTTCATATTGTTACTTTTGTTCTTGAAAGACAGCATTACTGAGTACCCAATTCTATACTAACAGTTATTTTCTCTCAATATTTGTTGATACTAGTTTACTCATTTTTAGTTTTTGCTTTACTATAATAATCAGATAAATATTATTTCATTATAAATTGTCCTTTTTTCAATGTTTATATGGTCTGGTCTTTGGTTTTAATGTTTTATAATTTATAATTTAAGTAATGTGGATTTATTTTTATATCATCTGTTAGAAATACGGTCTTTGAATCCATGGATTTATACTTTTTCCTAATTTCTTTTTGAGAATCTCTTGAAACGGTGAATCCTCTTACACCTTTCTCCCCCCATATTTGAATTAAATAAATGTTAGACCTTGTGTTTCCATGCTACATTCTGGGTATATCATTTAAGCATTTTTTTCTTTACTAATTATCCTGTTACCTATATCTAATATATCATTAATAACTTGCATTAATTGTTAATTTTTTTTAATTCAGACCTGCCTTTTTGTTTTGTTTTGTTTTTTTGGAGACAGAGTCTCACTCTGTTGCCCAGGCTGGAATGCAGTGGTGCAATCTTGGCTCACTGCAACCTCCACCTCCCGGGTTCAAGTGATTCTCCTGCCTCAGCCTCCTGAGTAGCTGGGACTACAGGTGCCCACCACCATGTTCAGCTAATTTTTATATATATAAACACTTTTTTTTTTTTTAGTAGAGACAAGTTTTCACCATCTTGGGGGTGCTGTTCTTGAACTCCTGACCTCGTGATCCACCTGCCTCGGCCTCCCAAAGTGCTGCGATTACAGGCATGAGCCATCACGCCCAGCCAGACCTGCCCATTTTTTCTATCATCTATATTGTTTTACTATTGTTTTTACTTCTTTGTAAGAGTAGATTGTTTCTTTAAACAATCGATACACAGCTGCTTAATTATTTCTCCACATTGACAATTTCAATACATTTAGTTTTCAAGGATTTAAATGTGCTGTTCATTTCATTAAGTTTTATTCATGGTGTCTTGCTTACCTGATCATTCTTAATACTGAACTCGTTGCTCATCCTTAATCTGCCATCATTCTACGGTCTGAAATGAGAATGCTATTATCCAAACTTCCTATGTGAAACTGACTCAATGCTTTATCTCAATATAGAAGTTCCAGGATTAACGAACTGGAATTTCTGATGGCCCAAGAGTCAGTAGTACCACCATTAGCATTGCTGATAATAGCAGATCTTCCCAGAAGATCTGGGAAACCCTCACACCCCTCCATCAGCTAGCCAATA
The DNA here is from genome assembly GCF_028858775.2 of Pan troglodytes. Classification (NCBI taxonomy): domain Eukaryota; kingdom Metazoa; phylum Chordata; class Mammalia; order Primates; family Hominidae; genus Pan; species Pan troglodytes. Next base: position 20,222,782 of record NC_072405.2, read on the forward strand.
CAAAGTGCCCAGTGCTCAAGCTCCAGTTCACAGACTATTTTTGTGTTTGAAAGAGGAGATATTTAAAGAACTTGCCTAACCGTTTTCAAGAATAGAAATGTTTCAGAGAGATCCTCTAAAATGTATTTGTTCGATAGCAGCAGTCATTTGAGAGCAGCTAACTTGCAGTCATGGCCAAAAGCCTAAATCTTTCTTTCATTCTAATCACACCTATTTTGTATCTTTCGGAGATATCTCAGATTCAGATGTATTCATACTGTTCTATGATTTGGGACACTGCTATAGATTCTTCAAAATGTTACAACATTCCAATGGTATTTTGGGAGGTATAGAAGGAGAGGGAAAACAATGGGCTCAAGTCTCCCCTGACTTCTCTTCTTACAACCTATTTCATTGTCCAAAACTTTTAGAACTATATTAATACAACATTGACAGTGGGTATTCTTCTTTTCCTTCTTATTTTAATAGGATTGAATGAAGTGTTTTGCTATGAAATTGCTATATGAGTTGTAATCAGACAAATTTTGACTTTGTAAAGGCAATATTCTTCTCATTATTTTAAAATGTTTACCAGGATTCACAGTATTATTTTCAATTCTCCCCGTTCAAAGGCATATTTAAATAACTTGATGAAAGGAGAATATTATATATGTTACTCTGCTATGGAAACAGAAAAAACACCACCAAATTGTATTCTAGATACTTTGTACACCAATTGCACCATCTTTTTTTATCTAAGACATTCGATTCTTCCACAGGTGGGAGCACATGAATTAGTATCATTTACTACTTGTAGTTTTCACTACAGACTTTCAGACTTATGGTACCTAAAGGAAATAGAATGCTTCTAGCTGGGTTTAAAAGCTACAAATAAACAGAGGAAATATACACTATTTTGAAAGTACCACTTGAGTGTTATGTATGTATTTCAATATTATGTTGCTAATTTTAATTGTTCAAGGTTAAGGAGCTTAAACCTCCTCCTCATGCATTCCTGAATCATCCATTACTCCCACACATACATTGTTTGATACAGCATAATCCTAAGTAAGTAAAGATGTGGCAAAATGAAAAAAAATAAAATAATGTTATACCATTCTCATCTAGGAATGGCATCAGTAGACAGATGTGAATAAAAGTAATGTGATTATAATTCTAAAAATCATATTTAATAAGATCCATTTATTATTAAATGAACATTAAATTATTTAATGTATAGTAAATCCTTAACACAATGAAAACTCTTAACGCACAGTGAGACCAAATTGAAGGTATTAACTGTTTTCTTCCTAATCCTTGCTTTAGTTGTTATTTCCACCAGACCGTCACTTTATTTTAAGGATATTGTAATAGCACAAAGCCATCAGCTTTACCATTAGAGAGATCTTCATTAAATTATCTTTGTTGTAATAAAGGTCATCTGGAGGAAATACTGGTCTGAATACAATAACAAATGTTAAGCTTTCTAGCATTTTCCACTTTTAGACACAAATTGAAAGAATCATTTATAATGTCAAAAACACTTTTTTCTAACTAATCTATTCTATGACTAAGACACTATTAGCAATAAAAGTAGATAGAGCAAATCTAAATGTGGAGAGAAAAAGTAATTTCTACTTATGTTTAAACAGATGAAAGCATGAATAGATTGAAAGCCTGAAATACTAGCTTGGGGGAATAATGTCACTTTCGGGGAGCAGGAGCAGGATATACCAGCCTTTAGCTCTACACACTCCCCCCAAGAGAAAAAATATATAGATAGTTATGTACAAACCAAAATAGCCCTGGGAGGGTTCAAGGGACCATTTAAGAAACTATGGCAGCACAGTGAAGCCAAAAAAAAAAAAAAAGAGAGAGAGAAAGAGAGAGTGAAAGAAAAAAAAATAGCCATATAGAGAAAACAGCTGCTGAAATCAGCATACCTGAGATGCGAGAAACATCTTTTTTGGCTAGAAACAAAAGCAGAAAGGGACTATCTGTATCAGCCACAAGGTGGAACCACCATGGCCCTCAGTAACCCACTCTGGCAGAAGACACTGACATTTTTTGCCACTGGAGTAAGCAACATCCCTTTCTGACAGAAAACCCAGAGAAAAAGATGAAGATGTACCATCTCCTCCACATCCCTTTTCCCCACCAAAAATGCACTGACTGTTGGGCCAAACCAGGATTGGAACTGCTACCTTTCTTAAACTGCATGTGTCTCTGACATATGAGCAGCAACCATTTCAAGAGCTCCCACATAAAAATGCTCATACTAAATTTATTCTGTTACTTAAGAGTGTTTATGGATTTGCATTCCATTTGTGGACTAACTATCTCACTGGATCTTGTTTCCTGCAGTAAGAGGTGGTTTGGGTCCTGCGGAAGGTCATTGTCTCAATTTGTCTGGTGTTTGCAGAAGAGATGTCTGCAAAGTAGTAGAAGATCAAATTGGTGCCCGCCGAAGAAGGATGAAGGGCTGTAGAGCGTGGTGGATTTTAATGCCAATTCCAACACCACTTATCATGTCAGATTATCAAGAACGCTTTAAACCTAAGTTGAAATGAAACTGAGACAGAATAAAAATACATCAAAAGTGCAGTTATTTGCATCTAAGAATATTAAAATATATATATTAAGTACTTCCATCTTGATAACCGTCTTGCATTTTCACGTATCAACATAAATGAATAAATCCTAATTTCAAATATACCCAAGTACTATTTCTTTGTGAGTCATTAACAGATCTTAACAAAACTTTTAAAAATGAGAAAATCATTACTTTTGTTTTCCAAGATGGTGGATTGAAGGCATTGTTAGTGTGCCTCTTGCACTTGGAAAGACAAAATGGTGTGTAGAGACTCACACTGTGAACTTTCTTTGAAGAAGCTACACAGGAATTTAACAGGAAAATTGAAATAAGCCACAGACCATTTGAAAGAAACAGCAGAATGCAGCTTACACCATAAGCTAGGCAGAAAATTGTAAGTTTCCAGGGTGTGACAGGAGGGTAAACTGACTCTAAGATATACACTTCCACTGGGAAACCTATCAATCCAGGCCGTGAGGGAAGGCCTTAACCCTACTCAGTGCTGGAGCTGATTTAGGGAAGAGTGGTGAGTATATGAGGAGTGGCATTGGGATGTGCTTTGAATCTCCAGCACATTCCCAGTTTCTGGTAGAATGGAGGGGAGCCATTTCTGATTCTACCTCAGACAGGACCTCCTAGAAGTCTGCCAGCTAACTCAGATGGTGGTCACAGGTTGAGACAACCTCCCAACTGAAATGTGTGATATAATCTTGACTGGGGACAAACTCCCCAGGCCAGAACTGAGAGGTGAGTGGGAAGTGTGCTGCAGCAGCAAGCACAGCAGCTGGGGGCCCCTGCTCTGCAGGTGGATCAGGAAGGGTGTGGCCTGAAGGTTGCAGTTGCTGTCTCCATAGGGGAGACTTATGGTATGGGCCAATTTTGAGTTCTGAGCTCAGACTTCTTGAAACTTAGCTAGCTACTCCCATTGGAACACTGTGGGTGTGAGACCTGCCTTGCCAAGTGTGTGGGAGCTGGATGGGGCTTACTACCAAGCTGCTACTCCCCATTCTTCACATGGACTCTCCTTGTACAGAGGCAGAGACAGCTTCACTTCTCTCTGGAGAATTACTCCAGTGGCCCAAGAACTGCCTTCCAATTCCCACTGGAGCCACTGCTTGTCCCACACATAGAGAGCCAGAGCATCACCTTACCTGACCTAGTTCCCACCTGGCTTTGCTCAACCACCTACCCTGGTAGATTAACACAAATAACAGAAGAAACTTTTAGAAGCTCTATGGCTCCACCTATTTCCTGAGACACCAGAGTGTCTCCCATGGGTAACATAAGGCAAGTCCAAATCTCACCACTACCATCACAGCTGGCAGTCTTTTGGAAGCACCACCTCCTGGCTGAAGGCCTACTGACAGTCCTTTACAGCATCTGCAGGTAGAATAACATAGCACCCAGGAAGGAGAAAAGTTGTGAGTGACCACAACTGTTACCATTGCTTGCATCATTCTGGCTAAGCAGGAGGCCCTGAGTCTGTCCATGTGATGAGTTCATTACTACTACACCTGGCATTTGAGAAATCCAATACACAACACACTAGGACTATTTATAACCGAGGAATCTTTCAGAGTCTACATCACTCCCCTGCCATCCCCATCTGATCAGCTGCTGATACACACTGCTGTGAGACTTGAGGACAGATTATATCACTGGATCCATTGCGGACATTCTTGAGCACCAGCCTGGTGTGCGGCAGCCCCACTGGGTAGCTAGACCCAGAGAAGCAGCAGCAGCATATGCAGTAATCTGAATTTCAGGGCCTCCTACTCTGAGGAAAGAGGAAGCGCACCACATCAAGGGAGCACCCTGGGGACAAAATAATCTAGATGGCCTTGAGTCCCAGAACATTCCACTTGTGGGAAGTCGTCTGGTGGTTTGTTTGTTTTTGTTTTTTTTCCAGCAGAGGAACATGTGCATGCTAGGCTCAGCGAGGAAAGTCTGTAGCTATATCTCAACAATCAGGCAGCCTTGATGCTCAAGAAGAGTCTTGGAGAATGGAGACTTATTTTCCATCTCATACACTACTGCAGACACAATAGTACTGTACTCAGAGCCAGTGTACTGAGGTGAGTGGCCATAAAACCTACTGAGACACCAGCCAGGACAGCTAAAGGAGTACTTGCATTACCACTCCCCCAACCCCAGGCAGCACAGCTTGCAGCTCCGAAAAAGACCGCCTCCTTCTGCTAGAGGAGATTAGAGGAAAGAGTAAAAAGGACTTTGTCTTGCATCTTGGATATCAGTTGAGCCACAGTAGGATAAGGCCCTGGTCAGGGTCATGAGGTCCCCATTGTGGATGTAACTAACTTTGTTTTTTTTTTTTTTAATTTTATAGGCTGATAGGCAGAAGGGACTTATCTCAAATAAGACTTTGGACTTGGAGTTTTGAGTTATGCTGGAATCAGTTAAGACTTTGGGGGACTGTTGGGAAAGCATGATTGGTTTTGCAATATATATAAAAGACATGAGATTTGGGAGGTGCCAGGAGCAGAATAATATGGTTCGGCTCTGTGTCCCCACCCAAACCTCATCTCAAATTATTATCCCCACACATCGACAGAGGGACCTGTGATCGCCATGTGTCGAAGAAGTTTACTTCATGCTATCCTCATGATAGTGAGTGAATTCTTAGGAGATCTGATGGTTTTAAAAGTTGGAGGTTTTTTTTTCTGCGCACTCACTTCTCTTTTTTGCCACCTTGTGAAAAAAGGTGCTTGCTTCTGTCTTGCCTTCCACCATGACTGTAAGTTTCCTGAGGCCTCCCCAGCGATGCAGAACTGTGAATTAATTAAACACCTTCCCTTTGTAAATTACCCAGTGTGGGGTAGTGTCTTTACGACAGTGTAAAAATAGACTAATACAGGTTCCCTGAAATATTCTGAGTCCCTTTGGAGGCAAGAATCTCTTTATACCAGCATGGTATACTGATGAAGTACATCCTGATCTCACGGGCTGAGAAATAATTTATACATACCCTTTATGTGTCAACAACTCTATGTGCAGGCTTTTGATCCCCAGAATGGGCTTTCTTGCCACATCTAGTCTATCAAATATTTTTCTAAGCCAACTCAATGTCTTTCATCCACACTGGGATAGGTCCTAAATTGCTGTCTGTTGCCCACCTGAGATAATGAGAAGTTGTTAAATTAGGTGTGTGTGACCCAGATACGTCTATCTGGAGTGGCAGGAGAGGGTCTATCTGTTCACAAGAGTCTCTGCAACATTTTCCAAGTCAGTTCAGAAGCTTATTGATTCACCTTTGCAGGCAATGTACCCATGAGAAAGGTCTCCAAAAATTTCTGACCTTCTGGAAATTTTAAAGTCTCTGCAGGTGTCCAGAGGTGACTGTAGCTGTACAGAAAGTCACTGCCTGGATAACTGGCCTGTTAAAGCAAAAGCAAAATATGCTAAGCCCACTAAGGATACCCAGAAGCCATGGTGTTCAGTTAATTTTTGTCTTTCTTGCAGGTGGAAGAATACTGAGGATTATGCCCTCCTATAGCCAATGAAGGTTACTCCAGTGCCTAGATGTACCAGTCAAGAGAGGCCATGGGAGAGCAGATGGCAGAAGGGCAGCCAGGTCCTTTCGCTGGGGTTTACTGCTTGTCATGAGCTCTGCTGCTGGGCAGCATGTGTGATTTCTGACTCCTGCCATGTCCTCAAGAAGCCTTGCCCCATCAGCCAGCTGTCCTACCTCCTGAAAGCTGGTGCATGTTTGTTAGCATGGAGATCCAGAGCAAGAGTCACTTTAGTATTTATCCATAGAGTCCCCATGTGTGCACATGCCTACCTGCAGGTTGTTTTTCCTGTTTTTCTGAATGTTAATCTTTGCCTTCTGGAACTCAATATTACCCCATTTGGCCAAATATGGGATAATTGTCAGGGGAAACTGCTCTTTAGGTCCCAAGTCCACAGGGTTAGTAGTACTATCAATATTAAAATTATTAATTATGGATATTAGTATCATAATAATCATCATCATTCCTGTTAATACTCATCAATATGTTTATTATTACTATCATTAAGATGGTTTATTAATGTTATTATTCAGTAATAAATGTTTAGTTTCTCCATTCACTCAGTCGAACTGGAGACTGACTCCAGATATGACTATGGATATGACTGCATATGACTATGAGGGTTACCCTGCAGATATAGACATGAACAGCTGTCCCAGAGACAGCTCTTGCAGCCACCAATTGCTCTTTCATAGGATGAGTTCCTTACAGGAGAGAAGGGCTGATCTCCATGATGTGGTTTCCTCAGGGTCTCATTAAGGGCTGGTGATACAAGAGCACTGCCTACCCCTCTTCCTCACGTGGGAGTGGTACATTCTCTGTTGTCATGGCTGAGATGGCTCCATCTTGAACATATAAATTCCAGGTTGTAGAAGCAAAAAAGCAAAAGATGCATTGGATCTGCATAGGGAACTGCAAGCCATCCTGCAACCTCAGGACACAGTCAGAAACAACCACGTGGACCACATCACCCAAGCTCAGCTGCATGGCTCTCCGTTGGGCTAGGACGAGGACCTCTTCCACCAGGCTCAACTGGAGTCCTATCCCTGGTCCCAGGACCACAAGGAGCATCTCTTTTTTTGGAATCACACTGCTCCATTCGAAGGACAGCCTTCAGTTCTCTGTCTTCAAAAGAGGCTGCAAATGGTGCAGATTGGGAGGGAGCCGCCAGCAGCATCACCCTCTAGAACTTTAAAATAAAAATGTCTCCCAGAGTGCGATATTATGCTGACCCTACCTAAAAGCACATTCCCTAGATGTTGCTTGTTGCCTGGAGTTTGAACAGCATTGTCCGAACTTTGCCCTTGAAAAAGGAAACTTACCTGGGGTAGTTGCAGGTGTAGGCCTAAATCCAGGTGTGAAGATCCTTGAACTGGGGGTGTTTCTGTACCTGTAGAGATTGCAGACTGGGAAAGGTATGGCTCTGTTCCTGCCAGACTCTCTAGAGGTTAAGAATGTGATCTGCAGAAAGATGTGAACTAGCACAGGCAACTGTAGAACATCTGCCCCCAAGAATCATAAATGCCTTTTCACTCATCCTGCAGAATGCACTCTCTACTTTAATGATAGTGTGGGATGTGACTTTAATTTCTAGGCATGGGGATTGATCTTAAGAAAAAGCAGGGAAGGTGCCTTACCTGTCCTGGGACTCTGCTCCACTTGCCAACATTTGAATGGATTCATTTGTGTGGTAGTCAAGCTACAGGAAATAAAGGGACCAGTCAGTCTTCCACACAATGACACAGAGGCCAATTATCACAAGTCCAAATCTCCATTTGTCATCCAGCTCACATTGCCGCTGTGGCACAAGGTCACATGCACTCGTGTCCAACTCCAAATAGTAGCTTCACATAGTATGTCAGCACTCTCCCATCCATCACCTCTTTTAGAAGGTCTTCCTCTGGATTGGAAATGGCCTGTGAGAAAAGATAATGACCACAGGAAGCAGTTGTTTTTTTAGGATCTGATCCACATGAGAAGGTAGGACATCTAATTTGGTCTGAGGACTTTAGCTATGCTAATATTTCAGGTAACTGACCCCTGTGTCTATAGATTTACAATGGGAATGGAGTGAGAGATGATGAAAACTGTTTCCTTTCCTAGTGAGTATGAGGCAGAACCCTTACATCATGCTCTAAGTTGTCTGTTCTCCATACAGAACCATCTCCCATTTAGAGAGAAGACATGGATTGTCAGTGGGAGCAAGCCTGAGACATGCCCGCTGGCAGCTCCCAGAAACCCCTGAAACCTGGCCACATCATGAAGTTTCCACTGTGGGTCTCATGCCTCTCTTGGTATCTTGAATTCAGAACATTTAATGTCATGGCAGGCCAGGGAACCTCCTCTGCTCTAGTTTGGCTCTCTATCGCATATTCACACACACAAACACACACACACACAAAGTCACACACACTCACACATCAACCTACTGGCAAACCAAGGTAGACACATACACACACACATACCTGCTCAATCCAGGCCAATATCCCTGACAACAACAATGCAAAAATTCCTAATAAAATACTAGCAAACAGAATCCAGCAGCACATCAAAAAGCTTATCCACCACAATCAAGTCGGCTGCATCTTTGGGATGAAAGGCTGGTTCAACATACACAAATGAATAAATGTAATTGATCACATAAACAGAACCAAAGACAAAAACCAGACAATTATTTCAATAGATGCAAAAATGCCTTTGATAAAATTCAGCATCCCTTCATGTTAAAAACTCTCAGTAAACTAGGTACTGATGGAACATATTGCAAAATAATAAGAGCTATTTATAACAAACCCACAGCCCACATCATTTTGAATAGGCGAAAGCTGGAAGCACTCCCTTTGAAAACTGGTACAAGACAAGGATGCCCTCTGTAACCACTTCTTTTCAACATAGTATTGGAAGTTCTCACCAGGGCTATCAGGCAAGAGAAAGAAATAAAGGGTATTCAAATAGGAAGAGAGAAAGCGAAGTTGTCTCTGTTTGCAGATGACATGACTTTATATATAGAAAACCCCATCATCTCAATTCAAAAACTTCTTGAACTGATAAGCAACTTCACCAAGGTCTCAAGATATTAAATCATTGTGCAAAAATCACAAGCATTCCTTTACATCAACAATAGTCAAGCAGAGAGCCAAATCAAGAATGAACTCCCATTCACAATTGCTACAAAGAGAATAAAATACCTAGGGATACAGCTAGGAGTACAAGGGATGTGAAGGACCTCTTCAAGGACATATGTAAACCACTGCTCAAGGAAATAAGAGAGGACACAAACGAATGGAAAAACATTCCATCCTCAAGAATAGGAAGAATCAATATTGTGAAAATGGCCATACTGCCCAAACTAATTTATAGATTCAATGCTATACCCATCAAGCTACCATTGACATTTTTCACAGAATTAGAAAGAACTATTTTAAATTTCATATGAAATCAAAGAATACCCCGTATAGCCAAGACAATTGTAAGCAAAAATAACAAAGCTGGAGGCATTACGCTACCAAACTTCAAACCATACTAGAAGGCTACAGTAACCAAAACAGCATGCTACTGCTGCCAAAACAGACATATAGACCAATGGAGCAGAACAAAGACCTCAGAAATAACACCACACATCTACGACCATCTGATCTTTGACAAACCTGACAAAAACAGGCAAGGGAGAAAGGATCTCCTATTCAGTAAATGCTGCTGGGAAAACTGGCTTGCCATAGGCAGAAAACCAAAACTGGACCCCTTCCTTACACCTTATACAAAAATTAACTCAAGACGGATTAAAGACTTAAATGTGAAATCCAAAACCATAAAAACCCTAGAAGAAAACTTAAGCAATACCATTCAGGACATAGGCATGGGCAAAGACTTCATGACAAAAATGCCAAAAGCAATTGCAACAAAAGCCAAAATTGACAAATTGGATCTAATTAAACTAAAGACCTTCTGCACAGCAAAGAAACTATCATCAGCATGAAAAAGCAACCTACAGAATGGGAGAAAATTGTTGCAATCTGCCCATCTGACAAAGGTCTAATAACCAAAGTTGACAAGGAACTTAAACATATTTACAAGCAAAAAAACAAACAACCCCATCAAAAGTGAGCAAAAGATATGAACAGAAACTTATCAAAATAAGACATTTATGCAACCAACAAATATATTTTTAAAAAGCTCAACAACACTGATCATCAGAGAAATGAAAATCAAAATTACAGTGAGATACCATCTCACACCCATCAGAATGGTGATTATTAACAAATTAAGAAACAATAGATGCTGGTGAGGCTGAGAAGAAAGAGGAACGCTTTTACACTGTTGGTGAAACTGTAAATTAGTTCAACCATTTTGGAAGACAGTAGGTCGATTCCTCAAGGATCTAGAACCAGAAATACCATTTGACCCAGCAATCCCATTACTGGCTATGTACCCAAAGGAATATAAATCATTCCACTATAAAGACACATGCACACGTATGTTTATTGCAGCACTATATACAATAGGAAAGACATGAAACCAACCCAAATGCCCTTCAGTGCTAGATTGGATAAAGAAAATGTGGTACATATACACCAAAAAATACTATGCAGTCATAAAAAGGAATGAGATTATGTCTTTTGCAGGCACATGGACGAAGCTGGAAGCCATCATACTGAGCAAACTAACACAGGAACAACAACAACAAAAAAAACAAATACCGCATGTTCTCACTAATAAGTGAAAGTTGAACATTGAGGAAACAAGGACACAGTGAGAGGAACAACACACAACACGGCCCGTTGAGGGCTGGGGGTGAGGGAAAGAAACTTACAGGATAAGTCAATAGGTGCAACGAACCACCATAGCAAAGGATACCTATATAACAAACCTGCTCATTCTGCATATGTATCCTGTAATTTTTAAATTTAAAAAGAGGAAATAGATACATATATACATGGATACATACATACATACACAAGTACATACTTTTGAAAAACGTCTATACAGCTCAGATCTTCATTCCTGGTAAGCCAAGGAACCTGGAGAAACACCAGAATTCTGTCCCTCTGAGAATGCTGGACAGGTTTACCTTCATCAGCATAAAATTTTGGAACAAATGTGGTAACTGCAGGTTCTCCCCACAATGAGTAACTGAAAATTGAGGCAGTATTTCAGATCCTAAAAAAAATAATGAAGTAATTCGCCACACATTTGGGTTGTTTTTGCCTTTTCCTACTATGAAGAGTGCTAGTAGGAAGAATGGTGTACAAGTATCTGTTTGATTCCCTGCTTTTAGAATCCTTTGCTTGTTTGTGTGTTTGTCTGTTCTTTCTTGAGACAGGATGTCACTCCAGTCAGCCAGGCTTTTCCAGTGTGTAATTTTTGTTGTTTCCTTTTGTCAAGTTTTAGAAGTTGTTATTTTATTTCTATTGAATTTTAAGGCATTTTTAGATATGTATTAAAACATTATCACACATGTCGTGTGTTACATTGCAATTATTTTCATCGTTCCTTTAAGAAACAAAAGTTTTTACCTTAGATATCTTCCAATTTGTGAAGCTTTTCGGATTTTGACTTTTTAAAAAATTCTGTCATATACAAGAAACCTTTGGATTAAAAATGCCATGAATATTTCTCTTTTCTTGCAGTCATAACTTCGGTGGATGTCATCAATTAGTCTCTGGGTTATAGCATGTTTTCTTGAAAGTGTTTCACAATCTATTTTGGGCATTGAGAATTTCAACAAACTTAAGTGAATGTTTCTACATTCACTATTGGGGGGAATAGTCCCATTTGATGCTTTATTATTTACATATCTTGCTTCCACAAGACCATTTCATGCAAAGACTTGTCTTCTCCCCAATGCCAGATCATTACAACATGATATGGAATCAACTGGCCAAAAATGGGAAGGTTATCTCTGGAATGTCTATTTGACTCCATTGATCTCTCCATCTTAATTAAGACAAAGTATATGCTGTATTAATTACATAACATTGCTGCAGATTCTCAAGTCAGAAAGTGTAGTTATAACTTCTTGTCATTTAGTCGGTGAAAGAATGATTTATCTCACAGATGCACATGCTTGGAAGTACTTCTCAATGCATACACACACATCCAGAAACAAACACACAAATACACACATACACACAAACTGTTTAATATGTACACAATTGTTAGCTAGCATTGTTTCACATGAAATAAGGCAAATATTTAGCCCCTATCCTAACCCGGTTCCACTCCTATCATATTTGACCATAATACTGACAAGTAAATCTGCTTCAAATCTTCCATAATCACAATGTAAGCTGTGTCCATTAAATTCTCTGAGGAATGCAAGAGGATACAACCTAAGACAAAAAAATTAATTGAATCCTGATATTTCATTAGTAAATAGGGTAATTGAGGGATAAATGTAATGGTTTCTGTGGGTGGACAGTAGTTAAATAAGGGCTGATGCAGCAAGATACTTAATTATTTAAAGGTGTTTGAAAGAAATTGAAACACAAGAGTGGGTGTATTCAACTAAAATAAAATCAGAAAGCCCCGAAATAAATCTCATTTTGGGGGTAAAAAAATGGCATTAGAGGAGATTCTTGGTCAATCATCCAGCTGTGAAAGTTGCATCTTGGAAGCAGGATCCCTGTAATGCAACGACACTTGTTTATCAGTGGTGGTCTTTCAGTGGAAAAGATTTTGAAGAATGGCTCCTTCCTTTTGTGTATTTGACGATTAGATTTCATGCCAAATCTTGGGTTTTAAACTCTATTTAAACGTTAACAGAATTAAATAAAATGGTGAAAAACCAAGAGATTCTTTGATTTGGAATCATCACATATGCATTTCTTGTTAGGTACAGTTATCAAAGATGACCTACTGGAGAGACGCAATTTTGGAGAACGGCCCTTACTTTTGTATATTTGTTGATTAGATTTCATAGTCCATTTCTCATTAGGTACAGAGATCAAAGTTGACCTACACAAGAGTAGAGAGGTCCAGGACAGAACTCAGGGCTCCATAGAACCACAGAATCTTGGGTGCAACTTTGCTCAAGAACAAAAATGTGCTTATTCAGAGTGTTTCTGTGTGACATGTGTGTGAACTACAGTGCAATGAGCATGACACGCAGGCAGGATATCAATTCGGCTCACCTCAAAAGCAGTTATGAGCATTAAAGGACACCAATGCCCAGGTCCCGGTTAAAGAGATGAGACTCTCCCACACCAGGTGTGAAGCCACTACATCTGGATTGCTCATGCTTCTGGGATCATTCTCCTGAAAATGGTGGCTCCTTTCTCCCTGTGGAGCATCTTTCTAAGCAGTGCCCTTTCTTCCCCCAGGACACTTTACATCAGGCACAGGAAGCCTTCTGATGGAGCACACCTGGCCCATGAAAAGACAAGGGAAAGAAACGGGGCCAAAGGACACAGTCCTCTCATTCCAGCATCCTCCTTAAAATTATCCTAATTTCATGGGCCCTGAAGCCAGGGCTGTTTCTTTACACCTCGAGGCCTTGGCGCCGGGCCTCAATTCTGCCCTGTTCCTTACAGTCTAAGACACGTTGGGAAAATCCCTACAGCCAGGATCTTCATTCCCGGTAAGCCAGAGAGCCTGAAGACACACCCAAATTCTGTCCCTCTTACTTCAGGGAACATGTCCACTTTCATCAGCATTACAATTTTTGCACAAAATGTGCCAACTGCAATTCCAGCATACAATGCATAACTGGAAATGGAGGGAAGATCTCAGATCATGAACAATCGATTCGAGAATCCAGGAGATACAGGGCTTATTATTGCCTTTTCCCACTGAAACAAGGGCCAGTATTAACAATGCTGTGCTGTCCACTGTTTCACTCCCTGCTTTTAAAAGTCTCCGATGTTTCTTCTTGAGACAGGGCCTCACTTCCGTGTCCCGGGCTTTTCTAAGGTATAATTTTCGTTGTTTCCTTTTGTCAAAATTAGAACTTTTTATTTCATCTCTATGAAACGTTGATCCATTATCACATACGTATGGAAATAGTATCACCCATGCTGTGAGATACGTTGTTTTTATTTTCGTCAGTTCTTTAATAAACAAAAGGTTATAGTTGGGATACCTTATGATTTCTCAAGTTTTTTGTTTCATGTTTTCTTAAACTGCCGTCGCACGTCCGAAAACACTCCCTATACAATGTCATGACCATCTCTCTTTTCTGGCACACATAAATTTGCGGAATGTCATCAATTAGTCTATCGGTGATTGCATGATTTCCCCAAAGACTTTCACACTCTACATTGTGCGCTGAGTATCTCTTCAGATTTCAGTGCATGTTTCTACCACTTGGTGCTTTATTACTTGGCAATCTAGCTTCCACAAGAGCATTTCATGCAAAGACTTCTCCTGTTCTCCACTGGCAGGTAATTTCTCTCGGATATAGAGTCAATAGGCTGAACGTGGAAAGGTTATCGCTGGAAGGTCTGTTTGATTCCACGGATCTCTCCTTCCTTATTAAGGAAAAAGATACACTGTGCTAATTACTATACTTCATTGACTATTCTCAGGTCAGAAAGCGCACTTCAGACTTCTTGTCCTTCCGTCGCTGAGAGGATGATAGTAGCTGCCAAAAGTACATACTTGGAAGTACATCCCAGCACAAACACACACACACACACGTACACAAACACACATACTCACACGGTTTCATAGGTAAAGATTTCTTCCCTGACATTGTTTTACCTAAAATAAGGCATCTATGCGCCCACTGTCCCACCCGGTTATACTCATGTATGTGCCTATCATCCTGAGGAGTAATTTGAAGCAGGTGTTCTAGAAATCATGATGTGGGCTGTGTCTGTTGAATTCCCAGCGATGCAAGGGGACACACCCTGTGACTCATTCCTTAATTGAGTGCTGATATATGATTGGTTTATCGTGCACCTGATGTGTGGGTGGGGTGTCCGCGGTTGGTGGGGGTGAGTTATGGAAGGGCTGATGCGGCCAGAGAGCTCGTCATTTGAAGACTCTCTCAGAAGAGACAGCGTCTTTCTGCAACCTGCTGTCCCAGCAGAAAAACCTTGTGATCCTTGTTTCAGGCAACATGGAGGACGACTCACTCTACTTGGGAGGTGAGTGGCAGTTCAACCACTTTTTGAAACTCACATCTTCTCGGCCAGATGCAGCTTTTGCCGAAATCCAGCGGATTTCTCTCCCTGAGAAGTCACCACTCTCATCTGAGACCCGTGTCGACCTCTGTGATGATTTGGCTCCTGTGGCAAGACAGCTTGCTCCCAGGGAGAAGCTTCCTCTGAGTAGCAGGAGACCTTCTGCGGTGGGGGCTGGGCTCCAGAATATGGGAAATACCTGCTACTTGAATGCTTCCCTGCAGTGCCTGACATACACACTGCCCCTTGCCAACTACATGCTGTCCTGGGAGCACTCTCAAACGTGTCATCCTCCCAAGTGCTGCATGCTCTGTACTATGTAAGCTCACATCACAGGGGCACCTCCACCATCCTGGTCATGTCATCCAGCCCTCACAGGCATTGGCTGGTGGCTTCCATAGAGACAAACAGGAAGATGCCCATGAATTTTTCATGTTCACTGTGGATGCCATGAAAAAGGCATGCCTTCCCGGCCACAAGCAGGTAGATCATCACTCTAAGGACACCACCCTCATCCACCAAATATTTGGAGGCTACTGGAGATCTCAAATCAAATGTCTCTACTTCCACGGCATTTCAGACACCTTTGACCCTTACCTGGACATCGCGCTGGATATCCAGGCAGATCAGAGTGTCAAGCAAGCTTTGGAACAGTTGGTGAAGCCCGAAGAACTCAATGGAGAGAATGCCTATCTTTGTGGTCTTTGTCTCCAGAGGGCGCCGGCCCCCAAGACGTTAACTTTACACACTTCTGCCAAGGTCATCATCCTTGTCTTGAAGAGATTCTCCGATGTCACAGGCAACAAACTTGCCAAGAATGTGCAATATCCTGAATGCCTTGACATGCAGCCATACATGTCTCAGCAGAACACAGGACCTCTTGTCTATGTCCTGTATGCTGTGCTTGTCCTCACCGGGTGGAGTTGTCACAACGGACATTACTTCTCTTATGTCAAATTCAAGAATGCCAGTGGTATAAAATGGATGATGCCGAGGTCACTGCCTCTGGTATCACTTCTCCCCTGAGTCAACAGGCCTATGTCCTCTTTTACATCCAGAAGAATGAAATTGGAAGACCCAGTTACAGTGTGTCCATAGGCAGGGAACCAAGAGCTCTTTGTGTTGAAGACAAGTGAATTGTGTGTGAAATAAAATGTCATGAATAAATCTTGCAGCAGAGTATTTATTTGTCTCACTTTTTAATCAGTGAATGAGCTTTAACGAATATCAATGCCTAGTGCCTACCCTCCAGAGATAAGAACTTCCAGTCTCTCATGTGTAACCATGGCACCTGGATTGCTCATGATTCTGAAGAGAATTCTCCTGTCCCCCAATGTTTCAGAATCACTTCAGGTGGTGGAAACAGATAACTCATCAGTCCCTTTCTCTCTCTTTTCTCTTCACTCGAGAAAACTCTCACTGAGTTCAAGGAAAATCCTATGGTTTACTAGGGAGGAAGAGTTTTTTCAGGAGTGAAAATGGTGGCTCCTTCCTCCCTGTCAAGTCTCTTCCTCAGGATTTCCCCTTTTTCTCTTCAGGACTCTGCTCATCAGGCCTGAGATGCCCCCTGGTTGCGCATACCTGGCCTATGAAGGAGTATGGCGAAGGAATGGTTCCAAAGACCAGACTATGCTCACTCCGCCATCACCTCTGACACTATGCTGACTTCATGAGCGCTGGGTCAGAAGCTGTTTTCTTTACACCTCTAGGCCTTGCCTCATGGCCTAAAAACGTCCCCATTTCTTATATCTCATAAATTTTGACAAAACCCTCATGGCCTAAATCTTCATTTCTCATAAGCCAAAGGGAGATACACCAGAATTCTCTCCCTCTGAGACTGCAGGACATCTCAGCTTCCATCAACATGAAATTTTGCACCAAATATAGTTACTGCAGTTCCACCTCACAATGAGTAACTGGAAGTTCAGACAACATCTCAGACTCTATACAGTTTCTGGCCAAGCTCATTTGGTTTGACAATGCTTTTACTCTATAAATCAGCTGTGAGAACACTTAGGATTCATATTATTTAGTCTTTTAATCAGTCTGTTATTATTTTCAATGTATTTACTAGACTTTAGTTTAATATTTCTGATAAACTTTGATGCAAAAATTCTCGATATAAGAGTGGCAAACCATATCCAGCAACATATCAAAAAGCTTATCCACCAAGATCAAGTCAGCTTCTTCCCTTTGGTGCAAGGCTGGTTCAACATACCCAAATCAATAAAAGTAATTCACCTTGTAAACAGAACTAAAGACAAAAACCCCATGATTATTTCAGTAAACTCAGAAAGGATCTTTGATAAAATTCAACATTCCTTTATGTTAAAAACCTCATGAAACTAGGTATTGATGGAACATATCTCAAAATAATAAGAGCCATTTTTGACAAACCCACAGCCAATATCATATTGAATAGGCAAAAGCTGGAAGCAATCCGTTTGAAATTCGGCACAAGGCAAGGATGCCCTCTCTCACCACTCCTATTCAATATAGTACTGGAAGTTCTGGCCAAGGCAATCAGGCAAGAGAAAAAAATAAAGCATATTCAAATAGTAAAAGAGGAAGTTGAACTGTCTTTGTTTGCAGATGACATGATCCTATATCTATAAAATCCCATCATCTCACCCCAAAGATTATTAAACTTATAAGCAACTTCAGTAAAGTCTAAAGATACAAAATCAATATGCAAAAATCACAAGCAATCTTATACACCAACAATAGACAAGAAGAGAGCCAAATCACAAATGAGTTCCCATTTACAATTGCTGCAAAGTGTATAAAATACCTAGGAATACAGCTAACAAGGCAAGTGAAGGACCTCTTCAAGGAGAACTACAAACCACTACTCAAGGAAATAATAGAGGATACAAACAAATGGAAAAACATTCCATGCTCATGGGTAAGAAGAATCAATATCATGAAAATGCCATTCTTCCCAAAGTAATTCATAGATTCAATGCTAGTCCCATAAACTACCATGGACATTCTTTACAAAATTAGAAAAAACTACTTCAAAATTCATATGGAATGAAAAAAGAGCGCATATACCCAGGACAATCCTAAGCTAAAATAACAAAGTTAGAGGCATCATGCTACCTGACTTCAAACTATATTACAAGGCTACAGTAACCCAACAGCATGGTAGTGGTACAAAACAGACACATAGACCAATGGAATGGAATAGATATATCATAAATAAGATTGCACATCTACAACCATTTTATTTTTGATGAAAACAAGCAATGGGGGAAGGATTCCCTATTTAATAATAAATGGTGCTTCAAAAACTGGCTAGACATATGCAGAAAACTAAAACTGTACCCCTTCCTTATACCTTATACAAAAATGAACTGAAAATGGATTAAAGACTTAAATGTAAAACCCAAAACTGTAAAAAATCCAACCCCATATAAAAGTGGGCAAAAGCTGGGTACAGTGGCTCATGCCTGTAATCCCAGCAGTTTGGGAGGGTGAAGTGGGCAGATAACTTGAGGCCAGGAGTTCAAGATCAGCCTGGCCAAGCTGGTGAAACCACGTCTCTACTGAAAATACAATAAATTAGCCGGATGTAGTTGTGCGGGCCTGTAATCCCAACTACTCTGGAGCCTGAGAGAGAAGAATCGCCTGAATCTAGGAGGCAGAGGTTGCAGTGACCCGAGGTTGTGCCACTGAACTCCACCCTGAGTGACAGAGCAAGACTCTGTCTTAAAAAATTAAAAATTAAAAATTTCAAAAGTGGGCAAAGGACATGAACAGACACTTCTCAAAAGAACACATTTATGCAGCCAACAAACATGAAAAAAAAGCCCAACATTATTGATCATTAGAGAAATACAAATGAAAACCGCAGTGAGATACCATCTCATGCCAGTAGAATGGTGATTATTAAAAAGTCAAAAAACAACAGATGCTGGTGAGACTGTGGGGAAATAGGAACACTTTTACACTGTTTTTGCGAATGTAAGTTAGTTCAACCACTGTGGAAGACTGTGGTGATTTTTCAAAGACCTAGAATCAGAAATACCATTTGACCCAGCAATCCCATTACTGGGTATATACCCAAAGGAATATAAATTCTTGTATTATAAAGATACATGCATGCGTATGTTCATTGCAGCACCATTCACAATAGCAAAGACATAGAATCAACCCAAATGCCCATCAATGATAGACTGGATACAGAAACTGTGATACATATACACCATGGAATACTATGCAGCCATAAAAAGGAAAGAGATCATGTCCTTTGCAGGGACATGGATGAAGCTGGAAGTCATTATTCTCAGCAAACTAATGCAGGAATGGAAAACCAAATATACATGTTCTCACTTATAAGTGGGAGATGAACAATGAGAGAACATAAACACAGGGAGGGGACAACACACACTGGAGCCTGTCTGGGGGTGAGTGGGGAGGGAGTGCATCAGGATAAATAGCTAATGCATGTGGGCTGAATACCTAGGTGATGGGTTGATAGGTACAGCAAACCACCATGGCACACATTTACCTATGTAACAAACCTGCACATCCTGCACATGTATCCCAGAACTTAAAATGAAATAAAATAAAGTTTTAAAAAACTTTATTTTTTCTAACCTTCCAAAATGCAGGGATTACAGGCGTCAGCCACCATGCCTGGCCCAGTTTTAACATATCTGAACAAGATTTAAGACATCAGTTTGAAAAGAGCCCCTCTATGGCAGCAACATGAATTCTGTCAAACCTGAAGCAAGAACAAACATCAAATTTACGGTGAAGCTGGGGTACAAAAAATGGTGAAATAAATTATTCCTTATGAAAAGTCTATGGGAAAAATGACCTGAAGAATCAATCATTTGCAAATGGATACCTTATTGTAAGAAGAGATAATACAATGTTGAAGATGAAGTCAACAGAGGAAGGACATCCATACTAATTTTTGAGAAAAAAAAAATCGTTTGTATGCCCTAATTGAGGGGGATTGATGATTAACAAGAGATATTATAGCCAACACCACAGAGATCTCAATTAGTTCAGCTTACACAATACTGACTGTAACGTGAAAGTTGAGAAACTTTACATTTGATGAGTCCCAAATACCCTTGTGCCTAGATCAGCAGTGGACAAAAGCAGAGCTATTAGTGACTGTTTTGAGCAAGTGGAATCAAGATCCTGAAGCATTATTTTGAAGAATTTTAACAGGGAGTGAAACTGGCTTTATCAATAAGATCCTGAAGACAAAGCACAATTCAAGCAATGGCTACCAAGAGGTAGAAGTGGTCCAGTCAAAGCAAAAGCAAATTTCTCAAAAGCAAAAGCCATGGAGGTTTTGGGGATGCTCAAGTCATTTTGCTTGTTGACTTTCTGTAAGATCAAAGCACTATAACATCTGCTTACTAGGAGAGTTCCTAGAGAAAACTAGCAAATACTTTTGCAGAAAAGCGCCCTGTAAAGCTTCACTAGAGAGTCCCTCTGCACCACAACAACACTTCTGTTCCTTCCTTTCATCAAACATGGGTAATTTTGTAAGAGTTTTCATGGGAAATTATTAGGCACCAACATTACAGTCCTGATTTGGTTTCTTCTGACTATTTTTTCCATAATCTTAAAATAACTGTAAAGGGCACCCATTTTTCTTTAGGTAATAATAGAAGACTGCATTGACACGGTTAAATTCCCATCACCCTCAGTTCTTTAGCAATGGACTGAATGGCTGGGATCATCCCTTAATGGAGTGTCTTGATCTCAGTAGAGCTTATATTGAGAAATAAAGTTTATATTTATATTTTTATTGTTAATTCCATTTTTCACTGACATTTTTAAATCCCTTCACAATTCACGTTTTTCTCAAAGGTATTTAAATTTAGAAATCATATCAAGTGTGAAATAAAGAAAATTATATAGACAGAGGGAGAACAGAATCTATAAATATGCATGTTTGTGTACATACATCCATATACATACATATGTGTGTGCATGCAGTAATTTTATTCTCCTAAAGCAATGCCTCTGCCTTCCACCCTCATTGCACATGTCCTAGTCCTGTGATGTCCCTGGAACTGAGCACCTGATTTCCTTCTCTGCCTCCCACATGAACAGGGAATAGAAATGGAAACCACGCTCTGTGGTTGCTGTTGTGAAAATCCATGTTCCCCACAGGCTGAGTTTGGCATCTTACATTCTACTTCCCATTGTAAAAAAGCAAGCAACAAACAAAAACTACAAAAGAAAAAATGAAATAGTTGAAAGTCTAGAGCCACAGAGTTTCCGGATCCACCCACCGCCCACGGTGACCTCCACAGCCCTCCAGGCCTGAGGACAGTTATGCCTGAACAGCCTGCCTCTTCACCATCCACGCAGGAAAGTGACTTTAAACTTCAATAGCTATTACTCTGTTCCACAAGGAACCAGGTCAACATTCAAAGTCAGTGGTCTGACAACTCTAAGCTTTGGCCAGAAAGTATTGGAAACCTTTAACGTGTAGTCGATGAAGCGGCCCGGCCCCACTGCACACAACACACTCAAAGGGACTCAAAGGAAGAGACTCAGGATCCACTGGGTGGAAGTGAGGACAGACCCAGAAACACAGGGGGTGGGAGGGGGTCAAACCAGGAAGGCTCAGGACCTGACCTCCTCCTAGGCCCTGCCCCTCCGGAACTCGCAGTTTTTTCTGACCCAGAAGGGATTTCACTGGTGGAAAAGAAGTTCAGTATTTCTGGTCCAGCCCAGTAAGCTGCCCCCGTTGCCCAGCCTTCCACACCCCTGCAGACGTCACAATCCCTGCACCCACTAACCTGACAAGGGAGCTATGCATCACCTGGAGACAGTCCTAGGCCTGCACTCCTGTGATGGGTTCCAGGGTCTGTGTCCATTTCTGGTTAAAATTGCTTTAAGGCTGGTCGCTGTCTTGGCCTTCCCTGTTTCCTCTCTGTTCACTTCTCCCCTCCTCACTCCATGTGAAGTTTTTACTCAGGAGATGGATTATCACCCCTCTTGCAATATCAAGGACAGTGCCAGGACACCGCACCATCCTCTTGACCCTGGGATTCTGTAGAACTCAGTCTTCTCCTGAGGTCCCCTCCCTCCCTACCTCATTTTTTCCACACTTCTGGGGCTTGGGCCAGCTACACCTCAGGCTTCCTCTTCACAGTCACAGAGTGAGGGAGCCCCCTTCATCCTTGGGCTTTGGCCACAGCTCACCTGCTGCAGGACACTCAGCAGCTTTCAGTAGTTCTTCCAGACATCCAGTTGGAATTGGGAGTTCCTGGAAGGAAAGCAGGAACCCAGAATTACACTGAATTCTAACACCAGGGCCCAGATTCCCCTTCTGCATGGGACACTAAGCTGCAAACACTACATAGGCACTTAATGCTCAGCTGTCCTTCTAACATCTGGTCCAATTGTGTCCCTCCTCCTTGGAATATCTCAGAAAATGTATCTCCACCTAGAGTTGTTTGAAAGCATCATCCTATGTGATTCCAGACCATCAAGGGGTGCAATGGGTCCTCACCAGTATTTCCACTCTGCTTGGAAGACTTAGAAAATCCTGAGGCTGCTCAGAGGGTCAGATTCCCATCTCTGTGTTTCAGTAAAAGTTCAGTCTTCCCCGGACAAGTGAGGAGACAGAAAATGTCTATTCTCTGGCACATCTTTTGCAAGCAATGGCGGCTCCCAGGAATCAAAACTATGAACGAATATATTTTTGAGACTCTGGTCAAAAGAAGTGTCATCCTGCAATTTCAGGTAGGATGGAGTGGTTCTGCGGCTCCTGAGGTGATTTTGAAAAATCTTGACTCTCGGAAGGACCAAGGAGGACATTTCCGGCATTTCCAGTCCAGGAAGAGTGACTGATGGACCTCCAGTGTTACTTCGGAAACTTTCTGTTGGACAGCTTTGTAATAAGAGGATCTTGCTTTGGCTTTCCGGCCTTCACATAGGTTGTTTAGATCATGGAAGTGTTTCTGCATTTCTGCATAGGCTCAGGATGCCTTCTGAAGTCGTCCCTGCAATTATGAGACAGTTGCTTTCTCCAGAGGTCACTTAGAATAATACAGGAGGCTTCACCCTCAAAGGGACACCAGACAATATAGCCACAGTCCAGCCAAGATTATCTGTATTTACTTACCTGTAAAGTAACACTCCTAGTTATCTCCGTTAACTTGGATATCTTTCATGAATAGGGAAACTCTAGTGATTGTTATATAACAGCTGCCACAAAAATTAACCAATAAAAACAAATGATAAATGAAAAATAATTAATAATCATGATAATGAATGCAATGACCTAAATAGTACGAATTTTAATACTGGTGACAATATGAATATAAGGATACAAAAATTAATGTGGAGCTTCCCCTAAATATATGAAAACTTCACAAACTGTGTCCTCCTTGTGTAATTTGGAGTCAGAGTCAAAGAATTTCTCTATGAAATGTGTTCCATGATGGCAAACATCAAAAACAGGAGGTGAAAGAAAAGCAAGCCACAGGAGGCCATGGGCTAATATGAACATTTGTGTGCAAACCTCTCTCATCAAGAACTACCAGCCAGAGGTGAAGGGACTGTGATTTGTGTCTTGCCCACCACTGGGCACACAAAAGCTTTCAGTAGTGCAACCAGATGGCTGGTTTGGCCTGGCTCCCTGCAAGGAAGACACGTCTCTGATCCCTACCAGCCCATCAGTCCTGGAACTCAGAATCCTACACGCAGTACACATGAAGCTCCAATTCCATAGCTGACTTTACCTCCTTACTGTCCTTCTGCCATCTGGTGTTTCAGGTGCTCTCCAGATCTGGACTTCTTGGCTCCCCTACATTTACCAAGTGAATTCAGGATGTATCATTCTCAGTCTTCTCCTGCCAGTCCAAAGTGAAACTCACCAATATAGGCATACCCTGGATGGGCTTCCTTGGAATATTTCGAAAACAATGAGCTTGCTCGGGGTTGGTGTGAGCTCTAGGATTAGAGTTCAGTCTCCCCTGGAAGCCTGAGAGGACTTAGAATAGTCCCAAAGGCCTAAGCAGTCCAATCTGTCCTGGAAACATCAGGAATGATATACTCGGTCTTCCTGAGGCTCCAAAACTTTTCTAAATAAACTCAGAGGTTACAGAACCATTTTTCTCTTGGGAACTGAAATGGAGTTATTTGCCTTCTGCCAGCATCTCACTTTTTTTTTCTCTAAGTTAGCTTTTGAGCCCAGAAGTAGATATTCCTTCTATTTGATTTACACAGGGAGCTTCCTAGAATGCCCGTGCCTCTGGATAGTTTCTGCATTCACTCAGTTATTGACAAAATGCTGCAGTTCTACTGAAAATCTTTGAGATGACCATTTGATCACCTGAGTAACTTTAGAATGTGTCTTCTATGGAAGCCCTGGAGCCTCCCTTCTGGTATTTCATACATTGCTGGTACCAAGTACCCAGGGTGAAACCCTCCATCAGACATTGTTGGCAATTCCAGTATGGAGATGACACTAACGTGATGGGGCTCAAGAATCAGATGGTAGAAGACCAGCTGGGAGGTGAAGTCTCAGTAGGCTAGGGGCTTAATGTTCGATGAACACCAGAATTCTAAGACTCAGGAGGTGGGTGTGGATGTGTCTGCCTAGTGCCTCTCATCTACAGCCTGGACCAGCTATTTCTTGGGGTGAACTACTGAAGGCTTTTGTACGACCTGTGTCAGGCAAGACTCTGGCCAGACCATTTGCCATAGTGCATTTGTAATGTATTTCCACATGGCACAGGTATCTCCACTTTTGCCCATGTTCTCATGTGGCTCAGAATTATTCTCCCTGCTGCCACTCTTCTTTGCCATCACAGAATATATTTCAAGATGTGGCCCTAAGCTTCTCCATCTAATCAATAACATGAGGGCTAGTATGGGAACATTGTCACAGGCTTACAGGAATATGTTCTTAAATATCTGCTTTTTTATTACTCTCTTCATTAAATTGACTTTTGTATCATCACCATTATGATTGTTATTAATGTTATTATTATATTGGTACAGTTCTTTATCATGGATATATTTGTGGTCATTTTTATGCAATGTTGAATAACTGTTTCATGTTCCTGAAGACTGTTGAATTTGCTGAAGATGATTAAAAGACAACCTTAAAACATAAATACCACAGCAACCCCAGGACTCCTACTGTACTGCCTGGTGTCCTGTAGAAGAATGGGCTTCCTGAATTACTCTTTTATTTTTCAGGCAAGTACCTATTCATACCAGCATAGGAGACTGATGAAGTGCACCCTCATCTTGCCATGGGCTCAGAAAGAATTCATATATATGCTTTATGTGATAGCAACACTATGTGTAGGCCTGTGAGCCCTAGAATGCACTTTCTTTCACCAACTAGTGCACCTAACAGTTTTCTAAGTCAAATCCCCTCTCCATGCTTGGATAGGTCATGAATGGCTTTCTGTTACCCACCTAAGATGAAGGGATATTGCTAAATCAGGTTTGTGGCCAAGAAACTTTTACCTGGAGTGGCAGGAGAGGGCTTACCTGTTCACCAGAGTGTCTGCAACATTTTCTTTTTTCTTTTATTTACTTATTTATTTATTTTTATTTTTATTTTATTTTTTTTCAGATGGAGTCTCGCTCCGTCCCTCAGGCTGGAGTCCAGTGTCGCGATCTTGGCTCGCTGCAACCTCCAACTCCCAGGTTCAAGCGATTCTCCTGTGTCAGCCTCCTGAGTAGCTGGGATTACAGGTGCGTGTCACCACACCCGGCTAATTTTTGTAGTTTTAGTAGACAGGGGGTTTCACCATGTTAGCCAGACTGGTCTCAAACTCCTGACCTCATGATCCGCCTGCCTTGGCCTCCCAAAGTGCTGGGATTACAGGCATAAGCCACCGCACCTGGCCTCTGCAACATTTTCTAAGTCAGTATAGAAGCTCTTTGAACCACCTTTTCAGTCAAAGAACTCATGAAAAAGTCCTCCAAGAACTTGTGACCTTCTGGAAATTGTCAAAATCTCTACAGGTGTCCAGAGTCATCTAGATCTGTATTGCAAGCCACTGACTGGGTTCTACCATTATTAAAGCAAGTGCCAAATATTCCATGCTCACCAAAAAAAAATCCAGAAGCCATGGTATTTAGCTGTTTCCATCTTTCTTGCCTCCTGCAGGTGGGAGAGTTCTGAGTATCATGCCCTCCTGCAGCCTCTGGAGGACATGCCAGTGCCTAGAGGTACCAGTAGAGAGGGGCCATGAAAGAGCAGATGACAGCCAGGTGGCTGGGAATGACATTGTCCTGGGGCTTATTGCTTGTCATGAACTCTGCCACTGGGCAACATGTGCAGGTGTGGACCCGTGCCTTCTCTGGATCCCTGCCCCATCAGCCAGCTGTCTTATCTCCTGAAAGCTGGTAGGTGTTGGTCAGCATGGTGTTCCAGGACCAGGGTTATATTAACATTCCCTCTTAGGCTGAAACACCAGAAGTTAACACAGGAGTCCCCAGGTGTGCACATACTAACCTCCAGATTATTTTTCTTCTCATTCTAGATGTTCATCCTTGCTTTTTGGGACTTGAAGTAAATCTACACAGCCAAATATTTATGCCTATTATCCACTTATGGAAAACTTATATGTCCCAAGTCCATAGGGTTAGTATTATTATCAGTATTAAAACCATTAGTACTAGTATCATGATGATCATTATTCCTGTTAATATCCATCAATATTTTTATTACTGCCATTGTTAATATGGATTTTTCATGATTGTACAGCAATGAATACAGTTTATCCATTCACAAATGGTGTTCAGTTACCAAAGATGACTACAAGGCATGTTCTACAGACATATACACACACAGCTGTCCTGGAGGCCCAGCTTTGCCACCAATTGCTCTTTCATAAGATGAGATCACCCAATACCCACCAGTTTTTCAGGACTCGACCTGAGCTGGCTCAGCTAGACCTGGAAAAGTTTCCTATGCCCAAATGTACTTGGAAAAATTTAAAAGTCTCTTCAGAGACCCAGTAATAGATTTTGGCAGCTTCTAAGACCAGGGAGGGTTTCTTGGCCATTCAGAGCCATTCAAATATTCTGAGTAAACTCAAGGATCCAGAAACCCCACTTGCAGTCATGAAATACCAGTGAATGGCCTCTGTGAGTCTCTTCAAGGTTTTCAAAGATGACTGCCTGGGAAGGCTGAACAGGAAGTCACCCAAGCCCAACCTTCTGCAGGATGTTCTATATCAGCCAGGGACCCAGTGAATTGCCATTGAACAGAAGGGAGGAACAGAGACAGCATGCCCGAGCTTCTGGAAACATTCTAAGTGTCCTTGTTGGCCCAGAAAAGACTGGTGCTACCATATGAGGCACAGACTTGGCAACCTACCTACTCCAGGAACCACAGAAGGTTTAAAGGTTCCCAGGAAGTCCCAGGAAGGGCAGCCATGGCCCTTTAGAGCCATCAGATTTTATTCTAAGTCTACATGGGAGACAGTGCTCTTAGCTTCATAAAAACACCAGTGGAGGTGCTAACACTTGCCCCAGTATCCAGTCTTTTCTACCTCATCTCAGAGCCAGGCAGCCACTATTTCCCAAAGCTGCTGTGCAATGAAAGGGGAATATTCTAGGTGCTCTCCTGTGCCCACGAAATTCTGTGGCTGCGCTGAAAGGCAGGAGATGTCCTCCGGAATTCTCTTCAGAAATCTGACAACACTGGTCAAGATTAAAGAAGCTCAATTCAACGTCATACAAAACCAATGCCACCCCCCCAAAAAAAAAATGCATAGTGAGACAAAATGATGAACACACCTGCTAATAATCATAAATGACAATAATAACAACAATGATGATCTTAGTGATAATGCCACCAACACTGTTAATGGCAATAACAATAAACCTGAGGTAATGAGTGTTAGGGTCCCGATTCACCGATGTGAAGGATGGCGACAATTTCTGGCCTCACAGAAATAAAGGAAAAGTAAACACCTGGAGGAGGAGGAGGTGAACCTGGAGCTGCCGCCGGCCTCTGGGCGCTCCTTGGTGGAAGGAGTGGGACTTGGTCCTGAGCCTGCCCCGGATCCACCTACACCACAACCCCGGAGTCCCAGTCCCTGGATGGGCTCAGTCCCACCCAGGCCAGACGCCCCGGAGCCCCGGAGCCCGGGTCCTCAAGCCCTCGCTGCCGCCGCTTCTCCCGGAGCCGGCCTCCCCCCCGCGCCACCTCAGCCTCTGCGGGGCTCTGGGAGGGCAGCGCCGAGGATGCTCCAGGCCCAGCGGTGGCATCCGGCCTCAGGCGGATACTGACGCCCTGAGGGCGCGGAATAGGGCAGCCTGCACAGGGCCCGCCGTCTCAGGCCTCGCAAAAAGAGCGGCCTCTCCAACCCCCCTACCGGAACCTCCCCGGAGGCCCCAGCCCCAAAGCCAGGGCGATGGCGCCTCCCTGACCATGGGTGAAGAAAACTCAGGTCCTCCCTGGAGACCCGGCCCGCCGCGGGAGGCAGAGCGCGCATGCGCCCTGCATGGCCGGAACGATGGGTTTCATTGCCCTCTGCCGGCCATGAGGTGGCAGCACAGGACGTTTGGTCTTAGCGGTGGACCTGAGTCTGAATCACTGAAATTCAGGTGTGGATTATTCAGTACTTTTCTTTTGGAAGATCAAATGGAAATTGAGTATGATATCTTGTGCTTTAATTAAAGAAGATGGAAATAAAGAAGCAAATTCAAGAGTCAGTATACAAAAGTCGATTGATTCCCTCTATGTGGAGGGAAGACGAGCTTGAATAAGAGAAGCATTCTGTGTTACACTTTAATAATGGCTGGAGATCTGCCACCATGCATTTGTCAAATCCCATAGAATTTCACAGCACAAATAGTACATCTTAATGGGGCTCAGGAGTACATATAAGGTCAGCCACAGTTTGTGGGTAAATTACATATTTAATTAAATAGATATAACAATAAATAATGATATGAGCTCTGCCTGGACACAGTCCTTGCCTCTCCAACCAGTTTGTCAAGGGCTTGAATTTCTTGCTCATTATCCTCACACTTGACATAAAGCCTGGCTGCAGAGTAAAATCAATTACTCATGGAGATTTTTTAATATGATGATGTGTCAATTTCAACCATGGATAAAGCCATTTAGCCTTAGTAAGGCCGATCGTATTAAGATTGTGCCTGTTTGGCAAAATCTCAAGTCATCCCACTTGATATTCAGGAAACATTTTCTCTTGAGTTTTAGGTTCAGTGGTGAGGCTCCTTCACGGAGAATACATTTTCCAATTCTGAGGACAAGGCAGAGGAGGGCCTCTCTGTGAGAACTTTCATTTTGCTTCGGGAAAAGGACATTGAATCAAATATAGGAAAGGCTTGCAAGGTGGCTGACAGGTTCGGCTGTTTTATCATGCTGGTGTTTTATCTTCTGGACTGCAGTAAAAGGAGCACAGCTGTGTCTGTCTCTGTGTAATAACTTAGGACTCACCGGAATAAAATGTGGGGTGTCATGAGATGAACTGCTACTTCCAGTTAGAGAGGCTCCAGGGACAAAATTTCAAGAGCCTTCTGAGGGATAGAAGAGAAGAGCTGCCTTATTCTCTGATCCCAGGTAACTGCTCAGAGACAGAGGCAAGAGCTGGGGATACCCAAATGCATATACTAGGGGTCTTTGATACAGCCTCCATTTCCCTGCTAAATCTAAGCAATGACATACTGAGAAATCTAGCAAGTGGGGTTGAAGTTCCCTGGTGTGTCAACTCGAGGGTTGGATGGAAACAAGTGGTTTTGGTGGACGTTGAAGTAAAGGGAGGTGAGCTGTGAGGAAAGAGCTGTTGAAGACTGGGGAGACTCAGAAGTTGGGGTAGAATCTCGACCAAGAATCTCACCCAAGGAGTGCAGATGCAAATCAATTTGTTAGGGCTGCATAAATGAAACAAGGGCTTCACCAACATACTAAGTTTTTTCAACAACAGATTGTATTCTTTTAATATTTGTAAGTATTGATCTTTTGGAAAAGTTTAATGAGATTTCTTATATAATTCTGCATTCAATTTATTCCCTGGTCACTTTGCTATTATGCATTTACATGCCACATTTTTATGAATAGATATTTTCCCAAATTTCTGAATTATTTTGCTAAAGTATGTGTTAAGAGTTTTTCCTAGAGGTCCACCTTCTTGACTCACTTTTCTGATGAGAAATCTATCAGGTTTCTCCACAGTGATTTTCAAGTTTGATAGCTCCTCAATGTGAGAAACTTAATGTCAACTAAGAAATGAATTACCACTAAAGAATTTTCTCCTTTCAAGATGCTAACCATGTTTTGTCCAGTGAGAAATCTCACATGTGCCACAAGTGTTGCTCTATGAAGAAAGGATTGCTCATGATTTTTCATTGCATAACTTCTCCAGTAAGAAGTATTTGGTATTCCAAGAGTATTCATTGCCCTTGAAAAGACTTTCCCTTGTTATTTAGCTTATGAAGGCTTTCCTCTCTTATTTTCCATTTTAGCAGCATTTTATCACTGTGTTTTCTTGTGAACATCAAGCCTGGTGCTTGGCTGAATGTTTATTCACAGAAAATACAAATAAAGGGTTCATCCAAGTAAAGTTTTCTCATGTTATTTGACAATAAATTGCAAATAAAAACATTTTCACACTGAATGCAGAGTTAGAGATTCTCTACCTGAAAGTCCCACATGTTTTAAGTTAAAGCTGTTGCTGAAGACTTTTAGTTGATTATGTTGACAGTTTCAGCTCTCTCATGTCATTTATGCTCAGATCACTAACAAGTCTTTGGTACATACATGTCATACAATTTCTCTTCCATATGAATTTATTGATGTGGGCTGGAGAATAAAGGTAACTGAAGTATCCTCCATGTTGATTACAGTATTTCTTCAAAATGTGAGTCTTTTGGCATGTTTAGATGCTACAACTACAGCTGAAGTCTCTTCCACATTCCTCACCTTCGTCATTCCTAACACCGTGTCATCTAAAGTCAGAATATGTTCTGAAGAAGTTTATAATTTTCTCTCCTGGGTGAATTTTCTGATGCTATTTAAGATTAGTACATTGACTGAAGGCTTACCCACATAAATGGCATTCATATGCCTTTTCTCCAGTGCATGTTCTCTCATGTCATCTAAGGTCGGAAGACAGACTGAAGGCCTTCCCACATAGAAGGCAAGCATGTGGTTTCTCTCCAGTGTAAATTATTTTGTTTCCTCTAAAGCCAGAGTTTTCACTAAAGGCTTTCCCACTTTTATCACATTCATAACATTTTTTCCAAGGTGAGTTCTCTCATGTCTTCGAAGGTTAAAGGATTGAATAAAGGCTTTCCCACATTGATGACACTTATATGGCCTCTCTCCCGTGTGAGTTTTCTCATGTCTTCTAAGGTGAGAACACTGAGTGAAGGCTTTTCCACATAGATGACATGAATATGGCCTCTCTCCCGTGTGAGTTTTCTCATGTCTTCTAAGGTGATAACACTGAGTGAAGGCTTTTCCACATAGATGACATGCATATGGCCTCTCTCCAGTGTGAGTCATCTTGTGCCGTCTAAGGTGAAAGCAATTAGTATAGGCCTTTTCACATAGATTACATTGATATGATTTACCTTTAGTATGAATTTGTCTATGTGGTTTAGGGGACAAAAGATTACGAAGGGATTTTCCACACTGTTTGCTGACACAGGGTTTCTTTCCACTATGAGTTAACAAACACTGAGTTATTGTGGAACTGTCAGTGCAATCTTCTCCCGAATCATTACATTCAAAAGGATCCTCCAGAATGAGAGAGTTCTCCTTTGGGACAAAGATTAAAAGCTCTTAATGGTTTACCCACATATATCTATACATTCATTTCACTACCTTTGAATCCTAGACCAAATATTCAGTGGTAGACCCTGTTGAAATCTTTCCAATGTTTCTTGTGTGAAAGGAAATTAAATTTTGGGACCCCAAACTCATTTAACCAAAGGGAAAAATCAAGCTGGGAACTGGGTCACACAAACCTGCCTCCCCCTTCTGGTTCCTAAATAATATGGCTACAAGATGAAAAGCTACAAGCCTCCCCCATATTTTGCCCACAAGGAAATTCCTCATGAGCTGTTAAAATTACACCATGGCAATGCAAACTGATAACTTGTCTTTACAGGTGCAGTCATCCCCAGTTCACCAGACACAAATGCACATCTGATTGTTTCCCTGCCCCATGTTGCCTATGTTGTCTTATGTAAAAATGCAGCTTTCCTGCATTATTCCTCTGCCTCATTTGTTTATGTCATGTTATGTAAAAAAATCCAGATTCACTAAGCCAGAAAAATGCATGAATGACTATTTTTTCTACCCACCTTTTACATGAAAATTGTATACTTCTCAATATCCCACCCTTTCCCCTTTAAATTTGGAGCCTTCAAAATCATCTTTGGAGAAAGGCATACACCTGTCCCCTGGATGCATGTCCTTAACTTTGGCAAATAAATCTCCTAAAATGATTGAGACTTGTCTTGTCATTTTTCTCGATTGACATTTGCATACACATTATCTCCTGCAGACACAGATATGTTCTCTTCTGTAACATCTCAACTGTAGAGTTATTGCATAATTGTGATGATATCAATATCTTTCAATGTCTGGGCATGAGCAATGTATATGCACTTGCTCTAATTTTAGAGATCTCATGTTATGGTTTAGAACACAGGTCAATGTATTCACTAAATTCAAAGTCTCCAGTTTTTTTCTTTGCTTAGAAAGCACTTAATGCCAGCCTAATTACACTCAGGTGATTGTGCTTCATTACTAACTTAACCCATTACCATGTCTTTAACTTAGATGACTGGTGTACACAGCTATAAAACTTACCATTGTCATACTGGTGGATACATCTTTTCTGATGATAGGATGCATGGATATCATGTGTTTTTTCTTAAGGGCACTTTCCCTGTCTGAAATAATTGAAAAATAAATTGTTACATTGGTATTATGGTAATAAAATTGTTTGAAAAGCCCCAAGGCCCATTTACTTTTTTTCAAAAATTGACACTTAGATGTGGCAAGTGTGTCAAATGAAGAAACTACTTGAATAGAAGAAATAGATTGTACAGTGTCAGAAATTAGAAAAGATTTTTTAAATTAAAATGTGAATAGAGTTAAAATGGCGATGAGATATCAGGCAAGTAAATAGAGGGATAGTCTTCACAGGGATATCAGGGAAAGAGTCAGCATATGAAAGTTTAACCCCAGCCAAGTACATGAATTATCTTTTTCCCAAAATTAAAAGAAAAGAAAAAGAGGACACAAGAGTAGCATCTGACACAAGAACAAAATGATAATAACATCTAAGGAATTCTGCTCCAGTAGCCTAACCTACATTTTAGAAATCATCACTCATTTAATAAAACCACTAATTAATATTCAACTGATATTATTCATTGACAAAGCAACTCCTCCTATTAGAGCACAGGACCCTGTTGCTTACCTGGATTCTGGTCTTGAAGAAATTCTCTTCCTTCCCGCCACAGCTCTTTTCCTTGCTCCAGCTGCAAAATTATATAGGATTTGCTTATCTGGTACCCTGTTAGTGGAAAGAATACATGTGTTTTGAGTTCACTGTCAATAAATGTGCATTATCACCAAGTGTAAGGCAGGCTATCAAGGAAGAATAAAAACAGTGAAGGTCAGCTCAGGCCACAAGACCTAGAACACAGAAAACTCCCCAGGATTTTTCTGACCCAACGTGAGACTAGAAAATAAATCCAAACCAAAGGGCCATCAGGAAAAGGAAATTCAAAATAGTCAGGACCTATGAATGCTGAGTCCATGCCTAAGTTCCAAGACACAATGCATAATACATAATCTTTTCAGAAAGAGAGTAATTAAATCTCTGCACATTGTGTTTATTATTATTCTCACGCAGAACAAAAAAAAACATTCTATTTACAAAAATAATTGGTGTTCTATATGGAAAACATATTGCTATTGTTTTCACTAATTGGTCTCAGCTTAAGCATAGACTAAAGCAGAAGAGTTATTTAGAAAATATTTAATTTAATACATTGAAAATATTCATTATGTTCCCAGGTCTGTTATGAGTATTAGAGACTGAGTACTAAAGAAACCATGAAATACTTGTCAAGATTACATTCTAATTGAGTGACAAGCTAAATAAAATAAAATAAAAAGACAGATATTCATTTCAGATAGATTTAGAGAGTTCAAACTTTTTTCAGATGAGATCTGTGAGAGAATCAGAGAAGAGATTAGAGTGAGATATGGGGAAGCTGTTCTAACACTTATTGAATGAATGAGAGAATGTGTGTCTACATATGTACGTGAATGTTGAGGGACTCACCGAGGGGCACCAGGTGACTGATATTTTCCAGCATCACATCTCTGTACAGCTTTCTCTTGGATGTGTCCATCATGGCCCACTCTTCCTGGGTGAAGTCAATAGCTACATCTTCAAAAGTCACTTTCTCCTAAAACATCACAGACATTTTAGTTTAGACAGAGAAATCCCTTTCAATGTCTGGAAGAGGAAGGCTGAGATGACATAGCTAGGAGCTGGGTATTCAGAATACTCAGTGTTTTTGGTTCCAGCCAGTTCATTCTCAGTACTAAGCTGGTATCTGCCTTTCAGATTCACTCACAGAGATATACCCACTCTGAATCCATTAAAGTTTACTATAAAGAAATATCGCATGAGGTGTGGCATAATATAACCCAGATATTTTTCAGTAATCTGTTAATAATCTCTACATAACTGATTATAAAATTTTCACTTGAACATTCATAAATAAAATGAAATTTACCATGAATTTCAAGTAAATTACAGATTTGTCACAAGGCAAATAACCATGATTTACTACTTTTTAAACATGACTATGATGAAATAAATTATTTATCTAGATGAACCACGGGTTTCTCACCAATCAAATGGTTAAAAGACCTATGATGTGTTTTGAATAATCTAATGAACTAATAGAAAACATGTTTCCTATCTAGCAAATATTTATTAAATATAAGTCATTGGTCCCTTATTCATTAAAAAGTTAGAAAGTAATGAACCAGACTCCAGCATTCTTCAGAACTGAACAAGCTTTATGCAGAATATAGGATTCAATTCATACATATAGTCTCTCTAATGTTATGTAATTCAGGTGTTCATGACAAGGCTTAAAGACAGTGTAGCAGCACAAGACAAGACCGCTGAGGCTGCTATACTGAGGAAATCTTAGTCCGATGATTCCTGTGATATGAAGCCTCCTGTTCTCAACTTTCTCTCGGCAATCTAAACATCAGTTATCATTGTTTCTCTTTTAAATTTACCTTCTCACTTCACTTGTTCAAAGATTTAAAAAGCCTCTTCATTGTTTTTTTTTTTCTAACCAGCCCTTATAAAGCATTTCCACAGAACCCTAAATTGTACTCTATCTACTATATTCCTTCTTCTGAGTGTGCAACCATAATTAAATAATTATATTTCTTATATGTTACTTTCAGTTACCAGAAGGCAAAAAGGTTAATTACCAAAAGGTAAAATGAATGGGGATAAGAATAGTAATGACTTCTTTAGTTGTCCTTTCACAAAGTTTTTAAAAGCTCAAATATATTTTATCAAACTCTTCTTTTCCCTCAACACTGCACAGCTCTTGCCCAAGTCCTATCACACTGGATTTATTGAACTCAGCTGCTAGAACATCAGACTCATTGTTGGGCTGTGATGTTCTGCTCTTCACTCATTTCTGTTGCCTGCATTCATCACAATCCTAAGTCTATTTCAGCCAACAGTACAGTTAATGGGTCAATTATTTCCCTATGAGATTATAGGATGGATAGAAGAAAAAGAAATATATAAATGAAACCTCTAATATCTTTTTTTGTAAATAGTCTTAATGAGGGCTGGAATAAAGTAGTGTAATATTAGAAATTATATTGATAATTTAGGAGTCTTTGACACACGATACCCAACCTAGAGTCCTGAGAAAACTTAATTGGAGGCCAGATACCTGAAAGCCTCCTGACTGCATTTGGAAGACTCAGGCTGGGTGGATTTTACATCATAAAAACAAACAAAAAAAGAATAAAACTGAAACACCCATGCAAATTGGAGAAAACTGTCCATTTGCCAGCAATATGGGTATAATTTCAGTAGAAAGAGGCATCCCCTACTCACTAGTGAATGCATTGTCAGGAACTCAGTTTCTCTCTGTCTTCCTCTGGATTTCCACTTGCAGACACCTTAGGCACTAAGAAAAGCTGAGGTTGGAGAAAGAACATGTGAGACACCAGTCTTGTGCACAATTTTCAGATCAACCTGTGATGAAAAGCCAGACTTTCACTGAAGTGTGACACCAGCTGCACCACAGCCTAACCAACAGACACAAACATGCAGAGGCCTCTCCTCTTTTCCTGTGGTCAAAATTAGGAAGCCTATGACTATGGTTGCTAACCAAGAAGGAACACAGATATCTTCTGAATGAGAACATCAAAAGCACGGAGTTTTGTATGTTAATTGGCACAAGCCCAGATATTCAATTCCCTCACTGATTTTAAAACACAGGGATCCCTGACTCCATCCACATGTGGAATATGATTTCCACCTATAGATAAACCCTGGGATTCTCAGATTTTATTATCCTAGCTTTATGCCCTAGCAATGTTTCTCCAACACCCACCACAGCCTTCTGAAGCCTTACTCCACTTTTACTTTCACTCAACTCTGACTTTTGTATTTCCCCTTGGAACGTGGAAATAATCAAGTAAGAATCTGTTTTAGGGTCGAGTGCGGTGGCTCACGCCTGTAATCCCAACACTTTGGGAGGCCAAGGCAGGTGGATCACCTGAGGTCAAGGGTTTGAGACTAGCCTGGCCAACATGGTGAAACCCCGTCTTTACTAAAAATACAAAAATTAACTGGATATGGTGGTGCTTGCCTGTAATCCCAGCTACTCAGGAAGCTGAAGCAGGAGAATCTCTTGAACCCGGGAGGCAGAGATTACAGTGAGCCGAGATCCCACCACTGCACTCCAGCTAGGGCAACAGAGTGAGACTCTGTCTCAAAAAAAAAAAAAAAATCTGTTTTAGGATGGGGATAATCAATTGAGGGATTTATTTCACTTAGAGGGTCAACACTCCCATCCTGCTAATCTAGCCCTTAAAATCTCCTGCATCGGAAATTAGCAGGAGTACCCTGAGTCATGGTGTTTCTGTCCTGTGTATACAGTCACAATCCTCTAGGATGCTCAGAAAATACAAAATGACTTAGGGGTGGGAGAAATTTAGCAGCTCAATCTGATGTTTTACTAACGTGGTATCTAAAATTCTTGCAATCATGGTTTATATTACTCTTTGTTAGCTGCAATATCTCTGATTATCATGATACAT
Organism: Pan troglodytes; assembly: GCF_028858775.2. Lineage (NCBI taxonomy): Eukaryota > Metazoa > Chordata > Mammalia > Primates > Hominidae > Pan > Pan troglodytes. The sequence goes on from NC_072405.2 coordinate 20,260,336, forward strand.
ATTTGCTGAGAAATACCGATGTCCATGTATATATTCGTACATAGATATGTAGGTATATAGGTGCATATGTTTATATGAATGTATGTGTTTGAGACAGGGGGAAACAGGCATGTATTATTTCCCTGCTAAAAATATAAAAATAATTAAATATATTTTATGTGCAAGTGATAATTGTGTGTCATAAACAAAAAATTTACTGACCCATTTGTACATGAAGTCCAGGAAAAATAAAAAGGGTAACTTTGTATTAATTGTGACATTGTGCTTACAGATGTACATATATTTCCTTATTTAACCCTCATAATAACCCTGCTGATTACAGTTTATTTACCAATTTAATAAATGATCAACAGTGTTTGAACAATATGACAAAATTACAAAATTAGAAACTGGCCCAGCAATACTTTTAATTATATTCTGCCTGTCACTGCCTCTTCTTGCTTTTTGACAAAATTACTCCCCTAACAAAGGTTCTCTATGATTCTGGGGACTCCGGCATTTAGACCCCAGTTCCCAAACATCATTGTGTCTATTTTTACTGCCACATTTAATGCACATTTACAGACTTCAACAAGCACTTTTCAATATCAACTTTTTTCTTATTCCTTGGCCTATTTTCTACATCTGTTCATCAAGACTCCAGTAACATATGACTCCATCTGCCTGTCCCTTCCATGAATGTACCTGACAGTACATGTATTATGTAGTCTATAATTCAAGCAGAACAGATATTCCTTCAAAAAAAATAAGATATTAGAGAATGCCGACAAAGCTTCAGTGTAACCAGCTGTAACCCTTAATATTATTACCAAGTAAACTCTTCCTCGAATATCAAAATAAGATTTGGGCTTTAGAGAATATTTGTGTGTAATTATAACCCAAACATGAACTAAAAGTAATTTAACTGGTCATATACAGACCGTGCCAGGGACAAAAAAGGACAAATATTATAAGAAAGTTAAAGCATACTTATTTCATAAAGGATTCTTGTGTGGAATCTATAAAAACTATTTCGAGATGTAGAGATTAAATATATTTTAAAACACATACATACACAAGCAATCTTTAGGAGAAACTTTTAAAAACTTATGTTATGAGTCTAAAATTTTCATTAATTCATGGAAAAAAATGTATTGACAAACTTTTCACCAGAGCAGAAATAACAACTTATGTATTTGGTGACTTCAAGATGAGAGCCTGCACAGCTTAGTATCTCCCTCCAGATGTCTCTCTCTCTCTCTCTCTCTTTTTTTTTTTTTTTTTTTTTTTTGGTAGAGTTTCACTCTTGTTGCCCAGGCTGGAGTGCAGTGGCATGATCTCGGCTCACCGCAACCTCCACCTCCTGGGTTCAAGCAATTCTCCAGCCTCAGCCTCCTGAGTAGCTGGGATGACAGGCATGCGCCATCGTGCTCAGCTAATTTTGTATTTTTAGTCGAGACGGGGTTTCTCCATTTTGGTCGGGCTGGTCTGGAACTCCTGACCTCAGGTGATCCGCCAGTCTCCGCCTCTCAAAGTGTTGGGATTACAGGCGTGAGCCACCGTGCCCAGCCCAGATCTCTTAAAAAGTCATGAGGAATGAGCCATTCTGCATCCTCAATATTACCTTAATATTTTAAGGGCACCCGTAAAAATTAAGAGGCCGACTTGTGACTTCTTAGCCCTTTCACGGCTATTTAGACACACCTTAGTGAAGTATTAGGAATGAGGTATTAGGTCTCAAGTTCCTGGACAACAAAACCATGTTCTCCAACAGATCTTCAGTAAAAATAGCTGATGTCTATATTGTTTTGCCTGTCCTTTCCCTTCCTTTTAATTCAGAACTGCAGTCTCGAAAAGTCCTACTATTTAGTAGATTCTCTCAGTTCTCAACACCAGTGCTATACAATGTTGAATGACATCTCAGGTGCTAGGGAAACAGCAAGCTGACATTCTAGCAATGAACAAATAGAAAAGCAGAGATCACCACAGAGTAAAAGAGAATAGATTTTTTTAAAGTATGAAACCAAAACGAATATATGTCAGATTACACTATAAATGGAAAATCCTATTATCTTGATGGGATTGCAAGTCAGATTACACTATAAATGGAAAATCCTATTATCTTGACAGGATTGCAAGTCAGATTACACTATAAATGGAAAATCGTATTATCTTGATAGGATTGCAAGCCTCTCATGGCTTCCAACCTCCAATATATTCAAAGCAGTTCAGGAATGGTGAAAGTGGAATGGAATTTAAAATTATTCTAAGGTTTTATGTGTGAAAGCACCATGCCCTGAAACAAAATATTTATTTTTAAAGTGCATAATGAACACTGCATACAAAGTTTGTGTAACAGGAGAGAGGAAATATCTCACATTTTAAAAAAGGGAATATGCAACATATTTACATACAATAAAATTAAATTAAATTAAAATACAGCAATGGAAGACAGAATCTAACATCTGAAAATCAAGGGAGAAATCTATTTTAAATAAATTTGGCACAATTTTTAAAGTACGTTATGAAAAATAATAATACCTGAATATAGTACGTAAAAGTACCAATACAATAAAGCTAAAACAATATCGATGGAAAAATTATTTGCTGTGCATTATTTTAAAAAAGTAATCTAAGTACTTACCTCAATAAGGTAAATGAATGAAATTTAAAAATTGCTTGAGAAAATCTGTGAAAGGAAATGAATATAGAGAAGCAGAATATAATTTAACTATAAACCACACAAATAGAATTTAAAAATAAGTGGTAGCCAACATGCCCAACATGATTTTCTGTGATGAAAAAAATTCTCTATATCTGCATTGTCCATTTAATTATAATTAATTTACAGTTTATAGTCACATGTGCCTAGTAGTTACTATATTGGTCAATACAGATCTAGAATCTTGGAGGAGGCAGTTAAAATAATGAGATATGGCCAAAACAAAAATGGAAAAGGCACACAAATAGTGAACACAGAATCTGAGAATGTGAAGTAACAATTCACACAATAAAATGTAATAATGAGATGCTGCCTTGATGGGGCAAATGTCTAATGATATACAAGGCTTGTCTTGCTACAGGTAGAAGAGCATGAGCAGGACAGGAGAGGACTCTTCCCCTACCCACTAGAAATGTCAGGTGATGGCCTGTCAATTATCACATTGCCTCTCTAAAAATGATAATTAGGCAGCATCAGAGAGAGGCCATTTCCTGATGGTCTACACCTGTTAACATCAAAAATGTTAATTAAATGCAGACCCCAGGAAGAAGCAACTTCTTGGGCATGCATGTTAAGAGACAAAAATGGCAAAGCATAATCTTCTGGGGGCACACTCCACCGGAAAAGGAAAGAAAGCTTCAGGTGGACATGCATATAACTCCCTAAACACACCGTGCATGCTCAGTTTCAAAGGGTAAGGAAAGCACTGTGCATGCCGGAAACTCTCCCTAAAGGAAGAATCATGGAAAAGAGGCAAACCCATCGCAGGATCAAGGTTAAAGACTCTTCTCTTTTCTTTCTTGGACCTTCAGGCATCTTCTCGGGTCTCTTCCAAGAGAATTTTCCTCTCCTTCCTGTTCTAAAGCCTTTTTAAATAAACTTCCCCTCCTACTCTGAAACTTACCGCTCAGTCTCTTTTTCTGCTGTATGCCCTTCAGTCGAATTCTTTCTTCTGAGGAGGCAAGGACTGAAGCTGCTTATGGACCCATGCAGATATGCTGCCAGTAACTGGAATCTCTTCTACTGGTAACAGTATCATTGTAAGGGAATGAGGCCAGTTCACATCTCAGTGCTTGGAGAACTCACCAAAAATAAAAAGTTGGAGGATGCAGTGAACTTATCTACCTTCCAAGGCAAGTCCCACAAGCAAGCAGCAAGACTCTCTTTCCCCAAGGTCTTAAACTCTTCAGATGCTCCTTCTCTGGGAAAATGCATCCTCTGATTGGCTTCCCCTTATATATATAAAAAATTAATAAACCTAATCACCACTACATTCCAAGAGACATGTCCCGATTGCACAGACACGGAATCTAATCAAAAACTTCATTCTGGAGACACTCCCTGTTCAATTTGATTGGATTTTTGAGATTACTACTAAAAACCCTCACATAAAGTTGGAAACCAAAGAGTTAAGTCTATTTTGAAGGAAAAATGTGAAGATTAATTCCTTTTTTTTATTCATAAGTACTTTTGAGTGTATTATATGTACTAGAAAGCATTCGCAGTCAAGGGATACAGCAAGAAACACGACAAACTAGAATCTTCTGGAGACTCTATATTCTAAAATTCTTTGGAGGTAAACTGGACTTGAAAACAAATGGAAGGTGAATAGATATAAAAAGTTTCAATGTTCATGATGATGTAAAAAAATAAAATATATTGCAGAAATGAAGTCAGGAAGTGTTATAGGGGTCATGTAGTACTTGTAAGACCACTGGTATTGTCTGAAATTCAAGCAGGCTGCAGAAATTTGGGTAACTAAAAGGAAAGCAGATGCTAATAGAAGACAATGAAGAAAGGGCCTCAAAGACATTTCAGAGACCTTGGCTGGTGGCAGCCCCTCCCCTCAAAGGCCTGGAGGCCTAGGAGGTAAGAATCGTTTTGTGGGCTGGGTCCAGTGCAAGCACAGGACAGTGCTCACAGCATTCTAGGTCTCAGCCACTCCAGCTCCAGCCATGGCTAAAAGGGCCCCAGACATAATTTGGGCCAGCGCTTTAGAGGGTGCAAGTTATAAGCCTTGACAATTTCCATGGGGTATTAAACCTGCAGGTGCACAAAGTACAGGAGTGCACTGCTGATAAAGATATACCTGAGACTGGGCAATTTACAAAAGAAAGAGGTTTAATTGGACTTACAGTTCCACATGGCTGGGGGGAGGCAGAAGGCAAAAGGCATGTCTTACATCACAGCAGGCAAGTGAGAGAATGACAGCCAAGCAAAACTGGTTTCCCCTTATCAAACCATCAGAACTCGTGAGACTTATTCACTACCACAAGAACAGCATGGGAGAAACTGCCCCCCATGATTCAGTTATCGCCACTGTGTCCCCCCACAACATGTGGGAATTATGGGAGTACAATTTGAGGTGAGATTTGGGCGGGGACACAGAGCCAAACCATATCAGAAGACTTCGCCTGGATTTCTAAAGATGTATGGAAAAGCCTGTATGTCCAGTAGAAGCTGCTGGGATGGAGACTTCATGGCGAATGTCTACTACAGCAGTGCAGATGGAAAATGTGGGGTTGGAGCCCTCACAGAGTCCACACTGGGGCACTGCCTATTGGAGCTCTGAGAAGACAGCCACCATCCTCCAGACCCTAGAACGGTAGATCCACTGACAGCTTGCACCCTGAGCCTGGAAAAGCTGCAGGCACTCAACACTGACCCTTGACAGCAGCCATGGGGACAGACCCTTATATCCAAAAGAAAATAAATTGTTCTACCATAAAGAAGTGTGCACTCATATATTTATTATAGCATTATTTGCAATAGCAAAGACATGGAATCAACCTAGATGCCCATCAATGTTAGAGTGGATAGAGAAAATACAGTATATGTACACCATGGAATACTACACAACCATAAAAAAATTATGTCCTTTGCACCAACATGGATGCAGCTGGAGGCCATTATTCTAAAATTATGCAGGAAGAGAAAACCAAATACCATATGTTCTTAGTTATAAGTGAGAACAAAGCATTGGTTACACATGGATGTAAAGATCGGAACAACAGATACTGGGGACTACTAGAGGGGGAAGGGAAGGTGGGGACAAAGGCCTTAAAAACTGTCTATTGGGTATTATGTTTTCTATCTGGGTTACAAGATCATCCATACTCCAAGCCTCAGCATCACACAATGTGCCAATGTAAAAACCTGCACATGCATACCCTGAATCTAAAATAAAAGTTGATTTTTTTTTTAAATGGGCAAAAATCTGGCTAACATGGTGAAACCCTGTCTCCACTAAAAAAAAAAAAAAAAAATTACAAGAAATTAGCAGGGCATGGTGGCGGGTGCCTGTAGTCCCAGCTACTTGGGAGACTGAGGCAGGAGAATGGTGTGAACCTGGGAGGTGGAGCTTGTAGTGACCCGAGATCATGCCACTGCACTCCAGCCTGGGTGACAGAGCGAGACTCCATCTCAAAAAAAAAAAAAGGGCAAAGATCTGAATAGACATTTCCCAGAAGAACAGATACAAATGGCCAACAAATATATGAAAAAATTCTTACCATCTCTAATCATCAGGGGGATGCAAATAAAAACCACCATGAAATATCATCTGATACCTCTTAGAATAGCTATTATCAAAAAGATGTATAACAAGTATTAGTGAGGATGTGGAGAAAAGATAACCCTTGTATACTTGTGGTGGAAATACAAATTACTATGTCCATTTCAGATAATAGTATGAAGGTTTCTCAAAAATTTTTTAAAATAAAACTACCTGATGATGAGGCTGTTGAGATATAAGAACACTTACACTGTTGGTGGGAATGTAAATTAGTTCAACTATTGTGGAAGACAGTATGGTGATTCCTCAAAGACCTACAACCAGAAATACCACTTGACCCAGCAGTCCCATTACTGGGTATATACCCAAAGGAATATAAATCATTCTATTATAAAGATACTTGCACACATATGTTCATTGCAGCACTATTCACAATAGCAAAGACATGGAATCAACCCAAATGTCCATCAGTGACAGACTGGATAAAGAAAATGTGGTACATATACACCATGGAATACTATGCAGCCATAAAAAGGAATGAGATCATGTTCTTTGCAGGAACATGAATGGAGCTGAAAGCCATCATCCTCAGCAAACTAACCTAGGAACAGAAAACCAAACACTGCACATTCTCACTTACAAGTGGGAGCAGAACGGTGAGAACACATGGATATTAGGAGGGGAACAACACACACTGGGGCCTGTTGGGAGGCAGGTGGAGGGAGAGTATCAGGATAAATGGCTAATACATATATGCAATGGAATATTATTCAGTGTTACATAATAATGAAACCCTGTCATTTGTGACAACATGGATGGACTTTGAGGGCATGACGTTATATGAAATAGGCCAACCACAGAATGACAATTACTATATGATTTCACTTGTATTTGAAATCTAAAATAGACAAACTCACAAAAGCAGAGAGTAGAATGGTGGTTGCCAGGGGCCGTGGTGCTGGGGAAATGGGTAGATGTGGTTAGAGTACAAAGTTTCAGATATACCGCATAAGTAAGTTCTGGAGGTCTCGTTTACAGCATAGTGCTTACAGCTAAGAATACTGTATTACATACTTAAAATGTGCTAAAAGGGTAGATTTTGTATTCTTACCAAAATTTCTTACCAAAAAAAAATAATAATAATAATAAAGGGGGGGGACTTAGGGAGGTGAAGGATATGTTTATAATCTTGATGGTAGTGATGTGTTCATGGTGTATACTTATCCCCGAGCTCACTGAGATGTACACCTTAAATATGTACAGCTTTTTAAATGTAATCATAGCTCAACAAAGTCTGTTAAAAAAAAACAAGAGGGGGTTGCTTAAAAAATTTAAAAGGAGGGGTAGATGTTCCTTGTTTTTCTCTCTTGGCTTTCTTCCTTCCTGCTGCCTGGAATTCAAAAATGATAGGTGGGGATTTAGCAGCCAAACTAGAGCCTCTTCTAAAGTATAGCAGAACAGAGAGCTGGAAGGGGCCTGTGTCCCTAATGAATTTGGCAGGTATCTGTACTAGCCATGGTAGGTAGAACTATAGATTTAAGTGAGGGAGAAACAAACTTCTGCCTTGTTTAAGCCACTTTGTTCAGACATTAATTTTATATACATATAGAGAACATATGCTCCTTTATGAGTAGGAAAAATGTTTATGCCATATGGTCCATGATGGGTGTTCAACAATGTAGGATGAGGCTGATTATGATGACAATGATGACAAATAGCATGAAATACTAAGCAATGAAAAAAAGTGGCCTAATAGTTGTGTATGGTTACTTTATTTAAAGATTCTGCTGCTAATATCATTCAATGTATTTGTATGCTGGTGGGAGTTTTATTAGATGTAGACTAAGAAAGTTTACATTATTTAATGAAAAATACTTGACCAATTTAAAAAAAATAAAAGTATCATGAGATGGAACTAAGCATCTGTATTGCAAAGGAACTCTCCCAGTTGATTTTCTGCATAGTAATGATTGAGAATCCCCTGATCTAGATCCAACAGATCTCGACCTTTATAGGTGCTATCAAGGAAGCACCTAAGGAAGACAATTTTCCTGACTACATCCATACCTCCAGTTAGTAATAGATCTAGAGATCTAGAATCCAAATCCAGACCTCCTGCTTCCATGCGCGGTGGTCTTTCGCTGTTGTTTTGTTCCACTTGGTGAAGAGGATTTGAGAATAAATAGCCACATGATTCAACTCCCTCCTCAGTTCTGAGGAATATAGCCTTGTCCCAGCAAGCAAGAAGCTCATACATTAGTGGATGAGGCAAATATACATTCACTAATCTAACATACAAGGCAGTAAGTACTGTAACATAGACAAAGCACTTTGGAGTTTCAGACCAGGAGCAAGTGGGGTGATTAATTCTTAGGGCTAGTAAAGTCTGGGAAGTGTTCACTAACAAAATGTCTGGTCATTAATGAAACCAACTGATTTCTCAACACAGTCTAATTTATTGTAACAATATAAATGGTTGTTTGTTCATAAACTTTCATCTTTTGCCAAAATGTTTGTAGCTTATGTCCCCATTTAACAAGGTTTTCTGGCCAAAACTGTGCACCCACATCATTCTAATGAACTGGCTGTCCAATAAAAAAAGGACTCTCAGCCTTCCCATAAAAGCAATTTTGCATGCATAGAACACCTCTATCTATGAATATGCCTAAGGAGGTACAGAAAGACTCTTATTACCCAAACAGAGACATTCCACTGGTGCTAGAGAGCCACAGACGGAAGTTTTCTCTGCCTCGTGGAAATGAAGCCAAACTTTCTTCTTTCTTCAGCCATGAGGATTGCTGTCCTCCTCTTCACCATTTTCTTCTTTATGAGCCAAGTTCTACCAGGTAACAAAATAAACTTGGTAAGAGTAGAGTGCGTAACACCTTACAGGGATTCAAGACTCAAAGAGAAATCACCATCACCTATGACCAGAAAAGGGGGTCTAATAGGAAATCTGGAAGACTCATTGGCTGAGGCCTGCAGCCATCTAATTCGTTAATTCTCCATAGCAACTCAGTTAAATGAAGTCAATGGTGTTTCAAGTCTTTGAAACCCTCTTATTCCATCTCCAAATTAGGCAAGTTTACTAGCCTCAAAAATTAAAAATCAGGCATTATTCTACTAAATCTTGGTCTCCAAAGCTCCTCTAGTTTCTTTCGGCAAAAGTTAGTTATCCTAAGAACTGGCATAAGAGCTATGCCAAAGCTGTGGTTGGCTCAGACAGAAGGGATTGGTGGAAGAAGTCTCTTTGAAAATATTATTATAATCTAAGAAATCTTTAACCTATTGCTCCCCAATACTGTTGGTCCCTGGGGCTTGACTTTTACCCTTAAGGCTCCATCTCCATCCCTGGCTGTCCCTCTTCCTTCTCAGCATCTAGTCTTGTAATGTAGAATTTAAACACAGGAACCAGGGATGACCCCACACCAGAGCATAGCCTACTGCATTCAGCATGTGAACATTAATCACAGGTATAAGGCCCCTTGCACAGACATGCTTTGGAGAAGTGTGTATAGGACTTCTTGGATTGGCCCAAGGTGATTACCAGACACCAAAAGTAGATCCAAAAATTTTCTGGAACTCCTGAACATGTGTATTCAAGGATGAATAAGCAACTTATTGCCTCTATTTCTGCTGTTTTATAGAGAAAAAAATTAAGGCCCTGGAAACCGAAATGCCTTTCCCAACGGTGGGGTAAATGTCAGCGTCAATGCTTTATTTTAGTATCCTGGCTTTCCCTATACATCCCACTCTGGAGTTCTGTTGTGCTGTTCCTCTCTGTGACTTCCTAAAGGCTAAAAAAAGGAGATACCATATCCAATTATGTTAACTTGGTAGCACACAACATCGGGGACTGACTTATAAGATTATTACCCTTGTGGCATTACTGAAGTTCTGTCTCATTAGTACTTGTTAAATAGTCATCCTGGCTAAATACATGCGTTTGATTTTTTAATCAGTTAAAAATATTTTAAAATATGTGTCTTACATATATAACCCCAAGAAATCAATGCTTTTAATCAAGGTTTAAAAATTCCAAATTTGGATAAACAATTTTTTTTTTGTTTTCACTGTCACTCAATCAAAATAGAAGCAACTAATTGGATAGAACAGCACAGGCAGAAGCATGACTCACAGTCAAAAATGGGATGCAACAAGACTGGAGAAGAAAACACAGGATGGTGCTAAAGAATGCAGCCTAATGAGAGGTGGCATCTCCTCTGGATGTCCTTAGGTAGACATTGAAGCAGAACTGCAAACTTTTTGTAGAAGGCTAGAGAGGAGAGGAGGACACAGAGAGAGGGCAAGAGTGGAAAATGGAATGAGGCTCAGAATACCAAGCCTTAGTGTTGTCCCTATCATCTGCCTCCCTCGATCACTGGGTGATCTTGAGCATGTTTCTTCCTTTCCGTCAGCTTATTTCCTCATCTTTAAGGTAAGTGACTAGACAAGACAGCCTATGATGTTCATTGTAACTCTAGCTTTTGTTCCTAAAGCAAATAGCTCGAAAAGACATAGTGTCCACAATATGCAATACACAGGGTTTACAAGCAAAGAACAAATGAAAACAAAAGATTTTTAAAATCCTTAATGTTACTTGAATTCTTGCAATTGAACAATGGTACACCATAATTTTTAAAAGCCCTTTGTAATTTCAATTTTTTAAAATAATTTCAACCTTTATTTTAGATTCAGGGAGTGCATGTGCAGATTTGTTACATGGGTATATTGTGTGATATTGAGGTTTGGGGTATGAATAACTCTGTCATGCAGGTAGGGTGTACCCAAAGGGTAGCTATTCAGACTACTCCCTCTCCCTCCCCTCCTGGTAAGACCCAATCTCTCTTGTTCCCATTTTTATGTCCATATGCACTCATTGCTCAGCTCCCACTTATAACTGAGAATATGTGGTATTTGGCTTCCTGTTCCTGAGCTAATTTGCTTAGAATAAAGTCCTCCAGCTGCATCCATGCTACTGAAAAGGACACAATTTTGTTCTTTTTATGGCTGCATAGTATTCCATGACATATATGTAATAGATTTTCTTTATTCAATCCACTGTTGATGAACACCTAGTTTGATTCCATATCTTTGCTACTGTGAATACCACTGTGATGAACATACAAATTTAGGTCTTTTTACAAGACTGATTTATTTTCCTTTGGATATACACCCAGTAGTGAGATTACTGGGTCAAATGGTAGTTCTGTATTAAGTTTCTCGAAAAGTGGTTTGAAAATGTAATGCTCAATAGAATCAGGTATAGTAAAATAGTACACATGATTCAAAGACCTGTGAACTCAGAGTAACAACAAATTTCCGCACAAACACATTGCAAGTTAGAAAATAGCTGTATTTTAATCAATTATTCCACAATCATTTACTGAATAGCTATTATAAGCCAAGACTTTAATCAGATTCTGGAATATACATACAGAGGAGCATAAGATATGATTCCTGCCCTCAAGAAATTCATTATCAAGAATTGAGGTCAGATGGGAAAACACCACCCGTAGTAGAAGGCAAGAAGTACTACCACAGAGGGATGTTCAAGAGTGATTTATCACATATCACAAGACAGGTCAGTGGTTCATCCTCTACACTATACTAATCTCTTATGACTCTTCCAGCTGCAAAGGGCCAATTTTAGCAGAAAGCCAGTGGGCTTGGGTACTACTATACGTAGTAGCTGACTACTTACAGATAAAAGGAAGAGATGGAAAGCTCAGGGATCAAAAAACTCAGATTTCAGCTTGTTTCTACCAAGTGGTCAACATTTACAATTACCATTGTCTTCAGAAAAGCATGACCTTTATTTCCCAATTTGCATTACAGATATAAATATGATATTACATATATTTGGTCTTCACATCAATCCACTAACTGCTTTGTGACCATTGAAAAGTTAAATGGAATCTAATACATTTGGATTTCAGTTCAATTCAATAGGCATTTATTGAATGTTTATAAAAATTGCTGTACTGATTGAAAGCTATTCTAGAATTGGCTTTTGTATTCCAGAATAGAAAAAAAAAAGGGGCTGGTTTTTATACCTCCCTTATTGCCAAGAAGTTGTCATGGAAAAGGTGCTCTGTGTTACATACAAAGACTGCTCAGAATTAAAACACTTTTCAAACTAAATACCTCAGTGTGTGCAGCCTATTCCCAGAGCAGTGATATCTTCGGACATAAATGAAATACTATTCAATGTTTTCAACAAGTATAGTTTTTGAGCCTTTAAGAAGGCCTTGAATGTTTCACTCTTAATATATGCCATGGTTTCTAGAGAAAAATTGCAACCTCAAAGACCAGTGCCAGAGATATAAGTAGTGAGTGAAGTCTCAGGGTGTACCAAGTACTGGCACAGATATATTTGTGTATTAAACATAGGAATATTGTTCCCTTCCACAGGAAAAATATCCTCTCTAACAATTAAAGTATATTATCTTTTAAGTCTATATTTCAGTTCTACTTATGAAAGATACATCTATTATAATCTATCATATAGAGTGTGTGTGTGTGTGTGTGTGTGTGTGTGTGTGTGTGTGTGTAGAAATAAAAAGAGATAAGCCAAAAGAGATTTTCTTCTCTTTCACTCCAGGAAAATCCATAGTAGAAGACAATAAATTTTTTTAAAAGGCTGAAATATCCCATCAGTGTTAGAAGATAATAAGGGAGAAATAAACTGAAACTTGCATGCTCTAGAACTTGTAAAGGGGAGCGGGCTACTCACCTCCAGCCTTTTGTCATGTAGGTGCACCCAATATTCTCAGATTTTTCAAGAACACCAAAAAATCCAAATTTTTGTGTGACAGCAGATTTTTAAGTGTTTAAGAAATCAAATAACACACACACACACACACACACACACACACACGCAAATCCGCACGAGATTATTTTCAGGCACTGCCCCCTACATCCATGTAATTCAATACAAAGTAAAGAAAGACTGATGAATGGTTACAATAACCCTCTTCTGCATGTAGCCAGGGGCAAATTCAAGGAGATCTGTGAACGTCCAAATGGCTCCTGTCGGGACTTTTGCCTCGAAACAGAAATCCATGTTAGGAGATGTTTAAATAGCTGACCCTGCTGTCTGCCTCTGGGGCATCAACCAAGAATTGAGAGCACTACACCCAAAAAGGACTGAAACCTGTTGTTTTCTGGAGGTTTTAGGTTCTCTTTTTTCTCTCTCCCTCTCCCTGTCTCCCTGTCTCCCTTTCCCTCTCTCCATTTTCCTCACAGGGATTTTTACTGAATCCTCAAAAAAGAATAAACCAAAACCAACCAGCACAAAACCTCTTTTAAAAGTTTATATTACTGGCTGGGTGCGGTGACTCATGCCTGCAATCCTAGCACTTTGGAAGGCCAAGGTGGGTGGATCATGAGGTCAGGAGATCAAGACCATTCTGGCCAACATGGTGAAACCCTGTCTCTTTTAAAAATACAAAAATTTAGCCAGGCATGGTGGCGGGCACCTGTAATCCCAGCTACTCAGGAGGCTGAAGCAGAATCTCTTGAACCCATGAGGTGGAGGCTGCAGTGAGCCGAGATCCTGACACTGCACTCCAGCCTGGGCGACAGAGCAAGACACTGTCTCAAAAAAAAAAAAAAAGAAAGAAAGAAAAAAATAAGTTTATATTACATGTTATGACTTGATTACTGTTTGGTTTCCAGTATCCTTCTATCCCATCTGGATGACCTCTTAGTTGAAAATGACCTACAGCAGGGTGGGGGAACTTTCAACCATACCTATTGCTTTTGTTTCGCACTGTAACCCTTCACCCTGCGTGTGGGAAGACCACTCCCCTTTTTTACTGGGAAAATGCACCATCCTATTCCATGCAGCCTTGCAGGGGTCTGTCTCTCCCTGATAAAGGTGCAGCACATGGGAAAATTGCACAATCACGTCAGCCAGACTTCACCAGAAATCTAAATTATAAAAAGAGGTGCACTCAGATTAAAGGCAATTTGTTCAGCACTCTTTTCAAAAGCAATTCCCTGGGTCTGTACATGTATGCCTGGCCAAGATTCAGGGAATTCCTTTAGTTACCACCTTTCTCTGGGAATAGTCATTCAGCATTTTCTTCCATCTTTTAAAACACTGCATGGGCTTCCTACGGCTGCTATCACAAATTACAACAAACTTAGTGGCTTAAAGCAACACAAATGCATTATCTGACAGCTCTATAGGCTGCAGGTTTCAGTTGGATCTCAGTGGGCCAACATCAAGGTGTCAGCAGGGCTGAGCTTTCTTCTGGAAGCTCTGCAGTTTTCTTCCTGCACCTTTATCCCAGCAATGGCAGGTTACTCCTGGGCACCATAGCTTCCTCCATCCATTTTCAAAGCCAGCAAAGGAGCGTTGAGTCCTCACATTCCATCATTCTGAATTCATCTTCTCCCCACTCTTCCATTTTTTAGGACTCATGATTACATTGGGCCCACCTGGATAATCTAAGATAATCTCCCTATTTTAAGGTCAGCTGATTAACAGCCTTAATTTCACATGAAACCTCAATTCCCCTTTGCCTTACAAGGTGGCACATTCACAGGACCCAGGAGTTAGAATGTGGATAGCTTTGGTGGGAGACAGAGGGGACATTATTCTGCCTACAATAGCCACTGAGTGCTTTTACCACCTGTCACCATTTTGCTCCTTTTAGACACAATTTTAGTGGCTTTGTGTGAAGAGATTCTCATTCATAGACTTTTCTTTTTTGTGTAAAGTAATGGGGGGCCTCCCCTTGGTTACTGAAAGAGTATAGAATCAAGATATTTCAAAGTATATTAGCTGGATTTTATTTTTCACTATGCCTGATTTGGCCAAGAAAGAATGTTAAGTTATGTCACATGGGCTACTTGAAATCTCAAAAAGTTCAAAACATTGGGTTCAAAATCTCAGAGATTGAGATATATTCCAACCAACTCAATCCTGTGGAAGTGCCAAGTTTTCCTCAGTGCCACTCTTGAAACTACATCACCAACTGACCCTTTAATATATTTTTGCACTATATAACATTTATTTCTTAGAGTAAGTGCTTCCCTAGAAAAGAAGCAGTTTGGACACGTATGTTAAAGCCGTCACATAGAATGTTATCCTCTCATTGCTAGGAGGTGGCCTTCAAGATGGCTGACTAGAGGTACCAGGCACTGTGTCCTCCCAAAGAAAGACCAAAACAGCAAGTAGATAATCATACCTTGAAGAGGGCATGAAAGAGGGCACTAGAATTCAGCAGCAAAGTAACAAGGAATCTCTGAGGTATGGAAGGAAAGGAAAATGAAGCAGCAGCCCAGCCAGAATCAGCTTAAAGCCAGGACAGGCTCTCCAGTGTGGTGAAAAGGTAAAAAAGAGAGCCCTAGTGGTCCATATTCCCACTGTGGACACTGCAATCCTAGCCAAGGGACAGTTTCTCAGCCCTCGCAGGCCCTGAGACTACTATAGGGAGCTGCCTGGAGTCTATGTGATGGTCATTGTCCCAGAGAAGGAGTTGGCACTGGATCGTTTGCACCCACCCACAGACACAGGCAGCTGTGGCACAGTGCCATTTTGAGAGTCCAGCCCCCATCAGACTACATCCTTCCCTGGGGCCCAACAGCCCCTGCATCTCCACATTTCTGGACCCCCAGTGACATTCCCTCATGTCCATCCAGAGGCCTGCAGAGTCACAATACCAGCTGAACTCACCAGTGTAGCTTGGTCCCCATCACTCTAGCCTACACAGTGTCCTACACTCCAGGGAACTGGCAGTGCCATTCACTAGAGAGGCTGCCCCCAGAACAAAGGGAGCTGAAGAAGCCACTCTTCACAAGTGGAGAGTCACCTTCCCAGGACCACTGACACTGACAGCAATCCTGACCCCCAGGAGCAGGGCCACTGCACACCTGCAGGCATCCTCAGGGAACCTGGGGACTCGCCTTCCTGGGCACTATTCCAGGGCCAGAGCACAGGCCCATCCCACCCATTGCTGTCGCTACCACTACCCAAGCTCGTTGTCCAGGAGGCTGGGGATCAACCCACACTGCTCTCTGTCATTGGCACCTGTGCATGCCTTCTTGTGACCTGAGTATGAGCCCACCCAGCCTGGTGGTGCCTGTGCACATTGTCTGGGAGCCTGGGGATTAATCCACCATGTCTATCACCATCAAGTACCTGTGTGTCTCCTGAGAGCCTAAGGATAGGACTTCCCAGCCTGCCATCACCGCTGCCACCAGTGCCCACATATTTGCACAAGGTGAAAGCCTGAGGACTACTCTGTCCATCATGTTGCCACGACTGTTGGTGTCTGCACATGCCATCTGGGGTCGCAAGAGTTGACCTGCTATGACTACTGCAATTGCTGATGCTACACATGCCTCTCAGGGTCTTGAGGGCATGCCTATCTACCTAGCTCACCACTGTCACTGCTGGCACTTGAGAAAGCCACCTGACTCACGCCTGTAATCCCAGCACTTTGGAAGGCTGAAGGGGGCAGATCACGTGAGGTCGGGAGTTCAAGACCAGCCTGACCAACATGGAGAAACTCCATCTCTACTAAAAAATAATAATAATAATAATAATAATAATAATAATACAAAATTAGCCGGGCATGGAGGTGCATGCCTGTAATCCCAGCTACTCGGGAGGCTGAGGCAGGAGAATTGCTTGAACCTGGGAGGCGGAGGTTGCAGTGAGCTGAGATCACACCATTGCACACCAGCCTGGGCAACAAGAGCAAAACTCCATCTCAAAAAAAAAAAAAAAGCCACCTGAAGGCCCGAGGATGGCCTGCCTGAAACTTCAACCAGTAGTGCCCACGTTCATCACCCACAAGTTCAAAGACCAATGCAACTGGTGCCCAAGGACCAAACTGCCTGGCTTGTCTTTCCCCAGCAAAATCTCACCACAGCCTCCATTAACAATGAAGGCTAAGACACTGAGGAGCTCACAGACATCAGTGATGCTGATTATAGCTGAAGAAATCATAGAAGTCTAAACTACTGAACCAACCCAGAACTAAAGGCAAAGTGTCTTACTGATTCAACAGTATAGATACAGCTGCAGAAGTCAGTCTTTTACTACCAATGCCAATCTATAAAATTAGAAGAAGCAACTGTTTTACCAGATATTCAAATATTGTAAGGGCATAAGAAACATTAAAGAGCAAGGAAACATAGCATCTCTGAAGGAAAACCAATAATTCTCCAGCAACAGATTTCAATCAAACAAATCCATAAAATGAGTGAAAAGGAATTTAACAGCTGAAATGGAATAATTCAATAAATAAAATAAATAATACAATTTGAGAACCTCAACAATAGACTAGATTAAGAAGATGAAAGAATTTCTAAACATAAAGATCGGTCTTAATATGCAGGATTAAATGGATTAAAGACTTAAGTGTGAAACACAAAACTATAAAAACCCTGGAAGACAACCTAGGCAATACCATTCAGGACATAGGCACGAGCGAAGATTTTATAACAATGACACCAAAAGCAATTGTGACAAAAGCAAAAATTGACGAATGGGATGTAATTAAACTAAAGAGCTTCTGGGCAGCAAAAGAAACTATTAACAGAGCAAAAAGACAACCTGCAGAATGGGAGAAAATTTTTGCAAGCTATGCATTCGACAAAGATCCAATATACAGCATCTATAAGGAACTTAAACAAATTTACAAAAAAATAAAACCTTTAAAAAGTAGGCAAAGACATGAACAGACACTTCTCAAAAGAAGACATACATGCTGCCAACAATCATATGAAAAAAAAAGCTCAAGGGTCATGAGGGATTATGACAGACAGGAGGCAGAACTAGATGGCAGCTCTGGACAGAGCAGCATGCGGAGGCTTGCATTGTGAATTTTAGCTCCAGATGGACTGCAAGAACAGATCAGCAATCCTGACAGGACCCACAGACCCTCCGAAGGAAGCAGACTGCTCTTGCAGGACCTGGGAGACACCCCAAATACTTTAAGTCCCCTAACCACGGAAATGGGAAAGGGAGACCCTCGTCTCATGAACACACACCCCCACTGGAGAAGCTGAAAGTCTATTTGTGGGAGAAGTTCGTGACTTTACCTGGAGCTGAGCCAAGTTAGAGAGCCAAGCTGAGCAACATACAGGAGTAAAGGAAGTAGCACAAAGGCACTGGAAGGCCGCTGGATCCCCAAGTAGCCCATTCCTGCCTGACACCACAGGCATCCATCAGGAGGGTGGCCAGAGGAGCAGGGGGTAAAACTTCACAGGGAGAAGGACTTCTCTAGCTGAACTTTGTAAAAAATTAAATGGGGCTGGAAGCCTCCTGGCCAGAACTCGGGGGGAGGGCGTGAATCCGGCTTGCAGACTTCACAGGCGGGGTGAGAACTGAAGCCCATTTCTTTGTCAGTCGGAAGGCAGAAAGCCTCAGGTAAGTTTTCAAGCCAGATTCGCCTTCGGCCTGGAAACAGACTCCGGGCTATCACAAGGGGCATTGTGGGAGTGAGACCAGCCTTTCAGTGTGCGTGGAAGCTAGCTTTCCCCCACTTCCCTGACAACCTGCATGACTCAGCAGAGGCAGCCATAATCCTTCTAGGTACACAATTCCACTAACATGGGAATCTGAACTCCATCCCCCACAGCAGCGAAAGCAAGACCCACCCAAGGAGAGTCTGAGCTCGGGCACGCCTAGCCCCACCCCCACCTGATGGTCCTTCCATATCCACCCTGGTAGCAGAAGACAAAGAACATACGATCTTTGGAGTTCTGGAGCCCTGCCCACCACTGGTCCCTCTCCACAGTGTCCGGAATTGGTGGGTTCTTGGTCTCGCTGAGTTTAAGAATGAAGCCGCAGACCCTCCTGGTGAGTGTTAACAATTCTTAAAGATGGTGTGTCCAGAGTTGCTTATTCCTCCCAGTGGGTTCGTGGTCTGGCTGGCCTCAGAAGTGAAGCTGCAGACCTTCGCAGTGAGTGTTACAGCTCTTAAAGGCGGCACGGACCCAAAGAGTGAGCAGCAGCAAGCTATGTTGCAAAAAGCGAAAGAACAAACTTCCCACAGCATGGAAGGGGACCCAAGCCTGTTGAGCTGTGGCCTCCGGTGGCCTGCTTTTATTCCCTTGTTTGCCCCCCCGCCCCATCCACATCCTGCTGATTGGTCCATTTTACAGAGAGCTGATTGGTCCGTTTTGACAGAGTGCCGACTGGTGCATTTACAAACCTTTAGCTAGACACAGAGTGCTGATTGGTGAATTTAAAATCCTTTAGCTGGACACAAAAGTTCTTCAAGTCCCCCACCGGATTAGCTAGACCCAGAGCGCTGATTGGTGCATTTACAAAGTTTTAGCTAGACACAGAGTGCTGATTGGTGCGTTTACAATCATTTAGCTAGACAGAAAAGTTCTCCAAGTCCCCAGTGGGCCCAGAAGCCCAGCCGGCTTCACCTCTTGATGGCACTCGCCAGACAGGACTTTGCAGCACCCAGCCCGAGCACTCCAGCCGCCTAGAGAGAGCTCATCCCCCAGTCAAGCCCAGCAGGCACCGGCCATCCGCCCCAAGTGTGGGGCCCACCGAGCCCGCGCCCACCCAGAACCCGCGCCAGCCCACAAGGGCCACACACAGCCCCGGCTCCCACCAGGGCCTCTCCCTCCACACCCTTCGAGCAGAGGGAGCCGGCTCCGGCCTTGACCAGCCCCAGAGAGGGGCCCCCACAGTGCAGTGGCGGGCTGAAGGGCTCCTCGAGTGCAACTAGAGTGGACGCCGAGGCCAAGGAGGCGCTGAGAGCAAGCGAGGGCTGCTAGCATGTTGTCATCTCTCAACACTACTACAGCGGATGCTTTCTGGAAAGCGCCATCTCCCAGCAGGAGGCCCATCAGCACAAAAAATAGAGCCTTAAACCACCAAAATGGTGGAAGCAGTTTGAAAAACAGGTTGGCAGTTCTCAAAGAATTAAAAATAGAGTTACCATATAACCCAGCAATTCCACTCTTAGGTATATACTTAAGAAAAAAGTTTGTACGTAAGAGTTGAAAAATTCTCAGTGAATTCTTATAGCAGCATTATTCATAATAGTAAAAAAGCTGAAATAACCCAAATGCCCATCAGCTGATAAATATATAAACACATTGTGGTATATTTATATAATACAGTATTATTTATTGATACAAGGAATGAAATAGCTATATATCCTACAAAGTGGATGACCCCCATGGTGTCATCAAAACACCACCATCATTCTTCAGAGTTAGTAAAAACGATTCTAAAATTCATATGGAACCAAAAAAGAGCCCACATATCCAAAGCAAGACTAAGCAAAAAGAACAAATCTGGAGGCATCACACTACCTGATTTCAAAGTATGCTATAAGATCATAGTCACCAAAACAGTGTGGTACCAGAAAAATATATACATCAAAATATGTGCACTTCAATAACATAGCATCAAATTTATAAAACAAAAATTGAGCAACCTACAAGGAAAAATGAAAAAATTCCAAACTATAGAGGGAGATTATAACGTATTTTTCTTAGTCATTCAAAGAAAAAGAAGACTTTAAACATCAATAATACATTGGATGTTAATAAAAATTTACTATTTTTGTGAAGGGAATAATTACAAAGAACTTCATTCAACAACTACCGAATACAATTTTAATAGGACATATTGAATATGCACAAATATTGACCATATAACGATTTGTTCTACATGCCAAATCTTAACAAAAGTCAAATAACTGACACTCTACAGAAAGTGTTCATTTATCCCACTGATATGAAATTATAAGAAACTGTTCTAAAACCCAGTTAATTAAAGAAAAAAACTTAGTGAAAAAATAAATATATTGAAATTAAAATATTACTTATTAAAACTTTTTGGATTCCATTGGTATATTATTAAAGAGGAAATTCAGAGTCATAAATGCTAATATTAGAAAATAATAATGGTGAGTCTTTGGCAATACCATCATGAACACTCCTGATCTCATCTGATCTCAGAAGAAAATAATAATAGAAAACAGAAACATCTCAGTCTTTGCAGTATGAATTACAAAGAAAATAAAATGCACAAATAAAAGTAACAGGAAAAAAGGAAGCATCTTCAAATATGCAAAACCATTAAAGAAACTTGACAAAATTAACTCAAGATGAAACAGAAAATAAGAATGTTTTCCTGAATTAATAAAGCAACTAATTCTGTAATCAATAACCTCCCAAAAAAGAGGGCACTTAACTTATATTTTCAACCACATTTCAGAAATTTAAACAATTGTAATTATATCCAACTCTTCTTCTAAGAAAAAAAAGAAAAAGGGACACTCCAAAACATCGTATTTGTCAAAACAATTTTTATTAAGATAATATTCACACAACAAAATATTCACTATTTCAACCATTTTGATTTGTTTAATTTAATAGATGTTAGTATATTTACAATGTTGTGCAGCCATCACCACTATTTAATTCCAAAACCTTTCCATCACCCCAAAAAGAAACTCCTTCTCTAATCCCCAGAAACTACTAATTTGTTTTCTATCTTTATAGATTTGACTATTCTGGACATTACATAACTGGAATTATAAAATATATACCCATTTGTGTCTGCCTTCCATAACTTACCATAATTTTTCAAGGTCATCCAAGTTGTAGGATATATAGCTATTTCATTCCTTCTATCAATAAATAATACTGTGTTATATAAATATACCACATTGTGTTTATATATTTATCAGCTGATGGGCATTTGGGTTATTTCAGTTTTTTTTACTATTATGAATAATGCTGCTATGAGAATTCATTGAGAATTTTTCAATTCTTAGGTAGAAACTATTTTCTTAAGTATATACCTAAGAGTGGAATTGCTGGGTTATATGGGAACTCTATTTTTAATTCTTTAAGAACTGCCAACCTGTTTATCAAACTACCTCCACCATTTTATGTTTCCATCAGAAATGTATGAGAATCCAATTTCTCCACATTTTCCACAACACTTGTTATTTTCCATCTTTCTTGATGATAGTTATTCCACTCGATATCAAATGGTATCTCATTGTGGTTTTGATTTTCATTTCCCTTTCATGTGCTTATAGCCCACTTAAATACCTTTTTCAAAAAACTATTCAAATCTTTTGATCATTTCTTAGATCATTTGTGTTTTATTGTCGTTGTTGCTGCTGCTGATTTGTAGTAGTTCTTTATATATTCTGGATATTAATCCAATTTTCAAATATTTTTCTCATATTCAGTGGGCTTTTTTCCCCTTCCTTGGTAGTATCCTTTAATACACTCAAGTTTTTAACTTAAATGAAGTCCAATTTAGCTATTTTTTGTGGCTATGTTTTTGGTGTCATATTTAAGAAAGCATTGCCTAATCTAAGGTCACAACTATTTGTACCATTTTTTCCTAAACATTTACAATTCTAGTTATTACATTAAGGTCTTTGGTCAGTTTTGAATTAATTCTCATATACGGAATGAGGTAGACAAATTTTTCCTTTTACGTGTGGATATCCAGTTGTCCCAGCACCATTTGTTGAAGTCTATTCTTTCCTCATTAAATGGTCTTGGCACCCTTGTTGAAAATCAATTGCATGTAGATGAATGGGTTTATTTCTGAACTTTAAATTTGATTTTATCAGTCTATATGTCTATTCTTACACCATTATCACACTGTTTAGATTACTGTGACTTTGAGGTAAGTTTTGAAATTGAGAAATTTGAGTACTCCCACTTTGTTCTTCTATTTCAAAATTGTTTTGGATATTTAATCGTCTTTTCATTTCTATATAAATTTTAGAATAATTTTTTCAATTTCTGCAAAAAGACAGAATTTTGATAGGGATTGCATTAAATCTATAAATCAATTTGGGAAGTATTTTCATTCAAATTATATTAAATCTTCCAACTCATGAGCATGAGAAATCTTTCCATTCACTTGGATCTTCTTTTTCTTTCAAAAATATTTTGTAGACTCAGCGTACAAGTCTTACACTTCCTTCATTGCACTATTTCCTATGTATTTAATGTTTTATGCTATTGTAAGTATCATTGTTTCTTCATTTAACTTCCAAGTTGTTCATTGCTATTACAGAAAAGAAATGCAGCTGATTTTTGCATATTGATCTTGTATCTTCAAACTTTATTGAAATTGTTTATTAGCCCTAATAGATTTTTGTGAATTCTTTTGAGTATTCTACATGTAATATCATTTCATGGCTTAATAGAGATAATAATGCTTCTTCCTTTCCTCCGAATGCCTTTAGTTTCTTCTTAGCCTAATTGCCTTTGCTAGAACTTTCAGCACATTGTTGAACGGAAGTGTCAAGGGCAGACATTCTTTTCTTGTTCCTGTTTTTAGGAGAAAACCTTTTAGTCTTTCACTATTAGGTATGATGTTGGCTACACTTTTCTTATCGATGCTCGTTACCAGGGTGAGAAAATTGTCTTGGATTTATGGTTTCTTGAGTGTCATCATGAAAGGGCACTAGATTTTGTCAAATAATTGTTTATGTCTTTTGAGACGATTGTGGCTTTTTTTCCCCTTTATTCTACTAATATTGATTGATTTTGCATATTTTAAAAAACTTTTTTTTTTTTTTTTTTGAGACAGGGTCTTGCTCTGTCACCCAGGCTGGAGGGCAGTGGTGCAATCTCAGCTCACTGCAGCCTCTGCTTCTTGAAGCGATTCTCTTGCCTCAGCCACCGGAGTAGCTGAAATTACAGTCGTGCGCCACCGCGCCCAGCTAATTTTTGTATCTTTAGCAGAGATGGAGTATTGCCATGTTGGCCAGGCTGGTCTCGAACTCCTTGCCTCAAGTGACCTGCCTGCCTTAGCCTCCCAAAGTGCCGGGATTACAGGCGTGAGCCACCCCCCACAAGCCAATTCTTAAAATAAATTGCACTTGGTTGTGGTGTATAATCCTTTTAATATATTGCTAGATTCCATTTTAAAGTATTTTGTTAAGAATTTTTGTATCTTCATTGATAAAGAATACTGGACTAGTTTTCATTTCTGGTAATGTCTTTGTCTTGCCTTCATATCAGGGTAATACTGGTCACATAAAATTAGTTTGGAAATGTGTCACAATTTTTTGAAGATTGTAGGAAAGATTAGCCTTCATTATTCTTTAAACGTGATTAAATTCACTAGTACAGCCATCTGGTCCTGGATGATTTTTTTGGAAGTTTTTAATCACAGACTCACTACCGTCACTTGTTATATGTCTATCTGTATTTTTTATTTCTTCTTGACTCAGTTTTGGTAGTTTATTTGTAGAAATTGTCCATCATTTTATTTAGGGTATCTAATTTGGTGACATACAATTATTCATAGGGTTCGCTTATAATTTCTTTTATCTGTGTAAGTTTGGTAGTAGTATTCCCACTCTTTTTTTTTTTTTTTTTTTTTTTTTTTTGAGACAGTCTCGCTTTGTCGCTCAGGCTGGAGTGCAGTGGCGCCATCTCCGCTCACTGCAAGCTCCGCCTCCCGGGTTCACGCCATTCTCCTGCCTCAGCCTCCCAAGTAGCTGGGACTCCAGACGCCCGCCACCACGCCCGGCTAATTTTTTGTATTTTTTTAGTAGAGACGGGATTTCACCGTGTTAACCAGGATGGCCTTGATCTCCTGATCTCGTGATCTGCCTGCCTCAGCCTCCCAAAGTGCTGGTATTACAGGCGTGATCCACCGCGCCTGGCCTTTATTTTCAATTTTAGTAATTTATGTATTCTTCCTTTTTTGCTTGGTCGGTATAGCAAAAGGCTAGTGAAGTTTCTTGATCTTTTCAAATAATCAACTTTTTTTTGTTGTTGATTTCTCTACTATTTTGTTATTCTCTATTTCACTTTGCTCTAATATTTACTATTTTATTTTTCCTGCTTGCTATGAATTTAATTAGTTCTTCTTTTCCTGGGTTCTGAATTTAGAGTGTTAGCTATCTATTTTATTCATTCTTTTTTAAGGTAAGAGTTTACATCTATAAATTTTTATCTGAGCTTAGCTTTTGCTGCATCCCTGATTGTATTTTCATTTTGGTTCTTCTCCAAGTATTTTTCAATTCCCTTTGTGATTTCTTCTTGGACACATGGGTTATGTAGGGGTATGGTGTTTAATTCTCACACATTTGTGAATTTTTCTGTTTTTTTTTTTTTTTCTGTTACTGATTTTTAGATTCATCCCACAGTGGTTGGAGAAAGTATTTTGTATGATTTTAATATTTTAAAATTTTCTGAGATTTATTTTATGGCCTAACGTGGACTATTCTGGAGACTGTTTTGTGTTTACTTAAGAAAAAAATATGTATTCACATGTTGTTAATTGGAGTGTTGTATAGATGTCTGTTAGTCTACTGGTTTATAGTGTTGCTCAAGTTTTCCATTTTCTTACCGGTCTTCTATCTAGTTATTTTGTATTATTAAATTTAGAGTATCAGAATATCCATACCTTTTAGCTATTCTCTCTTCAGTTATATTAGCATATATGTATTTGAGGGCTCTCTTATTAGGTGCATACATATTTATAATTATTATATCTTATTAATGGATTGACCCTTTTAATATTATACAATATCCTTTTGGTTATAAAAATTTTGTCTTGAAGTCTATTTTCTCTGACATTAACATAGCTATTTCTGCTCTTTTTTGGTCACAATTTGCATGAAATATTATTTTCCATTCTTTTATTTTCAAACTACTTGTGTATTTTAATCTAAAATGAGCCTCATAGATACATATAATTGGATCATGTTTTTAAATATATTCTCTCAATCTCTGCCTTTAATTGTAGAACTTAATTCATTTACATGGAATATAATTACTAACAAGGAAGGATTTCTGCCATTCTTCTATTTCTTGTCTATATATCTTACACCTTTTTTGTTCTTCAATTCTTTCATTCCTCCATTATTGCCTTCCTTTGTATTAAATATTTCTAGTGTATCATTTTAATTATCTTGTTCTTGTACTACTTTTTTTTATTTTTTCATTTTACTTTAAGTTCTGGGATACAAGTGCAAAACGTCTAGGTTTGTTGCAAGGTTTACCTGTGTCCTGGTGGTTTGCTGCTCCTAGCAACCCCTCATTTAGGTTTTAAGCTCCACATGAATGAGCTGTTTATCCTAATGCTCTCCCTCCCCTCGCACCCCCATCCCCTGACTGGCCCTGGTGTGTGTTGTTCCCCTTCCTGTGTCCATGTGTTCTCATTGTTCAACTCCCACTTATGAGTGAGAACATGTGGTGTTAGTTTTTCTGTTCCTGTGTTAGTTTGCTGAGGATGATGGCTTCCAGCTTCATCCATGTCCCTGCAAGGGACATGATCTCATTCCTTTTTATGGCTGCATAGTATTCCGTGGTGTATATTTACCACATTTTCTTTACCAGTCTATCACTGATAGGCATTTGGGTTGGTTGCATGTCTTTGCTATTGTAAATAGTGCTGTAATAAACATACGTGTGCTTGTGTCTTTACAGTAGAATGATTTATGATTCCTTTGGGTATATGCCCAGTAATGGAATTGCTGGGACAAATGGTATTTCTGGTTGTAGATCCTTGAAGAATCACCACACTGTCTTCTACAATGGTTGATCTGATTTACATTCCCACCAACAGTGTAAAAGCATTCCTATTTCTCCAGAGCATCACCAGCATCTATTGCTTCTTGACTTTTTAATAATCACCATTCTGACTGGCATGAGATATTATCTCATTGTGGTTTTGATTTGCATTTCTTTAATAATCAGTGATGTTGAGCTTTTTTTATGTTTCTTAGCCGCATAAAAGTCTTCTTTTGAGAAGTGTCTGTTCATATTCTTTGCCAACTTTTTAATGGGGTTGTTTTTTCTTGTAAATTTGTTTAAGCTTCTTGTGGATTCTGGATATTAGACCTTTGTCAGATGGGTAGATAGCAAAAATTTTCTCCCATTCTGTAGGTTTCCTGTTCACTCTGATGATAGTTTCCTTTTCTGTGTAGAAGCTCTTTAGCTTAATTAGATCCCATTTGTCAATTTTGACTTTTGTTGCAAATGCTTTTGGCATTTTCGTCATGAAGTCTTTGCCCATGCCTATGTCCTGAATGGTATTGCCTAGGTTTTCTCCTAGAACTTTTATGGTTTGGGGATTTACATTTAATTCTTTAATGCATCCTGAGTTAAATTTTGTATAAGGTGTAAGGAAGGGGTCCAGTTTTAATTTTCTGAATATGGCTAGCCAGTTTTCCCATCACCATTTATTAAATAGGGAATCACATCGTCTGCAAACAGAGACAATTTGACTTCCTCTCTTCCTATTTTAATACTTTTATTTCTTTCTCTTGCCTGATTGCCCTGGGCAGAAATTCCAATACTATGTTGAATAGGAGCAGTGAGAGAGGGCATCCTTGTTTTCTGCTGGTTTTCTATCTCTGGTGGAATTCAGCTCTGAATCAGTCTGGTCCTGGACTTCTTTTGGGTGGTAGACTATTAATTACTGTCTCAATTTCACAGCTTCTTATTGGTCTATTCAGGGATTCACCTTCTTCCTGGTTTAGTCTTGAGAGGGTGTATATGTCCAGGAATTTATCCATTTCTTCTAGGTTTTCTAGTTTATTTGCATAGGGGTATTTATAGTATTCTCTAGTGATAGTTTGTATTTCTATAGGGTCAGTGGTGATATCCCCTTTATCATTTTTATTGTGTCTATTTGATTCTCCTCTCTTTTCTTCTTTATTCACCTAGGTAGTGGTCTATTTTGTTTATTTCTTCAAGAAATCAGCTTGTGGATTAATTGATTTCTTGAAGGGTTTTTTGTATCTCTGTCTCCTTCAGTTCTGCTCTGATCTTAGTTATTTCTTGCCTTCTGCTAGCTTTTGGATTTGTTTGCTGTTGCTTCTCTAGCTCTTCTAATTGTGATGTTAGGCTGTCATTTTTGAGATCTTTCTAGCTTTCTGATGTGGACATTTAGTGCTATAAATTTCCCTCTTAACACTGCTTTAGCTGTGTCCCAGAGAGTCTGGTATGTGGTCTTTGTTCTCATTGGCTTCGAATAACTTCTTGATTTCTGCCTTAATTTCCTTATTTACCCAGGAGTCATTCAGGAGCAGGTTGTTCAATTTCCATGTAGTTGTGTGGTTTTGAGTGAGTTTCTTCATCCTGAGTTCTAATTTGATTGCACTGTGGTCTGAGAGACCGTTTGTTATGTTTTCAGTTCTTTTGCATTTTCTGATGAGTGTTTTACTTCCAACTATGCAGTCGATTTTATAATATGTGTCATGTGGCACTGATTAGAATATATATTATGTTGATTTGGGGTGGAGAGTTCTGTAGATGTCTGTTAAGTTCACTTGATCCAGAGCTGAATTCAAGTCCTGCATATTTTTGTTAATTTTCTGTCTTGTTGATCTAATATTGACAGTGGGGTGTTAAAGTTTCCCATTATTATTTTGTGGGAGTCTAAGTCTCTTTGCAGGTGTCTAAGAATTTGTTTTATGAATCTAGGTGCTCCTGTATTGGGTGCATATATATTTAGGATAGTTAGCTCTTCTTGTTGAGATCATCCCTTTATCATTATGTAGTACTCTTCTTTGTCTTTTTTTTTATCTTTGTTGGTTTAAACTCTGTTTTGTCAGGGACTAGAATTGCAACCCCCGCTTTTTTTGGCTGGGATTACAGGCATGGGCCACCATGCCCAGCTAATTTTGTATTTTTGGTAGACACGGGATTTCTCCATGTTAGTCAGGCTGCTCTTGAACTCCTGACCTCAGGTGATCCGCCCGCCTCGGCCTCCCAAAGTGCTGGGATTACAGGCGTGAGCAACCGGGCCCAACCTAAATCATATCTTTATACATCGTATGATCATCAACATAGGTTTATATTTATTGCTTTATGCATTGACTTTCTTTTTATTGTATTTAAGATATACAATATTATGTTTGTGTATATATACATATATATGTAGTGCAATGATTGCCATAATCAAGCAAATTAACATATCCATCATCTCACATAGTTACATTTTTGTGGTAAAAGTATCTAAAATCTACTCTGGGCAAATTTTGGAGTATGATACATTATTAACTACAGCTCTTGTGTTGTACGTGAGCTCTCCAGGCTTATTTATTTTATATAGCTGAAACTTGTACCCTTTGGATTTCATCTTCCATCTTCCACACACCTCCCACCTCTTTCTAACCTTTCTATTTCTTAGGGCTTTTGTGGGGCTTTTTTGTTTAGGGTCTACCTATAAATGAGATAATGCAGTATTTTTCTTTCTGTGCCTGATTTATTATTAGCATAATGTCTTCTAGGTTCATCCATGTTGATGCAAATGAAAGAAACTTCTTACAAAACTGAGTGATATTTTATTATGTATATAATTCCTTTATCCATCTGTTCATAAACACTTAGGTTTTTTCAATATCTTGGGTAATGTGAGTAATGCTGCATTGTGATGTGTAGTTTTTTTTAAATCAGAAGAAAAGAGGATATTGCTTATATATACTAAAGTTACCTTTATTAAAGATACACACATACACACACACCCCCCAGCATTTTTACTCCTTTATGTGTTTGAAATTACTATATAATGTTCTTTCATTTCAGCCCAAATAACTGCTCATAGAATTTTTTATCATCCCACTGTATTCTTAAAAGAGGTCAGCTGTAAATTTACTGTGAATCACTAATAACTAATCTTCCCTTATCTGCAATTTTACTTTCCATGACTTCAGTTACCTATGGTCAACTTTTGCCTGAAAATATTAAATGGAAAATTTCAGAAATAAACAATTCTCAATTGCATGCCACTTGAGTAGCATGATGAAATCTCATGCTATCTGGCTTCATCCCACTTGGGAGGTGAACCATCCCTTTGTCCAGAATATTCATCCTGTATATGCTACTGACCCATTAGTCAATTAGCACCTATCCTGGTTATCAGATTGACTGTCACACTATCACAGTTCTGCATTCAAGTAACCCTAATTTTACTTAATAATGGCCCCAAAATGCAAGCGTATTCCCCCTAATTTATACATTAAAATTATCAAATTTTAAATTTTGATTAAATGTTATTGTAAGTTGTATTAAAAAACATAATATGTGTATGATTCAATACTATCCATGGTTTCAGGCATTCACTAGGAGTTTTGAAATCTATCCCTCATGGATAAGAAGGAACTACTATAAATGATAAGTCTCTTCTCTCCTACTGTTTTCAAGATTTACTCTTTGGCTTTGGATTTGAGCCATTTGGTTATGATATGTCTTCGGGTGGTCTCTTTGAGTTTATCCACCTAGAGTACATTGAGCTTATTGTACATGTAGATTAAATTTTTCATAAAATTTGGTAAGTATTAGACAATTATATCTTCAAATATATTTTCTGTACCTTTCTCTCTCTCTTTTCTTTTTGGAACTTCCATTATGCATATGTTGATATCTTGATGGTGTTCCACAGGTCTATTAGGCTCCATTTATTATTCTTCATTCTTTTCTCTAAGTGAGATTTTCTCTAACTGGATAATCTCAATTGACCTATTTTCATGTTCACTAGTTTTTCGTACCTCCTCAAAACTGCTGTTTAGCCCTCTAGAGCATTTTTCATTTCCATTATTTTATCTTTCAACTCGAAAATTTCTATTTGGTTTCTTTTTAAAAGAACATTATAAAATAAATAATTTTTAAAAAATATTGATAGTCTCTATTTTGTGAGATATCATTCTCATGTTTTTTTTTTAATTGTCTCTTGTTGATATTATCTATTTTTCTGAGATATCATTCTCATGTTTCTCTTTAGTTCCTTAGATGTTGTTTCCTTTAGCTCTTTGAACATATCTAAAATAGTTGATTTAAAGTCTGTTTCTATTAAGGCCAATGTCTGGATCTCCTCGGGGTAGTTTTTATTAACTGCATTTTTTCTTTTCCATGTGCCATACTTTCTTCAGTTTTTTCTTTTTGTATGTCTCATACTTTTTTTGAATACCAGACATTTTAAACATGATAATGTGGCCACTCTGGAAATAAGATTCTCCCTCCTCCCCACGTTGTACTCCTCGTTGTAGTTATTTGTTTGTTTAGTATCTTTTCTGAATAAATTTTGTGGTCTCTATTTTTTGTCACCTATGTCGATTAAAATATTTTTTTTCCATTAGCTTAGAGGTCAGCTAATAATTTGACAAAGATTTCCATATGTGTTTGGAACTTGCAGAGCGGCTTTGTGTATGTGTTGGGCCCTGCTTTCAACACTCAGCCAGACAGTTTACAACTCTGCCTTGGCCTACACTTTCTGCTTGTGCAGGGAAGGTAGAAATTTCCCAGGTTTTTACTGAACATGCACACAGCCTTGACATACACAGTTTGCAAATTCTCAGAAATATGTTGAAGCTTTTCAAAGCCCATATTCCCCAAAGCATCTCATTCCCAGTACTTTCTCTCAAGATTTTTGTTTAGTCTATTGTTTTCCCCAGTATTCATGCAGCAGTATTTATGTTTTTCTGTAAATGTTTTCTAACACCGCCACACACCAAGTAGCAGCTTTACCACTACGTGAGGTCCAGATTAGGTGAAAAAACGAGGCTTTTGAGAATATATTTGAGGGAGTCAACAGGGAGATCAATTTTTCATGAATGAGGTCCATTCTGTTTCTTCTGGCATTGGTATTAAGAATCTGGGCATTATTTTCAAGCCTGCTGCTTCTCTGAGAAGAGTGGAAACAGGGTAAGTTAAAAACCACAAATCGATGTTCTTACTGAGATGAGATATTTTGCTAGAATTAGCACTCCCTAGGTTGCTAAAAACCTTAGGTTAGTTTTCAGAGTTCTAAAAAGCTTTATTTTGACAGTTGTTGCCAGCTTTTTAGTATATTTTATAAAGAGATAAAATTTTGAACATTTTTATTCCATTTTTGCTGCTGTCACTACACCACAACCTTGTTATTATACTATTTGTACCATATAATTTATTCATTATACTATTATTAGTACTTACTAGTCACAGCAATTCCCAATATTAAAAATGAAGGACATTAAAATTCTGGCAATTTTAGTCAAGAGCATAATGGATTGAACCACGTAAAATTGACATTTGTGAAACTGAAAAAAAATTATAGCTACAGTGGCACATTGTGTTTTTCAAAAACACGTTTCCAAAAGTTGTAGTTTTCTAAAAATATGTATTCCATCCCACAAGAACTTTTTATAATGTAACATTGATACTCCTCCACTGAGAGGTGAAGTCTATGTTCCCTCTGCTTGATCTGAGGCAAACCTTCGTAACTGCCTTAACTAACAAATACAGTGCTGATGATGCTTTCTGCCTTCTCAGGCTACATAATAAAAGGTTATACGACTTCTGTTTGTATCTCCCTCTCCAGAACCACTGGTTGAAAGAGTGGAAATCTTAGCCAGAGCAATAAGGTAAGAGAAAGAAATAAAAGGCATCCAACTAGAAAGAGAGGAAGTCAAACTATCTCTCTTCAGAGATAATATGACTCCATAATGAGAAAATTCCATAGTCTCTGCCCAAAGGCCATAGACCTGATAATCAGTAAAGTTTCGGGATGCAGAATCAATGTACAAAAAATCAATATCATTTCTATACACCAAGCTGTGAGCCACAGCAAGAGCAAAATCCCATTCATAACAGCTGGAAGAAAAAATAAAAATACCTAGGAATACAGCTAACCAGGATGATGAATGATCTCTAAGTGAGAATTACAAAACAATGCTGAAAGAAATCAGGGATGACACAAACATGAAAAAACATTCTATGCTCATGGATAGGAAGAATCAATATTATTAAAATGACCATACTGCTCAAAGCAATTTACAGATTCAGTGCTATTCCTATCAAACTATCAATGACATGTTTACAGAGTTAGAAAAACTATTTGAAAATTCATATGAGACCAAAAAAAAAAAAAGTCTGATGAGTGAAAGTAATCCTAAGCAAAAAAGAACAACACTGCAGGCATCACATTACCTGACTTCAAACTATATGACAAAGCTGTAGAAACCAAAACAACATGGGACTGGTACAAAAGCAGACACATGGGCCATCGGAACAGAATCTCTATTCCAGAGATTAAGATTGTTGTAACACAGAAATAAAGCTGCGCACCTATAACCATCTGCTCTTTGACAAAGTGGACAAAAATAAACAATGGGAAAAAGACTCCCTGTTCAATAAATGGTGCTGAGATAGCTGGCTAGCCATATGTAGAAGGATGAAACTGAATGCCTACCTTTCACCATATACAAAAAACTAACTCAAGATGGATTAAAGATTTCAATGTAAGACCTCAAACTTTAAGAATTCTAGAAGAAAATCTAGGAAACATCATGGTCGACATTGGCCTTGGGAAATAATGCATGACTAAGTCCTCAAAAGTAACTGCAACAAAAACAAAAATTGACAAGTGCAGCCGAATTAAACTAAAGAGCTTCTGCAGAGAGAGAAAAAAAAAAAAAAAAAACGATTAACAGAGTAAACAGCAAACTACAGAATGGGAGAAAACATTTGCAAACCATGCATCTGACAAAAGTCTCATATCCAGAATCTATAAGGAATTTAAGTCAACAAGCAAAAACTAAAACCTTTATTCAAAAATTTGGAAAACATGGACACTTCTCAAAAGCAGACATACAGGGAGACACCCAACTTATTTTTAAATATGCCCAATATCACTAATAACTAGAGAAATGCAAATCAAAACCACAATAAGATCCCCTCTCACACCAGTCAGAATAGATATTATTAAGTCAAAAAATAACAGACCCTGGTGAGGCTTTGGAGAAAAGGGAATGCTTATACACTGCTAGCGGAAATATAAATTAGTTCAGCTATAGTGGAAAGTAGTCTGAAGATTTCTCAAAACACTTAGAATAGAAGCACTATTTGACACAGCAATCCCATTACTTAGTATATATCTAAAGGAATATCAATTATTCCACCATAAAGATACATGCATGTGTATGTTCATTGCAGCATTATTCACAATAGTAAAGACATGGAATCAACCTAGATGCCCATCAACAGGGGGCTAAATAAAGAAAATTTGGCATATATGCGCCATGGAATACTATGCAGCCATGAAAAATAAAAAATCATGTCCTTTGCAGCAGCATGGATGCAGCTGGAGGCCATTATTCTAACCAAATTAACAGAGAAACAGAAAGCCAAATACCATATATTCTTACTTAAAAGTGGAAGCTATTGGGAGGCTGAGGCAGGCAGATCACGAGGTCAGGGGATTGAGACCATCCTGGCTAACATGGTGAAACCCTGTCTCTACTAAAAATACAAAAAATTAGCTGTGCATGGTGGCACACACCCGTAGTCCCAGCTACTCAGGAGGCTGAGGCAGGAGAATCGCTTGGACCTAGGAGGCGGAGGTTGCAGTGAGCCGAGATCATGCTGCTGCCCTCCAGCCTGGGCAACAGAGCAAGATTCTGTCTAAAAAAAAAAAAAAAAAAAAAAGTGGAAGTTAAACACTGAATACACATGGACACAAAGAAGGGAACAACAGACACTAAGGCCTACCTGGGGGTGGAGGTTGGGAGGAGGGTGAGGATTGAAAATCTACCTATTGAGTAATATGCTGAATATCTGGGAAAATTATCTGTATACTAAACCCCCAGGACACACAATTTATCCATGTAACAAACCTGCGCATGAACCACTTGAATTAGTTACATAAACAAGAATGAGGGC
The DNA here is from genome assembly GCF_028858775.2 of Pan troglodytes. NCBI lineage: Eukaryota > Metazoa > Chordata > Mammalia > Primates > Hominidae > Pan > Pan troglodytes. Next base: position 20,295,183 of record NC_072405.2, read on the forward strand.
ATAAAAAAAAAAAAAGACTTTACTTAGCACCTTTGTCAAAATCACTGAGCATGGATAAATATATATGGTCTTACCCATATACAGACCATTCATATGATGGTCTTATCCTTGACTCTCCATTATGTTCTGTTGAACTATATGTCTCTCCTTATTCCAGTATCACAGTGTCTTCATTATTGTAGCTTTGTCTTAAAACAAGGTGGTCTAAATTCTCTGGCTTTGTTCTACTTTTCAAAAAATATTTTGAATATTAGTCTTTTGGAACATTTATGCAAACCTAAAATTATTAAGGCATAAATTATTAATGAAGAAATAAATAAGCAAATGCTTATAAATACATCAGCTAACATGAAAATGATCAAAAGTAGTCAAATAAAAGCTATATAAAAGTTATATTATATATGTATATATAATTTTTCAGAAAAGACTGACACCATATATGAAAGTTTACAAATTTAAAAAAACATCAATTCAGGGAAATATGCCAATAAGAAATTGAACAGAAGGTAAATTTGTTTTGGGTAAGTTGGATCTTGGTCAATTGATTCTTGATTAAAGGCAGGCTCTTAAGCTTTCAATATTTTGTTGCTATGTGGTGGGTTAGGGTGAAAGGTTAGGGGAATCTCTTTAAGCTGTAGACTCAGAGTCTTTTGACAGGAGCTGCGCACTTTACTCTGTCTTTTATCTTTCAACTCTCTTGATCTTACTTGTCTTGTTGTATGAGATAATTATACAAAGGATCCATAACGATGAAAAAAATCTGTTGTCAATGCGAATTAAATGTATCCACCATTCAGATGTGATTAAAACCACCTCAGGGCCGGCCGCAGTGGCTCACGCCTTGTAATCCCAGCACTTTGGGAGGCCGAGGTGGGCGGATCACGAGGTCAGGAGGTGGAGACCATCCTGGCTAACACGGTGAAACCCCGTCTCTACTAAAAGTACAAAAAATTAGCCGGCTGTGGTGGCGGGTGCCTGTAGTCCCAGCTACTGGGGAGGCTGAGGTAGGAGAATGGCGTGAACCTGGGAGGCGGAGCTTGCAGTGAGCCGAGATCGTGCCACCGCACTCCAGCCTGCAGCCTGGGCGACAGAGCGAGACTCCGTCTCAAAAAAAAAAAAAAAAGAAAAAAGAAAAGAAAAAAGAAAAAATACCTTCTCATAAATGGACCTTAGACAATACTCTTGTCCTTCTTGTAAAAAAAAACAACAACAGTGTATTATGGAAATGTTTCCTTACAAGCCCTAGGACTTTTGCAATAAGGATGTTCTGTACCGACATGGCTTTACTTCTTGGCCCCATTCAAAAAAGCAAATTAACTACAGGTATTAATTAACCTCTGGTGAAACTGACAGCCATAGAAAAAGGAAAGGGTTAGCCATCTGCTTTCCTACAATTAGGTTAATTTGTCACCAAACTTAGAGACCTTCGAGTTTGGAAATATTCCAACGGAAGCTGTTTTATTTCCTTTCTGTTAAGCTTCACTGAGCAAGAGGAACCTCAGGCCCCCAGAATTAAATAAAAGCCCCTGTGTTCCACCAGCCATGATCACTCACCTCTCTATTGGGCACTCAACCATGAAACTCCATTCCCTTATTTCTGTTCTCCTCCTCTTTGTGACTTTAATACCAAAAGGTAAGATGATGAATGATTGTAGAAGTCTATTGGGACGCCTAGACCGGAGGAGGTCTACTGAGATAATTATACTGTGGCCATCCTAACTCAGACCCCAATTCACAGCCTTAGGAATTCAGAAATCCAGCATGTTTCTCTTCTTTGGTACTAATGAGGCCACAATTGAGAAGCAGGACAAGGAGTTATTTCAACAGAAAATGGGGGTTCAAGAGCTCAATAATTAGAAAATGGGGCCGAAATAGATTTAGGGGTATAGAAGCTTTGATATGTGATTTAAAGGTTAGTAAATAAAGCAAACAGCTATCATCAAGGCTTCACTCTCCAAAAAGGAGAGTGAAGGTGATAGCTCTTGGTTCCAACTCGGTAGTGGATGGAAGTGATGTAGAGTCTATTGGTGAGGAATATTTGTGAAGGGTAGCAGTTAGGCAAATAAGACAGAGTTCAACAAGAAAATTTTGCATCTAATTATAAAAGACCAATAGAAATTTGGGAGCAAGGGAATTTGGAAAAGAATAAACAGTGGCATGAAGCTTTAATGGCAAAATTTTAAGCATAAGACAAATAGTACAGAAAACACTTCAAGACTCGTAGTTGCATCCTTAGGGTCCATGATTCAGAAGTTTCAATATCGAAATGTAGAATCAAACTGAAAAGGGAATAAAGAATCAAACATCTTCAGGGTGTTTCATCCAGATCCTGATAAGATACGGTAAAATTATTATCTCGACTGTTAATAGTGGGATGTTCATATCCCCCAAAATAAAGTGTGTGGTCAATGAGCAAAGATCTCTTCCTCCCTTTATCTCTGAGATTATTTTTTAAATAATCTCAACTTATATTGTAGATTCAGGGGGTACATGTGCAGGTTTGTTGTGTTGGTATATTTTGTGATGTGAGGTTTGGGGCATGATGGTAATCCCATCACTCAGGTAGTCAGCATAGTACCAAATAGTTTTTCAATCCTTGTTTTCCTCCCTCCCCACTGTAGTAGTCTCCCATGTCCCATCTTTATGTCCATGAGTATCCAATTTTTAGCTCCCACTTATATGTGAGAACATGTGGTATTTGATTTTCTATTTCTACATTAATTTGCAGTCCTCCAGATCATCCATGTTGCTACAAAGGATATGATTTTGTTCTTTTTTATGGCTTCATAGAATTCCATGGTCTATATGTACCACATTTTCTTTATCCAGTCCACCATTGATGAGCACCTGGGTTGATTCTTTGTCTTTACTATTGTGAGTAGTTCTGTGATGAACATAGGAGTGCAGGTATGTTTTGGGTAGAATTATTTGTTTTCTTTTGGACGATATACCCAGTAATGGAATTGCTGGGTGGAATGGTAGCTCTGTTTTAAGTTCTTTGAGAAATCTTCAGACTGCTTTCCACAGTGGCTGAACTAATTTACGTTCCCACCAACAGTGTATAAGCACTCCTTTTCTCCACAGCCTCATCTGCATTTCTGTTATTTTTTGACTTTTTAATAATAGCCATTCTCACTGGTATAAGATAGTTCTCATTGTGGTTTTGATTTGTATTTCTCTAGTGATTAGTGATGTTGAGCTATTTTTCATGTTTGCTGGCTGCTTCTATGTCTTCTTCTGAGAAGAGTCTGTTCATGTTTTTCATGTCTTTTCCCCACTTTATTTGTTTTCTGCTTGTTGATTTAAATTCCCTGTAGATTCCAGTTATTAAATTTTTGTCAGATGCATAGTTAGCAAATATTTTCTCCCATTCTGTTGTTTTCTGTTTACCCTGTTAATAGTTTCTTTTTCTCTGCAGAAGCTCTTTAGTTTAATTCGGCTCTACTTGTCAACTTTTGTTTTTGTTGCAATTGCTTTTGAGTACTTAGTCATAAATTATTCCCCAAGGCCAATATCTAGAATGGTGTTTCTTAGGTTTTCTTCTAGGAGTCTTATAGTTTGAGGTCTTACATTTAAATATTTAATCCATCATGAGTTAATTTTTTGTATATGGTGAAAGATAGGCATCCAGTTTTATTCTTCTGCTTGTGGCTGGCCAGCTATCCCAGCACCATTTATTGAACAGGGAGTCCTTTTCCTATTGTTTATTTTTGTCAACTGTGTCAAAGAGCAGATGGTTATAAATGTGCAGCTTTATTTCTGGGTTCTCTGTTCTGCTCCAGTGGTTCATGTGTCTGCTTTTGTATCAGTGCCATGCCATTTTAGTTACTGTAGCCTTATAGTATAATTTGGAGTCAAGTAGGATGATGCCTCCAGTGTTGTTCTTTTTGCTTAGGATTATTTTGGTTGTCTGAGTTCTTTTATGGTTTCATATGAATTTTAGAATAGTTTTTTCTATTCTGTGAAAAATGTCATTGGTAGTTTGATAGGAATAGCACTGAATCTATAAATTGCTTTGGGCAGTATGGCCATTTTCACAATATTGGTTCTTCCAATCCACAGCAGGGAATATTTTTCTATTTGTGTCATCCGTGATTTCTTTCAGTAGTGATTTGTAGTGTCCCTTGTAGAGATCTTTCACCTCCTTGGTTAAATGTATTCATGGGTATTTAATTTTTTGTGTGGCTGTTGTAAACGGGATTGCATTCTTGACTTGGTTCTTGGGTTGAACATTGTTGGTGTATAGAAAGGCTACTGATCTTGTACATTGATGCTGCATCCTGAAACTTTACTAAAGTTGTCTATCAGGTCCAGGAGGCTTTCAAAGAATCTTTAGGGTTTCTTAAGTGTAGAATAATATCATCTATAAAATGAGGTAATTGGATTTCTTCTTTTCCTATTCGAATGCCTTTTATTTCCAAAGGCTGATTGCTCTGGCTCGTATTTCCAGTACTATGTTGATTAGGATGGTGAGAGAGGGCACTCTTGTTTTGTTCCAGTTCTGAGATTCTTTTAAGGGCAATCAAAGCTACTCAATTGTTTGATCTTTACCTAATCTGTGGACATGTTGAGATCCACCTCACATATGATTGCCTCCTTCTGAAGGAGCTTATGCAATTCTCATTTGGTTCTCAGCTTTGGTCAGAAGATACCATTGAGGTCAGATACACTTGTAGTGACATGTGATATGAAATTATATGATTGTAATAATTTCAAATTAAAATAAAATTTAGTGGCAGTTGTTTTTATTTTAGAGAATAAAACCCATGTAGAGATAAAGAACGTGATTTTACTCAGATCACATAGGTACTAGCAACATTGCAGCTAAAAGTAAATCTCTTTAATCTGGGTCAATGTTGTTTTTAATCAATCCATAGGTGTAGATATGCATACAAAAATAATAACTCTGATTTCTGCCAGACTTTTTTCTCAAAATCTTCTAATTATATATTGAGGAAACTAAGGAGGTTTTCTACTCTGTGTGACAACATGGATGAACCTGGAGGACATTATGCTAAATGAAATAAGCCAGTCACAGAAGACAAATACTGCCTGATTGCACTTCTATGAGGTACCTAGAATAGTCAAACTCATGGAAACAGGTAGCAGAATGGTGGTTTCCAGGGACTGGGGAGGGAGGAGGAAATAGGGAGTTGCTATTTAATGAGTAAAAGTTTTCAGTTTTATTAGATGAATAAGCTCTAAATATCAACTGTACAATATTATATCTATAGCACTTACAAATTTCTTAAGAAGGTAGATCTCGCTTTAAGTGTTATTACCACAATAAAATAAATGATGCAGAACAAGAGGTTATTTGAGGTTGAAAGCTGAGTTAATCTCTCCACAAATACGACAATAATCCTTCAGAGGCAGAGGCCTGCCTTTCAAGCTGTGACATCTTCCTGGAGGAATAGAAATATCAGCCCTTCTTTCTTCCTTCCAAATCAGTTATACCAGGAAGAAGGATTAAACAAAGGTCCTATAATTCTGCACAGGAGGGAATCACTTTTGAATAGCCAGGTTTCTTGTGATCAGAGGATATTAAAACCATACATAAAGGTCAAAATGCCTTACTTGTGCATATTGAGATGTTCTTGGACACATTATGAAGTGGGACCCAGAACACTCAGGTCGAAAAATAGGAATTTCATTATCAGTTTTGTATGGTCTCTTAGTACTGAATAGTTAATTGCTGAGCTGTCTATACAATTTAATAATACTGCACTCCAAAAATTCTGATCTTAATCTCTGCTGTGACTGTTGGGCATGTAGAATTTATCAGGTGTCTAGAAGCATTCTGATAATCTTAGAAATTTGATAACTCCTATATAACTTTTATGTCATAAAATTTATTTTAAGAAAAATTGAGTGGCTAGATCATGAAGAGTTTTGTTAAAGACATTTTTACACCAAAAAAATCCAATTAAGTAAAAAAAGTTATTGTTTTCATGAAAAAATTTCTCCAAAGAAACTACATAATCTGAAATATTAGTTTATCAGCTTAATGTCTGATGAATATTAAGTTATAGCTACTTGAATATATGTTTTTATATATCCTTATATTTAATCCAAAAAGAATCCATGGTATCCTATAAAAAATTGGAATAGTTCATATAGATTTATATGTACACGTAAACATACATATATATGCTGGGAATATGAGTCTAAAGAGGTTAGAATGGCATAAATCTTGGATTGCTGCATTAGCTGTCTGAGAATTAAGAAAATTATAGCATTCTTCTTACACTGACTGTGGAGAATAACATAATATCTAAATACACGACATTGGATAGGAGCAGAAGACAGCTTGAACTCACATTATGTAGAGAAATGGAAACTGCACTTCTATTTTTTGATTGATAAAGTTCCAGGCAGAGCCTGTTCCATTTAAATCCTCTACATCATCCAAAAAAAAACTTAAAAGTTACTGACTCAATGAGTTCTAATGCTAAGAAAGTTATATCCTTTTAGAAAGTAGATGAATGCGCTATTAAGGGTCTTTTCCAGTGTGATTCTAAGTCCTTCTCACTGCATCCACAGAAATTAATGTTGTGATACAATATGAAGTGAACATCTAAATTGTTTCTTTTTCCAAAGGCACTTATTAAATATGCATCCTTTCCTCAACTGCTGTGTGATATAACCATTATAACATATTAACGTCAAATAAATTCTAAAGTGTATTAGAGAGTGCCTCTCTTCTTTTGCTCTACATGTATATACTTCTGTCAATAAGTCTGAAAATAAATGTAAATATCTGGGAAGAAATTTCCTTCCTCATGAATGAGGAATATGAATCTGAATATGAATTAAGTAATTTAATCTTATCTTTTTGACTTAAACTAGTGCCCTTGGCATGAGAATATGTCACAGTCATCGGTAAAAAGGGAGATTATAACTCTTTGGCTTCATGCTCAAAGCATACCTCCTTAAATTAAGCTTCCCATGTAGCAAGAAGCACATCACTGGTAGGATGAATTGTTCCACTCCTTTTGAGTGAAGCAAGGGACATCTCCCAAATAGAGGAATTGGCACTGTCTTAGGCTACATGCTGTGTCAGTAGGCTGAACTTTACCGTAGAGTGGGTTATGCATCCTACTGAGAGGAAGTTCACTCTTTTGGCTTCAGCTGAAGATTCACATTCCACCTCATTTTGCATGGGATGCCTCTAAGTTCACACGCATAGGCCTCCTTGATGCCATACTCTGCCTCTGACTATATCTTTCCCAGTACTAATAACCCCTGATTTTAGCTTCATTTAAAAAGTCTGACAGTGTTGCCAGATGTTAAATGTATGGATGAAGTTATCAGGGAAAAGACCAACAGTTAGCAACAGGTCTGCTATGCTTCTTAGCATGAAGCCTGTGTTCTGTGTAGACAATGCAGTTGAACCAGCGCCTTCCACAACTGGCCGGGGAGACTTCAGGTCTCTCTCTGAAAGTCAGCCACTTTCTCTTCCACAATAGTCTTGGAAAAAAGAGAGAATATTACAAGATATTACCCAACTCCCCCATCGTGATATTCTCTTGTGCACAGAAACCCTGAGTTTATGAACTGCTAGTCTGACAGTAGAGTATAATACCAGACTGCACTAGGTTGAAGCTTCTAACAAGAGTGGAAGACAATCTTGCATAGGTTATGAGCACTCAGTTCCAAAAGGCTGCATTGGTTTTTCTGGCTATGGATCTATTTCTACAGAGTAGAGAAACAACAATGATAGCCTAGTTTAAATACAAAACAATAACAAGCAACAACAAAAAGACTGAGAGCTGAAATGGCCACCAAACTGTTACTCATCTACAGAAGCAAAGAAGCCAGAGGTAGTATATTAGAGGCCAGTAAAAACAAAATAAGATCCAGGTGTGTTAACAGGCTGGTTCAGGAACTAATGTCTGTTAATGAACATCAGCAAAAGTGTTTTTCTTATATAACATCTGCAGTGATATACAGTAGGAAAAATAAACTATGGTTGTGCTGAGAAGGCAAGAGAAAGGATAGCAAGCATAGAGAAAACTACTGAATTAGAGCACACCCTTAGCCATATGCTTCTCAACAACCAGATGAATTAAGAGAACATGTGGATACACTTAAGGGAAAATACCTTTTAGCTCTGTGAGTAATTCTCTCCAGGTGTCTGTCTGTCTGTCTGTCTATCTATCTATCTATCTTTCTATCTATCTATCCATCCCTCCATCTATCTATGAGGTATTGAGCAACATATGAAAGGTATTTCTTACATAGTCCTGAAATGAGGAAATTAGTTTAGATAAAATCTCAAGGATTGATAGGCTTTCTATGAAAGGAGATGAAGATATGAACATGAACCATTTGATAGGGACGATGTATGCACAGATGGGAATTTGGAGGGACACATACTTCCTTCGAAACTGTTTCTTAGTGGTGGCATTGTTGGTGTTTGGTGCAAGACAATTCCTTAGGTGAAAAATTTAGCAATGCTGTGCTATCTGCTAAATACCAAAGACACCTTCCCTAGGCATGGTGGCAAGAACAAATGGTCCCACACATTTCAAAATGTACTGCGCTAGGGGAGGACAATCCCTTTAAAGGATTTTAGAAATTGGCCTATTTCCTCCAAGGTGTGTATAATCTGCAATCTTAGCTCCCTTCCCATAAAAAGGCGCTGTTTCTGTCTGCGGGTCTGATCCTTTCATATAGACAATGTTTTCTTTCCTATCCCAAAGCCATTCTTCTGGGGGTTTATTCTTTTATGTATATTTTCAATAGTGAATTAATGATGTTCTTAAATCTCTTCCTGTGTAGGAAAGACTGGCATTATTCCAGGACAAAAACAGTATTGCTTTGAAAGGGGTGTGCAGAGACAAACTATGCCGCACACTAGATGATACCATTGGTATATGTAATGAAGGAAAAAAATGTTGTAGAAGGTGGTGGATACTTGAGCCCTATCCAACTCCGGTTCCCAAAGGAAAATCTCCTTAGGTGGGAGCAAACGTTAAGCCCTTTGAACTCCAGAATGGATGGATAAATTTTGCAGACTCCTTTTTAACCCAATTTCTTATTCTTCCTTGACTGGAAATAAATGTTGACCTAATCCCATGTGTACTGACTGCCTCCTGGAGCATTTCTTCTTGATGCACATGCAAGCCTCTTAAGAACTATAAGAATAAAATAAATAACAGAAGAATCTCATACCCTACAGGTACTTATAAAAAATATGTTTCTAAGAAAAAAAGATAAAAATATTAAATATGTAAAACAATAAGAATATGAAGTATCAGTAGGCAGTGTTTGATTATTTGAAGTGCAATGTCAGTCTGCTTCCTCATCCAGTTCTGAACAAATATCATTTTCATTACTAATAGAGACCTACTTAGATAATATGGGTTAAAGCCTGCTAATCATGTGACCTTGCTAACATTTCACCTGAGAATTAGGCGCATGACCATTCCAGTCACTCCAGCACTTGAAGCAGGTCTCCCCTCTACTGCCCCCTGCCCCTAGAGAAGTAGAAAAGAAGACCCGCTTTTTACAAGTAGGCTCACTAGGAGGAGCTGTAGAGCTGAAGAGTTGCTAACTCAGCAAGCCTGGTTAGTTCTTTCCAAACTCTCCATCAGATAACTCCATTTCCTGGGGCCAAGAAAATTAAAGGGCAGGGAGGATACCAGGAGTATGACATGGCATGAGTGTCACAAAGATGGAAAACATCTAGAATGAGGCCAAATTACCCCACAAACAAAATTCAAGAGTTTGTATTTTTTTAACCACAGAGCTTATGGTCAATGAATCAGGGGAGGATGGGTTATCTCCCTATGCAGAGGAGATGTCAGGAGTCTATTAAAATAACTCTAATCTCATCTTCATGGATCTGTTTCTTCAATACTAGTCATTACTTTTTCTATATCTTCTCAGAATCACTCATGAACGGCATGTTACTCTGAGATCAGATGCTAAGCTAATCTCAGAATAATACACTAATACAATTTTTACCATATACATTTTACACATAGCTGAAAATTTACATCTTCTCTTCTTTGCCATCTTAAGTTATGTGCCACTACATTATCCACTGTAGCACATTAGAGATTCTTTGATAATTAAATGACATTAAGAGACTTTAAAAGTCATAAATACCCTCCTATATTAAAATGCTAAAAAAGAAAAACTTCCCACATTTGAATATAAACAAGTGTTCTTATAAAATTTCTAGGCATAAATTGAAGTTCAAAGATTGAATCTCTTCTATCTCTATGTTAAAGCCCAAAGACATTAGAATCCAAATGAATTACTGCCTGAAATGAAATTATCTTCCCCTTGTCAAGTCCAAATTTTTCTATTAAATGTAAGCAAAAAAAAAAAAAAAAAAAAAAAAAGTCACCACTCATTTCTTATTCTCCGTCTTAGTGAATTAGGGAAAGTTTCTTCAGAGACTTGACATTGAATTAATATAACATCTCAACTCACTGAAGCAAAAAGAACTTTTTTTTTTTTTTTTTTTTTTTTTTTGAGAGAGAGTCTCGCTCTGTCACCCAGGCTGGAGTGCAGTGGCGCGATCTCAGCTCACTGCAAGCTCCACCTCCCGGATTCCCGCCATTGTCCAGCCTCAGCCTCCCAAGTAGCTGGGACTACAGGCGCCCGCCACCAAGCCTGGCTAATTTTTTGTATTTTTAGTAGAGACGGGGTTTCACCGTGTTAGCTAGGATTGTCTCGATCTCCTGACCTCGTGATCTGCCCGCCTCGGCCTCCCAAAGTGCTGGGATTACAGGCGTGAGCCACCGCACCTGGACAGAACGTTTTTTATATCTGAGCAAGGAGAAAAAACAGGTAAGGGAAATGAAAAATATAAGGAACAAACAGAATCAGTCCAGAAAGTCTAATTTCTTTTTTTTTTTTTAAGTGAAAGTTTATTAAGAAAGTAAAGGAATAAAAGAATGGGTATTCCACAGGCAGAGGAGCCTCTAATTTCTAATTCTGATTGTTTTTCTTAATTTTCTTTCGGATAATACTCTCGATTTTACCATACAGTATTGGCCATTTAATAAAGAAGTTCAGTGACAGACAATACAATATAAAGTAGAGCAATGTGTCTGATCTCCAGCACTGTCAACATTTTGAGAAGAACAATTTTTTTTTTTTTTTTTGCTGTGGGGAGCTTTCCTGTATATTGTAGGATGTTTAGCAGCCTCTCTTTCCTCTAAAATATTTCTCCCACCTGTGACCAAAAAATAAATAAACAAACAAACAAACAAATAAAAATCTCTACACATTACTAAAAGTCCTCTGAGGGCAACATTGTCCCTAGTTGAAAACCACTATAGTAAAGAAATTATCAGTTAAAGTTGAAAGTAAATAGGAGTTAGAAAATTCACTCAAGTAGAGACCTTTGCCTGTAAACTTTCAAAAATAAGACAGCTTCACATATAAAACAATAGTTCAGAAAAGTCTTCTGACAATCCAAAGATGAATTATATCTCTTTATCTGAAACATATAGATCTAGAGATAACCCCTTTGGTTTTTTTACTGCTGTGCTAGTTGTTACAAATACCTGACCATATCTTAACCATTGAGATTTTAGGGCAATATTGCTCTGATATCTCATCCAGAGGTGCAGAAATCCACGTTTTAGGGACATTTAAAAGATTTCTGGGAAAAGGCTGTCTGTGCCTTTTGATAATAAGACTGGGTGAATTACATGCAATCTGTTGGAGTACTTGACTATATCTTCTGGAGAAGGCCATGTTTACTGTATACAATGATATGATTCTGTGCATGGAACATATTATATTGATACTAATTTATGAGGGCATAGTTGATAAACCCCAAAGGAATTAATTTTCTTGTTATATAAAGGCAAAGGCAGGCCGGACGCAGTGGCTCACACCTGTAATCCCAACACTTTGGGAGGCCGAGGTCAGGAGTTCAAGACCAGCCTGGCCAACAAGGCAAAACCTCGTCTCTACTAAAAATACAAAAATTAGCCAGCCATGATGGTGGGTGCCTGTAATCCCAGCTACTAAAGAAGCTGAGGCAGGAGAACCGCTTGAACCCAGGAGGCAGAGGTTGCAGTGAGCCGAGATTGTGCCACTGCACTCGAGCCTGGGCGACAGAGCGAGACTCCATCTCAAAAAAAAAAAAAAAAAAAGAAAAGAAAATACTATATATCATGAAAGCTTGAGATACTCTCAGATCTTTGCCAGTTATACATTTAGAAATTTGTTTTGTTCTTTCTATCTTTCTGGAAAATTTGATATGAAGGAGACAATAGAGTTTCCGAATAAATGGCAAGTCACAAAAATACTTGAAAATAGTCCAAGTAAAATGGATTTTACTATCATTAGAAAAAGATTGCAATTTCCATATTCAAAATACAAAATAAAATATTTTTGCTGCTGTAAGAACCATAGCTCATATAACCTTGAAAGGTTTTTATATTAGATGTAAAGTAGTATGACACCCAATGATAGACTGTGATGGGTTAAAGAGCAATACTATGAACACTAAAGCAACTCTTAAATAACACAACAGTTTAATAACAAGAAAAATTGAAGAATCACAATGACCCAACTACATGAAAAAAACAAGATAAAGAAATCAAAGAACAAATGAAACAGAACATCTGTAAGATGGCTAAGTAGAAAGTCCCCAGCCTTCATCCACCCACAGAACACTGATTTTGCAACAATCCATGGATAAAATCTCTTTGTGGGAACATCAGGACCCAGTCAGGAGCTCATGACAACCCACTAGAGCCCAAGACCAAGGAAAACTGCTTTGAGAAGGCAGGCCCATGTCCCTGGGAGTAGGCTCACCAATCATAGACCTGGCCATGAACACAGAAACACCGCCATCTGCCTGTGGAACCTGCTGCAGCCCTGCGTACATGTGGTTCCAGATGCAGCCTCAAAAGTCATTCCCAAAAGTCATTCAGGAGCAGGTTGTTTAATTTCCATGTAATTGTATGGTTTTTAGTGATTTTCCTAATATTTATTTCTATTTTTATTGGGATGTGGTCAGAGAGTGTGGTTGGTATAATTTCGAGTTTTTTGAATTTGCTGATTATTGTTTTATGGCCAATCACATGGTTGATTTTAGAGTGTGTACCATGTGCAGATGAGAAGAATGTGTATTCTGTTGTTGGGTGGACTGTTCTGTAGATGTCTTTTAGGTCCATTTGGTCAAGTGTTGAGTTAGGGCCTAAATATCTTTGTTAGTTTTCTCTCTCGATGATCTGTCGAATGCTGTCAGTGAGGTGTTGAAGTCTCCCACCACTACTGTGTGGTTATCTAAGTCTTTTTGTAGGTCCCTAATAACTTGTTTTATGAATTTGCGCACACTTGTCTTGGGTACATATATATTTAAGATAGCTAAGTCTTCTTGTTGAATTGAACCCTTTACCATTATGTAATGCCCTTCTTTGTCTATCTCTATCTTTGTTGGCTTAAAGTCTGTTTTGTCTGAAATTAGAATGGCAACCCCTGCTTTTTTGTTTCCCATTTGCTTGGCAGATCTTTCTTTGAGCCTTTACTTTGAGCCTATGAGTGATGGGTCTCACATGCAATCACACTGAAGACAGCATACATTTGGGGCTTGCTTCTTTATCCCACTTGCCACTTTGTGCCTTTTAAGTAGGGCATTTAGTCCATTTATGTTCAAGGTTAATATTGCTATGTGTGGAGTTGATCCTGTTATTGTGTTGTTAGCTGGTTATTATGCAGACTTCATTGTGTGTTGCTCTATAGTGTCAATATCTATGTAATTAATTGTGTTTTGTGGTGGCTGGTACTCTTTCATTTCCATAGTTAGCACTCCCTTAAGGACCTCTGGTAAGGCATGTCTGATGGTAACAAATTTCCTTAGCATTTGCTTGTCTGAAAAGGATTTTATTTCTCCTTTGCTTGTAAAGTTTAGTTTAGATGGATATAAAATTCTTGGTTGGGATTTCTTGTCTTTAAGAATGCTGAATGTAGGCCCACAATCTCTTCTGGCTTATAGAGTTTCAGCTTAACAGTCCACTGTTAGCCTAATGGGATTCCCTTTGTGGGTTACCTGCTCCTTTTCTCTAGCTGCCTTTAATACCTTTTCTTTCATGTCGACCTTGGAGAATCTGATGACATATGTCTAGGGGATGGTTGTCTTGTGTAGTATCTTGCAGGCGTTCTCTGCATTTCCTAAATTTGAATCAACCTCTCTAGTGAGTTTGGGGAAATTTTTATGGAAGATATCCTCAAATATGTTTCCCAAGTTGTTTTCTTTCTCTCCTGCTCTTTCAGGGATGCCAGTGAGTCATATATCTGGTCGCTTAACATAATTCCATATTTCTCAGAAGTTTGTTCATTATTTTGAATTCTTTTTTCTTTATTTTTGTCTAACTGAACAAGTCTTCAATCTCTGAGATTCTTCCCTCAGCATGGCCTTTTTAAATTATTATTATTATACTTTAAGTTGTAGGGTACATGTGCACAACGTGCAGGTTTGTTACATATGTATACATGTGCCATGCTGGTGTGCTGCACCCATTAACTCGTAATTTACACTAAGTATATCCCCTAATGCTATCCCTCCCCCCTCCCACTACCCCATGACAGGCCTCAGTGTGTGATGTTCCCCTTCCTGTGTCCAAGTGTTCTCATTGTTCAATTCCCACCTATCAGTGAGAACATGCGGTGTTTGGTTTTCTGTCCTTGGGATAGTTTGCTGAGAATGACGGTTTCCAGCTTCATGCATGTCCCTACAAAGGACATGGAGTCATCCTTTTCTTATGGCTGCATAATATTCCATGGTGTATGTGTGCCACATTTTCTTAATCCAGTCTATCACTGATGGGCATTTGGGTTGGTTCCAAGTCTTGCAATTGTGAATAGTGCTGCAATAAACATACGTGTGCATCAGCATGGCCTATTTTGCTGTTAACACTTGTGATTGTATTATTAAATTCTCATAGAGCATTTTTCATATCTATCAGATAAGTTTTGTTCTTTCTTAAAAGGGCTATTTTGTCTTTCAACTCATATCATTTTATTAGATTCCTTAGATTCCTTGAATTTGGTTTCAACTTTCTCCTGAACGTCGATGATCTTCATTCCTATATTGATTCTAAATTATATATCTGTCATTTCAACCCAGTTAAGAACCATTGCTGGGGAACTACTGCAGTCCCTTGAAGGTAAGAGGACACTCTGGTTTTTTGAGTTGCCAGAGTTCTTGTGCTGCTTCTTTTTAATCTGTGTAGACTGATGTTTCTTTAATCTTTGGTGTCACTGTCTGTATTAATCTGTTCACAAGCTGGTAATAAAGACATACCAGAGACTGTGTAATTTATAAGGAAAGAGGTTTAATTTGCTCACAATTCCACATTGTTAGGCTGGGGAGGCCTAACAATCATGGCAAATGAGGAGCAAAATTACGTCTTACGTGGTGTCAGGCAAGAGAGCTTGTGCAGGGGAATTCCCATTTATAAAATCATCAGATCTCATGAGAGCTCACTCATGGGGGAACCACCCCCACGATTAAGTTATCTCCATCTGGTCCTGCCCTTGATACATGGGGATTTATTCAAGTTGACATTTGGGTGGGGACACAGAGCCAAACCATATCACTGTCCTTTGGATGGGGTTTTTGCTCTTATATTCTTTGACAACTTTGACATTTTGATTGTGGCATAAAGTGGGTTCCGTTGATTGGCTTCATTTCTGGGAAACTTCTGGGGGCCAAGGCTCAGCTCATTACTCCTAGGCTGTGTGCCCTAATCCTGGGAAGCTGGTACCAGGCTCCTGGCTTTGTTCTCTTGTCCCTTGAGGTGAGAAACCTGCTGCACCTGACATTGGGCATTTTAAGTTCTAACTTAAGTTCTAACGGCAAAAGCACAGACAATGCAAGCAAAAATAGACAAATTCAATAATAATCAAAATAAAAAGCTTATGCACACCAAAGAAAACGATTAAAGAGACAATCTACAGATTGGGAGAAAATATTTGCAAGCCATACATCTGATAAGGGGTTAATAGACAAAATTTATAAGGAACTCAAACAACTCTACAGAAAGAAAACAAATAGTCCAATTAAAAATTGGGCATGGGAAGTGAATAGACATTTCTCAAAAGAAGACATACAAATGACCAATTAACATATGAAAAAGTGTTCAACATCACTCATCATTAGGGAAATGGAAATTAAAACCACAATGAGATATCACCTCACACCTGCTAGAATGGCTACTACCCAAAAGAGGAAATGTAACAGGTGTTGGAGAGGATGTGTAGAAAAGGGAACACTTGCACACTGTTGTAGGAATGTAAATTAGTGTAGCCATTATGGAAAACTTATAAGTTTCTCAACAAAAATAAAAATAAAATTACATATGACCTAGCAATCTCAGGTCTGGGTATTTACTGAAAAGACTTGAAATTTGTATATTGAAGAGATGTCTGCATTTCCATGTTCATTGCAGCACTTTTTGCAATAGTCAAGTTTTGGAATCAACCTAAGTGTCTCTCAACAGATAAATGGATAAAGAAAATATGGTATATATACACAGTAGAATACTATTCTACCTTAAAGAAAAGAAACTTTTTTATTTGCAGCAACAAAGATGGAATTGGAGAACATTACGCTAAGTGAAATAAGCCTGGCACAGAAAGACAAATATTACATGTTTCACTTATTTGTGGAATCTAAAACAATCGAACTCAAATAAGCAGAGAGTAGAACAGTGGTTACCAGAGGCTGGGGATGGTAAAGGGATGAGGATATCGTGGTCAAACAGTACAAAGCCTCAACTGGACAAGAGAATTAGGTTTCTTTAAGATATACTGCACAGAACGGTGAATATAGTAAAAAATGTGTTATACATTTCAAAATTGCCAAGAGAATACATTTCAACCATTCTCAAGACAAAAAAATCATGATTTTAGGTGATTGGTGTGTTAATTACCATGATCTAATTATTCCACATTGAATTCATAAATCATAACATCACTTTGTACCCAATAAACAAGACAACTATAATTTATCAATTTATAATTAATAATTTGTTAATAAATAAGATAACAGGCAAAAGATTTGAGTACACATTTCACCAAAGAAAATATGTGAATGGGCATAAACACATGAAAAGATGATCAGAATCATTAGTCATTAGTGAAATGCAAATTAAAAGCAGAATGAGAAGCCACTTAACACACACTAGAATAACTATAATAAAAATGACCAGTGATAAAATATGTCCATGAAGATGTGGCTAAATGAGGGCCCTTTACAATGCTGATGGAAATATAAAATAGTATCACCGCTTTGGTAAATAGTTTGGCCTTTTCTTAAAACTGATAAATATGAATATATCATGCAATTTAATGATACTATTCTTAGGTTTGTATCCCATATATTAGTATATGGATAAACATAATTTACTATATCTCTACGGAGAAATAGTATTTCATAATAAAAAAGAACAAATACTAATAGATTATACATCATGGATGAACTTCCACAACACTATGCTGCATGAAAAAAGCCAGTGAATGAGTTTATATATAACCCCCACAATCCTAGTCTTCAGATTAAAATGTGGCCCCAGCTGACAGCTTTTGTCTGCAACCTCAACACAGACCTTTAGCCAAAAGCACCCAGTTAAGCCTCATCCCACAGAAACTTGTGATAATCAGTTTGTTGTTTTAAGCCACTACATTTTGGAATACCTTGTTATGCAACAATAACTAATACACTACCCCTGTGAAATTTCTATATTGTGCTTATTCTCTTTCATAAAATGTGTTGAGTAACCACCTAGCTCAATGTGTAATCTCAATTATTCTTAAGAAGTAGGAATTATCACACTTTGGGAGGCCGAGGCGGGTGGATCACGAGATCAGGAGATCGAGACCATCCTGGCTAACAGGAGGAAACCCCATCTCTACTAAAAAATACCTAAAAGAAATAGCCGGGGTTGTTGGCGGGCGCCTGTAGTCCCAGCTACTCGGGAGGTTGAGGCAGGAGAATGGCGTGAACCTGGGAGGCGGAGCTTGCAGTGAGTCGAGATCGCGCCACTGCACTCCAGCCTGGGTGACAGAGCAAGACTGCGTCTCAAAAAAACAAAAAAAGAAATAGGAATTATCTATTCCTTCAGGATTGTACATAAAATCTTGCTAGTTCTAGCACCTTTTGGATGTAAAAGTATAGAACATTGACCACTTGTAAGTTTCTTTTGGTCAATATTATTCATTTGTATTTTCCCAAAAGTGTCCATTTCATTCACTTATTCAGGATAGAGGGTTTAAAGGATTTTATCGTGATATCAAAGCTCTTCCCTATCTGTAGTTTATGTTCCTTTTCTTCCCTGTATTTTTTTTTTCTCTTTTTCTCATGATGTTTTCCTAAGACTCAACTAATATATGAAACTTCCCATAAACTACCTAGTGGTCTTACTAAATAACTCTACAATGTTTCCTGCTTTGTTTTGTTCCTTATTTATGTGTGATATTATTTTTGTTTATTGCCTCCTATTTTGTTTCAGGTTTTTCTTCTTTTTATTTTGTTATTTATTTCGATTCTTCAGTTGAGCAGTTCGCTGCTTTCATACTTTCATGAATTCTAGTAAATGTCTTGAAGACCATAAATGTCCCTTTTTATACCACTTTGGCTGCAATCCACAGGATTTCATTCATAGTGCTTTCCGTTTTTTCAGATCTAATTATTTTGTATTCATTTTTATGTATGCCTTAGCCCAAGTGTTATGTAGGAATGTATTGTGTTTTAATATCTCTGTGTATGAATCTGGGAATATATCTTATTGTTATTGATTTCTGATATTAGCAAATTGCTGCAGGGAGCATGCCCTTTTCGATATCAATTTTATTTTATAATTTATTCAATAATCATGGAAAGCCTCTCTGAGATGGTGACACAGGAACAAAGACTGAATGAAATAGGGGGACAGAGTTTCCATAGAAATATCTTAGAAAAGAATAATCCTTGCAATGGTAATAGTAAAAACAGAGGCTATGAGGTAGAAATGAGTTTGAAATGTTTATGGAAGAGCAAGAAAACTAATACGTGTGGAACAGAATGAAAAGAGGGAACAGTAGCGGGAAAAAAAAGATTGGAGAAATATTCAGCAACCAAATCAAGTAGGACATTATGTGCCATGTAAACAGACTGGATTTATTCTATGTAGTTTTTTTAAAAAACATAATTAGATTCTCAATAACGAAATAATTTGATTTAATTTGCATTTTAGAAACATATCTCTGGTGTCTGAACATAAATTAGAGTATGCAAAGCTCTCACAGAAACATAGAGACAAGTTAGAGGGCTCTCTCCAGAGACACTAGTGACTTGGACAATGGTGCAATGACAGAGGAAGTGAACAAAGGTTGGATTTAAGACACATTTTAGGCCGGGCCCAGTGGCTCACACCCATAATCCCAGCACTTTGGGAGGCCAAGGCAGGCGGATCATCTGAGGACAGGAGTTTGAGAACAGCCTAACCAACATGGCGAAACTCCATCTCCACAAGAAAAAAAAAAAAAAAATACAAAAATTAGCTGAGAATTGGTAGCTAGCACCTGTAATCCCAGTTACTCGGGAGGCTGAGACACAAGAATCGCTTGAACCTGGGAAGCAGAGGTTGCAGTGTGCAGAGATCGCACCATTGCATTCCAGCCTAGGTAACAGAGTGAAACTCTGTCTCAAAAATTATAAAAAATAAAAAATAAAAGAGATATTTTAAAGACAGAACTGGGCTTGCTAATGGGTTGTAATTATGAAATGAGAGAATCAAAGGTATGCTCAGAGTTTTTGTTCGTTTTTGTTTTTTAACCTAAACAACTAGGTACATGAGCCCATCATTGAGATAGCAAGACTAAGGGGAATGTGAGTATTAACAGATAAAGCGGTATGAATCAAAAATTCATTTTGGAATTCTTGAGTTGCTTATTAGACATCCAAAAGTAGATGTCAAGTAAATAGTTGAATTTTTTTATTCTGAAGCTTATAGGGAACATCCAGGCTAGAGCTAATACTTGATTTACACAGACAGAGACAGCAACCTTCTGCCAATATGCTTCTCATAGCTATGAAGAGAATCTATCTATAGACTTGATCAACTCAAGTGCAGAAAGAGAAAAAAAAATTGCCTCCTAACAACTGATGGAGTGATTTTACTCATTTCGTTTGACTTTATGTCTATCATTTATTTTTACCTTATTTTCTATCTTTTTCTCTTATTTTGCTAGTTGAACAAAGTTATTATCCATTTTTTACCTCTACTGGAAAAGAGTCTATACTAAGATTCTCCTTTCAATTAACAACGTATTGAACTAAAGGTTTCACTCGCTCCATATAAGTTAAGCACACCTGCAACTCCAGCGCCACTTGGGTCAGGAGACCTAGCCAGAAATTGATTTGGAAATAGTAGAGAAGCCCCTTGGGACAATCTCATAACATTTACATAGTGAAAGTAGAAACACAAAACAATGCCCAACAATGAAAGGGTGATTACATAAATATATTATGAAATATCCATAATATGAAATATTATGCAGAAAGTAAAAATTACTCTTTTGGAGTATTTGAAAATAGTATAGGAAAATATTTACAATAAAGTAATACTTATTAAATAAATAAAGCTATAGGTGAATCACAAGAATAAGAGAGAGAGAAATTTAAGGGAAAGTAAATAAACTAAAATAGTAATGATCGTTTAAGTGATCAAGTAATTTCTTATATCTATTATCATGATAATCTTATTTTTTCCAATTTTACATGAAATAATATTTAGGAATCAATAAAAATAAAATATACATATAGGATATAGGCATATATGTGTTTGTCTACTCTTATACAGAGAAAAACTTGTGAGTGATTTAGCAAAAGTATATTCAATGGAAAGCTGAGGGAAAATGTCAGCCACGTGTGGGGTAAGAAGTGAATGAAAGATAAAATGGAAATGAAACATAGAGACTATGATTTTCCTGAGGGGGAAAGGGAAAAGCTAGGACATTCATTAAAAAAACAAACTAAATACAGGAAAGACAATTTTGTGTTTTGTTTTTAACATGGGAGGAACTTGAGGATATTGACAGACTTAAAATAAGGAAAACAATGGATTTAGAAAGCTGGAAGCAGCCGGGCACATAGCTCACAGCTGTAATCCCAGCACTTTGGGAGGCAGAGGCAGGCAGATCACTTGAGGCCAAGAGTTCAAGACCAGCCTGGCCGACATGGTGAAACTTCATCTCTACCAAAAATACAAAAATTAGCTGGGTGTGGTGGCACACACCTGTAATCTCAGCTACGTGGGAGGCTGAGGCAGGAGATTCACTTGAACCTGGAGGTGGAGGTTGCAGTGAGCTGAGATCACGCCTCTGCCCTCCAGCCTGGGCAACAGAGTGAGACTCTGTCTCAAATAAATAAATAAATAAGAAAAAGAAAACCGGCATCAACAAGAAGAAAAATAGATAATTAATGCATCAAAGTCCCCAAAGCTGTCAGTACTGCTGAAGGCAGGGAAGGAAATTAAACAATGAATACTTGATTATAAATTGTTTATTGAAAATCTGGTGCCTTCCTGGAGAGTTATGTGCAATAAAACGCTATAATTTCTAGGTCAAATTTAATTATCTAATGGTAAATTGCCTTCTTTCTTCTTCTACTGTGACAGCTTATATTTGATAGGTTGATAGCTATCTGATTTTCTTCTTGGTGTTCTTTTAAGGAAAGTCATTGGTCAGAGCACTTTATCTTTCTTCACTGAAGCCCTCTGAAATCTAAGCCATCTTTCAATGCTCATCTGGTACCTACTGGTCCACCCCCAGCATGCAATGAACCTTCGTCTGACCCTTCTTTGATATCCCCGACTTCTAGCCCATGGATTACACAATGTTCTTGGGCTTCCTGGACAGGATTCCAAGCCTGCCTCCTGGCTCCAAATCTCTTAGGTTGGTGCAAACGTAATTGGGATTTTGGCCATTGAAAGAAATGGCAAAAACTGCAATTACGTTTGCACGAACCTACATCAGGCTGACAAACAAATGTTCATAGAAAATATCAAGCAGTGAAAATTATGCCCTTAGTGTTCCATAAAGGATTTCAGTTATTTGTTCTCATAAATTGTATTGCTTTGCAGTGTAAACTGTACTTCCAAAGCTTTTCCTCGTGATCAAGAAAGAAATAATTCTCAGAGAGGTGAGAAAAATTAGTAAATTCTGGATCCTTGATCAGAGATGCTAATGATCCTAGGCCATTCTGGCTTCAGTAAATGGAACATTCAGCAATAACCAGCACAATGACCCTAAGATCCCCCTTTGAGTTTCTAGGGTGCTGGCAGAGGCTTGTGTCCAGGCACCGCTGCCCCAGCAACTCAGGAGGAAGGACCTGAATGGAGGTTTAGGTAAAAACATCCCCAGAGCTTTCATGCCCCTCACTGGCCCTTCTTAGGCTAAGACTTGGGAAGTTTGCCTCTCCCAAGACCTCCCCATCCCTGACTCAAGATTTCATTTCCAAAGTCTCTAAAGTCAGGTAGGACCTGCTGAAATAATGTAACCACGTGTTCCATTCACTAACACTCTGAAGTATTATAGAAGTAGCACCAAGAAGAAGCCATGGCAGAAAGAGAACTTCCGTCTTGGTACTGAGAAAAGTTACTTCACCTGTAGTGAGACCATCTAGAAAGGAATGAAGGTCAAGTAAGACCAGGAATGTGCATGTACTTTGCAGTTTCTGAAGTTGATATTCTGCCAGACGTGGTGGCTCACCCCTGTAATCCCAGCACTTCGGGAGGCCGAGGCGGGTGGATCACTTGAGGCCAGGAGTTCGAGACCAGCCTGGCCAACATGGCAAGACCCTATTGCTACTAAAGATACAAAACTTAGCCAGGCATGGAGACGTGTGCCTGTAATCCCAGCTACTCGGGAGGCTGAGGCAGGAGAATCACTTGAAACCGGGAGGCAGAGGTTGCAGTGAGCCAAGATCGCACCACTGCGCTCCAGCATGAGCAACAGTGTGAGACCCTGCCTCTAAATAAAAAATAAATAAATAAATAAAGTTTACTCATACCCTCTTTAAGCATTCCCTACGGCACCCAAAGTATTCTGGTGTTTATGTTCATTTCCTTAGTGCCTAAGAAGTAATTTGTGCCTCTTTGTCAGAAATATGCTCGTGTTGCATTGCCATTTCTTTGTATATATTATTTTCTTTCCGAAGTGTATTATAGGTTCCCTAAGACCCACTCTTCTTTCTTTAATTTCTCTAAAATTACACATAACTGATGTGCAAACAATTTGTGTTAACTTAGATTTCAGTATAAAAATTAGATTATCTCATTTGATCGATTGGACAGAAAGATAATCAAATAAAAGTTTTTCTGTATCTCACTAGTCTGTTTATAATTTCATATTTAATTCCATAGCTTAAGCATGCTAACACACGGTGCCAAAATAGTAATAAATAGGCATGCTGTTGTATTACGTGCTTCTTCCTATTATCAGAAAAATAAAATGAATGCTTTTCCTCTATAACTGCTTCCTTAACTTTTACAGTTCCTCCAGAATGCATAAGACAATGCTGATATTTCAAGTCTCTCTCCTGCCTTTGCCATGGCTGTGCTTTCTACTACCTTTGCAGACATTCTGTTGACCTTTGATAAATGTACTTTAAATGACTGATAGTCGTGATGATTGCATGCTTTCTCCTGATATAAAATCTCCTTGAAACACAGAAATCTTCTTGCTCCTGAAAGGTTCAATAATCACTCAACAACTCACCTCTTCAGAGGACTGAATGTACACAGAAGTCCTCTTCATCTCAGCTACTGATTCCCTCTAACCTGCTTTACCTATTCAAACATGAGGGTCTTGTCTTTTGTCTTTGGAGTCCTTTCCTTGATGTTCACAGTTCCTCCAGGTAAGACAGAAACTTTTTTATTCCAAAGTTCTAAAAATATAAGTAAAAGAAAATGTAAGGTCTTTCAAGAGTCTGAAAATAAATTAGGCACAGGCAGATTTTACTGTACCATGAAGGCTGCTCAGAGGATTGAAGAGTTGATACTAAAGAAATAAATAAGGTGGTTCACTGCAGTGATTTAACCTATGATAAACTCACTTGAGGCCGGGCACAGTGGCTCATGTCTATAATCCCAGCATTTGGGGAGTTTGAGGTGGGTGAGCTCAGGAGTTCTAGACCAGCCCGGTGGGGGCAACAGGGTGAAACCCCATCTCTACAAAAAAAAAAATACAAAAACTTAGTCAGGTATAGTGGCGCATGCCTGTGGTTCTGGCTACTCAGGAAACATAGGCAGGAGGATCGCTTGAGCCTGAGATGTCAAGGCTGCATTCAGCTTAGGTCATGCCACTGCACACCAGCCTGGGCAACAGAGTGAGACCCTGTTTCAAAAAATAATAATAATAAAAAATAAACTTACTTGAGAGTTGTGTTTGATCAAAAGATGGTGAGAGGATGCACACAGAACACAGGAAATTTAAAGAATTGGAAAAATGAAAAGCGAATGATGACTAGAAGAAGGGCTAGAGGTGACGAGGTGGATACTCCACCATAACCCTTGGTTCACAGGATAAATTCACCACTGATCCAGGCAAGGAGCTAGCTTCTGTGTTCCTTTAAAGTTGAAGAAAACTCATATGATATCATTTAATGTATATGGAAATTACTTTTTGTATGGTGAGAGTTAAGATTCCACCTTAATTTTTAACCACATAACTAGCCAATTATATATAAGCATATTTATTAAATAATCAATATGACTTTCCGAAATTAATTTTAAAATTCATCAATACCCCATAACAAAAACATATTAAACTGTGGTTTATACCCGAGATTTAGATTACTGGTTGACTTATTGATCATTTCTGAAGCACATTTTAATACTTCACGATTCAAGATTCCCTCATTTATATAATACTGCATGATTCAAGATTCCCTTATTTATATAATTATAAATAATTATGCCTTTCCTCCATGAATGTTAGTGGGTTTTTTTATATTTTTATTGATACACAATTTACCTAACATTCATTGCCTTAAAGTGTTCTATTCAGTGGTTATCAGTGTATTCTTAAAATTGTGCACCCCTCACCATTATCTAATTCCAGAATATGTTTATAAGCGCAAGAACAAATCTCTCCTCCTCCCAGTCCCTAGCAACCACTGATCTCATTTTTGTCTCTATGTATATTCCTATTCTGGACATTTACTATGAACAGAATAATAAATATGTGATCCTTCATGTCTGCCTTCTTTCATTTAGCATAATGTTTTCAAGATTAATCCATGTTGTGGCATATATTCGTACTTCATTCCTTCATTCATTGGTCATCAGTATATCCCACTTTAAGAATCCACTGATACTTACTAAATGGAACACTCTAAAGGAATGAATTTTATAGTAAATTCTATCTCAATAAAAATATAAAACACCAACATTCATGGAGGAAAAGTATCATTCTGTATAATTATATAAATGATGGAATCTTGAAATACATTTTAAAATATGCTCTGAGGTAATATGCGCCTCAGAAAAGATAAATAAGTCAATTGATAATCTAAATCTCAGGTATAAACCACAGTTTAATATGTATTTATTATAAAGTATTGGTGGATTTTAAAATTAATTTGGGAAAGTTAGATTGATTATCGGTGTTGGTAAAAAAAAATTTCATCGTATGGATTATTTAGCATATGGTTGCTTATAACAGACTCTAATGATCCATTGTGTTTCTTTTATATCAGTTGTAATGTCTCCTGTTTTATTTCTGATTTTATTTATTTGGCATTCTCTCTTTTGTTCTTGGTTAGTCTAGCTAGCAGTTTATAAAGTCTGTTTATCTCTTCCAAAAGTCAATTTTTTGTTTCATTAATTCTTTGCATTTTTTAAATCTCAAATTCACTTAGTTCTGCTCTGATTTTTATTATTTCTTTCCTTCTCCTAAGTTTGGATTTCATTTTATCTTGTTTTTCTTGTTCCTTGAGGTGCATAGTAGCTTGTTCATAATCTTACTATGTTCTTGCGGTAGGCATTTATTGCTATAAAATTCTCTATTAGCACTGTCTTTGTTGTATTCCATAGGTTTTGATATGTTGTGTTTCCATTTGCATTTATTTCAAGAACATTTGTTATTTTCTTCTTAATTTTCTCATTGACTCAATGGTTGTTCAGAAGCATGTTGTTTAATTTCCGTGTTATCTGTATAGTTTCCAAAGTTCCTCCTAGTATTCATTTCTAGTTCTATTCTATTTTTGTCTAGAATATACTTGATATAATGTTGATTTTTCAAAATTTGTTGAAACTTGTTTTGTGTCTTAACATGTGGTCTAGCCTGGAGAATGTTCTATGTGATGAGTAGAAGAATGTGTACTCCACTGCTATTGCATGAAATATTCTGTAAATGTCTGTTAAGTCTATTTGGTCTGTGGTACAGATTAAATTCAATGATTATTTGTTAGCTTTCTACCTAGATGATCTGTTCAATGCTGAAAGTGGGGTATTGAAGCCCTCAGTTATCATGATGTTGAGGTGTATCTCTCTCTTTAGTTCTAATGACATTTTTAATATATCTAAGTATTCCACTAGTGGGTACATATATATACATATTTGGAATTTTTTGTATCCTCTTGTTGAATTGGCCCTTTTATCATTATATGATGGCCTTCTTTGTCCCTTTTTATGTTTTTTCACTTAAAGTCAATTTTGTCCAATATAAATATAGATGTATTAGGCCATTCTTGCATTGCTATAGGGTTATCATAAGAAAGTACCACAGAATGGGTGCCTTAAATAACAAAAGTTCATTTTCTCACAGTTCTGGAAGTTATAAATCTGAGATCAAGATGTCAGCACATTTGGTTTCTCCTGAGGCCTGTCTTGGCTTGCAGCTGCTTGCCTTCTTGCCATGTCCTCTTATGGCATTTTTTCTGCGCACATGCATTCCTGGTGTCTCTTCCTCTTCTAATAAGGACATCAGCCATATTGCACGAGGGCCATACCCTGAGAGTCTCATTTTAGCTTTATCACTCCTTAAAAAAAAAAAAAAAAACTTATCTTCAAATATGATTACATTCTGAGATACTGAAGATTGGGACTTCAACATACAAATTTTGGAGGAACACTTGTTAGCCCATAATGATGAATTCATCAATAGACTGATATGATCAAGGAAAGAATCAGTGAGCTTAAAGAAGTTTAAATAGCAACTTCCAAAACTTAAAAGCAAAGAAAAAAGAATTAAAAAGAACAGAATATTTAATAAGCGTAGGCCAATTACAAAAGGAACAATATATGTGTAATGAAGTATCAGGAGGAGGAGAAAGAAAGGAATAGAAGAAATATTTGAAGAAATTCTGACTGAAATTTTCCCAGAATTGAAAATAAACAAAATGTACATATCTAGGAAGCTGAGAGAATACCATGCAAGATAAATACAAAAAATTTAAACATAGGCATATTATATTGAAACTGCCAAAAATCAAAGACAAAAAAAAGTCTTAAAAGAAGCCAGGAGGGGAAAAAATCTTTTTCTATGGACAACCAAGGATAAGATTACATCAGACTTCTCTAAAACCACATAAGCAAAAAGAGAGGAAAGTGAAATATTTAAAATGTTAAAAAAGAGAAAAAAAACACTATCTTAAAACTCTCTACTTAGCAATATTATCTTTTTTTTTTTAGACAGAGTCTCACTTTGTCACCCAGGCTGGAGTGCAGTGACAGTGACCTTGGCTCACTGCAGCCTCTGCCTCCTGGATCCAAGCAATCTCGTGCCTCAGCCAGCCACCACCACGCCTGGCTAATTTTGTATTTTTAGTAGAGACTGGGTTTCGCTAGGTTGGCCAGGCTGGTCTCGAACTCCTGACCTCAGGTGATCCGCCCGCCTTGGCCTCCCAAAGTGCCAGGATTAAAGGTGCAGGCCATCGCACCCAACCTACCCTTTAAATTAAGGTAAAAATCCATAATTTCCTTAGGTAAACAAAAATAGAGTTTGTCACCAGTAGTCCTACCTTACAATAAAAGTAAAAAGAAATTCTTCACTCATACTCAATGGTGAAAAACTAAAACCTTTTCTTCTAAGATCAGGAACAAGGCAAAAGTGCCCCTTCTTGCCACATTTATTTAACATGATACTAAAAGTTCTAGCAAGAACAATTAGGCAAGAAAAGGAAATAAATGGCATCCAAACTGTTGAGGGGTGGGAATGAGTAAAATTATCTATTTCAAAATGACATTTTTTTTGTAAAAAACCCTAAACTTCACTCCCCCAAAATTATTACAACTAATAACAAATTCAGTAAAGTTTCAGGATAGAAAATCAACATACAAATATCAGTTGTGTTTCTATAGCACTAACAACAAGCAACTGGAAAGCAAGTAAAGAAAATCCCATTCATAATAGCAAGAAAAAAGATAAGATACTTAAGAATAAACTTAACCAAAAAGATGAAAGACTAGTACATTAAAAATTGCAGACATTCATGAAAGAAATTAAAGAAGACACAAATCAGTGGAAAGATATCGTATGTTCATGAATTGGAAGACATAATAATATCAAAATATCCATACTATTCAAAGCAATTTATAGATTATATACAATCCCTATCAAAATCCTAATGCACTCTTGACAGAAATAGGAAAAAGAATCTTAAAATTCATATAAAACCACAAAGGACCCAGAAGAGTCAAAACAATGAGCAAGAAAAACAAAGCTAGGGGCATCACATTTTCTAATTTCAAAATGTATTATAAAGATAGAGTAATCAAAACTGTGTGCTACTGGCATAAAGACAGACATATAGGCCACTGGAAGAGAATAGAGTGCCCAGAAATCAACCGACACTTATACAGTCAACTGGCCTTCAACAAACATGTGAAGAATATATAATGGGGAAAAGACGGTTTCTTCAATACATGGTACTGAGAAAACTGAATATTCACATGCAAAAGAATAAAATTGGGCCTGTATCTTATACTACACACAAAAAGCAACTCAAAATGAACTACACATTTTAACATAATTACCTGAGACTGTAAAACTTGTAGAGGAAAACATAAGGAGAAACTTTCATGATGTTGTTCATGGCAATTATTTTAACTTATAAATTGTGACAAAAGGATTTGGGAAGGACTGGTAGGTTTAAAGGGAATATTTATGGGAGATTATGGGTTATAGGCTCCTGTGCATATCTCAGTAACTTCCTCAGTAAAGGAGACATGGCCTTGAGCCCGAATACGCTGGGAAGCTGGAACTAAGACTCAACTCCTTCTGACCCCTTCTCTCAATTAAGGATTCTTTTTTCTCATTTCACCAAGAACAGAGAAGCAACCAAAGATAGCTTTTCCACTTTCCCACCACCATATCTCTACACATAGTTTTATCGTTATCCAAATCTACCTTCTCTTCACTCTCTCATTCAAGGCCAACCCCTCCACTTACACTAGATTCCATCCCCAATGACTTTTTCAAGAATTTAACTCCAGAAGTTAAACATTATTTCCTGCATTATGAATCTCTACACCACCCCCAAGCAGGATAATTCATTTTAGGTAGAAATATGTGGTAATAATTCTCATTGAAAATTCTGTACATTTCCAGCTACTGCCTCATTTACTACTCTCTTTACAGAAGAAAGCATCGTTTGTCTTGATTCAGCATCTCCACTTTTTCTCTTGCATTCTTTTGCTGTTGTTTTGTTTTTCTGGGAAAGTTCTTTAATGTTTTTAATTTATTATAAAACATTTCAGACTTTAAAAATAAAAAGTAAGTATATTGTGTCATATAATTTGTCTTCTCCTCTTAAAGCCGGAAGCTTCATTTCTAATGATGAATGTCCTTCAGAATATTATCATTGCAGACTGAAGTGCAATGCTGATGAACATGCAATTAGACACTGTGCTGATTTCAGCATCTGCTGCAAACTGAAGATCATTGAAATTGATGGACAAAAGAAGTGGTGAAAATGCTAACTCCATCTTCTTCAGACTCCAGGAGCAAACACATGTCTTAAACTCTCTTATCTATGAATAATTAACATGATGGATGAAAATTATTATAATTGCATGTTTAGATGGTCAGGTGAAAATGAATATAAATTTTATAAATGCTTACACTCTATTTTCATTTGTGCATTTTAACATTTACTCCCTTAATTTACATCCACAGCCACATTGTTGTTTCACCCATAGTACTATATCTGATGTGGGGAGTAAGAGCCAGCCCCTTTTGCCCCCTGGCTCTGAGGAACCCCATCGCAGTTGGGTAAGGCACCCACGGCGATGCCGTGAGTAACAGCCAGCCCTTCTTGCGCCCCTGGCTCTTAGGACCCCCATCGCACGGGGGTGAGGAGCCCTCCGCGATGCGGGGAGTAAGAGCCAGTCCCTCTTGCCCCCCTGGCTCTTAGGACCCCCATCGCACGGGGGTGAGGCGCCCACCGCGATGCGGGGAGTAAGAGCCAGTCCCTCTTGCCCCCCTGGTTTTTAGGATCCGCGGTGGCCTCACAGCCTGTTTATCATATTGTGAGTAATATCATCTCCGCTCTGGAGATTATGAACTGTTTCACAAACCGGTGTACACCCTGGGTATACAGAGATTGTACAACCCTCTGTATTGGGAGGCATATCATCTTCTTCCTCCCTGAATATTAAGAACAGTATCACAGGGGTGTTTCTACTCCCTGGTATATCGGGTGTCATATCCTCCTCTCCCATGTTGCAATTAGAAACAATATCATTGGGGGTGTGTCCACCTTCTGTGATATTGAAAGTAATATCATACTCTTCCCTCCAGGATCATGGGAACAACATCCTTGGTGGTGTCCATGTTCTGCCACATATGTAGTCCTATCACCCACTCCGCCTTGGAATGTTATTAAGGACCATCTCACACAGGGGTGTACACTTCCTGCGATGTTGGGAGTAATAGCATTGTCTTCTTCCGTGAATATTAGGAGCAAAATCACCAGGTGGATGCACACCCAGTGCTATATTGGGAGAAACATCATACTCCACCCCCTGGAGATTATATTCTGATCAATATCACCGGCTGGGTGTACACCTACTGCGATATTGAACGTAATATCATGCTCTCTCCCTCCCTGGACATTAGGAGCAATATCACAGATGGGTGTACACCCACTGAGGTATTAGGGCATAATATTAGTATGAATTATACCTCATTTATTATTAACATCAATATGAATGACGGATATTAATATTAATATTAAGAAATAATTGCTAATAAAAAGTTTTCAGACTATTAATATTAATATGAATTATTAGAAGTTAATATTACTGTTTTCTAATGAATAAGATCAATATCAGTTATTAATATCCGGCATCATTAATCATTAATATTAATCATGTATTGTTATGGTTAGTATAACTATTTAACATTAATTATCATTATTATCGGTATTGATTTTAAAAATTATATTATGGGTTATTAATATTGATAATTATTAATAATTGAGATTATTAATTGCGGTAAGTCGCATTGCGCCATTCCACCCCTCCCTCGGCAGCTCGTTTACGACCCAAAAAAGCTACACAAATGCCCCTGAGAGAGCAGCGGTAGACTGGGATAGATGAGGATGGGCACGTGGTGGAGAGGCGTGTTTTTGGGTACCAGCCCTTCACCTGCGTCGACCTTCTCAACTGGAAAAACAATACACTGCCCTATACCGAAAAGCCACAAGCCCTAATAGATTTGCTCCAACCTGTTATCCAGACCCACAACCACACCTGGGCTGATTGGCACCAGTTGCTCATGTTCCTCTTTAACAGCGAAGAAAGGCGGAGAGTCCTCCAAGCAGCAACTAAGTGGCTAGAGGAACATGCACCAGCTGATTATCAAAACCCCCAAGAGTATGGAAGGACCCAGTTGCCAGGAACCGACCCCCACTTGGACCCACATGAAAGAGAGGATATGCGAAGGCTAAACCGAGACAGGGAAACTCTCTTGGAAGGATTAATGAGGGGAGCTCAGAAGGCCACAAACGTTAACAAGGTCTCTGAGGTCATTCAGGGAAAAGAAGAAAGTCCAGCACAATCCTATGAGAGAGAATTGTGGGAAGCCTATCGTATGTATACTCCCTTTGATCCCGATAGCCCTGAAAATCAGCGCATGATTCCCATGGCTTTAGTCCATCAAAGCGCAGAAGACATGAGAAGAAAACTGCAGAAGCAGGCTGGGCTTGCAGGGATGAATCCATCCCAATTACTAGAAATAGCTAGCCAGGTGTTTGTAAACAGGGATGCAGTAAGCTGTAAGGAAAACGGCAAAGAGAATGGAGGTCAAGCCCGGCGACACGCCGACCTGTGTGTCAGCTGCAGCAATCAGAGGGCTCTCCTCCCAAAGAGGCAAGGGAAGGGGGCCCCTGGGAAAGAAACTCACCTTGGCTGTAAGAGTTTGCAGCGTAACCAGTGTGCTTATTGTAAAGAAATAGGACAGTAGAAGAACAAATACCCTCAGCTCAAAAGAAAACAAGGTGACTCAGAGCAGGAGACCCCACACAAGGAGGAAGGGGCCCTGCTCAACCTGGCAGAAGGGTTCTTGGGCTGAGGGAGACCGGGTTCAAGCCTCCCAAAGAGCCTCTGTTCAGAATGACGGTCGGGGGTGGAGACACTCACTTTCTTGTAGATAGCGGTGCCGAATATTCGCTAGTAACTGCCCCGGTCGCCCCCTTATCCAAAAAGACTATTGACATCATCGGAGCCACGGGGGTTTCAGCAAAGCAAGCTTTCTGCTTGCGTCGGACTTGTACTGTAGGAGGACATAAAGTCATTCATCAGTTTTGGTACATGCCTGACTGTCCCTTGACCTTTTCAGGAAGGGACTTCCTCAGCAAGCTGAAAGCCACTATCTCTTTGACAGAGCACGACTCTTTGCTGCTAAAGTTACCCTGAACAGGAGTCATTATGACCCTTATTGTCCCCCGAGATGAGGAATGGAGACTTTTCTTAACTGAGCCAGGCCAAGAGAGAAGAACAGCTCTGGCTAGCCAGTGGCCAAGAGTACGGGGAGAAGACAACCCTCCAGGACTGGCCAGTTAAGAATGGGGCCCTGCCAGTGAGGCAAAAACAGGAGCCGGTCCCCAGAGAAGCCCTTCAAGGTATCCAGGTCGGTCTCAAGCACGTAAGAACTTTTGGAATGATTGTTCCTTGTCTGTCTCCATGGAACACTCCCCTCCTGCCTGTTCCCAAGCCATGGACCAAGGACTACTGGCTGGTACAGGATTTGCGCTAGCTTCATCAAGCTACACTGATTTTACTTCCAACAGTACCTAAACCGTCCACATTGTTGTGGTTGCTGCCAGCTGAGGACAGCTGGTTCACCTGCTTGGACCTGAAAGACGCTTTCTTTCCTATCAGATTAGCCCCTGAGAGGCAGAAGCTGTTTGCCTTTCAGCGGGCAGATCCGGAGTCAGGTGTCACTACTCAGTACACTTGGACCGGGCTTCCCCAAGGGTTCAAGAACTCCCCCAACATCTTCGGGGAGGCGTGGGATCGAGGCCTCCAGAAGTTTTCCAGCAGAGACCTAGGCTGCGTGCTGCTCCAGTAGGTTGATGACCTTCTACTGGGACACCACACGGCAGTCGGGTGTGCCAAGGGAACAGATGCCCTACACCGGCACCTGGAGGACTGTGGGTAGAAGGTGTCCAAGAAGAAAGCTCAGATCTGCTGACAGCAGGTACGTTACTTGGGATTGACTATCCGCCAGGGGTCAGAACGCAGCCCGGGATCAGAAAGAAAGCAGGTCATTTGCCATCTAGCGGAGCCTAAGATCTGAAGGCAGGTGAGAGAATTCTTAGGAGCTGTGGGGTTTTGTAGACTGTGGATCCCAAACTTTGCAGTATTAGCCAAGCCTTTGTATGCAGTCACAAAGGGGGTGGGGACAGGGAACCTTTGGAATGAGGATCCCAACAACAGCAAGTCTTTCATGAGTTAAAGGAAAAACTTCTGGCAGCCCCAGCCCTGGGGCTACCCGATCTGACAAAGCCTTTTCCAATATATGCATAAGAGAGAAAAGATGGCAACTGGACTTTGAACCCAAACTGTGGGGCCCCGGCCGAGGCCGGTGGCCTACCTCTCTCAACAACTAGATGGGGTTTCTAAAGGATGACCCCCCTGTTGGAGGGCCTTGGCAGCAACTGCTCTGCTAGTACAAGAAGCAAATAAGCTGACTCTTGGGCAAAGCCTGAACATAAATGCCTCCCGTGCTGTGGTGACTTTAATGAGTACTAAAGGACATCATTGGCTAATGAATGCCAGACTCACCAAGTACCAAACTTTGCTCTGTAAAAATCCCCGTATAACCACTAAAGTTTGTAACACCCTACACCCCGCCACATTGCTGCCGGTATCAGAGAGCTCTGTCGAGCCTGATTGTGTAGAAATGTTGTACTCAATTGACTCTAGCAGGCCTGACCTCCGGGACCAGGCTTGGGCATCAGTAGACTGGGAACCATACGTGGATGGGAGCAGCTTCTTCAACCCCCAAGGAGACAGAGGTGCAGGGTATGCAGTGATAACCCTGGAAACTGTTGTTGAAGCCAGATCACTGCCCCAGGCCACATCAGCCCAGAAAGCTGAACTCATTGCTTTCACTGGGGCCTTAGAACTCAGTGAGGGTGAGACTGTCAACATTTACACTGATTCTCCGTATGTCTTTTTAACCCTTCAAGTGCATGGAGCGTGATAGAAAGAAAAGGACCTTTTGAACTCTGGGGGAAAAGACAGAAAATATCAACAAGAAATCTTTCAATGATTAGAAGCAGTATGGAAACCCCACAAGGTGGCAGTTATGCATTGCAGAGGACACCAGCGAGCTTCCATCTTGCTGGATTTGGGGAATTCCCGCGCTGACTCAGAGGCTTGAAAAGCAGCATCTGTCCCCGTCTGGGCATCAGTGCACTCTCAAGCACCTGATCTTGGATCTGCTTTTTCTAAAGAAGAAAAGGACTTTCTCCAGGTAGAGGGAAGGACAAGTGATGGAGGAAGGATGGATTCACGTACCAGTTGGGAGAGTAGCTGTGCCATAGCTGCTAGGAGCTGCAGTTATACTGGCTGTGCAAGAAACCACCCATCAAGGTCAGGAGTCACTGGGAAAGTTGTTAGGCCGGTATTGCTACATCTCGCCTTTGTCAGCCCTTGCCAAAACGGTGAGGCAGCGTTGTGTTACTTGCCGACAGCATGATGCGAGGCAAGGTCTAGCCTTTCCGCCCGGCATAGGAGCTTATGGAGCAGCCCCCTTTGAAGGTCTCCAGGTGGACTTCACAGAGATGTCAAAGTGTGGAGGTAACAAGGATGTACTAGTTCCTGGGCGTACCTACTCTGGGTGGGTGGAGGCCTATCCAACACGAACTGAGAAAGCTCATGAAGTAACCCCTGTGCTTCTTCATGATCTGATTCCTAGATTTCGACGACCTTTAGGGATCGGCTCAGACAACGGGCCTGCGTTTTTGGCTGCCTTGATACAGAAGGCGGCAAAGGTATTGGGGATAACACGGAAACTGCATGCTGCCTCCCGGCCTCAGAGTTCCGGAAAGGTGGAGAGGATGAATCGGACTATCAAAAATAGTGCTATTGTCTTCCCCGCTGGATATTTAAAACAACACAGCAAGGGGCGTCAAACCAAATGCTAAATTTGAGGGAATGTTATCCTCTCCCCCATTCCCCCGGCCCTGGATATTAGAGATAATAACACAGGGGTGATGTACACCCACTGCTTTATTGGGAGTAATATCATCCTCTCCCTTCTTGGATATTAGGAACAATATCACACTGTGCGTGTAAGCCTGTCACGAAATTCAATGGAATGTCATCCTGCGCCTCCCTGGATATGACGAACAATATCACGGGGGATGTACAACTTCTGAGATATTGGGAGTGATATTATCCTCTCCCCTCTGGAAGTTAGGGACAATATCACAGGGGTAGTGTACACCCTCTGGGATGTTGGGACTAATATCATCCTCCCGCCCACTGGATATTAAAAACCATAGCACAAGGGGCGTGTACACACACTTCGATATCGGTATGAATACCATCCTCTCCCTCTTTGGATATTCGGTGCCATATTTCAGGTGGGGTTTACACCACCTGCAATATTGGAAGTAATATGATTTTCTCCCCCCCGGATATCAGAAACAATATCACAGGGCGTTGTGAACAACCCCTGAGATATTTGGAGTAATATCATCGTCTCCCCTCACGATTATTAAGAACAATATCATAGGGATGGGGGATGTACACCCACTTTCATATTTGATATCATCCTCTTCTCCCCTGGATATTAGGAACAATATCAGGAAGGGTTGTACAGACCCTGCAACCTTTGCTGTCATGGAATTGTCTCTCCCCTAGATAATAGGAAAAAATGTCCCTGGGGATGTGAACAGCCCTGGGATATTGAGAGTAGTATCATCCTCTGCCCCGTAGCATATTGGGAACAACATCACGGGTGGGGTGTCCTGCCTCTGTGATATTGGGAGTAAAATTTTCCTCTCTTCCCCTGGACATTAGGAAGGGTATCAGAGGGGGAGGGTGTACATTCCCTGCGATATTCAACGTAATTTTATCCTCTCCCTCCCAGGGTATTCAGAACAATATTACAGGAGGGGTGTATACCCTCTGCGATATTGAGAGTCATATCATCCTCTTTCGCTCTGGATGTTACAAACAATATGATAGGTTTGTGTACACCCCCTGCGATATTGGGAGTAAGATCATCCTCTCCACCCAGGAAATGACTAACAAGGTCACGGGGGGGTGTACTCCCCCTGCGATATTGGGAGTAATGTCGTCCTCCCCAACCCTGGATGTTAGCAATGAGATCACAGAGGGGCTGTACACACCCTGCGACATTGGAAGTAACATGATCCTCTCCCCACCTGGATACTGGGAAAGATACCACAGCGCGGGTATACGTTTCCTACACTGGTGGGAGTAATATCATTCTTTTCCTTTCTGGATATTAGGAAGAATATCACAGGGGTGCTGTACAATTACTTCCATATTGGGAGTAATATCATCCTCTATTTTCCTGGATATTGGGCACAAAAACACAAAAGGGTGTACAACCCCTGCGATATTGGGAGTAATAGCATACTCTCCTTCCCTGCATGTTAGAAAACAATATCATCAGGGCTGAACACCCCCCGCGATAATGGGAGTCATGGTTACTCTTTCACAGGCCATTTGGAACCATATCACAGGGGGTGTTTACAAACAGGGGTGGTGTACACCCCCTGTGAAATTGGGAGTAACATCATTCTCTCCACCTCCAGATACTAAGAACAATATCCCGGCGGGAGGTGGTACAGCCCCAGTGATATTGCGAATAATGTCATCCTCTCCTTCCCTGGATATTAGGAACAATATCACAGGCGGGTGTACACCTTCTGTGATATTGGAAGCAATATCATCCTCTCACCCGCGGGATATTAGAAAAAAAATCACTCACGGTGTACACTCACTGTGATATGAGGAGTAATATCTACCTGCTAGATAACAAATAACATAGCAGGGTGTACACCCACTTTGATATTAGCTGTAATATTTTTCTAAGTTGTTACAAATAAGATCACATGGTGTACCAACATGGTGTACACTCACTGTGATATCAGGAGTCGTATCTCTGTGATATATTATGAATAATATCACAGGGTGTACACCCACTGTATTATTAGGAGTAAGATCTCTGTAGGATATTACAATTAAGATCACAGGGTGTAGAGCCACCGTGATATTAGGAGCAATATCTTTCTAGGATATTACAAATAATATCACAGGGTGTACGCCCACTCTACTGTCAGGAGCAATATCTCCCTAGGATATAAAAAATCCTACCACAGGGTGTCCAATTTCTGCCTTCCAGGTTCTAAGGGATTCTCCAGCTTCAGCCTCCCGAGTAGCTAGGGTTACCCGCCACCACGCCCGGCTATTTTTTTTTTTTTTTTTTTTTCACTGGAGATGGGGTTTCACCACGTTGGCCAGGCTGGTCTGGAACTCCTAACCTCAGGTGATCCATCAGCCTCGGCCACCCAAAGTGCTGGGATTACAGGTGTGAGCCATGGTGCTGGGCCAATAGTTATAGATTTTATTCATTTGGAAACACAGCTCCCATTTTTGAGTGTGCGTGTCCTTTTATGAAGAAATGATGTCAGAAAACCGAAAGATGATAATAAATATGAAAACTAACAGGCATGTGAAAAGGTCTTCCGATTGAGAATTATAAGGTTCGATTTCGTTTCCAGATAATGGGGTCCTAGCCCTTGTGTCGTCCTTTTACATATTCTACATCAATGGAAGTTGTAGCACCGTGTCAGAATAAAGTAGAGTGTTTTTCACGGTTTCTTAATTTCTTTCAATTAGACTGAGATCTTTTTCTGAAAGAGAGAAGGACATTGTCATTGCATTGTATTTTTTCTGAAAAGAGTAGGCCATATTTTACTGAGATCACGGATTTGTTATATATGACGTTTTGGTCTTCTAATATTCTCCAGTGGATATTCTCTAAAGTAGTATGTACAGAAAGCCTTGAATAGCAAAAACGTAAATCATGTAATAATTCTGAGATTTTTGGAATTGTCACAACTGAGAATCATTGCTGGCGGTGTATGGCCCACAAATGTGAAGATGTTCCTTGTGAATTGCTTGCATCTAGCATTAAGGGCTCGTTTTTATCTTTTATTTTTCCAATCCTCTTTCCTTCTCAAGGTGTCCAAGACACACAGGGCCACGGAATCTCACAGGTGTCTGAGAATTCCTCCTCCTGGGACTCTCAGAGGATCCAGAACTGCAGCCAGTCCTCGCTTTGCTGTCCCTGTCCCTGTCCATGTATCTGGTCACGGTGCTGAGGAACCTGCTAAGCATCCCGACTGTCAGCACTGAGTCCCCCCTCCACACCCCCACGTAACTCTTCCTCTCCAACCTGTGCTGGGCTGACATGGGTTTCACCTCGGCCACGGTTCCCAAGATGATTGTGGACATGCAGTCACATAGCAAAGTCATCTCTCATGCGGGCTGCCTGACACAGATGTATTTCTTGGTCCTTTTTGCATGTATAGAAGGCATGCTCCTGACTTTGATGGCCTATGACTGCTTTGTAGCCATCTGTCGCCCTCTGCACTATCCAGTCATCGTGAATCCTCACCTCTGTGTCTTCTTCGTTTTGGTGTCCTTTTTCCTCAGCCTGTTGGATTCCCAGCTGCATAGTTGGATTGGGTTACAATTCACCATTATCAAGACTGTGGAAATCTCTCATTTTGTCTGTGACCCCTCTCAACTTCTCAAACTTTCCTGTTCTGACAGCGTCATCAATAGCATTTTCATATATTTCGATAGTACTATGTTTGGTTTTCTTCCCATTTCAGGGATCCTTTTGTCTTATTATAAAATTGTCCCCTCCATTCTAAGGATGTCATCGTCAGATGGGAAGTATAAAGCTTTCTTCACCTGTGGCTCTCACCTAGCAGTTGTTTGCTGATTTTATGGAACAGGCATTGGCGTGTACCTGGCTTCAGCTGTGTCACCACCCCCCAGGAATAGTGTGGTGGCGTCAGTGATGTAGGCTGTGGTCACCCCCATGCTGAATCTTTTCATCTACAGCCTGAGAAACAGGGACATACAAAGTGCCCTGCGGAGGCTGCGCAGCAGAATAGTGGAATCTCATGATCTGTTCCATCCTTTTTCTTGTGTGGGTGAGAAAGGGCAACCACATTAAATCTCTACATCTGCAAATCCTGCCCCTTAGTCATATTATTTTTGTGGCTTGATGGATTTTATTCCTTTCTGCATTTCCTTTGTGAATATTGCTTTCTTCATTATGCCTTTAACTGGAATGGGTGAGGATTCTGGGATCCTTGGTTTAGCAGAAACCTCATGACAGAATCCTCTATACCTAGGCGGCCTCTATTACTTTCTGAGCAATAACACTGTCATCCAGGTGGAATCACAGCCATCTTTTTATATACACGAAGTCCTCACTTCGTTTTGGAATTCCCTGAAAACTGACTTTATGGAAACAATGTACAGGAGGTCCTCCAACAGCATTGGCTGTTCAAAGTCGTGTAGTTATACTGTGGAAGAAACATAAGTGGTTTCACTATACATAATTTTGCTTCAAGGTGAAGTTTCCAAGAGACTTTCAAAGATGTTAAGTGAGGACATACTGTATATCAAATTCATGTCCTCTTCCACAGTTCATGTGGAATTTCTTTATAAACTGCTTCCAGAGAATCTATTTAGGCAGGTTCTGTGTAGAGATCCATGTCGCCATTCCTCAATCTTGGCTTTGAGTCAAATCACCTGGGGAGCTTAGAAATGATGAGGCCTGGGTCTCAATACCTGAGATTCTCATTTCCTTGCATCTGTGTGAGTGTGTGGATTTTTTTTTTTTTTAAAGCACCAGAGGTGGTTCCAATGATGAAGTTTTTAGAGGCATCAAGCTCCAATGAGTAAGAACAGAAATTAATTGTAATATGATTTCTTCAATTATTATCTTCAAATACATTGTCCATCAACACCATACAAATGTTTATTATGCTGTTTTTTCTTACCATTTTGCATTTTCAATTTATTTATTTTCCTTTTTTTTGAGTCAGAGTTTCACTCTTGTTGCCCAGGCTGAAGTTCAATGGCACGGTCTTGGCTCACTGCAACCTCTGCCTCCCGTATTCAAGAAATTCTCCTGACTCAGCCTTCCAAGGAGCGGGGATTACAGGCATGCGCTACCATGCCTGACTAATTTTTTTTTTTTTTTTTTGTATTGTTAATAGAGACAGTTTTTCTCCATTTTGGTCAGACTGGTCCAGAACTCCCGACCTCAGATGATCCGCCAGCTTCCGCCTCCCAAAGTGCTGGGATTACAGGCATGAGTGACCGTGCCCAGCCACCACTTAGCATTTACATTTTACAATTGTTGAAGTTATAGATTTATACACACATTTATTGCTGCTTTGTATACACTTGCATATACATAAGATGGGAAATAGAAAAGAATAAAATGGGCCCAGTATCCCTGAAGTTTCACATTCCGAGACATTTTTAAAATATTTGCTCTTCAGAAATTTGTTTCAATGAAGAAACTGTGGTATACACCCCCAATGAAGTATTATTCAGCCTAAAGAGGAAGAAACTCCTCTCCGCTGCCGACAAAATGGATGTAGGAAGAAAAAAGGAAACCTTGGCCAGGTGTGGTGGCTCAGGCCTGTAATCCCAGCATTCTGGGAGGCCGAGTCGCATGGATCACCTGAGTCCAGGAGTTCGAGACCCGCCTGGCCAACATGGTGAAACCCCATCTCTATGGAAAACACAAACAATGAGCCAGGCGTGGTGACGCGTGCCTCTAGTCTCAGCTACTCGGAGGGCTGAGGCCCAAGAAAAGCTTGAACTCGGGAGGCGGTGCTTGTAGTGAGCCCGGATTGTGCCTGTGTACTCCAACCTGGGCAACAGAAAGAGACTCCATCACACAACTACACACAAAAGGAATCTCAGGAGGGTGGAGAGTATAAAGGTGGCTAGCAGACGCTAGGAAGAAAAGGGGTGGGATAGGGAATGAAGATAAGTGGATAATTAGGTCCCGAAATACAGAAGGATGGAATAAGTGAGTTCTAGTGTTTGATAGTACTGTATGAAACTTTTAGTTCACAAGAATTGCTTGCAGATTTCCAGATGCTTTGGTAAGAAACTTCCTAACTTTCTCATTATGATGGTTTTTAAGCTCTTCTCTTTCTGCTCTTGAAATCATGCTGGTTTTTTGTTTTTTGTTTTGAGATGGAGTTGCGCTCTTGTTGCCCAGGCTGGAGTGTCATGGTGCAATCTTGGCTCACCGCAATCTCTGCCTCCTGGGTTCAAGCGATTCTCCTGCCTCCACCTCCCGAGTAGCTGGGATTACAGGCATGCGCCAGCACGCCCAGCTAATGTTGTATTTCTAGTAGAGATGGGGGTTTCTCCCTGTCTGTCAGGCTGGTCTTCAACTCCTCACCTCAGGTGATTCGCCCGCCTCGGCCTCCCAAAGTGCTGGGATTACAAGCCTGAGCGACCGCGACCAGCCCATGCTGTATCCTTATCTGTTGTTGTTTGTTTGTTTTGGAGCCCAGAAATAACTTCTCACCTATATGTTCACATGATTTTTCACATGAGTGCTAAGAAAGCTGATTGGTGGAAAAGCAGCCTTTTCAAGAAATGGTGTTGGAGAAACTTGAGTTCTACATGCAGAAGAATGAAGGTGGACTCTATGTCACACCAGGTGCAAAAATTAACACAAACTGGAACAGAGACCTCACCCCAAGCGCTAAAAGTATGATACACCTAAAAGAAAACACTGG
The DNA here is from genome assembly GCF_028858775.2 of Pan troglodytes. Lineage (NCBI taxonomy): Eukaryota > Metazoa > Chordata > Mammalia > Primates > Hominidae > Pan > Pan troglodytes. The sequence goes on from NC_072405.2 coordinate 20,337,490, forward strand.
CCACGCTTTCATGACAGCAGATTGGGCAATGTTCCCTGGGATATGACACCAAAAGCATAGGCAACAAAAGAAAATTAGATTCCTTGGATTACATCTAAATGACAGACACTTTTGTGCAGCAAAAAACACTGCGAACAGAGGGAAAAGATTACCCATGGATTAGGAAAAATATTTGCAAAGCATATATCTGAAAACAGGCTGATATCCATCATATGTAAAGAACAGCTAGAACTAAACAACAAGAAACCCAAAGCATCCCATCAACAATGGTCAGAAGACTCGAGTAGACGTGTCCCTAAAGAAGATATCGCAATGGCCAATAAGCATCTAAAATGATGTTCAAAATCACTCATCATAGGGAAGCACAAATCAAACCAAGAATGTGATACCACACATTAGGATGGATATGATAAACAAACAGGCATTGGTGAGACTAGAGGGAAGTACGAATGCTCGAATCTGGTCGGAGGGAATGTAAAACCGTGAAGGAACGGGGAAAATAGTATGGCGTCTACTGGAAAAATTAGAAACAGAATGATCAGGTGTTCCCACAGTTGCATTTGTGGGTACCTACCAAAAAGAATTAGAAGCCAGGAGTGGAAGACAGATTTGTGTACACCCATATTCATAGCAGCATTATTCACAACAGCCAAAATGTGGAAGCAACCCAAGGGTTCGTGGACAGATGAATGAAAAAGCACACTGCAGTTCCTTCATACAATGGAAGACTATTCAGCCTTCAAAAGGCAGGCATTTCTGGCCGGTGCGGTGGCTCACGCCTGTAATCGCAGCGTCTTGGAAGACCGAGATGGGCGGATCACCTGAGGTCGGGAATTCAAGACCAGCCTGGCCATCTTGGTGAAACCCTGTCTCTACTGAAAATGCAAAAAATGAGACGAGCGTGGTGGCGTGTGCCTATATTCCCAACTACTCGGGAGGCTGAGGCACAAGAATAGCTGGAACCCGGGAGGCGGAGGTTGCAGTGAGCCCAGATTGTGCCACTGCACTCCAGCCTGTGCGACAGAGTGAGACTCCATGGAAACACAAAACAAAACAAGGTCAAACGAACAAACAAAAAACAACAAAAAAAAAACAGACAGGCACTTCTGACGCAGGCCGCAACATGGATGAACCTTGAAGACATTATCGTCAGTGAAATAAATAAATCCCAAAAGGATAAACAGGTCCACGTTCAGTGGCTCATCCCTGTAACCCCAGCACTTTGGGAGGTTGAGCCAGGCGGATCACTTCAGGTCAGGAGTTCGAGACCAGCCTGGCCAATATGGTGAAAGCTCGTCTCTATTAAAAATCCAAAAATTAGCTGGGCGTGCTGGCGCACGCCTGTAATCCCAGCTACTCGGGAGACTGAGACACAAGAATCGCTTGAACCCACGATGTGGCGATTGCAGTGAGGTGACATCACGCCACTGCATTCCAGCCTGGGTGACAGAGAAAGACTCTGTCTCCAAAACAAAAAAAAAAATAAACACGGTATGATTCCACTTTTCTATGAAGTGTCTAAAGTAGTTAAACTCATAGTGTTGCAAACTAGAAAGGTGGCCCCCAGGGGTGAGCGAGAGAGAGGAATGGAGAGGTTGGTGAATGGGTGGAATTTCCATTTTGAAAGATAAAACTGAGACGATGGCGGTGATGGTTGCTAAACAATGTGAATGTACTTAATGTCATTAAACTTTAAACTGAAAAAGAGTGGAAATTGTAAATGTTTATACTGGCCATTCTATATGAACTAATATATATTTATAATTTTTAATATTTTTACGTGGTATATTTTCCGATAATAAAAGATGAAAATTAAAGCAATTGGACCTTTAAAAAGAAAAGAAAGAAGCGAAGAATACACACCAGCTTTCTCCTGATTAGAGGAAGAGCCCCAATGCTTCTATGGACACTCACTTTCCTCTTCTCCTGCTTGCAATATTATGAGGAAATCCTTAGAGGTTGGGGAACTTGGGCGACTTTAGCTAATGAGGAGCTCTGTGCCTTGAGACCCCCATGCCACAGAATGGTAAATAGTCAGTCTGTGCCTCCAGGCCTGCAGTGTGAGGTTCCAGTCCTGTGGGCTCCACTCCCGTCACCTGTATCAGGAGACTCACGTCTCACCGTGTCTTCTTGCCAGCCCTGAGGACAGAGTCTGAGCCTCCATGGTGCACCACACAGAGAGGACAGTGGACCTGTTCTCCGTGGTCATGGCCCAGCAGAGGGGAAGGGCAGTTCAGTGAGTGTAGGGAAAAGAAAGAGAGATCAGACTCTTACTATGTCTACGTAGAAAGGAAAGACATAAGAGACTCCATTTGGAGAAAGACCTGTACTTTCAACAATTGCTTTGCTGAGATGTTGTTAATCTGTAGCTTTGCCCCAGCCACTTTGACCCAACCTGAAGCTCACAAAAACATGTGTTGCATGAAATCAAGGTTTAAGGGATCTAGGGCTGTGCAGGACGTGCCTTGTTAACAAGCAGTACACTTGGTAAAAGTCATCGCCATTCTCTAGTCTCAATAAACCAGGGGCGCGATACACTGTGGAAAGCCACAAGGAGCCCTGTCCTTGAAAGCGGCATATTGTCCAAGGTTTCTCCCCATGTGATAGTCTGAAAAGTGGCCTCGTGGGAGGAGAAAGACCTGACTGTCCCCGAGCCCGAGCCCGAGCCCCGTAAAGGGTCTGTGCTGAGGTGGATTAGTCAAAGAGGAAAGCCTCTTGCAGTTGAGAGAGAGGAAGGCCACTGTCTCCTGCCTGCCCCTGGGAACTGAAAGTCTCGGTATAAAACCCGATTGTACATTTGTTCAATTCTGAGATGGGGGAAAAACCGCCCTATAGTGGGAGGTGAGACAGGTTTGCAGCAATGCTGCCTTGTTATTCTTTACTCCACTGAGATGTTTGGGTGGAGAGAAACATAAATCTGACTTACGTACACGTCCAGTCATAGTACCTTCCCGTGAACTTCATTATGACATAGATTCTATTGCTCACATGTTGGTTGCTGACCTTCTCCTTATTATCACCCTCCCCTCCTACTACATTCCTTTTTGCTAAAATAATAAAAATAATAATCAGTAAAAACTGAGGGAACTCAGAGGCCGGTGCAATTGCAGATCCTTGGTATGCTGAACGCCAGTTCCCTGAGCTCACTGTTGTTTATACTTTGTCTCTGTGTCTTATTTCTTTCCTCAGTCTCTCATTCCACCCGACTAGAAATACTCACAGGTGTGGAGGCGCAGGCCACCCATTCAAGTGAGTGCTGAGGGACGGTCGGGAGCCTTGTTTGGTTTCCTCCTCCTCAGGACGAACAGGAGAGTGCGGTGGGCAGATGGGAGGAGACCAATGTGCCAACTGTCCGCTCAGCAGACTGTGGAGTTTCTGTTCTTGGTTGTGCTGGGGGTCTCAGAAATCTTATACAAAATTTTGCTTTCCTCCCACACTGGTTGTCCTTTTCATAGACATCTCACCCATGATAGCAGGGAATCAGTCCCTCTAAACTATTCCCTAACAACAACAAAAAGATTATGAAGGTGATGATGAGGATAAAGAGGATGATGACAGACACCATGGCATCATGAACCCTTACTGAGGGCTTCCTAAAGGCCAGGCTCTGAGCTCTGTGCTCTATGCAGCTTGTTTCATTTCATCTGCATAGTCTCCACGTTATTGGTGCACATTTCAGGATGATTTTACAGACTAGAAAAGGAGCAACGCCTTTTCATATAACTCGTACTAGATCATGAAGTCAAAAAGGGTGAAGTCCAATTAGAACCAGGCAATCTAGGTCCAGACACATGGCATTTGGCCAGTCCTCTCCCTTCAACCAACCTGCCCTCTCAAATCCTCGTCACTCAGGCGGATGCCCCTGCTCACTGTGCCCTTCCCTTTGGGGGTTCCTTGGAGACCACAGCTAGACCAATGGGTGCCACAATCACTGTGTCAAGTGTGGAAAGGGCAGCTGAGATCACATCGACGATTCCAGAAAGAATTGTCACAGGATCATTCGGGACGCATCTCTCCCTTGCCCCTGTTCCTGGCTTTCCGTACAGCTCTCCACTTCCTCAAAGGAGTCATCAGTTCGGAGTTTGGCTTCCATTCCTATTGAGGAAGCTGGAAAGCGTTTCCAAAATGCTCCTCCGATGTGCCTGTGGTTAAGACCTCTGAGCTCTGCTTAAAACTTTTGGAAGCTGGGAGCGGTGGCTCACGCCTGTAATCCCAGCGCTTTGGGAGGCTGAGGCAGGCGAATCACAAGGTCAGGAATTCGAGACCAGCCTGGCCAACATGGTGAAACTACGTCTCTACTCAAAATAGAAAAAAATGAGCCAGACGTAGTCGGGGGCGCCTGTCATTTCAGCTACTTGGCAGGCTGAGGCAGGAGAATAGCTTGAACCTGGGATGCAGAGGTTGCGGTGAGCCGAGATCACTCCACTGCACTCCAGCCTGGGCAACGGAACGAGACACCATCTCAAAACATCAAAAAGAAAAACAAAAGCCAAAAAAAACCACAACTTTTTGAGAGTTGGAAGACCAGGAAGTATAGTACCCAGGACTTCGAATCTGGCCATGAATTTTGAATACCACCCTTTCTACTTCTCTGTATGGCAAAGGGTGAGATGTCCATCCTCTGAGACTCAGCACTCTCATCTGACTTGATTTCCAGTTGATCCGATGGAAGTGAGTGATGATTAAGCCGATCGTGGGTGCCCGCTACGTGATCCCTAGGTGACGGATGCGTAAAGTAAAGGCAAAGTGAATTTTAGATACATTCCTTAAGATTTTCAGCTTCAACTCCACACAATTCAACGGAAATATCCCGTGACCTGAAGTTCTGCTTTCCCTGCATTCCAGACATGACATTTTATTTTGTCCTTCTCTCAGTAAGGACTGAGTACTGGGAGAGGAACAAGTGATTCTCTTTGGTTTTTGATTCCCCAGAGCCTATATCGTGCTTGGCACACAGGAGACAGCAAAAGTCAAATATATGTGAAGGATTGAATTGACACTTCCTTGCTTCACCAAAATTGGCTGTCATCAGCGTGACTTTGACTTACTTGATTCTTTTTTTTTTTTTTTTTTTTTTTAACACGGAGTTTTGCTCTCGTTGCCCAGGCTGGCGTGCAGTGGTGTGATTTCGGCTCACCGTAGTCTCTGCCTCCCAGGTTCAAGCCATTCTCCCGCCTCAGCCTCCCGAGTAGCTGGGACTATAGGCACGCGCCGCCATACCGGGCAACGTTTTTGTATTTTTAGTAGAAGCCGGGTTTCACCATGTTGGCCAGGATGGTCTTGATCTCCTGACCCCGTGATCCGCCCTCCTCGGCCTCCCAAAGTGCTGGGATTAGAGGCGTGAGCCACCGCGTCCGGCCAAACTTTCTGATGAAAACTCTAAGTCCACCGAAGCTAAGGACAGGAGTTAGAGCTTCCATGAATTTTAAAACAAGACCTACCGATGTGAGTAAGCAATTACTCTCTCGAAGGAGAAAAGTCCGAAAACACAATGATGAAATCACTAGGACCTAACTGGCATGTGGAACTATTTTCTGCTTATGAACTATCAACTTTCATTTCAATTCCGGATGGCATGGTCTCAGCTGTTATACAGTGTTTACAGATGTTCTAAATCAAGGGAATTTGTATCCATCTAGTAGAATAAATAAAATATTTGAGTTCTTAATTTCCTTTAATTAGGATAACCTTTTTCTTAAAGTGAAGACAATGGTTTTATTACATCTTTTCCTTCGGAAAAGATAGGCTGTATTTCCTAGCAATTACGAATTTGTTATATGTGATGATCTGGTTCTTGGAACGTTTTTGAAGCTAGTGTCTCTAAGGCAGGTGTTTATAGCAAGACGTGAATAACACAGCAATCGATGTTGAAAGCATTATAAGGCAACTGAGTTTGTCAGAACTACAAAATATTGCTGAATGTGGATTGCTCTGAAATCTGAAAAAGTTACTTGTGAATTGCTTCTGTCCAAAATGCAGACACAATGCTGGGTATTGGTTTACTTGTTTGCGATTTTTCAACCCTCTCTTCCAGGCAAAAGAGGGTTGTATCCAAACGATACAGACCCACAGAGTCGAACAGATGTCCCTATATTCCTCCTCCTCGAACTCTCAGAGGGTCCAGAACTGCAGCCGGTCGTCGCTGGGCTGTTCCTGTCCATGTGCCTGGTCACGGTGCTGGGGAACCTGCTCATCATCCTGGCCGTCAGCCCTGACTCCCACCTCCTCACCCCCATGTACTTCTTCCTCTCCAACCTGTCCTTGCCTGACATCAGTTTCACCTCCACCACGGTCCCCAAGATGATTGTGGACATCTAGTCTCACAGCAGAGTCATCTGCTATGCAGGTTGCCTGACTCAGATGTCTCTCTTTGCCATTTTTGGAGGCATGGAAGAGAGACATGCTCCTGAGTGTGATGGCCTATGGCCGGTTTGTAGCCATCTGTCACCCTCCATATCGTTCAGCCATCTTGAACCCGTGTTTCTGTGGCTTCCTAGATTTGTTGTCCTTGTTTTTTTTGTTTTGTTTTGTTTTTTTCTCAGGCTTTTAGACTCCCAGCTGCACAACTTGATTGCCTTACAAATGAAGTGTTTCAAGGATGTGGAAATTCCTAATTTCTTCTGGGAACCTTCTCAACTCGCCCATCTTGCATGTTGTAACACCTTCACCAGGAATATCAACCTGTATTTCCCTGCTGCCGTATTTGGTTTTCTTCCCATCTCGGGGACCCTTTTCTCTTACTGTAAAATTGTTTCCTCCATTCTGACGGTTTCATCATCAGGCGGGAAGTATAAACCTTCTCCACCTGTGGGTCTCACCTGTCAGTTGTTTGCTGATTTTATGGAAGAGGCGTTGGAGGGTACCTTGGTTCAGATGTGTCGTCTTCCCCGAGAAAGGGTGCAGTGGCCTCAGTGATGTACACGGTGGTCACCCCCATGCTGAACCCCTTCATCTACAGCCTGAGAAACAGGGATATTAAAAGTGTCCTGCGGCGGCCGAACGGCAGCACAGTCTCATCTCAATATCTTCTTATCTGTTCCATTCCTTTTGCAAGGTGGGTTAAAAAAGGCAGCAAGGTCAAATAAGAATGATATCACAGGGTGAATACCCACTGTGTCATTACGAGTGATACCTCCCTAGGATGTAAAAAATACTGTCACAGAGTACACACACATGGGGTACACCCGCGGTGATATTAGAAGCACTATCTCCCTTAAATATAATGAAAAAATCACAGGGTGTGCACACTGTGTGATATGACGAGTCATATTTACCCTGGATATCACGACTCATATCAAGGGTGTACACACACCGGGTACACGCACTGTAATATCAGGAGTTGCATCTCCCTAGGATATTACGAAGAATATCACAGGGTATACACTATGTGTGAACATCCACTGTGATATTTGAAGTCATATCTCTCCATGAGATTACAAATAATATCAAAGTGTGTACACCCCTGTGACATATGAGGAGTAACATCCTTCTAGGGTATTGCAGATAACATCACAAGGTGTACACCTTCTGTGACCTTTTGCGCACACTTTGTGCCATTCAAGGAAACATCTCCCTAGGATATTACGAATAATGACACAGGTGGTTGACACACATGGTGTACATCTCCTGTGCCATCAGGAGTAATATTCCCCTAGGATGTTACGAATAATATCACAGCAGGTGTACACATATGGTGTTCACCCCATGTGACATTAGGAGGAACATGCCCCTAGGATATTAGGAATAGTATCACAGGCGTTGAATACGCATGATATACACCCCCGGTGACATTGAAAGTAACATCCCCCTAGGATATTACGAATAATATCACAGGCAGTACACCCCGTGTGACATTAGGAGTAACATCCCCGAAGGATATAACGAATAATATCAGGGGGCATACATACATTGTGATCTTAGTGGTAACATCTCTTTGGGATATTACCAATAATATCACAGGGTGTCCACTGACCGTGATATTAGGAGTTCCATTTTCCTAGGATGTTATGGATAATATCACAGGAGGTGTTCACACCCAATGTGTACACCATGTGTGTACACCCAATGTGATATGTGAAGTCATATGTCCCTAGGATCTTACGAATATTATCAAAGGGTGTACACCGCATGTGACATTTAAAGTAACATCCCTTTTGGATATTCCGAATGCTATCACAGGCTGTGATATTAGGAGTGTGATATTAGCAGTAACCTCTTCCTAGGATAACCCATGTGATATTAGGAGTAGCCCCTTCCTAGGATATTACGAATAACATCACAGGGTGTACACCCCTGTGACTTTAAAAGTAACACCCCCCTAGAATATTACAATAATATAACAGGGTGTACAACCCCTGTGACATTACGAGTAACATCTCCCTAGGATATTTCAAATAATGTCACTGAGGTCACACCCTCTGTGATATTAGCAGCAACATCTTTCTAGGAGATTACGAATGATATAACAGGGTGTACACTCACTGTGATATTAGAAGGAATATCTCCCTAGGATATAAGCTATCACATCACAGAGTGTACACACATAGTGTACACCCACTGTGTTATTAGAAGCAATATCTGCCTATGATATTATGAAAAATATCACAGGTTGTACCCTCTGTGGGATAGTAGAAGTAATGTTTACCATGGATATTACAAATAATATCACAGGATGTACACACATGGGGTATACTCACTGTGATATTAGGAGTTATATCTCTCTAAGATATTACAAATAATATCCCAGTGGGTGTAGCCCATGTGTGTAGACCCACTGTGATCATTAAAGTAATATCTCTCTATAAGATTACAAATAATATCGAAGGCTCTACACCCCCTGTGACATTAGGAGTAACATCCCCCTACAATATTGGGAGCAATATCAAACGGTGTACACCCCTGTAACGTTAGGGGTAACATCCCCCCCAGAATATTACTCATAATATCACAAGGTGTACACACATTGTGAAATGAGTAGTACTATCCAGCTAGCGTATTTTCAATAATATCACAGAAGGAGCACATCTGTGACATTAAGAGTGACATCGCCCTAGAATAGTAAGAATACTATCACAGGGTGTACACCTCCTGTGATATTAGGAGAATCAACTCACCAGAATATTACGAATAATGTCACAGGGTGTTATCTTCTGCGACATTAGGAGTATAGACCCCTGGAAAATTATTAATACTATCAGAGGGTGTACACCCCTGTGACATTAGGAGTAACATCCTTCTAGAATATCATGTATAATATCACAATGTGTACAACCCCTGTGTCATTAACAGTACAAATCCCCTAGGATATTATGAAATAGAACACAGGGAGCACACACCGAGTGACATTAGAAGTCACATCCCCCGAGGTTATAACGAATAATATCAGAGAATGTACATGCATTGGGACATAAGTAGTCACATCTCTTTCGGATAATACGAACAGTATCAAAGGGTGTACACGCATGGTGAAATTAGTAGTGAACTCCCGCTGGGATATTACGAATTTTATGACAGGGTCTACACGCCTTGTGACAATAGTAGTCACGTATTACTAGAATATGACGAAGAATATTAAAATGTGTACAGGACCTGTGATTTACGAGGAATATTTCTATAGAAGATTACACGTAATATCACTGGGTGTACACCCCGTGTGACGTTAGGAGTCACATCACACAAAAGTATAACGAATACTTTCACAAGGTGAGCAACATCTGTGATAATAAAAGTAACATTTCCCTGAAGTATGAGGATAATATCACAGAGCGTACACCCTCGGTGATATGAGGAGTGACATCTTATGAGGGTAATACGTGTAATTTGACAAGGTGCAAAAACCCTGTGACATAAGGAGTGACATCCCTTCAGGATATTCCGAATCATGCCAAAGGGAAAATACTCCATGTGACAATAAAATCAACCTCCCGTTAGGAGATTAAGAATAATAGCACAATATGTACACACATTGTGACATTATTATTAACGTTTCGCAAGGGTATTGCGAATAATATCAGAGTGTGTAGAGGCGTGTGACATCAGGATTCACATTTGGCTACAATATCAAGAAAAATCTCACAGGGTGTATACCCACTGGGACTTAAACAGCGGCATCGTCCTAGAATATGGAAAATAATGTCCCAGGGTGTTAACCAAGTGTGGCAGTAGAGGAAATACAGGAGCAGAAAGGGAGGAATATCACCCCCTCTCCCCACCCTGGATATTAGGAGCCAAATCGAAGTGGGGCGAGGTCGCCCCCGGGCGGTGGCGGAGGAAAATCACCCGCCTTTCCACCCGGATATGACGTTCCACATCACAGGCGGAAGAGCTCCACCCTCGATGCGGGGAGCAATATCACCCCGCTCTCGACCCTGCATATGACGACCCACCTCGGATGGGGGCGGACGCCCCCGCGATCTGGGGAGTAACATCAGTCCCCACTCCCCCCATGGATATGACGATACACATTGCAGGGGGGCGGGCGACCATCCCAAGCCGGGAGTAATACGACCCTCTCCCAACCTCGATATGACGATCCAGTTCGAAGGGGGGCGAGGCGCCCCCCGCGATGCGGGGAGTAAAGAGCCAGCCCCTCTTGCCCCCCTGGCTCTTAGGACCCCCATCGCAGGGGGGCGAGGCGCCCCCCGCGATGCGGGGAGTAAAGAGCCAGCCCCTCTTGCCCCCCTGGCTCTTAGGACCCCCATCGCAGGGGGGCGAGGCGCCCCCCGTGATGCGGGGAGTAAAGAGCCAGCCCCTCTTGCCCCCCTGGCTCTTAGGATCCGCGGTGGACTCACAGCCTGTTCATCTTATTGTGGTTAATATCATCTACCCCTCTGCAGATTATGAACTGTTTCACAGACCTATGTACACCCTCGGTGTACAGAAGTTGTACACCCTTCTGTTTTGGGAGTCATATCATCCTCTTCCTCCCTGAATATTAGGAACAGTATCACAGGGGTGTTTCTACTCCCTGGAATATCGGGTGTCATGTTCTCCTCTCCCACGTTGCAGTTAGAATCAGTGTCATCGACGGCGTGTCCAACTTCTGTGATATTGAAAGTAATATTATCCTCTTCCCTCTGGGATTATGGGAAAAATATCTTTGGGGGTGTCCACTTTCTGCCATATATGTGGTCATATCACTCCCTCCGCCTTGGAATATTTTTAAGGGCCATCTCACACCGTGATGTACACTTCCTGCGATGTTGGTTGTAATAGCATTGTCTTCTTCGGTGAATACTAGGTGCACAATCACCGGGTGGATGCACACCCAGTGCTATATTGGGAGTAACATTATAGTCCACCCCCTGGAGATTATATTCCGATCAATATCACCGGCTCTGTGTACACCTACTGCGATATTTAACTCAATATCATGCTCTCTCCCTCCCTGGACATTAGGAGCAATATCGCAGGTGGGTTTACACCCACTGAGGTATTAGGGCGTAATATTAGTATGAATTATTGCTCACTTATTATTAACATGAATATGAATGACTGATATTAATATTTATATTAAGAAATAATTGCTAATAAAGTTTTCAGAATATTAATATTAATATTAATTATTAGGATCTAATATTACTGTTTTCTAATGAATAAGTCATTATCAGTTATTAATATCAGGCGTCATTAATCATTAATATTAATTATGTATTGTTATCATTAGTATGACTATTTAACATTAGTAATTATCGCTATTGATTTCAAAAATTATATTATGGGTTATTAACATTGATAATTATTAGTGTCAATTAATAACTGAGATTATTAATTGCGGTAAGTCGCCTTGCACCATTGCACCCCTCCCTCGGCAGCTCGTTTATGACCCTAAATGGGGACACAAATGCCCCTGAGAGAGCAGCGGTAGACTGGGATAGATAAGGATGGTCACTTGGTGGAGAGGCGTGTTTTTCGGTACCAGCTCTTCACCTGAGTCGACCTTCTCAACTGGAGAAACAATACACCGCCCTATACCGAAAAGCCACAAGCTCTAATTGATTTGCTCCAACCTGTTATCCACACCCACAACCCCACCTGGGCTGATTGGCACCAGGTGCTCATGTTCCTCTTTAACAGCGAAGAAAAGCGGAGAGTCCTCCAAGCAGCAACTAAGTGGCTACAGGAACATGCACCAGCTGATTATCAAAACCCCCAAGAGTATGGAAGGACCCAGTTGCCAGGAACCGACCCCCAGTTGGACCCACATGAAAGACAGGATATGCAAAGGCTAAACCGAGACCGGGAAGCTCTCCTGGAAGGATTAATGAGGGGAGCTCAGAAGGCCACAAACGTTAACAAGCTCTCTGAGGTTATTCAGGGAAAAGAAGAAATTCCAGCACAATTGTACGAGAGAGAATTGTGGGAGGCCTATTGTATGTATACTCCCTTTGATCCCGATAGCCCTGAAAATCAGCCCGTGATTCCCATGGTTTTAGGCCGTCAAAGAGCAGAAGACAGAAGAAAACTGTGGAAACAGGCTGGGCTTGCGGGGATGAATCCATCCCAATTACTAGAAATAGCTAGCCAGGTGTTTGTAAACAGGGATGCAGTAAGCCGTAAGGAAAACGGCAAAGAGAATGGAGGTCAGGCCCGGCGATACGCCGACCTGTTTGTCAGCTGCAGCAATCAGAGGGGACCCCCAAAGAGGCAAGGGAAGGGGGGCCCTGTGAAAGAAACTCAGCATGGCTGTCAGAGTTTGCAGCATATCCAGTGTGCTGATTGTAAAGAAATAGGACAGTGGAAGAACAAATGCCCTGAGCTCAAAAGAAAACAAGGTGACTCAGAGCAGGAGGCCCCGGACAAGGAGGAGGGGGCCCTGCTCAACCTGGCAGAAGGCTTCTTGGACTGAGGGAGACCGGGTTCAAGCGTCCCCATTGAGCCTCTGGTCAGAATGACAGTCGGGGGTGGAGACATTGACTTTCTTGTAGATAGCGGTGCTGAACATTCGCTAGTAACCGCCCCGGTCGCCCCCTTATCCAAGAAGACTACTGACGTCATCGGAGCCATGGGGGTTTCAGCAAAGCAAGCTTTCTGCTTGCCTCGGACTTGTAGTGTAGGAGGACATAAAGTCATTCATCAGTTTTGGTACATGCCTGACTGTACCTTGATCTTTTCGGGAAGCGACTTGCTCAGCAAGCTGAGAGCCATTATCTCTCTGACAGAGCATGGCTCTTCGCTGCTAATGTTACCCGGAACGGGAGTTACTATGACCCTTATTGTCCCCCGAGATGAGGAATGGAGACTTTTCTTAACTGAGCCAGGCCAAGAGAGAAGACCAGCTCTGGCTAAGCGGTGGCCAAGAGTGCGGCAGAAGACAACCCTCCGGGATTGGCCAGTTAAGACTGGGGCCCAGCCGGTGAGGCTGAAATCAGGAGCCAGTCCCCAGAGAAGCCCTTCAATGTATCCAGGTCCGTCTCAAGCACCTAAGAACTTTTGGAATGATTTTTCCTTGTCTGTCTCCATGAACACTCCCCTCCTGCCTGTTCCCAAGCCACGGACCGAGGACTACCGGCCGGTAGAGGATTGGCCCTTGCTTCATCAAGGTACACTGACTTTACATACAAAAGTACCTAACCCATCCACATAGTTTGGGTTGCTGCCAGCTGAGGACAGCTGGTTCACCTGCTTGGACCTGAAAGACACTTTATTTCCTATCAGATTAGCCCCTGAGAGGAAGAAGCTGTTTGCCTTTCAGTGGGCAGATCCGGAGTCAGGTGTCACTACTCAGTACACTTGGACCGGGCTTCCCCAAGAGTTCAAGAACTCCCCCCACCATCTTCGGGGAGGCGTGGACTCGAGACCTCCAGAAGTTTCCCAGCAGGGACCTAGGCTGCGTGCTGCTCCAGTAGGTTGACGACCTTCTGCTGGGACACCACACGGCAGTCGGGTGTGCCAAGGGAACAGATGCCCTACACCGGCACCTGCAGTACTGTGGGTAGAAGGTGTCCAGGAAGAAAGTTCAGATCTGCTGACAGCAGGTACGTTACTTGGGAATGACTATCCGACAGGGGTCGGAACGCAGCCCGGGATCAGAAAGAAAGCAGGTCATTTGCCATCTAGCGGAGCCTAAGATCTGAAGGCAGGTGAGAGAATTCTTAGCAGCTGTGGGGTTTTGTAGACTGTGGATCCCAAACTTTGCAGTATTAGCCAAGCCTTTGTATGAGGTCACAAAGGGGGCGGGGACCGGGAACCTTTGGAATGCGGATCCCAACAACAGCAAGTCTTTCATGAGTTAAAGAAAAAACTTCTGGCAGCGCCAGCCCTGGGGCTAGCCGATCTGACAAAGCCTTTTCCATTGTATGCATCAGAGAAAGAAGAGATGGCAGCTGGACTTGAACCCAAACTGGCGGAGGCCGGTGGCCTACCTCTGTAAACAACTAGACGGGGTTTCTGAAGGATGGCCCCCCTGTTGCAAGGCCTTGGCAGGAACTGCCCTGCCAGTACAAGAAGCAAATAAACTGACTCTTGGGCAAAGCCTGAACATAAAGGCGTCCCGTGCTGTGGTGACTTTAATGAACACTAAAGGACATCACTGGCTAACGAATGCCAGACTCACCAAGTACTAAACTGCTCTGCAAAAATCCCCGTACAACCATTGAAGTTTGCAACACCCTACACCCCACCACCTTGCTCCCGGTATCAGAGAGCCCTGTCGAGCCTGATTGTGTAGAAGTGTTGGACTCAATTGACTCTAGCAGACCTGACCTCTGGGACCAGGCTTGGGCATCAGTAGACTGGGAACTATACGTGGATGGGAGCAGCTTCTTCAACCCCCAAGGAGAGAGAGGCGCAGGGTATGCAGTGATAACCCTGGACACTGTTGTTGAAGCCAGATCTTTGCCCCAGGCCACATCAGCCCAGAAAGCTGAACTCATTGCTTTCATTGGGGCCTTAGAACTCAGTGAGGGTGAGACTGTCAACATTTACACTGATTCTCCGTATGTCTTTTTAACCCTTCAAGTGCATGGAGCATGATAGAAAGAAAAGGACCAATTGAACTCTGGGGGAAAAGACAGAAAATACCAGCAAGAAATCTTGCAATGATTAGGAGCAGTATGGAAACCCCACAAGGTGGCAGTTATGCATTGCAGAGGACACCAACGAGCTTCCCTCTTGCTGGGTTTGGGGAATTCCCGCGCTGACTCAGAGGCTTGAAAAGCAGCATCTGCCCCCTTCTGGGCATCAGTGCTCCCTCAAGCACCTGATCTTGGACCTGCTTCTTCTAAAGAAGAAGAGGACTTTCTCCAGGTAGAGGGAAGGACAAGTGATGGAGGAAGGATGGACTCGGTTACCAGATGGGAGAGTAGCTGTGCCACAGCTGCTAGGAGCTGCAGTTGTACTGGCTGTGCCAGAAACCACCCATCGAGGTCAGGAGTCACTGGAAAAGTTGTTAGGCCGGTATTTTTACATCTCGCCTTTGTCAGCCCTTGCCAAAACGGTGAGGCAGCGGTGTGTTACCTGCCGACAGCATGATGCGAGGCAAGGTCCAGCCGTTCCGCCCGGCATATGAGCTTGTGGAGCAGCCCCCTTTGAAGGTCTCCAGGTGGACTTCACAGAGATGTCAAAGTGTGGAGGTAACAAGGATGTACTAGTTCCTGGGCGTACCTACTCTGGGTGGGTGGAGGCCTATCCAACACGAACTGAGAAAGCTCGTGAAGTAACCCCTGTGCTTCTTCGTGATCTGATTCCTAGATTTCAACGGCCTTTAGGGATCGGCCCAGACAACGGGCCTCCGTTTTTGGCTGCCTTGGTACAGAAGACGGCAAAGGTATTGGGGATCACACGGAAACTGCATGTGGCCTCCCGGCCTCAGAGTTCCGGAAAGGTGGAGAGGATGAATCGGACTATCAAAAATAGTACTATTGTCTTCCCCGCTGGATATTTAAAACAAAACCACATGGGGCGTGAAACCACCTGCTAAATTTGAGGGAATGTTATCCTCTCCCCAGCTCCCTCGGCCCCGGATATTAGAGATAATAACACAGGGGTGATGTACACCCACTGCTTTATTGGGAGTAATATCATCCTCTCCGTTCTTGGATATTAGGAACAATATCACACTGTGCGTGTAGGCCTGTCGCGAAATTCAATGCAATGTCATCCTGTGCCTCCCTGGATATGACGAACAATATCACGGGGGATGTACAACTTCTGAGATATTGGGAGTGATATTATCCTCTCCCCTCTGGAAGTTAGGGACAATATCACAGGGCTAGTGTACACCCTCTGGGATGTTGGGACTAATATCATCCTCCCTCCCACTGGATACTAAAAACCATATCACAAGGGGCGTGCACACACACTTCGATATTGGTATGAATACCATCCTCTCCCTCTTTGGATATTTGGTGCCATATTTCAGGTGGGGTTTACACCACCTACAATATTGGCAGTAAGATGATTTTCTCCCCGCCCCCCCACCGGATATCAGAAACAATATCACAGGCGTTGTGAACAACCCCTGCGATATTTGGAGTAATATCACAGTCTCCCCTCATGATTATTAAGAACAATATCGTAGGGGTGGGGGATATACACCCCCTTTCATATTTGATATCATCCTCTTCCCCCCTGGATATTAGGAACAATATCAGGAAGGGATGTACAGACCCTGCGACCTTTGTTGTCATAGAATTGTCTCTCCCCTAGATAATAGGAAAAAATGTCACTGGGGATGTGAACAGCCCTGCGATATTGAGAGTAGTATCATCCTCTGCCCCCTTGCATATTGGGAGCAACATCACAGGTGGGGTGTACTGCCTCTGTGATATTGGGAGTGAAATTTTCCTCTCTTCCCCTGGACATTACGAAGGGTATCAGAGGGGGAGGGTTACATTCCCTGCGATATTCAACGTAACCTTATCCTCTCCCTCCCAGGGTATTCAGAACAATATTACAGGAGGGGAGTACACCCTCTGCGATATTGAGAGTCATGTCATCCTCTCTCCCTGTGGATATTAGGAAGAGTGTCACAGGGCTCTGGAAACCCCCTGCGGTACTGGGAGTAATGTCATCTTCTCTATCTCTGAATACAGGAAGATTTTCACAGGGGTGTGTACACCCCCTGTGATATTGGGAGTAAGATCATCCTCTCCACCCAGGAAATGACTAACAAGGTCACGGGGGAGTGTACTCCCCCTGCGATATTGGGAGTAATGTCGTCGTCCCCAAACCTGGATGTTAGCAACGAGATCACAGAGGGGCTGTACACACCCTGCCACATTGGATGTAATATGATCCTCTCCCCACCTGGATACTGAGAAAGATACCACAGCGCGGGTATACGTTTCCTACACAGTTGTGAGTAATATCATTCTTTTACTTTCTGGATATTAGGAAGAATATCACAGGGGTGCTGTACAATTACTTCCATATTGGGATTAATATCCTCTATTTTGCTGGACATTGGGCACAAAAACACAAAAGGGTGTACAACCCCTGCGATATTGGGAGTAATAGTATACTCTCCATCCTTGGATGTTAGAAAACAATATCATCAGGGCTGAACACCCCCCGCGATAATGGGAGTCATGTTTACTCTTTCACAGGCCATTTGGAACAACATCACAGGGGACGTTTACAAACAGGGGTGGTGTACATCCCCTGTGATATTGGGAGTAACATCATTCTCTCCACCTCCAGATATTAAGAACAATATCCCGGCGGGAGGTGGTACACCCCCAGTGATATTGCGAATAATGCCATCCTCTCATTCCCTGGATATTAGGAACAATATCACTGACGGGTGTACACCTTCTGTGATATCAGAAGCAATATCATCCTCTTCCCCCCGGATATTAGAAAAAAAATCACTCACAGTGTACACCCACTATGGTATGAGGATTAATACATTCCTAGGGTATTACGAATAATTTCACAGTCTGTACACACTTGATGTACACTCACTGTGATATTAGGAGTAATATCTACCTAGGAGATAACAAAAAACATCGCAGGGTGTACACCCACTTTGATATTAGCTGTAATATTTTTCTAAGTTGTTACAAATAGGATCACAGGGTGTACCAACATGGTGTACACTCACTGTGATATCAGGAGTCGTATCTCTGTAATATATTATGAATAATATCACAGGGTGCACACCCACTGTATTATTAGGAGTAAGATCTCTGTAGGATATTACAACTAAGATCACAGGGTGTAGAGCCACCGTGATATTAGGAGCAATATCTTTCTAGGATATTACAAATAATATCACAGGGTGTACGCCCACTCTGCTGTCATAGCTAGGGTTACCCGCCACCACGGCCGGCTAATTTTTTTTTTTTTTATTTTCACTGGAGACGGGGTTTCACCACGTTGGCCAGGCTGGTCTGGAACTCCTGACCTCAGGTGATCCATCAGCCTGGGCCACCCAAAGTGCTGGGATTACAGGTGTGGGCCATGGTGCTGGGCCAGGAGTTATAGATTCAATTCATTTGGAAACCCAGCTCCCATCTTTGAGTGTGCATGTACTTTTATGAAGAAATAATGTCAGAAAACCGAAGGATGATTATAAATATGAAAAGTAACAGGCATGTGAAAAGGTCTTCCGATTGAGAACTATAAGTTTTGATTTCGTTTTCAGATAATGGGGTCCTAGCTCTTGTGTCATTCTTTTACATATTCTACATCAATGGAAGTTGTAGCACCGTGTCAGAATAAAGTAGAGAGTATTTCAAGTCTTCTTAATTTCTTTCAATTAGACAGAGATATTTTTCTAAAAGAGAGAAGGACATTGTCATTGCATTGTATTTTTTCTGAAAAGAGTAGGCCGTATTTTACTGAGATCACGGATTTGTTATATATGACGTTTTGGTCTTCTAATATTCTTCCGTGGATTTTCTCTAAAGTAGTATGTACAGAAAGCCTCGTATAGCAAAAAAGTAAATCACGTAATAATTCTGAGATTTTTGGAATTGTCACAACTGAGAAACATTGCTGGCGGTGTATGGTCCACAAGTGTGAAGATGTTCCTTGTGAATTGCTCGCATCCAGCATTAAGGGCTGGTTTTTATCTTTTATGTTTCCAATCCTCTTTCCTTCTCCAGGTGTCCAAGACACACAGGGCCACGGAATCTCACAGGTGTCTGAGAATTCCTCCTCCTGGGACTCTCAGAGGATCCAGAACTGCAGCCGGTCCTCGCTTTGCTGTCCCTGTCCCTGTCCATGTATCTGGTGATGGTGCTGAGGAACCTGCTCAGCATCCTGGCTGTCAGCTATGACTCCCCCCTCCACATCCCCACGTAATTCTTCCTCTCCAACCTGTGCTGGGCTGACATGGGTTTCACCTCGGCCACGGTTCCCAAGGTGATTGTGGACATGCAGTCGCATAGCAGAGTGATCTCTCATGCGGGCTGCCTGACGCAGATGTCTTTCTTGGTCCTTTTTGCATGTATAGCAGGCATGCTCCTGACTGTGATGGCCTATGACTGCTTTGTAGCCATCTGTCGCCCTCTGCACTCCCCAGTCATCGTGAATCCTCACCTCTGTGTCTTCTTCGTTTTGATGTCCTTTTTCCTTAGCCTGTTGGATTCCCAGCTGCACAGTTGGATTGTGTTACAATTCACCATCATCAACAATGTGGAAATCTCTCATTTTGTCTGTGACCCCTCTCAACTTCTCAACCTTGCCTGTTCTGACAGCGTCATCAATAGCATATTTATGTATTTTGATAATACTATGTTTGGTTTTCTTCCCATTTCAGGGATCCTTTTGTCTTACTATAAAATTGGCCCCTCCATTCTAAGGATTTCATCGTCAGATGGGAAGTATAAAGCCTTTTTCACCTGTGGCTCTCACCTAGCAACTGTTTGCTGGTTTTATGGACCAGGCATTGGTGTGTACCTGACTTCAGCTGTGTCACCACCCCCCAGGAATGGTGTGGTGGCATCAGTGATGTAGGCTGTGGTCACCCCCATGCTGAACATTTTCATCTACAGCCTGAGAAACAGGGACATACAAAGTGCCCTGCGGAGGCTGCGCAGCAGAACAGTGGAATCTCATGATCTGTTCCATCCTTTTTCTTGTGTGGGTGAGAAAGGGCAAACACATTAAATCTCTACATCTGCAAATCCTGCCGCTTAGTCACGTTATTTTTGTGGCTTGATGTCGTTTATTCCTTTCTGCATTTCCTTTGTGAATATTGCTTTCTTCATTATGCCTTTAACTGGAATGGGTGAGGATTCTGGGATCCTTGGTTTAGCAGAAACCTCATGACAGAATCCTCTATACCTAGGCGGCCTCTTTTAGTTTCTGAGCAATAATCCTGTCATCCAGGTGGAATCACAACCATCTTTTTATATACACGAAGTCTTCACTTCGTTTTGGAATTCCCTGAAAACTGACTTTATGGAAACAATGTACAGGAGGTCCTCCAACAGCATTGGCTGTTTAAAGTTGTGAAGTTATACTGTTGAAGAAAAATAAGTGGTTTCACTATACATAATTTTGCTTCAAGGTGAAGTTTCCAAGAGACTTTCAAAGATGTTAAGTGAGGACATACTCTATATCAACTTCATATCCTCTTCCACAGTTCATGTGGAATTTCTTTATAAACTGCTTCTAGAGAATCTATTTAGGCAGGTTCTGTGTAGAGATCCATGTCGTCGTTCCTTAATCTTGGCTTTGAGTCAAATCAACTGGGGAGCTTAGAAATGATGAGGCCTGGGTCTCAATACCTGAGATTCTGATTTCCTTGCACCTGTGTGAGTGTGTGGATTTTTTTTTTTTTCTTTTAAAGCACCAGAGGTGGTTCCAATGACGAAGTTCTTAGAGGCATCAAGCTCCAATAAGTAAGAACAGAAATTAAATGTAATATGATTTCTTCAAATATTATCTTCAAATGCATTTTCCATCAACACCATACAAATGTTTATTATGCTGTTTTTTCTTACCATTTTGCATTTTCTATTTCTTTCTTTTCCTTTTTTTTTTTTGAGTCAGAGTTTCACTCTTCTTGCCCAGGCTGGAGTTCAATGGCACGGTCTCGGTTCACAGCAACATCTGCCTCCCGTATTAAAACAATTCTCTTGTCTCAGCCTTCCAAGTAGCTGGGATTACAGGCATGCGCTACCATGCCTGGCTAATTTTTTTTTTTTTTTTTTTTTTTTTGTATTGTTAACAGAGACAGTGTTTCTCCATTTTGGTCAGGCTGGTCTTGAACTCCCGACCTCAGGTTATCCACCCGCTTCCGCCTCCCAAAGTGCTGGGATTACAGGCATGAGCGACTGCGCCCAGCCACCACTTAGCATTTACATTTTACATTTGTGGAAGTTGTAGATTTATACACACATTGATTACTTCTTTGTTATACACTTGCATGTACATACGATGGGAAATAGAAAAGAATAAAATGGGCACAGTATCCCTGAAGTTTCACATTCCGAGACATTTTAAAAATATTTGTTTTTCAGAAATTTCAAGAGATCGAGACCAGCCTGGCCAATATGGTGAAAGCTCGTCTCTATTAAAAATATAAAAATTAGCTGGGCGTGGTGGCGCACGCCTGTAATCCCAGCTACTCAGGAGACTGAGACACAAGAATCGCTTGAACCCGCGATGTGGAGGTTGTAGTCAGCCCAGACCACGCCACTGCACTCCAGCCTGGGTGACAGAGAAAGACTCTGTCTCCAAAACAAAAAAAATTAAACACGGTATGATTCCACTTATCTATCAATTGTCAAGAGTAGTTAAACTCATAGAGTTGCAAACTAGAAAGGTGGCCCCCAGGGGTGGGTGAGAGACAGGAATGGAGAGCTTGGTGAATGGTTGGAATTTCCATTTTGAAAGATAAAACTGTTCCGGAGACGATGGCGGTGATGGTTGCTAAACAATGTGAACATGCTTAATGTCATTAAACTGTGAACTGAAAAAGAGTGGAAATTGTAAATGTTTATACTGGCCGTTCTCTATGAACTAATATGTATTTATAATCTTTAATATTTATACGTGGTATGTTTTCCCATAATACAAGACGGAAATTGAAGCAGTTGGATGTTTAAAAAGAAAAGAAAGAAGCGAAGAATACCCACCAGCTTTCTCCTGATTAGAGGAAGAGCCCCAAAGCTTCTATAGACACTCACTTTTCTTCTTTTTGCAATATTATGAGGAAATCCTTAGAGGTTGGGGAACTTGGGCAACTTTGGCTAATGAGGAGCTCTGTGCCTTGAGCCCCCCAGGCCACAGAATAGTCAATAGTAGGTCTGAGCCTCCAGCCCTGCAGTGTGAGGTTGCAGTCGTGTGGACTGCACTCCCGTCACCTTTATCAGGGGTCTGATGTCTCACCCTGTCTTCTTGCCAGCCTTAAGGATGGAGTCTGAGCCTCCATGGTGCACCACGCAGGGAGGACAGTGGATCTGTTCTCTGTGGTCATGCCCCAGCAGAGGGGAGGGACAGTTCAGTGAATGTAGGCAAAAGAAAGTGAGATCAGACACTTACTGTGTCTATGTAGAAAGGAAAGACATAAGAGACTCCATTTTGAAAAAGACCTGTACTTTCAATAATTGCTTTGCTGAGATGTTGTTAATCCATAGCTTTGCCCCAGTCACTTTGAACCAACCACTTTGACCCAACCTGAAGCTCACAAAAGCATGTGTTGTATGAAATCAATGTTTAAGGGATCTAGGGCTGTGCAGGACGTGCCTTGCTAACAAGATGTTTCCAAGCAGTATACTTGGTAAAAGTCATCGCGATTCTCTAGTCTCAATAAACCAGGAGCAAGATACACTGTGGAAAGCCGCAGGGACCTCTGCCCTTGAAAGAGGCTTATTGTCCAAGGATTCTCCCCATGTGATAGTCTGAAAAGTGGCCTCATGGGATTAGAAAGACCTGACCGTCCCCAAGCCCGACCCCCGTGAAGGGTCTGTGCTGAGGGGGATTAGTCAAATAGGAAAGCCTCTTGCAATTGAGAGAGAGGAAGGCCTCTGTCTCCTGCCTGCCGCTGGGAACTGAATGTATCGATATAAAACCCGATTGTACATTTGTTCAATTCTGAGATGGGAGAAAAACGGCCCTATGTTGAGAGGTGAGACGTGTTTACAGCAATGCTGCCTTTTTATTCTTACTCCACTGAGATGTTTGGGTGGAGAGAAACAGAAATCTGGCTTAAGTACACGTCCAGTCATAGTACCTTCCCTTGAACTTCATTATGACATAGATTCTATTGCTCACATGTTCGTTGCTGACCTTCCCCTTATTATCACCCTGCCCTCCTACTACATTCCTTTTTGCTAAAATAATAAAAATATTAATCAATAAAAACTGAGGGAACTCAGAGGCCGGTGCCGGTGCGGATCCTTGGTATGCTGAGCGCCAGTCCCCTGGGCTCACTGATGTTTCTCTATACTTTGTCTCTGTGTCTTATTTCTTTTCTCAGTCTCTCATCCCGCCCAACTAGAAATACCCACAGGTGTGGAGTGGCAGGCCACTCCTTCAAGTGAGTGCTGAGGGACGGTCGGGAGCCTTGTTTGTTTCCTCATCCTCAGGACAAACAAGAGAGTGCGGTGGGCAGATGGGAGGAGACCAATATGCAACTCTCTGCTCAGCAGACTGTGGAGTTTCTGTTCTTTGTTGCGCTGGGGGTCTCAGAAATCTTATTCAAAATTTTGCTTTCCTCCCCCACTAGTTGTCCTTCTCATAGACATCTCACCCATGATAGCAGGGAATCAGTCCCTCTAAACTATTCCCTAAGAACAACAAAGAGATTATGAAGGTGATGATGAGGATAAAGAGGATGACAACAGACACCATGGCATCATGAACCCTTACTGAGGGCTTCCTAAAGGCCAGGCTCTGAGCTCTGTGCTCTATGCAGCTTGTTTCATTTCAGCTGTGTAGTCTCCACGTTATTAGTGCACATTTCAGGATGATTTTACAGACTAGAAAAGGTGCAATGGATTTTCATGTAGCTTGTACCAGATCACGAAGTCAAAAAAGGCGAAGTCCAATTTGAACCAGTCAGTCTACGTCCAGACACATGGCATTTGGCCAGTCCTCTCCCTGTATCCAACCTGCCCTCTCAAATCCTTGTCACTCAGGCCGATGCCCCTGCTCACTGTGCCCTTCCCTTTGGGGGTTCCTTGGAGACCACAGCTAGACCAGTGGGTGCCACAATCACTGTGTCATGTATAGAAAGAGCAGCTGAGATCACATCAAGGATTCCAGAAAGAATTGGCACAGGATCATTCGGGACGTATCTCTCCCTTGCCCCTGTTCCTGGCTTTCCTTACAGCTCTCGAACTTCCTCAAAGGAGTCATCAATTCGGAGTTTGGCTTCCATTCCTACTAAGGAAGCTGGAAAATATTTCAAAAATGCTCCTCTGATGTGCCTGTGGTTAAGACCTCTGAGCTCTGCTTAAAACTTTTTGAAGCTGGGCGCGTGGCTCACGCCTGTAATCCCAGCCCTTTGGGAGGCTTAGGCAGGCGAATCACAAGGTCAGGAATTCGAGACCAGCCTCGCCAACATGGTGAAACCCTGTCTTTACTAAAAATACAAAAAAAAAAAAAAAAAAAAAAAATTGCCAGGCATGGTGGCCTATGCCTGTAATCCCAGCTACTTGGCAGGCTGAGGCAGAAGACTCCTTTAAAGCCGAGAGACAGAGGTTGCAGTGAACCGAGATCACGTCACTGCACTCCAGCCTGGGCAACAGAGCAAGACTCTGTCACAAAAAAATAAGTAAATAAAAATTACGAAAAAAAGTGCTTGGATGGGCTTGGCAAACTTTAGCCATTAGCTCACGTACCACTTTGGAAGGGCATACCTTCAGTCACTTCACCCTTTAATCTCTTTGCTCTAGACTAAAGTTCTGAGAAGAAGTCTAATCGGCTGAGTTGTGTCCATGTGGGCAGTGCAGGAAAGGATGCAGTGGGAGGCGGCTCCAGGGACGTCTTTGGCCTCCATCACGGGGGAGCAGGCACCTGGATTATCCACCCTAAGAAATCTGGACAAAGGAAAAGAGGTTCTCTGAGGAAGGAGACATACAGCCCAAGGAGCTAACCAAGAGGCAAATAGTCATCCTGTCTTGTCATTTTCTTTTACACTGTGTGTACATTATCTTACACTTATCACTTTGTTTTCTTTCTCTCCTTTAATTGCACCCTGCTGCCAAAAGTTAAAATAAAAAGAAAGCATTGAGATAGCTCAGTAACTGACTTTTGGTCAATTGCCTTTTCCTATAGTGAACAGCTGCCCAAACGATTGTCTCTGTCACTGGGCAGATTTGCAAGCGTTTGCAGGATCACTCTCAATCCCCCAACACAGGGCTGTGTTACAGCACAATCTAGTTCAGTGTTTTGCTCTCTGCAACAGGGAGGTTCTCATCCATTACAGGATGCAGTAAAAACAGGGGTACCATAAGCAACCACCTCTTTCCTCAACGGTGTGATGAAAGCAAAACCAAGAAGCTCCATGTATCCAACTTAAAAATATAAAAATTACACCTGTGGGCTGCAGTTGGAGCTATGGCGGTGCCAGCTGTCACTGGGCCTAGCCCGAGGTGTGGACCTGGGGACTCCCCAGAAGGGCTGGAGGGGGAGGCTCACGGAGCGTTGGTGGAAGGCGCACAGGATGCTAAAGCTTTACAACAGCCTCTCGGAAGGGGAGGCGGTGGGACTTCCCGCGGGGCCTGACCCGCTGGACCCTACCGATCTGAACGGGGCGCACTTCGACCCGGAAGTTTACCTAGACAAGCTGCCTAGAGAGTGCCCTCTTGCCCAGCTGATGGACAGTGAGGCGGACATGGTGCAGCAGATCCGGGCTCTACACAGCGATATGCAAACCCTGGTCTATGAGAACTACTATAAGTTCATCCCAGCCACAGAAATTGACAAACAGCATAAAACTGTATGAGGAATTGCAGGAAACCCAGAATTTCCCAGATAACCTTGTAAAAGAAGAACGAAGTTGGAAGACTCACAAAAAATATATATATTATATATATATATATATATATATATACATATATGTATAAAGTTGTATTTTCATTCTGTTGTAAAAGTTTAGTAATTTCTATTGTGATTTTTCATTTAACACCTGAAAGAATATTTTTAGTTTTCCAAATGTGTGCTTGTGTTTAGCTATCTTCTTGCTGTTGACTTCTAATTTTGTTTCATTATGGTCGGGAAAATGTGGTCTGGACAATGTCAATCGTATAGTGGATTTTGTTGAGACTTCTTTATGGCCTAATATGTGGCCAGTTTTTTGTTTTTGTTTTTGTTTTTTTTTGGCAAATTTGCCACATGTGCTTAAAAGGAATGTGGATTATTTGTTTTTTTAGGAGAGTTTTTATTTCTCAATAGATAATGTTCTCAGTGTAATTAAAATCTAGCTTCAATTAACAATATGCTAGATCTCTCAAACCTTAGGATGTTAGTCAGTGTAACAATAGACTGCTGCTGAGACGAATAAACCCTGAACTCTCAGTGGGTTGGCACCCATAGCATAGTCTGGTACAGGGCAGGGGTTCTCCTTGGGGGCCCTTGTCCAACAGTGATTCAGAGATTCTGGAGGTTTCCATCTTTTAATTCTGCCATCTCAGAGATTATCACTTGTAGCCATATGGACAGGGAGAGAGGGAACATAGCTCACACTTGCCTTTGATAACTTTGGCCCAGAAGTGATTTCTTACATTCCTATTGGTGGAAATGCAGTCACATAGTTCCAAACTAACTGCAAGTGAGGCTGGGAAATGTAGTCTTTCTGCATGTCCAGGACGAGGAGTGGTGTGAACACAGCATTGTCTTTGACACACTAAGCATGTGCTGAAGAGTTCTTACTCTCATAGGAGGTTTGTCTGTCCTGTGTAACTTTCTCAGTTTTTGCTTAGATAGTTTCAGGCAATGTTGTTTGGTGCATTCAGCTTGATGATTATGTCCTCTTGGCAAAGTAGTCAAGATTCCCATCAGTTTGAATGAAAGTGTTTTACAGATAGGTCAGGAAATGTTAATACTTTAAAAGGCCCTTCTATTCCTACACTGTACAGATAAGAACAACAGAGTCCTAGAGAGAGGAGGTCAGGGGTCTCACTCATGAGTGGCAGAATTGAAACCAACATGGCAGTAACTTTGCCTTTCCCCCATCATGTTGTTCTCCCTCTATCTTCACTCTGCTGATTTCTTCACTTGCTCCATACAGACCTCCCAGTGCCAAGTGTATAAGTGTGTCCGAAATTGGTGGGTTCTTCGTCTCACTGACTTCAAGAATGAAGCCACAGACCCTCCTGGTGAGTGTTACAGTTCTTAAAGGTGGCGTGTCTGGAGTTTGTTCCTTCTGATGTTCGCATGTGTTCGAAGTTTCTTCCTTCTGGTGGGGTTCGTGGTCTCGCTGGCTCAGGAGTGAAGCTGCAGATCTTCTCAGTGAGTGTTACAGCTCATAAAGGCAGTGTGGACCCAAAGAGTGAGCAGCAACCAGATTTATTGCAAAGAGCAAAAGAACAAAGCTTCCACAGTGTGGAAGGGGACCCCAGTGGGTTGCCACTGCTGGCTCTGGCAGCCTGTTTTTATTCTCTTACATGGCCCCACCCACATCCTACTGATTGGTCCATTTTACAGAGAGCCTGAGTGGTCTGTTTTGAAAGAGTGCTGATTGGTGCGTTTACAATCCCTGAGCTAGACACAAAGACACCCCACGTCCCCACTAGATTAGCTAGATACAGAGTGTCCACACAAAGGTTCTCCAAGTTCCCGCCCTAGTAGCTAGATACAGAGTGTCGATTGGTGCATTCACAAACCCTGAGCTAGACACAGGGTGCTGATTGGTGTGTTTACAAAACTTGAGCTAGATACACAGTGCCAATTGGTGTATTTACAATCCCTTAGCTAGACATAAAGGTTCTACAAGTCCCCACCAGACTCAGGAGCCCAGCTGGCTTCACCCAGTGGATCACACACAGGAGCCACAGGTGGAGCTGCCTGCCAGTCCCTCTCCATGCACCCAACCTCTTCAGCCCTTGGGTGGTCGATGGGACTGGGCGCCGTGGAGCAGGGGGCAGTGCTCATTGGGGAGGCTCGTGCTGCACAGAAGTCCACACAGGGGGGAAGGCTAAGAAATGGTGGGCTGCAGGTCCTGAGTCCTGCCCCGTGGGGAGGCAGCTAAGGCCCGTCGAGAAGTGGAGCACAGCAGCTGCTGGCCCAGGTGCTAAGCCCCTCACTGCCTGGGCTGGCAAGGCCGGCCGGCAGCTCCTAGTGCAGGGCCGCCAAGCCCATGCCCACCTGGAACTTCAGCCGACAGGCAAGCAGCATGCATAGCCCCAGTTCTGGCTCACGCCTCTCCCTCCACACCTCCCTGTAAGCTGAGGGAGCCAGCTCCAACCTTGGCCAGCCAAGACAGGGGCTCCCACCGTGCAGCTGCGGGCTGAAGGGCTCCTCAAGTGCCGCCAAAGTGGGAGCCCAGGCAGAGGAGGCACCGAGAGCGAGCGAGGGCTGTGAGGGCTGCCAGCATGCTGTCACCTCTCATAAAGAGTGATTAATCTGAGCTTCTCCAGAAAGTCCATTCCTGGTAGGCACTGGGAATAAGAAATCTCAGAGTATAAAAAAAAAATCAAGTGGTAGCACTTTTGTGAATGACTCCCAAATTAGATCCTTTACCTTTTTTTTTTCATGAAGCACAGTTGCCCAAAACACGCTTAGCCTGAGATGAAGCACATATTAGAGAAAGGTTCTCTCTATAGCATTATGTATTACTCGAATGAGCATTAAAAAGAGGAGACGGGACATGCTCTCTCTAGCTATTATTACCTCCACTATAGAGTTGGCATACACAAGCTCATCATTCCATTATGTTTTATTCCACAAAATAACTTTAATGTTGAAGCTTAAATTGAATTCGTTAAAACATCTTTGTCTCCAGCATAATATTCCCCAAGTGTCTCCTTGGTGCCTGAATTTTCTCCAGAATTTTAGTGCTGAAGCTATGGAAATGGTGAAATTATATGCAATCTGCAAAACAATGTGGCTATAACGTGGTAATTGGCCTTCCACATAATTAAAGGAACATTTCCTCATCAGAGCTGTTCCATCAGAGACCCAAAGGCTATCGTTGTACAAATCACCCACTTAGGAAAACCTTTATTCCCAGTAGCCTCTAAAAATCTGGTTATGCAAACAGATTTGCTTATTCAGTAACATTAATGGCTTCTCATAGTTAAAAAGTCATCAATGTGTTTGACCCAAAATCTGTTTCCTCCGTGACCAAGTACCATTTTTATTTTGACAGTTAGGAGCCTTTTGACTCTTTCACAGCTGGCATGAAGGCACAGGGAGGGAAATCTCATAAACCAACAACCTGTGTATTCCCAGACTGTTAATCAATAGAAAATCACTTCAACTGGATTAGGGTCTTGTACCTGGCAGAAACGCTCTTATGGACATTGGAATTGGATTTCTACACTTGATATGACACCTCCTTGAGTCAGATCAGATTCGTGTTTGATAGACTCTTGACAAAAAATTGCTCCAGGATCTGTGCGGTCACTAAGGCCTTTTTGTTGTTGTTGTTGTTTTAAAAGCAGCATTAAATGTTTTCATGAAGACCTTCCCAGCAGTGATTTTATTGGGAATATGGTCTTTAGCTCTGGTCCTGAATAACTCACACTGAGGAAACCTCTAACAAGTGTTTTATTGGAAGATGTCTGATGGATGGTTGGTTTTAATAACAAATCTCTTCCCTTTTTCTGTCCCCTGTGTTCTATTCTCCTTTCTCTACACATTATTCTGGGAGGATTCACCTATTCCCAAAGTCCTTTCCTCTTTATTTCCATTCCAGAGCTCTCTGTATAACTCCAGGCTGATGAATCCAACGGCCCAGTTGTTATCTCCACTTGGCTGTCTTTCTTGCATTGACCTCATCTTACCTTGCCTCTCCTGATTTCCTCATCTGCCTGGGCTCACCACGTCAGATTCACACCACCATCCACCCAGCTTCCTAAACACCTGGGCCTCCTCCTTCATTCCTCCCTCTTTCTCAGTCAAGTTAGTCTACTGTCTCCTCTCCATCCTCACTGCCACAGCCTTGGTCCAGCCAACCATCTTGTCTCACTTGGTGTATTGCAGCCCCCTACCTGGTCTACTCACCTCCCACTCTCCTCCAGCCAGACTGCTCTTTTTATAGCACAAAGTGGATCATTACTCCCCTGCTTAAAAACATCTACTGTCTCCCTTTGTCTACAGGATAAACACGACAAAGAGCCTTTAAGATTTGGCTCCAACTTACCTCTATATTGGTCACTTTTTATAATTATATGATCATCTCTCAGCTCCTCACCCTCTCACGTCTCGATTTTTGCACATGCTCTTCCCTCTGCTGGGAATGATCTTCCACACCTCTCCTATCAACCTGGCTAGTTCCTACCATTTTCTAGTCTTCAACTGAGGAGTCCTGTGGTGGAGAAGGATTTCTCACCACCTGATAGAGATTGCATGCCCACCCACCTCCGGGCTTTTATTTATTTATTTATTTATTTTGACGGAGTCTCGCTCTGACCATGCAGGCTGGAGTGCAGTGGCGCGATCTTGGCTCACTGCAATCTCCGCCTCCAGGGTTCAAGCAATTCTCCCACCTCAGCCTTCTGAGTATCTGGAATTACAGGTGCCCGCCACCACATCAGGGTAATTTTTTTGTATTTTTAGTAAAGACAGGATTTCACCATGTTGGCCAGGCTGTTTTCAAACTCCTGGCCTCAAGTGATCCACCCACCTTGGCCTCCCAAAGTGCTGAGATTACAGGCAAGAACAACCGCACCTGGCCAATCGAGTGCCCCTTCTATTTGCTCCCATTGCCCCAGGCATACTGTCACCATAACTCTTACCATTCTGAGTTGAAAATGTTTTTCTTTTTGCTTTTTATTTCTCTCATTAAATGCAAAGCTCATTGAAAAGAGGACAGTGGTTGTTCACTGTTGTACTCCTAACCTTTGACTCAGTGTCCTGAGGTTGGCTCTACAGCTGTGCACACATGTTCAGACATTGGAGCACATCTTGTCTAGCACCTCTTTTGAGGTGGCTTAGAGAAAAGTCAGTAGGTACTTCCCCAAGGATGAAACAGAAGCTTCACCTAAACCAGTTCTTCAACTTCAGCCTGCAATAGAATCCTCTGAGAGCTTGTTAAAAATACAGTCTCCTAGAGCCCACTCTTCAAGAGTCGGTGAGTTGCTTCATCATCAAAATATATACAGAATTCAGGCAGTCTTCAGCGCCAGCCTGGTCTGAGCCTCTGTGGACTCCCACCTGCAGAATCTCCCTGCTGGTCTCCTTGCTTCTGCTCTTACCTTCTTATTACCCATTCAAGTAGCCAGGGTGATACTTGTAAAAAAAAATTTTAATTTGTTTGAGATGAAGTCTCACTCTGTTACCCAGGCTGGAGTGCAGTGGTGCTATCTCAGCTCGCTGCAGCTCTACCTCCTGGGCTCAAGCCATCCTCCCGCCTCAGCTTCCTGGGTAACTGGGACCACAGACACACACTGCCACACCCGGCTATTTTATGTATTTTTTGTAAAGACACGGTCTTACTATGTTGCCCAGGCTAGTCTTGAACTTCTGTGTGCACCCACCTCAGCCTCCTGCATTTTTAGGAGGCCTCTCTTCTAGAGATTTTGATGCAGAAGGCCTGGGTGCCTCATGTCTCCTCCCATCTCTCTCTGTCTTTCTGTCTCTGTCTTTCTCTCTCTTTCTCTTTGCCTTACAGCTGCCCTGGGGACTAGACTCTGCCTTAGGCATCCCTCTGACTCTTGTTTGCTTTTACACTGAGGCTGCTTTAAGTTGCACCTTGATCTGAAGCCTTGGGCTTCTGTTCCTATTCCTTGCTTTTGTTGGAAGGGCCGTGCAGATTCTTGACAAATTGCAAAGGTGCCCACGAGCTTCGAAGTCCCCAAGAACCAAACCAGATGACAAACAAAGATGCAGCCCACAGCTGGGGAGACAGATTTCATGTCCACACTGAGACTCCAAGATGCTGAACTGAAATCCACCCTGGAACCTGTTTTCTCTCTCATTTAAGCTCAATGTCACCTGGGGGCTTGCAGGGCAGGGCTGGTGACCATTCACAAGGCAAAGATGCTTTGAGATGACAACTGAGAATGGTGTGGTGGTTGACAGATGGCATGTCAGAGCATAGATTAACATGGAAAGAGAAACTCAGCCCTTGGGGGGAATGTGTGATGCTGGCAGCCACGCAGAGGGCTTTTCCTGCGAGCTCTTGCACAGATGCAAACAGCCAGGAGGTTTTGCTTTCTGAGCCTGAGTGGAAGCATGTTCCTCCCTGCACATTGCCGCTCTGCAGCAAATGTTTATTCCTGTTGCATTGATTAAAAGTGCTTACCAGGCCGGGCACGGTGGCTCAAGTCTGTAATCCCATCACTTTGGGAGGCCGAGGCAGGCAGATCACAAGGCCAGGAGATTGAGACCATCCTGATTCACACGGTGAAACCCCATCTCTACTAAAAATAAAAAAAAATAGCCGGGCATGGTGGCGGGCGCCTGTAGTCCCAGGTACTTGGGAGGCTGAGGCAGGAGAATGGAATGAACCCAGGAGGGAGGGCTTGCAGTGAGCCGAGATTGTGCCACTGCACTCCAGCCTGGATGACAGAGCAAGACTCCGTCTCAAAAAAACAAAGTGCTTACCGAAGGGGTTTGAGGGCAGTGGTGACAGTGTGAATTATGGCTTTGCCGGCTGCCAGTGGAGCCAGCCGGTCTGCGCAGCCGTGCAAGGGTGTTTTGAAAAGTGGCTCAGCCGGCCAGGAGTGACTGGCTGTAAATATTGCTGCCACAACATCTCGTAGCCTGATTGGGGCCGTGTTTGCAGAACCCCTAAACCACTACACTTGTTCAGGCGTAAAAATAAGCTTACTTTTTTGTTTTGTTTTGTTTTGTTTTATGAGATGGAGTCTTGTTCTGCCACCAGGTTGGAATGCAGTGGCATGATCTTGGCCCACTGCTACCTCTGCCTCCTACGTTCAAGTGATTCTCCTGCCTCAGGCTCCCGAGTAGCTGGGACTACAGGGGTATGCCATCATGGCCAGCTAATTTTTGAATTTTTAGTACAGACGGGGCTTCACCATGTTGGCCAGGATGGTGCGATCTCTTGACCTCGTGATCTGCCCGCCTTGGCTTCCCAAAGTGCTAGGATTACAGGCGTGAGCCACCGTGCTTGGTCAAACATAAACTTACTTTCTTACCTCTTCTGCTGAACTCTATTTGTTTCTTTTCTCAACTTCTGCTGAACTCTATTTTGCTTCTTATTTCTGGATAAAACTCTTCTTTATCCAGAAGAGCTTCTAGCAACAAAGTTACCCAATGCCCTTCCCTAGTCTCTCATTTCAACTGGCGGGGGGTGGGGGGGAGGGGGCGGGGAGGGGTTGTTAGCAGGAAATCCTTGACAGAACCAATTTACATGACTGTTTGGAGGACTCTCACTAGCCCCAGGAGGTGTTTGCATTTTTAAATTGGTTAGTAGTGTCAGAATGTTTCATGAGTAAGAGCACAGCCTCTAAGTTGGATACCCTGAATTTAAATCTCAACATGGCCAATTTGCATATAACCAGAGGATGGATTTGGAGACCCAATGGGTCTACCATGACATGAACTTGCACCAACATTCACCTGACCTCCAAAATGCCTATTCTGACTGGTAGACCCTAGTCTCAGCCTAGTGCCAGTTCAGAGCCTGTGTCCAGTGATCCTGCACAGGTCCCATTAGTTCCTTTTCTCCCATTCAGTCATCCTGGTAAAAGGCTGTGTATTCCCTTGGGGGCAGGCTGGGAGAAAGATTGACAGTATTAATTTGTGGCAGTGGAGCAGAGTCCTTTCTGGAGGGAACCTGGCTTCCCATTCAGACAAGGGACTCCGGGTCTGTGAACTGGCTTATGTCTGGAAATTGACTGGGGACTGTGACTCTGTTTTCATGATTCAGATTAGACTTCTGCTCACCTGACCTAGAACTCTTCTGCAAACACAGATCCAGTAAAAATGTGCAGGCTTCTTATCTATTTCACTTCTAGGAAAACCAGGATCAGCAGACACCATAGGTCTCTGAGAGTCAGGCTATTCTGGTTGCAGCTTTGACTCTGCTGTCTTTTATGGCAACTGCATCCACCTTGCCTTTGGGGATTGAGTGCTCTGATCACTTGGCCCCAGCCCCTGTAGTGTGCCTATGTCACTTACCCTCTTTATACCTCAGTTTCCTCCTCTATAAAATGGGCATCCTTATTGCACCCACCCCCAGGGCTGCTGTGAGGTATAGATGGATTAGCATATGGAAAGTAATAGAAGAGGGTCTCAAAGCCCATGTGTCGTTATCAGAATTATTTTGTGACAGGGAAGAGCTGGAGGAGAGAGGAAGGTGCTGAGCAGATCCATGTGCTCTCCCACCAGTGTTTCCTGAGCACCTACTATGTGCTGCCCACTGTGAGAGCAGTTAGGGTTGAAATAGGGAGCACAGCAGGGTAGGGGCTGCCATCAGGAGCTTAGTGGGGAGACCATTGTGCAACATGGTTCCAGAGCTTGGGGTGGGGAAGCTCAGGGAGTACAGGTGGCTAGGATCCTGGGCAGAATCATGGAAAGGACACAGCCTCCCCAGCCTCTCCTGCCTACTCTGCCTCCCTGGCCTCCTCTGCTTCCCTGGCCTCTCCTGCCTTCCTGGCTTCCCCTTCTGCCCTGGCCTCCCCAGTCTCCCCTGTCTCTCCTGCTTTTGAGGTGGGCCAGGAGCTGCTGGTGCTCACTTAGCCTGTCCTGGACTCTTGGTGTAGCCCTTCAATGTCCAGAAAATACCCCCGGGTTCAGCTCATCACACAACCTAGGAAGGAGCTCCACACTGACACTAAGGATGCATCCTGGGCTCATTCATCAGGGCATGCCTCCAAAATATTTCTCCACGTCTCCTGCCCCTGCACGGCTCGGTCCCAGGCAACCTGTCCGCCCACCACTCCTCTCTCACCTTGCCCACCACGCTCCAGTCCCACAGTCCTCTTTCTGCTTCTTTCTCAGCCTCTGGGCTTTTGCACACGCTGTTCCCTCTGCCTGAACACCCTCCACTGGGCTGAGAACAACTTTCTGAGTCCTCTCTCAGCTGTTGCTTCCTTTGGAACAGCCGCTGCTGCTGTCCCTCTCCCAGCTCCAAGACCTGCTGAGCCTCCTGTCTTTTTCCGTTCCCATGCCGCCAGCACTTCTTCTTGGCCTCCTTTTGTCCAATTAACAATGTCCATTCTCAATGCCTTCTCACCCAGCGCTGAGCCCCACTGGGTGAAGGCAATGCCTGTCATGTTCACCACAATATCCCCTCCCCTAGCACCACGCCTGGTCCACAGTGATGCTCAAAAAAGATCTGTTGGTAGGCAATACGAAGGTGCATTCATGTCATCCTGCAGGCGGAATTCTCCACGAGTTTTGAGCAGCCTCGGTTTTCCCACCACCTCCAAATCATGCAAGACACAGGGTAAGAGCAAAGACAAGGTGGCTGTGGCCGATGTCCACCCTCTCGGGGCGTCCTTTCTCTTCTCTCCTCCTTGGGCAGGGAGACCATCGGGCTGCAACCTGGCTGGGGCGGGGAGGAGGTGCAGGGCCTGGCCAGAGCGGGCCTGGCCACGGGCAAGGGACAGCGACCTCCTGGGCCAGGACAGTTGAGAGCGGCGCAGGTCCGGGACCGGCGTGGCGGCGGTGCTGGTGAGCGGCCAGCAGAGGGCGCCAGAGAGCCAGGAGCGGCCCGCGGAGGAGCCCGCGCTGGCCCCGATGCCCAGGTCCGCCCCGCGCGGACCCACCGAGCCCGCGCTCAGACGCCCCAGCTCCACCGAGAGGCCGCTTGCTCCGGGTCCTTCTTCTTCCCCAAGTGCAGGCAGAGCCCCCGGAGTCATGGCCAGGCCTTCCGGCAGCTCCGAAGCGACTGGCAAGTCCCGAGGCAGGGATGGCCTGCCCAGGAGGGAGGAGGACGACGTGCTTCCCGAAGAGAAGAGGCTGCGGCTGTTGCTGGAGGGGGGAAGCGCACAGCCCCAGGACTGCGAGGACGGGGAGGACGCGCCGCGGCCAGGCAGGGAGGAGACCGGCACCCAGACAGGTGGCGACGGCAGAGGAGTAAGTGGCGCGGGCCCGGGGGTCCGGGGGTGCAGCGGGCGCGGGGGTGCCGGCGACGCTGAGTAGGGGCGGCAGGAGGCTCCGTGGCCGGCCCCGGGTTGAAGTTGGGAGGGCGGCCTTCATTCTGAACCCATTTAGGCAGCACGGGCAGCCCTCCTCGCCGTGGGCTGCATCAGAGCCCCCCCTGCCCAGTCTTGGGGTTGCTCCCGGATGCTGTCTGGGAGGCTTGCTCGAGGTGACATCCTCATCTCTCCGTCTACGTTACTGCATTCAGAGCTTGGGTCACCTGGACACTGAACTCAGGTGAATTTTCTCTGAGATTCCGAGAGAAGGAGGACAGTTTTTCGAAGGTTTTCCAGGGCCGATCACGGAAAGGATGAGAAGGGAGAGGTCCTGGTCGGGGACACAATTACGGTGGCAGTGTAACGCTGGGAAACTATTGCATAAAGTCCCTCTCACTCCCTCTACCTCCCTCTTTTACGTGGACTCTGCCAAAGACCAGGATACCAGAATGCAGTGCAGTGACCAAGTGTAGTGGGACCTTGGGAACGCGAGTCTTACGCCAGGTGGCTGGGGTTTGCATCCTGGTTCTGCCCCTCCTTAGCTGGCTGACATGGCCCAAGCCACTTACCCTCTCTGAGCCTTACTGTCTTCAGTGGCAAATGGATCTGTCAACAGGCCCCATTGCCTGGGGTTGTTACTGCTGAGATTAAGGGAAGCTCGTCCATAGAAGCACTTAGCGTTGTGCCTGGCACATAGTGTATGGTGGATAAATGGGACTTAGGACTAAAACTCATGTCTTGGTGTGTTTCTGCAGTGATGTTTTGTTCTGGGGTGCATCACAAGAGACAAGGTTCTTGGCTGGGCATGGTGGCTCAAGCCAATAATCCCAGCACTTTGAGAGGCCGAAGGGGGAGGATTGATTGTGCTCAGGAGTTTAAGACCAGCCTGGGCAACATGGTGAAGCCTCATATCTACCCCCCCCCCCCCAAAAAAAAAAAAAAGGCCAGGTATGGTGGTGTGTGCCTGTAGTCCCAAGTACTCGGGAGTCTGAGGTGGGAGGATTGCTAGAGCCTGGAAGGTCGGTCTGCAGTGAGCTGTGATCATGCCACTGCACTCCAGCCTAGGTAACAAAGTGAGACCATTTCAAGGAAAAGAGAGAGAGAGAGACAGACAGACCCTCGAGAGTCTTAAGCCAGAATCTTCATGTTAAAATGCTTTCTGGAGGCTAAAAGGATGATATGTTGATAATGAAATATTTAAAAGTCAGAAACCCCACTGAATTTTTTGGTCCACAGAGGGAAATGGGAATCGCATCACCTAAAGGATGATGGAGGAACTGAATAGAAACCATCCTTGTTTCCTGAATCTGAATATGGCACGCTCTTTTCACGGTGCCTGTATCTGCTCAGTCTGGCGGCCCCTTGAAAAGAGGGAATCTTGATTTTCAAACTTAAAAGTTGGCCCAAAGCCTACTGCTGCCCACAATGCCCTCCAGACACATTCGTCTTCCTTTTTAGTTTCTATGGGAATAATCTCTTTGAAGAACCCATGAAGCAGTGTCAGGCTGGGGTGAGGATCAGCAGTGATTTCTTTGAGGAGGAGAGCCCGTTTCTTCACTCACAGGCCATGTCTGAGTGGATCAAGAAGAACAGAGCGCCCTTTTATGAGATTTTCTCTGCGTAGACCATTAGCTTGGTAAAAATGCCAAAACCATCCTCGTTCTTTAATAGCAGATTATTTTGGACTTTTCTCTGTAAGAAGCAGCATGGGCATTCAGATGCTTTTAACGATAAAATGTTCTTTCTCATCACCAGGCCTGGTGCTCTGGATGGTTGAGGTTTTAACGTGACTGGATGTCCCTTGGAGTGGCTCCCAGGCTGTACTCTTGTGGTTGGGTGGCAAGGGGTTGCTTTATTCGGTGGTGCCTAGAGGATGTTTTAGAAGGCAAATCGGGCCCCCAGGAGCCCCTGAGTGCCAAGTCCTGCTGCAGGGCATGTGTTTATGGTGGGGATGTGGGGGGCTGGGGGGTGGGGGGCATTGATTTCCTGCAATATCAGAAGTTTCACAGGCTGCTTGTGTATCCACAAACACCCACCCCATTGAGAAGGCCTAGAAAACCTGGCCCTCCCCAAGCCTTTATTGACCACTTGTGAATGATCCCAGGGTGTGTCTGACCCACAGCTCTTCCTGGAGGGAGAGAAAAGTCTCTTCTAGGTATTTGGTTATCAACCTCAACCATTTGCTGAGCCTTCCCCAAGACCAGGTACCTTGGCAGAGATTTCTGGGTTGTCAGGCAGAACCGAGCATTCAAGAGTGATAACTCACTGGAGTCCCTGAAATCCCTGATGGATGCACCAGGTAAAAGCATCCAGGGTTGAAACCAGATCAGGAAGGTTATTGTCAGCCTGGGGCTCCTGTAGAGGTGCATCCACGTTGCAGGGATTTTCCCTCTTTCTGAGGAGAAACCTGGGTTTCTCAGCTTTGGCACAGTCACAATATTTGGGGTGAGACCATTCGTGGTGGTGGGGGGGGGGCTGTCCTGTGTATTGTAGGATGGTTAGCAGCATCTGTGGTCTCCATCCTCTAGGTGCCATTCTACCCTCCCAGCTATGGCTACCCCAGAGGTCTCCAGACGGTTTCAAATGCTTTGGGGCAAGGGAGTGGTACGTGAGCAAAACCACCGCAGTTGAGAGCCATTGGTCTACACTTGTGGAAATGTTTGAGGGTGAGAGTGTCGAGCTTGGGTCCCTGCTGTACCCTTTATGAGCAATGCGGTCTTGGAAAATTAATAGTACTCCAGGGGCCTCAGTTTTCTCATCTTTAAAATGGAGATAAATGAGATACACTTTCATAGGAAGGTTATATGGGATTTACTGAGATAATAAGACAGTACATGAAAAATGCTGGGCATAGCATTTATTTATTTTTATGTCTTTTAAAGATGGAGTCTTACTCTGTTGCCCAGGCTGGAGTGCAGTGGCATGATCTCCACTCACTGCAACCTCCACCTCCTGGGCTCAAGTGATTCTCCTGCCTCAGCCTCCCGAGTAAGTGGGATTACAGGTGCCCACTGCCACACCTGGCTAATTTTTGTATTTTTAGTAGAGATGGGGTTTCACCATGTTGGCCAGGCTGGTCTCAAACTCCTGACCTAAGGTGATCCACCTGCCTCAGCCTCCCAAGGTGCTGAGATCACAGGTGTGAGCCACCACGCTGGGCTGGGCATAGCATTGTAGCACAGTCAAAGCACAAAATACGTGGGCAATATCTTTTTACATTTGGCTTGTCTAGACTCCATCCTCCATCCCCTCATGCACTGGTGTGGTGCAGACCAGAATATCACCCACCTAGACTGCAGAGTGGATTTGGGAGGCATCTTGGCTTTCTGCACAAGACTTGCCTGTTCCCCACCACATCCCCCTGGTTCTCAGGGTCCAGGATTCCAGGAGGCAGGGATGTGGGCAGGCACGGTAGGTGGCTCACCCAGTTCCATCCCACGCTGGGGACCTGCAGAGCTGGCTGTCTGAGACAGGGTGTTTGGACCAACATCTGAGTTTCTGAATTTCCATTTGAGCACAGCTGGGCTACACAGGCTGAAGCTCTCTCTGCGGAGATATAGATATTTCCCTGGTGACGATCTTTCAAGCTGACATGAAGACATGGCCACCCACTGGAATGTCATGTGTCTGCTGTGGCGCTCTTGTAATTTGTGAGGCAGGCTCCTGAGGAATGCAGTGCATAAGTGGGAAATGGTGGGAAGTTCTCCCATCACCCCCTGGATGAAAGTGCTGCCTGCGCAGGTTGGTGGACGGTCCTTTGAGCAGGAAGAAGACATGAAGCACATTCCTGGTAGCTATGACAGAGAGGGGCAGGGTACACACTGGGCATTTCGAGCCCCTCCAGAGAAGCAAGTCTTACTATGCTGGGAGTACTTGTGGAGTGGGGGCTGTGTTGCCCTGGGCTTTAATTATTTCAGGAACATTTAACCGCAGGGCAAGCAGGCTGGATCTTGATATGTGTTTCTCAGTTGGAAAGACTTTGGACCATAGGGAGATGTCTTCTCAATTCTTTTAATTTCATTAAGTTGGTCATTTTTCTTCTTGTGGCCTCTGGAATGTGACACAGAACTCAAGGGACAGGAAGGAGATGAGTTGGAAGCTGGTACAGGGGTCCCTGTCAGGGATGCTGGTGACTCACGTGATGGTGTTGATGTGTGGAGTCCGGTGCCTGGTTTGGGGAATGTTGGTGGGATATGTTCCAAAGGACTGACGGACCTATCAGGTACTGGAGGTGAATGGTCAGGTCTGATCTCAGGGCTGGCAGTGTCAGGCAAGGACAGGAAGTTGACGTTGGACTCATTGACTGAGGTTGCTGGGGACCCAGGGGGCAATGTGTGCCAGGACAGATAGTTCTGGGGCTGGGAAGGCAGATTTGGGCTGGAGACCTGGGCTTGGGAGGCATCCCAGGTGGACAGTGGTTGAGGCTGTGGAAATGACCGTGATTGCCTGGGTGAGAGTGGAGAAAGTCAAGATGGGGGTTTTGCTTTAAAGCCTGGGGAGCCCACCTCCCAGGTTCAAGCGATTCTCCTGCCTCAGCCTCCCAAGTAGCTGGGAATGCAGGTGCGTGCCACCATGCCTGACTAACTTTTGTATTTTTAGTAGAGATGAGGTTTGGCCAGGCTGGTCTCAAACTCCTGACCTCAAGTGATCGGCCCACCTTGGCCTCCCAAAGTGCTGGGATTACAGGCATGAGCCACCATGCCTGACCATTTTTAAATATTAATTTTTATGCAATATTTTCAAACACATTTTACTGTACATTGGAAAAGTCAAGCATGATTTGAAAACTTTATCAAAATCCAATCAAATATCAATTAACCATTTAATTGTGGATAAGTAAGGAGATTATTTTGACCAAAACATGTTAGAACAATTACCACTTATAGAAATAATCTATGTTTTAATGTTTTAGTTGAATTAAACAGTCTTTTATATTCTGTCCAGGCACAGTGGCTAACACCTGTAATCCCAGCACTTTGGGAGGCCGAGGCTGGTGGATCACCTAAGGTCAGGAGTTCGAGACCAGCCTGGCCAACATGGCGAAACTGTCTCTACTAAAAATACAGAAATTAGCCAGGTGTGATGGCACACACCTGTAATCCCAGCTACTTGGGAGGCTGAGGCAGGGGAATCGTTTGCACCTGGGAGACAGAGGTTGCAGTCAGCCGAGATCGCACCACTGTACTTCAGCCAGCCTGGGTGACAGAGCGAGACTCTGTTTCAAAAATAAATAAATAAATAAAATAGAATTCTGAATTTTATTTTTAATAATTATTTTAGTTAAGAGAATGTCTTGTTTTTTGGAGTTGTTGAATTTATTGAATTGGCAAAAATTATGTACAAGAGGGTATACAAACTGACGTGATTGAAGTATGTATACATTACGGAAATGGCTAAATCAAGCTAAATAACACTTCACAATTCAAGATTCCCTCATTTATCTAATACTTCATGATTCAAGATTCCCTTATTTATATAATTATAAATAATTATGCCTTTCCTCCATGAATGTTAGTGGGTTTTTAATATTTTTATTGAGATACAATTTACCATAAAATTCATTGCCTTAAAGTGTTCTATTCAGTGGTTATCGGTGTATTCTTAAAATTGTGCACCCCTCACCATTATCTAATTCCAGAATATGTTTATAACCGCAAGAAGAAATCTCTCCTCCTCCCAGTCCTTAGCTACCACTGATCTAATTTTTGTCTCTATGTATATTCCTATTCTGGACATTTACTATGAACAGAATAATAAATATATGACCTTCATGTCTACCTTCTTTCATTTAGCATAATGTTTTCAAGATTCATCCATGTTGTGGCATATATTCGTACTTCATTCCTTCATTCAGTGGTCATCAGTGTATACCACTTTAAGAATCCACTGAGCTCTCGGCTTTCGGCTCGGAGGAGGCCAAGGTGCAACTTTCTTCGGTCGTCCCGAATCCGGGTTCATCCGACACCAGCCGCCTCCACCATGCCGCCGAAGTTCGACCCCAACGAGATCAAAGTCGTATACCTGAGGTGCACCGGAGGTGAAGTCGGTGCCACTTCTGCCCTGGCCCCCAAGATCGGCCCCCTGGGTCTGTCTCCAAAAAAGGTTGGTGATGACATTGCCAAGGCAACGGGTGACTGGAAGGGCCTGAGGATTACAGTGAAACTGACCATTCAGAACAGACAGGCCCAGATTGAGGTGGTGCCTTCTGCCTCTGCCCTGATCATCAAAGCCCTCAAGGAACCACCAAGAGACAGAAAGAAACAAAAAAACATTAAACACAGTGGGAATATCACTTTTGATGAGATCGTCAACATTGCTCGACAGATGCGGCACCGATCCTTAGCCAGAGAACTCTCTGGAACCATTAAAGAGATCCTGGGGACTGCCCAGTCTGTGGGCTGTAATGTTGATGGCCGACACCCTCATGACATCATCGATGACATCAACAGTGGTGCTGTGGAATGCCCAGCCAGTTAAGCACAAAGGAAAATATTTCAATAAAGGATCATTTGACAACTGAAAAAAAAAAAAAAAAAAAAAGAATCCACTGATACTCACTAAATGGAACACTCTAAAGGAATGAATTTTATATTAAATTCTATCTCAATAAAAATATAAAACACCAACATTCACGGAGGAAAAGTACAATTCTGTATAATTATATAAATGATGGAATCTTGAAATAAATTTTAAAATGTGCCTTGAGGTAATATGTCCCTCAGAAAAGATAAATAAGTCAATTGATAATCTAAATCTCAGGTATAAACCACAGTTTAATATGTATTTATTATAAAGTATTGGTGGATTTTAAAATTAATTTGGGAAAGTTAGATTGATTATTGGTGTTGTTAAAAAAAATTTCATTGTATGGATTATTTAGCATATGGTTGTTTATAACAGGCTCTAATGATCCATTGTGTTTCTTTTATATCAGTTGTAATGTCTCCTGTTTTATTTTTGATTTTATTTATTTGGCATTCTCTCTTTTGTTCTTGGTTAGTCTGGCTAGCAGTTTATAAAGTCTGTTTATCTCTTCCAAAATTCAACTTTTTGTTTCATTAATTCTTTGCATTTTTTAAATCTTGAATTCGCTGAGTTCTGCTCTGATTTTTATTATTTCTTTCCTTCTCCTAAGTTTGGATTTCATTTTTTCTTGATTTTCTTGTTCCAGGTGCATAGTAGCTTGTTTGTAATCTTACTATGTTCTTGCAGTAGGCATTTATTGCATAAAATTCTCTATTAGCACTGTCTTTGTTGTATTCCATAGGTTTTGGTATGTTGTGTTTCCATTTGCATTTATTTCCAGAACATTTGTTATTTTCTTCTTAATTTTCTTATTGACTCAATGGTTGTTCAGAAGCATGTTGTTTAATTTCCATGTTATCTGTATAGTTTCCAAAGTTCTTCCTAGTATTCATTTCTAGTTCTATTCTATTTTTGTCTAGAATATACTTGATAAAATGTTGATTTTTCAAAATTTGTTGAAGCTTGTTTTGTGTCTTAACATATGGTCTAGCCTGGAGAATGTTCTATGTGATGAGGAGAAGAATGTGTACTCCACTGCTATTGCATGAAATGTTCTGTAAATGTCTGTTAAGTCTATTTGGTCTGTGGTACAGATGAAATTCGATGATTATTTGTTAGCTTTCTACCTAGATGATCTGTTCAATGCTGAAAGTGGGTATTGAAGCCCTCAGTTATCATGATGTTGAGGTGTATCTCTCTCTTTACCTCTAATGACATTTTTAATATATCTAAATATTCCACTACTGGGTACATATATATACATATTTGGAATTTTTATATCCTCTTGCTGAATTGGCCCTTTTATCATTATATGATGGACTTCTTTGTCTCATTTTATGTTTTTTCACTTAAAGTCAATTTTGTCCAATATAAATATAGATGTATTAGGCCATTCTTGCATTGCTCTAGGGTTATCATAAGAAAGTACCACAGAACGGGTGCCTTAAATAATAAAAGTTCATTTTCTCACAGTTCTGGAAGTTATAAGTCTAAGATCAAGATGTCAGCACATTTGGTTTCTCCTGAGGCCTGTCTTGGCTTGCAGCTCCTTGCCTTCTTGCCATGTCCTCTTATGGCATTTTTTCTGCGCACATGCATTCCTGGTGTCTCTTCCTCTTCTAATAAGGACATCAGCCATATTGCACGAGGGCCATACCCTGGGAGTCTCATTTTAGCTTTATCACTCCTTAAAAAAAAAATACTTATC
Source organism: Pan troglodytes (assembly GCF_028858775.2). Taxonomy (NCBI): domain Eukaryota; kingdom Metazoa; phylum Chordata; class Mammalia; order Primates; family Hominidae; genus Pan; species Pan troglodytes. The sequence goes on from NC_072405.2 coordinate 20,381,836, forward strand.
TTCAAATATGATTACATTCTGAGATACTAAAGATTGGGACTTCAACATACCAATTTTGGAGGAACACTGCTTAGCCCATAACGATGAATTCATCAATAGACTGATATGATCAAGGAAAGAATCAGTGAGCTTAAAGAAGTTTAAATAGCAACTTCCAAAACTTAAAAGCAAAGAAAAAAGAATTAAAAAGAACAGAATATTTAATAAGCGTAGGCCAATTGCAAAAGGAACAATATATGTGTAATGAAGTATCAGGAGGAGGAGAAAGAAAGGAATAGAAGAAATATTTGAAGAAATTCTGACTGAGATTTTCCCAAAATTGAAAATAAACCAAGTCTACATATCTAGGAAGCTGAGAGGATACCAAGCAAGACAAATACAAAAAATTTAAACATAGGCATATTATATTGAAACTGCCAAAAATCAAAGACAAAAAGAAAATCTTAAAAGAAGCCAGGAGGGGAAAAAATCTTTATCTATGGAAAACCAAGGATAAGAATTACATCAGACTTCTGTTAAACCACATAAGCAAAAAGAGAGGAAAGTGAAATATTTAAAATGTTTAAAAAAAAAAAGAACACTATCTTAAAACTCTCTACCTAGCAAAATTATCTTTTATTTTTTAGACAGAGTCTCACTTTGTCACCCAAGCTGGAGTGCAGTGGCAGTGACCTTGGCTCACTGCAGCCTCCGCCTCCTGGGTCCAAGCAATCTCGTGCTTCAGCCAGCCACCACCACGCCTGGCTAATTTTGTATTTTTAGTAGAGACTGGGTTTCGCTAGGTTGGCCAGGCTGGTCTCGAACTCCTGACCTCAGGTGATCCGCCCGCCTTGGCCTCCCAAAGTGCCAGGATTAAAGGTGCAGGCCACCGCACCCAGCCTACCCTTTAAATTAAAGTAAAAATACATAATTTTCTTAGGTAAACAAAAATAGAGTTTGTCACCAGTACTCCGACCTTACAATAAAAGTAAAAAGAAATTCTTCACTCATACTCAATGGTGAAAAACTAAAAGCTTTTCTTCTAAGATCAGGAACAAGGCAAAAGTGCCCCTTCTTGCCACATTTATTTAACATGATACGAAAAGTTCTAGCAAGAACAATTAGGCAAGAAAAGGAAATAAATGGCATCCAAACTGTTGGGGGGTGGGAATGAGTAAAATTATCTCTTTCCAAATGACATAATTTTTTGTAAAAAACCCTAAACTTCACTCCCCCAAAATTATTACAACTAATAACAAATTCAGTAAAGTTGCAGGATAGAAAATGAAGATACAAATATCAGTTGTGTTTCTATAGCATTAACAACAAGCAACTGGAAAGCAAGTAAAGAAAATCCCATTCATAATAGCAAGAAAAGGATGGGATACTTAAGAATAAACTTAACCAAAAAGATGAAAGACTGGTACATTAAAAATTGCAGACATTCATGAAAGAAATTAAAGAAGACACAAATTATTGGAAAGATATCCTATGTTCATGAATTGGAAGACATAATAATATCAAAATATCCATATTATTCAAAGCAACTCATAGATTATATACAATCCCTATCAAAATCCTAATGGCACTCTTGACAGAAATGGAAAAAACAATCTTAAAATTCATATAAAGCCACAAAGGACCCAGAAGAGTCAAAACAATGAGCAAGAAAAACAAAGCTAGGGGCATCACATTTTCTAATTTCAAAATGTATTATAAAGATAGAGTAAACAAAACTGTGTGCTGCTGGCATAAAGACAGACATATAGGCCACTGGAAGAGAATAGAGGGCCCAGAAATCAACCGACACTTATACAGTCAACTGGCCTTCAACAAACGTGCGAAGAATATATAATGGGGAAAAGATGGTTTCTTCAATACATGGTACTGAGAAAACTGAATATTCACATGCAAAAGAATAAAACTGGGCCGGTATCTTACACTACACACAAAAAGCAACTCAAAATGAACTACACATTTTAACATAATTACCTGAGACTGTAAAACTTATAGAAGAAAACATAAGGAGAAACTTTCATGATGTTGGTCATGGCAATTATTTTAACTTATAAATTGTGACAAAAGGATTTGGGAAGGACTGGTAGGTTTAAAGGGAATATTTATGGGAGATTATGGGTTATAGGCTCCTGTGCATATCTCAGTAACTTCCTCAGTAAAGGAGACATGGCCTTGAGCCCGAATACGCTGGGAAGCTGGAACTAAGACTCAACTCCTTCTGACCGCTTCTCTCAATTAAGGATTCTTTTTTCTCATTTCACCAAGAACAGAGAAGCAACCAAAGATAGCTTTTCTATTTTTCCACCACCATATCTCTTCACATAATTTTATCTTTATCCATAATCTACCTTCTCTTCACTCTCTCATTCAAGGCCAACCCCTCCACTTACACTAGATTCCATCCCCAATGACTTTTTCAAGAATTTAACTCCAGAAGTTAAACATTATTTCCTGCATTATGAATCTCTACACCACCCCCAAGCAGGATAATTCATTTTAGGTAGAAATATGTGGTAATAATTCTCATTTAAAATTCTGTACATTTCCAGCTACTGCCTCATTTACTACTCTCTTTATAGAAGAAAGCATCGTTTGTCTTTATTCAGCATCTCCACTTTTTCTCTTGCATTCTTTTGCTGTTGTTTTTGTTTTTCTGGGAAAGTTCTTTAATGTTTTTAATTTATTATAAAACATTTCAGACATTTAAAAATAAAAAGTAAGTAATATTGTGTCATATAACTTGTCTTCTCCTCTTAAAGCCGGAAGCTTCATTTCTAATGATGAATGTCCTTCAGAATATTATCATTGCAGACTGAAGTGCAATGCTGATGAACATGCAATTAGACACTGTGCTGATTTCAGCATCTGCTGCAAACTGAAGATCATTGAAATTGATGGACAAAAGAAGTGGTGAAAATGCTAACTCCATCTTCTTCAGACTCCAGGAGCAAAAACATGTCTTAAACTCTCTTATCTATGAATAATTAACATGATGGATGAAAATTATTATAATTGCATGTTTAGATGGTCAGGTGAAAATGAATATAAATTTTATAAATGCTTACACTCTATTTTCATTTGTGCATTTTAACATTAACTCCCTTAATTTACATCCACAGCCACATTGTTGTTTCACCCATAGTACTATATCCGATGCGGGGAGTAAGAGCCAGTCCCTTTTGCCCCCCTGGCTCTTAGGACACCCATCGCAGGTGGGTGAGGCACCCACCGCGATGCCATGAGTAAGAGCCAGCCCTTCTTGCCCCCCTGGCTCTTAGGACTCCCATCGCACGGGGGTGAGGCGACGCCGCGATGCGGTGAGTAAGAGCCAGCCCCTCTTGCTTCCCTGGCTCTTAGGACCCCCATCGCACGGGGGTGAGGCACCCGCCTGATGCGGGGAGTAAGAGCCAGCCTCTCTTGTCCCCCTGGTTTTTAGGATCCGCGGTGGCCTCACAGCCTGTTTATCATATTGTGAGTAATATCATCTCCCGCTCTGGAGATTATGAACTGTTTCACAAACCGGTGTACACCCTGGGTATACAGAGATTGTACAGCCGTCTGTATTGGGAGTCATATCATCCTCTTCCTTCCTGAATATTAAGAACAGTATCACAGGGGTGTTTCTACTCCCTGGGATATCGGGTGTCATATCCTCCTCTCCCATGTTGCAATTAGAAACAATATCATTGGGGGTGTGTCCACCTTCTGTGATATTGTAAGTAATATCATACTCTTCCCTCCAGGATCATGGGAACAATATCTTTGGCGGTATCCACTTTCTGCCACATATGTAGTCCTATCACCCACTCCGCCTTGGAATGTTATTAAGGACCATCTCACACAGGGGTGTACACTTCCTGCGATGTTGGTTGTAATACCATTGTCTTCTTCCGTGAATATTAGGAGCAAAATCACCGGGTGGATGCACACCCAGTGCTATATTGGGAGTAACATCATACTCCACCCCCTGGAGATTATATTCCGATCAATATCACCGGCTGGGTGTACACCTACTGCGATATTGAACGTAATATCATGCTCTCTCCCTCCCTGGACATTAGGAGCAATATCACAGGTGGGTGTACACCCACTGAGGTATTAGGGCATAATATTAGTATGAATTATACCTCATTTATTATTAACATGAATATGAATGACCGATATTAATATTAATATTAAGAAATAATTGCTAATAAAAAGTTTTCAGACTATTAATATTAATATGAATTATTAGAAGTTAATATTTCTGTTTTCTAATGAATAAGATCAATATCAGTTATTAATATCAGGCATCATTAATCATTCGTATTTATCAGGTATTGTTATGGTTAGTATAACTATTTCACATTAATTATCATTATTATCGGTATTGATTTTAAAAATTATATTATGGGTTATTAGTATTGATAATTATTAGTGTCAATTAATAATTGAGATTATTAATTGCGGTAAGTCGCATTGCGCCATTCCACCCCTCCCTCGGCAGCTCGTTTACGACCCAAAAAGGGGACAAAAATGCCCCTGAGGGAGCAGCGGTAGACTGGGATAGATGAGGATGTTCACGTGGTGGAGAGGTGTGTTTTTGGGTACCAGCCCCTCACCTGCGTTGACCTTCTCAACTGGAAAAACAATACACTGCCCTATACCGAAAAGCCACAAGCCCTAATTGATTTGCTCCAAACCGTTATCCAGACCCACAACCACACCTGGGCTGATTGGCACCAGTTGTTCATGTTCCTCTTTAACAGCGAAGAAAGGCGGAGAGTCCTCCAAGCAGCAACTAAGTGGCTAGAGGAACATGCACCAGCTGATTATCAAAACCCCCAAGAGTATGGAAGGACCCAGTTGCCAGGAACCGACCCCCACTTGGACCCACATGAAAGATATGCAAAGGCTAAACCGAGACAGGGAAACTCTCTTGGAAGGATTAATGAGGGGAGCTCAGAAGGCCACAAACGTTAACAAGGTCTCTGAGGTCATTCAGGGAAAAGAAGAAAGTCCAGCACAATTCTACGAGAGAGAATTGTGTGAGGCCTATCGTATGTATACTCCCTTTGATCCCGATAGCCCTGAAAATCAGCGCATGATTCCCATGGCTTTAGTCCATCAAAGCGCAGAAGACATGAGAAGAAAACTGCAGAAGCAGGCTGGGCTTGCAGGGATGAATCCATCCCAATTACTAGAAATAGCTAGCCAGGTGTTTGTAAACAGGGATGCAGTAAGCTGTAAGGAAAACGGCAAAGAGAATGGAGGTCAAGCCCGGCGACACGCCGACCTGTGTGTCAGCTGCAGCAATCAGAGGCCCCCCCCCACCCCCAAAGAGGCAAGGGAAGGGGGGCCCTGGGAAAGAAACTCAGCTTGGCTGTCAGAGTTTGCAGTGTAACCAGTGTGCTTATTGTAAAGAAATAGGACAGTGGAAGAACAAATGCCCTCAGCTGAAAAGAAAACAAGGTGACTCAGAGCAGGACGCCCTGGACAAGGAAGAGGGGGCCCTGCTCAACCTGGCAGAAGGGTTCTTGGACTGAGGGAGACCGGGCTCAAGCGTCCCCAAAGAGCCTCCGGTCAGAATGACAGTCGGGGGTGGAGACATTCACTTTCTTGTGGATAGCGGTGCTGAACATTCGCTAGTAACTGCCCCAGTTGCCCCCTTATCCAAAAAGACCATTGACGTCATCGGAGCCACGGGGGTTTCAGCAAAGCAAGCTTTCTACTTGCCTCGGATTTGTACTGTAGGAGGACATAAAGTCATTCATCAGTTTTGGTACATGCCTGACTGTCCCTTGAACTTTTCCTTAAGAGACTTGCTCAGCAAGCTGAGAACCACTATCTGTTTGAGAGAGCACGGCTCTTCGTTGCTAAGGTTACCCAGAACGGGTGTCATTATGACCGTTATGGTCCCCCGAGAGGAGGAATGGAGACTTTTCTGAACTGAGCCGGGCCAAGAGAGAAGATCAGCTATGGCTAAGCGGTGGCCAAGAGTGCAGCAGAAGACAACCCTCCGGGATTGGCCAGTTAAGACTGGGGCCCAGCCGGCGAGGCAAAAACAGGAGCTGGTCCCCAGAGGAGCACTTCAAGGTATCCAGGTCGGTCTCAAGCACCTAAGAACTTTTGGAATGATTGTTCCTTGTCAGTCTCCATGGAACACTCTCCTCCTGCCTGTTCCCAAGCCAGGGGCCAAGGACTACCGGCCGGTACAGGATTTGCGCTTGCTTCATCAAGCTACACTGACTTTACATACAACAGTACCTAACTCGTCCACATTGTTGGGGTTGCCACCAGTTGAGGACAGCTGGTTCACCTGCTTGGACCTGAAAGACGCTTTCTTTCCTATCACATTAGCCCCTGAGAGGCAGAAGCTGTTTGCCTTTCAGTGGGAAGTTCCGGAGTCAGGTGTCACTACTCAGTACACTTGGACCGAGCTTCCCCAAGGGTTCAAGAACTCCCCCACCATCTTCGGGGATGCGTGGGCTCGAGACCTCCAGAAGTTTCCCAGCAGAGACCTAGGCTGCGTGTTGCTCCAGTAGGTTGATGACCTTCTGCTGGGACACCCCATGGCAGTCGGGTGTGCCAAGGGAAAAGATGCCCTACACCGGCACCTGGAGGACTGTGGGTAGAAGGTGTCCAAGAAGAAAGCTCAGATCTGCTGACAGCAGGTACGTTACTTGGGATTTACTATTCCACAGGGGTCGGAACGCAGCCCGGGATCAGAAAGAAAGCAGGTCATTTGCCATCTAGCGGAGCCTAAGAGCAGAAGGCAGGTGAGATAATTCTTAGGAGCTGTAGGGTTTTGTAGACTAAGGATCCCAAACTTTGCATTATTAGCCAAGCCTTTGTATGAGGTCACCAAGGGGGCGGGGACAGGGAACCTTTGGAATGCGGATCCCAACAACAGCAAGTCTTTCATGAGTTAAAGGAAAATCTTCTGGCTGCCCCAGCCCTGGGGCTACCCGATGTGACAAAGCCTTTTCCATTGTATGCATCAGAGAGAGAAAAGATGGCAACTGGACTTTGAACCCAAACTGTGGGGCCCCGGCCGAGGCCGGTGGCCAACCTCTCTCAACAACTAGATGGGGTTTCTAAAGGATGGCCCCCCTGTTGGAAGGCCTTGGCAACATCTGCCCTGCCAGTACAAGAAGCAAATAAGCTGACTCTTGGGCAAAACCTGAACATAAAGGCGTCCCGTGCTGTGGTGACTTTAATGAATACTAAAGGACATCATTGGCTAACGAATGCTAGACTCACCAAATACCAAACTGCTCTGCGAAAATCCCTGTATAACCATTGAAGTTTGCAACACCCTACACCCCGCCACCTTGCTCCCGGTATCAGAGAGGCCTGTCGAGCCTGATTGTGTAGAAGTGTTGGACTCAATTGACTCTAGCAGACCTGACTTCCGGGACCAGTCTTGGGCATCAGTAGACTGGGAACTATACGTGGATGGGAGCAGGTTCTTCAACCCCCAAGGAGAGAGAGGTGCAGGGTATGCAGTGATCACCCTGGACCCTGTTGTTGAAGCCAGATCATTGCCCCAGGCCACTTCAGCCCAGAAAGCTGAACTCATTGCTTTCATTCGGGCCTTAGAACTCAGTGAGGGTGAGACTGTCAACATTTACACTGATTCTCGGTATGTCTTTTTAACCCTTCAAGTACATGGAACGTGACAGAAAGAAAAGGGCCTATTGAACTCTGGGGGAAAAGACAGAAAATACCAACAAGAAATCTTGCAATGATTAGAAGCAGTATGGAAACCCCACAAGGTGTCAGTTATCCATTGCAGAGGACAGCAGCGAGCTTCCAGCTTGCTGGGTTTGGGGAATTCCCGCGCTGACTCAGAGCCTCGAAAAGCAGCATCTGCCCACTTCTGGGCATCAGTGCTCCCTCAAGCACCTGATCTTGGACCTACTTCTTTTAAAGAAGAAGAGGAATTTCTCCAGATAGACGGAAGAATAATTGATGGAGGAAGGATGGATTCGGTTACCAGATGGGAGAGTAGCTGTGCCACAGCTGCTAGGAGCTGCAGTTGTACTGGCTGAGCAAGAAACCACCCATCGAGGTCAGGAGTCACTGGAAAAGTTGTTAGGCCGGTATTTCTACATCTCGCCTTTGTCAGCCCTTGCCATAACGGTGAGGCAGCGGTGTGTTACCTGCCGACAGCACGATGCGAGGCAAAGTCCAGCCGTTCTTCCCGGCATACGAGCTTATGGAGCAGCCCTTTTTGAAGGTCTCCAGGTGGAGTTCACAGAGGTGCCAAAGTGTGGAGGTAACAAGTATGTACTAGTTCTTGGGCGTACCTACTCTGGGTGGGTGGAGGCCTATCCAACACGAACTGAGAAAGCTCGTGAAGTAACCCCTGTGCTTCTTCGAGATGTGATGCCTAGATATCAACCGCCCTTACGGATGGGCTCAGGCAACGGGCCTGCGTTTTTGGCTGCCTTGATACAGAAGACAGCAAAGGCATTGGGGATCACACGGAAACTACATGCCGCCTCCTGGCCTCAGCATTCTGGAAAGGTGGAGCGGATGAATCGGACTATCAAAAACAGTACTATTGTCTTCCCCGCTGGATATTTAAAACAACACCACATGGGGCGTCAAACCACCTGCTAAATTTGAGGGAATGTTATCCTCTCCCCAGCTTCCCCGGCCCCGGATATTACAGATAATAACACAGGGGTGATGTACACCCACTGCTTTATTGGGAGTAATATCCTCTCCCTTCTTGGATATTAGGAACAATATCACACTGTGCGTGTAGGCCTGTCGTGAAATTCAATGGAATGTCATCCTGCGCCTCCCTAGATATGACAAACAATATCACGAGGGATATACAACTTCTGAGATACTGGGAGTGATACCACCCTCTCCCCTCTGGAAGTTGGGGTCAATATCACAGGGGTAGTGTACAGCCTCTGGGATGTTGGGACTAATATCATCCTCCCGCCCACTGGATATTAAAAACCATATCACAAGGGGCGTGTACACACACTTCGATATTGCTATGAATACCATCCTCTCCCTCTTTGGATATTCGGTGCCATATTTCAGGTGGGGTTTACACCACCTGCAATATTGGAAGTAATATGATTTTCTCCCCCGCTGGATATCAGAAACAATATCACAGGGGGTTGTGAACAACCCCTGCGATATTTGGAGTAATATCACCGTCTCCCCTCACAATCATTAAGAACAATATCGTAGGGGTGGGGGATGTACACCCCCTTTCATATTTGATATCATCCTCTTCCCCCTGGCTATTAGGAACAATATCAGGAAGGGATGTACAGACCCTGCGACCTTTGTTGTCATAGAATTGTCTCTGCCCTAGACATTAGGAAAAAATGTCACTGGGGATGTGAACAGCCCTGCGATATTGAGAGTAGTATCATCCTCTGCCCCTATTCATATTGGGAACAACATCACGGGTGGGGTGTACTCCCTCTGTGATATTGGGAGTGAAATTTTCCTCTCTTCCCCTGGACATTAGGAAGGGTATCAAAGGGGGAGGGTGTACATTCCCTGCGATATTCAACGTAACCTTATCCTCTCCCTCCCAGTGTATTCAGAACAATATTACAGGAGGGGTGTACACCCTCTGCGATATTGAGAGTCATATCATCCTCTTTCGCTCTGGATGTTAGGAACAATATCACAGGGTTGTGTACACCCCCTGCGATATTGGGAGTCATATCATCCTCTCTTCCTGTGGATATTAGGAAGAGTATCACAGAGGTGTGGAAACCATCTGCGGTACTGGGAGTAATATCATCCTCTCTCTCTCTGAATATAGGAAGATTTTCACAAGAGTGTGTACACTCCCTGCTATATTGGGAGTAAGATCATCCTCTCCACCCAGGAAATGACTAACAAGGTCACGGAGGGGTGTACTCCCCCTGCTATATTGGGAGTAATGTCGTCCTCCCCAAACCTGGATGCTTGCAACGAGATCACAGAGGGGGTGTACACACTCTGCGACATTGGAAGTAATAGGATCCTCTCCCCACCTGGGTACTGGGAAAGATACCACAGCGCGGGCATATGTTTCCTTTGATATTGGGAATAATATCATTCTTTTCCTTTCTGGATATTAGGAAGAATATCACGGGGGTGCTGTACAATTACTTCGATATTGGGAATAATATCCTCTATTTTCCTGGATATTGGGTACAAAAACGCAAAAGGGTGTACAACCCCTGCGATATTGGGAGTAATAGCACACTCTCCTTCCCTGGATGTTAGAAAACAATATCATCAGGGCTGAACACCCCCCGCGATAATGGGAGTCATGGTTACTCTTTCACAGGCCATTTGGAACCATATCACAGGGGGTGTTTACAAACAGGGGTGGTTTACACCCCGTGTGATATTGGGAGTCACATCATTCTCTCCACCTCCGGATATTAAGAACAATATCCTGGCGGGAGCTGGTACACCCCCAGTGATATTGCGGATAATGTCATCCTCTCCTTCCCTGGAAATTAGGAACAATATCAAAGGGGGGTGTACACCTTCTGTGATATTGGAAGAAATATCATCCTCTCCCCCGCTGGATATTAGAAAAAATTATCACGGTGTACACCCACTGTGATATGAGGAGTAATATCTTCCTAGGGTGTTACGAATCATTTCACAGTCTGTACACACATGGTGTACACTCCCTGTGATATTAGGAGTAATATCTACCTAGGAGATAACAAATAACATCACAGGGTGTACACCCACTTTGATATTAGCTGTAATATTTTTCTAAGTTGTTACAAATAAGATCACAGGGTGTACCAACGTGGTGTACACTCACTGTGATATCAGGAGTCGTATCTCTGTAATATAATATGAATAATATCACAGGGTGCACACCCACTGTATTATTAGGAGTAAGATCTCTGTAGGATATTACAATTAAGATCACAGGGTGTAGAGCCACCGTGATATTAGGAGCAATATCTTTCTAGGATATTACAAATAATATCACAGGGTGTTCGTCCACTCTGCTGTCATAGCTAGGGTTACCCGCCACCACGCCCGGCTAATTTTCTTTTTATTTTCACTGGAGACGGGGTTTCACCACGTTGGCCAGGCTGGTCTGGAACTCCTGACCTCAGGTGATCCGTCAGCCTCGGCCGCCCAAAGTGCTGGGATTACAGGTGTGAGCCATGGTGCTGGGCCAGGAGTTATAGATTCTATTCATTTGGAAACCCAGCTCCCATTTTTGAGTGTGCATGTACTTTTATGAGGAAATGATGTCAGAAAACCGAAGGATGATAATAAATATGAAAAGTAACAGGCATGTGAAAAGGTCTTCCGATTGAGAACTATAAGTTTCGATGTCGTTTTCAGATAATGGAGTCCTAGCTCTTGTGTCGTCCTTTTACATATTCTACATCAATGGAAGTTGTAGCACCGTGTCAGAATAAAGTAGAGTGTATTTCACGTCTTCTTAATTTCTTTCAATTAGACTGAGATCTTTTTCTAAAAGAGAGAAGGACATTTTCATTGCATTGTATTTTTTCTGAAAAGAGTAGGCCGTATTTTACTGAGATCACGGATTTGTTATATCTAACCTTTTGGTCTTCTAATATTCTTCAGTGGATTTTCTCTAAAGTTGTATGTAGAGAAAGCCTTGTATAGCAAAAAAGTAAATCACGTAATAATTCTGAGATTTTTGGAATTGTCACAACTGAGAAACATTGCTGGTGGTGTATGGTCCACAAGTGTGAAGATGTTCCTTGTGAATTGCTTGCATCCAGCATTAAGGGCTCGTTTTCATCTTTTATTTTTCCAATCCTCTTTCCTTCTCAAGGTGTCCAAGACACACAGAGGCACGAAATCTCACAGGTGTCTGAGAATTCCTCCTCCTGGGACTCTCAGAGGATCCAGAACTGCAGCCCGTCCTCGCTTTGCTGTCCCTGTCCCTGTCCATGTAAATGGTGATGGTGCTGAGGAACCTGCTCAGCATCCTGGCTGTGAGCTCTGACTCCCCCCTCCACACCCCTATATACTTCTTCCTCTCCAACCTGTGCTGGGCTGACATCGGTTTCACCTCGGCCACGGTTCCCAAGATGATTGTGGACATGCAGTCGCATAGCTGAGTCATCTCTCATGCGGGCTGCCTGACACAGATGTCTTTCTTGGTCCTTTTTGCATGTATAGCAGGCATGCTCCTGACTGTGATGGCCTATGACTGCTTTGTAGCCATCTGTCGCCCTCTGCACTCCCCAGTCATCGTGAATCCTCACCTCTGTGTCTTCTTCGTTTTGGTGTCCTTTTTCCTTAGCCTGTTGGATTCCCAGCTGCACAGTTGGTTGGGTTACAATTGACCAGCATCAAGAATGTGGAAATGTCTCATTTTGTCTGTGACCCCTCTCAACTTCTCAACCTTGCCTGTTCTAACAGCGTTATCAATAGCATATTTATATATTTTGATAATACTGTGTTTGGTTTTCTTCCCATTTCAGGGATCCTTTTGTCTTACTATAAAATTGGCCCCTCCATTCTAAGGATTTCATCGTCAGATGGGAAGTATAAAGCCTTTTTCACCTGTGGCTCTCACCTAGCAGCTCTTTGCTGATTTTATGGAACAGGCATTGGTGTGTACCTGACTTCAGCTGTGACACCACCCCCCAGGAATGGTGTGGTGGCGTCAGTGATGTAGGCTGTGGTCACCCCCATGCTGAACCTTTTCATCTACAGCCTGAGAAACAGGGACATACAAAGTGCCCTGCGGAGGCTTCACAGCAGAACAGTCGAATCTCATGATCTGTTCCATCCTTTTTCTTGTGTGGGTGAGAAAGGGCAACCACATTAAATCTCTACATCTGCAAATCCTGCCCCTTAGTCACATTATTTTTGTGGCTTGATGGCTTTTATTCCGTTCCGCATTTCCTTTGTGAATATTGCTTTCTTCGTTGTGCCTTTAACTGGAATGGGTGAGGATTCTGGGGTCCTTGGTTTAGCAGAAACCTCATGACAGAATCCTCTATACCTAGGCGGCCTCTTTTAGTTTCTGAGCAATAACCCTGTCATCCAGGTGAAATCACAACCATCTTTTTATATACACGAAGTCCTCACTTCGTTTTGGAATTCCCTGAAAACTGACTTTATGGAAACAATGTACAGGAGGTCCTCCAACAGCATTGGCTGTTCAAAGTCGTGTAGTTTTACTGTTGATGAAAAATAAGTGGTTTCACTATACATAATTTTGCTTCAAGGTGAAGTTTCCAAGAGACTTTCAAAGATGTTAAGTGAGGACATACTGTACATCAAGTCCATATCCTCTTCCACAGTACATGTGGAATTTCTTTATAAACTGCTTCTAGAGAATCTATTTAGGCAGGTTCTGTGGAGAGATCCATGTCGCTGTTCCTCAATCTTGGCTTTGAGTCAAATCACCTGGGGCACTTACAAATGATGAGGTCTGGGTCTCAATACCTGAGATTCTGATTTCCTTGCACCTGTGTGAGTGTGTGGATTTTTTTTTTTTTCTTTTAAAGCACCAGAGGTGGTTCCAATGACGAAGTTCTTAGCGGCATCAACCTCTAATAAGTAAGAACAGAAATTAATTGTAATATGATTTCTTCAAATATTATCTTCAAATGCATTGTCCATCAACACCATACAAATGTTTATTATGCTGTTTTTTCTTACCATTTTGCATTTTCTATTTCTTTCTTTTCCTTTTTTTTTTGAGTCAGAGTTTCACTCTTGTGGCCCAGGCTGGAGTTCAATGGCACGGTCTCGGCTCACTGCACCCTCTGCCTTCCGTATTCAAACAATTCTCTTGTCTCAGCCTTTCAAGTAGTTGGGATTACAGGCATGGGCTACCATGCCTGGCTAATTTTTTTTTTTTTTTTTTTTGTACCGTTAATAGAGACAGTGTTTCTCCATTTTGGACAGGCTGGTTTTGAACTCCCGACCTCAGGTAATCCGCCCGCTTCCGCCTCTCAAAGTGCTGGGATTACAGGCACGAGCGACCGTGCCCAGCCACCACTTAGCATTCACATTTTACATTTGTGGAAGATGTAGGTTTATACACACATTGATTGCTGCTTTGTTATACACTTGCATATACATAAGACGGGAAATAGAAAAGAATAAAATGGGCACAGTATCCCTGAAGTTTCACATTCCGAGACATTTTAAAAATATTTGTTTTTCAGAAATTTGTTTCAATGAAGAAACTGTGGTATACACACCCAATGAAGTATTATTCAGCCTAAAAAGGAAGAAACTCCTCTCCGCTGCAGACAAAATGGATGAGATTGCAGGCCTGTATATTAAATGAAAGAAACCCGGCACAGAATGACATATATTTCATGTCCTCACTTCTACGTAGGAAGAAAAAAGGAAACATTGGCCCGGTGTGGTGGCTCAGGCCTGTAATCCCAGCACTCTGGGAAGCGGAGTCGCACGGATCACTTGAGTCCAGCAGTTCGAGACCCGCCTGGCCAACATGGTGAAACCCCGTCTCTACGGAAAACACAAACAATAAGCCGGGCGTGGTGACGCGTGCCTCTAGTCTCAGCTTCTCCGAGGGCTGAGGCCCAAGAAGCGCTTGAAATCGGGAGGCGGAGATTGCAGTGAGCCTGAATTGGGCCTGTATACTCCAACCTGGGCAACAAAAAGAGACTCCATCCCACACACACCTACACACAAAAGGAATCTCAGGAAGGTGGAGAGTATAAAGGTGGTTAGCAGACGCTAGGAAGAAAAGGGGTGGGATAGGGAATGAAGACAAGTGGATAATTGGGTCTCAAAATACAGAAGGATGGAATAAGTGAGTGCTAGTGTTTGATAGTACAGTATGAAAATTTTAGTTCACAAGAATTGCTTGCATATTTCCAGATGCTTTGGTAAGAAGCTTCCTAGCTTTCTCATTATGATGGTTTTTAAGCTCTTCTCTTTCTGCTCTTGAAATCATGCTGGTTTTTTGTTTTTTGTTTTTTGCTTTGAGATGGAGTTTCGCTCTTGTTGCCCAGACTGGAGTGTCATGGTGTAATCTTGGCTCACTGCAACCTCTGCCTCCTGGGTTCAAGCGATTCTCCTGCCGCCACCTCCCGAGTAGCTGGGATTACAGGCATGCATCAGCACGCCCTGTTAATGTTGTATTTCTAGTAGAGACGGGGGTTTCTCCCTGTCGGTCACGCTGGTCTTCAACTCCTGACCTCTGGTGATCCGCCCGCCTCGGCCTCCCAAAGTGCTGGGATTACAGGCGTGAGCGACCGCGCCCGGCCCATGCTGTATCCTTATCTTTTGTCTGTTGTTGTTTTTTTTTGCTATGGAGCCCAGAAAGAACTTCTCACCTATATGTTCACATGATTTTTCATATGAGTGCTAAGAAAGCTCATTGGTGGAAAAGCAGCCTTTTCAAGAAATGGTGTTGGAGAAACTTGATTTCCACATGCAGAAGAATGAAGGTGGACCCTATGTCACACCAGGTGCAAAAATTAACACAAACAGGATCAAAGACCTCACCCCAAGTGCTAAAAGTATGATACGCCTAAAAGAAAATATTGGCCACACTTTCATGACATCAAATTGGGCAATGTTCTCTGGGATATGACACCAAAAGCATAGGCAACAGAAGTAAATTAGATTCCTTGGATTACATCTAAATGACAGACACTTTTGTGCAGCAAAAAACACTTTTAACTGAATGGAAAGATAACCCATGGATTAGGAAAAATATTTGCAAAGCATGTATCTGAAAAGAGGCTGATATCCGTCATATATACAAAACAGCTAGAACTAAACAACAAGAAACCCAAAGCATCCCATCAACAATGGTCAGATGACTCGAGTAGACGTGTCCCTAAAGAAGATATCGTAATGGCCAATAAGCATCTAAAATGATATTAAAAGTCTCATCATAGGGAAGCGCAAATCAA
This sequence comes from Pan troglodytes, assembly GCF_028858775.2. NCBI lineage: Eukaryota > Metazoa > Chordata > Mammalia > Primates > Hominidae > Pan > Pan troglodytes. The sequence goes on from NC_072405.2 coordinate 20,397,714, forward strand.
ACCAAGAATGTGATACCACACATTAGGATGGATATGATAAACAAACAGGGATTGGTGAGACTAGAGGGAAATAGGAATGCTCGAATCTGATCAGAGGGAATGTAAAACCATGAAGGAACGGGGAAAATAGTATGGCGTGTACTGGAAAAATTAGAAACAGAATGATCAGATGTTCCCGCAGTTGCCTTTGTGGGTACCTACCAAAAAGAATTAGAAGCCAGGAGTGGAAGACAGATTTGTGTACACCCATATTAATAGCAGCATTATTCACAACAGCCAAAATGTGGAAGCAACCCAAGGGTTCATGGACAGATGAATGAAAAAGCACACTGCAGTTCCTTCATACAATGGAAGACTATTCAGCCTTCAAAAGGCAGGCATTTCTGGCCGGTGCGGTGGCTCACGCCTGTAATCGCAGCGTCTTGGAAGACGGAGGTGGGCGGATCACCTGAGATCAGGAATTCAAGACCAGCCTGGCCAGCTTGGTGAAACCCTGTCTCTACTGAAAATGAAAAAAATTAGGGGAGCGTGGTGGCGTGTGCCTATAGTCCCAGCTACTAGAGAGGCTGAGGCACAAGAATCGCTGGAACCCGGGAAGCGGAGGTTGCAGTGAGCCTAGATTGTTCCACTGCACTCCAGCCTGTGCGACAGAGTGAGACTCCATGGAAACACAAAACAAAACAAAGTCAAACGAACAAACAAAAAACAACAACAAAATAAGAGACAGGCACTTCTGACGCAGGCCGCAACATGGATGAACCTTGAGGACATTATCGTCAGTGAAATAAATAAATCCCAAAAGGATAAACAGGCCCAGGCTCAGTGGCTCGCACCTGTAACCCCAGCACTTAGGGAGGTTGAGCCAGGCGGATCACTTCAGGTCAGGAGTTCGAGACCAGCCTGGCCAGTATGGTGAAAGCTCGTCTCTATTAAAAATACAAAAATTAGCTGGGCGTGATAGCGCATGCCTGTAATCCCAGCTACTTGTGAGACTGAGACACAAGAATCGCTTGAACCCACGATGTGGAGGTTGTAGTCAGCCCAGACCATGCCACTGCACTCCAGCCTGGGTGACAGAGAAAGACTCTGTCTCCAAAAAAAATAAATAAACACGGTATAATTCCACTTATCTATCAATTGTCTAAAGTGGTTAAACTCATAGAGTTGCAAACTAGAAAGGTGGCCCCCAGGTGTGGGCGAGAGAAAGGAATGGAGAGCTTGGTGAATGGGTGGAATTTCCATTTTGAAAGATAAAACTGTTCCGGAGACGATGGCGGTGATGGTTGCTAAACAATGTGAACATACTTCATGTCGTTAAACTGTAAACTGAAAAAGAGTGGAAATTGTAAATGTTTATACTGGCCGTTCTCTATGAACTAATATGTATTTATAATTTTTAATATTTATACGTGGTATATTTTCCCATAATACAAGACGGAAATTGCAGCAGTTGGATGTTTAAAAAAAAAAGAAAGAAGCGAAGAATACCCACCAGCTTTCTCCTGATTAGAGGAAGAGCCCCAAAGCTTCTATAGGCACTCACTTTTCTCTTCTTCTTCTTGCAATATTATGAGGAAATCCTTAGAGGTTGGGGAAATTGGGCGACTTTGGCTAATGAGGAGCTCTGTGCCTTGAGCCCCCCAGGCCACAGAACAGTAAATAGTAGGTCTGTGCCTCCAGCCCTGCAGTGTGAGGTTGCAGTCCTGTGGACGGCACTCCCGTCACCTTTATCAGCGGTCTGATGTCTCACCCTGTCTTCTTGCCAGCCTTGAGGATGGAGTCTGAGCCTCCATGGTGCACCACGCAGTGAGGACAGTGGACATGTTCTCTGTGGTCATGGCCCAGCAGAGGGAAAGGGCAGTTCAGTGAATGTAGGCAAAAGAAAGTGAGATCAGACACTTACTGTGTCTATGTAGAAAGGAAAGACATAAGAGACTCCATTTTGAAAAAGACCTGTACTTTCAATAATTGCTTTGCTGAGATGTTGTTAATCCATAGCTTTTCCCCAGTCACTTTGAACCAACCACTTTGACCCAACCTGAAGCTCACTGTTATGCCCAGACCGTTAGTTCCCCAAAGAAGACCACCAGAGTCCAGAGTCAAAGCCAAGCGGCAAGGATCTTTACTACAAGTTCGAACCTGGTCCCTCCATTCCACAGCATACAAGAGTGCCCTGAACAATGCGAGTGTTTGCTTTTTATAGCCTGAAAGTTACAGGGGAACAAAGGAATTCTTTTGGTTCCCGCTCTTTCAGCAGAACTTTGAACGGCTGTCCCCTTATCGGAGACTTTCCTGGTGTGTTTGTACAGGGCTCAGGAAGTTTGAGAGATATATGGCGATATGTGGTGGGATGGGAGGATGGGATGTGTTTGTACTGGGCTTGTTTGTTTTGAGCCCGGGGCTGAGGAATGTGTCCGGCTCCTTTCATTCACAAAAGCATGTGTTGTATGAAATCAATGTTTAAGGAATCTAGGGCTGTGCAGGACATGCCTTGTTAACAAGATGTTTCCAAGCAGTATACTTGGTAAAAGTCATCGCCATTCTCTAGTCTCAATAAACCAGGGGCAAGATACACTGTGGAAAGTCGCAGGGACCTCTGCCCTTGAAAGAGGCTTATTGTCCAGGGTTTCTCCCCATGTGATAGTCTGATAAGTGGCCTCATGGGATGAGAAAGACCTGACCGTCCCCAAGCCCGACCCCCGTAAAGGGTCTTTGCTGAGGTGGATTAGTCAAATAGGAAAGCCTCTTGCAATTGAGAGAGAGGAAGGCCTCTGTCTCCTGCCTGCCGCTGGGAACTGAATGTATCGATAAAAAACTCGATTGTACATTTGTTCAATTCTGAGATGGGAGAAAAACCGCCCTATGGTGAGAGGCGAGACGTGTTTACAGCAATGCTGCCTTTTTATTCTTACTCCACTGAGATGTTTGGGTGGAGAGAAACAGAAATCTGGCTTAAGTACACGTCCAGTCATAGTACCTTCCCTTGAACTTCATTATGACATAGATTCTATTGCTCACATATTCGTTGCTGACCTTCTCCTTATTATCACCCTGCCCTCCTACTACATTCCTTTTTGCTAAAATAATAAAAATATTAATCAATAAAAACTGAGGGAACTCAGAGGCCGGTGCCGGTGCAGATCCTTGGTATGCTGAGTGCCCGTCCACTGGGCTCACTGTTGTTTCTCTATACTTTGTCTCTGTGTCTTATTTCTTTTCTCAGTCTCTCATCCCACCCGACTAGAAATACCCACAGGTGTGGAGGGGCAGGCCATCCCTTCAAGTGAGTGCTGAGGGGCGGTCGGGAGCTTTGTTTGTTTCCTCGTCCTCAGGACAAACAGGAGAGTGCGGTGGGCAGATGGGAGGAGACCAATATGCAACTCTCTGCTCAGCAGACTGTGGAGTTTCTGTTCTCGGTTGTGCTGGGGGTCTCAGAAATCTTATTCAAAATTTTGCTTTCCTCCCCCACTGGTTGTCCTTTTCCTAGACATCTCACCCATGATAGCAGAGAATCAGTCCCTCTAAGCTGTTCCCTAAGAACAACAAAGAGATTATGAAGGTGATGATGAGGATAAAGAGGATGACGACAGACACCATGGCATCATGAACCCTTACTGAAGGCTTCCTGAAGGCCAGGCTCTGAGCTCTGTGCTCTATGCAGCTTGTTTCATTTCGTCTGCGTAGTCTCCACGATATTAGTGCACATTTCAGGATGATTTTACAGACTAGAAAAGGTGCAACGGATTTTCATGTAGCTTGTACCAGATCACGAAGTCAAAAAAGGCGAAGTCCAATTTGAACCAGTCAGTCTACGTCCAGACACATGGCATATGGCCAGTCCTCTCCCTGCATCCAACCTGCCCTCTCAAATCCTTGTCACTCAGGTCGATGCCCCTGCTCACTGTGCCCTTCCCTTTGGGGGTTCCTTGTAGACCACAGCTAGACCAGTGGGTGCCACAATCACTGTGTCATGTATAGAAAGAGCAGCTGAGATCACATCATGGATTCCAGAAAGAATTGGCACAGGATCATTCGGGACGCATCTCTCCCTTGCCCCTGTTCCTGGCTTTCCTTACAGCTCTCGACTTCCTCAAAGGAGTCATCAATTCGGAGTTTGGCTTCCATTCCTACTGAGGAAGCTGGAAAATATTTCAAAAATGCTCCTCCGATGTGCCTGTGGTTAAGACCTCTGAGCTCTGCTTAAAACTATTTGAAGCTGGGCGCGTGGCTCACGCCTGTAATCCCAGCACTTTGGGAGGCTTAGGCAGGTGAATCCCAAGGTCAGGAGTTCGAGACCAGCCTGGCCAACATGGCGAAACCCTGTCTTTACTAAAAATACAAAAAAAAAAAAAAAAAAAAATTGCCAGGCATGGTGGCCTATGCCTGTAATCCCAGCTACTTGGCAGGCTGAGGCAGAAGACTCCTTTAAAGCCGAGAGACAGAGGTTGCAGTGAACCGAGATCACGTCACTGCACTCCAGCCTGGGCAGCAGAGCAAGACTCTGTCACAAAAAAATAAATAAAAATTACGAAGAAAAGTTCTTGGATGGGCTTGGCAAACTTTAGCCATTAGCTCACGTACCACTTTGGAAGGGCATACCTTCAGTCACTTCACCCTTTAATCTCTTTGCTCAAGACTAAAGTTCTGAGAGGAAGTCTAATCGGCTGAGTTGTGTCCATCTGGGCAGTGCAGGAAAGGATGCAGTGGGAGGCGGCTCCAGGGACGTCTTTGGCCTCCATCATGGGGGAGCAGGCGCCTGGATTATACACCCTAAGAAATCTGGACAAAGGAAAACGAGGTTCTCTGAGGAAGGAGACATAGAGCCCAAGGAGCTAACCAAGAGACAAGTAGTCATCCTGTCTTGTCATTTTGTTTTACACATGTGTGTACATTATCTTACACTTATCACTTTGTTTTCTTTCTCTCCTTTAATTGCACCCTGTTGCCAAAAGTTAAAATAAAATGAAAGTATTGAGATAGCTCAGTAAGTGGCTTTTGGTCAATTGCCTTTTCCTATAGTGAACAGCTGCCCAAACGATTGTCTCTGTCACTGTGCAAATTTGCAACCGTTTGCAGGATCACTCCCAATCCCCCATCACAGGGCTGTGTTACAGCACAATTTAGTTCAGTGTTTTGCTCTCTGCAACAGGAAGGTTCTCATCCATTACAGGATGCAGTAAAAACAGGGGTACCATAAGCAACCACCTCTTTCCTCAACGATGTGATGAAAGGAAAAGCCAAGTAGCTCCATGTATCCAACTTAAAAATATAAAAATTACACCTGTGGGCTGCAGTTGGAGGTATGGCGGCGGCAGCTGTCACTGGGCCTAACCCGAGGTGTGGACCTGGGGACTCCCCAGAAGGGCTGGATGGGGAGGCTCACGGAGCGTCGGCGGAAGGCGCACAGGATTCTAAAGCTTTACAACAGCCTCTCGGAAAGGGAGGCGGTGGGACTTCCCGCGGGGCCTTTCCCGCTGGACCCTATGGATCTGAACGGGGCGCACTTTGACCCGGAAGTTTACCTAGACAAGCTGCCTAGAGAGTGCCCTCTTGCCCAGCTGATGGACAGTGAGGCGGACATGGTGCAGTAGATCCGGGCTCTAGACAGCGACATGCAAACCCTGGTCTAAGAGAACTACTATAAGTTCATCCCAGCCACAGAAATTGACAAACAGTATAAAACTGTATGAGGAATTGCAGGAAACCCAGAATTTCCCAGATAACCTTGTAAAAGATGAACAAAGTTGGAAGACTCACAAAAAATATATAATATATATACATAAATATATAAATATATACCATAAAATATAAAAAATATATAATATATATAAATATATACTATATATATTCATATATATATAAAGTTGTATTTTCGTTCTGTTGTAAATGTTTAGTAATTTCTATTCTGATTTTTCATTTAACTCATGAAAGGATATTTTTAATTTTCCAAATGTGTGCTTGTGCTTAGCTATCTTCTTGCTGTTGACTTCTAATTTTGTTGCATTATGGTCGGGAAAATGTGGTCTGGACAATGTCAATCGTATAGTGGATTTTGTTGAGACTTCTTTATGGCCTAATATGTGGCCAGTTTTTTTTTTTTGTTTGTTTTTTTTTTTTTTTTTTTTTTTTTTTTTTTTTTTTTTTTTTTTGGCAAATTTGCCACATGTGGTTAAAAGGAATGTGGATTATTTGTTTTTTTAGGAGAGTTTTTATTTTTCAATAGATAATGTTCTCAGTGTAATTAAAATCTAGCTTCAATTAACAATATGCTAGATCTCTCAAACCTTAGGATGTTAGTCAGTGTAACAATAGACTGCTGCTGAGACGAATAAACCCTGAACTCTCAGTGGGTTGGCACCCATAGCATAGTCTGGTGCAGGGCAGGGGTTCTCCTTGGGGGCGCTTGTCCAACAGTGATTCAGAGATTCTGGAGGTTTCCATCTATTAATTCTGCCATCTCAGAGTTTTTCACTTGTAGCCATATGGATAGGGAGAGAGCGAACATAGCTCACACTTGCCTTTGATAACCTTGGCCCAGAAGTGATTTCTTACATTCCTATTGGTGGAAATGCAGTCACATAGTTCCAAACTAACTGCAAGTGAGGCTGGGAAATGTAATCTTTCTGCATGTCCAGGAAGTGGAATGGTGTGAACACAGCATTGTCTTTGACACACTAAGCATGTGCTGAAGAGTTCTTATTCTCATAGGAGGTTTGTCTGTCCTGTGTAACTTTCTCAGCTTTTGCTTAGATAGTTTCAGGCAATGTTGTTTGGTACATTCAGCTTGATGATTATTATGTCCTCTTGGCAAAGTAGTCAAGATTCCCATCAGTTTGAATGAAAGTGTTTTACAGATAGGTCAGGGAATGTTAATACTTTAAAAGGCCCTTCTATTCCTACACTGTACAGATAAGAACAACAGAGTCCTAGAGAGAGGAGGTCAGGGGTCTCACTCATGAGTGGCAGAATTGAAACCAACATGGCAGTAACTTTGCCTTTCCCCCATCATGTTGTTCTCCCTCTATCTTCACTCTGCTGATTTCTTCACTTGCTCCATACAGACCTCCCAGTGCCAACTGTATAAGTGTGTCCGGAATTGGTGGGTTCTTCATCTCACTGACTTCAAGAATGAAGCCACAGACCCTCCTGGTGAGTGTTACAGTTCTTAAAGGTGGCGTGTCCGGAGTTTGTTCCTTCTGATGTTCGCATGTGTTCGAAGTTTCTTCCTTCTGGTGGGGTTCGTGGTCTCGCTGGCTCAGGAGTGAAGCTGCAGACCTTCTCAGTGAGTGTTACAGCTCATAAAGGCAGTGTGGACCCAAAGAGTGAGCAGCAACCAGATTTATTGCAAAGAGCAAAAGAACAAAGCTTCCACAGTGTGGAAGGGGACCCCAGCGGGTTGCCACTACTGGCTCTGGCAGCTTGTTTTTATTCTCTTACTTGGCCCCACCCACATCCTACTGATTGGTCCATTTTACAGAGAGCCTGAGTGGTCTGTTTTGACAGAGTGCTGATTGGTGCGTTTACAATCCCTGAGCTAGACACAAAGACACCCCACGTCCCCACTAGATTAGCTAGATACAGAGTGTCCACACAAAGGTTCTCCAAGTCCCCACCCTAGTAGCTAGATACAGAGTGTCGATTGGTGCATTCACAAATCCTGAGCTAGACACAGGGTGCTGATTGGTGTGTTTACAAACCTTGAGCTAGATACAGAGTGCCGATTGGTGTATTTACAATCCCTTAGCTAGACATAAAGGTTCTACAAGTCCCCACCAGACTCAGGAGCCCAGCTGGCTTCACCCAGCGGATCACACACAGGAGCCGCAGGTGGAGCTGCCTGCCAGTCCCTCTCCGTGCGCCCACACACTTCAGCCCTTGGGTGGTCGATGGGACTGGGCGCCGTGGAGCAGGGGGCGGTGCACGTCGGGGAGGCTCGTGCTGCACAGGAGTCCACGGAGGGGGGTGGCTAAGGAATGGTGGGCTGCAGGTCTTGAGCCCTGCCCCATGGGGAGGCAGCTAAGGCCCGTCGAGAAGTCGAGCACAGCAGCTGCTGGCCCAGGTGCTAAGCCCCTCACTGCCTGGGCCGGCAAGGCCGGCCAGCAGCTCCTAGTGCAGGGCCGCCAACCCCATGCCCACCTGGAACTTCAGCCGACAGGCAAGCAGCATGCATAGCCCCAGTTCTGGCTCACGCCTCTCCCTCCACACCTCCCTGCAACCTGAGGGAGCCAGCTCCAACCTTGGCCAGCCAAGACAGGGGCTCCCACCGTACAGCCGCGGGCTGAAGGGCTCCTCAAGTGCCGCCAAAGTGGGAGCCCAGGCGGAGGAGGCACTGAGAGCGAGCGAGGGCTGTGAAGGCTGCCACCATGCTGTCACCTCTCATAAGGAGTGATTAATCTGAGCTTCTCCAGAAAGTCCATTCCTGGTAGGCACTGGGAATAAGAAATCTCAGAGTATAAAAAAAAAATCAAGTGGTAGCATTTTTGTGAATGACTCCAAAATTAGATCCTTTATCTTTTTTTTTCATGAAGCACAGTTGCCCAAAACACGCTTAGCCTGAGATGAAGCACATATTAGAGAAAGGTTCTCTCTATAGCATTATGTATTACTCGAGTGAGCATTAAAAAGAGGAGACGGGACGTGCTCTCTCTAGCTATTATTACCTCCACTATAGAGTTGACATACACAAGCCCATCATTCCATTATGTTTTATTCAACAAAATAACTTTAATGTTGAAGCTTAAATTGAATTCTTTAAAACATCTTTGTCTCCAGTATAATGTACCCCAAGTGTCTCCTTGGTGCCTGAATTTTCTCCAGAATTATAGTGCTGAAGCTATGGAAATGGTGAAATTATATGCAATCTGCAAAACAATGTGGCTATAAAGTGTTAATTGGCCTTCCACATAATTAAAGGAACATTTCCTCATCAGAGCTGTTCCATCAGAGACCCAAAGGCTATCCTTGTACAAATCACCCACTTAGGAAAAGCTTTATTCCCAGTAGCCTCTAAAAATCTGGTTATGCAAACAGATTTGCTTATTCAGTAACATTAATGGCTTCTCATAGTTAAAAAGTCATCAATGTGTTTGACCTAAAATCTGTTTCCTCCGTGACCAAGTACCATTTTTATTTTGACAGTTAGGAGCCTTTTGACTCTTTCACAGCTGGCATGAAGGCACAGGGAGGGAAATCTCAAAAACCAACAACCTGTGTATTCCCAGACTGTTAATCAATAGAAAATCACTTCAACTGGATTAGGGTCTTGTACCTGGCAGAAAGGCTCTTATGGACATTGGAATTGGATTTTTACACTTGATATGATACCTCCTTGAGTCAGATCAGATTCGTGTTTGATAGACTCTTGACAAAAAATTGCTCCAGGATCTGTGCGGTGGCTAAAGCCTTTTTGTTGTTGTTGTTGTTTTAAAAGCAGCATTAAATGTTTTCATGAAGACTTTCCCAGCAGTGATTTTATTGGGAATATGGTCTTTAGCTCTGGTCCTGAATAACTCACACTGAGGAAACATCTAACAAGTGATTTATTGGAAGATGTCTGATGGATGGTTGGTTTTAATAACAAATCTCTTCCCTTTTTCTGTCCCCTGTGTTCTGTTCTCATTTATCTACACATTATTCTGGGAGGATTCACCTATTCCCAAAGTCCTTTCCTCTTTATTTCCATTCCAGAGCTCTCTGTATAACTCCAGGCTGATGAATCCAACGGCCCAGTTGTTATCTCCACTTGGCTGTCTTTCTTGCATTGACCTCATCTTACCTTGCCTCTCCTGATTTCCTCATCTGCCTGGGCTCACCACGTCAGATTCACACCACCATCCACCCAGCTTCCTAAACACCTGGGCCTCCTCCTTCATTCCTCCCTCTTTCTCAGTCAAGTTAGTCTACTGTCTCCTCTCCATCCTCACTGCCACAGCCTTGGTCCAGCCAACCATCTTGTCTCACTTGGTGTATTGCAGCCCCCTACCTGGTCTACTCACCTCCCACTCTCCTCCAGCCAGACTGCTCTTTTTATAGCACAAAGTGGATCATTACTCCCCTGCTTAAAAACATCTACTGTCTCCCTTTGTCTACAGGATAAACACGACAAAGAGCCTTTAAGATTTGGCTCCAACTTACCTCTATATTGGTCACTTTTTATAATTATATGATCATCTCTCAGCTCCTCACCCTCTCACGTCTCGATTTTTGCACATGCTCTTCCCTCTGCTGGGAATGATCTTCCACACCTCTCCTATCAACCTGGCTAGTTCCTACCATTTTCTAGTCTTCAACTGAGGAGTCCTGTGGTGGAGAAGGATTTCTCACCACCTGATAGAGATTGCATGCCCACCCACCTCCGGGCTTTTATTTATTTATTTGTTTATTTTGACGGAGTCTCGCTCTGACCATGCAGGCTGGAGTGCAGTGGCGCGATCTTGGCTCACTGCAATCTCCGCCTCCAGGGTTCAAGCAATTCTCCCACCTCAGCCTTCTGAGTATCTGGAATTACAGGTGCCCCCCACCACATCTGGCTAATTTTTTTGTATTTTTAGTAAAGACAGGATTTCACCATGTTGGCCAGGCTGTTTTCGAACTCCTGGCCTCAAGTGATCCACCCACCTTGGCCTCCCGAAGTGCTGGGATTACAGGCAAGAACAACTGCACCTGGCCAATCGGGTGCCCCTTCTATTTGCTCCCATTGCCCCAGGCTTACTGTCACCATAACTCTTACCATTCTGAGTTGAAAATGCTTTTTTTTTTTTGCTTTTTATTTCTCTCATTAAATGCAAAGCTCATTGAAAAGAGGACAGTGGTTGTTCACTGTTGTACTCCTAACCTTTGACTCAGTGTCCTGAGGTTGGCTCTACAGCTGTGCACACATGTTCAGACATTGGAGCACATCTTGTCTGGCACCTCTTTTGAGGTGGCTTAGAGAAAAGTCAGTAGGTACTTCCCCAAGGATAAAATAGAAGCTTCACCTAAACCCGTTCTTCATCTTCAGCCTGCAATAGAATCCTCTGAGAGCCCGTTAAAATACAGTCTCCTAGAGCCCACTCTTCAAGAGTCGGTGAGTTGCTTCATCATCAAAATATATACAGAATTCAGCCAGTCTTCAGCGCGAGCCTGGTCTGAGCCTCTGTGGACTCCTACCTGCAGAATGTCCCTGCTGGTCTCCTTGCTTCTGCTCTTACCTTCTTATTACCCATTCAAGTAGCCAGGGTGATCCTTTTTTAAAAAATTTTTAAATTAGTTTGACATGAAGTCTCACTCTGTTGCCCAGGCTGGAGTGCAGTGGTGCTATCTCAGCTTGCTGCACCTCTACCTCCTGGGCTCAAGCCATCCTCCTGCCTCAGCCTCTTGGGTAACTGGGGCCACAGACATCCACCACCACACCTGGCTAATTTTTGTATTTTTTGTAAACACACGGTCTTGCTATGTTGCCCAGGCTAGTCTTGAACTTCTGTGTGCACCCACCTCAGCCTCCTGCATTTTTAGGAGGCCTCTCTTGTAGGGATTTTGATGCAGAGGCCTGGGTTCCTCATGTCTCCTCCCCTTTCTCTCTGTCTTTCTGTGTCTCTCTCTCTGTCTCTGTCTCTCTCTCTCTCTCTCTCTTTGCCTTATAGCTGCCCTGGGGACTAGACTCTGCCTTAGGCATCCGTCTGACTCCTGTTCGCTTTTACACTGAGGCTGCTTTAAGTTGCACCTTGATGTGAAGCCTTGGGCTTCTGTTCGTAATCCTTGCTTTTGTTGGAAGGGCCGTGCAGCTTCTTGACAAATTGCAAAGGTGCCGACGAGTTTCCAAGTCCCCAAGAACCAAACCAGATGACAAAAAAAGATGCAGCCCACAGCTGGGGAGACAGATTTCATGTCCACACAGAGACTCCAAGATGCTGAACTGAAATCCACCCCGAAACCTGTTTTCTCTCTCATTTAAGTTCAATGTCACCTGGGGGCTTGCAGGGCAGGGCTGGTGACCATTCACAGGGGAAAGATGCTTAGAAATGGCAACTGAGAATGGTGTGGTGGTTGACAGATGGCACGTCAGAGCATAGATTAACACGGAAAGAGAAACTCACCCCTTTGGGGGAGTGTGTGAGGCTGGCAGCCACACAGAGGGCTTTTTCTGCGAGCTCTTGCATAGATGTAAACAGCCAGGAGGTTTTGCTTTCTGAGCCTGAGTGGAAGCATGTTCCTCCCTGCACATTGCCGCTCTGCAGCAAGTGTTTATTCCTGTTGCATTGATTAAAAGTGCTTACCAGGCCGGGCGCGGTGGCTCAAGCCTGTAATCCCAGCACTTTGGGAGGCCGAGGCAGGCAGATCACAAAATCAGGAGATTGAGACCATCCTGGCTAACACGGTGAAACCCCGTCTCTATGAAAAATACAAAAAATTAGCCGGGCATGGTGGCGGGCGCCTGTAGTCCCAGCTACTTGGGAGGCTGAGGCAGGAGAATGGCATGAACCCAGGAGTCGGGGCTTGCAGTGATCCAAGATTGTGCCACTGCACTCCAGCCTGGATGACAGAGCAAGACTCCGTCTCAAAAAAACAAAGTGCTTACCGAAGTGGTTTGAGGGCAGTGGTGACAGTGTGAGTTATGGCTCTGTCGGCTGCCAGTGGAGCCAGCCGCTCTGCACAGCCATGCAAGGGTGTTTTGAAAAGTGGCTCAGCCGGCCAGGAGTGACTGGGTGTAACTATTGCTGCCACAACATCTCGTAGCCTGATTGGGGCCGTGTTTGCACAACCCCTAAACCACTACACTTGTTCAGGCTTAAAAATAAGCTTACTTTTTTTTGTTTGTTTTGTTTTGTTTTATGACATAGAGTCTTATTCTGTCACCAGGTTGGAATGCAGTGGCATGATCTCTGCCCACTGCAACCTCTGCCTCCTGCGTTCAAGTGATTCTCCTGCCTCAGGCTCCCGAGTAGCTGGAACTACAGGCGTGTGCTATCATGGCCAGCTAATTTTTGAATTTTTAGTACAGACGGGGCTTCACCATGTTGGCCAGGATGGTGCGATCTCTTGACCTCGTGATCCGCCCGCCTTGGCTTCCCAAAGTTCTAGGATTACAGGCGTGAGCCACCGTGCCTGGTCAAACATAAACTTACTTTCTTACCTCTTCTGCTGAATTCTATTTGCTTATTTTCTCAATTTCTGCTGAACTCTATTTTGCTTCTTTTTCCTGGATAAAGCTCTTCTTTATCCAGGGGGGTGGATCTGAGGAAATCCTTGACAGGACCAATTTACATGACTGTTTGGAGGACTCTGGCTAGCCCCAGGAGGTGTTTTCATTTTAAATTGGTTAGTAGTGTCAGAATGTTTCATGAGTAAGAGCACAGCCTATAAGTTGGATACCATGAATTTAAATCTCAACATGGCCATTTTGTATATAACCAGAGGATGGATTTGGGGACCCAATGGATCTACCATGACATGAACTTGCACCAACATTCACCCGACCTCCAAAATGCCTATTCTGACTGGTAGATCCCAGTATCGCCCTAGTGCCAGTTCAGAGCCTGTGTCCAGTGATCCTGCACAGGTCTCATTAGTTCCTTTTCTCCTCTTCAGTCATCCTGGTAAAAGGCTGTGTATTCCCTTGGGGGCAGGCTAGGAGAAAGATTGACAGTGTACATTTTTGGCAGTGGAGCAGAGTCCTTTCTGGAGGTGACCTGGCTTCCCATTCAGACGAAGGTCTCCGGGTCTGTGAACTGGTTTATGTCTGGGAATTGACGGGGGACTGTGACTCTGTTTTTATGATTCAGATTAGACTTCTGCTCACCTGACCTAGAACTCTTCTGCAAACACAGATCCAGTAAAAATGTGCAGGCTTCTTATCTATTTCACTTCTAGGAAAGCCAAGACCAGCTGGCACCATAGGTCTCTGCGAGTCAGGCTATTCTGGTTGCAGCTTTGACTCTGCTGTCTTTTATGGTAACTGCATCCACCTTACCTTTGGGGATTGAGTGCTCTGATCACTTGGCCCCAGCCCCTGTAGTGTGCCTATGTCACTTACCCTCTTTATACCTCAGTTTCCTCCTCCATAAAATGGGCATCCTCATTGCACCCACCCCCAGGGCTGCTGTGAGGTATAGATAGATTAGCATATGGAAAGTAATAGAAGAGGGTCTCAAAGCCCATGTGTCGTTATCAGAATTAGTTTGTGACAGGGGAGAGCTGGAGGAGACAGGAAGGTGCTGAGCAGACCCACGTGCTCTCCCACCAGTATTTCCTGAGCACCTACTTTGTGCTGCCCACTGTGAGAGCTGTTAGGGTTGAAATAGGGATCACAGCAGGGTAGGGACTGCCATCAGGAGCTTAGTGAGGAGACCATTGTGCATCATGATTCCAGCGCTTGGGGTGGAAAAGCTCAGGGAGCACAGGGGCCTAGGATCCTGAACAGAATCATGGAAGGGACACAGCCTCCCCAGCCTCTCCTGCCTCCTCTTCCTCCCTGGCCTCCTCTGCTTCCCTGGCCTCTCCTGCCTTCCTGGCTTCCCCTTCCGCCCCGGCCTCCCCAGTCTTCCCTGTCTCTCCTGCTTTTGAGGTGGGCCAGGAGCTGCTGGTGCTCACTTAGCCTGTCCTGGACCCTGGGTGTAGCACTTCGATGTCCAAAAAATACCCCTGGGTTCAGCTCATCACACAACCAAGGAAGGAGCTCCACACTGACACTAAGGGTTCATCCTGGGCTCATTCATCAGGGCAGGCCTCCAAAATATTTCTCCACGACTCCTCCCTTTGCCCACCTGCATTGTCTCTGTGCCTCAGCCCCGGCTGGGGCCTGCAAAGATCCCCTATCTCCTCTGCCCCTGCACGGCTGGGTCCCAGGCAATCTCTCCGCCCACCACACCTCTCTCACCTTGCCCACCACGCTCCAGCCCCACAGTCCTCTTTCTGCTTCTTTCCCAGCCTCTGGGCTTTTGCACACGCTGTTCCCTCTGCCTGAACACCCTCCACTGGGCTGAGAACAACTCTCTGAGGCCTCTCTCAGCTGTTGTTTCCTTTGGAACAGCCGCTGCTGCTGTCCCTCTCCCAGCTCCAAGACCTGCTGAGCCTCCTGTCTTTTTCAGTTCCCATGCCCCCAGCACTTCTCCTTGGCCTCCTTTGGCCCAATTGATAATGTCCATTCTCAATGCCTTCTCAGCCAGCGCTGAGCCCCACTGGGTGAAGGCAATGCCTGTCATGTTCACCACAATATCCCCTCCCCCATCACCACGACTGGTCCACAGTGATGCTCAAAAAAGATCTGTTGGTAGGCCATGCGAAGGTGCATTCATGTCATCCTGCATGCGGAATTCTCCACGAGTTTTGAGCAGCCTCGGTTTTCCCACCACCTCCAAATCATGGAAGACACAGGGTAAGAGCAAAGACAAGGTGGCTGTGGCTGATGTCCACCCTCTCGGGGCGTCCCTTCTCTTCTGTCCTTCTTGAGCAGGGAGACCATCGTGGTGCAATCCGGCTGCGGCGGGGAGGACGTGCAGGGCCTGGCCAGAGCGGGCCTGGCCACGGGCAAGGGACAGCGACCTCCTGGGTCAGCACAGGTGAGAGCAGCACAGGCCCGGGCCCGGCGTGGCGGAGGTGCGCGTGAGCGGCCAGCAGAGGGCGCCAGAGAGCCATGAGCGGCCCACAGAAGAGCCCGCGCCGGCCCCGGTGCCCAGCTCCGCGCCGCGCGGACCCACCGAGCCCGCGCTCAGACGCCCCAGCTCCGCCGAGAGGCCTCTTGCGCCGGGTCCTTCTTCTTCCCCAAGTGCAGGCAGAGCCCCCGGAGTCATGGCCAGCCCTTCCGGCAGCTCCGAAGCCACTGGCAAGTCCCGAGGCAGGGATGGCCTGCCCAGGAGGGAGGAGGACGACGTCCCTCCCGAAGAGAAGAGGCTGCGGCTGTTGCTGGAGGGGGGAAGCGCACAGCCCCAGGACTGCGAGGACGGGGAGGACGCGCCGCGGCCGGGCAGGGAGGAGACCGGCACCCAGACAGGTGGCGACGGCAGAGGAGTAAGTGACGCGGGCGCTGGGGTCTGGGGGTGCCGGGGGTGCGGGGGTGCTGGCGACGCGGGTTAGGGGCGGCGGGAGGCTCCGTGGCCTGCCCCGGGTTGAAGTTGGGAGGGCGCCCTTCATTCTGAACCCATTTAGGCAGCACGGGCAGCCCTCCTCGCCGTGGGCGGCATCAGAGTCCCCCCTGCCCAGTCTTGGGGTTGCTCCCGGATGTTGTCTGGGAGGCTTGCTCATGGTGACATCCTCATCTCCCCGTGCACGTTACTGCATTCAGAGCTTGGGTCACCTGGACACTGAACTCAGATGAATTTTCTCTCAGATCCCGGGAGAAGGAGGACAGTTCTCAGGAAGGTTTTCCTGGGCCGATCACGGAAAGGATGAGAAGGGAGAGGTCCTGGTCGGGGACACAATTACGGTGGCAGTGTAACACCAGGAAACTGTATTGCGTGAAGTCCCTCTCACTCCCTCTACCTCCCTGTTTTAGGTGGACTCCGCAAAGACCAGGATACCAGAATGCAGTGGAGTGACCAAAGGTAGTGGGACCTTGGGAATGCGAGTCTGGAGCCAGGCGGCTGGGGTTTGCATCCTGGTTCTGCCCCTACTTAGCTGGCTGACATGGCACAAGCCACTTACCCTCTCTGAGCCTTATTGTCTTCAGTGGCAAAAGGATCTGTCAACAGGCCCCATTGTCTGGGGTTCTTACTGCTGAGATTAAGGGAAGCTCGTCCATAGAAGCACTTAGCATTGTGCCTGGCACATAGTGTATGGTGGATAAATGGGACTTAGGACTAAAACTCGTGCCTTGGTGTGATTTTACAGTGATGTTTTGTTCTGGGGTGCATCACAAGAGACAAGGTTCTTGGCTGGGCATGGTGGCTCAAGCCAATAATCCCAGCACTTTGAGAGGCCGAATGGGGAGGATCGCTTGAGCCCAGGAGTTTAAGACCAGCTGGGCAACATGGTGAAGCCTCATATCTACCAAAAAAAAAAAAAAAAAAAAAAAAAAAAAAGCCAGGTATGGTGGTGTGTGCCTGTAGTCCCAAGTACTTGGGAGGCTGAGGTGGGAGGATTGCTAGAGCCTGGAAGGTCGGGCTGCAGTGAGCTGTGATCATGCCACTGCACTCCAGCCTGGGTGATAAAGTGAGACTCTGTTTCACAGAAAAGAGAGAGAGAGAGACAGACAAACCCACAAGAGTCTTAAACCAGAATCTTCATGTTAAAATGCCTTCTGGAGGCTAAAAGGATGATATGTTGATAATGAAATATTTAAAAGGCAGAAACCCTACTGAATTGTTTGGTCCACAGAGGGAAATGGGAATCGCATGACCTGAAGGATGATGGAGGAACTGAACAGAAACCATCCTTGTTTCCTGAATCTGAACATGGCACCCTCTTTTCACAGTGTCTGTATCAGCTCAGTCCGGCGACCCCTCGAAAAGAGGGAATCTTGGTTTTCAAACTTAAAATTTGGCCCAAAGCCCACTGCTGCCCACAATGCCTGCCAGACACATTCCTCTTCCTTTTTAGTTTCTATGGGAATACTCTCTTTGAAGAACCCATGAAGCAGTGTCAGGCTGGTGTGAGGATCAGCAGTGATTTCTTTGAGGAGGAGAGCCCGTTTCTTCACTCACAGGCCATGTCTGAGTGGATCAAGAAGAACAGAGTGCCCTTTTATGAGATTTTCTCTGCGTAGACCACTAGCTTGGTAAAAATGTCAAAACCATCCTCGTTCTTTAATAGCAGATTATTTTGGACTTTTCTCTGTAAGAAGCAGCATGGGCATTCAGATGCTTTTAAGGATAAAATGTTCTTTCTCATCACCAGGCCTGGTGCTCTGGATGGCTGAGATTTTAATGTGACTTGATGTCCCTTGGAGTGGCTCCCAGGCTGTGCTCTTGTGGTTGGGTGGCAAGTGGTTGCTTTATTCAGTGCTGGCTAGAGGAGGTTTTAGCAGATAAATCGGGACCCCAGGAGCCCCTGAGTGCCAAGTTCTGCTGCAGGGCATGTGTTTATGGTGGGGAGGTGAGGCTGTGGAGGGTGGGGGGCATTGATTTCCTGCCAATATCAGAAGTTTCACAGGCTTCTTGTGTATCCAGAAACACCCACCCCATTGAGAAGACCTAGAAAACTTGGCCCTCCCCTAGCCTTTATTGACCACTTGTGAATGATCCCAGGGTGTGCCTGACCCACAGCTCCTCCTGGAGGGAGAGAAAAGTCTCTCCTAGGTATTTGGTTATCAACCTCAACCACTTGCTGAGCCTTCCCCAAGACCAGGCATCTTGGCAGAGATTTCTGGGTTTTCAGGCAGAACTGAGCATTCGAGTGTAATAACTCACTGGAGTCCCTGAAATCCCTGATGGACGCACCAGGTAAAAGCATCCAGGGTTGAAACCAGATCAGGAAGGTTATTGTCAGCCTGGGGCTCCTGTAGAGGTGCATCCACGTTACAGGGATTTTCCTTCTTGCTGAGGAGAAACCTGGGTTTCCCAGCTTTGGCACAGTCACAATACTTGGGGTGAGGCCATTCGTGGTGGTGGGGGGGCCGTCCTGTGTATTGTAGGATGGTTAGCAGCATCTGTGGTCTCCATCCTCTAGGTGCCATTCTACCCTCCCAGCTATGGCTACCCCAGATGTCTCCAGATGGTTTCAAATGCTGTGGGGCAAGGGAGTGGTATGTGAGCAAAACCACCCCAGTTGAGAGCCATTGGTCTACACTTGTGGAAATGTTTTCAGGGTGAGAGTGTCAAGCTTGGGTTCCTGCTCTACCCTTTATGAGTAATGCGGTCTTGGAAAATTAATAGTACTCCAGGGGCCTCAGTTTTCTCATCTATAAAATGGAGATAAATGAGATACACTTTGATAGGAAGTTTATATGGGATTTACCGGGATAATAAGACAGTACATGGAAAATACTGGGCATAGCATTTATTTATTTTAATTTTTTTTAAGACAGAGTCTTACTCTGTTGCCCAGGCTGGAGTGCAGTGGCATGATCTCCGCTCACTGCAACCTCCACCTCCCGGGCTCAAATGATTCTCCAGCCTCAGGCTCCCGAGTAACTGGGACTACAGGCGTGCGCCATCATGCCCATCTAGTTTTCAATTTTTAGGAGAGACGGGACTTCACCATGTTGGGCAGGATAGTCCGATCTCTTGACCTCGTGATCTGCCCGCCTCGGCCTTCCCAAGTGCTGGGATTACAGGCGTGAGCCACCATGCCTGGTCAAACATAAACTTACTTTCTTACCTCTTCTGCTGAACTCCATTTGCTTCTTTTCCCAAATGTCTTTATCCAGAAGAGCTTTTAGCAACAAAGTTACCCAATGCCCTTCCCTAGTCTCTCTTTGCAACTGGCTCTCAGCAGGGGGTGGGAGGAAATCTTTGACAGAACCAATTTACGTGACAGTTTGGAGGACTCTGGCTAGCCCCAGAAGGTGTTTGAATTTTTAAATTGGTTACTAGTGTCAGAATGTTTCATGAGTAAGAGCCCAGCCTCTATGTTGGATGCCCTGAATTTAAATCAAAACATGGCCATTTTGTATATAACCAGAGGATGGATTTGGGGACCCAATGGATCTACCATGACATGAACTTGCACCAACATTCACCCGACCTCCAAAATGCCTATTCTGACTGGTAGGCCCTAGTCTCAGCCTAGTGCCAGTTCAGAGCCTGTGTCCAGTGATCCTGCACAGGTCTCATTAGTTCCTTTTCTCCTCTTCAGTCATCCTGGTAAAAGGCTGTGTATTCCCTTGGGGGCAGGCTGGGAGACAGATTGACAGTATAAATGTTTGGCAGTGGAGCAGAGTCCATTCTGGAGGGAACCTGGCTTCCCATTCAGACAAGGGACTCCGGGTCTGTGAACTGGCTTCTGTCTTGGAATTGACGGGGGACTGTGACTCTGTTTTTATGATTGAGATTAGACTTCTGCTCACCTGACCTAGAACTCTTCTGCAAACACAGACCCAGTAAAAATGTGGCAGGCTTCTTATCTATTTCACTTCTAGGAATGCCATGATCAGCTGACACCAGAGGTCTCTGCGAGTCAGGCTATTCTGGTTGCAGCTTTGACTCTGCTGTCTTTTATGGCAACTGCATCCACCTTGCCTTTGGGGATTGAGTGCTCTGATCACTTGGCCCCAGCCCCTGTAGTGTGCCTATGTCACTTACCCTCTTTATACCTCAGTTTCCTCCTCCATAAAATGGGCATCCTCATTGCACCCACCCCCTGGGCTGCTGTGAAGTATAGATAGATTAGCATATGCAAAGTAATAGAAGAGGGTCTCAAAGCCCATGTGTCGTTATCAGAATTAGTTTGTGACAGGGGAGAGCTGGAGGAGACAGGAAGGTGCTGAGCAGACCCACGTGCTCTCCTACCAGTGTTTCCTGAGCACCTATTATGTGCTGCCCACTGTGAGAGCTGTTAGGGTTGAAATAGGGAGCACAGCAGGGTAGGGGCTGTCATCAGGAGCTTAGTGGGGAGACAATTGTGCAACATGGTTCCAGAGCTTGGGGTGGGGAAGCTCAGGGAGCACAGGGGCCTAGGATCCTGAACAGAATCATGGAAAGAACACAGCCTCCCCAGCCTCTCCTGCCTCCTCTTCCTCCCTGGCCTCCTCTGCTTCCCTGGCCTCTCCTGCCTTCCTGGCTTCCCCTTCCGCCCCGGCCTCCCCAGTCTTCCCTGTCTCTCCTGCTTTTGAGGTGGGCCAGGAGCTGCTGGTGCTCACTTAGCCTGTCTTGGACTCTGGGTGTAGCACTTCGATGTACAGAAAATACCCCTGGATTCAGCTCATCACACAGCCAAGGAAGGAGCTCCACACTGACACTAAGGGTTCATCCTGGGCTCATTCATCAGGACATGCCTCCAAAATATTTCTCCATGTCTCCTCCCTTTGCCCACCTGCGTTGTATCTGTGCCTCAGCCGCAGCTGGGGGCCTGCAAAGATCCCCTATCTCCTCTGCCCCTGCACGGCTGGGTCCCAGGCAATCTGTCCGCCCACCACGCTCCAGCCCCACAGTCCTCTTTCTGCTTTTTTCCCAGCCTCTGTGCTTTTGCACACGCTGTTCCCTCTGCCTGAACACCCTCCACTGGGCTGAGAACAACTCTCTGAGGCCTCTCTCAGCTGTTGCTTCCTTTGGAACAGCCGCTGCTGCTGTCCCTCTCCCAGCTCCAAGACCTGCTGAGCCTCCTGTCTTTTTCAGTTCCCATGCCCCCAGCACTTCTCCTTGGCCTCCTTTTGACCAATTGACAATGTCCATTCTCAATGCCTTCTCAGCCAGCGCTGAGCCCCACTGGGTGAAGGGAATGCCTGTCATGTTCACCACAATATCCCCTCCCCCATCACCACGACTGGTCCACAGTGATGCTCAGAAAAGATCTGTTGATAGGCCATGCGAAGGTGCATTCATGTCATCCTGCAGGCGGAATTCTCCACGAGTTTTGAGCAGCCTCGGTTTTCCCACCACCTCCAAACCATGGAAGACACAGGGTAAGAGCAAAGACAAGGTGGCTGTGGCCGATGTCCACCCTCTCGGGGCGTCCCTTCTCTTCTCTCCTCCTTGGGCCGGGAGACCGTCGGGGTGCAACCTTGTTGGGCCGGGGAGGAGGTGCAGGGCCTGGCCAGAGCGGACATGGACACTGGCAGGGGACCGCGACTGCTTTGTCCAGGGCAGGTGAGCGCAGCGCAGGCCAGGGCCGGGCGTGTCCGCGGTGTGCGCGAGGGGCCAGCAGAGGGTGCCAGAGAGCCACGAGCGGCCCGCGGAAGAGCCCGCTCCGGCCCCGATGCCCAGCTCCGCGCGGCGCGGACCCAACGAGCCCGCGCTCAGACGCCCCAGCTCCGCCGACAGGCCACTCGCGCCAGGTCCTTCCTCTTCCCCAGGTGCAGGCAGAGCCCCCGGAGCCATGGCCAGCCCTTCCGGCAGATCTGAAGCCACTGGCAAGCCCCGAGGCATGGATGGCGGAGGACGACGTCCCTCCCGAAGAGAAGAGGCTGCGGCTCTTGCTGGAGGGGGAAGCGCACAGCCCGAGGACTGCGAGGACGGGGAGGACACGCCGCGGCCAGGCAGGAAGGAGACCGGCCCCCAGACAGGTGGCGACGGCAGAGGAGTAAGCAACGCGGGCGCGGGGGTCCGGGGGTGCCGGGGTCGCAGGGTAGGGTCGGCGGGAGGCTCCGTGGCCGGCCCCGGGTTGAAGTTGGTAATTGAGCGGCAACTCCAGCGGGCGCGGAGTGACAGCTCGTGACGGCCTCCGAGACGCCAGCTGCCCCTTCTAGGCTGTGTGGCTTCGACTTCCTGATTCTCTGTCCAGGAGACGGGCTGGACTCTGCGGCTAGCCAAAAGGGGAGGGGGAGCCCTGCTTCCTGGGGGCCCCTAGCAGGGGAAGGGGCGGGGGTTGCGCTGAGCATCCTGTCTGGGGCATCTGTCTGGTACCCTGTCGGTGCCTCTCACCCGGCAAGGGGCCTGTGGTGGGGGTAGGGGGGAAGTCCCTGGCGCCAGGCTTGGCCAAGCCCTGCTCTGCTGGGCTGCGGGCTGGCGGCGCTCGCCCAGCTCCTCACCTGTTCCGCATCTTCCTGTTTTTCTTCCCTTTCTGGTTGGGCAGCGAGAGTTGAGAGGAGGCAGATGGCTTCCATCCCAGAAATCGCTCTCCTCTTTCCATCCCTACAGAGAGAGACAGAGAGGCAAAGTTCCTTGCATCCCCCGGGGCGCTGTCTCTGTGAGCTCCCGGTGTCCTGCACACGTGAGCCCCTGAGTCACCGGGCCTGTGTGTGTGTGGGATGGGGCTCCGTGGCCAGCCTTGCCTCCTGGGGTTCACTTTCTGCTTTCCTACGCCAACTCTTCCTGTGTGGTTTTGCTGGCCTTCCACTGAGGCGACACTTGGGTTTGGAGGGCAGATGAGGGCCCACTGGAGAGCTGTACCCCTCAGTGAGGGCTGCCACCTTGATGGTTTTTGATGGATAATGGGGTTGACCTCTTTGTTCCTTCCACATGTTTTTATGTTTGACCATTTGCTCAGCTGAGCCTGTCTTAATAATTGGATTCGTGGTTAATGAGCCCCACATAGGCGAGAGGGCGGCCTGCATTCTGAACCCATTTAGGCAGCACGGGCGGCCCTCCTCGCCGTGGGCGGCATCAGAGCCCCCCCTGCCCAGTCTTGGGGTTGCTCCCGGATGTTGTCTGGGAGGCTTGCTCATGGTGACATCCTCATCTCCCCGTGCACGTTACCGCATTCAGAGCTTGGGTCACCTGGACACTGAACTCAGGCGAATTTTCTCTGAGATCCCAGGAGAAGGAGGACAGTTCTTTGGAAGGTTTTCCGGGGCCGATGACAGAAAGGATGAGAAAGGAGAGGTCCTGGTCGGGGACACAATTACGGTGGCAGTGTAACGCCGGGAAACTTTATAGCATGAAGTCCCTTTCACTCCCTCTACCTCCTTCTTTTACGTGGACTCTGCCAAAGTCCAGGATACCAGAATACAGTGGAGTGACCAAAGGTAGTGGGACCTTGGGAATGCGAGTCTGGAGCCAGGCGGCTGGGGTTTGCATCCTGGTTCTGCCCCTCCTTAGCTGGCTGACATGGCACAAGCCACTTACCCTCTCTGAGCCTTACTGTCTTCAGTGGCAAATGGATCCGTCAACAGGCCCCATTGCCTGGGGTTGTTACTGCTGAGATTAAGGGATTCTTGTCCATAGAAGCACTTAGCGTTGTGACTGGCACATAGTGTATGGTGGATAAATGGGACTTAGGACTAACACTCATGTCTTGGTGTGTTTTTGCAGTGATGTTTTGTTCTGGGGTGCATCACAAGAGACAAGGTTCTTGGCCGGGCATGGTGGCTCAAGCCAATAATCCCAGCACTTTGAGAGGCCGAATGGGGAGGATCGCTTGAGCCCAGGAGTTTAAGACCAGCTAGGCAACATGGTGAAGCCTCATATCTACCAAAAAAAAAAAAAAAAAAAAAAAAGCCAGTTATGGTGGTGTGTGCCTGTAGTCCCAAGTACTTGGAAGGCTGAGGTGGGAGGATTGCTAGAGCCTGGAAGGTCGGGCTGCAGTGAGCTGTGGTCATGCCACTGCACTCCAACCTAGGTGACAAAGTGAGACCGTTTCAAGGAAAAGAGAGAGAGAGAGACCCACAAGAGTCTTAAACCAGAATCTTCATGTTAAAATGCTTTCTGGAGGCTAAAAGGATGATATGTTGATAATGAAATATTTAAAAGGCAGACACCCTACTGAATTTTTTGGTCCACAAAGGGAAATGGGAATCGCATGACCTGAAGGATGATGGAGGAACTGAACAGAAACGATGCTTGTTTCCTGAATCTGAATATGGCACCCTCTTTTCACGGTGCCTCTATCTGCTCAGTCCGGCGGCCCCTCGAAAAGAGGGAATCTTGGTTTTCAAACTTAAAATTTGGCCCAAAGCCCACTGCTGCCCACAATGCCCGCCAGACCCATTCCTCTTCCCTTTTAGTTTCTATGGGAATACTCCCTTTGAAGAACTCATGAAGCAGTGTCAGGCTGGTGTGAGAATCAGCAGTGATTTCTTTGAGGAGGAGAGCCCGTTTCTTCACTCACAGGCCATGTCTGAGTGGATCAAGAAGAACAGAGCGCCCTTTTATGAGATTTTGTCTGCGTAGACCATTAGCTTGGTAAAAATGTCAAAACCATCCTCGTTCTTTAATAGCAGAGTATTTTGGACTTTTCTCTGCAAGAAGCAGCATGGGCATTCAGATGCTTTTAAGGATAAAATGTTCTTTCTCATCACCAGGCCTGGTGCTCTGGATCCCTGAGGTTTTAATGTGATTGGATGTCCCTTGGAGTGGCTCCCAGGCTGTGATCTCGTGGTTGGGTGGCAAGGGGTTGCTTTATTCGGTGGTGGCTAGAGGATGTTTTAGCAGGTAAAAAGGGAACCCCAGGAGCCCGTGAGTGCCAAGTCCTGCTGCAGGGCATGTGTTTATGGTGGGGAGGCGTGGTAGTCGAGGGTGGGGGGCATTGATTTCCTCCCAATATCAGAAGTTTCACAGGCTTCTTGTGTATCCACAAACACCCACCCCATTGAGAAGGCCTAGAAAACCTGGCCCTCCCCAAGCCTTTATTGATGGCTTGTGAATGATCCCAGGGTGTGTCTGACCCATAGCTCCTGCTGGGGGGGAGAAAAAAGTCTCTCCTGGGTATTTGGTTGTAAACCTCAACCACTTGCTGAGCCTTCCCCAAGACCACGCACCTCGGCAGAGATTTCTGGGTTGTCAGGCAGAACCGAGCATTCCAGGGTAATAACTCACTGGAGTCCCTGAAATCCCTGATGGACGCACCAGGTAAAAGCATCCAGGGTTGAAACCAGATCAGGAAGGTTATTGTCAGCCTGGGGCTCCTGTAGAGGTGCATCCACATTGCAGGGATTTTCCTTCTTGCTGAGGAGAAACCTGGGTTTCTCAGCTTTGGCACAGTCACAACACTTGGGGTGAGGCCATTCGTGGTGGTGGTGGGGGGGCCGTCCTGTGTATTGTAGGATGGTTAGCAGCATCTGTGGTCTCCATCCTCTAGGTGCCATTCTACCCTCCCAGCTATGGCTACCCCAGATGTCTCCAGATGGTTTCAAATGCTGTGGGGCAAGGGAGTGGTATGTGAGCAAAACCACCCCAGTTGAGAGCCATTGGTCTACACTTGTGGAAATGTTTGAGGGTGAGAGTGTCGAGCTTGGGTTCCTGCTGTACCCTTTATGAGCAATGCGGTCTGGGAAAATTAATATTACTCCAGGGACTTCAGTTTTCTCATCTATAAAATGGAGATAAATGAGATACACTTTCATAGGAAGTTTATATGGGATTTACTGAGACAATAAGACTGTACATGGAAAATACTGGGCATAGCATTTATTTATTTTTATGTTTTTTAAGACAGAGTCTTACCTTGTTGCCCAGGCTGGAGTGCAGTGGCATGATCTCCACTCACTGCAACCTCCACCTCCTGGGCTCAAGTGATTCTCCTGCCTCAGCCTCCAGAGTAGCTGGGATTACAGTTGCCCACCACCACACCCAGCTAATTTTTGTATTTTTAGTAGAGATGGGTTTTCACCATGTTGGGCAGGCTGATCTCAAACTTCTGACTGAAGGTGATCCACCTGCCTCAGCCTCTCAAGGTGCTGAGATCACAGGTGTGAGCCACCACACTGGGCTGGGCATAGCATTGTAACACAGACAAAGCACAAAATACTTGGGCAATATCTTGTTACATTTGGCTTGTCTAGACTCCATCTTCCATCCCGTCATGCACTGGTGTGGTGCAGGCCAGAATATCACCCACCTAGACTGCAGAGTGGATTTGGGTGGCATCTTGGCTTTCTGCACAAGACTTGCCTGTTCCCCACCACATCCCCCTGGTTCTCAGGGTCCAGGATTCCGGGAGGCCGGGATGTGGGCAGACAGGTCAGGTGGCCCACCCAGTTCACTCCCACGCTGTGGACCTGCAGATCTAGCTTCCTGAGACAGGGTGTTTGGACCAACATCTGGGTTTCTGGATTTCCATGTGAGCACAGCTGGACTACACAGGCTGAAGCTCTCTCTGCGGAGATATAGATATTTCCCTGACAATGATCTTTCTAGCTGACATGAAGACATGGCCACCCGCTGGAACGTGGTGTGTCTGCAGTGGCGCTCTTGTAATTTGTGAGGCAGGCTCCTGAGGAATGCAGTGCATAAGTGGGAAATGGTAGGAAGTTCTCCTATCCCCCCCTGGCCGAAAGTGCTGCCCGCGTAGGTTGGTGGACGGTCCTTTGAGCAGGAAGAAGACACGGAGCACATTCCTGTTAGCTACGACAGAGAGGGGCAGGTTACACACTGGACATTTGAAGCCCCTGCAGTGAAGCAAGTCTTACTGTGCTGGGAGTACTTGTGGAGTGGGGGCTGTGTTGCCCTGGGCTTTAATTATTTCAGGAACATTTAACTGCAGGGCCAGCAGGCTGGATCTTGATATGTGTTTCTCAGTTGGAAAGATTTTGGACCATAGAGAAATGTCTTCTCAATTCTTTTAATTTCATTAAGGTGGTCATTTTTCTTCTTGTGGCCTCTGGAATGTGACACAGAACTCAAGGGACAGGAAGGAGATGAGTTGGAGGCTGGGGCAGGGGTCCCTGCCAGGGATGCTGGTGACTCACGTGACGGTGTTGATGTGTGGAGTCCGGTGCCTGGTTTGGGGAATGTTGGTGGGATATGTTCCAAAGGACTGACGGACCTATCAGGTACTGGAGATGAATGGTCAAGTCTGATCTCAGGGCTGACAGTGGAAGGAAGGACAGGAAGTTGGCATTGGACTCATTGGCTGAGGTTGCTGGGGACTCAGGGGGCAATGTGTGCCAGGACAGATGGGTCTGGGGCTAGGAAGGCAGGTTTGGGCTGGAGACCTGAGCTTGGGAGGCATCCCAGGTGGACAGTGGTTGAGGCTGTGGAAATGACCGCGATTGCCTGGGATGAGCTTGGAGACACACAAGATGGGGGTTTTGCTTTAAGCCTGGGGAGCCCACCTCCCAGGTTCAAGCGATTCTCCTGCCTCAGCCTCCCAAGTAGCTGGGAATGCAGGTGCGTGCCACCATGCCTGACTAACTTTTGTATTTTTAGTAGAGATGAGGTTTGGCCAGGCTGGTCTCAAACTCCTGACCTCAAGTGATCGGCCCACCTTGGCCTCCCAAAGTGCTGGATTACAGGCATGAGCCACCATGCCTGACCATTTTTAAATATTAATTTTTATGCAATATTTTCAAAACACATTTTACTGTACATTGGAAAAGTCAATCATGATTTGAAAACTTTATCAAAATCCAATCAAATATCAATTAACCATTTAATTGTGGATAAGTAAGGAGACTATTTTGACCAAAACATGTTAGAACAATTACCACTTATAGAAATAATCTGTGTTTTAATATTTTAGTTGAATTAAACAATCTTTTACATTCTGTCCAGGCGCAGTGGCTCACACCTGTAATCCCAGCACTTTGGGAGGCCGAGGCTGGAGGATCACCTAAGGTCAGGAGTTCGAGACCAGCCTGGTCAACATGGCAGAACTGTCTCTACTAAAAATACAGAAATTAGCCAGGTGTGATGGCACACACCTGTAATCCCAGCTACTTGGGAGGCTGAGGCAGGAGAATCGTTTGCACCTGGGAGACAGAGGTTGCAGTCAGCCGAGATTGCACCACTGTACTTCAGCCAGCCTGGGTGACAGAGCGAGACTCTGTTTCAAAAATAAATAAATAAATAAAAGAGAATTCTGAATTTTATTTTTAATAATTATTTTTGTAAAGAGAATGTCTTGTTTTTTGGAGTTGTTGAATTTATTGCATTGGCAAAAATTGTGTACAGAAGGGTATACAACATGATGTGATTGAAGTATGTATACATTATGAAATGGCTAAATCAAGCTAAATAACATATCACCTCCCAGACTTATTTTTTTTGTGGTGAGAACACTTAAAAAATCTACTCTCTTAGTGATTTCCAAGCGTATGATATGTTGTTATTAACTATAGGTAACATGTTGTCCCATGGACCTCCTGAACTTATTCTTCTTCTCTAAAAATGATTTTCTATGTCCTTTGGCATCTGCCCACTTCCCCACCCTGGCAACCATCATTCTACTCTGCTTCTGTGAATTCATCTTTTTTCTTTTCTTTTTCTTTCTTTCTTTCTTTTTTTTTTTTTTTTTTTTTTGAGAAAATCTCATTCTGTTGCCCAGGCTGTAGTGAAGGGGTATGATCTTGGCTCACTGCAGCCTTGACCTCCCAAGCTCCATCAATCCTCCCACCTCGGCCTCCTGAGTATCTGGGAGTACAGGCATGCACCACCACGCTCCACTAATTTTTGTAATTTTTTGTAGAGATGGGATCTTGCTATGTTATGCAGGCTGGTCTCGAACTCCTGGGCTCAAGCAATCTGCTGACCTCAGCCTCCCAAAGTGCTGGGATTATAGGCATGAGCCACCATGCCTGGCCGAGTTCAACTTTTTTCGATTTCACATATAAGTGAGATCATGTGGTATTTGTCGTTTTGTGCCTGGCTTATTTCACTTAACATAATATCCTCCAGGCTCATCCATGTTGTCTCAAATGGCAGGATTTCCTTTGTTTTGAAGCCTGAATAGTATTCCATTGTGTACATACACCACATTGTTGCTAGAAGTGTAATGGAGGCCAGTTGGGGGAGGAGGGGGAGAAGATTCACTCTAAGTCTAGATGCTCCAGCACCCACCCAGGATGTGTGCAAGGAAGTGCAGGATGCTCCTGGTCTTGCAAACTGTGGTTTGTGGGACTCCAAAGCCCCTATCCTTCCACAGCGCTTTCCGTCCTGTTATCACATTTCCTTGGAGGAGAACCCAGCCTTGGTGGAGAGCCCTGCTCTGGCTTTGTCCCTTGGCATGAGATGGCAAAGGATGGTGCTGCTGGGAGACCCTCACGTCTGCACACTGGGGGCTGCTTGCCTTCTCCATTCCTCCTTCAAGTATCTGAGTAGCTCCTGTGTGCCAGCTGCTGGTCTACAAGATGGATGGGTCCTTGGAGATCACGCTGTAGCAGAGGAGGCAGGCTGTAGCCCACACGCCACAACCAGCCCCCTGCCTGTTGACACATATAAAGTTTTATTGGAACACAGCCACACCCATTTCAGTGCATATTGTCTGTGGCTGCTTTCCTGCTACAATGGAGAGTTGAATAGTTGGGACAGAGACCTATGGTCTGCAAAGCTGAACTATTTACCATCTGGCCCTCGAGAGAAATGAAAAAATGCTGATCCTTGTACCCCGACAGTCTTAGGTTAAGAGGACTTTGTTGTACCACCCTGACGTCCCAGGCGGCCATGAGTCCAGCCATCCTTGAAATGTACACAGGTCTGGGCTAGGGTTGCAGCAGGTGAGTCCCAATTTTGCAGGTCTTTGGTATCAGGGGCACAACCCAGGATTTTGAGTGGGGTTTCCTCACCACTGTGGCTGGGCACTGGGCTAGTGTGCTTTCTGATTTTTGTACGGGGAAGAGAAAGGAGGGAGGAAATGGCAACCTGTTGCCCTGTTCTAACATTTTCCTAAGATGGGTCTTCAGGCAAGGGCTTGGGATCTCACCTTGCACAGCTTACAAAACCCAGTGAGGCCGGCTGTCTTGGCGCTGCCACTCTGAGGGATGGAGACCCTAAATGACTAGGAAGGGAGATAAAAGAATGGTTTCTGCAAGCTCAAGAAGTGGCGTTATTGAAATTAACATTTCCCCCAAGTTTTACAATGTCTAGGCATGCATATTTAAGTGTCTGCCTCAAAAGCTCTTGCTAATAACAAGATGGTGCATTTAATTTCCTTTTTTTGTTCTCTGAGCAACATGCAGCTTCCTGCACAGCCCTCCTTGCAGGCAACTACACTGAGGTGACAGTCCTCCTGACTGCCAGCACAGATCCCCAGGGCCTCTGAGGGCCCCGTATTCTGTGGGCAGCCTTTTCCCCTTCTATTTGGCCGCAGCTGGAAGGGGGCAGGTTACCCACAGCCCAGCACAGGGCTCCTGCCTTGGCTTCTCTAAGAAGTCTGGCACCCTCTGACCCTCTAGACCTCACCAGCTGAGGATCAGAGCCCCGCGGCAGAAGCCAGGGCCAGGGGGCATTGGGGGGTGGTTTGAGAGTGCAGCTCTGTAGGGGGGCAGGACGGGCCCAGGAAAAGCTGCTCAGTGGAGACTGCAAAGAGATGGCAGAGTTAGAACAAGAGGGCTGGGCATGGTGGCTCACACCTGTAATCCCAGCACTTTGGGAGGCCGAGGTAGGGGGATAACCTGAGGCCACGAGCTTGAGACTAGCCTGGCCAACATGGTGAAAACCTGTCTGTACTAAAAATACAATAATTAGCTGGACGTGGTGACACCTATAATCCCAGCTACTTGGGAAGCTGAGCCACGAGAATTGCTTGAACCCAGAAGATGGAGGTTGCAGTGGGCTGAGATTGTGCCACTGCACTCCAGCCTGGGCAGCAGAGCAAGATTCCGTCTCAAAAAAAAAAAAAAAAAAAAAAGTCAGGACAGGAGGAGGGAAGAGAAGGGAGCTGTGGGGCAGCAGCCAGGACCTTAAAGGCACAGAAGAGGAAGCTTGGATTTCCAATTCCAAAGGACATGAAGTCACACACCTTTATTTAACCTGCTCCAGGTGAGGCTGGGCTTTGTGTATTTTCCTTGTTTTCATTTTCCTTGTGTTCAGGCTGTTGTAGAAACAGGTACACGGGCCCAGTGTGGCGCCCTGTTCTAGTTGCCTTCAGGAAGCATGGGGTGCCCTGGTTTCCTTGGCTTCGTGTCCCCCTTTCCTCCTGCCACCCCTGACTCTGCACCCTACTTTGTCCCTCAGACCATCCTCCTGGAGGGGCCTCGCCAGGGCCTGTGTCCTTGCTAGTCTTTGGGGAGGAAGACTCTGGCTTGAAAGCCTGTCGGCTTAAGTTGCAAGGTGTAGGTGCCTGGGAGGGGATGGGCACGGCCCTCTTGACTGATCCATTCATGTTTTTCTTTTTTGACTCTGTTCTATGTTGTCCTGATGGAGGGGTAAGCCCCTGCCTTCTGCCTTTCCTGCCTTGGACTCTTGCAATTGGGCCAGATGAGAGGGTCCATGTGGTCTGAGAATTCAAGCAATGCAGGCCAGGCATGGTGGCTCACACCTGTAATCCCAGCACTTTTGGAGGCCAAGGCGGGCGGGCCAGGAATTCGAGACCAGCTTGGCCAACATAGTGAAACCGTCTCTACAAAAAATACAAAAGTTAGCTGGGCTTGGTGGTGCATGCCTGTAATCCTAGTTATTTGGGAGGCTGAGGCAAGAGAATCACTGGAACCCAGAAGAAGCAGGTTGCAGTGAGGAGCAGGTTGCAGTGAGGAGGAGGTTGCAGTGAGCCGAGATTGTGTCCTTGGACTCCAGCCTGGGTGATAGAGCGAGACTATGTCTCCAAAAAAAAAAAAAAAAAAAAAAATATATATATATATATATATATATATATATATATATATATATATGTGTGTATATATATGTGTATATACATATATATGTATATATATGTATATATACATATACGTGTGTGTATATATATGTATATATGCATATATATGTGTGTGTATATATATATATGTATATATACATATATATATATATAAAACAAAAAACAAAACTTCCTCTTGATTTGCTTTTCTTGATCTTGTGTCTCAGAGGTAACACCGGGAAGGGTTAGGGTATACCTCTCCACACCTTTTTCTTTGATTTCTTTTTGTTTTTTATTCTAAGTTCTGAGATACACGTGCAGAATGTGCAGGTTTGTTACACAGGTGTACCTGTGCCATGGTGGTTTACTGCACCTACTAACCCATCGTCTAGGTTTTAAGCCCCGCATGCATTAGGTATTTGTCCTAACGCTCTCCCTCCCCTTGTCCCCCACCCCCGACAGGCCCCGGTGTATGATGCTCCCCTCACTGTGTCCGTGTGTTCTCATTGTACAGCTCCTGCTTATAAGTGAGAACACGCAGAGTTTGGTTTTCTGTTCCCGTCCACACCTTTTTCCGCTGTGCACGCAAGCACATGTATTTGCACATAAGTGTTTATCGTAACCTTTTTAAAAAATGAAAATGGAATAATGCTATATTTATTCTTTGGAGAAGCCTGCTTTTCAGG
Organism: Pan troglodytes; assembly: GCF_028858775.2. Taxonomy (NCBI): domain Eukaryota; kingdom Metazoa; phylum Chordata; class Mammalia; order Primates; family Hominidae; genus Pan; species Pan troglodytes. The sequence continues at coordinate 20,430,353 of NC_072405.2, forward strand.
CAGCATGTCTTTGACATTGTCTCACGTTGGAACCTGGGTACCACCTTCTTCTCCCAGCAGTTATTCTGACGTGTGGATGCACCATGCTTCGTTTAACCAGCCCTGCACTGATACGTCTTTGGGTGGTTTCTGCCTTTTCCCAGTCACAGATGGTGTTCTGATGAATTTCCTTGCACACATCACTTGGTGCTGTGTGCCTGCATTTCTGTGAGATGTTCCTGGAGGTGGGCTGTCTAGGTCAGAGGGGGATCTGTGCTTGATTTGCATCCTGTGCAAAATTCCATCCAGTCATCCAGCTCCCCAAGGGCTCACATGGTACTGTCCTCTGTAGACATCATCTTCTGCAGATGATGGCACGACCGCCCCTCTTTCTTTTACTCACACCAGTCTGCACCCTGGTGTCCTGGGGGGGGGTCCAGCCCCTACCAGCTTGTCTGCCCCCACACCACAGTGCCCCCAGCCCCTGCTAACAGGGACTCTGGCTTCTGAGCTCTGGCATACTGCTTCACTCTGGAGAAGTGTGCTTTCTCAAACATTCCTGGCAATGTTACTGCAAATCGTGAGGCCTGCGTTTGCCTTCTTCAGGCCTCAGTTTTCTCATAAGTAAAATGGGGATAATGTGATGCTACTGTCTGCAACCTAGAGCTGCCATGAGGGTTCAGTGAGATCACTGTTGAGAGCACGTTCACAGCGCCGGCCTTGTGCGCAGTCAGCACGTGTGGGGCAGGGCTGTTGCTGATACGTGGTTGACTGTCATTGCTAGACTGTGGCTTTACCAGGGGCATTGTCTTTAGTGCCGAGCCCAGAGCCACCCCTAGTACCTGCTGTGTTTATAGAGTGATTGAGTGTCAGGGTCAGAGACTGGGGCAATGGCAGCAGAAACAGAGGAAAGAAGTGGGGCTTCTAATATTTCCTGCACCAGTGGTCCTTGAGATGAAGCCTTCTTGCCAAGGTCTGGGGCTGTGCTGTGTGTTCTAGGCCCGAGACTGGAAGCTAGGCCTGGCTACATTCCTAGCTGAGCTGGGGAAGTGCAGATCAGCATCCTGCTTCATTAGGACACCTCCAAGCCCAGCTTAGACGTGGATGCCAGGTGACCCCTGTTTACTCTGAGCCCAGACAGAGGACAGGGAAGTGTTCAAGGGTGGGGACCCTCATCACAGCCCTTGAGTCTGTAAGGCATATGGGTTTGTGCACGCGTGTGAGCACGGCCGTGGCTTCTCTGTGAGTTTCAAGCTCGAGGTTGTTTTTATGCAGGGTTAGGCTTGCCAGGTAAAATATAGGAGGTCCAATTAAACTTGAATTTCTCATTAACCTTTTTTTTTTTTTTTTTTGGTGCAAATATATCCCATGCAATATTTGGGACCTGCTTACCCCAAAAAATGATTTGTTGTTTATCTGAAATTCAAGCTAAACTGGCATCCTGTCTTTTCACTTGCTACGTATGAGAGTTCCGTGTGGGGGTTATCAGTGTGCATTTGTGAGTTCCCATGTGAAGGACTCTCTCCAAGTGTCTGTAGGTGCCAGGATGGAGATGGACAGAGAAGGTCCTCTTGGGCTGCTTTAGTGGCACCTAGATGCTGTGGGGTTGGACACTTCAGCCCCAGGGACCTGGGCAGCACTGTCCAGCACGTGCCTGCTCCTGTCTTCTCCATGGGGGCTGACTTCCCTGCCATCTCTCTCCAAATACGGTGGCAAGAGCTATCCCATCCGCCCCCATCTGGAGCTCGGTGTCCCAGCCAGACAAGAGGGCAAACAGTGTGCAGAGGGTTGCAGAGCTTTCCCCAGCTCCTTCTGCAAGGGGCCTGCAGATGAAAGGGAAGCCCTCATCCTCACCGCCTCCCCCTCCCAGAAAACCCAGGCAACAGCCACCTCTGAATGCTGCTTTAGAAGCTTCTCCCTCCTGGTGATTAAACCACCCCAAACAATAAAGCACTGCATTTCCACCATAGGCTTGTTCACATGCACGCAGCCAGTTGTCTTGGATCCATCCGTGTGCCTGATTCATCAGGGTGAGGGGTTCTCCTCTGAGGTGCTTGCAAAGAGCTGCTTAATTTTCATGTGAAAGACTCTCTGTAGAAACCAGGCCCAGCTTTGGAAGAAAGCCCTTTCTCCCCCTTTAGCAAATTCGGTGTCATTTTTTTTTTTTTCTTTTTTGAGACGGAGTTTCACTTTTGTTGCCCAGGCTGGTGTGCAGTGGTGAAATCTCAGTTCACTGCAGTCTCTGCCTCCTGGTTCAAGCGATTCTCCTGCCTCAGCCTCCTGAGTAGCTGGGACTACAGGCACCCACAACCACACCCAGCTAATTTTTTTTTGTATTTTTAGTAGAGAGGGAGTTTCACGATGTTGGCCAGGTTGGTCTTGAACTCCTGACCTCAGGTGATCCACCTCGGCCTCCCAAAGTGCTGGGATTACAGGCATGAGCCACCACGCCTGGCTGGAATTCTGTGTCATTCTGGATACTTATCATGACTTCAAGCATCCAGGACTCTGTGCTGGGTATGCTGAGCCTGAGGGTGTATGTGTGTCCAGCTGGCTTGGAGGTTGTCTACAGGCAGGTTGAACTTGGCCTCTGAGTGCATGGCAGCCTCATGTGGGAAATACCACCAAGGAGCCTCATGGTGTGCTTTTAGGAGATAGTTTCTATTTAGTCATTGCTGAATCTGTTACAGACAGGGTCTCGATTTCTTGCAAGTCCTGTATGAGGTCGGTGCTGTGATTATCCACATTTTCACTTGCTCTCTCTGGCTTCTTTCAGGCTCTTGCACTTCCTTTGTTCTTTTCCTGCCACAGGGTCTTTGCACATCCTGCTCTTTCTGCCTGGAAAAATTTTCCCTCTCCCTGCTTCTTCACCTGCTCACGGTCTCATCTGACAGTGGAGTCACTACATCCTCAGGGATGTCTGGCCACACTGACTCAGTCACAGCAACCCCCTGTTATCTGCTTTCATGACACCAGGTGCCTCTCTGTGGTAGACACTAGCTCAGCTACGGCTTCCTATTTCTGTGCGTGTCATCCTTCCCCTTCAAGACTGTGGTCACCATAAGGGCCAGGGCCATGCCTGTTCTGATTCTCATTTGTGTCTCTGGTGTTAAGTATATGCTCACCTAGAAATTGATTAATGAATGACAACATACCCATTTTACAGATGAGAAAGTTGAGGTTCGGGAACATTATGTAACTTGCTCGGTATTAGATAGGGATGGTTTGTAGCCATCTGGCCGGTCGCTGGGTGCACACTCTTAACCACTTCACTATGGTTCTTCTCTCATGGTAGTTCTCCAACAGCAGGAGTGAGAGACAACTTTAGGACAGGTGTAACCAGAATCCCAGGGGTTATCCTAGAAGGTGGTGTCAGGAACATACTTGCCTATGGGCCTTCTTACTGTATTGCATAAAATACCCAGTTTTTCTGACTCACCCTTAGTAAACACCTTAGCAATATTTGAAGCACAGTTGTCAGTAGGAAAGGGTGGATGTTTATACTTTTTTAAAAAGGAGTCTATATCATATTTATCTTGTGGTCTGCCATGCTCCCCGCTCTTCTTCAGCTTCAGTTATGCAAAATTCACACTTGTTCTCTTGACTGCCTCTCTCTTACCTGTTCAGTTTCTTTTCTGTGTTCGAGATTGCTTAGAATTTTTCCCCGTTACTACAGCCTGCTTCCCAACTGCATCCCCCACGCAGCTTGTTCTGGATTTTGTCAACAACAGTTCCAGCGTTTAGTGAGGGCTGGATTGAAGGAAAGCCTTGGAAAAGGCTGTGTGATGAAAGTTGAAGACACTTAATGGGCAGGCAGTCATCAGGGTTAATTCAAAGGCTGGAAGAAGGGCTGACCTGGAGGACTGGAAATGTCTTTGAGCTGAAGGTCATGTGCAGGTGGAATGAAGAGGGTGAGCCTTTTGGGGTGAACTGCAAGTATTTGATAATATCCCTGTCCCCATTGTTGGGGAAGTCTTGATAAGCATCCTTAATGTGATGGAGGGATTAAGGAACCCCTGGTTCTACCTGCCCAGCATGGCAGTAATATGACACAGCCAAGTTACTGATTTTTGGTTGCCCAGCTGTCATCAGCTCAACATCTTCTGTTAGTTATAGCTGCAATTTCCATTAGTTATCAATGCCAGTTTTGACTTTCCTAGTCAATAAAGTGTTCTGAGAGTGGTGACTAAGGCTGAGCACTACCCATAATCATGAGTATTACAGAGGCAAGCCCCCTTGCCCACTTACCTGCAGGTGATGAGACACCCTAGGGAAATCACTCAATTCTTTGGAGGACCCCAAATAAATGCCCAAGTCCATCTGTTCATCTGTCCATCCATCCATCCATCCACCCTTCCTTCCTTCCATCCGTCCATCCATCCATCCATCCATCCAGACATGCATACATCCAACCACCCACCCATCTATCTACCCACCCATCCATCTATCCATACACCCCACTGTCTTATACGCCCAGCTATCATCCACCTACCCACCCAACAACCCATCTATCCATCCGCTCACCCATGCATCTATCCACCCGTTCACTCAACTAACCATCTATCCACCCACCCATCCATCCATTTATCCCTCCAACCCCTCACCCACTCATCCATTTCTCCACCCACTCAGCCATCCCTTCACTGACTCAAGCATCCATTCATTCGTCCACCTGCCCGCCCACCCATTATCCACCCATCCACCTATGTATCAATCCATCTGTTGTCCTTCTGTTCATTTATTCCACAAAGACTCCTTAACCACCTGCTAGATTCTGGGGAGGTACCTGCTCTAGTAATTGAGAACATGATCTCTGGAATATGATTCCCTGGGCTCAAACTGAGCTGCCTCCTAGCTAGCTGCTTGGGTACGTTATAGAAACTGCTTTGACTTTCTTATCTGAAAATTGGCTATTAATAGCGTCTACTTTTGCACATATAGTGAGGATTAAATAAGATGTCACATTAGAAGTGCGTCATCGGCACTTAACAGAGTTTAGGTTTTACCATTCATTATTATTCTTGGCAGATGCTGCAGATGACGTGGAGAGCATACGAAAGACACATGTTTGAACAAATAGTGACATACAGGTGCTAAGTTCTGCAGTAGGGGAAGGTCAGACAGCCATGGAGAGGGCCTGGCCCAATCCTGGAGCCTCAGAAAAATGTTCCCCCTTGAATTCCTGTTTTAGCTGAGACTTGTGGGATGGGTAGTAGTTGGAGATCCCAGACAGGATGTGACCGAGTTAGCCAGGGAAAAATTGGGTCCTGGCACCCATGGCAGAATTGATTGATCAGTTCTTCTGTCTCCTGTATTTGGAAGTCCACTAGGTCTGGGAATGTCAAGTTGGGGGGAGGGCGCTGACAATGATCATGACCTTCACCTGTCCTCACATGTCCTCTGTGTATCTGCAAAGCCTCTGCCTCAGTCTCCTCTTTTGGAAAGTGGGATTGGAAACCACATCTGCTTCTCTCCCAGGACTGCTAGGAAGACAAGATTAGATGGCAGGTGAGAGCTCCTTGAAAATAAAAACATTCTACTATTTGAATGCAAAGTGTTCTTCTTTGCCTGTGATGTTTCCTAATCTGTGAAATCATACTGGACCTCGAAGCTGTCTATTAAAAAAAATAGCAAAGTGGCTGGGCATGGTGGCTCATGCCTATAGTAGTTCTAGCACTTTGAGAGGCTGAGGGGGGGGGTGGATCATTTGAGGCCAGTAGTTTGATACCAGCCTGACCAATATGTGAAACCCCATCTCTACTAAAAATACAAAAATTAGCCAGGTGTGGTGGCATCTGCCTGTAGTCCCAGCTACTCGGGAGGCTGAGGCACAAGAATCATTTGAGTTCAGGAGGCAGAGGTTGCAGTGAGCCAAAATTGCACCACTGCACTCCAGCCTGGGCAACAGAGTGAGGCTCTGTCTGAAAGAAGAAAAAAAAAAGCAAAGTTAACACTTCCTCCATCTCTCCCCTGGAGGAGGCAATTTGTCAAAGATTGTTGTTGGATTTTACACACAGGGAAATCTAAGGAAGGTGTGGAAACCAGACCAGGACTCCAGACTCTCGTCTCCCTGTTTACAGGGTCTTAAATGGGGGAGCCACTTTGGGTTCTTTCCACAAGATTTCTTTGTTAAAAAAACAAGAAGCAAACAAACAGACAAAAAACTCAAAAAAAAAAAAAAAAAAGCCCTGACCTAAATATTCACAAGGGACCTTAGGCAATATCTGCAAACAAAAGTGAGTGATGAGTGGAATCTGTCGTCTTTACAACTAAGACAGCTCCAGAGTTGAAGCAAGTGGAAATATCTCTAGAGACAGAGATTTGGGCAGGTTTTGCCAGTTACAAGCTATGAGAACCTGGTCAGGTTTACCTCTCTGAGCTTCTGTGACCTTGTAAAATAGGCTGCATTGCGCTAAACTTGCAGGAGGAATCCCAGCATCCTCCTGTGCACAAGGCTGGTGCACAAGATTTTCCAGGTGGGTGTGGTTGAAGGCAGGGAAGAACGCGTTTAGGAGCACATTACAAGAAGGTGACTGTAAGGTCCAGGGTGCGCAGGAAGGTAAAGCAAGAAGGAGACATGAGGTTGTGAAGAGAAGTTTAGAGGGATGAGGAGGCAGGAGAGGTGAACAGTTGCAGGATTTAGCTAGAGTGGTGATCTTAGATCTTGGGGCCACAGAGCTTTCCAATGATGATGAAGATCAAAGGGCATTTGAATCAAGCTATAAAGAGCCACTGTTTGATGTTGGGATGTAAGGGTGCTGCAGGTGGATGTCAGTGCATTGATGGTGAGAATGTGGTCACCCTGGCCCTGCTGGGTCTTTGCTAAGGAGACTGTGCTATGTTCTTGGGCTGTTTTCATCACCTGATTAGAGCAGTGGTCCCCAAATGGTGTTCTTTGGACCATCTGTATAAAATATTCATAGGTCAAGGATAAAATGGAAAAACAGAGACAATGTCACAGAAATGTGCCCATTGGTGAAAGACCACCAGCTGTCCTTTTTGGAGGATTGTTCTTTATTCTAAAAATGTGTATATTCTATTCTATTACAACATTTTTTATTTGTATTTTTTTCTCTTTTATGAAATGCCATGGGGTAGAAATTTGTAATGTATCCAGTTCTCGTGTCTCCATGCATTGCAATGTGGTGGGGGAGGGGGTGTGGCTAGTACTGGCCAACAGGCTGGGGGCAGAGGTGCAATGTGAGACTTCTGGCCTGGAGCATTTAATTCTTAGTACAAGGCTCTCTAGCATTCTTCTCCCTCTGTTTCCTGCTTGGTGATACTCGAGGTAATGCAACCCCCATTAGCCTTAGTCTTAGGGCAAGTTTGATGGAAAACAGAGCACCCCACACTTCCCTGCCAATGTAGCATGAGTGAGAAAAACAACTTCTGATGTTTGAAGTTACCAAGATTTAGGAGTTGTTTGTTATTGCAGCAAAACCTCACCTATTCTGACCAATCATGGTGGAATTTCTGTGTGTGTGTGTGTGTGTGTGTGTGTGTGTGTGTGTGTGTGTGTGTAACTGGTAGTTTAAAAAAGTTCCTTCTTACCAAAAAGAAAAAAAAAAATTACAACCTTATGTTGGTTCTCAAATTTAAAAAAATATTTTTACTTGTTTGTAAAATAGAAAAATCTGAGAATCTGTAGCTTAGAGAACTACAGTGTGGGATGTCTGTAAAGACCAGGTTATTTTATCAGCTGCTAACACCACTTTATAGAAGCTTAGCCAAGACTTGGATTATTTCAGTCTTTCCCATTCCACATTCCATGGACTCTTGAAGAGACATTGATGAAATAGTTCAGCCATGAACCACCCTAACTCAATCCTAGTGGCAGAATCCCTCTTTTACTGCAGAATGAGCTTGTTGCTACAGTGATACTTGAACCCCTTAGATATATTCTGTACTAATTATATGAAAACATGACGAATGCTTTTGCTTTGTTGTCCCCCAAATTAAACACCTTAATCATGAGAACCCAGATAATTGGATTTAGTGTGACTGATTCCCAACTTTCAGTAACAGCATAATTAGATTATATTTTTCTCCAGTTCAAATAAAAGAAAATTGACAATAAAATGCTGATCAGTATGTATAGCTCAGGAGGTAGAGCCTGCTTTGAGATGCAGAAGTGTTTGTTTTTTTTAGATCTATATTCTTGACTAAAGAAAAAATCCATCTCTCTTTCCTAGAGGGGAAGACTTTCAGAGCTGGGCTTGGCAACAGCCTATCAGAGGCTGAATTAAACCAATAGATACCTCCCTGGAGTGAATAGTGCATTTCTCCTGTTCGGAGGACTGTGCTTTTATGGTGGAGTTTGCTTACTGTCTTGGTCTCCGGATGTGTGTATCTGTGGGTGGATGTCTGCATGTAAATGGCAGTGTATACCTGTGTGGGTGTGTACAAAATTCCCATGCGAATCTCAGCTTTGTGGGGATCTCCAGGTCTTGAGCCCAGCAGATGCCATTTAAAGAAAAATCACTTGAAAATGAGACAGACAAAATGGAAACTAAATCCTAGCTCTAAAGGCACCAAGCTGACTAAAAAAAAAAACTCTGGATTTTCTTTGTTTTGGACTCTACCTGCCTCCAAGTGACATATCTGTTTCCTATGCAATGATCAGAATGAAAGAGATCCTGAGCACGAAAGAGCAGATACTGTGTGATTCTGTGGATGTCAGCGTTTCAGCTGTGACACTTCTGACATTTTGGCTCAGCAATTTCTCTTTTGTATGTGTGGGGGTTTCCTTTGCATTTTAGGATATTGAGCGGCATCCCTGGATCCCTGGACTCACTGGATACAGTAACACAACTCCCCCCAAGTAGACACAACCCCCAGTGTCTCCAGATATTGCCTAATGTCCCCAGGGGGCAAAATAGCCCCCATCTGAGAACTGCTGCTTTCATAAAGTACAATGTCAGATGAAATAGGTGGAGGCTGTTTGTAGTCAGGGGATTGTAGAGATGGAAGAGACCCCAGGAATATCCTGGAAGGGGCTGTAATGTTCTGTTTCTTGAATTGGGTGTCGATAATATGGAGATGTTCAGGGTTTTTTTGTTTTGTTTTTGTTTTTGTTTTTTTTTTTCGAGGCAGGATCTTGCTTTGTCACCCAGGCTGGAGCACAGTGCCACCGTCATGGCTCACTGCAACCTCTGCCTCCTGGGCTCAAGCAATCTTTCCAGCTCAGCCCTCCCAAGTAGCTGGGACTACAGGCATGTGCCACCACTGTTGCCTAATTTTTCATTTATTTTTTGTAGAGAGGAGTGTCTCACTATGTTGCCCAGGCTGGTCTCAAGCTCCGGGGCTCAAGCAATCTGGTCATCTCGGCCTCCCAAAGTGCTGGCATGACAGGCATGAGCCACTGTGCCTGGCCAGTATGTTCAGTTTGTAAGAAAAGTACTGTGTTGACCTCTTCTATGTGCACATTTCTTTAAGTAATAATTCAATAAAGCCTTTAGAAAAATTGGTGATAATAGGAGTGATTTGTAGAGTGATTGGCATGAAAGCTGACCACCTTAATTTGAACTACTCTGAAATGAGCACCAGGGGCCACCAAGAAGAGCCTTTCAAGGTGTCATAGCCAAGGAGAGGTGTGTGTTGTGTTCATCTCTGCATAAAGGATTTGCTGGTTACATGGAAGGATGAAGCCTCCTTCTGAGGACAGAGGCAGCAAGGCAAGTGGAAGCTCAAAGCATTGAGCTTTCTAAGTGGACTTTGCTAAAATCTTGTGGATGACTCATGCTCTTAACATATACCCATGTACATATTGTCCATATAAACATTAATTTGGTAACAAGGCTCACACATAAGGGTTTTTTTTTTCTTTGGGACAGTCTTACTTTATTGCCCTGGCTAGAGTACAGTGCCATAATCTTGACTCACTGCAACCTCCGCCTCCTGGGTTCAAGCAATGTTTGTGTCTCAGGCCCCCGAGTAGCTGGCACTACAGGTGCACAACACCATGCCAGGCTAATTTTTGTATTTTCAGTAGAGACGGGGTTTCACCATGTTGGCCAAGCTGGTCGCAAACTCCTGACCTCAAGTGATCTGCCCACCTCAGCCTCCTAAAGTGTTGGGATTACAGGTGTGAGCCACTGCGCCTGGGCCCACACATAAGGTTTGAGTTGAGATAGAGAAAACTCTGGCAGGACTGAGGGATTGGGCCACTGTCTCTGGGTATTATGCACAATTTCTGGAATCTTCTCTACTTCCAGAGTTCCCACTTTCTATCTGTCTCCTGATTATTCAACAAACTTGTATGGAACCACAGTGTGTCTAGAACTTGCCAGGTGTGGAGGATAAAAAGATGATTGAGGTCAGGCATGGTGGCTCATGCCTGTAATCCCAGCACTTTGGGAGGTCAAGGCAGGGAGATCACCTGATGTCAGGAGTTTGAGGACAACCTGGCCAACATGATGAAACATCTTTACTAAAAATACAAAAATTAGGCAGACATGGTGGCATGCACATGTAGTCCTAGCTCCTTGGGAAGCTGAGGCAGGAGAATCGCTTGAACCCAAGAAGCAGATGTTGCAGTGAGCTGAGATCACACCGCTGCATTCCAGCCTGGGAGACAGAGCGAGATTCCATGTCAAAAAAAAAGATGACTGAGATACAGACTCCATCAGGGTTGACTCTAACACAAATTAGGTAAGAGCCCAAGGTCTGGCTGGGCAAGCAGCTGGATCGGCTTCATCCTGCAGCCTCTACTAGAATGAAGAACACTTTTTTCTTTACCCATGAAAATGTTTTGTGCTTCATACCTACAGGTGCAATTTGTGTTAATTCTGCAAAATTTGCCGCATAACTCTGCCTGTATTCTTAGCATTTTTCCTTTGAGAGATTTTTCAGCACATTATCTTTGGACTATGTGGAATTGGAAATTTACTTAGAGTCAAAAACAAGTACTGGAAAGTCAGTTCTTAGTCAAGAGTTAAGTTTTCAAAGATAGTGGATAAAATAAAAAATTAGTACAGTCAAGATTATACATGCAAATCCCCTCATCATTCATAAAGTTTAGCCGTCAGTCTTACCGTGGCTCACCAGGTCCAATCCACACTTCTTGCTCCACGATTGGAGCAGAGGGTGATTTTTTTTATGAGCAACTGATGAAGTCATTTAGAGACCATTTGCAGTAGGAGCCCTGTGTACTAGAGACCAATCAATGTGCCCTCATGGCTCCATTTCTGCCTCTCTCCCTCTTTGTTCTTGCCAAGTACCCATAGTTCATTTTCCATAGATTAAAAGAGCCCAAGTTGGGCCTATATCTAGGAGTACAATTGCTGGGTCATTTGGTAACTCTATGTAGAATTGTTTGGGAAGTTTTCAACTGTTTCTCACAGTGGCTACACCATTTTAATTCCCACTAGCAGTGTATGAAGGTTCTAGTTTCTGTGCATCCTCAACACTTGTTATTTTCTGTATTTGTTTGTTTGTTTGTTTTTGAGACGAAGCCTTGCTCTGTCACCCAGGCTGGAGTGCAGTGGCACAATCTTGGCTCACTGCAACTTCTGCCTCCCAGATTCAAGTTACTCTCCTGCCTCAGCCTCCCGAGTAGCTGGGATTATAGGCACCCACCAGCATGCCTGGCTAATTTTTGTATTTTTTTAGTAGAGACAGGGTTTCACCATGTTGGCCAGGCTGGTCTCAAACTTCTGGCCTCAGGTGATATGCCTGCCTCGGTCTCCCAAAGTGCTGGGATTACAGGCATGAGCTACCGCACCAGGCCAATTTTCTGTATCTTTGATTCCAGCCATCCTTATGGGTGTGAAGTGGTATCTCATTGTGGTTTTGATTTCTGTTACCCTGATGATGAATTTCATTGAGCATCTTTTCATGTGCGTATTGGCCACTTGTATGTCTTCCTTGAAGATGTGCCATATTTTCATATGCAAAAATGAAAGCACAGGTCCACACAAAAATTTGTACATGAATAATTACAGTAGCATCACTCCTAATAACCCAAAGAGGGAATTAATCCAAATGCCCACGCCAGATGAAGAGGTACACCGAATGTTGTCTACTCAAATGGTGGAATATTATTTGATCACAAAAAGGAGCAAAGTACATATGCTACAGCGTGGATGAACCTTCAAACAGATGAAAGATCACATTCTACATGATTTCATTCAGATGGTAATCTATAGAAATAGGAAGTCGATTAGTGGTTGCTTAGGGCTGTTTGGGGCATGGGAGGATGGGGGTGTTAGCAAAAGGGTATGAGGTTTCTTTTTGAGGTCATGAAATGTTCTAAAATTGACTGGTAATGTTTCTATATATCTCTGAATATATTAAAAACCATTGAAACGTAAAAAAATGCAAAGAAAAAACAGCCCAAGTTGCAATTTTATTCAACACTTGATTGGCTTTAAAAATAGATTCCAGGCTGGGCATGGTGGCTCACACCTGAAATCCCAGTGCTTTGGGAGGCTGTGGTGGGAGGATTGCTTGAGGCCAGGAATTCCAGGCCAGCCTTGGCAACATGGCAAGACCCTGTGTCTACAAAAAAAGAAAAAATACATAGCAGCTGGGTGCAGTAGCTCACACCTGTAATCCCAGCACTTTGGGAAGCTGAGGCGGGCAGATCACCTGACATCAGGAGTTCAAGACCAGCCTGGCCAACATAGTGAAACCCCATCTCTACCAAAAATATAAAATTTAGTCTTTTGGTTCTCTAAGCAGCACTATGGCGTTTGTTAAGAACAAGCGCCTTATGAAAGGTGGCAAAAAGGGAGTTAAGAAGAAAGTAGTTGATCCATTTTCTAAGAAAGATTAGTATGATGTGAAAGCACCTCCTATGTTCAATATAAGAAATATTGGAAAGACTTGGTCACCAGGACCCAAGGAACCCAAATTGCATCTGATGGTCCCAAGGGTCTTGTGTTTGAAGTGAGTCTTGCTGATTTGCAGAATAATGAAATTGCATTTAGAAAATTCAAGCTGATTACTGAAGATGTTCAGGGCAAAAACTGCCTGACTATCTTCTATGGCATGGGTCTTACCTGTGACAAAATATGTTCCATGGCTGAAAAATGTTCAACAATGATTGAAGCTCATGTTGATGTCAAGACTACAATGGTTACTTCTTTCATCTTGTTTTGTGTTGGTTTTACTAAAAAACGCAACAATCAGATACTGAAGACCTCTTATGCTCAGCACCAACAGTCTGCCAAATCCAGAAGAAAATGATGGAAATCATGACCTGAGAGGTGCAGACAAATGACTTGAAAGAAGTGGTCAATAAATTGATTCTACACAACATTAGAAAAGATGTAGAAAAGGCTTGCCAATGTATCCTCTCCATGATGTCTTCATTAGAAAAGTAAAAATGCTGGAGAACCCTGGGTTTGAAAGGCATGGAGATTCGTGGTGAAGGTAGTAGTTCTGGAAAACCCACTAGGGACGAGACACACGCTAAAGTTGAATGAGCTGATGGATATGAACCACCAGCCCAAGAATCTGTTTAAAGTTCAGACTTATAATAGTGGCAAATAAAAAGTCCTACTTGTGAAAAACAAACAATGAACAACAGTGAAAAAAGCAAAATTAGCCCGGTGTGGTGGTGCATGCCTGTGATCCTAGCTACTCAGGAGGCTGAGGCACGAGAATCACTTGAACCCAGAGGCAGAGGTTGCAGTGAGCCAAGATTGCACCATTGCACTCCAGCCTGGGAAACAGAGTGAGATTCTCTCCAAAAAGAAAAAAAAAAAAAGGATCTGGGCTTGGTGACATTCACCTGTAGTCTCAGCTACTCTGAAGGCTGAGGTGGGAGGATGGCTTGAGGCCAGGAGTAATTTGAGGCTGCAGTGAGCTATGATTGTGACACTGTACTCCAGCCTGGACTGCAGAGCAAGACCCTATCTCTTACACATACATACATACACACACACATGCATACATACCCAGGCTCTACCTCCGGTGATTCTGACTCAGTAGGGTGGGGTATCCCCTAGGGATCCTGCTGTTCAGCCTGGTCTGGGATCCACTTTTCATTGGGAACTGAGACACTGGCTGTGAGCCTTTCTGTCCTGTGATGTAGAGGTCATGGCGACGCAGGTTCAAGCTTAAGGAGAACTGACTGCTTTAGGTATTGTTCTGAACATCATCTCTTACTCTCATAGCAACATCCTTAGAAGGTCGATGTGTCCCCGCTCTACAGATGAGCAACTGAGCTTTCAGAGGAGTTTACCTTGTTCAAAACTTATTCTTCCTATTGGAAACTTTGTACCCTTTGACCAGTGCCTCCTATCCCCTACCTTTCCTCCACCCCAGCCCCAGATAACCACTGTCCTACTCTCTATTTCTGTGAGTTCAACTTCTTTAGATTCCACATATAATAAAATCATGCAGTATTTGTCTTTCTGTGCCTGGCTTATTTCACTTAACACAATGTCTTTCAGATTCATCTATGTTGTTGAAAATGACAGGATTTCTTTTTTTTTTTTGAGGGTTAATAGTATTCCGTTGTGTGTATATAGTACATTTGCTTTATCCTTTCATCCACTGATGGACACTTAGGTTGATTCTATATCTTGGGTATTGTGAATAGTGCTGCAGTGAACATAGGAATGTAGGGATCCCATCGACATATTGATTTCGATTTTTTTTTTTTTTTTTTTTTTTTTTTTGTCTATACCCAGAATTTGGGTTGCTGGATTATACGCTTTGAAATCTATAGCACAGCAGTGTGACTATAGTCAATAATAATGTATCTTTCAAAATAACTAAGAGGGTACAGTTCAAATGTCTCATCATAAAAATGGTCAGTAAATGAGGGGATGGACATGTTTATTAGTTTGATCTAATCATCCCACATTGTATACACATATCAAAACATCACATAAATGTGTAGAATTATGATTTGTCAATTAAAATAACATTAGTTAAAAAAATAAGTAACTTGTTCAAAGCCCCAGTTGGGATTGATGGAGCCGGAATATGCACCAAGGCTGTTGCTCTCAGGCCCGCAGAGTCCTTGATCCACGAATGTTGAAGCCCTACCTGAGATTTCTACTGAGATCAGTGTAGGGATTCAATGTCTCAGAATCATCCCATCCTCCAGGGCCCACAAGTCCATGACCGCTGCCTCTACCCCCGACCCTACTGACCTGAAATGTGGCCCCTGCTTTCATTTCCAGGAGCATACAACACTTACACCAAGCATTGATGGGTTTTGTTGATTCCATTTGAGATGTGGGGCCGTGGAGAGGGTCCCATGATCCTTGCTTGGTGTTGGCCAACTCATTGACTTCTCTCATTTGACTTCACCCTTCCCTTTTCTACTCACCTCCTCTGTCATGGATTGCTCTGGGAATTCTGAGCCCTAGTTCCTTTATTTTGCAGATAACCTGCACTCTTCTCTGCAACAAATCCCAAAAGTATGTAGTTGAGCTGACTGCAAGGTGCTTGACACGCAAGAGATTCCATAAATGGGATTTGGCCTCTGGAAAGTGGTGGTAGTTCCAGATTTATGTGGATGTTACTTTGTATTTCCCTATAAAATATATTCTTTAAACTATCAAGCTCTTGGCTCCTGGATGCAGTCCGTTGCTGGTGGCAGTGGGCTGGGTACTGCCTCCGGGGAGAAATGCTGCCCACTTAGAGAAAGAGAAAATGGTTCTCTTTAAGAGGCGGAGGGAGGTTTCCAGTGCCAGTTTGTTTGGAGGCAAAATGGCTGTTGTATTAAAATTGCCCAAACTTGGGCTGGTGCCTTGTGTGTTTAGAGCTCAAAGCCACGATTGTTTTCTTTTTTTTTTTTTTTTTCTTTTTTTGGTGGTCGGTTTTCCATCCTATTGCTTGGCAGGTTTCTGCTAATAGCTTCGACCTCAAGAGTGCCAATATACAGACACTAATATCACCTACTATGTGTCAGTCTGTAGTGCCTACTATGTGCCAGGCATTGGAGATAATATAATGATGAACAAGATAAACATGGCACTTGGAAAAGAGAGTCTAGTTCCCACTCTCAGCCCACCCCAAAGAGAGGCCAGAATTGGGCTTCCAAAGATCTCAGATGTCCTTGCATCATCTCCCTGAAGAGGGCGGGTGAAGCTTTGGTGTCTGAAGAGAATTTGGCTGGACAATCCCCCAGGTTTGGAACGATGGGAAGGAGCTGCCATCTGTGTTTAAGGTGAGAAGCAGAGGAGTGGCTGGATGTCAGAGGAAGCCAAGATGAAGAGAAGGTTTTGTGAGTTCCTATGCATAGTGGAGACCTGTTACAGTGAGGGTCCCTGGGGCTGAGCCTGTGGGTCGGTGGAATGATGCTGTGAGGACGGTCTTGTTATAGCAGGTGGCCCAAAGAATGTTGACGGATCATGAGCAGCTGGAAGAATGGAGAGTTCGGGGGATGTAGTTCCTACCTGGCTTTCCAACAGTGTGTAAGCCCATGGAGAAGGGAAAGGAATGCTGGTAACGACAAGATTGCATTCTCCACCTGCCAGGCATCCAAGGACTCAGAGCAGATTTAACTGAAGTTACAGAAATAGGAATGCGACATTTCCTAAATTCGGGTGTGCTGGAGCAAAATGGATTCTCTCTCTAGTTTGTGGGGAAGGAGAATGCTAACAGACAAGACTCCAGGTTTTAGCTCTTAAACCTGGTGCCTAGAAATGCATTTTCTACTGGATGCAGACAGAAGCTCCATATAGACATATCCATCGCTGCATCTCTCATGCCTTGTGTTCTCCCTAATTTTCCCTTTTTAACCCACAGAGGAAGAAAGTTCCAGCATCACTTCTGGCCTCTCAAGACTGAGTTAGGTGGCCAGGTGGGGTTATTCATGCCTGTAATCTCATACTGAAGGGGTGGCCTGCCCGTCCACACCTGTGGGTATTTCTAGTCAGGTGGGATGAGAGACAGAAAAGAAATAAGACACAGAGACAAAGTATAGAGAAACAACAGTGAGCCCAGGGAACCGGCGCTCAGCATACCAAGGACCTGCAGTGGGACCCGTCTCTGAGTTCCCTCAGTTTTTATTGATTATTATCTTCATTATTTCAGCAAAAGGGAATGTAGTAGGAGGGCAGGGTGATAATAAGGAGAAGGTCGGCAACAAATATGTGAGCAACAGAATCTATGTCATAATGAAGTTCAAGGGAAGGTACTGTGACTGGACAGGCACGTAAGCCAGATTTATGTTTCTCTCCACCCAAACATCTCAGTGGAGTAAAGAATAACAAGGCAGCATTGCCGTAAACATGTCTCGCTTCCCACCATAGGGCAGTTTCTCCCATCTCAGAATTGAACAAATGTACATTTGGGTGTTATATAGAGACATTCAGTTCCCAGGGGCAGGCAGGAGACAGTGGTCTTCATCTTTCTCAACTGCAAGAGGCTTTCCTCTTTGACTAATCCACCTCAGCACAGACCCTTTATGGGTGTTGGGCTGGAGGACGGTCAGGTCTTTCTCATCCCACGAGGCCCTATTTCAGACTATCACATTGGGAGAAACCTTGGACAATACCCAGCTTTCAAGGGCAGAGGTCCCTGTGGCTTTCCACAGGGCACTGTGCCCCTGGTTTATTGAGACTAGAGAATGGCGATGACTTTTACCAAATAAACTGCTTGCAAACGTTTTGTTAACAAGGCACGTCCTGCACAGCCCTACATCCCTTAAACCTTGATTTCATACAACACATGCTTTTGTGAGCTCCAGGTTGGGTCGAAGTGGTTGGGGCAAAGTGGCTGCGGCAAATCTACAGATTAACAACATCTCAGCAAAGCAATTGTTTAAAGTACAGGTCTTTTTCAAAATGGAGTCTCTTATGTCTTCACTTTCTATGTAGACACAGTAACAGTCTGATCTCTCTTTCTTTTCCCTACATATCTCCCTTTTCGTTTTGACAAAACCACCATCATCATCATGGCCCCTTCTCGCTGGTCGCTGTCTTTCTGGAGCTGCTGGATATACCTGTAGACTAACAATAGAAAAGACAGACATACAAGGATTAATACAAAATTTGCAATAGTGGAATTTCCGGTAGTTTTAACCCAAGTGACAGTGGGCAAGAGGACGGTGTGGGTGCTGCGGCACCCGGGCAGTCTCCCACCTCCTTTGTCTCTTAGTTGCTGTTTCTCATAGTTTTCAGTCTTTCTCCTCACCTGCTCACTCGCGCCTTTTATCTCTTTGTCTCCCTTCTCTTACGGTCTCTCTCTCTCTCTTTTACACTCTCTCTCTCCCCAGTCTCACTTTCTGTGTCTGTCTCTGATCTCTGTCTCTTTTTCTTTCTCTTCCTCTCCCTGGCTCTCCACATGTGCCATTTTCTTGGTGGATGGCAACTTCATCTCTTCTGATATCACCATTTTGTTCGCCCTGCGAGTCGATGATGCACGATTGCGGGTTTTCTGCCTCTGCGGAGGCACTTTCATTTGCATCTCTGATGGGTTCATTGTAGAACTTCAAATGTCTAGTGGGTATCCAAACAGGAAGCTGATTTTCTCCTGGTGAAACACAAGCAAAACCTCTCCCCCATGTTATCACCTTACCTATTTCCCACGTTTTGTTTTGTTGTCTTTCCACCAAATCAGTTTTCCCTCATGTGGGCTGTTCTTTTCACCAGTAAAATGTTCTGCAGAAGTCAAATCAGTTTTCCCTCATGTGGGCTGTTCTTTTCACCAGTAAAATGTTCTGCAGAAGTAGTGGTCTGATTTCTATATATGTTTAGAAAATTTAAAGTATAGAGTGTTAGATTAAGTTGCATCTGGGGAGTGTTATACTCCTTACTGTCTTTTTCCTTTTTTTGTTTAACCAATTGAGCTTTGAGTGTTCTAAGCAGGACAGGTAAGATCTGCGTCTGGCACAGCCAGCCAGGTCTCCTTACCCTCTGCTTCCCTTTCTGCCTGTGACTGAATGGATATGTCAGGGTCTAGTAGAGGATCCAGGAAGAGGAAGCCTCATTAACTTCTATTCTGCAGCAATTGATGGCCACCCAACTTGAACAGTGGGGTTTTATCACCTCATGTACTAAGACCAGAGATAGCTGATGCCAAGGTTGGCTAAATTAGTAGCTTGAGATGTTAGGTTTTTCTTTTGAGGTTTCTATGCTGCTATTGTCTTCTGCTGTTGGTCACAGAGGCTGCCACAATCCGCATGTCAAGTCCTCATGTGACAACATCCAGAGACAGCAAGGAAGAGGTACAGTGTATTCCTGCATGTTTCTTAAAAAAATGTTTTTGATAGAGAATAATTGTACACATTTATGGGGTCCATGTGAGATTCTGGTACATGCATGCAATGTGTAATGATCAAATCAGGGTCTTTAGGATATTAATCTCCTCAAACATTGATCATTTCTTTGTGTTGCGAATATTTCAAATCTTATTGCTATTTAGAAATATACTATAAATCCATTTATCAGGATACAAAATCTTTGTACACAAATCAGTAGCAGTGCTATACGCCAACATCTATCAGGCTGAAAATCAAATCAAACCCTTTTATGATAGCTGTAAAATAAAATACTTACAATATACCTAACCAAGGAGGTGAAAGACCCCTACAAGGAAAACTACAAAACACTGTTGAGAGAAATCATAGGTGACACAAACAAATGGAAACACATTCCATGCTCATGAATGGGTAGACTCAATATTGTGAAAATGACCATATTGCCAAAAGCAGTCTAACAAATTCAATGCAATTCCTATCAATATACCATCATTATTCTTTATAGAACTAGAAAAAAATGCCAAAATTCATTTGGAACTAAAAAAGAGTCTGCATAACCAAAGCAAAACTAAGCAAAAAGAACCAATCTAGAGGCATCACATTACCCAACTTCAAACTATATTACAAGGCTATAGTCACCAAAACAGCATGGTGCTGGTATAAAAATAGGCACATGACCAATGGGACAGAGTAGAGAACCTAGAAATAAAGCCAAATACTTAACAGCCAACTGATCTTCGACAAAGTAAACAAAAACAAAGTAGGGAAAGTACACCCTATACAACAAATAGTGCTGGGATAATTGGCAAGCCACATGTAAAAGAATAAAACTGGATCCTCATCTCTCACATTATACAAAAATCAACACAAGATGGATCAAAGACTTAAATCTAAGATCTGAAACCATAAAAATTCTAGAAGGTAACATTGGAAAACGTTTCTACACATTGGCTTAGGCAAATAGTTCATGACCAAGAACCCAAAAGCAAATACAACAGAAACAAAGATAAATAGATGGGACTTAATTAAACTAAAAGCCTCCTGCACAGCATAGGAAATAATCAGCAGAGCAAACAGATCACCCACAGAGTAGGAGAAAATTTTCACAAACTGCATCTGACAAAGAACTAATGTCCATAATTTACAGGGAACTCTAATCGGCAAGAAAAAAAATAATCCCATCAAAAAGTGTGCTAAGGAAATGAATAGACAGTCCTCAAAAGAAGATATGCAAATGGCCAACAAACATATGGAAAAATGCTCAACATCACTAATTACCAGGGAAATGCAAATCAAAATCACAATGCAATACCACGTGTAAAATAAACAAAAATAGGGCCAGGCTCGGTGGCTCACGCCTGTAATCCCAGAACTTTGGGAGGCTGAGGTGGGCTGATCAGGAGGTCAGGAGTTTGAGACCAGCCTGACCACCATGGTGAAACCCAGTCTCTACTGAAAATACAAAAATTAGCCAGGCATGGTGGCGGTTGCCTGTAATCCCAGCTACTCAGGAGGCTGAGGCAGGAGAATTGCTTGAATCTGGGAGGCAGAGGTTACAGTGAGCTGATATTGCAGCACTGTACTCTAGCCTGGGCAACAGAGCGAGACTCCATCTCAAAAAAAAACAAAAAAACAAAAAAAGCAAAAATTGATGTTGGCACAGATGTGGTGAAAGAGAACGCTTTTACACTGATGGTGGGAATGTAAGCTAATACCACCACTATGGAAAGCAGTATGGAGATTCCTTAAAGAACTAAAAGTAGATCTATCATTTGATCCAGCAATCCCACTGCTAGGTATTTACCCAGAGGAAAAGAAGTCATTATATGAAAAAGATACTTTTGCACACATGTTTACAGCAGCAAAATTCACAGTTGCAAAACTATAGAACCAGCCCAAATGCCCACCAATGAATTAGTGGATAAAGAAAATGTGTTATATATGTATATATACACCATAGAATGCTACTTAGCCTTAAAAAAGAATGAAATACTGGTATTCATAGCAACCTGGATGGAGTTGGAGAACATTATTCTAAATGAAGTAACTCAGGAATGGAAAACCAGACATTGCATGTTCTCACTCGTAAGTGGGAGCTAAGCTATGATGATGCAAACGCACAAGAATGAAACAGTGGACTTTGGGGGCTCAGGGGGAAGGTGGGAGGGGTTGAGAGATAAAACACTATACATTGGGTAAACTGCTTTGGTGATGGGTATGCCAAAATTTCAGAGATCACCACTAAGGAACTTATCCGTGTAACCAAATACCACCTGTTCCCTAAAAACTATTGAAATTAAAAATATATATATACAATAAATTGTTATAGTCACTTTCTGTGATAATGAACACTAGATCTTATTCCTTCTATTATATATTTTTATACCCATTAATCAATCTCTTTTCAAACCCCTCCTATTCCCAGCCTCGGGTAACTATCATTCTACTCTTTATCTCCATGATATCAATTTTATATAGCTCCAGGGCACACAAGTCCATAACTGCGGCCTCTATCCCTGACCCTACTGACCTGAAACATGGCCCCCGCTTTGATTTCCAGGAGCATAAGCTGCTCATATAAGTGAGAACATGCAATAGTTTTCTTTCTGTGCATGGCCTAGTTCACCTAACATTATGACCTTTAATTCCATCCATTTAGCTGAAAATGACAGGATTTCATTCTTCTTTATGGCTGAATACTATTCTATTGTGCGCATATTCCCATTTTCTTTATCCATTTATCCATTGATTGACACTTAGATTGATTCCATATCTTGGCTATTGTAAATAGTGCTGCAGTAAATATGGGGGTACAGGTATCCCGTTGATACACTGATATCCTTTTTTTTGGATGTATAGCCAGGAGTGGGATTGCTGGATCATATGGTAGATCTGTTCTTAGTTTTTTGAGAAATCTCTGTACTTTTTTTTATAATGGCTGTACCAATTTACATTCCCACCAACAATATACAATAATTTTCCTTTCTTCACATGCTTGCCAGCATTTGTTGTGCTTTGTCTTTTTAATAATAGCCATTCTAAAAAGTGTGAGATGATATCTCATTGAGGTTTTGATTTGCATTTCCGTGATTAGTGACGTTGAATATTTTTTCATAAACTTGGTGATTTGTATATCCTCTTTTGAGAAATGTATATTTTTTGATAGTTTCTTTTGCTGTGCAGAAGCTCTTCCATTTAATTAGATCCTATTTGTCAATTTTTGCTTTTGTGGCAATTGTGTTTGGCATCTTCACCATGAACTCTTTGCCCATCACTATGTACTGGGTGGTATTGCCTAGGTTGTCTTCCAGCGTTTTTATAGTTATGGGTTTTACATTTAAGTCTGTAGGCCATTTTGAGTTAATTTTTGTGTATGGTGTAAGAGAGGGGTGTTGTCTTTTCACTCTGTTGATTGTTTTATTTGACATGCAGAAGGTACTTAGTTTAATATAATCCCATTCGTCTGTTTTTGTTGCTTGTACTTTTTAAGTGTTAGCCATACAATGTTTGTTCTCCAACGTTTCTCCTGTGTTTACTTCTAGTAGTTTTATACTTGTGGCTGTTACATTTAAATTTTTAATCTATTTTGAGTTTATTTTTGTAAGTGATGAGAGATAAGAGTCTAGTTTTATTCTTCTGTGTTTGGATATCTAGTTTTCCTGGCACCATTTAATGAAGAGGGTGTCCTTTATTCAATGTATGTTCTTGACAGCTTACTTGAAAATCAGTTAGCTGTAAATATGTGGATTTATTTCTGGGTTCTTTAGTCTGTTTCCTTTGTTTTCATGTCTGTTTTAATACCAATACACGCTGTTTTGGTTACTATAGCTTTGCAGTAAGTATATATTTATGTGTGTGTGTGTGTATATATATATATTTTTTTTTCTTTTTTTTTTTTTGAGACGGAGTCTCGCCTTGTCACTCAGGCTGGAGTGCAGTGGCTCATTGCAAGCTCCGCCTCCCAGGTTCATGCCGTTCTCCTGCCTCAGCCTCCCGAGTAGCTGGGACTACAGGTGCCCACCACCACGCCCGGCTAATTTTTTGTTTTTTTTTTTTTTTTAGTACAGACGGGGTTTCACCATGTTAACCAGGATGGTCTCGATCTCCTGACCTCGTGATCCAGCCACCTTGGCCTCCCCAAGTGCTGGGATTACAGGCGTGAGCCACCGCGCCCGGCCGAGCTTTTATCATTGTTAACCCACCCAGCAGTGGGAGCCATTGAAAGTTGAGTGATCTGTTTGGATGCACATTCTGAAGTGATTGCTTTGGTCCCTGTGAGGAGTGCAGATCGTCACAGGGCCAGGGAAAAGCAGAGGCCAGTCTGGAGACATTTGCAGTCAAACAGCTGGAGGTGATGGTGGCTTGGTTTATGGTGGTGTCAGGAGAGTGGCTGAGCAGTGAAGGATATGAGAAAGATTTAGGAGGTAAAACCCACGTGACTTGGTCACTGAATGTGGGTTGTGTGGGCTGGAGGGAAGGTAAGAAAGAACGAGAAGAAAAACATATGCAGGTGGGCCCTCCAGCCTAAGGTTACTTGAGGTCCCTTTGTGAAGAGGAATGTTTGTGTTGATGATGAAGATGTCCAGACATTGAAAGGCCATTTGCAGGACTTTTTTTTTTTTTTTTTTTAACAGCCAACAACTTCTCCTTCCCTGTGCCCTAAATATATGAAATGTTTTTTGACCTAATTTATCACAGAGGGATGGACGTTCATTTGCTTTCATGAGAAATGCAGCATGCCATTAAGAAAGCATATGAAATTAATCTGGATTGCTGGGAGGGAGTTAAATCTGTTTAGATGTGCACCAGTGTTACTATAATAGTTTGGTCTAAACCCATTTCTGGCCTGCGGCTGCAGGAGGTTGACTCCCAGCTTGCTTTCATTTGAAAGATCCCAGCAACAAGCACATTTGGCATTTCCAGCCAAACCCACTTTGTGCAGCGAAGGAAAAGTTGAGGAGTGCCTCTGTTGTTTTCCCCCAAATCATTTGGCAGAAATGTGGCTGGGAGCTTCATTGCTGATTTTTTCAGTTTTAATATTGCTGTGGAAAGCCTGTACCAACACTCAGCCATGTTATTCATCCACAGCTCCAGTCTGGGCTGTGATTTGTTTTTCCTTTGCGTGACACAACCTTATTTTCCATTAAGACTCAATGCAAATATACACTCATGCACCATCACCATCACTCCCCCTGATTGGAGGAGGGAAGTCAATGGAGTGATTCTAGTTTGTTGTTCATATCGGAGGGTTTTATTTATTTATTTTGAGAGGGAACCTCTCACTGTCACCAGGCTGAGTGCAGTGGCGCGATCTCGGCTCACTGCAACCTCTGACTCCCTGGTTCAAGCGATTCTCCTGCCTCAGCCTCCCGAGTAGCTGGGCTTACAAGCAAGTGCCACCACGCCCAGCTAATTTTTTGTATTTTTAGTAGAGACGGGGTTTCACCGTGTTAGCCAGGATGGTCTTGATCTCCTGACCTCGTGATCCATCCGCCTCGGCCTCCCAAAGTGCTAGGATTATAGGCGTGAGCCACTGCGCCTGGCCTGGAGTTGTTTTTAAAAGCACATTTCTCTCAAATTAACTCCAGGGTGTCCCACTGTGACTAGGGCAATGGTTTGGATTTTCTGGAGGTGGAAAGTCAAACTTCAAATAGAATTTGGAGGCTGCCACTGTGGCTCATGCCTGTAATCCCAGTACTTTGGGACGCTGATGTGGGTGGATCATTTGAGGCCAGAAGTTCGATACCAACCTGGGCAACATGACGAGGCCTCGTTTCTACTAAAAATACAAAAATTAGCTAGGCGTGGTGGTACATGCCTCTAATCCCAGCTACTTAGGAGGCTGAGGCAGGAGTTATCGCTTGAACCTGGGAGGCAGAGATGTCCTGTGTCCAAACCCCATGCGGCGTATCAGCTGGCTGAAGATAAAATCGGTCACGCTGTGTTGGGATTGGGGTTGCTGTTATCATACCTCATCCCCACCCCTGCTAGGCATCCACAAATAGTCATCTTCAATGAGACGTCCCTCCTGCCCCTGGCTGCCTTATTTCATCTGCACCCAATCGTATCCATTGCTTGTCAGTGGGTCTCAACCTTGGCTGCACCTTGGAATCTCCTGGGGAGATGAGACAATACCAAGACTGTCTCTCATTCAGCATGATGTTTCCAAGGTCCATCCACATGTAGTAGGTGCCAGTACTTCTACTGTATGGATACAGCACATTTTGTTTATTCAGACATCAACCAAATGGCCAGCTTGGTTGTTGCCACCTTTTGGTTATTATATATATTACATGATTCCATTTATGTGAAAGGTCCAGAACTGGGAAATCTATAGAGGCAGAAAGCAGGTAAGTGGTTGCCAGGAGCTGGGGGAAAGGGGAGGGGATGGAGAGTGCTTGATGGATACAGGGTTATTTTTTGGGGGGGTGGGGGGTGTTAATGAAAATGTTTTGGAACTAGACAGAGATGATGATTGCTTAACATTGTGAATGTATTTAATGATACTGAAGTGTATGGTTTCACACAGGGACTTGTATGTTATGTGAATTTTGCCTCATTAAAAAAATAATGCTAGGAGCAATGGCTCATGCCTGTAATCCCAGCACTTTGGGAGGCCAAGGCGGGCGGATCACAAGAGGTTGGGAGTTCAAGACCTGCCTGGCCAACATGGTGAAACCCTATCTCTATTAAAAATACAAAAATTAGCTAGTCATGGCGGTGCACGCCGGTAATCCCAGCTACTCAGAAGGCTGAGGTAGGAAAATGGGTTGGAAACCAGGAGGCAGAGGTTGCAGTGAGCTGAGATCACACCACTGCACTCCAGCCTGGGTGACAGAACAAGATTCCGTCTCAAACACACACACACACACACAAAATACTGATGCCCATGTTTCATCCCCAAGAGATTCTGTAATAATTGATCTGGGTTGTAGAGCCTGGGCACTGGGTTTTTAAAATCTCCCCAGCTGATTCTGACGTGCAGCTGTGGTTGAGAATCTGCTTGTGGAATGAACTTGTTCATGTTTTACTTGTGTTGTTTTCTAGCCTGCCTTTGACTTTCAGTTTCCCTTCACGTCTTTGGCTGGTAATTTTTACAATGCAGTCTAACAACCAGCTGCCTCAAAATGCACTGGGATCCCTCGTAACCAGGTAGCTCCCCATCTCCAACTCTGACCTGCCAAGTCAGAATCTTGTGGGTGGGGCCGAGGACTGTACATATTGAAACAGGCAGTGACCTAGGAACTATTTCTGAACACCCCTATGTTTGCCCTGTATTTGCCCTTTCCTTTCACGTTTGGACCCCTTTGTGTGCTGACCACTGGGCTGTTTCACGTGGACATAACATAAAAAAGGCAGGCCAGGTGCAGTGGCTCATGCTTGTAATCCTAGCAGTTTGGGAGGCTGAGGTAGCCGAATCACTTGAGGCCAGGAGTTCAAGATCTGCCTGGCCAACATGAGTAAACCCCGTCTCTACCCAAAATATGAAATTAGCTGGGTGTGGTGATGCACGCCTTTGATCCCAGCTACTCAGGAGGCTGAGGCTGGAGAATCCTTTGAGCCCAGGAGGCAGAGACTGCAGTGAGCCGAGATCGCATCATTGCACTCCAGCCTGGGTGACAGAGTGAGACTCTTAAAAAAAAAAAAAACAAAAGGAAAAAAAAAAGACAGAGATGATCCTTCCTTTGTGGAGCTCTCAGTAAAACAAGAAAGCTCATGATGTCCTCGCATTTGTCCGAAATCCATTTGGTACATGTAGCTGGGGTCACGTGCTTGACATGCCTATTGAAAGCTTCTGGGTAGGAAGAGAACAATCATCACAGCATCACAGCCTGGCATAACTGTCTCCCAGGACAGGTCTCCCTGGGGAGACTGAGACCATAACTCTGAAATCACAGCTTGAATCCAAGTTCTACATTTCCCTCAGTAATGTACATGATGTAAGTTTTTATATTAGTTATCTATTGCTGTGCAACAATATTACTGCAAACTTTGTGGCTTGAGACAGCACACAGTTATCACTACATGGTTTCTGTGGTTCAGGAATCCAGGCGTGACTCAGCTGGGTTCAGTGCAAGGCTGCAGCCATAGTGCCAGCCAGGGCTCGGTACTCATCTGAAGGCTTGACTGGTGATTGATCTGCTTCCCATCTCATCTGGTTGTTGGCAGCATTCAGTTCCTTGCAGGCTGCTGGACTCAGGGCCCCAGTTTCTTGCTGCCCTCAGCTTCTTGCCACATGGGCCTCTCCATCTGGCTGCTCATGACATGGCAGCTTGCATCTTCAAAGCCAGCAAGACAGACAGCCTCCTGGCAAGACAACTTAACGTCCTATCTAAGGTAATCACTACATCCCATCACCTCTGCCATATTCTCTTGGTTACAAGAAAGTCATAGGCCCCTTTGTCAGATGAATAGATTGCAAAAATTTTCCCCCATTCTGTAGGTTTCCTGTTCACTCTGATGGTAGTTTCTTTTGCTGTGCAGAAGCTCTTTAGTTTAATTGGATCACATTTGTCAATTTTGGCTTTTGTTGCCATTGCTTTTGGTGTTTTAGACATGAAGTCCTTGCCCATGCCTATGTTCTGAATGGTATTGCCTAGGTTTTCTTCTAGGGTTTTTATGGTTTTAGGTCTAACGTTTAAGTTTTTAATCCATCTTGAATTAATTTTAGTATAAGGTGTAAGGAAGGGATCCAGTTTCAGCTTTCTCCATGTGGGTAGCCAGTTTTCCCAGCACCATTTATTAAATAAGGAATCCTTTCCCCATTTCTTGTTTTTGTCAGGTTTGCCAAAGATCAGATAGTTGTAGATGTGTGGCATTATTTCTGAGGGCTCTGTTCTGTTCCATTGGTCTATTTCTCTGTTTTTGTACTAGTACCATGCTGTTTTGGTTACTGTAGCCTTGTAGTATAGTTTGAAGTCAGATAGTGTGATGCCTCCAGCTTTGTTCTTTTGGCTTAGGATTGACTTGGCAATGTGGGCTCTTTTTTGGTTCCATATGAACTTTAAAGTAGTTTTTTCCAATTCTGTGAAGACAGTCATTGGTAGCTTGATGGGGATGGCATTGAATGTATAAATTACCTTGGGCAGTATGGCCATTTTCACGATATTGATTCTTCCTACCCATGAACATGGAATGATCTTCCATTTGTTTGTATCCTCTTTTATTTCGTTGAGCAGTGGTTTGTAGTTCTCCTTGAAGAGCTCCTTCACATCCCTTGTAAGTTGGATTCCTAGGTATTTTATTCTCTTTGAAGCAATTGTGAATGGGAGTTCACTCATGATTTGGCTCTCTGTTTGTCTGTTATTGGTGTATAACAATGCTTGTGATTTTTGCACATTGATTTTGTATCCTGAGACTTTGCTGAATTTTGGTATTTTTAGTAGAGATGGGGTTTGCTTAACGCAGCCCCCAGTCACATACTCCCTGCTTGATCAATCGATCATGACCCTCTCATGCAGACCCCCTTAGAGTTGTGAGCCCTTAAAAGGGACAGGAACTGTTCACTTGGGGAGCTGGGGTGTTGGAGATGTGCGCCACCACGCCCAGCTAATTTTTGTATTTTTAGTAGAGACGGGGTTTCACCATGTTGGTTGGCTAGGATAGTCTAGATCTCTTGACCTCATGATTCACCCACCTCAGCCTCCCAAAGTGCTGGGATTACAGGCGTGAGCCACTGCACCCAGCCCAGAGAAGGATTTTCATACTTGCTTCGCAGCCTCCTGCAACCTACACCAGCACCAGGCTCTCACCACCTGTGGGCTGCGCTCATCTGTGATCATCTCTCCCCAGGCCTGCTGTTCCTCGAGAAAGGAAGTTGTAATGGACAAAATTCTAGGACAGCCCCCAAGAGACCCACTCCCTTATATCTGCTCCTTGTATCATCTCCTCTTCCTGAGTGTGTGCAGAGCTTGTGATTTGGCCAAGGGGAAGGAATTTTGCAAATGTGATTAAGGTCACACTTGCTTTGTTAAGCACATTTGCTCAGCTGACTTTGAGTTCATCCAAAGCAGGATGATCTTAGGTGGTCCTTTTAAAGGTGAAGTTTCAGAGATTCAACCTTAGCCTCCAAGGAGACACAAATGGCCATGCTGTGAGCTGTCTTTTGAGGTGGCAGCTCTAGGAGCTGAGGGCCTTCGTTCAACAATTGCCAGAAATTGAATTCATTCCACAAACTGAATAAGCTTGGAAGAGGACCCTGAGCATCTGATGAGACCCCAGCTCCAGCTGACACTCTGGTTGCAGTATTGTGACCCCGAATAGAAGACCCAGTTAAACCCTGCCCATGAAAACAGATAATAACTGAGTGGTGTTTTAAGCTGCTCAGTTTGCACTGGTAAATCCACAAACAGGAAAGTAATATAGAAGTTAAGTGGGCCGGGCGTGGTGTCTCATGCCTGTAATCTCAACACTTTGGGAGGCTAAGGCGGGTGGATCACGAGGTCAAGAGATCGAGACCATCCTGGCCAACATGGTGAAACCCTGTCTCTACTAAAAATACAAAAATTAGCCAGGCGTGGTGGCACGCACTTGTAGTCCCAGCTACTCAGGAGGCTGAGGCAGGAGAATCAGTTGAACCCAGGAGGTGGAGGTTGCAGTGACCCGGGACCATGCCACTGCACTCCAATCTGGGCAACAGAGAGAGACTCCATCTCAAAAAAAAAAAAAAAAAAAAAAAGAAGTAGTTAAACGAATACTTTTGACTGTTGATGGAAGTTGCTTTCATTCCCTCTTACTTAATCATCTTTATCTTAGCCCTGAAAGAAAGATGCTTTAACTCCATTTGTAACAAGTGAGTCTGAGGCTCAGGAAAGTGATAGAATTTAGCAAAGTCCACCTTGCTACCTGGTGGCCCCAGCTAGAACTCAGCCCCAGGTCCATATACCTAAAGTCATTACAACATCCACTAAAATTTTGCCCCTCTCTCCAGGCCTTTCTCATTAGAAGCCTGTTCCTTCAGAGATAGATCCCAACCCAGTGTTACAAGGTACTGAACTCTGATTTTCACAAAATAGAGTAACTACCCTCCAAAATTAATAACTATTTTTGAGCCGGGCATGGTGCCTCACGCCTGTAATCCCAGCACTTTGGGAGGCTGAGGTGGGTGGATCATGAGGTCAAGAGATCGGGAGCATCCTGGCCCACATGGTAAAACCCCATCTCTACTAAAAATACTAAAATTAGCTGGTAGTGGTGGCAGGTGTCTGTAATCCCAGCTACTAGGGAGGCTGAGGCAGGAGAATCGCTTGAACCCAGGAGGCAGAGGTTGCAGTGAGCCAAGATTGCACCCACTGCACTCCAGCCTGGCAACAGAGCAAGACTCCATCTCAAAAATTTAAAAAATCTATTTTTGAGTCCTTATGTGTCAACCACTGGGCTATCCCAACACCAATATATATTATGATTATGATTATTTTTTCCATTTTATTTATGAGGAAACCAACACATAGAAAGGTAAAGGAACTTGCCAAAGGTGACGGTCACACAGCCAAAGAGCTGTGGAAGCAGCACAGGAATCCCAGCAAACTCACAGCCAAGCTCTGCTTTTCACCTTCACGTCATACTGTCCTCAGACTAAAACCCTAACTCTGACCTTCCAAATCAAAAATCATACTCGAGGCTGGGCGTGGTGACTCATGCCTGTCATCCGAGCACTTTGGGAAGCCAAGGTGGGTGGATCATTTGAGGTCAGGAGTTCAAGACCAGCCTGGCTAACATGGTGAAATCCTGTCTTTACTAAAGTACAAAGATTAGCCAGACAGCAGTGGCATGGTCCTGTAATCCAAGCTACTCAGTAAGGAGGAGAATTGCTTGAGTCTGGGAGGCAGATGTTTCAGTGAGCTGAGATTGCACCACTGCACTCTAGTCTGGGTGACAGAGTGAGACACTTTCTCAAAAACAAGCAAACAAATACGTCACTGCATGGAGCCACTGAGATTTGGGGATTGTTGTTACTGCACCAGAACCCAAATCATCCTGACCACTAGACTGTCCTAACTAGGGTTTCTTACCAAAAGCAAAGGCATTTTTAAAGTTCATGACGTTTCAACAAAAGAGCACATACCAATATCTGTCACTTTGTCAGGCTAACAAACCCAACCAAAGCCAACAGCCAGAAGTTAAAAGAAACAGATCATTAGGTTGAAAACAGAACTGTCAAAACAGGCACAATTGACTTCATTTAGTGATTGCAAAGAACATCAGGTAAGACACAGGTGTGGTCATATCATTTATCACATGCTTAATTGCACATGTTTGACTAAGAAAAACACAAAGTATTTAAGCTCATCTGTAGTTCAAAGTGCCTATCTGTGTATTTATCCATTCATCCTGATTTGTTTATTGAGCAACTCTTTTGTGCCAGGCACTGTGCTGGGTGCTGGTAATGCAATGATGAAGATGGCAGGCATGGCTCTGCCCTCCAGGAGTTTCTAGGATATGGAGGGAGACAAACAAAAAAATAAATCCATGAAAGAAGTATTGGTGGAACCTGCCCCCAATATTTCAACATAGGTTCTTTCTATTTTCCATAAGTGTCAGCCAGCTGAGCAATAAAGAGAGACACTACAAAGAGAGACATTTTACAGCTGGACCACTGGGGGTGACATTACATGTTGGTAGGACCGTGATGCCCCCTGAGTCTCAGACCAGCAAGTTTTTATTAAGGGTTGCAAAAGGGGAAGGGGTGTAAGAACAGGGAGTAGGTACAAAGATCACATGCTTCAAAGGGCAAAAAGCAGAACTACTACTAAGGGTCTAACAAAGATTACATGCTTCTGAGGGAACAGGACAAAGGGGAAAAGCAGAACTACTGATAAGGGTCCAGCAAAGATCACAAAGCAAGGCCAAAAGCAGAACGACTGATATGGTTCTATGTTCATCGGTGCACGTATTGTCTTGATAAACATCTTAAACAATAGAAAATGGGGTTCGAGAGCAGAGAACCAGTCTGACCACAAATTTACCAGGGTGGAGTTTTTGCCCACCCTATTAAGCCTTTGGGT
This sequence comes from Pan troglodytes, assembly GCF_028858775.2. Classification (NCBI taxonomy): domain Eukaryota; kingdom Metazoa; phylum Chordata; class Mammalia; order Primates; family Hominidae; genus Pan; species Pan troglodytes. Next base: position 20,462,501 of record NC_072405.2, read on the forward strand.
ACTGCAGGAGACCAGGGCGTATCTCAGTCCTTATCTCAACTGCATAAGACAGACATTCCCAGAGCAGCCATTTATAGACCTCACCCCAGGAATGCATTCCGTTCCCAGGGTTTTAATGTTTATATTCCTTGCTAGGAAAATAATTTAGAGGTATCTCTCCTACTTGCACATCCATTTATAGACTCTCTGCAAGAAGAAACATATGGCTCTTTTTGCCCGACCCTACAGGCAGTCAGACCTTATGGTTTTCTTCCCTTGTTCCCTAAGAATCACTGTTATTCTCTTCTTTTTCAAGGTGCACTGATTTCATATTGTTGAAACACACGTTTTACAATCAAGTTGTACAGTGAACACAATTATCACAGTGGTCCTGAGGTGATGTACATCCTCAGCTTATGAATATAACAGGATTAAGAGATTAAAGCAAAGACAGGCATAAGAAATTATAAAAGTTTTATCTGGGAACTGATAAATGTCCATGAAATCTTCACAATTTCTGTTCCTCTGCCACGGCTCTAGCCATTCCCTCCATTTGGAGTCCCTGACTTCCCAAAACAAGAAATAATAAGAGGTTAAGGTGGAGAAGAGCAGGGAAGTCCACTTTATAAAGGGGTCAGGAAAGAGCTGTCTGTGGAAGCACCATTTTAGCTGAGACCTAAAGGATGGTCTAATTTGGGAAGGTGCAGAGGAAAATCATTCCAGGCTGAAGCAGCAAGTGCAAAGGCCCTGTTGTGGAGAAAGGTTTGAAAGTCCAAGAAAACAAAGGAGGCCAGAGTGGCTGAAACAGAGTAGGCCAAGGGGAAGAGATAGGAGAGGGCTGGAGAGGTGGCAGGAACAGGCATAAGACTCGGGGTCTCGATTTTATTCTATGTGCCATGGGCAGGAAAGGCAGAGGATGAGACTCAATGGACAGCTTAAGATCACTGAAGCTGCCAGGTAGGAAATGGATTCCTGAGCATGGGGAGAAGGTGCATAGGACCAATTAAGACCAGTTAGGAGGCTGCTGCTGTAGCCCAGCTGAGATAGCAGTGTCCTAGGCAAAGATAACTACAGTGAAGCTAGAGAGAGTGGACAAGTTGGATAAAGTTTAGAATCGCAGGACTTGCTGACTGGAGAAGAGGGCAAAAGCAGAGTTAGCACAAGTGAGTTATGACCAACTTGAGCAGCTCAGCAGGGGGTGGTGCCATTTACAGAACAGAGATGGCATGGACAGAGCCCATGGAGAAGGAGGAGGAAAAAGAGAGTTTGGCTTTGGGTTTTTTTTTAAGGCAGGGTCTGGCTCTGTCACCCAGACCGAAGTGCAGTGGTGTGATCATAGCTCTTTGCAGCCTCAAACTCCTGGGCTCAAGTGATCCTCCTGCCTCAGCCTCCCAAGTAGTAGGATTACAGATCCTACAGATGCACTTCACCATGCCTAGCTAATTTTTTTTTTTTTTTTTTTTTTTTCTAGATAGGGAGCCTCACTGTGTTTTCCAGGCTGGCTTCAAACTCCTGGCCTCAAGGAATCCTCCCACCTCTGCCTCCCATAGCACTGAGATTACAGCCATTACCTACTACTCCAAGCCATGAGTTTCACTTTGGTTGTCACAAGGTTGAAGCGTTCATGAGTTGACAAGTGGAAAAAACAAGAAAGAAGTTGAGTGTTTAAGACTGCTGTTTGAAGTATAAGTCTAGTCTCAAGACAAAAGTTCAGGACTCATCAGCTGAGAAATCGCACTGAAAATTATGCAAATGAATGAGCTTAGCTAGCAAACAAGTCCAGAGAGAGCAGCACTGGGCCATGCAGCTGGCCTAATGCCACCCCACTCCTCCCAATCCCTGTGTTATGCTGGAGAGGGTTCAGCCTCTGGTGAGTTTCACCAAACCCCCACATCTCTTTCTTCTGAGACCTTCTCTAAAATCCCCTCTTTTATACTTAGTGAAATGGGATTCTCTTTTTCCCATCCAGCTTAAGCAAAAACTTTTGACTATGAGAAGAATGAGGATGCATTTAGTATCTGTTCTGCACAGCTAATTCCATCCAAGATTTCTCATTATTCATGCTTGGCAGTCTCATTTTCTCTTTTGCCTCTCAGAGCACAGTCGTAGCCTTAATTACTGAGGTTTTCACCCTTCTAACACCAGCGATTTCCCCCATCTCAGTTCTCAGGAAGTTCTGTTTGCAGAATTATCTCCTGAATCCTCACCTGGAGATAGAAATTGTTCTCTGTGGCCGTGTCTTCCCCTCTAATTCTTATCAAAAAACACAGTGATCTCTGTGCATCAAATATTAAACTCAAGCTTAACAGATCATGCTTCTGGCTTCTCTCTCTCTCTGGCCTGTGGGTTAACAGGTTTGCAACCGTTGCAGAGAAGACACCAAATTCTCAGGAGGCCAGAGTTTCCAAGGGTGCTGGTCACTCTTGCTCTCTTTCTCCTGCTCAAAATTCAGCACTAGAGAATGTTATACCATTGCACCTGCAGAAGAGTTTATCTGACTCTAGAGACTACAGAGGAGAGAGAAGGACAAACTAACAGGCATTCAGAAAATGGCTACTACAATGGGGAAGAAAATGAAAGTCAAACCAAACAAGCAATGGTCAAAAAAAAAAAAAAAATCTAGAGGGCAGCTGCAGTGGCTCACACGTGTAATCCCAGCACTTTGGGAGGCCCAGGCAGGTGGATCACTTGAGATCCGGAGTTCGAGACCAGCCTGGGCAACATAGTGAAATCACATATCTACTAAAAATACAAAAATTAGCCAGGTGTGGTGGCGGGCACCTGTAATCTCAGCATTTTGAGAGGCTGAGGTGGGTGGATCACCTGATGTCAGGAGTTTGAGACCAGCCTGGCCAACATGGTAAAACCCTATTTCTATTAAAAAAATACAAAAATTAGCCAGGTGTGATGGCAGGTACCTGCAATCCCAGCTACTTGGGAGGCCGAGTCAGGAGAATTGCTTGAACCCAGGAGGCAGAGGTTGCAGTGAGCAAAGATTGCACCACTGCACTCCAGCCTGGGCAACAGTGAGACTTTGTCTCAAAAAAAAAAAAAAAAAAAAAAAAAACCTAGAGATGTCCATCCAGGCTGAAGAGAATATTCCAGAGCAGAGGTGGGGACACTATGGCCCATGGGCCAAATCTGACCTGCCTGCACATGTTTTTGTCAATAAAGTTTTATTGAAACACAGCCATGCACATTTGCTACATATTGTCTATGGCTGCTGGATTAGGCTGTTCTCTCATGCTATAAAGAAATACCTGAGACTGGGTAACGTATAAAGAAAAGAGGTTTAATTGGCTCACAGTTCTGTAGGCTGTACAGGGAACATGACACTGACATCTGCTGAGCTTCTGTGGAGGCCTCAGGAAACTTAAAATCATGGCAGAAGCTGAAGTGGGAGCAAGAGAGTGAGGAGGGAGGTGCTACTCACTCATAAACAACCAGATCTTGCAAGAACTCACTCACTATTGCAAGGACAGGACCAAAGGGATGATGCTAAATCATTCACGAGAAATCCACCCCCATGATCCGATCTCTTCCCACCAGGCCCCACCTCTAACACTGGGGATTCCATTGCAACATGAGATTTGGGCGGGGACACATATTCAACCTATATCAGCTGCTTTCATGCTATGGGTGGCAGAGTTGAGTAACTACTACAAGAGACTGTATGGCCCACTAAGTCTAAAATATTTACTATCTGATGCTTTCAAGAAAAAAGTTTGCAAAGCCTGCTCTTGAAAAGGAAGGGAAGGAAGAGGAGAGGAGGAAGGCAGGAAGGAGCAGAGAGGGACACGGGGCTGTATTCAAACATGTGTTGTTAAGAAAGAGAAATTCAATTTATTTGGCATGGTCCAAGTTATCAAACTAGGAGCACTCCATTGAAGTTTCAGGACAAACGCTGTGCTGAATATAAGGATGACCCCATCTGTAATGCCTAACCTTGTTTTTATTAACTTTGTTCGTAGACTTTCCTTTTCTTTTAATCACTTAGCCTTGTTTCTACCTGAATTGACTTTCTTTTAGCTAAGAGAGCTAGACAGACTTTATCTTGGCTTTTTCACTGGCAGCCCCTTCCTCAAGGACTTAACTTGTGCAAGCTGACTCTTAGTACATCCAAGAATGCAATTAACTGATAAGGTACTGGTGGGGCGAGCAATATCCGCAGTTCCTGGGAATTCATCCGATGGATAATGCCTAAAGCCCCACGTCTATCACTTTGTAATAGTCTTAAAGCACTTAGACCTAGAACTGTTTACTTTCCTGTAACAACATATCCTTTTAACGTATTTGCCTACTTTACTTCTGTAAAATTCTTTTAACTAGACCCCTTTCCCCTTTCTAAACTGAAGTATAAAAGAAAATCTAGCCCTTTCTTCGGGGCCAAGAGAACTTTAAGCATTAGCCGTCTCTTGGCCGCCGGCTAAAGAAACAGACTCTTAATTCACCTCAAAGTGTGGCATTTTCTCTAACTCGCTCAAGTACAACATTTGGAGGCCCGAGTGAGAATTGCCACCAGGCGAGAGCCGGGCTCGCTCTGGGCTCCCCCGGAAGGACGGCCGGCTTGTAGTGGGGGCGCCACCTGAAAAAAATTTTTCAGGTCCCCGAAAGGACCATCTTCCAGAGGAGAGCGGATCGACTACCGTGTGGGTGCCCACAAAAATTCCACCTCTGAGTCCTCAACTTCTGACCCCGAGGTCAGGTAGGTCAGATTTGACTTCACTTCTAGTAAGAGGGAAGCAGCCCTAATGAGGGTGTCCCTCTTTTGACTCTGCCTGTTTCTCTAGGACGCTAGAAGGTAGAGCCCTGGTTTTCTGTTAGGCACCTCTGTGTCTCTTTCTAGGAGGGAAGTGGCCCTGACAGGGGCCCTCCCTTGACTCAGTCCACATCCTAGGATGCTGGAGGACTAAGTCCTGGTTTCTGGCAGACCGGTCCCTCTCTCTCTCTCTCTCTCTTTTTCTATCTCTCATCTTTCTCTTGTTCAAGTTTCTTGAAGAATCTCCACGGTCCCTCTCTCTCTCTCTCTCTCTTTTTCTATCTCTCATCTTTCTCTTGTTCAAGTTTCTTGAAGAATCTCCAAGAAAGAAAAAAAAAACTGTTATATACTCTGTGTGAATAATGAATGAATGAGGGAGGACAAGGGCTTGCGCTTGTCCTGCAGTTTGTAGCTCCACCGCGAAAGCTACGGAGTTCAAGTGGGCCCTCACCTGCGGTTCCGTGGAGACCTCATAAGGCTTAAGACAGCATCAGGCATAGCTCCATCTGAGCCGGAAGTTTATACCGGCCTGCCAATGCTAAGAGGAGCCCAAGTCCCCTCAGGGGGAGCGGCCAGGCAGTCATCTGACTGATCCCATCACAGGAACCACTCCCCTTGTCTGTCTAAAAAAAAAAAAAAAAAAAAAGGGAGAAACTGTCATAACTGTTTACATGCCCTAAAGTCAATTGTTTGTTTTATGTTGATTGTTCTGTTCAGTGTCTATTGTCTTGTTAGTAGTTGTCAAAGTTTTGCATGTCAAGATATTGATATTGCCCAAGACGTCTAAGTAAAAACTTCTTCGAAGTCCTTAGTGCTGATTTTTTGTCACAGGAGGTTAAATTTCTCATCAACCTTTTAGGCTGGCCACCACAGTCCTGTCTTTTCTGCCAGAAGCAAGTCAAGTGTTGTTACAAGAACAAGTGTGAAAAACATTTGCCTGATTAAGATTTCTAGCACCATGAAAGTTGTAAGTATTTAGATCGTCATACTCCACGTCCAAGTGATTAGACCTCCTCTAAGTTAAACCAGTAGTGACTTCAAAACAGCCACCCTGCAGATTTCCTTGCTCACCTCTCTTGTCATTCTGTAACTTTTCCTGTGCCCTTAAGTAGAACACTGTGTAAAGAAACGTACGCCCGTACTGCTTTACTTCATTTATATTCTTACTCTGTTCCTCTGTGGCTACTCTCCCATCTTAAAAATGATCTCAGTAGTCCTTTTCTGCCTCATCCCTGCCCCCTAACCTGCTCATCTCGTTTTCCAGTGCGACAGGAAGTTCAGCGTCTCCAGGACTTGGCTCTGCTCTCACTCCTTAAACCCTTAAAAGAAAAAGCTAAGTTTAAACTATTTGCCTTTAAGTCATAAAGATACCGAAAGTATTTAAGGCACAGATCTAGAAGAAGAAGAACGCCTAGATCATACTGACCCAGAAGATCTCAGGCTGGCTCTAGTCCTCCTCCCTCAATCTTAATTTACAGTAATGTAGCAAGTAGTATTAGCTGTTGTAGTTTTTCTGCTCTTTCTAGTCATGTTGATTCTGTGCTTTCAATACTCCAGTCCCCCAAGGAATAAGTTTCTCTGTCCGTGCTAAGTTTAATATCTATGCTCAAATCTTATTAAATTGCCTTCAAAAAAAAATAATAAGAAACACTTCCTCCCAGTCTTGTAAAAGTTAAAGCCCTCTCCAATGTATGCTGAATTTTCCTCTCAGTTCCTCAGAGGATTATAAAGTCCGCCGTAGAAAAGGCAAGCTCCAGACACTGTGCAAAATAAAATGGCCAAAGTTTAAAGTCAAGTGGCCCCCTGAAGGGTCATTGAACCTCACAATTGTTCAAGCTGTGTGGCAGGTTTTTACTGAAACTCCTAGCCACCCTGATCAGTTTCCCCACATTGATCAATAGCTAAGTTTAGTCCGGATCCCACCTCCATGGCTCCGTTCATGCGCCATTCATAATTCTACCTCCAAGCTCCTCCTAAGCCAGACCGCGTTTTCGCCTCGACCCTCAGCCGGTTCAGCTTCCCTGTACTGCCTCCCTCTGAAGAAGAGGGGGTCTCCCTCACCCAGTCCCACCGCCTTACAACCAACCTTCTCCCTTAAAGTTATCCCATGTCTCCTCGACGACGTCCCCTGTAGGCATGCCACACATTGCCTCTCAATAGCGACAGCGGCAGGAAGAAATAACCCCTCTACTACCACTGGGAGAGGCACAAGTCCCTCCAGGTGACGAGCGCCCAGCCTCCTTCTTAGTTTATGTCCCTTTTTCTACCTCTGACTTATATAATTAGAAAACCCATAATCCTCCCTTCTCTGAAAAGCCCCAGGCTTTGACCTCTCTGATAGAGTCTGTACTCCGGACCCACCCGCCCCCCTAAGATGATTGCCAACAGCTCCTTTTAACACTTTTCACCTCTGAAAAAAGCGAATGTATCCGAAAAGAAGCCAATAAGTACTTCCTCACATCAGCCAATGGACCAGAAGAAGAAGCTAGAGACCTCCTTGAGGAGGTCTTTCCCTCTACCCGGCCTAACTGGGACCCACATTCCTCAAGTAGAAAGGGAGCTTTAGACGATTTTCACCGGTATCTCCTCGCAAGTATTAAAAGAGCCGCTCAGAAACCCATAAACTTGTCTAAGACGACCAACGTTGTCCAAAGGCCCGATAAGTCACCAGGAACGTTTTTAGAGCGCCTCCAGGAGGCTTATCGGATTTACACCCCTTTTGACCCGGCAGCTCCCAAAAATAGCCGTGCTCTTAATTTAGCATCTGTGGCTCAGGCAGCTCTGGATTTAAAAAAGAAACTCCAAAAACAAGAAAAATTTAGTAGAATAAATATCAGTCAGCTTTTAGAAATAGCCCAAAAAGTTTTTGACAGTCAAAAGTTTAAAAAACAAAAACAAGAAACACAGGCAGCTGAAAAGGCCACTGATAAAGCATTCAAAAGACAAACAAAAATCTTAGTGGCAGCTATCCAAGAAGTACAGAATGAAATAGCCCATTAATTTAGCATTAACTGAAGCCCCTGCTTTAGCCCTCCCTAATATCTCCATAAAAGCCAAGGAGTTGCTAAAGACGTGCTCACTCAGACTCTAAGACCCTAAAGCCGCCCAGTGGCCTATTTATCTAAGAGGCTAGATCCTGTGGCCTGTGGATGGCCAAGTTGTCTGTGAACCGTAGCGGCTACAGCAAGCCTAGTCCAGGAAGATGATAAGTTAACTCTAAGCCAAAATTCAACCCTTACAGCTCCTCACGCCATAAAGACCTTACTACAAAGTGCTTCTGGCAAATAGATGTCAAATGCTCGCATCTTGCAGTATCGAAGTTTACTGTTAGATCAGCCTCGTTTGACTTTCTCTCCCACAAAGTGTTTCAATCCAGCTACACTACTTCCTGACCCAGACTGCACTATTCCTGCTCATGACTGTCAAGAACTGTTAGAAACTATCGAAACTGGCCGATCTGATCTTCAAGCTGTGCCCCTAGAAAAGGCAGATGCCGCCGTGTTCACAGACAGTAGCAGCTTCCTCAAGCAGGAAGTATGAAAACCCAGTGCAGCTGTTACCATGGAGACACATGTATTGTAAGCTCAAGCTTTACCAGCGGACACCTCAGCACAAAAGGCTGAATTGATCGCCCTCACTCATGATCTCCGATAAAGTGGAATAAACGTATTAACATTTACACTGACAGCAAGTACGCCTTTGCTGCTGTGCATGTACATAAAGCCATCTACCAGGAAAGCAGGCTACTCACCTCAGCAGGTAGCTGTGATCCACTGCAAAGAACATCAAAAAGAAAACACGGCCGTTGCCCATAGTAACCAGAAAGCTGATTCAGTACCTCAGGTCTCAGCGAGACTTTCAGTCACGCCTCTAAACTTGCTGCCCACAGTCTCCTTTCCACAGCCAGATCTGCCTGACAATCCCGTATACTCAACAACAAAAAAACTGGCTTCAGATCTCAGAGCCAATAAAAATCAGGAAAGTTAGTAGATTCTTTCTGACTCTAGAATCTTCATACCCTGAACTCTTAAAGAAACTTTAATCAGTCACCTACAGTCTACCACCCACTTAAAAAGAGCAAAGCTACCTCAGCTCCTCCGGAGCCATTTTATGATCCCCCGTCTTCAAAGCCTAACAGATTAAGCAGCTCTCCGGTACACAACCTGCACCCACGTAAATGTCAAACAAAGTCCTAAACCCAGCCCAGGCCACTGTCTCTGAAAAAACTCGCCAAGAAAAAAGTAAGAAATTGACTTTAGAGAAGTCAAACCACACCAGGCTAAGTACAAATACCTTCTAGTACTAGTAGACACCTTCTCCAGATAGACTAAGGCATTTGCTACCGAAAATGAAACCACCAACATAGTAGTTAAGTTTTTACTCAATGAAATCATCCCTCAATATAGGCTGCCTGCTGCCATAAAGTCTGATAATAGAGCAGCCTTCCCCTCGCCTATAGCTCAGTCAGTCAGTAAGGCGTTAAACATTCAATAGAAGCTTCATTGTGCCTATCAACCCCAGAGCTCCAGGCAAGTAGAACGCATGAACCACACCCTAAAAAACACTCTTACAAAATTGATCTTAAAAACCAGTGTAAATTAAGTAAGTCTCCTTCCTTTAGCCCTACTTAAAGTAAGGTGCACCCCTTACCAGTCTTATTTCTCACCTTTTGAAATCATGTTTAGGAAGGCGCTGCCTACCTTGCCTAAGCTAAGAGATGCCAAATTAGCAGAAATATCACTAACTAATTTATTACAGTACCTATAATCTCTCCAACAGGTACAAGATATTCTCCTGCCACATGTTCGAGGAGCCCATCCCAATCCAATTCCTGACCAGACAAAGTCCTGCCATTCGTTCCAGCCAGGAGACCTAGTATTTGTTAAAAAGTTCCAAAAAGAAAGACTCACTCCTGCTTAGAAAAGACCTCACACCGTCATCCTCACGACGCCAATGGCTCTGAAAGTAGACGGCATTCCTGCTTACATTCATCACTCCCGCATCAAAAAGGACAACAGAGCCCAATTAAAACATAAGTCCCCAGGCCTAAGTCAGGCCCCTTAAAACTGCACCTAAGTCAGGTGAAGCCATTAGATTCATTCTTTTTACTAACTCACTTACTTGTTATTGCCCCTTACGTCCTCTGTGCCTTCCTACTCCTTTCTCCTCACCTCTTTCACAACAGGACGTGTATTTGCAAACACCACTTAGAAGGCCAGTACCTCCAAGTCTCCTTTGCAGTTGATTTATGTGTACTGTTCCCAAAGCCAGCCCATACCCACGAAAAGCAACACAATCTGCCAGTCCCAGGAGCAGGAAATGCCGACCTTGCAGCAAGATTCAGACACTCCAAGAGCCAAACTAAGTGTAGAAGCTCCAAAAGTGCAGAAAAAAAGACTCCAAAATATTGGCTTTTGCCTCTTTCCTAGAAATCACCCTGACGCTAGCTGTCAAGATACTTAACAGTTTTTGTCCTGATTAGACACGTGTAACTTTAGCCACCTACTCTAGAAGATCAACCAGATCTTCAACTCTTTCCATAAGTCCTGCTTCTCACCTAAATTATGTACTAGAAAAAATTGTAATCCTCTTACTATAACTGTCCATGACCTTAATTCAACTCAATAGTATCATGGCATGTCATCAAGATTAAGATTTTATATCCCAGGATTTAATGTTAAGACTATGTTCACCATCCAAAAAAACCCTAGTCTCATAAAGCCCACCCAAGCCAATCAGGCCTTTAACTGATCTAAGTAACCCTCTGTTCCAGAAACACCCTGACAAAGTTGACTTAACTGTTCCTCCACCATTCTTAGTCATAAAAGATACACTCCAGAAAGTGCAAGAAAATCTAGATAAGTGCCAACAAGAACAAGAAAATAACATCCCCTAGTATCAAAGCATGTTCAACTAGAACCCAGAGCTAACTATTCTAATTACTAAGTTAGCCAGACCCCCTCCCCATCCTATTAAATCTAATTTTTGGACCTTGTATATTAGTTTCTTAATTTTGTAAAACAACACATAGCTTCTATCAACCTTATGTATCTTAAGACTCAATATAACCCCCTTGTTAATAACTGAAGAATCAACGATTTGATTCCCCAAAAACACAAGAGAGGAATGTAATGCCCAACCTTGTTTTTACTAACCCTGTTCTTAGACTCTCCCTTTCTTTGAATCACCTAGCCTTGTTTCCACCTGAATTGACTCTCCCTTAGTTAAGAGAGCCAGACAGACTCCATCTTGGCTCTTTCACTGGCAGCCCCTTCCTCAAGGACTTAACTTGTGCAAGTTGACTCCCAGCACATCAAAGAATGCAATTAACTGATAAGATATTGTGGCGAGCAAATATCCGCAGTTCCCAGGAATTCGTTCAATTGATAACGCCCAAAGCCCCGCGTCTATCACCTCATAATAGTCTTAAAGCCCCTAGACCTAGAATTCTTTACTTGCCTTAACAATTTATCCTTTTAACTTTTTTGCCTACTTCTGTAAAATTGTTTTAACTAGACCCCCCTCCCCTTTTTAAACCAAAGTATAAAAGAAAATCTAGCCCCTTCTTCGAGGCCGAGAGAACTTTAAACGTTAGCCATTTCTTAGCCGCCAGTTAAATGAACAGACTTTTAATTCGTCTCAAAGTGTGGCATTTTCTCTAACTCGCTCAAGTACAACACATCTAGCAGGCACGTAATCCACTCCAAAATGCTGTCCTGGGGTAGTGAAGATGATGTTGCTGGAAATATCCTGAAATGGCATGCAGATGAGTACCCCCAGAGGCTTATATGTTGAGCTAAGTACTTTGCTGATGAAGGGTACAAGTTGAAGGGGTTTTGAAAGGCAGAGTGAGGTTCCTCAGAAGGCTGTTGCTACAGAAAGCCAGGAGGAGAAATTACATGGCCAGATAGAGTGGCATGACCATTGGATAAGGGCTTTTTGTTTGATGGCTTTTGAGATGGAGTTTTACTCTTGTTGCCCAGGCTGCAGTGCAATGGCACGATCTCAGCTCACCGCAACCTACGCCTCCCAGGTTCAAGCGATTCTCCTGCCTCAGCCTCCCTAGTAGCTGGGATTACAGGCTTGTGCCACCACGACCGGCTAATTGTGTATTTTTTGTAGAGATGGGGTTTCTCCACGTTGGTCAGGCTGGTTTTGAACTCCCGACCTCAGGTGATCCGCCCGCCTTGGCCTCCCAAAGTGCTGGGATTACAGGCGTGAGCCACCGCGCCCAGCCTGGATGAGGGTCTTTAAGAAAGATGGAAGTTTTGGTACCTTGCAGTTTAATCTCTTCATTTATGTCCTCCTGAAATCTTCAGGAATAGCACTATTTTGTCAATACTTCTGGGATCGTACTTAGGGGGACTTAAAGGAGATGTGATGTGGCAGCCTTTGGCTCAAGGGAGTATCATACTAGCTCAAAGAGATCTGGGTACATGCCAGTTGAACCAACTCTTCTGAGGATATGATAGATCCTGGGAGGCCACTCTGATCCTGCCAACCTTGAGGCCAGATGAGTCTTTGAAAAACATGGTTTGGCTTAACACCAGTACTTAGTCTAACACCCACTATGAATCTTGCTGAACTGAAGCTATACAAATACCTTTTCAAAAGATTTTTTTTTCATTCCAGATCCTTCTTAGAAATTCCTAAGGCTCAATGTTGTGTGGAAGATTCTGAGAAAGAAAGTAGTTTCCGATCTTTGGGATTCCCCTGAGATGGTCCAATCTGCAAAAAGTTCATTGCCATTTCCATCAACAACACTGAGAACAAGAGTTTTATCCGGATTGGATCCTGGGAATTCAGAAGCTTCAGCAGGTGGGAAATGCACCCTCCACAGGCTCACACCCTTGTGGGCTGTTTCAGTTACCTATTGCACCTAAAATTAGAAACTTTAAAAACCACCACAAGTCATTATTGCTCAGGACCCTGTGAGTTGCATGGGGACTTCCTGGCTGGTTTAACCTGGGCTCATTTGTGTGGCTACCTGCAGCTGGAGGGCCAGCTGGGCAGAACATCCAGGACGGCCTCATGCATGTGCCTGGCAGTTGGTGCTGGTTGTCAGCCGGGGAACCTTGTTTTCCTTCATGTGGCCCCTCGCCCTCCAGAGCCCCTCTCCAAATGGCCCTTTAAGCAGGATAGCCAAGGTTTGCTTGGTGCCAGCATCCAAGAGGGCAAAAATATGGAAACTACGAGAGGGCTCTCAAGGCCTAAGACTATATGCACCCCAAAAGTCTGAGGTCTCAGTTAATTCAGAAAGTTTATTTTGCCAAGACTGAGGAAACATGCCTGTGACACAGCCTCAGGAGGTCCTGACAACATGTGCTTAAGGTGGTAGGGATACAGCTTGGTTTGATACATTTTAGAGAGACATGAGACATCAATCAATATGTGTAAGATGTACATTGGTTCAGTCTGGAAAGGCGGGACAACTCCAGGTGAAGGTGAAGGTGAGACAAGGGGAAGGGGCTTCCTGGTCATAGGTAGTTATGAGACAAATGGTTGCATTCTTTTGAGTTCCTGATTAGCCTCTCCAAATGAGGCAATCACATATACATTTATCTCAGTGAGCAAAGGGGTGACTGAATAGAATGGGAGGCAGGTTTCCCCTAAGCAGTTCCCAGCTTGACTTTTCTCTTTAGCTTAGTAACTTTTTTTTAGGTTGGGGGACAGAGTCTCGCTCTGTTGCCCAGGCTGGAGTGCAGTAGTACGATCTCGGCTCACTGCAACCTCTAACTCCAGGGTTCAAGTAATTTCCCTGCCTCAGCCTCCCAAGTAGCTGGGATTACAGGCGCCTGCCACCACGCCTGACTAATTTTCATATTTTTTAGTAGAGACGGGGATTTGTCATGTTGACCAGGCTGGTCTTGAACTCCTGAGCTCAGGTGATCTGCCCACCTCAGCTTCCCAAAGTGTTGGGAACTCCTGACCTCAGGTGATCCGCCTGCCTCAGCTTCCCAAAGTGCTGGGATTGCAGGCGTGAGCCACTGAGCCCAGCCTAGCTTAGTGATCTTGTGGTCCCAAGGTTTGTTTTGCTTTCACGGCTAGAAGTTGGTCACCATCACTTTGGCAGCATTCCACTGGCCAAAGCAAGTCATAGGCAGCCCAGATTCATGTAGAGGAATATAAACTCTACCTCTTAAGGGAAAGATTGCTTCAATTACACTGCACGAGTATTTGCAGAAAGTTGTACCCATCTTTGGAAACTACCACACACACACACACACACACACACACACACACACACACACACACACACACACCTTTACATGCAACCCTCCCTTGAGGTGCATCTACTTCTAGGCAGAACCAAAACTTGACAGTACTCGACAGAAGAAAAGTAGTGTCCTAAATGCCAGTTCTCTTCTTACTCAACTTCAGCCTCATTATAAGCAAATTCTAACAGTTTATGTGTCTTGAGAAACATTTTAATTAATCTTTGGAATTTAAGAATTTGAATTCATAGCAGTAGCCTTTGCATAGGAAATACGCATATTGTAAGTTTTTCCTTTCTGATAAATCATGCTGAGGGAACCACAATGTAACTTTTTTTTTTTTTTTTTTTTTTTTGAGACGGAGTCTCACTCTGTTGCCCAGGCTGGAGGGCAGTGGCATGATCTCAGCTCACTGCAACCTCCGCCTCCCAGGTTCAAGTGATTCTCCTGCCTCAGCCTCCTGAGTAGCTGGGATTACAGGTGCACAAGACGGGGTTTCACCATGTTGGTCAGGTTGGTCTGTAACTCCTGACCTCTGATCTGCCCACCTCAGCCTCCCAAAGTGCTGGGATTATAGGCGTGAGCCACCCGTTCACGTATAATGTAATTGTATATTGAAAGTTTCTCTTTTTTAAAAAAATAATTAACAGGTTTAAGAGAATGTATTTCCTGATGTATTCCTTTCACTGCAGACATCTATTGCCTTTTCAGTCTAGCAGCCCTCCCCTCTATAGAAACTCACACTTCCTACTCCAGTCACGTGGCTCTCATGGGGGCTACCATGTTCTCACATGACTCCACCCCTCTGTCCTCAGTTGATTGGTCTAGGGATGAGCATCTGGCCTAAATTGGCCAATCAGAATTCTTCCCTTGAATATTTGTCCAAACTGGAACTACACCAAGTTAATCATTCTCTGTGATGACAGGAACTGTGTGTAGTAAGAAATACAGGAGCTTTTGTGGCCACATTTCTCACCTTATGGAGAAAAGGCTTGAGTAAGAAGAAATTAAGCCAGTATGCAGACAAGGCTAGAGACAGAGATGGAGAGAGAGATCTTGTGGTAAGCCCCTTAGTTTTTATCATTCTAGTACATGCTTGCTACTGCATACAACCAAGACTTTCACCTGAGGGTTTTCTCAAAGTCAGGCATGGAGTATGTCAGAAAAGCCACAGAAGCCGGGTGCAGTGGCTCACTCCTGTAATCCCAACACTGAGAGGCCAAGGCAGGTGGATCATGAGGTCAGGAGTTAGAGACCAGCCTGACCAACATGGCAAATCCCCGTCTCTACAAAAAATAAAAAAATTAGCAGGGCATGGTGGCAGGTGACTGTAATCTCAGCTACTCAAGAAACTGAGGCAAGAGAATTGTTTGAACCTGGGAGGCAGATGTTGCAGTGAGCCGAGATCATGCCATTGCAGTCCAGCCTGGGTGACAGAGCAAGACTATATCTCAAAAAAAAAAAAAAAAAAAAAAGAAGAAGAAGAAGAAGAAGAAAGCAAAGCCAGAGACTTGATGCCCTGGGACCAGTCCTCAGCCAGTGACGGATGGGAGCCAGGCTATAAATGCTTCAATATCTTTGCCCCCTGGATGGAGCAACTTTGAAATGCATTCCACATCACCTCCCAGAGGTCCCCAGTGGGGTCAAATCCTAGTTGCCTGGAGTGGTAAGATGCTCACTGAAGCCCCTTGTGTGGCCTCCTGCCTTTCCATGAATCACTTCCTCACCCCCCTATTGGTGTTCCCTGGAATCATCTCCTAAATAATCCACTTGCAATCCTGTCCCTCTTTCAGGATCTGCTTGGGGTTGGGGTTGGGGAGTGCAGACAAAAACATGATCCCTTTTCCACTCCACACTAGTAAGATGAGTTTCTGTCACTGGCAACCAAGAGATCTGACTATTACCTCCTTCTGAGATAATTCCTAAAAGGTATTTGGGAATTTCCCCACCTCCAACCCACTGCCTATGTCATCAATATGTAGATTTCTTAACAAAGTTTAATGGTATTCTTTGATCAACCTCAAGTTTCACAAAACACACTGCACTTTCATAAGGGCGCCCCATGACTGACAGATCAGCCGTTCAAAAGAAGGGAAGTGTCAGAGATGGCTCTGCTAGACTCACGTGTTTTTCAGTAGAATCCCGGTCAGGGTGGTGTGGTCGGGAGACGCTTCTGGAGCTCTGGGACCCACAAGCCTACGTGTCCCATGGTGGAGTATTAGGACAACTTGAAAACATAGTGGCAGGAGGAGGCTTCCTCTCTCCCCTGCAGTTCATCCTTCAACACACACAATGTGCTCAATAGATATTGGTTAAATGAATAATGGGGCCAGGCATGGTGGCTCACGCCTGTAATCCCAGCACTTTGGGAGGCTGAGGCAGGTGGATCACCTGAGGTCAGGAGTTCAAGACCAGCCTGGCCATAGAGGAAGGAGAAGCACTGGAACCTGGGAGGCAGAGTTTACAGCACGCTGAGATGGCACCACTGCACCACAGCCTGGGTGACAGAGCGAGACTCAAACAAAAAAAAAAATAATGGATTTATTCCTTCCAAACTGCAACTCACCAAAAGAAGACCAACACGCATCACAATGTTGTGGCCATAATCACCACAGTGACAATAATAAATATAATCAACTCTCGAGCCAGCCACCCCCACTAAACCTAGTGGATCACATCTGGTGTTTCACTTTGAGGATGTTTTAGTGGTCATGGTAGATTGTCGCCTGACTGCTGGCTGTTTCTACCATGTTTCAGGAATATAGAGATGTGTACAGATGACCCCTAAAATTAGTATGCAATTCTCAAAGAGACAAACTGTACCCCAAAAGCTACTGGAATGAAAAAAAAGAAGTTTTAATTCTCAAAGAGACAAACTAGATAGTAAAAGCATTTATGTTCCCTTGGAGAATCTTCCCACCAAGGACTCAAAGTTTTCTCCAGACCAGGGAATGCCTGGGGCATTGGACGTTCCCAATTCTGTATCATCTCCCATTCTCCTTTAGGTCCAGTTTTCTCAGAGGAGCATACATTGTTTATTGCCACCAAGGGTATCCAAGGACACAAACTGAAGATAATAGTGCTTTATTGTCTCTCAGTCACCTTTCCCTCCCACATGCTGGAAGCAGAGCCAAGTCCAATTTATCCAATTACGAAATAGCAACATTGGCATCATGGGATCAGCTAACAAAACTTTCAGAGGCAATCTATCTTCCTACCAAAAGTAACCAACATCTGTGGAGCACTTACCATGACTAAGGGTCAACATAAGTGGTTTTCATGCTGAATGCATCAGGATGGACTAGTTTATGCTGCAGTAACAAATTAACCCCAGAGTCTCAGCAGCTTAGCAATCAAGGTTGATTTCTTACATTCCATGTCCACAATGGGTTGGCTGGGTATGGTGTGCTCCATATGGCCACTCAAAGACCTAGAATCATTGAAATTCTACCATCTTAATGCAGGGATTCTCCCATAGTTACTGCACTAGGAGATGAGAGAATAAGATAGTTATTCCCAAGCCCTCAAAAGCTGTAGACTAGAGGTGATGTCAGTGACTTCCACTTATACAGCATTGGAACCTAGCATGGATCCATCTAACTACAGGGGGTCTGGGGAATACGGGGAGCACATGGAAATCCCATGAGCAGTAACCATTCCTGCCAGCATGCATTATTTCAGCTGAACCTCACAACCCCATGGAATATAGAACAGAGACTTGGGGAGTTATGGGACCTGCCCCAAGGCGTCATAGATAATGAGTTGCAGAGCTGAGATATGACCCTCGGCCTGGCAGGATTCAAACCACTATGCTGCATGCTCATCATAAAATTCTATGAAATTCCTCATACAGCAAAACACCACACCAAGTAAAAAGAAAGCCAAGTTGTGCAAATACAAAATAGAACTCCCCTGACACTTCACCTCCTCACCCACCCTACCCCCACCGAAAGAATCAACCTACGCAAATAACTGGAATGAAATTCACAGGCAATTTCAGCAGGGGAAATGGGGTTATCTCATCTGGGTCTCAT
The DNA here is from genome assembly GCF_028858775.2 of Pan troglodytes. Classification (NCBI taxonomy): domain Eukaryota; kingdom Metazoa; phylum Chordata; class Mammalia; order Primates; family Hominidae; genus Pan; species Pan troglodytes. The sequence goes on from NC_072405.2 coordinate 20,480,488, forward strand.
ATCCAACCTCGTCAAGACAAGACCTTCCCTAAACTTCACCTGAACACCTGGACACACTGTCATGTCTTGCCGCTTCCTGTTACTGGAAATGCAATGATGGTGTCTTTATACAATTTATAGGTCTTTCTATAAGTGCCAAGATAAATGTCATCTCTGTACCTGCATATCATTCAGAGGTAGGCAAGCTTCTATGTAAAGTACTAGATAGTAAATATTATAAGCTTTGCAGGACTCATGTGATCTCCATCCTATACATTTTTTTGTTTTTGTTTTTGTTCTACAATTTTTTTTTTTCTTTTTAGATAGCGTCTAAAAAGAAAATAAAACTTATCCATGTTGTGATATGGATGAATGTTAAAAACATGCTGAGTGAAAGAAGCAGACATGAAAGGTCATATATTGTAGAATTCCATTTATATGCATGTTCAGACTAAGCCAATCGACAGAGATAGAAAGTAGATGAGAGGTTTCCAGGGGCTGCAGGAGGGGGTATGCAGAGTGACTGCTGAATGGATATGAGGCTTCCAATTGACGTGTTGAAAAAGCCCTGAAACTAGGTAGTGGTGATAATTGCATAACATGATAAATGTACAAAATGTCACTGAATTGTACACTTTCAGATGCACAAAATGGTAAATGTTGCATATATTATACCACAATTTTATTCATTTATTTTAAAGATAGAGTTTCACTCCATCACCCAGGCAGCAGTGCAATGGCACAATCATAGCTCACAGCTGCCTTTACCGCCTGGGCTCAAGTAATCCTCCCACCTAGTCTTCCAAGTAGCTGGGACTACAGGTGAACCCTACCACACCCAGCTTTTTAAATTTTTTTATAGAGTTGCATTCTCACTATATTGCCCAGACTGGCCCAAACTCCTGGCTTCAAGTGATTCTCTCATCTTAGCCTCCCAAAGTGCTGGGATAACAGGTGTAAGCCATCAGGCCAGGCAATTTTTAATTCTTACGTGAAATTTTCAACTAATAAATTCCTAGGATTAAAAAAATGTCGATCAACATGGGTATTAGAGGAAAAAATAATTTTAAACAAGAGAAAAAATTAAATGAGATGATGTATATGTATACAGTGCCTGGCCTCATGATCACTGAGTCCACTGCAGCTTTTTTTTTTTTTTTTTCCATACAGGGTCTCACTCTGTCACCCAGGCTGAGTACAGTGGCATAATCATGGCTTACTGCAGCCTCAGCCTCCTGGGCACAAGTGATCCTCCCACCTCAGCCTCTCAAGTAGGTGGGACTACATGTGCACACAACCACACCTAGCTATTTTTGTTGTTGTGTTCTTGTTGTTGTTGTTGTATTTTTTGGTAGTGGCAGGGTCTCACCATGTTGCCCAGGCTGGCAACTTGAACTCCTGGGCTCGAGCGATCCTCCCACCTCAGCTTCCCAAAGTGCTGGGATTACAGGTGGGAGCCACGGTGCCCATCCTGTTGTAGCTATTTTAATAGTGCTGGTGAACAATAATTTGCTCTCCCTCTAAAAACAGGACATAATAAGCCAAGGAAAGCACCAATCTAGTTTGTTCTCCCCAGATCTTCAAAATGCTGGAATTAGTATAAGGGTCCAAAATACTTCATGTGGTTTGATTTTTTTTTTTTTTTTTTTTTTTTTTTTTTTTTTTTTTTGGAGATGCAGTCTCGTTCCATCATCCAGGTTGGAATGCAGTGGTGCGATCTCGGCTCACTGCAACCTCCGCCTCCCGGGTTCAAGCAATTCTCCTGCCTCAGCTTCCCGAGTAGCTGGGATTACAGACATGTACCACCACGCCCGGCTAATTTTTGCATTTTTAGTAGAGACGGGGTTTCTCCATGTTGCCCAGGATGGTCTTGAACTCCTAGGCTCAAGAAATCTACCCACCTCAGCCTCCCAAAATGCTGAGATTACAGGCATGAGCCACCGTGTCCGATCTCTAACTTTTCATTATGGAAATTTCCCATATGCACAAAAGACAGGGAGAGAATTACACCATGTACCCCCAAGCACCCATCATCCCACTGCAAGAACTTGTCAACATTTCTCCAATCTCATTCCAGTTCCTACTTTTCTTTTCCTTCTTGCTATTTTAGGATATTTTAAAGCAAATTCCAGACATTTCATTTCACCCACATCCATAACACACCAAGGTGCATTCTTGATGTAAGGATTTTGTTTTGTTTCATAACCCCCATGCCATTGCCACAGTTAATAGATTTAACATGAAGAAACTAAGATTCTTGCAGGTGGAGAAAAGATCTAATTACCACCTTAAAGCCTCTCCTACTAGCGCTTCTCAGATCTGAACGTGTATGCAAATCAGCTGGGCATCTTGTTAAAATGCAGATTCTGGCCCAGGAGGTCCTTCCGGGTGAGCCCTGAGAGTCTTCAATTCCAAAAGCTCCCAGGTGACACAATGTTTCAGGTCCATGAATCACACAAGAGGAAGGGTCGGCCAAACACCCACAACAACTGGGTGCAAAGTTCTGACCATTCCTGACTGCAGGGCCTTCAGTGAACGGGGAGGCTGGGGATCATTTGGGAAAGAAGGGAGGTTTTTTTTATCAGCTCCAGGCCTTGTAGAACTGCCAAGGAATAACAGACACAAAGTCAGCAAAGTCTAACCAACAGCACGAGTGCATTCATATTCCACAACCACTGCAGCAAAGAACCATGAAATGGGTGGCTTCAAACAATATCTGGGCCGGGTGCCGTGGCTCACACCTAAATAATCTCAGCATCTTGGGAGGCTGAGGTATGTGGATCACTTGAGGCCAGGAATTCAAGACCAGCCTGGCCAATATGGCAAAACCTCGTCTCTACTAAAAATACAAAAATTAGCCATGCATGGTGGCAGGCACCTGTAGTCCCCACTTCTTGGGAGGCTGAGGCAAGAGAATGGCTTGAGCCTGGGAGGTGGAGGTTGCAGTGAACTGAGATCGTGCCACTGTACTCCAGACTGGGCAACAGAGCAAGCCTCTGTCAAAAAAAAAAAAAAAAAAAAAAAAAAAAATTATCTGGATGCCAGAAGTTCAAAATCAATCAAATGTCAGCAGGAGCATGCTCCTTCAGAGGTTCTAGGGGAGAATCCATTCCTTGTGTCTTCCAGCTTGTAGAGGCTACTAGAATTCCTCAACTTGTGGCTGCATGATCCAATCTCTGCCTGTGTGATCACCTTGCCTCCTCCTCTTCTGTCTGGGTCTCCTCCTCTGGAGAAAGAGTGTCAGGCCTCTGAGCCCAAGCTAAGCCATCATATCCCCTGTGACCTTCATGTACACATCCAGATGGCTGGTTCCTGCCTACCTGATGACATTATCTTGTGAAATTCCTTCTCCTTGCTCATCTCCTTGCTCTCCTTGCTCAAAAGCCCCCCTACTGAGCACCTTGTGACCCCCACTCCTGCCTGCCAGAGAACAACCCCCCTTTTTCCTTTACCTACCCAAATCTTATAAAATGGCCCCACTCCTATCTCCCTTCACTGACTCTCTTTTTGGACTCAGCTCACCTGCACCCAGATGAAATAAACAGCTTTATTGCTCACACAAAGCCTGTTTGGTGGTCTCTTCACACGGATGCATGTGAAATTTGGTGCCGTGACTCAGATCAGGGGACCTCCCTTGGGAGATCAATCCCCTCTCCTCCTGCTCTTTGCTCTATGAGAAAGATCCACCTACGACCTCAGGTCCTCAGACTGACCAGCCCAAGAAACATCTCACCAATTTCAGATCTGGTAAGTGGCTTCTTTTTACTCTCTTCTCCAACCTCCCTCACTATCCCTCAACCTCTTTCTCCTTTCAATCTTGGCACCACACTTCAATCTCTTCCTTCTCTTAATTTCAATTCCTTTCGTTTTCTGGTAGAAACAAAGGAGACACGTTTTATCCATGGACCCAAAACTCTGGCACTGCTCAAAGACTAGGGAAGGCAGCCTTCCCTTGGTGTTTAATCATTGCAGGGACGCCTCTCTGATTATTCACCCAGGTTTCAGAGGTGTCAGACCATGCAGGGATGCCTGCCTTGGTCCTTCACCCTTAACAGCAAGTCCTGCTTTTCTGGGGGAGAAGCAAGAACCCCTCAACCCCTTCTCCTTCACCCTTAGCAGCAAGTCCCACTTTTCTGGGGGAGGGGCAGGAACCCTGACCTCTTATCTCTGCACCCCAATCCCTTATTTCCATGCCCTGACCTCTTATCTCTGTGCCCTGATCCCTTATTTGCATGCCCTGCCTTCTTATCTTTGTGCCCCGATCCCTTATTTCCACAACCTGACCTCTTATCTCTGCACCCCAACCCTTTATTTCTGTGCCCTGACCCCTTTCCTGCTTTTCTGGAAGGCAAGAACCCCCCACCCCTTCTCTCCATGTCTCTACTCTCTCTTTTCTCTAGGCTTGCCTCCTTCACTATGGGCAAGCTTCTGCCCTCCATTCCCCTTTCTTCTCCCTTAGCCTGTGTTCTTCAAAACCTAAAACATCTTCAACTCACACATGACCTAAAACCTAAATGCCTTATTTTCTTCTACAATGCCGCTTGACCCCAATACCAAATCAACAGTGGTTGCAAATAGCCAGAAAATGGCACTTTCAATTTTTCCATCTGACAAGATCTAGATAATTCTTGCCATAAGATGGGCAAACGGTGTGAGGTGCCTGACATCCAGGCATTCTTTTACACATCGGTCCCTCCCTAGTCTCTGTTCGCAGTGCAACTCGTCCCAAAGCTTCCTTCTTTCCCTCCCACCTGTCCCCTCAGTCCCAACCCCAAGTGTCGCTGAGTCTTTCTAATCTTCCTTTTCTACAGACCCATCTGACCTCTCGCCTCCTTGCCAGGCTGAGCTAGGTCCCAATTCTTCCTCAGCCTCTGCTCCTCCACCCTATAATCATTTTATCACCTCCCCTTCTCACATCAGGTCCGGCTTACAGTTTCATTCCATGACTAGCCCTCCCCCACCTGCCCAGCAATTTATTCTTAAAAAGGTGGCTGGAGCTGAAGGCATAGTCAAGGTTAATGCTCCTTTTTCTTTATCCCAAATCAGAGAGCGTTTAGGTTCTTTTTCATCAAATATAAAAATCCACCCCAGTTCATGGCTCGTTTGGCAGCAACCCTGAGATGCTTTACAGCCCTAGACCCTAAAAGGTCAAAAGGCCGTCTTATTCTCAATATACATTTTATTACCCAATCTACTCCTGACATTAAATAAAACGCCAAAAATTAAATTCCAGTCCTCAAACCCCACAACAGGACTTAATTAACCTCGCCTTCAAGGTGTACAATAATAGAGTAGAGGCAGCCAAGTAGCAACATATTTCTCAGTTGCAATTCCTTGCCTCAACTGTGAGACAAACCCCAGCCAAATCTCCAGCACACAAGAGCTTCCAAACGCCTAAAGCGCAGTGGCCAGGCATTCCTCCGGAATCGCCTACCCCAGGAGCTTGCTATAAGTGCCAGTAATCTGGCCACCAGACAAAGGAATGCCTGCAGTCCGGGATTCCTCCTAAGCCATGTCCCAACTGTGCGGGACCCCACTAGAAATCGGACTGTTCAACTCACCTGGAAGCCACTCCCATAGCCCCTGGAATTCCAGCCCAAGGCTCTCTGACTGACTCCTTCCCAGATCTTCTTGGCTTAGCAGCTGAAGACTGACACTGCCAGATCGATCGCCTCGGAAGCCTACAGGACCATCACAGAGGCTCTAGGTAACTCTCACAGTGGAGGGTAAGTCCATCCCCTTCTTAATCAATACAAAGGCTACCCACTCCACATTACCTTCTTTTCAAGGGCCTGTTTCCCTTGCCTCCATAACTGTTGTGGGTATTGACAGCCAGGCTTCTAAACCTCTTAAAACTCCCCAACTCTGGTGCCAACTTAGACAATACTCTTTTAAGCACTCCTTGTGAGTTATCCCCACCTGCCCAGTTCCCTTATTAAGCCGAGACACTTCAACTAAATTATCTGCTTCCCTGACTATTCCTGGACTATAGATACATCTCATTTTCACCCACCTTAACCCACAAGTAGAAGATACCTCTACTCCCTCCTTGGCGACCTATCATGCACCCCTTACCATCTCATTAAAACCTAATCACCCTTACCCCGCTCAATGCCAATATCCCATCCCACAGCATGCTTTGAAAGGATTGAAGCCTGTTATCACTCGCCTGCTACACCATGGCCTTTTAAAGCCTATAAGCTCTCCTTACAATTCCCCCATTTTACCTGTCCTAAAACCAGACAAGCCTTACAAGTTAGTTCAGGATCTATGCCTTATCAACCAAATTGTTTTGCCTATCCACCCCAAGGTGCCAAACACATATACTCTCCTATCCTCAATTCCTCCTTCCACAACCCATTATTCTGTTCTGGATCTCAAACTTGCTTTCTTTACTATTCCTTTGCACCCTTCATGCCAGCCACTCTTCACTTTCACTTGGACTGACCCTGACACTCATCAGGCTCAGCAAATTACCTCGGCTGTACTGCCGCAAAGCTTCACAGACAGCCCTCAATACTTCAGTCAAGCCCAAATTTCTTCCTTATCTGTTACCTATCTCAGCATAATTCTCATAAAAACACACGTGCTCTCCCTGCCGATCGTGTGTGACTCATCTCTCAAGCCCCAACCCCTTCTACAAAACAACAACTCCTTTCCTTCCTGGGCATGGTTGGATACTTTCACCTTTAGATATCTGGTTTTGCCATCCTAACAAAACCATTATATAAACTCACAAAATGAAACCTAGCTGACCCCATAGATCCTAAATCCTTTCCCTACTCCTCTTTCTGTTCCTTGAAGACAGCTTTAAAGACTGCCCCCACCCTAGTCGCTTCCCTGACCGGGAAGCGAGGTAATTGACGGACAGTCGAGGCAGCCTCTTAGGCAGCTTAGGCCTGCCCTGTGGAGCATCCCTGCGGGGGACTCCGGCCAGCTTGAGCGACGCGGATCCTGAGAGCTGTCCCGGGTAGGCAACTGACCCGGTGGAATGCCTCGTCAGAGCAGTGTGTGGTAGGCAACCGTGGAAGATCAACACAGCGGCTGAACATCGGGAAGGAACAGGCACTTGGAGTCCGGACATTTGAAACTTGGTAAGACTGGTCTTTGGAACTTGCCCACTCCATTTGAGTGGAGCGTGGCCTGATCACCCACGGCGTGTCTGTACTGGCACTTTGGTTTTGTTTTTCACTTGACTTGAATTGCTTGATACTTTGGTTTTGGTTTGACCTGGCTTGGATTTCTGGATACTCTGATTTTGGTTTTGATTCTGGTTTGGTGAAAACTGAAAAAGTCTATGTATGCCCTTTTTACCCATTCTTTGTTCTGTGGCGTGCGTGTGGTGTGAGCTTGGTGTTTTGTCTCGAGGAAACGTGGGTCAGACACAAAGTAAGCCTACTCCGCTAGGAACTATGTTGAAAAATTTTAAGAAAGGATTTAATGGAGACTATGGGGTTACTATGACACCAGGAAAACTTAGAACTTCTTGTGAAATAGATTGGCCACCATTAGAAGTGGGTTGGCCATCAGAAGGAAGCCTGGACAGGTCCCTTGTTTCTAAGGTATGGCACAAGGTAACTGGTAAGTCAGGACACTCAGACCAGTTTCCATACATAGACACTTGGTTACAGCTGGTGCTAGACCCCCCACAGTGGCTAAGAGGGCAGACAACAGCAGTGCTAGTAGCGAAGGGACAGGTAGCCAAGGAAGGATCCCGCTGCACTCCCCGAGGGAAATCAACTCCTGAAGTTCTGTTCGACCCAACATCAGAAGATCCATTGCAGGAGCTGGCACCAGTGATCCCAGTGGTGCCCTCCCCTCACCAGGGAGAGAGGTTCCCCACTTTTGCATCCACAGTGCTTGTGCCTCCACAAGACAAACATATCCCTAGGCCACCCAGAGTAGACAAGAGAGGAGGTGAGGAATCGGGAGAAACCCCTCCCTTGGCAGCTCGTTTAAAACCCAAAACGGGGATCTAAATGCCCCTGAGAGAGCAGCGGTATACTGGGATAGATGAGGATGGTCACGTGGTAGAGAGGCGTGTTTCTGTGTACCAGCCCTTCACCTCTGCCCACCTTCTCAACTGGAAAAACAATATCCCGTCCTATACCAAAAAGCCACAAGCTTTGATTGATTTGCTCCAAGCTGTTATCCAGACCCACAACCCCACTTGGGCTTATTGCCACCAGTTGCTCATGTTCCTCTTTAACAGCGAAGAAAGGCGGAGAGTCCTCCAAGCAGCAACTAGGTGGCTAGAGGAACATGCACCGGCTGATTACCTAAACCCCCAAGAGTATTTAAGGACCCAGTTACTGGGAACCGACCCCCAGTAGGACCCAAATGAAAGAGAGAGTATGCAAAGGCTAAACCGATACAGGGAAGCTCTCTTGGAAGGATTAAAGAGCAGAGCCCAGGAGGCCACAAACGTTAACAAGGTCTCTGAGGTCATTCAGAGAAAAGAAGAAAATCCAGTACAATTCTATGAGAGACTGTGTGAGGCCTATGGTATGTATACTCCCTTTGATCCTGATAGCCCTGAAAATCAACGCATGATTAACATGGTTTTAGTCAGTCAAAGCGCAGAAGACATTAGAAGAAAACTGCAGAAACAGGCTGGGTTTGCAGGGATGAACACATCACAGTTATTAGAAATAGCTAACCAGGTGTTTGTAAACAGGGATGCAGTAAGCCGTAAGGAAAGCCGCAGAGAGAATGAACGTCAGGCCCAGCAAAACACCCACCTGTTAGTGGCAGCAATCAGAGGGGTCCCCCCAAAGAGGCAAGGGAAGGGGGGCCCTGGGAAAGAAACTCAGCCTGGCGGTCAAAGCTTGCAGTGTAGTCAGTGTGCTTATTGTAAAGAAATGGGACATTGGAAAAACAAATGACCTCAGCTCAAAAGAAAACAAGGTGACTCGGAGCAAGAGACTCCGGACAAGGAGAAATGGCCCCTGCTCAACCTGGCAGAAGGGTTATTGGACTGAGGGGGACCGGGCTCAAGGAACCCCAAAGAGCCTATGGTCACGATGACAGTTAGGGGTAAACACATTGATTTTCTTGTAGATACCGGTGCTAAACATTCGGTAGTAACCGCCCTGGTCGCCCCCTTATCCAAAAAGGTTATTGACATCATCGGAGCCACGGGAGTTTCAGCAAAACAAGCTTTCTGCTTGCCTCGGACTTGTACTGTAGGAGGACATAAAGTCATTCATCAGTTTTTGTCCACACCTGCCTGTCCCTTGCCCTTGTTGGGAAGGAACTTGCTTAGCAAACTGAGAGCCACTATCTCTTTGACACAGCATGGCTCTTTGCTGCTAAAGTTACCCGGAAAGGGAGTCATTATGACCCTTATGGTCCCCTGAGGGGAGGAATGGAGACTTTTCTTAACTGAGTCAGGCCAAGAGATAAGACCAGCTCTGGCTAAGCGGTGGCCAAGACTGTGGGTGGAAGACAACCCTCCAGGGTTGGCAGTCAACCAAGCCCCCGTACTTATAGAAGTTAAGCCTAGGGCCCAGCCGGTTAGGCAAAAACAGGAGCCGGTCCCCAGAGAAGCTCTTGAAGGTATCCAGGTCCATCTCAAGCACCTAAGAACTTTTGGAGTTAGAGTTCCTTGTCAGTCTCCATGGAACACTCCCCTCCTGCCTGTTCCCAAGCCTAGGACCAATGACTACAGGCCGGTACAGGATTTGCACTTGGTTAATCAGGCTACAGTGACTTTACATCCAGCAGTATCTAACCCGTACACATTGCTGGGGTTGCTGCCAGCTGAGGACAGCTGGTTCACCTGCTTGGACCTGAAAGATGCTTTCTTTAGCATCAGATTAGCCCTTGAGAGCCAGAATCTGTTTGCCTTTCAGTGGGAAGATCCGGAGTCAGGTGTCACTACTCAGTACACTTGGACCCGGCTTCCCCAAGGGTTCAAGAACTCCCCCACCATCTTTGGGGAGGCATTGGCTGGAGACCTCCAGAAGTTTCGCACCAGAGATCTAGACTGCGTGTTGCTCCAGTACGTTGATGACCTTTTGCTGGGACACCCCACGGCAGCTGGGTGCGCCAAGGGAACAGATGCTCTACTCCGGCACGTGGAGGACTGCGGGTATAAGGTGTCCAAGAAAAAAGCTCAGATCTACCGACAGCCGGTACGTTACTTAGGTTTTAGTATCCGACAGGGGGAGAGCAGCCTAGGATGAGAAAGAAAGCAGGTCATTTGCAATCTACCGGAGCCTTAAGACCAGAAGGCAGGTGAGAGAATTCTTAAGGGCTGTGAGGTTTTGCAGACTGTAGATCCCAAACTTTGCAGTATTAGCCAAGCCTTTGTATGAAGTCACAAACGTCGGGGGGGAACGGGAACCTTTTGAATGGGGATCCCAGCAACAGCAAGCCTTTCATGAGTTAAAGGAAAAACTTATGTTCAGCCCCAGCCCTGGGGCTACCCGATTTAAGAAAGCCTTTTCCATTGTATGTATCAGAGAGAGAAAAGATGGCAGTTGGCGTTTTAACCCAAACTGTGGGGCCCTGGCCGAGGCCGGTGGCCTACCTCTCTAAACAACCAGACGGGGTTTCTAAAGGATGGTCCCCGTGTTTAAGGGCCTTGACAGCAGCTGCCCTGCTACATACTAAAGGACATCATTGGCTAATGAATGTTAGACTCACTAAGTACCAAAGTTTGCTCTGTGAAAATCCCCATATAACCACTGAAGTTTGTAACACCCTGAACCCCGCCACCTTGCTCCCAGTATCAGAGAGCCCTGTCGAGCATGACTGTGTAGAATTGTTGGACTCAGTTTACTCTAGCAGACCTAACTTCCAGGACAAGCCTTAAGCATCAGTAGACTGGGAACTATACGTGGATGGGAGCAGCTTCATCAACCCACAAGGAGAGAGATGTTGAAGATATGCAGTGGTAACTCTGGACACTGTTGCTGTAGGCAGATCGTTTCCCCAGGACACTTCAGCTCAGAAAGCTGAACTCATTGCTTTAATTCAGGCCTTAGAACTCAGTGAATCTTAGTGAAGCTAAGAATGTCAACATTTACACTGAATCTCAGTATGCCTTTTTCACCCTTCAAGTGCATGGAGCATTATATAAAGAAAAGGGCCTATTGAACTCTGGGGGAAAAGACATAAAACATCAAGAACAAATCTTGCAATTATTACAAGCAGTATGGAAACCCCACAAGGTGGCAGTTATGCATTGCAGAGGACACCAGCGAGCTTCCACCTTGGTGGGTTTAGGGAATTCCCGCGCTGACTTAGAGGCTCGAAAAGCAGCATCTGCCCCCTTCCGGGCATCATTCACAGCCCCCCTGCTCCCTCAAGCACCTGATCTTGTACCTACTTATTCTAAAGAAGAAAAGGACTTTCTCCAGGCTGAGAGAGCACAAGTGATGGAGGAAGGATGAATTCGGTTACTGGATGGGAGAGTAGCTGTGCCACAGCTGCTAGGAGCTGCAGTTTTACTGGCTGTGCATGAAATCACCCATCGAGGTCAGGAATGACTTGAAAAGTTGTTAGTCTGGTATTTCTACATCTCGCATTTGTCAGCCCTTGCCAAAACGGTGACGCAGTGGTGTGTTACCTGCCGACAGCATGATGCGAGGCAATGTCCAGCCGTTCCACCCGGCATACAAGCTTATGGAGCAGGCCCCTTTGAAGATCTCCAGGTGGACTTCACAGAGATGCCAAAGTGTAGAGGTAACAAGTATTTACTAGTTCTTGGGTGTACCTACTCTGGGTGGCTGGAGGCTTATCCAACACCAACTGAGAAAGCTCGTAAAGTAACTCGTGTGCTTCTTCGAGATCTTATTCCTAGATTTGGACTGCCCTTATGGATCGGCTTAGATAACGGGCCAGCGTTTGTGGCTGACTTAGTACAGAAGGCGGCAAAGATATTAGGGATCACATGGAAACTGCATGCTGCCTACTGGCCTCAGAGTTCTGGAAAGGTGGAATGAATGAATCGAACTTTCAAAATAGTTTACAGAAAGTATGTCAGGAAACAGGATTAAAATGGATACAGGCTCTCCCTATGGTATTATTTAAAATTAGATGTACCCCTTCTAAAAGAACAGGATATTCCACTTATGAAATATTATATCATAGGCCCCCTCCTATATTGCGGGGACTTCCAGGCACTCCCTGAGAGTTAGGTGAAATTGAATTACAGCGACAGCTACCGGTTTTAGGAAAAATTACACAAACAATCTCAGCCTGGGTAAATGAGAGATGCCCTGTTAGCTTATTCTCCCCAGTTCACCCTTTCTCCCCAGATGATCGAGTGTGGATCAAGGACTGGAAAGTAGCCTCTTTGTGTCCACGGTGGAAAGGACCCCAGACTGTCGTCCTGACCACTCCCACCGCTGTGAAGGTAGAAGGAATCCGAGCCTGGATCCACCACAGCCATGTAAAACCTGCAGCCCCTGAAACCTGGGAGGCAAGACCAAGCCCAGACAACCCTTGCAGAGTGACCCTGAAGAAGATGACAAGCCCTGCTCCAGTCACACCCGGAAGCTGACTGGTCCAAGCACGGCCGAAGCATGAGGAAGCTGATCGTTACATTCATTTTTCTTAAATTTTGGACTTATACATTAAGGGCTTCAACTGACCTTACTCAAAATGGGGACTGTTCCCAGTGTATTCATCAGGTCACCGAAGTAGGACAGCAAATTAAAACAATCTTTCTGTTCTATAGTTATTATGAATGTATGGAAACATTAAAAGAAACTTGTTTGTATAATGCCACTCAGTACAAGGTATGTAGCCCAAGAAATGACCGATCTGATGTGTGTTATAACCCATCTGAGCCCCCTGCAACCGCCGTTTTTGAAATAAGAAGAAGAACTGGCCTTTTCCTAGGTGACACAAGTAAAATAATAACTAGAACAGAAGAAAAAGAAATCCCCAAGCAAATAACTTTAAGATTTGATGCTTGTGCAGCCATTAACAGTAAAAAGCTAGAAATAGGATGTGGTTCTCTTAACTGAGAAAGGAGCTAAAGAGTAGAAAATAAATATGTTTGTCATGAGTCAGGGGTTTGTAAAAATTGTGCCTATTGGCCATGTGTTATTTAGGCTACTTAAAAAAAGAACAAAAAGACTCGGTTTATCTTCAGAAGGGGGAAGCCAACCCCTCCTGTGCTGCCGGTCACTGTAACCCACTAGAACTAATAATTACCAATCCCCTAGATCCCCTTTGGAAAAAGGGAGAAAGTGTAACCCTGGGGATCAATAGGACAGGGTTAAACCCTCAAGTTGCCATTTTAATTAGAGGGGAGGTCCACAAGTGCTCTCCCAAACCAGTATTTCAAACCTTTTATGAGGAGCTGAATCTGCCAGCACCAGAACTTCCGAAAAAGACAAAAAATTTGTTTCTCCAATTAGCAGAAAATGTAATTTTCTTACTTAATGTTACTTATTGTTATGTATGCGGAGGAAGCACTATCGGAGACAGATGGCCTTGGGAAGCCCGAGAGTTGGTGCCTACTGATCCAGCTCCTGACATAATCCCAGTTCAGAAGGCCGAAGCTAGCAACTTATAGGTCCTGGAAACCTCAATTATTAGACAATACTGTATAGCTAGAGAAGGGAAAGACTTTATCATCCCTGTAGGAAAGCTTAATTGTATAGGACAGAAGTTGTATAACAGCACAACAAAGACAATTACTTAGTAGGGCCTAAACCACACTGAAAAGAATCCATTTAGTAAATTTTCTAAATTAAAAACTGCTTAGGCTCATCCAGAATCTCATCAGGACTGGACGGTTCCCGCTGGACTATACTAGATATGTAGGCACAGAGCCTACATTCGGTTACCTAATAAATGGGCAGGCAGTTGTGTTGTTGGCACTATTAAGCCGTCCTTTTTCTTATTACCCATAAAAACGGGTGAGCTCCTAGGTTTCCCTGTCTACGCCTCCCAAGAAAAGAAAGGCATAGTTATAGGAAACTGGAAAGATAATGAGTGGCCCCCTGAAAGGATCATACAGAATTATGGGCCTGCCACATGGGCACAAGATGGCTCATGGGGATACCGAACCCCCATCTACATGCTCAATTGAATCATACGGTTGCAGTCCGTCTAAGAAATAATTACTAATGAAACTGGCAGAGCTTTCACTGTTTTAGCTTGGCAAGAAACCCAAATGAGGAGTGCTATCTATCAGAATAGACCGGCCTTAGACTACTTGCTAGTAGCTGAAGGAGTTTGTGGAAAATTTAACTTAACCAATTGCTGCCTACAAATAAATGATCAAGGACAGGTGGTTAAAAACATAGTCAGGGACATGACAAAGGTTGCACATGTGCCTGTACAGGTTTGGCACGAGTTTAATCCTGAGTCTTTATTTGAAAAATGGTTTCCAGCTATAGGAAGATTTAAAACCCTCATTGTAGGTGTACTGCTAGTGATAGGAACTTGCTTACTGCTCCCCTGTGTATTACCCTTGCTTTTTCAAATGATAAAAGATTTTGTTGCTACTTTGGTTCATCAGAAAACTTCAGCACACGTGTATTATATAAGTCACTATCGCTCTATCTCACAGAGACACTCAAAAAGTAAAGATGAGAGTGGGAACTCCCACTAAAAAGTGAAAATGCTCAAAGGGGGGAAATATGGTGTGAGACCACCACGTCTCCTGTTGTCCTTCCCAGTTTCTCTTCAACCTCCCCTTTTCCCTAGTTTATAAGACAGCAAAAAAGGGAGAAAGCAAAAAGCTGGAAAAAACAGAAGTAAAATAAAGACTTAGACGACTTTGGCGCCACCACCTGACCCTGGTGGTTAAAATAACAATAATATTAACCCCTGACCCAAACTACTGGTGTTATCTGTAAATCCCAGACATTGTATGAGAAAGCACTGTCAAAATTTTTTGTTCTGTTAGCTGATGTATGTAGCCCCCAGTCACGTTCCTCAGGCTTACTTGATCTATTATGACTTTTTCACGTAGAACCCTTAGAGTTGTCAGCCCTTAAAAGGGCTAGGAATTTCTTTTTCAGGGAGCTCCGCTCTTAAGACACGAGTCTGCCGACGCTCCCGGCCAAAAAAAAAAATCTTCCTTCTTTAATCCGGTGTCTGAGGAGTTCTGTCTGGAACTCGTCCTGCTACACTAGCTCTCCGTGACTCATCCCAACCGTTTTCATTACACACAGCCGAACTGCAGCGCTGTGCAGATGAAATTCTTACACAAGGACGAGGATCGCTTCCTGTAGCCTTTTTGTCCAAACAACTTGACCTTACTGTTTTAGGTTGGCCGTTGTGTCTCCGTGCAGCAGCTGCTGCCACCCTAATACTTTTAAAGGCCCTTAAAATCACAAACTATGCTCAACTCACTCTCTACAGCTCTCATAATTTCCAAAATGTATTTCCTTCCTCACACCTGCCACATATACATTCTGCTCCCCGGCTCCTTCTGCTGTACTCACTCTTTGTTGAGTCTCCCATAATTACCATTGTTCCTGGCCCGGACTTCAATCCGGCCTCTCCCATTATTCTTGATACCACACCTGACCCTCATGACTGCATCTCTC
Organism: Pan troglodytes; assembly: GCF_028858775.2. NCBI lineage: Eukaryota > Metazoa > Chordata > Mammalia > Primates > Hominidae > Pan > Pan troglodytes. The sequence continues at coordinate 20,495,988 of NC_072405.2, forward strand.
TGATCCACCTGACGTTCACCCCATTTCCCCACATTATGTTCTTCCCTGTTTCTCACCCTGACCACACTTAGTTTATTGATGTCAGTTCCACCAGGCCTAATTGCCACACACCAGCAAAAGCAGGCTATGCTATAGTACAAGCCACTAGCCTGCCTCTTAGAACCTCTCATTTCCTTTCCATCGTGGAAATCTATCTTCAAGGAAATAACTTCTCAGTGTTTCATCTGCTATTCTACTACTCCTCAGGGATTCTTCAGGCCCCCTCCCTTCCCTACACATCAAGCTCAGGGATTTGCCCCCACCCAGGACTCGCAAATTAGCTTTACTCAACGTGTCCCGAGTCAGGAAACTAAAATACCTCTTGGTCTAGGTAGACACTTTCACTGGATAGGTAGAGGCCTTTCCCACAGGGTATAAGAAGGCCACCAGGGTCATTTCTTCCCTTCTGTCAGACATAATTCCTCAGTTTGGCCTTCCCACCTCTATACAGTCCGATAGCAGACCGGCCTTTATTAATCAAGTCAGCCAAGTATTTTTTCAGGCTCTTAGTATTCAGTGAAACCTTTTTATCGCTTACAGTCCTCAGTCTTCAGGAAAGGTAGAAAAGACTGATGGTCTTTTAAAAACACACCTTACCAAGCTCAGCCACCAACTTAAAAAGGACTGGACAATACTTTTACCACTTTCCTTTCTCAGAATTCAAGCCTGTCCTCGGAATGCTACAAGGTACAGCCCATTTGTGGCGGGAAGTCAGGGACCCCAAACGGAGGGACCAGCTGAAGCCATGGCAGAAGAACGTGGATTGTGAAGATTTTATGGATATTTATTAGTTCCCCAAATTAATGCTTTTGTAATTTCTTGTGCCTGTCTTTACTGCAATCTCTAAACATAAATTGTAAAGATTTCATGGACGCTTATCACTTCCCCAATCAATATCCTTGTGATTTCCTATGCCTGTCTTTGCTTTAATCTCTTAATCCTGTCAGCCGAGAAGGATGTATATCATCTCAGGACCCTGTAATAATTGCGTTAACTACACAAATTGTACAGCATGTGTGTTTGAGCAATATGAAATGTGGGCATCCTGAAAAAAGAACAGGATAACAGCAATTTTTCAGGGAATAAGAGAGATAACCTTAAACTCTGACCGCCGGTGAGCCGGGCAGAACAGAGCCATATTTCTCTTCTTTCAAAAGCAAATGGGAGAAATACCGCTGAATTCTTTTTCTCAGCATGGGATACCCCTGAGAAAGAGAATGCGCACCTAGGGGTAGGTCTCTGAACTGGCCCCCCCGGGGCGTACCTGTCTCTTATGGTTGAGATTGCAGAGGTGAAATAAACTCCAGTCTCCATAGCGCTCCCAGGCTTATTAGGAACAGGAAATTGCCGCCTAATAAACTTTGGTCAGACCGGTTGATCTCAAAACCCTGTCTCCTTACAAGATGTTATCAATGACAATGGTGCCAAAACTTCATTAGCAATTTTAATTTCACTTCGGTCCTCTGGCCCTGTGATCTCGCCCTGTCTCCACTTGCCTTGTGATATTCTATTACCCTGTTAAGTACTTAATGTCTGTCACCCACACCTATTCGTATACTCCCTCCCCTTTTGAATCTCCCTAATAAAAACTTGCTGGTTTTTGTGGCTTGTGGGGCATCACGGATCCTACCAATGTGTGATGTCTCCCCCAGACGCCCAGCTTTAAAATTTCTCTTTTGTACTCTGTCCTTTTATTTCTCAAGCCAGTCGACGCTTAGGAAAATAGAAAAGAACCTACGTGATTATCGGGGCAGGTCCCCCGATACCCATTGGATCTCCTGTATAGATGCTCCTTTTTATTAGGCCCCAGTCTCATTCCACACACAAGACCAACTTGGACTGTGCCCCAAAAAACTTGTCATCTCTACTATCTTCTGTCTAGTCATACACCTATTCACCGTTCTCAACTACTCATATATGCCCTGCTCTTGTTTACACTGGTGGTTTACAGTGTTTCTGCAAGCCATCACAGCTGATATCTCCTGGTGCTATCCCCAAACCACCACTCTTAACTCTTAAAAAAATAATCTTTGCTGGCAAGGCTATGCTGAACCTCCTTAGGCACTCTCTGATTAGATGTCCTAGCTCCTCCCAATTCTTAGTCCTTCAATACCTGTTTTTCTCCTTCTCTTATTCCGTTTTTCAATTCATAAAAATCTGTATCCAGGCCATCACCATAATTCTAAATGAGAAACGTTTCTTCTAACAACCCCACAATATCAGCCCTTACCACGAAATCTTCCTTCAGCTTAATCTCTCCTACTCTAGGTTCCCATGCCACCCCAATCCCGCTCGAAGCAGCCCTGAGAAACGTCGCCCATTATCTCTTCATACCACCCCCCACAAATTTTCACCATCCCAATACTTTACCACTATTTCATTTTATTTTTCTTTTTAATATAAGGAGACAGGAACGTCAGGCCTCTGAGCCCAAGGTAAACCATCATATCCCCTGTGACCTGCATGTACACATCCAGATGGCCGGTTCCTGCCTTAACTGATGACATTCCACCACAAAATACATGAAAATGTCCTGTTCCTGCCTTAACTGATGACATTATCTTGTGAAATTCCTTCTCCTTGCTCATCCTGGCTCAAAAGCTCCCCTACTGAGCACCTTGTGACCCCCACTCCTGCCTGCCAGAGAACCCCCCTTTTTCCTTTACCTACCCAAATCCTATAAAATAGCCCCACTCCTATCTCCCTTCACTGACTCTTTTTGGACTCAGCCCACCTGCACCCAGGTAAAATAAACAGCCTTATTGCTCACAAAAAGCCTGTTTTGTGGTCTCTTCACACGGAGGCGCATGAAAAAGAGTGTCCTTTTTTTTTTTTTTTTTTTTTTTTTGAGACGGAGTTTCACTCTTGTTGCCCAGGCTGGAGTGCAATGTCATGATCTCAGCTCACTGCCACCTCCTCCTCCTGGGTTCAAGCAACTCTCTTGCCTCAGCCTCCCCAGTAGCTGGGATTGCAGGCATGCGCAACCATGCCCGGCTAATTTTGTATTTTTAGTAGAGATGGGGTTTCTCCATGTTGGTCAGGCTGGTCTCAAACTCCTGACCTGAGGTGATCCACCCGCCTCGGCCTCCCAAAGTGCTGGGATTACAGGCATGAGCCACTGCGCCCAGACAAAAGTGTCCTCTTATAAGGACACTTGTCTTTAGATGTGCAACCTACCTAAATTACTCCAGGAGAATCTCAAGATCCTTAACTTAATTACATCTGCAGAGACCGTTTTTCCAAATAATGCCACCTCCACAGATTCTAGGCACAAGGATCTGGATATATCTTGTGCAAAGCCACCATTCAGCTCACTACACTAGAAAGAGGAAAAACAACGAAGTAACAAAAGGCGCAGAAGAAAGAACAGATGCAGCTTGTGTGGCAGTGGCCATCAAGGCAGGCTGGGGTAAAACTGTGTTAACAGAACCCCCAGATGGAACTCAAGTGTGGCCGTCTAATCCCAGCTACTCACAGAGTACGTTTCTGTTTCTGACAGCAGAGTAAGAGAAGGGGTGGGAAGAGAGATAGCCCATTCTCTGTTGGTCTAATTCCTAAGGAATTGTGCCTCTGCCTTCGGGTCATTCTCAAGTCTTGTTCAAGGATAAAATGATTTATTGATGGCTGTAATTAAAAAGCAATGCCAACAGAAGCAGCCTCAGCATTTTTCATTTGTACTTACACATGAGCAGGAGCAGTTTAGGGAAACGGGTGTCTTCAGGTTCTGTTTTCTCCATCCAGAAAAGGGCTGCCTTCGTGGAATGCTGGTCCTGAGGAGACGCTTCATTTCTACAGCAGGAATTGATACAGTTTTAAATTCCGATTGGTACACGGAGCTACCCGTCCTCATTTCAAGCACTTCTGGTTTGTTCTGGGTTCAGTGGGTGAGCAATGAGTAGAACTCTGGGGAGGAGGATTTGGAGTGAGCGTGGTTTTGATCCCCAGAGGGAGCTGTTTTTCCATCAATGTCTTGACTGTGATTCAGAATGGGCTTCTCCGCTCAAGATGGGAGTACTGGGCTGATTTAAGGCAGGTGATTGACTTGATTTGGTGGCTACTTTTATACTAGCTGGTTAACGAGCTATTTTCTTTATTAGTTTCAGGCATGTGAGCTTAATGAAGCATTGGACGTCCCAAATTACAAGGAAAATACAGATATAGCTTATGTGGTAGGTTCCAAGGAGTTAGTGCACAAACACAGTAGGGCCACAAATTATTGTTAAAGACATGAATGCATGAAAGTGTATCTATGTCCAAATGGACTCTCCGCAACCATACTGTTCCACCTGAAAATTAGTAGATAGAAATTCAGCAAATGCTTGGACAGGGGATACTCTCAGAAGTATTCTGACTCAATAGCATGGTTTCTTTTCATATCACTAAAGTAATTTCTCCTCAAATTGACTCTGGACTAAATCTTATGATACCTACTTGTTCCGATTGTACTTAGCCACCTGCAAATAAGGTGGGGGCAGTGGTAAGAGGAGCTGTTGAATGAAATTAAACATTTGTTGGATTCCTACTGAAGATAAAGCCCTGTGCTTTGTGCCAGGGAGATTCCAGAATAAATGAGGCACAGACCGACTCTCAGGAAGCTTTTGCAAACTAATGGAGAAAACACATCTGCAGGCAATGACTTATGGTATAAGAGGAAATGGGGCCAGGTACAGTGATTCACACCTTTAATCCCAGCACTTTGGGAGGCCGAGGTAGGTGGATCAATTGAGATCAGGAGTTCAAGACCAGCCTGGCCAACATGGCCAGACCCTGTCTCTACTAAAAGTACAAAAAAAAAAAAAAAAAAAAAAAGCCAGGTTTGATGGCGTGCACCTTCAATCCCAGCTACGTGGGAGGCTGAGGCACAAGAATCACTTAAACCTGGGAGGTGGAGACTGTAGTGAGCCGAGATCCCACCACTGCACTCCAGCCTAGAAGACAGAGCGAGACTCTGTCAAAAAAAAAAAAAGGAAATAAGACTGGTGTTGAATGGGAAATCTAAGCAGGATGGAATGACAGAACAGCGCCCACTTGCCTAGCTCCAATAACACTTTTGACAGTCATGACAATATTGCAGGGACACCCATTCCTCATGGTATCTGAAGTCCCATGAAGGCTTGAGTCTGGAGGCTGGTTCAGTCTTGACTTTAAGATAAGGGGATACAAGGAATGATTTTCATCTATCCCAAGCCAATAGTCCAGCCAAAAATCTAGGTCTGAGATGATGAGAAAAAGCAAGTCATCAACCATGTCAGCCATTTCATCATCATCATCATCATCATCATCATCATCATCCTCATCATCATCGTCAAAAACAAAAGACAGACCTGTAACCGTCTTGTGTGCCTGGCTGTCATCTTAGTTCAAAATATAGAATTAAATTCTATGGCCAGCGAACAATGACCAAAATAGCTCTCATCACTCTTGTCTGCCAACATGTAAGACATTCCTTGTGCCTTCCACCATGATTTCGAGACTTCTTCAGCCACATGGAACTGTGAGCCCATTAAACCTCTTTTTCTTTATAAATTACCCAGTCTTGAGTAATAAAATAGTGGTTTGTCCACAACATCAATGAACGATGCTGTTACTTGTTCCAAACACTTATCATTTAAGAGGTTTGGATAAACAACAACCTAAAATAAATAAGCACTAAGCAAACTCAGGGCTACATAATCCCTTTGGTGAGGTAACTGACAATGGGTACGACTGGGACACTTTACTGTTAAATCACCTCTATCTACATGTGCCCAAGCAGTGACATACTTGGTTTTAATCCTAAAAAATCATGGTGCACATTTACTCCTGTCTTCCAACTGGGCTCTAACGTCACCTCCTCAGAGAAGCCCTCTTTTCTGTGCTTCCACTCTGCTTTTTTTCAGCATTTAGTAGAACATCAGTCACCATCCATATCTGGGAACAATGATTGTAAGAAACAGGAACCCATTTGCATGAGCTTGAGGACAAGGAGCACACCTTAGCTCTAACAGGCAAACTCATGGGCACAAGAAACAAATGAGCCATGAGAGAATGGAAAATGCAGTTACAGAAACCAAAATTCCTCTTTCTTGCTCTCAGAAGCCCATGGTCTCTTTTTTTTTTTTTTTTTTTTTTTTTTTTGAGACGTAGTCTCGCTCTGTCGCCCAGGCTGCTGTGCAGTGGTGTGATCTCAGTTCACTGCAAGCTCCACCTCCTGGGGATCACGCCATTCTCCCACCTCAGCCTCCCAATTAGCTGGGGCTACAGGCACCCGCCACCACACTCAGCTAATTTTTGTATTTTTAGTAGAGATGGGGTTTCACCATGTGAGCCAGGATAGTCTCCATCTCCTGACCTCGTGATCCGACCATCCTGGCCTCCCAAAGTGCTGGGATTACAGGCGTGAACCACCGCACCCGGAAGCCCATGGTCTTTCTTATCAGCCCTGTGGACTTTCTTATCTCTTCTTCTCACTCACAACCAATTTTCCCTTTTTGCTGGTGGCCCATCATGGCAGCCAGCAGAGCCCACCACCAGCTGATCAGTCAGTTACTGGATATCTTGGAGAGGGAGGGAGGGAGGGAGGGAGAGAGGGAGATGGAGAGAGAGAGAGAGAGAGAGAATGACAATTGTTCTTCCGGCCAACCATTTCAGTATAGGGAGGGGAAGTACCATGGTACAAATATGGCTCCAAGACCTGCTTTCCAGCATGGCCAGTGAGTAGGGAAATTGAGGGAAGGTACCTGCAAACACAGCAGACATCTCAGAACATGCTCTCTGTTCTTAGTTCTCTCTCCTACCTTCTCCTAGATTGCAAATATCACAAGACAGTCTAGGATAGTACCTGGCTCAAAATATTTGAGAAAGAGAAAAAGGAAGGCATAGGATCAAACTCTGGACTTCATGGTTTCCTAAATTCACTCTGCAAGTTTTTGGGTTTTTTGTTTATTGAGACAGGGTCTCACTCGGCTGCCCAGGCTGGCATGCAATGGCATAATCTTGGCTCACTGCAACCTCCACCTCCCAGGTTCAAGCAAATCCCCTGCCACAGCCTCCTGAATAGCTGGGATTAAAGGCACGCACAGCTACACCAGTTAATTTTTGCATTTTTAGTAGAGACGGGGTTTCAGCATATTGGCCAGGCTGGTCTCGAACTCTTGACCTCCTGATCCACCCACCTGGGCTGCCCAAAGTGCTGGGATTACAGGTGTGAGCCACCACACCTGGCCGACTCTACAAGTATTTAAGTGAATGAATGTCAGTCCCTGAGAATCAGAATTTCTTCTGATTTAATGGCATTAAATCTCCGTTAGGTTTAATCATGGTCAGCAGCTGTGGGGTGTCCTGGGTTTGGGATCAGTGGGATGAGGAACAAGCAGGTTCTCCAAACCACCACGCAGGGAGGGGAGGTGTTAACTAGGCCAAAGATGATGGGTGGGGTACGTTCCTGGGTTTCAAACAGCTTATGTCAGGCCTTAACACCGACGCTGAGGAAGAAACTGTATTAAGCAAATTGATGACACAATGGAGGGGGTCAAAAAGTTTAATATTGCTAAGAAGAATACAAATATTGATCATGCAATATGTTATGGTTATCACGCCCTCTCCTGCTACACGCCAGGTTTCCTTTACCATGAGATAGAAGAGATTTGTGGATCTGACCTAACCCTCCAAATTGTAAGGTCCCTGAGACTGGGCTCATGACATTCATGTTTTATAAATGTGGCATAAAGCCTCACGCTGGCTGCCATGTGGACCAATGCCAGTTCGATGCTACATTCAAGGAACCATCATTCCAGCATGCAAGCATACTTAAAGGGAATCGAAATGTTTACCGCCGTCCCTCAAGACAAACACCAAAGAGAAATTATTTTCAAAATGCATAGCAACACTTCTTAAAATCTTATTTTCCCATCTCTTTCTCTCTCTCTACCACATTCCCAGGAGTTTCCCAGGAACAAAACTATCATAAAGACCCAGGAGCAAAATGATTAATGACTTCACTATATCTGATTCTGATTTAGTTGGTTTAGAGTGGTGTCCGGGCTTACGTATTTTTTAAAATCTTGCTGGGCACAGTGGCACACACCTATAGTCTCAGCTACTCAGGAGGCTGAGTCAGAAGAATCACTTGAGCCCAGGAGTTTGAGTTCAGCCTGGGCAACATAGCAAGACCCTATTTCTGAAAAAAAAAAAAAAAAAAGCAAAAACAAATCTCTCTCAGCTGCAGTCAGGTTTGAAAACTAGTTGATCAAAAAATTATGGTAGCCATCCTTCACAATGGACCTTTATATTCCCACTTCCTGGTGTTATTCATTATGGAATCTGTCTTAGTTAGTCCTCAATTGGGTCTGGTATCCAGGCCCCACCTTGAGAGGCTAGTTCCACCTCCTACCCCACACATGGTTTTACACTTGCTTTCAAGACTGGCCTAAAAATGTAAAATGTATTTGTTTTGACCTTGTTTCCAGTGAAACAACTATTCTAAACATTCATTTAGGATGGACACCGGCTAAATATTAGAAGATATTTGCTTCAAAATAACCCAGATTGGTAATGAGATGATGGCGGCTGAGGCTGGTGATAGGCACAGAGGGCTTCATTATCAAATAGAAACAAGTGGAAAAAACAGAATTTTTCTGTAATACAAATGTAAGGTAAACACGAAAATGTGTTGAGTGCATAAAAAGAATCTATGGTCTCACAGGCATTAGATTATAATTTGAACATCAAAAATAAAAGTGACGGCCAGGTGCAGCGGCTGATACCTGTAATCCCGGCACTTTGGGAGACCGATGTAAGTGGATCACTTGAGCCCAGGACTTTGAGACCAGCCTGAGCAACATACTGAGACCCCCATCTCTAAAATAAATAAATACAAATAAAAGTGACGAGAATTGATTATAGAACATCAACTCAATTTGAGTCTATAAAGATTACTGGTGGAGGGGGGCAATGGGGAGAAGGAGGAAGAGAATATATTTGTGTCCTAGATTATTTTCCTTAGTTTTGAGAGAATCTTCGGGTCTCCTGGGCCTTCTAGCCCAGTATTTATGTTTATTATTTATTATTTATTTTTTATTTTTTTAGATGGAGCCTCACTATGCCACCAGACTGGAGTGCAGTGGTGCGATCTCGGGCCACTGCAACTTCCGCCTCCCAGGTTCAATCTATTCTCCTGTCTCAGCCCCCAAGTAGCTGGGACTACAGGCACCTGCCACCACGCCCGGCTAATTTTTTTGTGTTTTTAGTAAAGACAGGGTTTCACCCTGTTAGCCAGGATGGTCTCGACCTCCTGACCTCGTGATCTGCCCCCGTCGGACTCCCAAAGTGCTGGGATTACAGGCATGAGCCACTGTGCCCGGCCGCACCCAGCTAATTTTTGTATTTTTTGTAGAGATGGTGTTTCACCATGTTGATCCAGGCTGGTCTCAAACTCCTGACCTCAGGTGATCCGCCCGCCTTGGCATCCCAAAATACAAGGATTACAGGCATGAGTCACTACACCCTACCTATTTTCCTTAGTTTTCAGAGAACATTTGTGTCCCCTGGGTGTTCTAGCCCAGTAGATTTCAAACTTTGCTGCATCGAGGACCTTGTTGAAATGCAGGTTCTCATCTGGGAGGCTCAGCGGGCCAGCAAATCTGCACTGGTTTAGGAAGCTCACCCTGAGTATCAAGCTTCAGTGAGGATCAGGCAGACCCGTGCCTACCAAACCCCTCTCAGCTGGGCTTAACTCTGGCTCTCTCCAGCCAGGGTTCCTCCCCTCAAAATAGGAGCTATTTTCAAAAAGTCTCTTGGGAAAAAGGCCCTGTTTTAAAATTGGGGTGTTCAGGATTGGCCATCTGCTCACCATGGGGTTTTAAGACCTTTGCCCAGAACCCTGCAACCAACTTAGAACTGACATCTTTACTTTTGAAGGCCCCACTCCACACCATATTAAATTCATTAAAATCAACCCCCATTACAGGCATATCTCAGGCATCACGCCCTCAGAACGGAGTTGTAGCTGATCCCTTGACAGTGTTGTAAAGCATTAAACATGCATTCATTGCAGCCTTGCAGTTTGCACATTTAGGAGCCAATTGTCTTAGGTCTAAAGCATTCATATCGAAGCATTTTTCTGGGCCCCAGACACTATGCTTCCCAGCCCTAATAGCCTCTGCAATGCTGGTTCCTACTGGCCCACTCCTGGGTTCTGGCCGGCTAGCCCGCGCCACCTCACTGCTCCCCCATTCAAGTGTGCCTTAAATGTGTGGTTTCCAAACTCATCTACACTTTAGGATCACCTGGGATTTTTCTTTAAATCTTCCAAAACCCAGGCCACACCCAAGAACAATTAAACCTCAACCTCTGGAATGGGACATAGCATCCGTTTTTTGTTTTGTTTTGTTTTTGAGACAGGGCCTCACTCTGTTACCGAGGCTGGAGTGCAGTGGCACAATCATAGCTCACTACAGGCTCCAACTCCTGGGCTCAAGAAACCCTCCCACTTCAACCCCCACGGTAGCTGGGATCACAGGCGGGCACCACCACGCCTGGCTAATTTTTAAAATTTTTATAGAGACAGTATCTCCCTATGTTCTCCAGGCTAGTCTCAAACTCCTGGGCTCAAGCGATACTCCCGCCTCAGCCTCCCAAGCTGCTGGGATTATAGGCATGAGCCACCATGCCTGGACATCAGCATCTGTATTTTTTGAAGCACAGACGAGTTTGGGAACTACCGCGCTAGACTGAGCTCGGTTTCCTAGCCCTGTCTGACCATAGGATTCGGCTGGGCTGCTTTTGAAAACAGAGCTCCCCAGGCTCCTTCCCAGGTAATTCTGATTCATTAGGTCTGGGGTGGGCCCCGGAATGTGCATTTTTATGAGATCCCTCTGGGTGAATCAGGCTAAAGCCAGTTTGGGATCTGAGACCTTGGAGATCATTCCCCAGCTTCCCTCCTAACCCAGTTCCCGGCTTGGCCCACCTCACCCAGGCTGTGTCACGTCTGACTTCTCAGATTACACCGGAGAGGGAAGCCCCAGCCATCACAATGTGAGAACATTTTACAATGACCAGGATATGCCAAATACATTTTAAGACCCATTCTGGATTAGCGTTCACCTTAAACTTGACAGACTCTGAGAACGGGCTGGCCATGTGCTGTGCACAACCCTTAGTGCTCTTCTGTGACTAATATATGGATAATTGATTGTTGGAATCTCAGGAAGCCTCTCTCTCTCAGAGGGGTTGAAGTTAACTTCTTTATTTCTGAGGTAGGGAAGAAAATGAGGATGTTCTGCCTTTTGCTAGACTGAATACTGTCCTCCAAAAATTCACATTCACCAGGAATCCCAGAATGTGACCTTATTAGAAAATAGGGGCAGGGCATGGTGGCTCATGCTTGTAATCTTAGCACTTTGGGAGGCTGAGGCAGGAGGATCACTTGAGGTCAGGAGATCGAGACCTGCCTGGCTAGCATGGCAAAACCCTGTCTCCACTAAAAACACAAAAATTAGCTAGGCATGGTGGCGTGCACCTGTAATCTCAGCTACTTCACAGGCTGAGGCTGAAGAATCACTTGAACCCAGGAGGCAGAGTTGCAGCAAGCTGAGATTGTGTCACTGAACTCCAGCCTGGGCAACAGAGAAAGACTCCATCTCAAAAAAAGAAAAGAAAATAGGATCACTGCAGATCTAATTACAAAGAGGACATATTGGAATAGCGTGTGTCGACCTTAAATTGAGTAATAATGGCATTCCTCATGGGAAGAGAAGAAGAGACAGAGACACACAGGGGAGAAGGCCACATGAGAATGAAGGAAGAAAATGGAATGATGTGGCCACAAGCCAAGGATTGCCGGCAACTACCAGAAGCCAGAAGAGGCAAGGAAGGATTCATCCCTAGAGCCTTCAGAGCGAGCACGGCCCTGCCCGTTTCAGACATCAAGCTTCTGGAAGTGGAGAGAATGACTTTCTGTTGTCCTGAGCCACCCATTTGGGGAACTTTGTTAGAATAGTCACAGCCAGGTCATGTGCTCCTGAATGCATCTCAGGCATTAATAAGCACTGTCTTGGCCAGTCAGGGTGGCTCACCCCTGTAATTCCAGCACTTTGGGAGGCTGAGGTGGGGAGATCACCTGAGGTCAGGAGTTCGAGACCAGCCTGACCAACATGGAGAAACCCCATCTCTACCAAAAATACAAAAATTAGCTGGGCGTGGTGTTGCGCACCTGTAATCCCAGCTACTTGGGAGGCTGAGGCAAGAGAATCACTTGAAACCTGGAGGCAGAGGTTGCAGTGAGCCGAGACTGCGTCATTGTACTCCAGCCTGGGCAACAAGAGCGAAACTCCGTCTCAAAAAAAATAATAAGTGCTGTCTTGACTATGGTCATCAAAAATATTTGATTACGGGTTAGCTAGAAAGCCTGCCCCTTTCACAGACGGACGGAAGGGCCAAAAGAAAATTGATTGTTTGCAGTGGGGCAAGAAGGATAAGAATCCTATGGAAAAAAAAAGAGGGATTTGTTTAGTGAGCGCTGGGGAGAGGCATTTGTTTTCTTGCTTAAAAAAGAAACACAGGTTGGGTGCGGTGGCTCAAGCCTTAATCCCAGCACTCTCAGAGGCCAAGGTGGGTGGATCACCTAAGGTCAGGAGCTCCAGACCAGCCTGGCCAACACTGTGAAACCCCATCTCTACTAAAAAGACAAAAACAAAAGAAAGAAAGAAATTAGCCAGGCCTGGTGGCGAGCGCCTGTAATCCCAGCTACTGGGGTGGCTGAGGCAGAGAATCACTTGAACCTGGGAGGCAGAGGTTGCAGTAAGCCAAGATGGCATCGTTGCACTCCAGCCTAGGCAACAAGAGTGAAACTCTGTCTCAAACAAAAAGAAAGAAAGAAAGAAAAACATATTTTTAAGTACACTCAGTGGAGTTAAAAAATACATTCTCGTTTCACAGTGCTTTTGGAATCTTTTCTAAACTTCTGTTGCACATGATCTAATTTGATCTTCATAGCAACTCCCTGAGGTGGATAGGGCAGGCCTTTCTGAACACCTATTTTCTAGTTTGCATTAAAAGAACGGAATTGGCTGGGACCAGTGGCTCATGCCTATAATCCCAACACTTTGCGATACAGAGGGGAAGTGCTCAGAAGGGAAGAATGTGGTCCTTTTAAATGATATGGAAGTCACGAAGGGAAGTACTGGGTAGAGGAGGGTGTGGTCTCTGGCTAGAGCTCCACCCCAGGGCCTGTGCCCACGGACCTAGGTGAGGACAGGCATTTTTGTTTTCCTGCACAGATGTTGCATTTCCCAAGACCACCCCGGCTGCCACACCCCCATTCTATGCCTATAAAAACCCTGAGACCCTAGCAGGCAGACACACAGGCAGCTGGACTTCGAGAGGGGCACATCACCGGAGGAACACAAGGGTGCTGGACGTCAAAAGGAACTCACCAATGGGCACCGACACACCGCAGGCCACTGACTGCAGAACGACGCAGAGTTTGGCTGGGACATTCGGAGAAGAGTCAGGCCACTCACCCGACTCCAGGGGTAAACCATCTCCCTTCTGGCTCCCCCATCTGCTGAGAGATACTTCCACTCAATAAAACCTTGCACTCTCACGCCTGTAAATACAGCACTTTGGGAGGCCGAGGCGGGTAGATCACGAGGTCAGGAGATCCAGACTATCCTGGCTAACACAGTGAAACCCCATCTCTACTAAAAATACAAAAAAATTAGCCAGGCGTGGTGGTGGGTGCCTGTAGTCCCAGCTACTTGGGAGGCTGAGGCAGGAGAATGGCGTCAAACCAGGAGGCGGAGCTTGCAGTGAGCTGAGGTCGCACCATGTCCGGTACACCAAGGCAAGAACCCCGGGACAAAGAGAGCCCTCTGTCCTTGCAATAAGGCGGGGGTCTAATTGAGCCGACTAACACAAGCTACCTACAGACGGCTAAACTAAAACAGCACCCTGTAACACACGCCCACTGGGGCTTCAACTATAAACATTCACCCCTGGACACTGCCATGGGGCTCCCTGCCTGTCTGCATGCTCCCCTAGAGGTTTGAGCACTGGGGCACTGAATAAACGAAACACACCCGCATCGCATGCCCTTCGAGGGGGACAACGGAACTTTTCCCATTTCATCTGAGAGGCCAAGGCAGGAGGATCGCTAGAGCCCATGAGTTTGAGACCAGCCTACACAACATAGCAAGACCCATCTCTACAAAAAAAATAAGTAAACAACAACCAAAAAAAGCATTAAAAATTAGCCAGCTGTGGTGGCACACACCTGTAGTCTCAGCTACTCAGGAGGCTGATGTGGAAGGATTGATTGAGCCCAGGAGATTGAGGCTGCAGTGAGCCAAGATTGAACCACTGCGCTCCAGCCTGGGCGACAGAGTGACACCCTGTTTCGATAACAAAAAAAGAATGGAACAAAATAACTTCTCAAATAGCTAGCAGAGGCAGATCTGGTTCTCAAATGTAGGTTTTCCAGGTTTCAATTCTTGTTTCTAGCAGTATTATGGAGAAACATGATCACTAATACATGAAGGAGAGGAGGTTTCAAGTTCTGATGAAAAGACGGTAAACAGAGGAGTTAGTTGACTAGGAGTGACTAGGAATAGGAAGAAAACGCATGACACTACTTAGAGGAAAGAAGAAAAATAAGCATAGAGGTGACTGAGCAGACAGAAAGGACTTGGAAGAAGCGTGTTTAGCCCTGTCTCTCAATTTTTTCCCTTGCGTTAGTAACTTCCCTGATGACTTGGATGAATCTTCTTTTCCAGGGTACCTAGTGTTCCCTTTCTGTCCACTTCTCCTTTCCCAGGGCGCATACAGTCTGGGAAAGCATGCTCTGCATGTTTCTCATATCTTTCCTTCCTTAATCAGCCCCTGGCATCTCTACATAACCCATATACACCTGGAGTTCCACATGTACCAGTCTTTGCACTGCAGTGAATTCAAAGAATGGTAGACTCTAGCTGGGCGCAGGGGTCACACCTGTAATCCCAGCACTTTGGGAGGCTGAGGCAGGTGGATCACTTGAGCCCAGGAGTTCAAGACCAGGCCTGGCCAACGTGGTGAATCCCCATCTCTACTAAAAATACAAAAATTAGCTGGGCTTGGGGGTACATGCCCAGTAGTCCCAGCTTTTGTGGAGGCTGAGGCAGAAGAATTGCTGGAACCCAGGAGGCAGAGGTTGCAGTGAGCTGAGACTGTGCCACTGCACTCCAGCAGCCTGGGCAACAGAGCAAGGCCCAGTCTCAAAAAAACACAAAGACATAACTAAACAAAAAAAAAACAAAAAAACAAAAAACATAAAACGCGCACACACAGAAAAACAAAGGTAGACTCCAATAAGAAAAATTCACTCAAAAGCAATACAAATAATTATTCAGTCAACCCAATTCTATCTCAGTTCTTTATTATATATAGAAACTTATTCTGTCCAGATTCCCGAGCTTTCTTTTTCTTATTTTTTTTTGTTTTCTTTTGAGACAGGACCTCACTCTGTCACCCAGGCTGGAGTATAGTGGCTAAATCATGGCTCACTGCAGCCTCAGCCTCCTGGGCTGAAGTAGTTCTCCCACCTCAGCCTCCCAAGTAACTGGGACTACAGGTGCATGCCACCATGCTCAGCAACTTTTTGTATTTTTTGTAGAAACGGGGTCTCACTATGTGGGCCAGGCTGGTCTTGAACTCCTGGACTCAAGAAGTCCACCTGCCTCAACCTCCCAAAGTGCCAAGATTACAAGCATGAGCCACTGCATCTGGCTGATTCCTTAATTTTCTTTTTCTCTTTGCCCATTGCCTGGATTCCATAAGCAGAAGGAAAACCCAGGAGCTGACTTTGTAGGCAAGACTCTTTCCTCTTCAAAACGTAAATTGGCTCAAGTGGTACCAAAACTGAAACATGTTTATAACTTAACATCTTTTCTTCCTACCACCCCCTTCAATCTCTTGAGCAATGAGAAAAGGCACTGGGCTCTTTATTTGTGTAGGGAAAAGAAAGAGAGATCAGACTGTCACTGTGTCTATGTCGAAAGGGAAGACATAAGAGACTCCATTTTGAAAAAGATCTGTACTTTAAACAATTGCCTTGCAGAGATGTTGTTCATTTGTAGCTTTGCCCCAGCCACTTTGCCCCAACCACTTTGACCCAACTTGGAATTCACAAAAACATGTGTTGTATAAAATCAAGGTTTAAGGGATCTAGGGCTGTGCAGGACGTGCCTTGTTAACCAAATGTTTACAAGCAGTATACTTGGTAAAAGTCATTGCCATTCTCTAGTCTCAATAAACCAGGGGCACAATACACTGTGGAAAGCCGCAGGGACCTCTGCCCTTGAAAGCAGAGTATTGTTGAAGGTTTCTCCCCATGTGATAATCTGAAATATGGCCTCGTGGGATGAGAAAGACCTGACTGTCCCCCAGCCCGACACCTGTAAAGGGTCTGTGCTGAGGTGAATTAGTAAAAGAGGAAAGCCTCTTGCAGTTGAGATGGAGGAAGGCCACTGTCTCCTGCCTGCCCCTAGGAACTCAAAGTCTCGGTGTAAAACCTGATTGTACATTTGTTCAAGTCTGAGATAGGAGAAAAGCTGCCCAGTGACGGGAGGCGAGACATGTTTGCAGCAAACAAACCTGCTCTCCTACTACATTCCTTTTTGCTGAAATAATGAAAATCATAATCAATAAAAACTGAGGGAACTCAGAGGCCGGTGCCGGTGCATGCCCTTTGTGTGCTGAGTGCCGGTCCCCTGGACCCACTGTTGTTTCTCTATACTTTGTCTCTGTGTCTTATTTCTTTTCTCCGTCTCTCATCCCACCCGACTAGAAATACCCACAGGTATGGAGGGGCAGGCCACCCCTTCCTCTGGAGCCCAGCGTGGGGCCCTTCTCTAGGGTGAAGGTACGCTAAGAACGTGAGCATTGAGGACAGCGGACGAGAGATTCCCGAGTACGTCCACAGTCAGCCTTGCGGTTAGCTTGTGCGCTGGGAGGAATCCAGGGTAACAATGGGGCAAACTGAAAGTAAATATGCTTCTTATCTCAGCTTCATTAAAATTCTCTTAAGAAGAGGGGGAGTTAAAGATTCTACAGAAAATCTAGTTACGCTATTTCAAACAATAGAACAATTCCGCCCATGGTTTCCAGAACAGGGAACTTTAGATTTAAAAGATTGGGAAAAAATTGGCAAAGAACTAAAACAAGCAATTAGGGAAGGTAAAATCATCCCACTTACAGTATGGAATGATTGGGCCATTATTAAAGCAACTTTAGAACCATTTCAAATAGAAGAAGATAGCGTTTCAGTCTTTCATGCCCCTGAAAGCTGTGTAATAGATGGTGAAGAAGAGGCAGAAACAGAGTTTAAGAAAGGAATGGAAAGTTCACTTTGTAAAAATGCAGTAGATCCTGTACTGGCTTGGTCAATGCAGAATGTTGACTATAATCAATTACAGGAGGTAATATATCCTGAATCATCAAAATTGGGGGAAGGAGGTCCAGAATTATTTGGGCCATCAGAGTTTAGACCACGATGGCCACCAACTCCTTCTCCCGCGGTTCAGATGCCTGTGATGTCACAATCTCAAATGCCAATCCAGGCACAGTATCCGCAATACCATCCAGTAGAAAATAAAACCCAACCATCGGTAGTTTATCAACACCAGCCGCCAGCCGAATTTCAGTATCCGCCGTCTCCAGAGGTTCAGTATGGATCTCAGGCAGTGCGTCCTGTGCCAAATAGCAAGGCACTGTATCAACAACCCACGGCGATGGTGTTTGATCTTACAGTACCACCTAGTGGACAAGAATGTGCACTGCATGAGACCATTGCTACAGCCAGAAAACAGGGAGATCTTGAGGCATGGCAATATCCGGTAATGTTACAACCGATGACGGCCGGGAAAGGGAGTCAAGCAGGAGCGTCTGTCTGAACTGAGACTAGATATGAGTCTCTCACCATAAAAATGTTAAAAGATATGAAGGAAGGAGTTAAACAATATGGACTTAACTCTCCTTATAAGAGAACATTATTAGATTCCATTGCTTATGGAAATAGACTTATTCCTTATGATTGGGAAATTTTGGCTAAATCTTCCCTTTCACCCTCTCTATCTCCAGTTTAAAACCTGGTGGATTGATGGGGTACAAGAACAGGTACGAAAAAATCAGGCTACTAATCCTGTTGCTTATATAGATGCAGACCAATTGCTAGGAACAGGTCCAAATTGGGGCACTATTAACCAACAATCAGTAATGAAAATGAGGCTATTGAACAACTAAGGGCTATTTGCCTCAGGGCCTGGGAAAAGATTCAGGACCCAGGAACCTCATGCCCTTCTTTTAGTTCAATCAGACAAGGCTCTAAATAGCCATATCCAGACTTTGTGGTAAGGTTGCAAGATGCAGCTCAAAAATCCATGGCATGTAGTAACGCCCGAAAAGTTATTGTAGAAATAATGGCTTATCAAAATGCAAATCCAGAGTGTCAATCAGCCATAAAGCCATTAAGAGGAAAGGTTTCAGCAGGAGTTGATGTAATTACAGAATATGTGAAGGCTTGTGATGGGATTGGAGGAGCTATGCATAAGGCAATGCTATTGGCTAAAGCAATTACAGGGGTTGCTTTAGGAGGACAAGTTAAAACATTTGGGGGAAAATGTTATAATTGTGGTCAAATCGGTCATCTAAAAAAGAATTGCCCAGGCTTAAATAAACAGAGCAAAAAAAAAAAAAAAAAAAAAAAAGAGCCACCTGGCCTGTGTCCAAGATGTGGAAAAGGAAAACATTGGGCTAAGGAATGTCGTTCTAAATTTGATAAAAATGGACAACCATTTTCGGGAAACGGCAAGAGGGGCCAGCCCCAGGCCCCGCAACAAAGTGGGGCATTCCCGATTCAGCCATTTGTTCATCAGGGTTTTCAGGGACAACAACCCCCACAGTAAATACCACCATTTCAGGAAATCAGCCAATTACATTACAATACTACAATTATCCCCTGCCTTAGCAGGCAGTTCTGCAGTAGATTTATGTTCTACTCAAATGATTTCTTTACTCCCTGGAGATCCCCCGCAAAAGATTCCTACAGGGGTATATGGCCCGCTGACAGAAGGTATGGTAGGCCTTATTTTAGGAAGATCTAGTCTAAATTTGAAAGGAGTTCAAATTCATACTAGGGTAACTGACTCAGATTATAAAGGGGAAATTCAGTTAGTGATCAGCTCTACTGTTCCCTGGAGTGCCAATCCAGGTGATAGAATTGCTCAATTACTGCTCTTGCCTTTTATTAAAATTGGGGATAGCAAAACAGAAAGAACAGGAGGGTTTGGAAGTACCAACACTGCTGGAAAAGCTGTTTATTGGGCTAGTCAGCTCTCAGAGAATAGACCTGTGTGTACAGTTACTATTCAGGGAAAACAGTTTGAAGGTTTAGTGGATACTGGGGCTGATGTTTCTATCATTGTCTTAAATCAATGGCCAAAAAATCGGCCTAAACAAAAGCCTGTTACAGGGCTTGTTGGTGTGGGCACTGCCTCAGAAGTGTATCAAAGTGCCAGGATTTTACATTGTCTAGGACCTGTTAATCAAGAGAGTACAGTTCAGCCTATGATTACTTCTATTCCAATTAATTTATGGGGCCGAGACTTATTAGAACAGTGGCATGCAGAGATTACTATTCCAGTCTCTCTATACAGACCCACGAGTCAAAAAATCATGACTAAAATGGGATGTCTCCCTGGCAAAGGACTAGGGAAAAATGGAGAAGGCATTAAAGTTCCAACTGAGGCTAAGGGAAATCCAGAAAGAACAGGACTAGGGTATCCTTTTTAGTGGTGGCCACTGTAGAGCCTCCAAAACCCATTCCATTAACTTGGAAAACAGAAAAGCCTGTATGGGTAAATCAGTGGCCACTACCAAAACAAAAGCTGGAGGCCTTACACTTATTGGCAAAAGAACAATTAGGAAAGGGACATATTAAGCCTTCATTTTCGCCTTGGAATTCTCCTGTGTTTGTAATTCAGAAAAAATCAGGCAGATGGCGCATGCTAACTGATTTAAGAGCTGTTAATGCAGTAATTCAACCCATGGGGCCTCTCCAACCTGGGCCGCCCACTCCAGCCATGATCCCCAAAGATTGGCCTTTAATTATAATTGATCTGAAGGATTGTTTTCTTACCATTCCTCTGGCAAAACAGGATTTTGAAAAATCTGCTTTTACCATACCAGCCATAAATAATAAAGAACCAGCCACTAGATTTCAGTGGAAAGTGTTGCCTCAGGGAATGCTTAATAGTCCAACTATTTGTCAGACTTTTGTAGCTCAAGTTCTTCAACCAGTTAGAGACAAGTTTTCAGACTGTTATATCATTCATTATGTTGATGATATTTTGTGTGCTGCAGAAACAAGAGACAACTTAATTGACTGTTACACATTTCTGCAGACAGAGGTTGCAAACGCAGGCCTGACAATAGCATCTGATAAGATTCAGACCTCCACTCCTTTTCATTATTTGCGAATGCAGGTAGAGGAGAGAAAAATTAAACCACAAAAAGTAGAAATAAGAAAAGACACATTAAGAACATTAAATGACTTCAAAAATTACTAGGAGATATTAATTGGATTCAGCCAACTTTAGGCATCCCTACTTATGCCATGTCAAATTTGTTCTCTATCTTGAGAGGGGATCCAGACTTAAATAGTAAAAGAATATTAACTCCAGAGGCAACTAAAGAAATAGAATTAGTTGAAGAAAAATTTCAGTCAGCAAAAGTAAGTAGAATAGATCACTTAGTCCCACTCCAACTTTTAATTTTTGCTACTGCACATTCTCCAACAGGCATTATTGTTCAAAATACAGATCTTGTGGAGTGGTCATTCCTTCCTCACAGTAAAGACTTTTACATTGTACTTAGATCAAATGGCTACATTAATTGGTCAGGCAAGACTATGAATAGTAAAATTGTGTGGAAATGACCCAGATAAAATCATTGTTTCTTTAAACAAGGAACAGGTTAGACAAGCCTTTATCAATTCTGATGCAGAGCAGATTGGTCTTGCTGGTTTTGTGGGAATTATTGATAATCATTACCCAAAAGCAAAAATCTTCCAGTTTTTGATATTGACTACTTGGATTTTACCTAAAATTACCAGACAAAAACCTCTAGAAAATGCTCTGACGGTGTTTACTGATGGTTCCAGCAGTGGAAAAGTGGCTTACACTGGGCCAAAAGAACAAGTCATTGAAACTCAATATCACTCAGCTCCAAGAGCAGAATTGGTTGCTGTCATTTCAGTGTTACAAGATTTTAATCAGCCTATTAACATTGTTTCAGATTCTGCATATGTAGTACAGGCTACAAAGGATGTTGAGACAGCCCTAATCAAATATAGTATGGATGATCAGTTAAATCAGCTGCTTAAATTGTTACAACAAACTGTAAGAAAAAGAAATTTCCCATTTTATATTGCTCATATCCGAGCACATACTAATTTACCAGGGCCTTTAACTAAGGCAAATCAACAAGCTGACTTGCTAGTATCATCTGCCTTCATGGAAGCACAAGAACTTCAGGCCCTGACTCATGTAAATGCAACAGGATTAAAAAACAAATTTGATATCACATGGAAACAAGCAAAAAATGTTGTACAACATTGTGCTCAGTGTCAAGTCTTACACCTGCCCGCTCAAGAGGCAGGAGTTAATCCTAGAGGTTTATGTCCTGATGCATTATGGCAAATGGACATCACACATGTACCTTCATTTGGAAAACTGTCATTTGTCCATGTGACAGTTGATACTTATTCACATACCATATGGGCAACCTGCCAGACAGGAGAAAGTACTTCCCATGTTAAAAGACATTTATTATCTTGTTTTGCAGTCATGGGAGTTCCAGAAAAAATTAAAACAGATAATGGGCCAGGATACTGTAGTAAAGCATTTCAAAAATTCTTAAATCACTGGAAAATTACACATACAACAGGAATCCCTAATTTCCAAGGACAGGCCATAATTGAAAGAACTAATAGAAGACTCTAAGCTCAATTGGTTAAACAAAAAAAGGGAAAAGTAAGGAGTATAACACTCCCCAGATGCAACTTAATCTAGCACTCTATACTTTAAATTTTTAAAATATATATAGAAATCAGACCACTACTTCTGCAGAACAACATTTCACTGGTAAAAAGAACAGCCCACATGAGGGAAAACTGATTTGGTGGAAAGACAACAAAAATAAAACATGGGAAATAGGTAAGGTGATAATATGGGGGAGAGGTTTTGCTTGTGTTTCACCAGGAGAAAATCAGCTTCCTGTTTGGGTACCCACTAGACATTGGAAGTTCTACAGTGAACCCATCAGAGATGCAAGGAAAGGCACCTCCGCAGAGACAGAGAACCCGCAATCGAACATCATCGACTCGCAGGGTGAACAAAATGGTGATATCAGAAGAAGAGATGAAGTTGCCATCCACCAAGAAAGTGGGGCCGCCGACCTGGGCCCAGCTAAAGAAGCTCACACAGTTAGCTGAAAAAAGCCTGGAAAACACAAGGGTAACACAAATTCCAGAGAATAGGCTGCTTGCAGCTTTAATGATTGTATCAACGGTGATAAGTCTCCCTATGTCTTCAGGAGCCGCTACAGCTAACTATACTTACTGGGGCTATGTGATTTTCCCACCCTTAATTCGGGCAGTCACTTGGATAGATAATCCTATTGAAGTATATGTTAATAACAGTGCATGGGTACCAGGCCCCACAGATGACCATGGCCCTGCCCAACCTGAAGAAGAAGGAATGATGGTAAACATTTCCATTGGGTATCATTATCCTCCTATTTGCCTGGGAAAAGCACCAGGATGCTTAATGCCTACAATTCAAAATTGGTTGATAGAAGTACCTACTGTCAGTGCCACCAGTAAATTTACTTATCGTGTGATAAGTGGAATGTCACTCGGGTCACAAATGAATAATTTACAGAATTCTTCCTATCAAAGATCATTAAAATTTAGGCCTAAAGGGAAACCATGCCCCAAGGAAATTCCAAAGGAATCAAAAGACCCAGAAGTCTTAGTTTGGGAAGAATGTGTGGCTGATACTGCAGTGGTACTACAAAACAATAAATTTGGAACTATTATTGACTAGGCCCCTCGAGGCCAATTATATTATGACTGTATGGGCCAGACCCACTCATATTCACAGGCTCCATCCGTCTGGCCCACTAATCCGGCCTATGATAGTGATTTAACTAAAAGGCTAGACCAGATTTATAGAAGGCTAGAATCACCCTATCCATGGAAATGGGGTGAAAAGAGGATTTCATCACCCTGACCAAAGTTAGTTAGTCCTGTTGTTGGTCCTGAACACCCAGAATTATGGAAGCTCACTGTGGCCTCATACCACATTAGAATTTGGTCTGGAAATCAAGTTATGGGAACAAGAAATCTTAAGCCATATTATACTATTAACCTAAATTCCAATCTGGAAATTCCTTTGCAAAGTTGTGTAAAACCCCCTTATATGCTAGTTGTAGGAAACATAGCTATTAAACCAGATTCCCAAACTACAACCAGTGGAAATTGTAGATTGTTTACTTGCATTGATTCAAATTTTGATTGGCAGAATGGTATTCTGTTAGTAAGGGCAAGAGAAGCCGTGTGGATCCCTCTGTCCATGGATCGACCGTGGGAGGCTTCTCCATCCGTACATATCTTAAGTATTAAAAGGAGTTCTAACTAGATCTAAAAGATTCATTTTTACTTTGATTGCAGTGATTATGGGTCTTATTGCAGTCACAGCTACTGCTGCGCCTGCTGGAATTGCTTTACACTCCTCTGTTCAAACTGCAGAATATGTGAATAATTGGCAAAAGAATTCCTCAAAATTGTGGAATTCTGAGACTCAACTAGATCAAAAATTGGCAAATCAAATTAATGATCTTAGACAAACTGTTATTTGGATGGGATATAGGCTCATGAGATTAGAATATCTTTTTCAGTTACAGTGTGACTGGAATACGTCAGATTTTTGTATTAAACCTCGAGCCTATAATGAATCTGAACATCACTGGGACATGGTTAGACGCCGTCTACAAGGAAGAGAAGATAATCTTACCTTAGATATTTCTAAATTGAAAGAACAAATTTTTGAAACATCAAAAGCCCAGTTAAATCTGGTGTCAGAAACGGAGGCAAAGGTAAAAGCTGTTGATAGCCTCACAAATTTTAACCCTGTCACTTGGGTTAAAACCATTGGAAATTCCACTATTGCAAATTTTGTATTAATTCTTGTATGTCTGTCCTCTCTATTGTTAGTCTACAGGTGTATCCAGCAGCTCCGGAGAGACAGCGACCAGCGAGAAGGGGCCATGATGACCATGGCGGTTTTGTCAAAAAGAAAAGGGGGAAATCGCAGGGAAAACAGAGAGATCAGACTGTTACTGTGTCTATGTCGAAAGGGAAGACATAAGAGACTCCATTTTGAAAAAGACCTGTACTCTAACAATTGCTTTGCTGAGATGTTGTTCATTTGTAGCTTTGCCCCAGCCAGTTTGCCCCAGTCACTTTGACCCAACTTGGAGTTCACAAAAACATGTGTTGTATAAAATCAAGGTTTAAGGGATCTAGGGCTGTGCAGGACGTGCCTTGTTAACCAAATGTTTACAAGCACTAAACTTGGTAAAAGTCGTTGCCATTCTCTAGTCACAATAAACTAGGGGCACAATGCACCGTGGAAAGCCGCAGGGAGCCCTGCCCTTGAAAGCAGCGTATTGTCCAAAGGTTTCTCCCCATGTGATAGTCTGAAATATGTCCTCATGGGATGAGAAAGACCTGACTGTCCCCCAGCCTGACACCCGTAAAGGGTCTTTGCTGAGGCGGATAAGGAAAAGAGGAAAGCCTCTTGCCGTTGAGATGGAGGAAGGCCACTGTCTCCTGCTTGTCCCTGGGAACTGAATGTCTCGGTGTAAACCCGATTGTACATTTGTTCAAGTCTGAGCTCGGAGAACAGCTGCCCTGTGGCGGGAGGCGAGACATGTTGCAGTAATGCTGCCTTGTTATTCTTTACTCCACTGAGATGTTTGGGTGGAGAGAAACATAAATCTGGCCTACCTGCACGTCCAGTCATAGTACCTTCCCTTGAACTTAATTATGATATAGATTCTTTTGCTCACATGTTTTTTGTTGACCTTCTCCTTATTATCACCCTGCTCTCCTATTACATTCCTTTTTGCTGAAATAATGAAAATCATAATCAATAAAAACTGAGGGAACTCAGAGGCCAGTGCCCGTGCAAGTCCTGGTGTGCTGAGTGCCGGTCCCCTGGACCCACTGTTGTTTCCCTGAACTTTGTCTCTGTGTCTTACTTCTTTTCTCCGTCTCTCATCCCACCCGACTAGAAATACCCACAGGTGTGGAGGGGCAGGCCACCCCTTCAATTTGGTGACACATAGCCTGTGGCCTCAAAGAACACTGACACCCCGGTAACATCCATTCGAAGAGCTTCTCCGTACCTCCCCTCCTTTATCCCCAAGGTCTCTGGGTCAGAGATCACTGAGTCATTCACAACATGATGTTTAACACCGAGACGCTCTGGAATTGCTCCTTCAAGACGACTCAGAAGAAGACGCAGTGCTGAGACAATCGTGTTCTCTCTCTCTCTGGATCACCGCCCAGAGACAAGGACTGCCAGAGACCCTGGCTTCCCCAGCTGCTGCCTCCCATTCCTGCGCCTGTGGGATGAGAGTTTGAAGCTGTGTGATCTTGACCAAGTTACTTACCCTCTCTAAGCATGTGTTTCCCTAAATGTGAAATAGGGATGATGGTGATGTGTTTATTTCACAGATTTGATAGAAGGATTAAATGAGAGATGCATCAAAAGCAGTGGGCACAGGGTCAATGCTCAGTGAGCTTTCTCTTTTCTTATCAATAGACAGGTCTCCATGAGGACAGAGACTGGCTTCATCTCGACTGTAGCCTCAGGGCTGGCCACAGTGTCTGCACCCAGCAGGACTTCAGTAAATATCTGTTTAGACACTAACCACAGACTTAGGCATAAAAGCCCTTTGGAAGAAAGTTGACCATTTCATGCACCTTCAGACTATGAAGAGCAATGATGACAACTTTAGCTCGACAGGGTCTCAGTGCCCATTCATCACCACTGTGAAAAGGCAGAAACCAGAGCTGTGTGTTTAACTCCCAGCCCCAAAACCTGTTGGCTTTGCTTTATCACTATGAGCTTCCAATGCCATCCCTTTAGAATGGGGCCTCTCTCTTCTTCCCCAAGGCACCAGCCTTCACCTCACACCTCTCCTTATTAGCTGGTTCCTCCTGTCTGTACTCTGAGCCCATGCTGTGCTCGTCAGATAGCAACATGGGAGAATACAGCAGCCCAGAATGCAGGCTGCAGAGTTAGATCCCCAGAACAGGATCTCAGCTGGCTCCATCCTTCCTCAGCTGGGCGACCATGGCCATTGACTTCCTCTCTGTGCCTCAGTTGCTCCATCTGTGAAATGACGATTGTCATAGTCCCTGCTTCAAAGAGTCACTGGGAGGATTAACTGAGAAAATGCAGGGAAGGTGCTTGGAACTAAATGCTCAAAAAAAGTCCATCTGGCCAGGCACAGTGTCTCACGCCTGTAATCCCAGCACTTCGGGAGACCGAGGCAGGTGGATCACTTGAGGTCAGGAATTCAAGACCAGCCTGGTCAACTTGGCAAAACCCCGACTCTACTAAAAATACAAAAATTAGCCAGGCATGGTGGCAGGCACCTGTAATCCCAACTACTTGGGAGGCTGAGGCATAAGAATCTCTTGAACCTGGGAGGCAGAGGTTGCAGTGAGCCGAGATGGTGCCACTGCACTCCAGCATGGGCAACAAGAGCAAAACTCTGTCTCAAAAAAAAAAAAAAAGTCCATCATTCTTATTAATGGAGGACAAATCATCTCAGTGCTTCTTTGGCTGATCAGTACCCTCAAAGCTAGTGTTATCCAATAGACCAGAGGTCCCCATCCCCCAGACCACAGACCAGTAGCAGTCTGTGGCCTGTTAGGAACTGGGCTGCACAGAAGGAGGTGAGCAGTGAGCTAATGAGTGAAGCTTCATCTGTATTTACAGCTACTCCCCATGGCTAGCGTTACCACCTGAGCTCTGTCTCCTGTCAGATCAGCAGTGGCATTAGATTCTGATAGGAGCACCAACCCTATTGTGAACTGCATGTGGAAGGGATCTAGGTTGTGTGCTCCTTATGAGAATCTAATGCCTGATGATCTGTCACTGTCTCCCACCACCCGGAGATGGGATTATCTAGTTGCAGGAAAACAAGCTCAGGGCTCCCACTGATTCTACATTATGGTGAGTTGTATAATGATTTCATTATATACTATAATGTTCATAACAATAGAAATAAAGTACACAATAAATGTAATGCACTTGAATCATACTGAAACTTCCCCTAAAAAATACATGGAAACTGGTCCTTGGTGCTAAAAAAAATTGGGGACCACTGCAATAGACTATTCAGTCATGGTCCAATCAAACATTCTGCAATGGCGGGCTTGCTGTAATCTGCACTGTCCAACATGGGAGCTGCTAGCCACCCACATGGGCTGTTGAGCTCTTGAAATGTGGCTGGTGAGAATGAAGAACTGAATTTTCAATTTTCTCTTAACTAATTTTATTTTATTTTTTTTTTGAGACAGAGTCTCACTCTATCCTCCAGGCTGGAGTGCAGTGGTGCAATCTCGTCTCACTGCAACCTCCATCTCCCGGGTTCAAGCAATTCTCCTGCCTCAGCCTCCTGAGTAGCCAGGATTACAGGAACCCGCCATCATGCCCGGCTAATTTTTGTATTTTTGTAGAGACGAGATTTCACCATGTTGACCAGGCTGATCTTGAACGCCTGACCTCAGGTGATCTGCCCAACTTGGCTCCCAAAATGCTGGGATTACAGGTGTGCCACCATGCCTGCCCTTAACTCATTTCTAAATCACAAAATCTAAACAACAAGTGGCTAGGAGCTACCACAGTGTACAAGGCAGCTGTAGAATCACAGGAAATTGTCAATGACCCTATCCTGCTTCAAGTGGACTTTTCTCCCTCATGGTGAGACTCTAGATTCTTTCCTTTTCTCTCACATTTTTTAGACTTTCAGGCTTAGACCATGAAAATAAGTTCTGTCCTTCCAAGAAAAAAACGTTCATAACACTTACTGTATACCAGGCTGATTTCAGTGCTTTACATGTATTAATTTACAACAACTCTGAGGCAGGAGCTGTGATTATGCCCATTTAACAGACGACAAAACTGAGGCACAAAGCAGTGCTGGAACTTCTCAAAGTCACACAGGTAGCAGGAGGCAGAGCTCGGATTTGAACTCACTTTGGGTTCAGCAACTCACAGCTCTCACCTATGACATAATATTACTTCTGTGGTCAAAACACTTAGACCTGGATTTCACAGGAATCTTGTGCTTGCCTGGCTGCTAGGGAGGTTTTCATCATCTTCCTTATCTCACAGTTCAAAACCCAGGGCCTCCAAGCTCTTGCTACGGTGGCCGTTCACTGGCAGGATGCTTCTGGGAAGGTTCCTCTTTTCTGTCATTTTTCTTATTCCTGTTTTTGGCTCATTGGTGTTTATCTGCAGAACTTTGTTTCCTTCTGCTCAATTCATAATCAGAGTGCTTTTCCTCCTGGCTCAATTCATAAGTATTTGTGCAAAAAGAGGTTGGCGCAGAGCCAGGCGACTGACGACACCCGGCTCATCTGGCAAGTGGATATCAAATTGTTGTATCTCATTCTGCCATTCACAGCTCCTGCTATGGGGCTGGGTCATCTGCCAGCTCTCCAAGGAGCTGGCGGGAAACCGCTGCAATCAGAGCGAACCCAAGGCCCGGGTGAGCCCGCCTCGGCACAGCACTCCAGCTGCCCCCAGTGCCTTTTGGGGACACATCTGCTTTGCCAGGCAGGGCTGTGGGAGGGCCGCCTGCCTCCTGTCCATCACAGGGAAAACCTACCCTTGTCCCGCGTCCCTTCCAGGCAGCCTGTGTGGAGATTGCTGCGTTCACCTTTAATATGGCTAAAATGTTTTCCTTCAATGACAGCAATGCTGCCACAACCCATCAAGACACCCAGGAACTGATGTCCCTTGGCAGATGATGCTGGAAAGATGGGATTCCCGGCAGCCTTTGCATCTGTTGCTCACAGCCCACGAGCATCTCCACCGTCCAGCAGGTCAGGGCACGGTCTCTCTCTCTCTCACGGTCTCTCTCACGGTCTCTCTCTCTCACGGTCAGGGCAGAAAGAGAGAGTGTCCATCTGGAGCAGACTCGGATTTTAAATGAGTGTCACCGATAATTTAACATGATCGATGGCTGAGGTATTTTACTAAGTTCAGGAGTCCCAGTTCTCAGAGAGGGGCAGCCAGCCATGACTGTAAGACCTGGGCACACCGTACAAACCAGACAGCAGGTCTCACCCCTCCCCAGAGAGCTCCAGAGAGTATCAAAGAGTGAAACAGCAGAGGGATGGTCTGGGTGGGGTCACCGTGGCTGGCAAGGGTCTGTGACAGCACCTTGTTAGGCTACTCCCAAGAGGAAATTTGGAGAGAGGGTGGGAGGGCAGCTCTCAGTGCAAGCTAAGTCTCCTGGAAAGTAACTTCCAAACTTTGGAGGATTGTGAGCAAGATGGGACCAACTTCTACCTAAAAGCAACTTCTACCTAAAAGAATGTTAATAGCAAGATAACTCATCCTAATGTTGGTCCAAGCTAGGTCTTTATTATGCATCATAAAGGCTCTGAGAATAACAATGTAACCTCCAAAAGGGCTGCGGGCTTTGAGGAATCTCAGGCAACTAGCTTCCTTCTGCTCAGTGACTCCCCTGGAGCACAGCAAAGCAAGGAAACACTTAGAGCCTGGCTTGAGTTCTGAATTTCAAATACAGGGAGTCCATCTCTTTCTACCCAATTGTTCCCTAGATGAGTAACTAACTCCTTCCCCTTAACCGCACATACTTCCTTCCAAAGCACAAGAGCGATGGGCTGTCCATGAGCCTTCCCAAAACATGTGCACCTTGTGACATAAATTCTGTCACCCAAAGAGACCAAACAAAATGCAAAACCAAAGTGGAGGCTTTCCTTGAATTATAGGTTCTAAGGAGTTTCGGACCCTCTACAAAACCCAAGAGTTAGGAATTGCCTGTAAGAAGCACCAGCTCTTGTTTTAAAGAGGCAATTTAAGAATAATAGCCGTGCTGATGCCACACTACGCTAAGGGAGAATAATGAACCTTATAAAACTAGCGATTTTCCAATTGCTTTTGCTGCTGGAAACACTGATTATGCTAATTAAAGGGTAGAATAGTAAATAGCCACTCTTTCGCATCCAATTAAGTGTTCAGATTATTTCTCAGATGTACTTGTTGAAAATAGCACTTCTGATAATCATGAGTCCCAAATAAACAGAGTCAAGTGTGGTGTGGTACATGAGTGTGTGTGTGTACACACATGTGTGTTTCTGGAGACCATTTTATGGAGATCCCCCATCCCATAGCTCCCCAAATTCCTATGAGACCAAATAAGAAAAATCACAGTTTCCTAAGACTACAGCTTTGGATATCTTTGGAAATGGTGTGTATTGAGAACAGAGAATATGGAAACTATTTCATGTTGGCAATATCTGTGATTTAACATTGCAAACATTAGAAATGCAACTGGTTCTTCAGAGCCACCTAAGTCCCTCATAATGGCAATATTAGCTTCTTCTAAATAATAAATTAGCCAGTCAAACTGTGTTCTACAGCATGTTAGAAGTTTCATCCTTCTAGTCAATGTCACATTTCAAGGCAAAGTCGATTTATATGTAGGATAAACGAAGTGCTGTCACTAAAAATTGAGAATTATGTCTAATGCCAATCAGCAATGGAATAAATAAGTACTAGAGGATTTGCAAGTGAAAGCAACCATAGAAATGCTATCATCAGGAAGGAAAATGTATTACCTGCAGAGGTTACAGAAAAGACGCTAGAACCCAGAAGAGAAAGAATCTCTGTAAATATTTCCATTAAGTTAATCAAGACTGGCTGGGTACAGTGGCTCATGCCTGTAATCCCAGGACTTTAGGAGGCCAAAGCGGGCGGATCACGAGGTCAGGAGTTCGAGACCAGCCTGGCCAACATGGTGAAACCCTGTCTCTATTAAAAATACAAAACATTAGCCGGGCATGGTGGCATGCACCTGTAATCCCAGCGACCCAGGAGGCTGAGGCAGGAGAATTGTTTTAATCCAGAAGGCAGAGGCAGATGTTGCAGCAAGCCATCACACCATTGCACTCCAGGCTGAGTGAAAGATCATGGCTCCATTTTGAAAAAAAAAAAAAGAAAGAAAGAAAGGAAGTTAATCAGGGTGAGAATAGGATGAGTTTTTCACCCACAAAAGGAAATGAGATTCATTCATTTTTTCAACATACATTCCATCAATAGTGAGCCCCTGCTCTGAGCTCGGCCCATTCTAGGTCCCAGGAAATGGGTAACCAACCAGACATGGCCCCTGATTTGGAGCTCACATTTTAGAGCAGCTAAATGGACAGTAAACAAGTAAGTAAATTAAGATCATCTTAAATTTGGGGAAGTTCTTTAGAGAAGCACTTCCATAAAGCTCAATCGCATCATAGACTATGACTGCCAGGCAGTAGGGAAGGTAATATCTCACCTGCTTGTGGATAGCAGAGCTTCTGAGGCCTTGCAAAGTATTTAGTACTAAGATTTCTGTCTTAGGTCAAGTTCCCTAAAGGCAGAGCCTGAGGCAGGGATTGAGTGCATGTAATTCATTCAGGAAGAGCTCTCAGGAGATAGGAGTAAGGAAAACAGGATATGGCAGGGAAGGAGCTAAGTGAGATGTGGTCTTAGCTGGAGACCGGCTCCAGTCTGATCTCACAGGGAGCTCCAGAGTGTGAACTGCACCACCATGTTATCCCAGCCTAAGGTCTTTTGTTCTCCTGTGTCAGCCGGTCCCTGGCCAAGGGCTGCAGACTCTCTTGGGGCCCCAGCAGACCGGAGGAGAAGGAACATGGTCTGTGGTCTACTCTTTTGTGCACACCCACTCACCTCTTCCCCAGCTGACACTGCTGGAGGAGGAGAGGGAGAGATGTCATCTCCTCCTATGGCAACCTGTGAGATGGCAATGGCCCTTTTCCTGTTGGGCGTAATCTGCTGCCATCTCTTGCTGTATGTAGCCTGACACAGAAGGGTGAAGGTCACTAGGTTCCACTGACAGGGGTCTTTGTCTCAAGCAGCAACCATAGGACCGAGGGTCCCTTGCAAGATTCAGCCACATTTCATGACTGTCTGCAACACACCCCATGACTCTGATGGAAGGAACCCAATGCCCCATGCTGCACCCATTTCTGCCAGACTAGGGTCCCTGATCTCAATTTCTCTCTGCAGTCCCCATCTCTGGGGTCTGCAGACACATTTCAGATCCCTCCTTAGTACCTCCCAGGAGGCAGAAGCCAGAGGAAACGATCCTTGTCCCAATGCAACTGACCATGCCACCTCACTGCATGCTCTTTCTCCCTCTCCAGGAAAAATCAAGCTTGTTGAATACTTACCAATATGCCCACATGCATTTAGTCCCCATAACCACTTCTTGGGGCAGCATTACCATCCCCAAGTTACAGACGAGGAAACTGAGGAGAGCATTTATATAACATGCATCTAAGTGGTGGACAAAGGATCTAACCAGGCAGTGCGGCACCAGAGCACACATTTTTGTTGTTCAGAGAGATGGGGTCTCTCTCTGTCCCTCAAATTGGAGTACAGTGGCCTGATCATAGCTCACTGCAGCCTTGAACTCCCAAGCTCCAGCAATCTTCCCGCCTCAGCCTCCCGAGTAGCTGGGACTACACGCATTCACCACCAACCCAGCTAATTTTTAAAAAACATTTTTCTAGAGATAGGGTCTGACCCCAAACTCCTGACTTCAAGCGATCCTCCTGCCTCAGCCTCCCAAAGTGCTGGGATTACAGTTGTGAGCCCCCGCGCCCAGCCCAGAGCAGACTTTTTTTTTTTTTTTTGAGATGGAGTCTCACTCTGTCACCCAGTCTGAAGTGCAGTGGCAAAACCTCGGCCCAGAGCACACTTTTAACCACCATATCAATCTGCCTCTGGGTAGGTTAGTCAAGCTCTGTAGCTGATCAAATGTCTGTAGAGAGAAAGAGACATCAGTCTCCCCTTCTTCCAAACACCCCCAAATTTTACAAGTGATTTTCTCAGATCACTCAGCATCAGGAATGGGGATGTGCAGGGCAGCCTGTCCCCTTCCGAACAGCCCAGCAGATATCCCAAGATTACATCTCATTGGCTCTGACTAGGACATGAGCCCAAAGCTGAACCAGTTGCTGTAGCCATGGCATGCAGCACCCTCGGTCCTCTGGCCAGGACAGAGCTACATCCCACCTCTGGATAATGTGACCCAGCCCACCAGGAAGTAGGTGCTGAGCAGGCAAGCATTCATCACCCACTGCACACACCAGGGAAGGCTTGTGGTGGCTTAGTCCCACTTGGAGGCAAAGAAAAGAGTGCCTGCTCCATGCCAAAATGTGATGCCCAACACTATATCTTAAAGCTAGCTGGCTTTGTAATCCCAGTTACTTGGGAGGCTGAGGCAGGAGAACCACTTGAATCCAGGAGGTGGAGTTTGCAGTGAGCCAAGATCACGCCAGTGCGCCCCAGCATGGGTGATAAGAGAGAAATTCTGTCTCAAAAATAAAAAATAAAAAATAAAAAAATAAAAAGCTAGTCTGCTTAATCCTCACAAAGATGCCATCTACTTTTTGGCATCCTCGATGTAGAAACACTGAGACGCTAACACACTGGGAGATTTTAAAACTCACCACCAGCCGAGCACGCTGTCTCATGCCTGTAATCCCAGCACTTTGAGAGGCTGAGGCACATGTCTATAATCCCAGCTACTTGGGAGGCTGAGGCACGAGAATTGCTTGAACCCAGGAGTCAGAGGTTGCAGTGAGCTGAGATTGTGCCCCTACACTCCAACCTAAGTGACAGAGTGAGACCGTGTCTCAAAAAAAAAAAAAAAATTGGTGTGGTGGCACATGCCTGTTGCCCCAGCTGCTCAAGAGGCTGAGGTAGCAGGATCACTTAAGCCCAGAAGTTCAAGGGTGCAATGAGCTATGATTGTACCCCTACACCACTATGTATACATATATATGTATGTGTACACATACACATACATATATACATGTATATGTATGTATATGTATATATACATATATACATGTATATGTATATATATGTGTATATATACATATATACATGTATATGTATATATATGTGTGTATATATACATATATACATGTATATGTATATATATGTGTGTATATATACATATATACATGTATATGTATGTATATGTGTGTATATATACACATATATACATGTATATGTATATGTGTGTATATATACACACACATATACATGAATATGTATATGTGTGTGTATATGTACACATATATACATGTATATGTATATATGTGTATATATACATACATATATACATGTATATGTATATATGTATGTGTATATACACATATATACATGTATATGTATATACGTATGTGTATATACACATATATATACACATATATACATGTACATGTGTATATATGTGTATATATATATGCGTATATATATAAAAAACACACATGCACAAATTCACCACCAACAACTCAGAATTTACCGTCTCCTTCTATTCTAAGGAACTATTTTTCATTTTGCCATCTCTGAAGTTGGAATACACCTTACAATCACTGGAATGTCATGGTCTCATTGGCAGCATTTTTCTGCTTAGTAGCCCATGAAATAATAGCACATCTTGTAACTAACAGTGTTGTAGATGCTATGAGATCCTGGGGAAGCCCAGAATCTAACTCCACCCTGTCTGACTCCAAAGACCACATATTTCCTACACCTTTGGACAGGGGCACAGATGTAGACAACTCGAGCTTTGCTGATTGTGAGAAAGGTATGAGAAATGGCCCTGATGGAGTTTTCTTCTTGTAGTTGCAGGGGAACAAAGCGGCATCATTCCACTATTCCAGGGGAGGTGCTAAATAGGAGGGTGAGGCTGTCAAGCGGTCCCTGGTGGAGTTCTACACTCACCCAAACAGCAACGAGACAGAGCAGAGGGAGAACATCGATACCGTCATGAACTGGTTCATCAAGGAAGACTTTGATTTTGTGACTCTGTGCTACAGAGAGCCAGATAATGTGGGACAACGATTCGGGCCAGAGGCAGAGAACAGGAAGTTGATGATTCATCAGTTCGACAGGACCATCGGGTATCTGGTGGGAGCCACTGAGAAGCACAGCCTGCAGAGCACCTCAGCGTCATCATCACATGAGACCATGGGATGACCACCGTGAAGAAGAGACCCAATGTCAACAAGATCCCCTTGTCCAACTACGTCAAGTTCAGGGACCTGGTCAAGTTTGATATTGTGGGCTACAGTGGCTTTGGGATGTCCCTGCCCAAGTTGGGGCAAGAGGAAGCCCTTTACCAGGCGCTGAAGAATGCGCACCCTCACCTCCACGTCAACAAGAAGGAGGAGTTTCCAGAACACTTCCATCTCGCTAAACATGACCGGGTTCTGCCAATCGTGGTGTATGCCAATTCTGGTTACAGTATCAATGGGGTAAGTTCATTCTAAAATGAATAAAGTCACTTTGGATCTAGGAGACAACCATTAGGGAAGGGTGGTTCTGCAAATATCAAACATAAGTGCACAGCCGGGCACGGTAGCTCACGCCTATAATCCTAGCACTTTGGGAGGCTGAGGCAAGTGTATCACCTGAGGTCAGGAGTTTGAGACCAGCCTGGCCAACATGGTGACACCCCAGCTCTACTAAAAATACAAAAATTAGCCGGGCGTGGTGGCACGCATCTGTAGTTCCAGCTGCTCTGGAGGCTGAGGCAGGAGAATCGCTTGAACCTGGGAGGCAGAGGTTGCAGTGAGCCAAGATCATGCTACTGCACTCCAGTCTGGGCAACAGAGTGAGACCCTGTCTCAAAAAAAAATAATATAATATAATATAATATAATATAATATAATATAATATAATAAATATAACATAACATAATAAAACAAAACAAAACAAAACAAAACAAAATAAAATAAGTGCACACACCACGAGTTGTAGCCCACAGGGTCCTAAATGTTCCCCACCCCCCGCCCAACCAATGCTGCCCCAAGTTACCGTTATACAAGATTAATGACCAATTCAACTTGATAAGGCTGATTTAAAAATAAAATTAAGGCTGGCCATGGTGGTTCACACCTGTAATCTCAGTGTTTTGGGAGGCCAAGACAGGAGGATTGATTAAGGCCAGGAGTTCAAGACCAGCGCGAGCAACAAAGGGAGACGCCATCTCTACAAAAAACTAACAAATAAATAAATAGCCAGACATGGCGATGCATGCCTGTAGTCCCAGCTACTCAGGAGGCTGAGGTGGCAGGATTTCTTGAGCCCAGGAGGTCAAGCCTGCACTAAGCTGTGATTGCACTACTGCACTCCAGCTTGAGCAACAGAGCAAGACCCCGTCTCTAAAAAATAAACAAACAAATAATAAAAAATAAACACCAACTTCATTATTCAAAGCTGTGCACAGCGCTTCACTAAACATTGAACAGCAGTTCTTTCATTTTTGTCTTCCCAACAACCCTATAAAATAGATACTCTTAGTTCCGCCATTTTAAAGAAGAAATCAAAACCTAGAGAGAAGTGACTTGAGATTAAAAATGTAAGGTTGGGCTGGGTGCAGTGGCTCACACCTGTAATCCCAGCACTTTAGAAGGCTAACGTAGGTACATTGCTTGAGCCCAGGAGTTTGAGACCAGCCTAGGCAACACAGTGAAACACCATCTCTACAAAAAATGCAAAAAATGTAGCTGGGTGTAGTGGCACGTGCCTGTGGTCCCAGCAACTCAGGAGGCTGAGGTGGGAGAACTGCTCGATCCCGGGGGTGTTGAGTCTGCAGTGAGCCATGATCACGCCACTGTGAGATAGGAGGCAGGACTTGACTCCACAGGCAGGGTATGGACACCAGACCAAATTGAGGACTACCTAAAACAGGGCTGGGGCAGAAGAAGCTTTCCATCAGACATGCCTACCAGTGTGCCATGTGAGTTTACTATTGCCAAGGCAACACCAAGGAGTTACTGCCCCTTTCCATGGCAATGACCCAATGACTCAAAAGTTACTACACATTTTCTAGAAATTCCTGCATAAACTGCCCTTTAATCTGCATGAAATTACAAGTGAGTATAAATGTGATTGCAAACTCTCTGCCGCTACTCTCTGCCTCCAGGGTAGCCCTGCCCTACAGGACTGTAGGGCACAGGGCTGTAATGCTGCCTCTTCAATAAAGCTGTTTTCTTCTAAACCTCCGGCTTGCCCTTGAATTCTTTCCTGGGTAAAGACAAGAACCCTCACGTGCTATTGAGAGGTGACAGCATGCTAGCAGCTCTCGAGCTCACTCTCGGCGCCTTCTCTGCCTGGGCTCCCACTTTGGTGGTACTTGAGGAGCCCTTCAGCCCACCGCTGCACTGTGGGAGCCCCTTCCTGGGCTGGCGGAGGCTGGAGCCGGCTCCCTCAGCTTGCAGGGAGGTGTAGAGGGAGAGGCGCGGGCAGGAAACGGGGCTGGGCACGGCGCTTGCGGGACAGTGCGAGTTCCGGGTGGGCATGGGATCACTGGACCCTGCACTCGGAGTGGTTCGCCGGCCCCGCTGGACCCGGGCAGTGAGGGGCTTAGCACCTGGGTCAGCAGCTGCTTTGCTCAACTTCTCACTGGGCCTTAGCTTCTTCCCTGCAGGGCAGGGCTCGGGACATGCAGCCCGCCATGCCTGAGCCTCCACCCAACCCGCCGTGGGCTCCTGAGCGCCCTGAGCCTCCGCGATGAGTACCGAGCCTCCCCGACGAGCACCGCCCCCTGCTCCAGGGCACCCAGTCCCTTCGACCACCCAAGGGCTGAGGAGTGCCAGCACAGGGCACGGTACTTGCAGGCAGCTCCACCTGTGGCCCCCGTGTGGGACCCACTTGGTGAAGCCAGCTGGGCTCCTGAGTCTGGTGGGGACTTTGAGAACCTTTATGTCTAGCTAAGGGATTGTAAATACACAAATCGGCACTCTGTATCTAGCTCAAGGTTTGTAAACACACCAATCAGCACCCTGTGTCTAGCTCAGGATTTGTGAATGCACCAGTGGACACTCTGTATCTAGCTAATCTAGTAGGGACTTGGTGAACTTTTGTGCCTAGCTCAGGGATTCTAAATGCACCAATCAGCACCCTGTCAAAACAGACCCATCAGCTCTCTGTAAAACAGACCAATCGGCTCTCTGTAAAATGGACCAATCAGCAGGATGTGGGTGGGGCCAGAGAAGGGAGTAAAAACAGGCTGCCCCAGCCAGCAGTGGCAACCCACTGGGGTCCATTTCCACGCTGTGGAAGCTTTGTTCTTTTGCTCTTTGCAATAAATCTTGCTGCTTCTCACTCTTTGGGTCCACACTGCCTTTATGAGCTGTAACACTCACCTCAAAGGTCTGCAGCTTCACTCCTGAAGCCAGCGAGACTACGAACCCACCGGGAGGAAAAAACAACTCCAGACGCGCCACCTTAAGAGCTGTAACACTCACCTTGAAGGTCTGCAGCTTCACTCCTGAAGCCAGCGAGACCACAAAACCACCAGAAGGAAGAAACTCTGAACAAATCCGAGCATCAGAAGGAACAAACTCTGGACACGCCGCCTTTAAGAACTGTGACACTCACCGCGAGGGTCCGCGGCTTCTTTCTTGAAGTCAGTGAGACCAAGAACCCACCAGTTCCGGACACACTATGCTCCAATTCGGGGCTCCCCTGCCCTGCGTCAACTGCACTCTGGCCTGGGTGGCAGAGAAAGAGACCCTATCTTTAAAAAAAGAAAGAATGTAAGGTTAAGTGCTGCCCCCAAGCCTGAGTGGCTGATCATTATACAGAGCACACGAAGATCACCAAAAATGTCACCACAAAGGCCCCCTGCCGCTGGTTCTCATTTGCCCATATCAAAAAATATGCAAGCCTGTTCATACAAAGACACACACAGATGCTGGTAGCAAAACTATTCATAATTATCAAAAGATGGCAACAACGCAAATGCCCATCAAAAACAGATGAATAAGCAAACAAGTACAGTCTACCCGTGAGATGGAACATTAATCAGCCAAAATATGGAATGAAGGGCTGATTCATGCTACAACCTGGATACACCTTGAAACCATTAGGCTAAGTGAGAGAAGCCAGACAAATATTAGATGATTATATATGATATATAATATATAATATATATATCATATATATAATATATAACAAATATATCATATATAATATATTATATATCATATATCATATATAATATATCATATATAATATATATAATATAATATATAATATATATAATATAATATATATCATATATATCATATATTATATATCATATATATTACATTATATATCATATATAATATATATCATATATATAATATATAATATAATATATATCATATATATATATGCCAAGAATATGAAAATCCAAAGAAACAGAAAGTAGATTAAT
The DNA here is from genome assembly GCF_028858775.2 of Pan troglodytes. NCBI lineage: Eukaryota > Metazoa > Chordata > Mammalia > Primates > Hominidae > Pan > Pan troglodytes. The sequence goes on from NC_072405.2 coordinate 20,535,651, forward strand.
GATTGCCAGGAGCCAGGGGTGGGGATAGTCAGGGGGAAATAAAGGCTGACTGCCAATGGATACAGGGTTTCTTCTGGGGTAATTAAAATTTCTAAACTTGATGGTGATGATGGCTGCAGAACTCTGTGATTATATTAAAAACCACTGAATTATACACTTTATTTATTTATTTAGAGACAGGGTCTGGCTCTGTTGCCCAGGCTGGAGTGCAGTGGTGCAATCTCAACTCACTGCACCCTCCACCTCCCAGGCTCAAACCATCCTCCCACTTCAGCCTCCTGAGTAGCTGGGACTACAGACACACACCACCATGCCCAGCTAAATTTTTTGTATTTTTGGTGGAGACAGGGTTTTGCCATGTTGCTCGGCCTCGTCTCAAACTCTTGGGTTCAAGCGATCCTCCCACCTCAGCCTCCCAAAGTGCTGGGATTACAATTGTGAGCCGCCATGCCCGGCCAAATGATACACTTTAAATGGGCAAACTGTATGGTATGTGAATTATCTTTCAATAAAGCTGTTATTAAAAAGCAGCTTTAACGGCCAGGAATAAGGGCCATGCCAGTAATCCCAGAACTTTGAGAGGCCAAGGCAGGAGGATCACTTGAGCCCAGGAGTTCAAGACCAGCCTAGACAACATGGCAAAACCTGGTCTCTACAAAAAATTTAAAAATTAGGCTTGGCGTGGTGGCTCACGCCTGTAATCCCAGCTCTTTGGGAAGCTGAGGTAGGTACATCACTTGAGGTCAGGAGTTCAAGACCAGACTGGCCAACGTGGGGAAACCCTGTCACTGCTAAAAATATTTTTTACAAATTAGCCAGGCATGGTGGTGGGTGCCGAGGCTGAGGCAGAAGAATGGCTTGAACCCGAGAGGTGGAGGTTGCAGTGAGCCAAGATTATGCCACTGCACTTCAACCTGCTGGGCGACAGAGCGAAACTCCATTTCAAAAAAAAATTAAAAATTAAAAATTAGCCAGCGGTGGTGGCTCGTGTTTGTAGTCCCAGCTACTCAGGAGGCTAAAGTGGGAGGATTGCTTGAGCCCAGGAGGTTGAGGCTGCAGTTAGCCAAGACTGTGTCATTGCACTCTGGCCTCAGCAACAGCACAAGACCCTGTTTCACAATTTTAAAAACAATTAAAAAACGAGCCTAAAGAAAACACAAAAACCAATGCTAACTGTGAGACATAAATGAGGTGGTCTATTTTTTGTTAACTACCAACTAACAATTCATGGCAGAAAGAAAGTTTAAATGACGCTATAGCCAGGCGCTGTGGCTCACACCAGTAATCCCAACACTTTGGGAGGCTGAGGCGGGTGGATCACCTGAAGTCAGGAGTTTGAGAGCAGCCCGGTCAACATGGTGAAACCCCCTCTCTAGTAAAAGTACAAAAATTAGCCAGGTGTGGTGGCGGGTGCTTATAATCCCAGCTACTCTGGAGACTGAGACAGGAGAATCGCTTGAACCCCGGGGGGGCGGAGGTTGCAGTGAGCCAAGATCGTGCCATTGCACTGCAGCCTGGGCGACAGAGCGAAACTACGTCTCAAAAAATAAATAAATAATTAAATAAATGATGCTATAAACCTCATGTGAGGGAAGACTGTCCCAGGTACAGCTTGAAGAACCCTTGCTGTGAATAGGAGCCAAATGCGATCATTATGTTTGCAACTTGCTTCATGTCAGCTTGTTGCAACTCCAGAGTGTAACAGGTATGAGAAAACTCATTGGGTTAGTGTTTAATGTTGGTGGAAATACTCACATTAAAATACTACAGTTTATCACCTAAGGTATATTTTATCCCTCAAGTGGCCCGGAACACTGTGATTACTGCACACCAATCGCACGCCCATAGCTAAGGCCTTGCCAAGGAGAAATTCCACAATCACCTGGCCTATTTGTAAACCTGGTTTATGACGTTTTGTAACAGGATATCTTGACAGTAGCATGAGGACATTTAACGAGGCAAGAACATTCCCCACTGACCAACCAGATGGTTTGAGGGAACAGGATGCTGTGCTCAGTTTAATCTTCTGCTGCACCGACCATTAAGCAGAAAATGCTTTGGGTCAATGCCTCTCACTGAATCCACTTCTCAGATTCCTGTCCACCTGCCTGCTTTGCAGTGCAGAGTAAAGTGGGCCTTCCTTGACTCTCTTCAGGGACCAATGTGCTTGAGGCCATCATGAGGACATTCATTTTCTTTTTTTTTTTTTTTTTTTTTTTTTAAGAGTCTCGCTCTGTCGCCCAGGCTGGAATGCAGTGATGTGATCTCAGCTCCCCACTGCAACCTCTGCCTCCCAAGTTCAAGTGATTCTCCTGCCTCAGCCTCCTGAGTAGCTGGGATTACAGGCACGCATCACCAGGCCCAGCTAATTTTTCTATTTTTTGTAGAGACAGAGTTTCACCATGTTGGCCATGCTGGTGTCGAACTCCTGACTTCAAGTGATCCACCTGACTCGGCCTCCCAAAGTGCTGGTATTACAGGTGTGAGCCAACGTGCCTGGCAGAGGGCTTTCATTCTTGATGGACTGCTCCATAGCCTCAGAGACAGTCGGAATGGTTTCTTCAACCAGAGCGGAGCAGACAGGCAATTTCTGTATCCACCAGGACAAATATTAGAGCAACTCTTCAATGTACAGAGAGCATCACATTTCTTATATGCTAGAATATCTGTTGGTCTAAAATATAAATAAATAGTATTGTAGCCAGCCACAGTGGCTCACACCTATAATTCCAGAGCTTTGTGGGGCTGAGGCAGGAGGTTCACATGAGGTGAAGAGTTCGAGACCAGCCTGGGCAACACAGCGAGACAGCCCCACCCCCACCTGCCATATCTATAAAAATTAAAATAATTAGCTGTGCATAGTAGTGTGGGCCTGTAGTCCCAATTACTTGGGAAGTTGATGTGGGTGGATCGCTTGAGCCCAGGAATTTGAGGCTGCAGTGGGCTATGACAGCATCACTGTACTCCAGCTAGACCTTGTCTCAAAAAAAAAAAAAAAAAGTGTTGCAATTGAAATTACTTTATCATTTGAAAAGAGGGACAGACAAGAAAGGTATTTGGCATTTACCAAGCAATTACCCAGAATCCTCATCCCATCCTACACCCACCCTTCCCCTAAAAATATATGTATATGTTTTTATACCATAAAAAATACATCTATTTGGCTCTGGAACCAGATTGCTTGGGTTCAATTACCTGATCTAGCATTTGCTCCTGATGACTCAGTGCAGAAAAGCTCTGTAACTCAGTTTCCTCAGCTGTAAAATGGGGAATGGCGCCTTTACTGGGCTGCCATGAGGGTAAACAAGGTAACATATATATATATATATATATATATATATATATATATATATATATATATATATATAAAGCATTCAGAACAATTCATGATGTATAGTAAGCTCTACATATTTGAGCTTATTATTGCTGTCAGTACGATTATCATCATCCTGCTGTTTCCAATGAGTACGCTTTCTACATTCTCTTTCTTAAAGACCTTTAAATCCTTTGTATTCTCTCCACCACCTCAGAGAGCAGTGTCCTTATAGTTTAAATTTTCAAAGACTTCATGGATCCAATAAGCATGACATTAACTAAGGGACAGTTTTCTTTCAGTGGATTGGAATCTAAAATGGCTTTTTTATTGTTATTATTGCCCAGGCTGGTCTCGAACTCCTGACTTCCAGTGATCCCCCCACCTCACCCTCCCAAAGTCTGCTGAGATTACAGGCATGAGCCACCATGCCCGGCCCTCATTCTCTTCTTTTATAAGGACACCAGTCATTGCATCTGCCCCCTCACCAACAGCCCCCAGTCCAGGATGACTCATCATTACTTGATTACATCTAGAAAGACCCTATTTCCAAATAAGGTCACATTCCTGGGTACTGAGGATTAAGATTTCAAATTTTTTCCCTGACTCAATTTTTTTTTTGAGTCAGGGCCTCACCCTGTCACCCATGCAGGAGTACAGTTATGTGATTATAGCTCACTGCAGTCTCAAACTCTTGGGCTCAAGGGATCCCCTGACCTCAGTCTTCCAAGTGGCTGAGACTACAGGCGCACACCACCATGCCCAATTAATTTTTTTGTTTTTTTGTGTGTTTTTTTTTTTGTACAGGTTAGCTGTCACTCTGTTGACCAGGCTGGTCTGACCTCAAGCGATTCTCTTGTCTTGGCCTCCCAAGGCAGTGGGATTACAGGTGTTATCCCATGCCTGACCCTCTTTCTACATTAAAATCATTGTATCATTAGCCTGAGCTGCCCATATTCCTTATTCTGCCCAATCTCCTCCTTTAACATAACTTCCATCTCGATATCATGGGGCCTGCTGGGCACTACAAACAGCCTAAGGAAAGTGGAAATTTTACTTAACCTTAAATTCTATTACAAAGTCCATATTGAACTTAATTTATATTTGAACTATAAAAATGTTCTGTAAGTTGAAACATGACCTATAAAGGTCTCTACACCCTGAAGCAACGTTTTAGAAAGAAATCAATTGGTCCTTTTCTGCAGAAACCATTAACCATAGGAGAGATAAAGGAAAAACTTCAATGTACTGATTGAACTTCCATGCCCATAGCTAACTTCTAAAAGGCAACCATTCCATACTGTTAAACTGCCTTAGGTTGTTGATACTGTTATTAAAGAGACCCTCAAAGCCAGAAGTTGAATCTTGACTGTAGTTCTTGCACGTACACGCACACTCTTGCAACTGAAACCACTCAGATTGTCCTAATGCTGCTACCCATAGCAACACCACCTGGAATTTTACGTTTGTTTTTAAGCGTCAGTCGTAATCTTCACTTGCTCCTGAACACACCGCACCTGTGAGAGCCACGTGACATTAAAAAAATCCCTTCAGTGAGGCCGGGCATGGTGGCTCACACCTGTAATCCCAGCCCTTTGGGAGGCCAAGGCAGGTGGATCATGATGTCAAGAAATTGACACCTTCCTGGCCAACATGGTAAAGCCCTGTCTCTACTAAAAATACAAAAATTAGCTGGGTGTGGTGACGCATGCCTGTAGTCCCAGCTACTCGAGAGGCTGAGGCAGGAGAATCGCTTGAGCCCGGGAGGCAGAGGTTGCAGTGAGCTGAGATCGTGCCACTGCACTCCAGCCTGGCAACAGAGGGAGACTCCCTGAAACAAAAAAATTCCTTCAGTGCCTTGATCCTTCCAGATTCAGATCCAAGAGAGATGACATTTGTCCATCACCAGACACTGCACACTAAGATAAAGATTTCTTCTGGCCAGGCGCGGTGGGTCACGCCTGTAATCCCAGCACTTTGGGAGGCAGAGGCGGGTGGATCACCTGAGGTCAGGAATTTGAGACCAGCCTGGCCAAGGTGTTCAAACCCTGTCTCTACTAAAAATACAAAAGTGGCCCGTCAGGGTGGCTCATGCCTGTAATCCCAGCTACTCGGGAGGCTGAGGCAGGAGAATCGCTTGAACCTGGGAGGTGGAGGTTGCAGTGAGCCGAGATTGCACCATTGCACTCCAGCCTGGGCAACTAGAGAGCAAAACTCTGTCTCCAGAAAAAAAGAAAAAAAGATTTCTTCTGTGTGCATGGCTCAGCTCTGTGGTCCGCTAGCGTCCTTCCTCAATCTGCTTCCAATCTGTGGACTCAGGAAAGACTGAACCAACCTAGATTTATTAATATTTTAGTATAACCTAATACAGTGTTACTTACTATGACATTGACCGTATATGCCCTTTTGCTCCTTGGAGGAAAGACAATTAATAGCTATTATGTGAGTTAATAAAATAAGCCCAGGATTTATGAGTACAGCTAACCTGTTCTCATTGGTTTTCCTTGTCTCCTGCAGGCAGAGGGCTGATCAAAACAGCAAAAGCAAAGCAGTGCCCCTGGCCCAGTTCTGAAGCCAACCTTCCTTAATCACCCAGACCCATCCCTGGTTAGGACTTGCTGTGGATCCTCAGGTGACTCCATCTCAGGATACAGGGACTGAGAGGGTGTATGCAACATCTCAGAGCCAGAAACCGTTGATTCTGTCTAAAAACACAGCAATAACCACATCCCATCCTCTTGATTTAAATGAAAGTGTTTGGAGAAATAAAAGATGAACCTTTCTTTTTCTTTGTCAGATCTTGCGCTCATTTGCTTCTGGTGTGGAACAACAGCTATAAGAGAACAAGTGTATTCAATTAGAATTAATTCCCTCTCTTATTCTCATAGCTGAGCAGGGCTCAAGTGGCTCTCATCTGAAAGAGGTAATAAGATTTTATCTGTCTCCTCATCTACCTGTTGCAAGTATACTTAACAAATTAGCTCTCGGGACTCTTCCAAATGGAGTTTTATGAGGAATTTGCTAAGGTAAACGTTTTAGACTTTGAACACAGTTCAGATTTCAGGGGCAGTACTGAAATCTGAACTGTGTTGCTAACTACCCTGCCTTTCAACTCAAGACACAATAACTTTGAACTAAAATAATTATATTTTTGTTGTTTTCCACTCTGTCCCCACGTCTATATCACCACCACCCCCAATCCCACCCCGCAGGAGCTAACTCCTCCTTCCTGTCCCTTCAAGATCAAAACTCCTCCTGCAAGACCCGCTAGCTCTGTCTGCTCACCTTCGTGGTAGATATCGCTATCGTACTTTTATCCTCATTTGTGTGATAAGTACTTCAATGTCCACTTCTTCCACGAGCCCCTGAGCCCCTGGAGGGCCTGGACCACACCTAGTTTTTCTCACCGTTACATCTCCCTTGTCAGGCACATGGTAGGCGCTTAAAAAGTATTTGATGAACGAATGGCTTGTTTGGTGACAGTCCAAAGGCTGGGGGACAGAGGGAAAGCTCCCTCGTTTCAGGCCCCAGACGGGTGGCGCTGATGGAGAAGAGGTTAGGATAAGGCCTCCAGGACCGAAGCGCGCACCCGTAAGGCCCCTGCTAAAAAGACCTTCCTGAAGGCGGAGGAACTGCGAGAGTGCCTACGTTAGCCCAAGACCTGACCCGTCGATCCCAGGGACCCTCGCCCTAACTGGCCCCGCCTCCCGGGCCCGAAACTCGGACTCCGCCCCGCCCGAAGCTCCGGATTCTGGGGCCCGCCCCTGGCCCCGCGTCAGCAGACCGTGGGCTCGCTCCTGGGCTTGCCTCAAACCCTCCGCAGGTAACGCCTCCCGAACTTGAGCCACATTCCGATCCCCTCCTCAAACCCCTTCCCGTTTCCCACACCCGGGACCCCTCGCTCCGTCTCGGCCCCGCCCCAAGCCCAGCTAGGTCTCGGCCCCTGAGCCCAGCCCCGACGGGCCTCCCAGTCCCTGGGACCCTCCCGACACCGGCCCCTCCTTAAGCTCCGTCTCCCAGGGCCCGCCTCCTGAGCGCAGCCCAGCCCGGACTCGGCCCCACCTCCCGGACCCTGGGCCCCTCCCCACGTGGGCCCGTCCTAAGCTTCGCCTCCCAGAGTCCGCGCACCGCCTGGCCAAGTGCTACGACATAGTCAACGCCCCGCCCCTGCCCCGCCTCCTGAGCCCTTCTCTGAGTCTGGCCTTAGTCCCCCCGCCATATTGGGAGACATATCAGCCTCTCCTCTCCATGGATATTAGGAAGAATATCCCAGGATGGGTGTACACCTCCTGCTGTATGGGGAGTCATATCGTCCTCTCCCTTCCTGGCTACTAGGAACAATTTCAGAGGGTGGGTGTACACAGCCTGCGATATTGTGAGTAATATCACCCTCTCCCCCTCCGGATATTAGGAACAATGTCACAGAAGGGGTGTACATTTCCTGTGATACCGGGAGTAATAGCATTCTCTTCTTCCGTGAGTATGAGGAGGAATATCACCGGGTGGATGCACACCCAGTGCTATATTGGGAGTAACGTCATACGCCATCCACTGGAGATGAGATTCGGATCAATATCACCGGCTGGGTGTACAGCTACTGCGATATTGAACGTAATATCATGCTCTCTCCCTTCCTGGACATTAGGAGCAATATCACAGGTGGGTGTACACCCACTGAGGTTTTAGGTGTACTATTAATATTAATTCTTCCTCATTATTAACATGAATATCTATTACCAATATTAATATTAATATTAAGAAATCATTGCTCATAAAAAGTGTTCAGATTATTATTAATATTAATTATTAAGAGCTAATATGACTGTTTTCTAATGAATAAGATCAATATCAGTTATTAATATCAGGCGTCATTAATCATTAATATTAATCATTTATTGTTATCATGAGTATAACTCTTTAATATGAATTATCATTATCGCTATTGATTTTAAAAACTATATGATCAGTTATTAATTGATAATTATTAGTCTCAATAATTGATACTATTAATTGCGGTAAGTCACATTGTGCCATTCCACCCCTCCCTCGGCAGCTCATTTACGACCCAAAACGGGGATCCAAATGCCCCTGAGAGAGCAGCGGTATACTTGGATAGAGGAGGATGGTCACGTAGTGGAGAGGCGTGTTTCTGGGTACCAGCCCTTCACCTCTGCCGACCTTCTCAACTGGGAAAACAATACACCGCCCTCTACCGAAAAGCCACAAACCCTAATTGATTGGCTCCAAACTGTTATCCAGACCCACAACACCATCTGGGCTGATTGCCACCAGTGGCTCATGTTCCTCTTTAACAGAGATGAAAGGTGGAGAGTCCTCCAAGCAGCAACTAAGTGGCTAGAGGAACATGCACCAGCTGATTATCAAAACCCCCAAGAGTATGGAAGGACCCAGTGACCAGGAACCGACCCCCAGATGGACCCACATGAAAGAGAGGATATGCAAAGGCTAAACCGAGACAGGGAAGCTCTCTTGGAAGGATTAAAGAGGGGAGCTCAGAAGGCCACAAACGTTAACAAGGTCTCTGAGGTCATTCAGGGAAAAAGAAGAAAGTCCAGCACAATTATACGAGAGACTGTGTAAGGCCAATCATATGTATACTCTCTTTGATCCCCATAGCCCTGAAATCAGCACGTGATTCATATGGCTTTAGTCGGTCAAAGTGCTGGCTCTTCGCTTTACAAATGTAAATCCTGAGGCTGCAATCCTAAGTTGTTAGCTCAAGGTCATGCAACTGTACATTACCATATTCTATGACCATACTCTTCATCATTAGTAAGTAGACAAAGATCTTTATAGTTTTCTTTTTTTTTTTTTTTTTGAGATGGAGTCTCCTTCTGTCGCCCAGGCTGGAGTGCAGTGGCGGGATCTTGGCTCACTGCAAGCTCTGCCTCCTGGGTTCACACCATTCTCCTGCCTCAGCCTTCTGAGCAGCTGGGGCTACAGGCACCCGCCACCACTCCCAGCTAATTTTTTGTATTTTTTAGTAGAGACAGGGTTTCACCCTGGTAGCCAGGATGGTCTTGATTTCCTAACCTCATGATCCACCTTCCTCGGCCTCCCAAAGTGCTAGGATTTTAGGCATGGGTCACTGTGCCCAGCCTGCTGGGAGACTTCTATGTCTACTTCCCATCGGTCATTAGTGGAGGGGCTTCCATGGGGGGCATTATTCCTTGACACTTCCAGTTTGCCCAGCAAGAGGCAAAGGACTCCAGAGGCAAGAGAAAGACCTTGGGCCACAAGACCCATATCTGGCATCTCAAAGCAATGTTCTAGTAAAGACATAAATGCCAGGAGCGGGTATAAGTGGAGCACTAAGACTATCTACTATAAGAAAATATGTCACTAGTCTAACCATTGGGATGATTTCAAAGGTGTTTTCCCACACTTAATGGTGATCACACCACAGTTATTATGGACAGAGGCCAGGTGTGGTGGCTCACACCTGAAATGGCAGCACTTTGGGAGGCTGAGGTGGGCAGATCACATGAGGTCAGGAGTTTGAGACCACCCTGGCCAACGTGATGAAACCATATCTCTACTAAAAATATAAAAATTAGATGGGTATGGTAGTGCACACCTGTAATTCTAGCTACTTGGGAGGCTGAGGCATGAGAATCACTTGAACCCGGGAGGCAGTGTTTGCAGTGAACTGAGATTGCACCACTGCACTCCAGCCTGGGAGACTCTGTCTCAAAATAAAATAAAATGGACAAAAAGAGCAGGACCAAGAAAGTACAACTTTAATGCATCTGCAGCCAGTTCTTAGAACAGGACAAGGTGATTAGCAGATACCAATTCTCATGGCTTTTGTGTTTCACAAAACATTAAACTGCAGACTGCATCTTGAATTATTTCATCAAATGACAAACACTTACACGATGTAGAAGGAAATGATGAATTCTTAAAATATAATTGACAAGTAATACAAAGAAGACAGGCTAGTAAGCATAAATTTTCACTTTGTGGACTTCCTTGTCATCACATTCCCTCTGTTTGTTGTAGTAATAGAACGTATTGTCCCTTCTCTGAAGTTTCTTCACATATCCTGTCTCCGGCCAACGATCTACCTGCACATCAAGAACCAGAGTACAAACGTTACAATGCAGGGTTGATTTTTATCTCATATTTTACTATCAAATAGTTAAAAAGTATGACTTACACAAACAAAGTATAAGATTAGATTTTAGAATGCTTGAGCTTTTAAAATATTATATGCACAAGACACATCTTACATTGCAGCCTTATGCTATAAGATAACTAATTCAGGCCGAGTGCGGTAGCTCATTCCTGTAATCCCAGCACTTTGGGAGGCTGAGGCAGGTGGATCAATTGAGGTCAGGAGTTCAAGACCAACCTGGCCAACATGGTGAAACAATGCCTCTACTAAAAATACAAAAATTAGCTGGGCGTGGTGGTAGGTGCCTATAATCCCAGGTACTCAGGGGGCTGAGGCAGAAGAATCCATTGAACTCTAGAGGCAGGGGTTGCAGTGACCCTAGATGGCGCCACTGCACTCCAGCCTGGGTGACAGAACAAGACCCTGTCTCGGAAAAAAAAAAAAAAAGGACAACTAATTCAGTGCTTTTCTCTAGAGCCCAATTTCTAGGTTTATTTTATTTTATTTTATTTTATTTTATTTTATTTTGGAGACAGAGTCTTGCTACACTGCCCAGGCTGTCCTCGAACTGATCCAGCCAAGTGATCCTCCCAGCTCGGCCTCCCAAGTGCTGGAATTACAGGCCTGAGCCACTGCACCCAGCTCCAATTTCTAGATTTAAATTTCAATACTGTGGCCAAGATAAGACAAAACATTCAAAGTAATCTAAACTTCATTTCTCTTATGTTTACAAAAGATTTCAAACATTCTAGCTTCTAAAATTAATATCACAGGAGGAAATTAGGGCTAAGCCCAGGCTCCATTTTGTAAGTGCTGCCTGCTGATTGTCGATGACTACACAGTGAATAAAGCAAGCAACTCAAGAACTATCCAAATGTGTATATGCATTTCCTTCTGCCCCAATTTCAAGTTCACCTTGAAATCCACTTTTTTTTTTTTTTTTTTTGAAACAGGGTCTCACTCTGTCTCCCAGGCTGTAGTGCGGTGTTGCGATCATAGCTCACTACAGCCTCAACCTCCTGGGCTCAGGGGATCCTCCAGCCTCTGCCTCCCGAGTAGTTAGAACTACAGGTATGCACCACCATGCCCAGATAAGTTTTCTATTTTTCTTTTTTTTTTGTAGAGACAGGGTCTCACTATGTTGCCCAGGCTGGTCTCAAACTCCTGGCCTAAAGCAGTCCTCCTACCTTGGCCTCCCAAAGTGTCAAAAATCTTTTTTTTAATTTCTCCTACCATTCTTTATTGTTATTATTATTATTATTATTATTATTATTATTATATGTTGCCAAGGTTGGTCTCAAACTCCTGGTCTCAAGTGATCCTCCTGTCTTGGCTTTCCAAAATGTTGGGATTACAGGTGTGAGCCACTGTCCCCAGTCATCTCCTACCATTCCTTCTTGTATACCATATTGGTTTATCTACTTTATCATTTGGCTTGATCTAATTTGGAGATCTGTCTCTCCACTTCCTCTTCAATGTTATCCCTTCCTGGCCAGGTTAATGTATTTCGCTACTGTCAAATATATTCCTTTCAGATTTTGTGAGATGCACTTTATCATGACCAAAAACTCATTATCTAGGTTGTAGAAAACCAAATCCTGCTCTTCAACACCATCTATACAGGCAGTCCTGCACCCTTTCTCCAAATCCTCTTCTTCAACACCTTCTATACAGGTAGTCCTGCACCTTTTCTGTTCCCCATGAATAAATCTCAGCTTTCAGTAGGAAGAGAAGATGAATATACCATCTGTGTCCACATGTCTTTTACTTTCTAATAACACATCTTCATTTTTTGTGTCATCTCATTTACTTATGAATTAGCGAGAATAGGTAACAGCATATCTGAGAAACCTTGGCAGGCCCTTTGACATACATTACAGAAAACCAGCAGTCCTTTCCACCACTGAGGCCACACCTGCCTGTGTGGCTTCCAATACCTTTGGCAGGGAAAGGAGGTGTTCTCAAGACTCCATTACAGACCGCTTTCCTCCTGGGGCCAGGAGCAGATTATCTGAAAACCATCTGATCCGGTGAGAAAACAGTAGAACCAATGCCTCTTCTGAACATCTGGAGCTGAGCTACTTGATATGGGACAATCCTTAGGACAGCTAGGTTGGTCCTATGCTTGTTGACTTCTAGACATTTTTCCTTTTGATGCCCCTTGGCATCTCTGAACTTTCTTTTCTTCTTGACTTTCAACTTGATCATTTCCATTTGATCTGAGAAACTTTCTTGCCTGTGGTGGAATGGAATGAGATCCTCAAGTTTAAGGACTTTCCCCTCAGGAGGGAAGGTCAGCAAGCACTATACCACCAGGTAATGAAAAACAGCTTCTCTCAGACCCTCAAACCACTGCACACTGGGAGAAACATCCCACCCAAAGTAAGCCTTCTGTCACCATCCTATCCATCCCTGAAGACCCACTGCAAATGCCACTGGGGACATTAAGCCCTCTCTGGGGATTGTCCCTGGAAGGAAGTGATTTTGTTTTCCTCTAAATTCCTGTGCTTCTTTTTGTTAAGGAACATATACTTCGATTTGTGTAAGGTTTTATTGTTCTTGTTAATTATTTTAGAATCTAAGATGATGAGATTAATAAAAGTTATCATTTACTAAACACTTGCTGTTCCTTCAGTCAACAAATTTTTTGTGTGGGAGTCTTGCTCTGTCGCCCAGGCTGGAGTGCAGTGGCATGATCTCAGCTTACTGTAACCTCCCCCTCCCGGGTTCAAGTGATTCTCCTGCCTCAGCCTCCCTAGTAGCTGGGATTACATGTGTGCACCACCATGCCCGGCTAATTTTGTGTATTTTTATACAGACAGGGTTTCACCATGTTGGCCAGGCTGGTCTCTAACTCCTGACTGCAGGTGAACGGCCCGCCTCTGCCTCCCAAAGTGCTAGGATTACAGGCGTGAGCCACTGTGCCCAGCCCAACAAATTATGAGCACTATAATGTCAGGCACTTCAAACATGTGATTACATTTAATTCTTGTGACAACTTTCTTTTCTTTTTTCTTTTCTTTTTTTTTTTTTTTTTTTGAGACAGGGTCTTGCTCTCTCACCCAGGCTGGTGTGCAGTGATGTCATCACAGGTCACTGCAGCCTCGATCTCCTGCACTCAAGCAATCCTCCCACCTGAGCCTCCCAGTAGCTGGGACTACAGAGACACTCCACCATGCCTGGCTAATTAAAAAAAAAATTTTGTAGAAACGGGGTCACACTATGTTGCCCAGGCTGATCTCGAAATCCTGGCCTCAAGCAATCCTTCACCCTCAGCCTCCCAAAGCACTGGGCTTAGAGGCGTAAGCCACCACAGCTGGCCGCCTATGAGTCTGAGGCTTGTGTATCTTTAGGGGCATCCCAATCTTAAGGCAGGGTATGAAGCTTATTTTATTTATTTATTTATTTGAGACGGAGTTTCATTCTTGTTGCGCAGGCTGGAGTGCAATGGCGTGATCTCGGCTCACTACAACCTCCACCTCCTGGTTTCAAGCGATTCTCCTGCCTCAGCCTCCCGAATAGCTAGGATTACAGGCATGTGCCACCATGCCCGGCTAGTTTTGTATTTTTAGTAGAGATAGGGTTTCTCCATATTGGTCAGGCTGGTCTCAAACTCCCAACCTCAGATGATCCACCTGCCTCGGCCTCCCAAACTGCTGGGATTACAGGTGTGAGCCAACACGCCCGGCCCAAAGCTTATTTTAAACAGCATAAAAATGATAATGCTTCTGTTTTATCTGTTTAAAAGCCATAGATGATATAGTAATGAAAATTATCCTTGGCAATGGGGATAGAGTATAATGGTTGAGAAGACAGATACATGGAAGTCACAGTAATCAGTCTTCACTTGATCAGTATTTTAAATTGTATTGTTAACCCCAATAATGTCACTAAATTAATGTCTATTAAAGAGGTAATAACATGTTAGTTCTGTATTGCCTCCATTATTTTTCCTATGTACTTTTAAAATTTTAATTTAATTAATTTATTTATTTATTTGAGATGGGGTTTCGCTTTGTTGCCCAGGCTGTAGTGTAATGGTGTGATCTCGGCTAACTGCAACCTCTGCCTCCCAGGCTCAAGTGATTCTCCTGCCTCCGCTTCCCAAGTAGTTGGGACTACAGGTGCATGCCACCATGCCCGGCTAATTTTTGTATTTTTAGTAGAGACAGGGTTTCACCATGTTGGCTAGGCTGGTCTCAAACTCATTACCTCAAGTGATCTGCCTACCTCGGCCTCCCAAAGGGCTGGGATTACAGGTGTGAGCCACCACTCCCAGCATCCTATGTACTTTTCAAGGAATTTTTAAGTAGAGGTCAAAGAATAGAATAAAAGAAAAAGAAGAGCTTATAGTGATCTGCAAAATCTACACATTAGAATCTGAAAAATGATGAGTTAGTAAAAAATAATGAAAAATAAACAACTGAGTTAATAAACACTGTTATAATTCCAAATCTAAAAATTAAAATATATTTATGAATACTATGTCATATTTTACAATACAGTTGACCCTTGACCAATGCAAGTTTGAACTTGGGGAGTCCATTTATACATGGATTGTTTTCAAAAAATTTGTTGCAATTCTTTTTGAGATTTGCAACGATTTGAAAAAATTTGCAAACCTCACAGACTATAAATATCAAAAATAATTAAGAAAAAGGTTTGTCATGAATGCATAAAATATATTAAGATATTAGTGTATTCCTGGGTTGATCAATTATTCACCTTATGGGCAAGGGTTTCTGTTAACACTAGGTTACTAGTAGTTGTTTTAGGGAGTCAAAAGTTATACACAAATTTTTGACAGCATGAAGCACTGAAGCCTAGTCCCTGTGTTGTTCAGGGGTGAACTGAATTTGTAAAAACACGTCTCTTAAGAATCACTTGAACCCGGGAGGCGGAGGTTGCAGTGAGCTGAGATTGCGCCAGTGCACTCCAGCCTGGGTGACAGAGCGAGACTCTGTCTGAAAAAAAAAAAAAAAAAAAAAAAAGTCTCTTAGTAGCCAAGAGAATAAATAAGTTAAGAAGAACCACACAGTATAAACAGGAGCCAAATCTAGACTTTGGTCTAGCCTTCATAAAGCAAAGCTAGGTCTCTACTCTTTCAGGAAAGCCTGGGATATACTACCAAAGTCACGAGTTGTTCTAACACTTTTGTTTGTAAGGTATAATTGCCACAAAAATCACAGGATTTTAACCTCTTTCTAATTCATGGTTAAAATAAAAAGTAACAAGAGGGAAATAATAGTTACCCAACATACTGATTATCTGATAATAAAATCACCTGAGTGAGGAAAAAAGCTTCTTTTTTTGTGGTCTACCGCAAAAGAGTCATTTAGCAGAGCACAGTTGCTCAATAAAAGAGAAAATTCTGAATGTGCCCAGCTGAACGACCACCTCTTCTCCCACTCTGCCTGCAAATCATTCTTCTGGGCCTCTCCCCCTAAATAAGATGAGAGAGTCTGGCTGGGCGTCCTGGTTATTGCCTGTAATCCTAGCACTCTGGGAGGCTTAGGCGGGTGGATCACTTGAGGTCAGGAGTTCAAGACCAGCCTGGCCAAACACGGCAAAATCCCGTCTCTACAAAAATACAAAAATTAGCCAGGCGTGGTGGTGCACGCCTGTGATCCCAGCTACTTGCGAGGCTGAGGCAGGAGAATCCCTTGAATCCGGGAGGTGGAGTGTGCTGAGATTGTGTCACTGCACTCCAGCCTGGGTGACAGAATGAGACTCTGTCTCAAAAAATAAAATAAAAGTAAATAAAAGTAAACAAAATAAAATGAGAGAGTTGGAGTAGAATTTCCTTCAGTTATTCTCTGGTTGTTTATAAAATACTTTTCAGCATCTGAGAAATACATTTCGAGTTGAGGTTTCTAGAGGCATAAATCTTACCATAGAAACTTGTTTCACTTGTCTATATTCGGTTTCATCCCGATATCCTGCTTGTTGAAATCTGTACAGATTTTCTATCTCTTCTGACCATTTTTTGGCAGGACTTATTGATTTTGGTTTTACGTCAGAACTAGCCATGGTTACAGAGGCCTTATTTTCAATAATATCTGAAAGATGTTAAAACAACATTAATGGATGATGTAATAGTGACAATTTTGAAATTCCTTTAAGAATAAACAAAACTGGCCGGGTGCAGTGGCTCACACCTGTAATCCCAGCACTTTGGGAGGCCAAGGCGGGTGGATCACGAGGTCAGGAGTTTGAGACCAGCCTGGCCAATATGGTGAAACAACGTCTCTGCTAAAAATACAAAAATTAGCTGGGCATGGTGGTGCACGCCTGTAATCCCAGCTACTGGGGCAGCTGAGCCAGTAGAATGGCTTGAACCCAGGAGGCGGAGGTTGCAGTGAGCCGAGATTGTGCCACCGCACTCCAGCCTGTGTGACAGAGCAAGACTCCATCTCAAAAAAAAAAAAAAAAAAAAAAGAGAATAAACAAAACTAACACTTAAAAGTTATACTTAGAGTTGAGAATCCCATTAAATATATTAGTTTTTAAACATACAATTCCAAGATTGAGAAGGATTCATACTCTATTTTGTGGGGATAAAACTGTAACAAACAAACAAAAAAAAACCCAAGTCCCTGAAAGATACATAGAAAACTGTTTTTTTCTTTATCAATAAAATCCCAGTCAGAGTTGGAGTTACGGAGTGATGTTCTAAAAGCTGTATACAAATACTGGAGTTCCAGGTAATAGTTTGCACATTTCTGAAAACATGCTCAGTAGATTGTCAAAATATCCACCACCATTCCATTACTTATATTCAAAGCTGCATCTCTCTCTCTCTCTCTCTCTCTCTCTCTCTGAAAAAGGGAATGTAAGACCTGTCTTCTCACTCTGTTCGCTTTCTTGTTTCTGGGAGGGAATGGGTTATTCTTTTTCACTTCTGAATTGCTTGGAGACATCCCAATTGCTGCAATTCATTTACTGAGGTCACTGTAGTACCTGACCTTTTGGTGAACTAATGTGAGAAAATGGCCTAACAAAGATTCCATGCACACTGTGTGGCTGTCGTGGTACTGAGACCATGGATTTAAAAACAGTGTAGGAGGTCACTAATAGTCTTGGAAAGTCTAATATACGACTTTAGTTCATGTAATTGTCTATTCACCAAACTTCCATAGCAAGTTTTTCAAAGGCATAATCTTACACTTGTTTTCTCAGCTACTTATTTTATTAACAAAATATATCAGTCATTTAACTGAAATAAAGTGTACAGAATTTTCACTATGATTCCTTGAATGCATTCTTCTATTAAAATATATTTCTATTGGCTGAAACACATTAAAGTCAGATCCTGTAAATAAATTAATATTTTATGAATTTTTTTCAATCACAATAACAAATGCTCATTATGTTTAAAAGGTCAAGAAATACACTAATATATAACAGGGAAAGGCTGCCCATGGTGGCTCGGGCCTGTAATCCCAGCACTTTGGGAGACTGAGGTCAGGAGACCTGAGGTCAGGAGTTCAAGACCAGCCTGGCCAATATGGTGAAACCACATCTCTATTAAAAATACAAAATTAGCCAGGCATGGTGGCACATGCCTGTAATCCCAACTATTTGGGAGGCTGAGGCAATAGAATCACTTGAACCTGGGAGGTGGAGGTTGCAGTGAGCTGAGGTCACACCATTGCACTTTAGCCTGGGCAACATGAGCGAAACTCCTCCTCAAAAAGGAAAAAAAAAAAAAAAAATGAACTGGGCGTGGTAGCAGGTGCCTGCAATCACAGCTACTTGGGGGGCTGAGGCTTGAGAATCGCTTGAAACCCAGGAGGTGGAGGTTGCACTCCAGCCTGGGTGACAGAGCAAGACTCTGGCTCCAAAAAAAAAAAAAAAAAGTATACATATATATGTGTGTGTGTGTGTATATATATATATATATATACATGTACATATATATACATGTATATATATGTATATATGTATGTATATATACACACACACACACACATACGCTTATATACATATATATAAAGGAAAACTCAAAATAAGCATGACATTAATTAGAAATATCCATCCTTCATACTGGGTAAAAATCATGCTAAATATACGATTAATTAACATAGACTTAAAAGTTTTATTTAAAAGGATCTTCTAATAAATGCTTTTACAAGACATAAATTTAGCTTCACTTGGATTTAATAGAGGAAAAATAGGAAATGGAAATAAAATGGACAGACTTGCTGAATTTCAGACAAATATTTCTTCAATATGAAAGATGTAGCCTAGATTTTATTGGTGCAGAGACTGTGAAGGGACTGTGTGGTAGATAGAGCTCCCTCTCCCCTCTCCCCTCTCCCCTCCCCCCTCCCCCCTCCCCCCTCTCCCCTCTCCCCTCCCCCCTCCCCCCTCTCCCCTCTCCCCTCTCCCCTCTTTCCACGGTCTCCCTCTGATGCCGAGCCGAGGCTGGACGGTACTGCTGCCATCTCAGCTCACTGCAACCTCCCTGCCCGATTCTCCTGCCTCAGCCTGCCGAGTGCCTGCGATTGCGGGCGTGCGCCGCCACGCCTGACTGGTTTTCGTATTTTTTTGGTGGAGACGGGGTTTCGATGTGTCAGCTGGGCTGGTCTCCAGCTCCTAACCACGAGTGATCCGCCAGCCTCGGCCTCCCGAGGTGCCGGGATTGCAGACGGAGTCTCGTTAACTCAGTGCTCAATGGCGCCCAGGCTGGAGTGCAGTGGCGTGATCTCGGCTCGCTACAACCACCTTCCAGCCGCCTGCCTTGGCCTCCCTAAGTGCCGAGATTGCAGCCTCTGCCTGGCAGCCACCCCGTCTGGGAAGTGAGGAGCTTCTCCGCCTGACTGCCCATCGTCTGGGATGTGAGGAGCCCCTCTGCCTGGCTGCCCAGTCTGGAAAGTGAGGAGCTTCTCTGCCCGGCCGCCATCCCATCTAGGAAGTGAGGAGCGCCTCTTCCCGGCCGCCATCACATCTGGGAAGTGAGGAGCGTCTCCGCCTGACTGCCCATCGTCTGAGATGTGGGGAGCACCTCTGCCCTGCCGCCCCATCCGGGATGTGAGGAGTGTCTCTGCCCGGCCGCCCTGTCTGAGAAGTGAGGAGACCCTCTGCCTGGCAACCGCCCCATCTGAGAAGTGAGGAGCCCCTCCGCCCGGCAGCCACCCCGTCTGAGAAGGAGGAGCGTCCTCCCTCCTCATCTGGGAGGGAGGTGGGGGGGTCAGCCCCCCGCCCGGCCAGCCGCCCCGTCCGGGAGGTGAGGGGCACCTCTGCCCGGCCGCCCCTACCGGGAAGTGAGGAGCCCCTCTGCCCGGCCAGCCGCCTCGTCCGGGAGGGAGGTGGGGGGGTCAGCCCCCCGCCTGGCCAGCCACCCCGTCCGGGAGGCGAGGGGCGCCTCTGCCCGGCCGCCCCTACTGGGAAGTGAGGAGCCCCTCTGCCCGGCCAGCCGCCCCGTCCGGGAGGGAGGTGGGGAGGTCAGCCCCCCTCCCGGCCAGCCGCCCCATCCGGGAGGGAGGTGGGGGGGTCAGCCCCCCGCCCAGCCAGCCGCCCCGTCCGGGAGGGAGGTGGGGGGATCAGCCCCCCGCCTGGCCAGCCGCCCCGTCCGGGAGGGAGGTGGGGGGATCAGCCCCCTGCCCGGCCAGCCGCCCTGTCCAGGAGGTGGGGGGGGCGCCTCTGCCCGGCCGCCCCTACTGGGAAGTGAGGAGCCCCTCTGCCCGGCCAGCCGCTCTGTCTGGGAGGGAGGTGGGGGGGTCAGCCCCCGGCCCGGCCAGCCGCCCCGTCCGGGAGGGAGGTGGGGGGGTTAGCCCCCCACCTGGCCAGCCGCCCCATCCGGGAGGTGAGGGGCGCCTCTGCCCGGCCGCCCCTTCTGGGAAGTGAGGAGCCCCTCTGCCCGGCCAGCCGCCCCGTCCGGGAGGGAGGTGGGGGGGTCAGCCCCCCGCCCAGCCAGCCGCCCCGTCCGGGAGGGAGGTGGGGGGGTCAGCCCCCCGTCCGGGAGGGAGGTGGGGGGGTCAGCCCCCCGCCCGGCCAGCCGCCCTGTCCGGGAGGTGAGGGGCGCCTCTGCCCGGCCGCCCCTACCGGGAAGTGAGGAGCCCCTCTGCCCGGCCAGCCGCCCCGTCCGGGAGGGAGGTGGGGGGGGTCAGCCCCCCGCCCGGCCAGCCGCCCCGTCCGGGAGGTGAGGGGCGCTTCTGCCCGGCCGCCCCTACTGGGAAGTGAGGAGCTCCTCTGCCCGGCCACCACCCCATCTGGGAGGTGTACTCAACAGCTCATTGAGAACGGGCCATGAAGACAATGGCGGTTTTGTGGAATAGAAAGGGGGGAAAGGTGGGGAAAAGATTGAGAAATTGGATGGTTGCTGTGTCTGTGTAGAAAGAGGTAGACATGGGAGACTTTTCATTTTGTTCTGTACTAAGAAAAATTCTTCTGCCTTGGGATCCTGTTGATCTGTGACCTTACCCCCAACCCTGTGCTCTCTGAAACATGTGCTGTATCCACTCAGGGTTGAATGGATTAAGGGCGGTGCAAGATGTGCTTTGTTAAACAGATGCTTGAAGGCAACATGTTCGTTAAGAGTCATCACCACTCCTTAATCTCAAGTACCCAGGGACACAAACACTGCGGAAGGCCGCAGGGTCCTCTGCCTAGGAAAACCAGAGAACTTTGTTCACTTGTTTATCTGCTGACCTTCCCTCCACTATTGTCCTGTGACCCTGCCAAATCCCCCTCTGCGAGAAACACCCAAGAATGATCAATAAAAAAGAAAAAAAAAAAAAAAAAAAAAAAAAGAAAGATGTAGCCTAAATGTTCCCTTAGTGGTTAGTAAAAAAAGATAATGAAGACTGTTAGGAGGCTAAGTCACAAGTACCAATGGACTCTTTTCTATGAAAAACAAGAAAGTTGTTCTAATGCTCTTCCTATTTAGATTTTTGTTAAATTACTTAACATTCTAAAGATTATAGTGTTTATATTGTATTCTTTTTTTTTTTTTTTTTTTTTTTTTTGAGACGGAGTCTCGCTCTGTCACCAGGCTGGAGTGCAGAGGTGCGATCTCGGCTCACTGCAAGCTCCACTTCCCAGGTTCATGCTATTCTCCTGCCTCAGCCTCCTGAGTAGCTGGGACTACAGGCGCCTGTTACCAGGCCCAGCTAATTTTTTGTATTTTTAGTAGAGACGGGGTTTCACTGTGTTAGCCAGGATGTTCTCGATCTCCTGACCTCATGATCCGCCTGCCTCAGCCTCCCAAAAGGCTGGGATTACAGGCGTGAGCCACCACACCTGGCTAAATTTTTATATTTTTAGTAGAGATGGGTTTCACCATGTTTCTCAGGCTGGTCTTGAACTCCTGGCCTCAAGTGATCCGTGTACCTCGGCCTCCCAAAGTGCTGTGATTACAGGCGTAAGCCACCGCACCCGGTCCAGTTTTACAGTATTATACGAGTTTATGTAAAATTTGGAAAACCTGGCAAAACAATAAATAAGCCACGCTTCAGTGAAACCTTTGTCCTTTAATGCCATTCATTCTAGTGGGAAGTTCACTACTCCACTGCTGCACAATATAATAGCAATATACCAGCTATGACAAGGAGGTGAGTTGGACATGTGATACAGCCTAAGAATCCATTCATATATATAATATGAAATATTACACAGGAATATATATTACACAGGAAAAAGGTTCTAAGAAATATTAAAGAAAAAAGTTAGGCTGGGCGTGATGGCTCACGCCTGTAATCCCAGCACTTTGGGAGGCCAAGGTGGGTGGATCACCTGAGGTCGGGAGTTCGAGACCAGCCTGACCAACATGGAGAAACCCGTCTATACTAAAGATACAAAATTAGCCGGACGTGGTGGCGCATGCCTGTAATCCCAGCTAATCAGGAGGCTGAGGTAGGACAATTGCTTGAACCTGGGAGGCGGAGGTTGCAGTGAGCCAAGATCGCACCATTGCACTCCAGCCTGGGCAACAAGAGTGAAACTCTGTCTAAATTAAGAGAAAAAAAAAAAAAGTTAGTGAATTCACTGTATTAAAATACTTTCAGGAGAGGAACGGTGGCTCACGCCTGTAATCCCAGCACTTTGGGAGACTGAAGTGGGTGGATCACGAGGTCAGGAGTTCAAGACCAGCCTGGCCAAGATGGTGAAACCCCGTGTCTACTAAAAATACAAAAATTAGCCGGGCATGGTGGCGCATGCCTGTAATCCCAGCTAATCAGGAGGCTGAGGCAGAGAACTGCTTGAACCTGGGAGGCGGAGGTTGCAGTGAGCCGAGATGGTGCCACTGCACTCCAGCCTGGGTGACAGAGCAAGACTGTCTGAAAAAAAAAAAAACAAAAAAAAAACTTCCAAATTAGTCATATTTTTATATGAATTTAGTGACTGTATTACTTACAGGACTTTTACAGATGAAGCACATGTAGTGATACAATCTTAATTTTTTTCTTATCTATGCCCTTTTTGCTTTAGGCTTGACTTTTTGCTCATATTCATTTGAAACGTATTTTCTTGAATGCCATCTATGTGACCTTTTGTCACTTTCAGCTCAAAAAATTATGGCAACTATACATAAAAATGCTACATTTAATAGAAGAGCAGAAAATATGCTGTATTCAATTGGATTTGGGGGAAATCACCACTTTTCTCAGTAGAAATAGACATCCTCCGGTTATTATTAAGCATTTCAAAATTTTATTTTCCCAAAATACCTAAAGAGAATATGAATGTAAATTTCACCATAGTAGGAACTCTAGTGACCACTGTAACTACGCTATGTAAGTGGTGGTGGAAATTCTTTTTTTTTTGCCCTTACTTTCAGTTTATTAAAAACACAAAATGAAACTAAAATTAGGAAAGATCAACTTACAATTCCTTGATTAAATTTTTCAGTGATTCTAGGAAATTCAGTGGCAGTTCTAATTCTGCTAGTACTTAGCACTTGCAGACTGAGTGGTTTCTTTGCTGGCAGTTGTGCCAAAAAAAGAATAGATAAAAAAATATATTTAATGGCCAGATGCAGCGGCTCACACCTGTAATCCCAGCTCTTTCTGAGACTGAGGAGGGAGGATCATTTGAGTCCGAGTTCAAGACCAGCCTGGGCAACGTAGTGAGACCCTATCTCTACAAAAAAATAAAATTAGCTGGGTGTGGTGGCTCATGACTGTAGTCTCAGCTACTGGGGAGGCTAAGGTGGGAGGATTGTTTGAGCCCCCAAGTTTGAGGCCACAGTGAGCTGTGATCAAGTCACTGCATTCCAGCCTGGGAGACAAGAATGAGACCCTGCCTCAAGAAAAAAGTATTAAAAAAATAAATAAATAAAAATAAACATTTGGGCCATGCGCAGTGGCTCACGCCTGTAATCCCAGCACTTTGGGAGGCCGAGGCAGGTGGATCACCTGAGGTCAAGAGTTCGAGACCAGCCTAGCCAACATGGTGAAACCCTGTCTCTACTAAAAAAAAAAAAAAAAAAAAAAAAAAAAAAAAATTAGCTGGATGCGGTGGCGGATGCCTGTAGTCCCAGCTACTTCGGGAGGCTGAGGCAGGAGAATCACTTGAACCCAGGAGAGGTTGCGGTGAGCCAAGATCGCACCACTGCACTCCAGCCTGGGTGACAGAGCAAGACACCATCTCAAAAAAATAAATAAATTTGACATCTAAAATACCAAGTTGTAGTTCCACAAACAGGAAACAGCAATGCCTGAGTTTCTGGTTTGTGAAACTGAATTATATGAAATACTTAGGGTTTATATGCATACAGATGGTCCCGTGGAATGGTTCAACTCATATCTCCACTTTACCATGGTGCAAAAGCAAAACGCATTCAGTAATTCGAGTACCCATGCAACCATTCTGTTTTCCACTTTGAATTCAGTATTCAGTAAGTTACATGACATAGTCAACACTTTATTATAAAATAGGCTTTGTGTTAGATGATGTTGCCCAACTGCAGGGGAGCTAAGTGTTCTGAGGACGTTTAAAGTTGGCTAGGTGCTTTAAATGCATTTTCGACCTACCATGGGTGTATTGGGACATAATCCCATGGTTAAATTGAGGAGCATGTTATTTTATGTATTTATTTATTATTTTTTTGAGATGGAGTTTCACTCTTGTTGCTCAGGCTGGAGTGCCATGGCGCGATCTCTCCTCACCACAACCTCCGCCTCCCGGGTTAAAGCGATTCTCCTGCCTCAGCCTCCCGAGTAGCTGGGATTACAGGCATGCGCCACCATGCCTGGTTAATTTTTTTGTATTTTTAGTAGAGACGAGGTTTTCCCATGTTGGTCAGGCTGGTCTCGAATTCCCGACCTCAGGTGATCCGCCTGCCTCAGCCTCCCAAAGTGCTGGGATTACAGGCGTGAGCCACCACGCCCAGCCTCGGGTACGTTATTTTAAAAACACACCATCTCGGCGCGGTGGCTCACGCCTGTAATCCCAGCACTTTGGGAGACCGAGGCGGATGGATCACGAGGTCAGGAGATCGAGACCATCCTGGCCAACAAAGTGAAACCCCGTCTCTACTAAAAATACGAAAAATTAGCCGGGCATCGTGGCGGGCGCCTGTGGTCCCAGCTACTCGGGAGACTGAGGCAGGAGAATGGCTTGAACCCAGGAGGCGGAGGTTGCAGTGAGCCGAGATCGCGCCACTGCACTCCAGCCTGAGCTACAGAGCGAGACTCCGTCTCAAAAAACAAAAACAAAAATAAAAACAAAAAACACCATCTCAACTCCCGGACAATCTAAAGTTGTAACAGAAGGTTCTGATGTAGCCAGCCACCCAAATTCCCTTTTCACTTCCCTTTCACTCTGAAAAGCGCTTTTACTTTTAGTAGTATTAAAACTTCAAGAGCATTAGCCTCCCTAATAGTCCCTTTTTTTCTCCTATTAGATTATTTCTGTTCTTAAGAGGCAGCAGGAGGAGCCCTGTAACCAGCACGTAACCTTAGGCAAGTCCATGAACACGCCTGCGCCTGTTTCCTGAACTTAAAGAGAAGCATTAGCCGGTCTCTAAGGTCCTGGAACTCCCGTCTGCTGTCGCTGGGCGTTCATTTGAAAGACAAAAGCGGTTCCGAAAGCACGCCTGGCGGTCCCTGCTCTGGGAGTGCTGACCTGCCTGTGTGCAGCACAAAACCGCTCCCTTCCGGCCCTCACAGCTAACCTGCAGTCCCCATCCCTCCAGCTTCCCTTCTGCCATAAATCACTAACTGTGTGGGAGATGAAATCCGCCTGCTGAAGGCTGGGATGGACAAAACACAGTATTCCAAAATCTAGGGCCCAAATCGGAGCCCTCGGAGACGCGGCCCCTAAAGCCAATGGGGTCCGGGGCGGCCCGGAAACTTCCGGGAGAACCGGACCCTTAGATTCTGGAAGGGCCAAATAGTGACCCTCCTCCCTGAAAATCACGGAAGAGACATGAAAACCACGGGATCTCCCTGGCAAACCTCAGGAGACAGCAGAGAAAGGCGGAGCCGAGAAGGCGGGGCAAGAACTTCCGGGGTGGGGCTACGGCCGGGGCGCAGGGGTTGGCGGGCAGGGCCCCCGCCTCCAGCGACGCATCCACTCACCCCTGGGTCCGGCTCTACTGGGTTATCCTCGTTCCGCCGAGCAGGAGAGGCCGGGGGAGCCCGGGAGCTTGCAGGCGGGCGTGGGTGCTTGCGTTCTCTGCTAGGGATCCGCGGGCAGAGCCAGCGAGAGGCCAAGTGTTGTGGCCTTCGCGACCCTCGCGTCTCTTAGTAACGCGATGAAGCTGCAGGAGCTCCCGGCTCCTTCAGGCCCCGCCCAGCTAGCTCAGGCCCCGCCCCCGGTAGTGGGCTTTTTATGCGCATGCGCGAGGGCCGAGGTGGGCGCAGGCCCATCTTACTAAGCCAATGTAGGTCCCAGGTAAGAGCGCTGCCAGGGCTTACCCCTGAGCAGAGATGGAGGGCGAAAAAGGGTTACTTGCTGCTGCTTGAATCCCAGACAAAATTCCCTATGAAAGCGGATCACAGCACGGAGACTGTGTTTGTAGTTCCTGATAGTAGATATCTCCTAGCTATTCATTTGCGAGGAATGAACCATTCCAGAGAGTCGCCATAGTGCCTGACAATCAGTAAACCTACAATAGATGATATCTATAGCTTTAATTATTTTTTCTAGCATTATCTATTACTATATTACAGTACTATCTATTTTAGCGAAAAGTGATCAGATTCAAGATATACGTTTTTTTGTTTTTGTTTTTTTTGAGACGGAGTCTCGCTCCGTCGCCCAGGCTGGAGTGCAGTGGCGCGATCTCGGCTCACTGCAAGCTCCGCCTCCTGGGTTCACGCCATTTTCCTGCCTCAGCCTCCCGAGTAGCTGGGACTACAGGCGCCCGCCACCACGCCTGGCTAATTTTTTGTATTTTTAGTAGAGACGGGGTTTCACCGTGTTAGCCAGGATGATCTCGATCTGCTGACCTCGTGATCCACCCGCCTCGGCCTCCCGAAGAGCTGGGATTACAGGCGTGAGCCACCGCGCCCGGCGAAGATAGATGTTTTGAATGTAGAGCCATCAGGACTTGTCAAATTGTTGAATGAAAGAAAGGAGCAATTGTGTGCTGGAGCCAGCTCATTAGAGCTCTGGAGACTCAGTAATTAAATTTTTAGGAATCTTTCTGAGCTAGTTGTTAAATACAAGCCATGAGCTGGAGTCAATGAAGATGACAAGGGCCTCGGGCACCTGCCCCAAACAAAACAAAAACACAAGACATATTACAAATTAAATTATATAAACTTCTAAATAAATGAGTCATACTAAAACAAAGGCAATACTTAGTAAAACTAAAAACAAAACAAAAAACTATGTACTTACAAC
This sequence comes from Pan troglodytes, assembly GCF_028858775.2. Lineage (NCBI taxonomy): Eukaryota > Metazoa > Chordata > Mammalia > Primates > Hominidae > Pan > Pan troglodytes. The sequence continues at coordinate 20,562,896 of NC_072405.2, forward strand.
TCCCAAATTTCTCTCTTCAGCCCGGTCTTTCTCTGAACTTTAGATATGTATATCAACGTATATTCAACATCCACTTGATTGTACAAAACAACCTCCCCAAACACCTCCCTGCCAAAACAAAAACAAAAACCCTGCTCCTTCTTCATGTCTTTTAGTAGATGTGGCCTAGAGCCCTCTCTTTCCATATCCATCAGTGCAACCTGCTGGCTTTATAGCTTCTACTCTAGCCATCCTAATTTTTCTCTTTTCTGGTAATTACAACCATTCCCAACAGCTCTCTATGCCCCCACTATAGTCTGTTGTCAACACAACAGTCAATGCAATCTGTTTAAAACCTAAGTCAAGGCCGGGCGCGGTGGCTCACACCTGTAATCCCAGCACTTTGGGAGGCTGAGGTGGGCAGATCACGAGGTCAGGAGTTCGAGACCAGCCTGGCCAATATGGCGAAACCCCGTCTCTACTAAAAATACAAAAGAACTAGCTGGGAGTGGTGGCGTGCACCTGTAGTCCCAGCTACTCGGGAGGCTGAGGCAGGAGAATCGCTTGAACCCAGGAGGTGGAGGTGGAGGTGGCAGTGAGCCGAGATTGCATCACTGCACACCAGCCTGGGCATAGAGGGAGACTCCGTCTCAAAGAAAACAAAACAAAAAAATCTAAGTCAAATTATGTCAGTCCTCTGCTCACAACCCTGCAATGGCTTCCCATCTTATGGAGAGTGAAAACCAGAGGCTATACATGGTGAGCAAAGCCCTGTAAGATTTGCTCACAACACCCTCCCTCCTTCCTCTGTAGCCCCGATCATTCTGCTGCAGCCACGCTGGCCTAACACTACCTAGCACACAGTAGGTGCTAAAGGGATATATTTTGAATCAGTATATTTCATCACTGCCCCTCCGATGCTATGGAGGCAGCATGGCACAGTGGCTAGCAGTGTGTTGTCAGAGAGCACAGTGTCTAAAAGTGTGGTGGCCTTCTTGGATTTAAATCTGAGCTCTACTTACTAGCAACATGACCCTGGACAAGCTACTTAACCTCCGTATCCTCAACTGGCAAATGAGGACAGAAAGTGTACCTATCTGATGGGCAGGTAGGATGTGAGGATGAAATAATGAGTATAAAACAGTGATAACATCTGGAACTACATAAACGGTAGACAGTAATTACTTCCATTAGAAGGTACACTCCCACGTCCACAGGGATTTTTGTCTGCTTTTTTATTTTTATTTTTTTGAGACCGGGTCTCTTTTGTCATCTAGACTGGAGTGCAGTGGTGCCATCTTGGCTCACTGCAACCTCTGCCTCCAGGTTCAAGTGATTCTTGTGCCTCAGCTCCCAAGTAGTTGTTATTGTAGGTGTACCACCACACCCGGCTAATTTTTTTTTGCATCGTTAGTAGAGCTGGGGTTTTGTCATGTTGGTCTTTAACTCCTGGCCTCAAGTGATCCACCTGACTTGGCCTCCCAAAGTGCTGAGATTACAGGCAGGAGCCACCAGGATGGGCCACATTTTTTGTCTACTTTGCTCACTAACGTATCTTTAGTGTCTAAAACAGTGTCTGATCCACAGTAGATGGTCAGTGAATGAATACATTTGCTGAATGAATTAAGCTTCACCATCACGTTTCCTGCAGTATTGCAGCAGCTTCCTACCTGAATTCCTGCCCCAGACTACCTGAGTGTTGTGTCTTTTTGTTTTGTTTTGCTTTCGAGATGGAGTTTCGCTCTTGTTGCCCAGGCTGGAGTGCCATGGTACAATCTCAGCTCAGTGCAATTTCCACATCCTGGGTACAAGCGATTCTCCTGCCTCAGCCTCCCGAGTAGCTGGGATTACAGGGCCCTGCCACCATGCCTGGCTATTTTTTTTTTATGAGTTTTAGTAGAGACGGGGTTTCCCCATGTTGGTCAGGCTGGTCTCGAACTCCTGACCTCGGGTGATCCACCTGCGTCGGCCTCCCAAAGTGTTGGGATTATAGGCATGAGCCACCACACTGGCCCTGAATGTTCTTTAGACTCGAATCCAGTGGTTCTCAAACTTTAGGGTCCATCAGAATCACCTAGAAGGTGTGTTAAGCTTCAAACTGCCAGGCCCCACTCTCCCAGAGTTTCTGATTCGCTAGGTTTGGTCTGGGCTATGCTTACCTATCTTGCCTATTTTCTATCCTGTCTTTCTCTTTGTCCTGACTCTATTTCCCTTGGTTTGTACTGTATCCATTGTGGAAAGAGGAGGAGATAAATAAGTGAGCAAATAAATAAGATCACGAGCATTAATTTGACCTGCCTTTCCTGGAGCTCTACCGTGAGATTCTTCGGACACTAGACTCACAGCAGAATTTGTTGTTAGGTCTCCATAACCCTGCCAGGGCAGTTGTTCCCATGTGTTCTAAGACAAACCATCAAAGGTGTTGCCAGTAGTATAGTAGCAGGATATTTTACCTCAATTAGTGATTATGTTGTGTATATCTTTCCATGTCACCCCTCCTCCCCCTCCTCAAGATTTCATGGAAATCTGTATTTGAATAGAACTCTGAGTATCATGACTACAGGCACAAGCTGACATTCACTAGGGATGTCATTCTGTTTTGTTTTGTTTTTTTGAGACAGAGCCTCTCTCTGTTGCCCAGGCCGGAGTGAACTGGCATGATCTAGGCTCACTGCAACCTCCGCCTCCCAGGTTCAAGTGATTCTCCTGCCTCGGCCTCCCGAGTAGCTGGAGATGTGTGCCACCATGCCCGGCCGATTTTTGTATTTTTAGTAGAGATGGGGTTTCACCATGTTGTCCAGGCTGGTCCTGAACTCCTGACCTCAGGTGATCACCTGCCTCAGCCCTCCAAAGTGCTGGGATTACAGGCATGAGCCACTGCGGTAGGCTGGGATGGCATTCTGATTCCTGATTTCCCTGGTCAGAAGTCTTTGTTCCTGGATTTATTCTCATGTTACCTTGCGTCTCTGTGGAAGCATTTATTTGCCATATTCTGCAAACATGTTGTCCCCAGATAGATTGAATGCTACCCGAAGGTTTGTCACAGTGCTGTGCACAAAGCGGGACTTCAAGTGTTATGGAGGCCTGGAAAGCCAGGTACAATGGCTCACCCAGCACTTTGGGAGGCCGAGGCGAGCGGATCGCATGAGGCCAGGAGCTCGAGACCAGCCTGGTCAACGTAGTGAAACCCTGTCTCTGCTAAAAATACAAAAATGAGCCAGGCGTGGTGGCGCGTGCCCGTAGTCCCAGCTACTCTGGAGGCTGAGGCAGGAGAATCGCCTGAACCCGGGAGGCGGAGGTTGCAGAGAGCCGAAATCAAGCCACTGCACTCCAGCCTGGGCGATAGAACTAGACCCCAACTGAATAAATAAATACAATAAAGCAAAAGCGTTCTGGGTTGTTTGTGTTTAATTATACTAAGGAGATTTGATAGGAAGGAGCACAATAAATGTCATGGTGATTATTTGGTTTATTGTAATACAATAAATGAAATACAATAAAAGGTTTAACAAACCTTTTCATAAAGTTGCTTTGGTTGTTAAAAAAGTTTAGACCTTTCCTGCCATTTTTCTTTTTTTAAGTAAATCATTCTAACTTCCTAAAAGTATAGCTCAAAAAGGTGGGGGCCCAGGGGAGAGGCCAGCAGCGAAGGCATTATTGGGATCTTATTTGCCCCAAGATCACGCAGAGATGACTTATTCAGTTTGTAGATTATATAAACGGAAGAGGGAATTAATAGTTACTGAATCTACCATGAGTCAGATACAAACTTTCTCATACAATCCTCATGGTAATCCAACAAGGTTAGAAATTGGGAACAGAAGAGAGGGCGGGGAACTGAGCTCGGGTTTCAGGCTAGCAGCAGACAAGCAGGAAGCGGAACGAAGAATGATTTCTAAGCGCAGTTCCACAGCCCACTCACCTCGTCGGCTGGGGCCACCTGCTCTGGGAGTTTCGATTTCCCTTCCCGCGACTGCACCTGCACAGACATGGGCAACGCCTTACCAGAGCAACACCTGTGTTTGTTTGGCGGGAATGAACCTTGCACTCGGCAGGGCTCAGGGCCCATCGCGTGCAGCGAAGCGCGGGTGATTTAAACCCAAGCAGCCGGCGCCTAGAATCCGACCGGATGCTCCTTAACTTTGGCCCCGGTCTCCGGACTCCTCTGATTGGACGTGGCTTCGTTCGGCCGCCCAATGGCGAGGCAGCGCGAGGCTTCCCGGAAGTGGTGGCGCGGTCAGGGCTGGCCTTGGCTTCAGCTGCGGTTTTGGGGTTCAGGACGCTGGGATCGGCGGCGCTATGAGTTCTTTCGAGGGGCAGATGGCCGAGTATCCAACTATCTCCATAGACCGCTTCGACAGGGAGAACCTGAGGGCCCGCCCCTACTTCCTGTCCCACTGCCACAAAGGTGAGTGAGGGCTGCGCGTCGCCCGCTCCCGGGGCGCTGGGGGCTGGAGAGAGGACAGGAGGGGGCCGGCCCTGGAGCAAGGAGCTGCAGCCTGTGGGAAGCCAGCGAGGGGGCGGCCAGCACACGCCTTGTCCCAGTCGGGCTCTTCAGCCTCTCAAAGGCTTCATCTATTTTCGGATGTGGTCAACGCGGCGTAACGGCGCCTGCCAGTTGCGCCCTGGGCCGGCTTGGTCAAGCACTGCTAGTAGGTTCTCTTGGTAGCTTTGCTGGTGGCCGATGATCAGAGATTGGCGAGGGTTAGTACTTCCCTCAGAGCCTCGCTACCATGTATGAAGAAAACAAGTTTCAGATCCATTTGACCACACCCTCAAACATCGGTCAGCAAGCAGGAGACTCAGACACACACACAACTGTGGAACAACCCGCCTAAGAGCTCCACGAAGTGCAAGCTCCCTGGCCTTTGGATGTTCTGTCCGTATCCAATATGAAAGCTTCGTTCTAGTTTAGGATGGAGGGATGTTTCCCTTCTAGATGGTATCAGGCAACCAGAAAAGCTACTATGATTTCACAGCTGGATCCTTTCACAGCTGGGCCGATTTAGGGATTAAGGTTAGAGTGTCGCTGATGCTCCAAACAGAGATTGGAGCTAAATTCCAGAGTTTAAATACCGCTAACTTGACAACCACTGTTCACTTTCACTTCTGTTGTGCTAACAAGTCACCAACTTTTACCAGGGAAAACAGTTTTAATGCTCATTGTGCTAATTCGCCCAGCCGTTTATGTTAATTGGAGAAAATGATAAACGGAATCACTGGAGTTGCTGCCTCCTGCTGTGTGGCCTTGCAGCGTGCTGGAGCAGGAAGCTCCCACTACCCTGTGGAGTCAATCAGCATAACAAACCTATCTGTACATGCGCAGTAGGAAAGTATTTTAAAGTAAATTACAGGTATCCAAACACAGCCTTTCCTCACAGGGTTGGTGTGAAGGCCAGCTATGTAGTTTTGTGTGTGGAATCAATCACTTGGACTATAAATTGTTGAAGTTACTGCTTCTGGGAAATGTCTCTGCTTTCTTTTCCACAAAGCCACCAGTGATTTCTCTTTAATGAGTAAAATCTGGACCTCTTCTCATGCGTTGCCGTATTCGCATCGTGCACGTCTTTGAGCATCTCCTTCTTCTTTTTCTTTTTTTTGGAGACAGGGTCTCCCTTTGTCGCATAGGCTGGAGTACAGTGTGGCACATGCTCTCTGCTCAAGTAGTTGGGACTACAGGAGTCAGCCACCATGCCTAGCTAATTTTTGTATTTGTATTATTATTTTGAGGTGGAGTCTCCGTCACTACGCTGGAGTGCAGTGGCGTGATCTCTGCTCACTGCAACCTCCGCCTCCTGGGTACAAGCGATTCTCGTGCCTCAGCCTCCCAAGTAGCTGGAGTTACAGGCACGCATCACCACACCCAGGTAATTTTTGTATTTCTAGTAGAGATGGTGTTTCACCATGTTGGCCAGGCTGGTCTCGAACTCCTGGCCTCAGGTAGATCGACCCACCTCAGCCTCACAAAGTGTTAGGATTACAGGTGTGAGCCGCTGTGCCTGACACATTTCTGGTTTTGTTTTTCATTGAGAATCCACTGCTGGACGAGGATATGCCTATTTTTACTTTTTGTGTAGAGTCGCACTGGAGTCTCTGAACTCAAAATGGGCTAGCCAGGATTAAAGTATACTTCCGAATTGCACTTCGTGTTTAGGACGGCTGAGTTTGGAGAAATAATAAATCTGAAGGAATTTGAAATCACCATAAGTTTGTGCATTAAGCGAGAAATGGACTCTTTCCTACTGTTGAACAGTCTGTAACAACTTTTTCTGTTCTCTGACCACATGTGGATCTGCTTAGTCAACAAGGACATAAACTCATCAAGGGTGAAAACACAACTTCTGCTTTTGGAGGTTTCTCACATTGCCTTCTGTTGGCTTTTAACCTTTTTGGGACACAGGCTTCTTTGATTATGATATGGACTATCTCCACAAAATTCATATGTTGAAGCCCTAACCCCCAAAGTGACTGTATTTGGGGCTGGGGCTTTTAGGAGGAAAATAAGTTTAAGTGGGGTCATACCGTGGTGTCCTACTCTGATAGGATTAGTTTCCTTACAAGAGAAGGAAGAGAGAGGGCGCTCTGTCCTCATGCGGGGCCTAGGAAAGCCATGTGAGTTCATAGTGAGAAGGCGGCTGTCTGTAAGTTAGGAAAAGTGCCCTCCCCAGAAACCAAATCGCCCCGCATCTTGATGTTCCCAGCTTCCTGAACTGTGAGAAATACCTTTTTGGTGTTGAAGGCAACCAGAACACTACCTTTCCTTACAGGGCTGGTGTGAAGGCCAACTATGGTATCTATGGTATCTTGTGATAGCAGCTCAAACATGAGAAACTGTATGGACTCTTTTGCTAGAAAAAATGCATGGAAACCCATCCACATCACTTCCTTTTTTTTTTTTTTTCTTTGAGACAGGGTTTTGCTCTGTCACCGAGGCTGGAGTGCAGTGGCGCGATCTTGGCTCACTGCAGCCTTCACCTCCTGGACTCAACCAATCCTCCCACCTCAGCAAGTACTCCCACCTGAGTAGTTGGGATTACAGACATGCACCATCATGCCTGGCTGATTTTTCTATTTTTTATAGAGAGACAGGATTTCCCCATGTTGCCGAGGCTGGTATCAAACTCCTGGGTGCAGGTGATCCACTCACCTCAACCTCCCAAAGTCTTGGGATGACAGGTGTGAGCTACCACACCCAGCCCCACATCACATTTTGATATAATTCGGAGTAGGCTGTGGACCCACCTGATGCTTATTTATGGGCCATCTGGAAGCCAATGCTGTGTGCAGGGTGGGCTTTACTAAGCATCATCAATAAGTTCTGGAAGATGAGAGGACCCCTCGACACCTGAGACCTGAGATAGTGGCCCAGGGTTGGGGAAATCCCCTTGAGGGGGCAATTTATGATGGTTGCCAAGGAAAAGGAAAACCTCCCTGGAAAAGCAGATCTGGGTGCAGTTCCAGCCGCACAAAGCAAACCCATCCAGTTCTTATGACTACCAGTTGGAAGGGGCCTCAGGGTGGTGAGGATGGGGGACCATGATGCACCATGCAGGGTGCTGCCTGTTTAGTCAGTGTGGGAGCAGGATGCAGAGTCTGGATTCAGCCTCCTCTGCCATGGCGCAAACCCTTTGGAAACTCCAATTACGGAGAGTCCTGCCCAGGGATATACCCATAGGCCCTAAAAGACTGGACCAGATATCCCTTGAGGGAATTTACCCGTTGGGAGACAGGTGGACTCTCCCGGAGGCATATATACAATCAAGGGCTGCCAAGTGAGGACTCTCCCGGAGGCATATATACAATCAAGGGCTGCCAAGTGACATGTGGTGACTGCTCTGCTTTCACTGGGTCTAATGATGGCCACACCACATACAAATTGAGGGTGTGCTTGTGTGTGTGTGTGGTGGTGCTCGTGGTAATTAGAATTGGTTTGGTTTAGCTAAACAATTTATTCTTTTTTTTTTTTTTTTTTTTTTTGGTTATTTATTTACTTTTGAGATGGAGTTTCACTCTAGTTGCCCAGGCTGGAGTGCAATGGTGCAATCTCGGCTCACCACAACCTCTGCCTTCCGGGTTCAAGCAATTCTCCTATCTCAGCCTCCCAAGTAGCTGGGATTACAGCCATGCGCCACCAGCCCCAGCTAATTTTGTATTTTTAGTGGAGACAGGGTATCTCCATATTGGTCAGGCTGGTCTCGAACTCCCGACCTCAGGTGATCCGCCTGCCTCGGCCTCCCAAAGTGCTGGGGTTACAGGCATGAGCCACCGCGCCCAGCCGTTTGTTTGTTTTTGAGATGAAGTCTCACTCTGTCACCCAGGCTGAAGTGCAGTTTTATGGCCTTGGCTCACTGCAACCTCTACCTCCCGTGTTCAAGTGATTGTCCTGCCTCAGCCACCCGAGTAGCTGGGATTATAGGGGTGTGCTACTATTCATGGCTAATTTTTGTATTTTTAGTAGAGATGGGGTTTTACCGTGTTAGCGAGGTTGGTCTTGAACTTCTGACCTCAGGTGATCCGCCTGCCTCGGCCTCCCAAAATGTTGGGATTACAGGCATGAGCCACCGTGTCCATTTGGTTTAGCTAAACAATTTAGAGCTGTTTGATCATTGTTGTCTGGGCCTTTACTTGCTAAAGATTTAGAATATATTGGAATGCATGATATACTTAATGTAATAGTCGGTCTAATTGCTACCTTTCTGTTGTCTGTGTCTGTTAATGTGGAGCGCTGTGGAGCAAGTCTTTGTGGATAGTAATATTCCCCTTTCAATCCATCACAGTAGGCTGAGAAGATGATGAAACTCTTACTCTGAACCTGAGTGATTTCCCAGCAGACTCCATGGTCACAAACTTGAATTTCTAGATAGACTGATTTAAGTGGCAGGAAGTGAATGGGTCACATAGAGCGTGGCTCGAAGGATGGTTGGATTGAAATGAAGTAAGAGTGGAGGGCTAGAAGCAGTTCTCATTCTTCTGTGGCTGCCCAGAGTGATTTAAACTCTGGCCTGTGATGCACAGAATCACTCTCCTTTTAAGTTGACTTGGATGGCTCAGAAATGGGCTGCCGGTCCTGTTCTGAGGAGGATTCTTCACTTGCAGAAGAAAGAGCTCATAGCCCATGTGAATCAATTCTTATAAAAGCAAACCTCATGGGTTTTCTCTTGAAGCTGAAAAAGAAGACGACTGTTTCCCTTGGGCTAAGGAATCCTCTGGGAAAACATATTCATGAGTTTTTGTTCTTTTGCTTTTAGGTCACATGAAAGGATTAAGAGCCCCTACCTTGAAAAGAAGGTTGGAGTGCAGGTAATTTATTTTGCTACTTGTGTGTGTGTGTTTTTAAGCAAACATTTTAATTGAGAGAGAACAACTGTACAGAAAAGTACATACATCCAAGCATATAGTCATTTACAAAATGAACGCATCACTCAGATTAAGAAATAGGACAGTACCAATATCCCAGACCCCTCCTACCTCCCAACTCATTCCCTCCTCCCAAAGGTAACCTCTATTCTGACTTTTGTCATCATGGGTTAGCTTTGGCTGTTTGTGAACTATATATATATATATATATATATATATATGTAGAATCCTACCAAATACACTCTTTAAAAACAACTATATATATATATGTAGAATCCTACCAAATACACTCTTTAAAAACAACTATATATATATATGTAGAATCCTACCAAATACACTCTTTAAAAACAACAACAACAGCAACAAAAAAAAAACAGAGATGGAGTTTTGCTATGTCGCCCAGGCTGATCTCGAACTCCTGGCCTCAGGTGATCCTCCTGCCTCATTCTTCTGAAGGGCTGGCATTATAGATGTGAGCCACTGGCACCTGGCCCCAAATATACCCTTTTATATTTGTTTTACTTTACTTAACTTTGTATTTGTGTGATTTATCTATGCTGCTAGGTACAGCAATAACTCACTCCATGTTATTTCTGTAAGAGTATATGAGAGAGAATGGCTGTTCCATTGTAAAGGATCATATAATACTGGATTTTTTCTTAAAGCTGAACTGTTAGATGCTTTTCTTGCAGCCATTGCCTACATCTAAATTCCCACTTCTCAAGATCCATATTTGAAAAGGGCCAGTGGATGTCAGGCTTCTCTTCTAATTGATAGCAATACTCTCTCTTCTTGATAATGATAGCTAATGTTTATTGAATACTTACTGTATCTGGGCACTGTGTATTTCTTAGTTCAACAATTTTTTTTTTTTTTTTTTTTTTTTTTTGTAGAGACGGGGTCTTACCATGTTGCCCAGGCTGGTTGTAAGCTCCTGGCTTCAGGTGATCTCCCATCTTGGCCTCCCAAAGCCCTGGGCTTATAGGCATGAGCCTTTGCACCTGGCCAATAATTTTTTATTACTTTATTTGTATTTACTTATTGACTTTTGTGACAGGGTCTTGCTCTGTTGCCCAGGCTGGAGTGCAGTGGCACGATCTCAGCTCACTGCAACTTCTTTTCTAGTGATTCTTTTGCTTCAGCCACCTGAGTAGCTGGGATTACAGGTGCGCACCACCACGCCCAGCTACTTTTTGTATTTTTGGTAGAGAGGGGTTTTACCATGTTCACCAGGCTGGTCTCGAACTCCTGACCTCAAGTGATCTGCCTGCCTCAGCCTCCCAAAGTGTTGGGATTACAGGAATGAGCCACCACTCCTGGCCTCAGTAATTTTTTTTGGTCTCCTGTGACGTGTCAGGCATTGTACTGGAGGTGGAGAATGCATTAGTGAGCCACACAGATGCAAGGCTCTGCCCTCTTGTACCTGACATTTTCATTAGAGCTTCTTGATAACCTTTTGAATAGATCCTACTATTATTTCTATTCTACAGATGAGGAAACTGAGGAACCAGAGAGGTTAAATCAGTTGCCCAGTGTCACACAGCCAGTAAGTGGCAGGACCAGGATTCCAGCCAGGTCTGTCTGATTGTAGAGCCTATGTATCAGTCATCTGCTGCTGCGTAACAAATTACTTCAAAATGGAGTGACTTAACACTGATCATGTCTTATTGCTCAGTTTCTGATCAGGGATTGACAGGGTAGAATGGGAATGGTTTCCCAGCCCAGGTATCAAACATCAGTGAGCAGAGTCTTCAGATGTCAGCCCCATAAGATCTGAAGACTCCCTCATCCATGTCTGATACCTGGGCTGGGAAAACTCACACAGCTAGGGGCTAGAACCATTTGGCATGTTTTTTGTTTTGTGTTTTTTTTTTTTTTTTTTTTTTGAAACAGAGTCTAACTCTGCTGCCCAGGCGGGAGTGCAGTAGCGTGATGTTGGCTCACTGCAATCTCTGCCTCCCAGGTTCAAGCAATTCTCCCGGCTCAGCCTCCCAAGCAGCTAGGACTACAGGCACGTGCCACTAAGCCCAACTAATTTTTGTATTTTTCAGTAGAGATGGGGTTTCACCATGTTGGTCAGGCTGGTCTCAAACTCCTGACTTCAAGTGATCTGCCCACCTTGGCCTCCCAAAGTGCTGGGATTACAGGCGTGAGGCATCTCTATCTCTAAAAGTCTCTTTAGGCCAGGCATAGTGGCTTAGTCTTATAATCCCAGCACTTTGGGAAGCTGAGGTGGGAGGATGACCTGAGCCTAGGAGTTTGAAACCAACCTGGGCAACGTAGGGAGACCTCGTCTCTACAGAAAATAGGAAAAATGAGCCAGGTATGGTGGCATGTGCTGTAGTCCCGGGTGCTCAGGCTGCTGAGGTGGGAGGATAGCTTGCATTCCAGCCTGGGTGACAGTGAGCTCCCCTCCCCCTAAAAAAAAAAAAATCTCTTTAGCGTGAGTCCGTCAGGATGGCCAGAACTGTTAAACAGAGACTCAGGGTTAAAAAGCGTATGTCCTAAGAGAGAGCTAGGAGGAAGTTATACTACCTGGAGATCTAACCTCAAAAGCCATGCAATTACTTCCACCGCATTCTATGGTGAAGGTAATTACAGAAAACTGCCCAGGTTCAAGGGGAGGGAACATAGACCCCGCCAGTCAGTGGAGGAATTTTAGTATCTATTTTGTAAGGAGAGCATGTATGGATGGTGTATGTCATTGTGTGGCCATCTTTGGAAAAATACAATCTACCGTAGACTATATTCCTAACCTCAAAATGATAGCGTTAAGTTTTAAAAGTTTATTATGGGCTGGGCGCGGTGGCTCATGCCTGTAATCCCATCACTTTGGGAGGCTGAGGTGGGTGGATCAGTTGAGGTCAGGATATCGAGACCAGCCTGGCCAACACGGTGAAACCCCGTTTCTATTAAAAATACAAAAAGTTAGCTGGGCGTGGTGGTGCGCATGTAGTCCCAGCTACTCAAGAGGCTAAGGCAGGAGAATCGCTTGAACCCGGGAGGCGGAAGGTTGCAGTGAGCCGAGATCGCGCCACCGCACTCCAGCCTGAGTGACAGATCAAGACTCCGTCTCAAAAAAAAAGAAAAAAAAACTTTATTATGATATTAATTTCTGTTCATTTAAAAAAAAAAAAAAAGAATAGGCTGGGCGCAGTGGCTCTCGCCTGTAATCCCATCACTTTGGGAGGCCGAGGTGGGTGGATCACCCGAGGTCAGGAGTTCGAGACCAGCCTGGCCAACGTGGTCAAACTCCATCTCTACAAAAATACAAAAATTAGTCCGGCATCATGGCGCGTGCTTGTAATCCCAGCTACTCGGGAGGCTGAGGTAGGAGAATCGCTTGAACCTGGGAAGTGGAGTTTGCAGTGAGCCGAGATCACACCATTGCACTCCAGCCTGGGTGACAGAGCAAGACTCCATCTCAAAAAAAAAAAAAAAAAAAAAAAGGATAGACTTATACAGTAAAAAGCAGAAGTATCCGTTCCCAACACACCTTTTCCAGACGTAGCGTAACGTGTGGCGGTATCTTTCCAGACACATCTGATCACATACAAGCGCGTATTTCCAAGTAACAATGGTGAGGGACCACTGTTGGAGGAGGTCCAGGGACACCGTGTTTCCACCCCCACCTTGTGCTCTTGGTGGCACTGAAATGGTGCGCATAGGTATGTTGGGAGTGACTCTAACAGACTTTGTGCCATCGTAATTTCTGAATAATTAGATGTATGATGAAATAGATTTCATAACCATGCCCGGCTAGTATTTGTGTTTTTAGTAGGGATGGGGTTTCGCCATGTTGGTCAGACTGGTCTCAAATGAAATTATTAGATGTATGATGAAATAGATTTCTTAGTCACCAAGATGGCTCATTTTGGATTGTACTGAAAGTTTTTTCTTTTTTCCTTTCAGCTTGGAGGTTTATCTATACTGTTCACCTGTGACTAAGGAGTTGTTGTTAACGAGCCGGAAATACAGATTTTGGAAGAAACAAATTGTAAGTTTTATTTTTTTAATAACTTAATTTTTTTAAGTGGGAAGTATTTTTAGAGGTAGATTGACAAAAACTTTGCCTCAGTTTGTCACATACTACAGTTATCCACATTAATTAGAATATTGAGTCTCTGGCCGGACATGGTGGCTTACACCTATAATCCCAGCACTTTGGGAGGCCTTGGCGGATGGATCACTTGAGGTCAGGAGTTCATGACCAGCCTGGCCAACATGGTGAAACCCTGTCTTTACTAAAAATACAAAATTTGGCCAGGTGTGGTGGCACACACTTGTAGTCCCAGCTACTTGGGAGGCTGAGGCAGGATAATTGCTTGAACCCAGGAAGCAATGGTTGCATTGAGCTGAGATCATGCCACTGCACTCCAGCCTGGGCAATAGAGTGGGACTCCATCTAAAAAATAAAAAAATAAAAAAAATAAGTCTGTTGGCATTGAACAATATGGCAGAAGTCAACATTTGGTAGTTGTTGATATGTTTTCCTTGTTCCTCAAGAGTGAGATCTAGGTCTTAGTTTTGTTTGTTTAATCTCATTGACCCTCTTGCTAAGATGCATTTTAATATTTTCTATTTTTTGTTTTTGAGATGGAGTCTCGCTCTGCTGCCGAGGCTGGAGTGCAGTGGCTCAAACTCAGCTCACTGCAACCTCTGCCTCCTGGGTTCAAGTGATTCTCCTGCCTCAGCCTCCCGAGTAGCTGGGACTACAGAATCCCACCACCATACCCGGCTAATATTTGTGTTTTTAGTAGGCAGGGGATTTCACCGTGTTGGTCAGGCAGGTCTCAAACTCCTGACTTCAGGTGATCCACCCACCTTGGTTCCACCCACTTGGTTCCAAGTGGATCCACTCCCAAAGTGTTGGAATTACAGGTGTGAGCCACCATGCCTGGCCACATTTTAATATTTTAGAGTGTAAAGTGTTCATTAACATAATTGCTAAATCCTTTTATTTAAATTGTGGGATAGAGTAAGAAAAATAAACATAAGTTACAGGCTGTCATAAGGAAGAGATGACAGCTAGAAGAATACAGATAGAATGGGTAACTTTCGGTCTGGCAGAATAAAATGCACCTGTCCAATGTGAGGTAGTCAAGGGGAGAAAAAAGTCTGGTGCATAGAAAATGCAAAGAAGGCAGAAACACTCCAATTATATATGACTATATATAGGAAAGGATTTAATTGTACCTTTGGTCAAAAGACAAATCCTCAGTTTAAGTTAAAAAAATCAGACAAATCTGGCTGGGCCCAGTGGGTCATGCTTGTAATCCCAGCACTTTGGGAGGCCGAGGAGGGCAGCTCACCTGAGGTCAGATAGAGACCAGCCTGGCCAACAGGGTGAAACCCCCTGTCTACTAAAAATGCAAAAAATTGGGTGTGGTGGCGGTGCCTGTAATCCCAGCTCCTTGGGATGCTGAGGCAGGAGAATTGCTTGAACCTGGAAGGCGGAGGTTGCAATGAGCTGAGATCGTGCCACTACACTCCAGCCTGGGTGACAGAGTGAGATTCCATCTTCAAAAACAACCAAAAAAGTTAGACGAATTCATGAGTATTAGTCTATAAGAGACATAGATAAAACAGAAGGATAAATACAGGTTGAAATTTGAAATTTTGGGGGAAGAAGAAAAAAATTACTAACCAATTAGAAGGCAAAAATGTCAGAGTGGCAGTTTTTAATATCAGAAAGTAGACTAGAAGGCAAAGAAAGACAAGGTTTGAAGAGGGTGTCACTGTTAAAAGGAGCCATGGGTCACATGGACGTATGTGCAATTGACAAAATAGCGTCCAACTGAAGTAGAAACTGTGAGAACCTGTCACCCAGTGCTTGATCTGAGGAGAACCACAATGACTTAACAGAATGTGGGCTCATTATGTGGATTAGTTCTTAAATCATTGTGGGAGTTGGCAGAGCAGTTGGTCCCAGTGTCACAAAGAGTCTGTTCACTTTTTTTTTTCCTTTTTTTGAGATAGTCTCACTCTGTCACAGGCTGGAGCGCAGAGGCATGATCTCGGCTCACCGCAACCTCCGTCTAACCGGTTCAAGCAATTCTCCCTGCCTCCGCCTCCCTAGTAGCTGGGATTACAGGCCTGAACCACCACACCTGGCTAATTTTTGTATTTTTTAGTAGAGATGGGGTTTTGCCATGTTGGCGAGGCTGGTCTTGTACTCCTGCCCTCAGGTGATCCTCCCGCCTCGGCCACCCAAGTGCTGGGATTACAGGTGTGAGCCACTGTGCCGGGCTTCTGTTTGCTCTTAAGCTGCTTACAGCCAGTGCCTCCCTCCTACCCACATTTGGGCAAGCTGACAAAAAGGCCCATGCCTGCCTTAGCACTAAGGTGAAGTTCAAACCAGGCATGTCCAGGCCCAACCCGCACTAAAGTGGAAACCAGGGCTACTTGCTCCTACTCTCTCTTAAGCCACAGGAAACACTTCTGTCCCCAGCTCAGGGACTGCACTGCCCTCCCTGAAAGTCCTGTGATGTGACTGAAGTTTTCTTCTCATTCTCTGTCGTGTGTGTGCTTGCGTATGTGTATGTGCATGCGTGTGTGAGTATGCACACATAGTGTGTGCTCGTGTGTTTGTGTGCATGACATCATCCACCTCCACATCTGACCTTTGATTGGGAAGGGGATTTGTCCTCCCTCTGCAGAGCAGTCACAACAGCAGGGTTGTTCCTGTTGTCTCTGGCATTCAGCTTGAAGTTACTACAGGTCAGCCCGGCCAGCAGTCAGGAAGAAAAGCTGGAAGAGAAGTGGAGGGGAACAGAGACAAACTGGAAGGCAGAATGGCCCACTAGAGGCCAGCAGGACAGACTGAAACCCACTTCTGTCTCTCACTTCCTCTGGCCTCAATAGTGCTGGTCTCCCACTTTGGCTCTGAAGCACATGCACCTGCCCCAGGACTCGGAGGAGCTGCACACAGGCACCCAGCAGAAGCTGATGTTGCTGTGGCCCTGCCCCAGACTCTGAGTTAAGCCAGAAGGTCAACAATGTTCACGAGCTGTTATCATTTCTGGCGCCCTTCAGAGCATTAAAAAAACCCTACTTGTTCACATCTGCCTTCTGAATGTTTACTGTGGGCAACAACATGGAAAGGGGTTCTAGGAAACAGTTCCAGCTTAGGTGAGTTGACATAGTACAAACAAGGCCACCGCAGAATCAGGGCAAGAAATAGGAAATCAACAATTGTCACTGAAGAGCTTAACATGCCCCTCCCAGATGCTGAAAGAAGGAGGCAGGAAACAAGATGCAGAAAATGTGTAAATGTGGACTAATGAACAGAACTTTAAACCCAAGGAAGAAAATAGTATTTTGGGGGGTGCTCATGACATTTACAAAAACTAACCATGTACTGCATCACAAAAGAAGGCAATGATGTTGGAGATCAGAAACAAAGGGACAGCTAAAATCTTCCCATACACGTGGAAACTAAATGCATACAATAACTGACCCTTTGGTTAAAAGGGAAATTGTACGATAAAGAAAACATACAATATGTAGAACTGATATGGCTAGGCTTGGGGGCTCACATGTGTAGTCCTAGCACTTCGGGAGGCCAAGGTGGGACAATTGTGTGAGTCCGGGAGTTCGAAACCAGCCTGGGCAATACCGCAAAATCCCATGTCTACAAAAAAACCTTAAAAATTAGCCTGGTATTGTAGAGTGTGCCTGTAGTCCCAGCCACTCAGAAGGCTGAGGCAGAAAAATCACTTGAGCCCCGAAGTTTGAGGCTATAGTGAGCCGTGATTGCGCCACTGCACTCCAGGCTGGCTAACACAGTGAGAGCCTGTCTCAAAAAAAATAAATAAATAAAGGAGCTGATGGACAATGGAAACGTGGCATGTCAGAATGTGTGGAACATAGCTAAATTTGTCCTTGAAGGGAAATTGATAGCATTAAATAGGTATATTAGAAAAGAGGACGGGCTCAGTGGCTCACACCTGTAATTGCAGCACTTTGAGAGGCTGAGGTGGAAGGATCACCTGAGGTCAGGAGTTCGAGACCAGTCTGGCCAATATGGTGAAACCCCATCTCTGCTACAAAACATTAGCCAGGCATGGTGGCGGGTGCCTGTAGTCCCAGCTGCTCAGGAGGGTGAGGCAGGAGAATTGCTTGAACCTGGGAGGCAGAGGTTGCAGCAAGCTGAGATCGTGCCACTGCGCCCCAGCCTGGGAGACAGAGCGAGACCCTATCTCAAAAATAATAAATGGGGAAAAACCCATTTCATACATGAAAATGTAAGAATCCTCATAAAGACAGTAACTGAATCTAGCAGTGTTAAATAGTACATCATGAATAAGATGTTTCATTCCAGAAATGCAAAAATACTTTAACACCCAAACCTTAGACACTGTAAGTTTTAGGACATTAGAGGACTGAAAAGATGAAAAATCACATTGATCTATACATCAGATACTTACTGAATGCCTCTTATGTGCTAGTCTCTGTTTTGATGGCAGGGGGAAATGTACCAAGGAGCATTCTGCATCACTTAGAACCAGTGCATGAGGCTGGGTGTGGTGGCTCACGCCTGTAATCCCAGCACTTTGGAAAGCTGAGGCAGGTGATCCTGAGGTTAGGAGTTGGAGACCAGCCTGGCCAACATGTCAAAACCCTGTCTCTACTAAAATTACAAAAACCTCAGCCTTGCGTAGTAGCGGGCGCCTGTCATCCCAGCTACTTGGGAGGCTGAGGCAGGAGAATCGCATGAACCCAGGAGGCGGTGGTTGCAGTGAGCCGATACCACACCACTGCGCTCCAGCCTGGGTGACAGAGCGAGAATCCATCTGAGAAAAAAAAAAAAAAAAAACCAGTGTATGAAGCATCCATGTCACAGACCCATCCAGACTGTGTTCTGAGGCACAAAAGTTAGGACACGTGACCACGTTTTTACAAAGACTCAAAAGTCAGAGAGAGAGAGAAATGGGAGTGGTAGGGATGGGGAGATGAAGGAGGAAAAATGAATTCATGGAAACAGAATTGTGTCAGGGGATTATATGCATTTACGAGGCATTTATTCCGTATTGCCAAATCTCCCTCAAGACAGGTATTATTTTCTTTACAATTTTTTCTAACTGTTAAAATATTTATTACAATGTAATGGGAATTGTTTATATAGAGAGTCTGAAACTTCTCTTTGCCCCGTTTCTGTGTTTCAGACAGCAAAGGCATATAAAGCCATGAAAAACTGCTATATACATGGTCTCTTATTTTATTTTTATAGATATCTATTGAAATCGAGACTCCTACCCAGATATCTTTAGTGGATGAAGCATCAGGAGAGGTAACTAAATATTAAATATTGATTTTTTTAAACTAGTGCTAAAATGATGGTTTATCTTTCTCTTTGATTTTGTAGTCAGATGCTCCACCCCTGAGCTATACCCTCAATCTTTCTCTTTGATTTTGAATGCTCATTTAACCATAAATAAAAATCTAGTAATTGAGTGGGGTTTTAGGGGCAAAAAAATCCCTTTGTGATTGTGTAAGTCCATTTGGGCTGCACTCACAAAACTACCGTAGACTGAGTGGCTTATACAATAGACACTTGTTGCTTAGGGTTCTAGAGACTGGAAATCCAAGATCCAGTCTCCAGCAGATTTCATGTCTGGTGAGGGCCCACTTCCTGGTTCTTTTTTTTTTTTTTTTTTGAGACGGAGTCTCACTCCGTCACCCAGGCTGGAATGCAGTGGTGTGATCTTGGCTCACTGCAACCTCCACCTCCTGGGTTCAAGCGATTCTCCTGCCTCAGCCTCTCTAGTAGCTGGGATTACAGGCGCCTGCCACCACGATCAGAGCCCAGCTAATCATTGTATTTTTAGTAGAGAGGGGGTTTACCATGTTGGTCAGACTCGTCTTGAACTCCTGACCTCAAGTGATCCGCCTGCCTTGGGCTCCCAAAGTGCTGGGGTGACAGGCGTGAGTCACTGTGCCTGGCCACTTCCTGGTTCTTACATGCTGTCTTTTTCCCTGTGTCCTCCCATAGTAAAGGGGTAAACAAGCTCCCCTGGGTGTCTTATAAAGGCACTGATGTCACTCACAAGGCTTCTATGCCCAACAACTAATCACCTCCCAAAGGCCTCCAAATAAAACCACTTTGGGGGTTAGGATTTCAACATAGGGATTTTGGGGAGGGACACGAACATTTAGTCCTTAACAGTGATGTATTTATTTCCCATGTTGTAAAGGATTGGGCATGGCTTATTTTTTCTTCCTTATTACATGCTAATGATGGGAACCCTGGTGTTGATATTACTACATGATGTTATTGTCACATTTACTGAGTTTTATAATATTCAGAATTTAAAATGGTGATTAATATTTTTGCATCAAATTCATGGATATTGTATTTTTTTCTGAACCCTTATTCAGAAAAGGGGCACTGCCAAGTGGAAAAATTTATTTTTCATCATTAAATTTTGAAGTAGTACTTTTGTGAATGTATGGTTTTAATAAGTAGGACTATAGACATACAACCCCTATTTTTTTAACCTTTACAGCTGGTAGGTATTTTCCTATTTTGGTTAATATTGGTTCTGTAGCTTGATTATAGCACACTGCTTTGCCATGTTTAACTGTGAGGGTGTCTTGTGTTGTTTGAATGTGATCTGAACAGAAACTGAGCTTTTCAGATGTTTCTTCTTTGGAGATCAGACAGTTGAAGTATTCTTCCCATCAAATTTTCCTGAGGGAGGACTACAGAGCCAGTTTAGGGAGAATTAAAAAGGAAAAAAAAAATAGGTGAACCATTGTAAATGCCATCCTGGACTCTGCCAACTGCTTTTCCGGGGAATAGTGTCATGGTGTGTGGCCTTGTAACATCAGGGATATTGGTGAAAGGCATTCCCTGAGCTGGGGGTTGACAGCAGGCTGACTTTTGAGCAGTCTTGCCTCCACTTTGAGTTTTTATGTTTCTTCCTGTGTGCCATGATTTTGTGCATTGTTTATCCAGCTCCAACCAGGGGGAGACCCATTTGAAAGGGTCCTCCAGAATGAATGGAGACTTCCATGAGGAGTCTCTGTCACTGAGCAGTGACCTGTTGTGTGCAGAGCTCTCCCCACTTACTGATGGCTGGAGAGGCAGTAATGCCCGCAGGTCTTGCCCTTGCCGAACAGTATGATGTGCAGTGTGTATCGGGACCAGGCCTGATCCAGGCTTTAATCTTTTTTTTGGGGGGGGGGGACTGAGCCTCACTCTGTCGCCCAGGCTGGAGTGCAGTAGGGTCATCTTGGTTCACTGCAATCTCCACCTCCTGGGTTCAAGCAATTCTCTTGCCTCAGCCTCCTGAGTAGCTGGGGATTACAGGTGCCCACCACCACGCCCGGCTAATTTTTGTATTTTTAGTAGACACAGGGTTTCACCATGTTGGCCAGACTGGTCTCGAACTGCTGACCTCAACGGATTCGCTCACCTCAGCCTCCCAAAGTGCTGGAATTACAGGTGTGAGCCACCGCACTTGACTGAGGCTTTAAAAATTGTTAAATAGTGGCCGGGCATGGTGGCTCTCACCTGTAATCCCAGCACTTTGGGAGGCCGAGGCAGATGTAAATACTTGAGGTCAAGAGTTCAAGACTAGCCTGGCGAACATGGTGAAACCCCATCTCTACTAAAAATACAAAAAATTAGCCAGGCGTGATGGCAGGTGCCTGTAATCCCAGCTACTGGGGAGGCTGAGGCAGGAGAATTGCTTGAACCCAGGAGGCAGAGGTTGCAGTGAGCCAAGATCATGCCATTGCACTCCAGCCTGGGCAACAGAGTGAGACTCCATCTCAAAAAAAAAAAAAAAAAAAAATTAAATAGCTTTATTGAGATAGAAATCAAGTCACAGACTTGTGTATCCATCACCACAATCAATTTCAGAATATTTTCAGCACCCCAAGGGAAAAAGCCTTTACCGATTGCAATCCCTCCCTATTCTCTCCTTCCCCAACCCCCTGGCAACCACTACTGTATTGGACTCTCTGTCTCCATGGGTTCACCTATTCTGGATATTTCATATGAGTGGAATCATACAACATGTGTTCATTTCTTATCTGGCTTCTTTCACTGAGGATGTTTTCAAGGGTCATCCATGTTGTAGCATGTGTCAGTTCTTTTTATGGCCAAATAATATTTCATTATATGGCTAGACCACATTTTCCTGATTCATGCATCAGTTGATAGACATTTGAACTGGTTCCACCTTTTGGCTAGTATGAAGAATGCTGCTGTGCTAGCTGGGCATGGCAGTGCCCGCCTGTAGTCCCAGCTATTTGGGAGGCTGAGGTAGGAGAATGGCTTGAACCCAGGAATCTTGATCGTACCACTGCACTCCAGAGTAGGCGACAGAGCCAGACTCCGTCTCCCCCAACCAAAAAAAAAAAAAAAAAGAAAGAATGCTGCTGTGAACAGTCAGGCACACATTTTTTGTGGCCATCGGTTTTCACTTATCTTGGTGGCACAACCCTGTAGTCCCAGCTACTGGGGAGGCTGAGGCAGAGGTTTGCTTGATCCCAGGTGGCGGAGGTTGCAGTGAGCCAAGATTGCACCACTGCATTCCAGCCTGGGGGACAGAGCAAGACTCTTGTCTCAAAATAAAAATAAATAAAGAAATAAATAAATGGAAGTCTTCAGCAGCTGTTTCCCCAGTGACCTTGTATTTTATCATCACTTGTATTTCTCTCTCCATGAGCAAGAATGATCTCAACATATAATTGAAAGTGCTAACATATCACAAGGATCATCTATTACAAACTGGGTAGCATCTCCATTCTGTTATTTTCTACCGGAGGGAAGAGGAAACAGCTGAGTGCCTGGTGTGGTTCAAATTACTGTGGGATTCCATTACCATTGTATTGTAATGGATATGTTTGCAGGAAGCATTTACTATGCATCTCACATATATTTGCTTTATTGGGATTTTATATGAGACTCAGAAGTCACTGGGATATATTTCTTTTTCAGGTTTTTATTTCAGGGCAATAATGGAACTATCTTGTACACAGGAGACTTCAGATTGGTGCAAGGAGAAGCTGCTAGAATGGAGCTTCTGTACTCCGGGGGCAGGTACTGGGCTTCGTATAGGTGGTTTTTTGTTTGTTTGTTTGTTTTGTGAAACGGAGTGTTGCTCTGTCACCTAGGCTGGAGGGCAGTGATGCCATCTTGGCTCACTGCAACCTCTGCCTCCAGAGTTCAAGTGATTCTCCTGCCTCAGCCTCCCAAGTAGCTGGGATAACAGGTCTGTGCCACCACGCTCAGCTAATTTTGTATTATTAGTAGAGATGGGGTTTTGCCATGTTGGCCAGGCTGGTCTTGAACTCCTGACCTCAGGTGATCTGCCGGCCTTGGCCTCTCAAATTGCTGGGATTACAGGCATGAGCCACTGTGCCTGGCCCGTTGTACAGTTCTTGTGTGTATGACTGAATAAAGTTTTATTGTTCTGGCCATAAACAGAACAATATTGTTCTGGCCATAAACAGGTGTGGTGGCTCATGCCTGTAATCCCAGCAGTTTGGGAGGTCGAGGTGGGTGGATCATTTGAGGCCAGGAGTTCGAGACCAGACTGGTCAACATGGTGAAACCCTGTCTCTACTAAAAAATACAAAAATTAGTAAGGTGTGGTGGTGCACACCCGTGATCCCAGATACTTGGGAGGCTGAGGCAGGAGAATTGCTTGAACCCGGGAGGTGGAGGAGGTGGCAGTGAGCAGACATTGCACTTCAGCCTGGGCAACAGAGCGAAACTCCATCTCAAACAAAAAAAGTTACACATAATTTATATCACATTGGATGGCTAACATCAATTTTTTTCTTCTTTTCAGAGTCAAAGACATCCAAAGTGTATATTTAGATACTATGTTGTGTGATCCAAGATTTTACCAAATTCCAAGTCGGGTAAGTCTGCCTGGAGGAACAGGGTTATCATCTGGGTGTGCCTGTGGTTTTAGTAGGAAGTTTGTAGGGTGACAGGTCATATCCTAACTGTCCCTGTAGGTGTGAGTACCTGGGACTGTTGGGAAGCAAAAGGCTATGTGCGGCTCTCCACCTGTTAAATGTCTCTTTAAAATCCTGTCTAGGAGGAGTGTTTAAGTGGAGTCTTAGAGCTGGTTCAAAGCTGGATCACTCGGAGCCTGTACCGTGTTGTGTGGCTGAACTGCAAAGCGGCTTATGGCTATGGATATTTGTTCACCAACCTTAGTGAAGAATTAGGAGTCCAGGTATGGTGACTATTCATTCTTTTTTTTTTTTTTTTTTTCTTTTTTTGAGAGGGAGTCTTGCTATGTCACCCAGGCTGGAGTGCAGTGATGCTATCTTGGCTCACTGCAGCCTCCACCTCCTGGGTTCAAGCAATTCTCCTGGCTCAGCCTCCTGAGTAGCTGGGATTACAGGTGTGAGCCACCATGCCCGGCTAATTTTTGTATTTTTATTAGAGACAAGGTTTCGCCATGTTGGCCAGGCTAATCTTGAACTCCTGACCTCAAGCTATCTGCCTGCCTCGGCCTCCCAGAGTGCTGGGATTATAGGCATGAGCCACTGCTCCCAGCATATTCATTCTTTTCTCTTGTTCCCTTCCATCCTCCCAGCTCACCTTTCCTCCCCCTCCTCGCCTGCTAAATAACTGCAGACAGGGACAGATGGAAGCACCCTATCAAGATGTGTCTGCAGCAGATGTTGGCGGGCCCTCTGAAGGAATATATCATCTTAGTTCAGTCACATCCTCCTGGGAGAAAATTGACAGAAGCCCAAATGGCTTACAAGAGCCTTCAGTGAAATGCCCCATAGACAAAGTATTTTTCCCAAACTTTGGGTCGTGAAATAAATTTAGCGATTGTGACCAGCATTGAAAATAAATTTGAACAAGGAAATATGGGAGTGGATTATTTGCAGTACATGCTCCTCTGTTGCATGTCATGTATGTGCCTTAAAGATGATTCTTGATTTTTTATTTTGTTTTATTTTACTTTTGAGACTGTCTTGCTCTGTCACCCAGGCTGGAGTGCAGCAGTGGCATGGTCTCGGTTCACTGCAACCTCTGCCTCCTGGGTTCAAGTGATTCTCTTGCCTCAGCCTCTGAAGTAGCTCAGATTACAGGCCTGAGCCACCACACCTGGCTAATTTTTGTATTTTTAGTAGAGATGGGGCTTCAGCATGTTTGTCAGGCTGGTCTCGAACTCCTGGCCTCAAGTGATCCACTGGCCTCCGCCTCCCAAAGTGCTGGAAATACAGGCATGAGCCATGGCGCCTGGCTGAGGGTAGATGATTCTTGATTGTTTTTGTCTGTGTGGATTACTGCTTTATTCCCAGCATTTAGAATAAAGCTCGACACACAGTAGGTGTACAAGAACATTAATTGAATTTCCCTTGAAGGACTGAAGGACAATATTAACATCATTAAATGACATCCCTGAGCCGAGTCTCTGTAATTTTTCACAGCCGTCAGTGATGGCAGCGATCCTGGCCAGTCAGCCTTGTGCCTCTTGACATGCTGGCAGAATACCAGAGTGCACTGAAATAGCCAAAAACTGCTTTTTAAGAAAGAAGAGAGGGTGAATTCACCAACTGGGTGTTTTGCCCTGAGTAATTAACCTTGAACAATTTATAGGAAATACAGTTCAAATAATTTGTCTGTACATATTATTTTCCTTAGATTCATGTCAATAAGCTAGACATGTTTAGGAACATGCCTGAGATCCTTCATCATCTCACAACAGACCACAACACTCAGATCCATGCATGCTGGCACCCCAAGGTACATGTGTGAGTGGCTCGAGACCTCCAGAAGTTTCCCACCAGAGACCTAGGCTGCGTGTTGCTCTGGTAGGTTGATGAGCTTTGGTTGGGACACCCCATGGCAGTCGGCTGCACCAAGGGAATGGATTGTCCTACGCCCACACCTGGAGGACTGTGGGTATAAGGTGTCCAAGAAAAAAGCTCAGATCTGCTGACAGCAGGTATGTTCCTTGGGATTTACTATCCGACAGGGGGAACACAGCCTGGTATCAGAAACAAAGCAGGTCATTTGCCATCGAGCAGAGCCTAAGAGCAGAAGGCAGGTGAGAGAGTTCTTAGGAGCTGTGGGGTTTTGTAGACTGTGGATCTCAAACTGCAGTGTTAGCTAAGCCTTTGTTTGAAGTCACAAAAGGGGCGGGACCGGGAACCTTTTGAATGGGGATCCCAACAATAGCAAGTCTTTCATGAGTTAAAGGAGAAACTTATGTCAGCCCCAGCCCTGGGGCTACCCGATCTAAGAAAGCCTTTTACATCTTAAGTGTCAGAGAGAGAGAAAAGATGGCAGCGGACTTTGAACCCAAACTGTGGGGCCCTGGCCGAGGCCGGTGGCCTACCTCTCTAAACAACTAGATGGGGTCTCTAAAGGATGGCCCCTGTGTTTGAGGGCCTTGACAGCAACTTCCCTGCTAGTACAAGAAGCAAATAAGCTGACTCTTGGGTAGAACCTGAACAGAAAAGGCCCCCCATGCTGTGGTGACTTTAATGAATACTAAAGGACATGATTGGCTAACGAATGCTAGACTCACCAAGTACCGAAGTTTGCTCTGTGAAAATCCCCATATAACCACTGAAGTTTATAACACCCTACACCCCGCCACCTTGCTCCCACTATCAGAGAGCCCTGTGGAGCATGATTGTGTAGAAGTGTTGGACTCAGTTGACTCTAGCAGACCTGACCTCTGGGTCCAGCCTTGGGCATCAGTAGACTGGGAACTATAGGTGGACGGGAGGAGCTTCATCATCCCACAAGGAGAGGTGCAGGGTATGCAGTGGTAACCCTGGGCACTGTTGTTGAAGCCAGAACGTTTCCCCAGACCACTTCAGCCCAGAAAGCTGAACTCATTGCTTTCATTCGGGCCTTAGAACTCAGTGAGGGTGAGACTGTCAACATTTACACTGATTCTCGGTATGTCTTTTTAACCCTTCAAGTGCATGGAGCATGATGGAAAGAAAAGGGCCTATTGAACTCTGGGGGAAAAGACAGAAAATATCAACAAGAAATCTTGCAATGATTAGAAGCAGTATGAAAACCCCACAAGGTGGCAGTTAGGCATTGCAGAGGACACCAGCGAGCTTCCACCTTGCTGGGTTTGGGGAATCCCCGCGCTGACTCAGAGGTTCGAAAAGCAGCATCTGCCCCCTTCTGGGCATCAGTGCTCCCTCAAGCACCTAATCTTGGACCTGCTTCTTCTAAAGAAAAGGACTTTCTCCAGGTAGTGGGAAGGACAAGTGATGAAGGAAGGATGGACTCGGTTACCAGAAGGGAGAGTAGCTGTGCCACAGCTGCTAGGAGCTGCAGTTGTACTGGCTGTGCAAGAAACCACCCATCGAGGTCAGGAGTCACTGGAAAAGTTGTTAGGCAGGTATTTCTACATCTCGCCTTTGTCAGCCCTTGCCAAAACGGTGAGGCAATGGTGTGTTACCTGTCGACAGCATGATGCGAGGCAAGGTCTAGCCGTTCCGCCCGGCATACGAGCTTATGCAGCAACCCCCTTTGAAGGTCTCCAGGTGGACTTCACAGAGACGCCAAAGTGTGGAGGTAATAAGTATATACTAGTTCTTGGGCGTACCTACTCTGGGTGGGTGGAGACCTATCCAACACGAACTGAGAAAGCTCCTGAAGTAACCCCTGTGCTTCTTCGAGATGTGATTCCTAGATTTCGACCGCCCTTACGGATTGGCTCAGACAATGGGCCTGCGTTTTTGGCTGCCTTGGTACAGAAGACGACAAAGGAATTGGGGATCACACGGAAACTGCATGCGGCCTCCCAGCCTCAGAGTTCCGGAAAGGTGGAGCGGATGAATCGGACTATCAAAAATAGTACTATTGTCTTCCCCGCTGGATATTTAAAACAACACTACATGGGGTGTCAAACCACCTGCTAAATTTGAGAGAATATTATCCTCTTTCTCCCTCCCCTGGCCCCGGATATTAGAGACAATAACACAGGGATGATGTACACCCACTGCTTTATTGGAAGTAGTATCATCCTCTCCCTTCTTGGATATTAGGAACAATATCACACTGTGCATGTAGGCCTGTCGTGAAATTCAATGGAATGTCATCCTGCGCCTCCCTGGATATGACAAAAAATATCATGGGGGATGTACAACTTCTGAGATACTGGGAGTGATACCACCCTCTCCCCTCTGGAAGTTGGGGTCAATATCACAGGGGTAGTGTACAGCCTCTGGGATGTTGGGACTAATATCATCCTCCCGCCCACTGGATATTAAAAACCATAGCACAAGGGTCGTGTACAGACACTTCGATATTGCTATGAATACCATCCTCTCCCTCTTTGGATATTCGGTGCCATATTTCAGGTGGGGTATACACCACCTACAATATTGGCAGTAAGATGATTTTCTCCCCCGCTGGATATCAGAAACAATATCACACGGGGTTGTGAACAACCCCTGCGATATTTGGAGTAATATCATCGTCTCCCCTCACGATTACGAAGAACAATATCGTAGGGGTGGGGGATGTACACCCCCTTTCATATTTGATATCATCCTCTTCCCCCATGGATATTAGGAACAATATCAGGAAGGGATGTACAGACCCTGCGACCTTTGCTGTCATAGAATTGTCTCTGCCCCAGATATTAGGAAAAAATGTCACTGGGGATGTGAACAGCCCTGCGATATTGAGAGTAGTATCATCCTGTCCCCCCTTGCATATTGGGAACAACATCACAGGTGGGGTGTACTGCCTCTGTGATATTGGGAGTGAAATTTTCCTCTCTTCCCCTGGACATTAGGAAGGGTATCAGAAGGGGAGGGTGTACATTCCCTGCGATATTCAACATAACCTTATCCTCTGCCTCCCAGGGTATTCAGAACAATATTACAGGAGGGGTGTACACCCTCTGCGATATTGAGAGTCACATCATCGTCTTTCGCTCTGGATGTTAGGAACAATATCACAGGGTTTTGTACACCACCTGCGATATTGGGAGTCACATCATCCTCTCTCCCTGTGGATATTAGGAAGAGTATCACAGGGCTCTGGAAACCCCCTGCGGTACTGGGAGTAATATCATCCTCTCTCCCTCTGAATATACGAAGATTTTCCCAACGGTTTGTACACCCCCTGCTATAATGGGAGTAAGATCATCCTCTCCACCCAGGAAATGACTAACAAGGTCATGGGGGCTTGTGCTTCACCTGCGATATTGGCAGTAATGTCGTCCTCCCGAAACCTGGATGTTAGCAACGAGATCACAGAGGGGGTGTACACACCCTGCGACATTGGAAGTAATAGGATCCTCTCCCCACCTGGATACTGGGAAAGATACCACAGCGCGGGTATACATTTCCTACGCTGTTGGGAGTAATATCCTTCTTTTCCTTTCTGGATATTAGGAAGAATATCAGAAGGGTACTGTACAATTACTTCGATATTGGGAGTAATATCATCTTCTATTTTGCTGGATATTGGGCACAAAACACAAAAGGTTGTACAACCCCTGCGATATTGGGAGTAATAACATACTCTCCTTCCCTGGATGTTAGAAAACAATATCATCAGGGCTGAACACCCCCCGAGATAATGGGAGTCATGTTTACTCTTTCACAGGCCATTTGGAACAATATCACAGGGGACGTTTACAAACAGGGGTGGTATACACCCCCTGTGATATTGGGAGTAACATCATTCTCTCCACCTCAGGATATTAAGAACAATATCCCGGCGGGAGGTGGTAAACCCCAGTGATATTGCGAATAATGTCATCCTCTCCTTCCCTGGAAATTAGGAACAATATCACAGGGGGGTGTACACCTGTGATATTGGAAGCAATATCATCCTCTCCCCCGCTGGATATTAGAAAAAAATATCACAGTGTACACCCACTGTGATATGAGGAGTAATATCTTCCTAGGATATTACGAATAATTTCACAGTCTGTACACACATGGTGTACATTCACTGTGATATTAGGAGTAATATCTACCTAGTAGATAACAAGTAACATCGCAGGGTGTACAGCCACTTTGATATTTGCTGTAATATTTTTTAAAGTTGTTACAAATAAGATCACAGGGTGTACCAACATGGTGTACACTCACTGTGATATCAGGAGTCGTATCTGTGTAATATATTATGAATAATATCACAGGGTGTACACCCACTGTATTATTAGGAGTAAGATCTCTGTAGGATATTACAATTAAGATCACAGGGTGTAGAACCACCGTGATATTAGGAGCAATATCTTTCTAGGATATTACAAATAATATCACAGGGTGTACACCCACTCTACTGTCAGGAGCAATATCTCCCTAGGATATCAAAAATCCTATCACAGGGTGTCCAATCTCTGCCTTCCATGTTCTAAGGGATTCTCCTTCTTCAGCCTCCCGAGTAGCTAGGGTTACCCGCCACCACGCCTGGCTATTTTTTTTTTTTTTTTTTTTTCACTGGAGACGGGGTTTCACCACATTGGCCAGGCTGGTCTGGAACTCTTGACCTCAGGTGATCAGCCCGTCTCGACCTCCCAAAGTGCTGGGATTACAGGCGTGAGCTACCGCGCCCGGCCCATGCTGTATCCTTATCTGTCGTCTATTGTTGTTTGTTTAGGAGCCCAGAAATAACTTCCCACCTATATGTTCAAATGATTTTTCACATGAGTGCTAAGAAACCTCATTGGTGGAAAAGCAGCCTTTTCAAGAAATGGTGTTGGAGAAACTTGATTTCCACATGCAGAAGAATGAAGGTGGACCCTAAGTCACACCAGGTGCAAAAATTAACACAAACTGGATCAGAGACCTCACCTCAAGCGCTAAAAGTATCATATGCCTAAAGGAAAACATTGGCCACGCTTTCGTGACATCAGATTGGGCAATGTTCTCTGGAATATGACACCAAAAGCATAGGCAACAAAAGAAAATTAGATTCCTTGGATTACATCTAAATGACAGACACTTTTGTGCAGCAAAAAACACTGCGAACTGGGTGAAAAGATAACCCATGTATTAGGAAAAATATTTGCAAAGCATATATCTGAAAAGAGGTTGATATCCATCATATATAAAGAACAGCTAGAACTAAACAACAAGAAACCCAAAGCATCCCATCAACAATGGTCAGAAGACTCGAGTAGACATGTTCCTAAAGAAGATATAGCAATGGCCAATAAGCATCTAAAATGATGTTCAAAATCACTCATCGTAGGGAAGCGCAAATCAAACCAAGAATGTGTTAACAAACATTAGGATGGATGTGATAAACAAACAGGCATTGGCGAGACTAAAGGGAAATAGGAATGCTCGAATCTGATCGGAGGGAATGTAAAACCGTGAAGGAACGGGGAAAATAGTATGGCGTGTACTGGAAAAATTAGAAACAGAATGATCAGATGTTCCCGCAGTTGCATTTGTGGGTACCCACCAAAAGGAATTAGAAGCCAGGAGTGGAAGACAGATTTGTGTACACCCATATTCATAGCAGCATTATTCACAACAGCCAAAATGTGGAAGCAACCCAAGGGTTCGTGGACAGATGAATGAAAAAGCACACTGCAGTTCCTTCATACAATGGAAGACTATTCAGCCTTCAAAAGGCAGGCACTTCTGGCCGGTGCGGTGGCTCACGCCTGTAATCGCAGCGTCTTGGAAGACCGAGGTGGGCAGATCACCTGAGGTCAGGAATTCAAGACCAACCTGGCCATCTTGGTGAAACCCTGTCTCTACTGAAAATGCAAAAAATGAGATGAGCGTGGTGGCGTGTGCCTATAGACCCAGCTACTCGGGAGGCTGAGGCACAAGAATAGCTGGAACCCGGGAAGCGGAGGTTGCAGTGAGCTTAGATTGTGCCACTGCACTCCAGCCTGTGAGACAGAGTGAGACTCCATGGAAACACAAAACAAAACAAAACAAAAAAACAGAGAGACACTTCTGAAGCAGGCCGCAACGTGGATGAACCTTGAAGACATTATCGTCAGTGAAATAAATAAATCCCAAAAGGATAAACAGGCCAAGATTCAGTGGCTCGCACCTGTAAACTCAGCACTTTGGGAGGCTGAGCCAGGCGGATCACTTCAGGTCCGGAGTTCGAGACCAGCCTGGCCAATATGATGAAAGCTCGTCTCTATTAAAAATACAAAAATTAGCTGGGCGTGGTGGCGCACGCCTGTAATCCCAGCTACTCAGGAGACTGAGACACAAGAATCGCTTGGACCCACGATGTGGAGGTTTCAGTGAGGTGACATCATGCCACTGCACTCCAGCCGGGGTGACAGAGAAAGACTCTGTCTCCAAAACAAAAACATTAAACACGGTATGATTCCACTTTTCTAGGAACTGTCTAGAGTAGTTAAACTCATAGAGTTGCAAACTAGAAAGGTGGCCCCCAGGGGCAGGCGAGAAAGAGGAGTGGAGATCTTGGTGAATGGGTGGAATTTCCATTTTGAAAGATAAAACTGTTCCGGAGACGATGACGGTGATGGTTGCTAAACAGTGTGAATGTACTTAATGTCATGAAACTGTAAACTGTAAAAGCGTGGAAACTGTAAGTGTTTATACTGGCCATTCTATATGAACTAATATATATTTTAATTTTTAATATTTTACGTGGTAAATTTTCCCATAATAAAAGATGAAAATTAAAGCAGTTGGATGTTTAAAAAGAAAATAAAGAAGCGAAGAATACCCAGCAGCTTTCTCCTGATTAGAGGAAGAGCCCCAAAACTTCTACGGACACTCACTTTTCTCTTCTTGCATTATTATGAGGACATCCTTAGAGGTTGGGGAACTTGGGTGACTTTGGCTAATGAGGAGCTCTGTGCCTTGAGCCCCCCAGGCCACAGAATAGTAAGTAGTCAGTCTGTGCCTCCAGCCCTGCAGTGTGAGGATCCAGTCCTGTGGGCTCCACTCCCGTCACCTGTATCAGGGGGCTCACGTCTCACACTGTCTTCCTGTCAGCCTTGAGGACGGAGTCTGAGCCTCCATAGTGCATCACGCAGGGAGGACAGTGGACCTGTTCTCCGTGGTCATGGCCCAGCAGAGGGGAAGGGCAGTTCAGTGAGTGTAGGGAAAAGAAAGAGAGATCAGACTCTTACTATGTCTATGTAGAAAGGAAAGACATAAGAGACTCCATTTGGACAAAGACCTGTACTTTCAACAATTGCTTTGCTGAGATGTTGTTAATGTGGAGCTTTGCCACAGCCACTTTGACCCAACCTGAAGCTCACAAAAACATGTGTTGTATGAAATCAAGGTTTAAGGGATCTAGGGCTGTGCAGGACTTACCTTGTTAACAAGATGTTTCCACGCAGTATACTTGGTAAAAGTCATCGCCATTCTCTAGTCTCAATAAACCAGGGGCACGATACACTGTGGAAAGCCGCAGGCAGCCCTACCCTTGAAAGCGGCGTATTGTCCAAGGTTTCTCCCCATGTGATAGTCTGAAAAGTGGCCTCCTGGGAGGAGAAGGACCTGACGGTCCCCGAGCCCGACACCAGTAAAGGGTCTGTGCTGAGGTGGATTAGTCAAAGAGGAAAGCCTCTTGCAGTTGAGAGAGAGGAAGGCCACTGTCTCCCGCCTGCCCCTGGGAACTGAATGTCTCGGTAGAAAACCCAATTGTACATTTGTTCAATTCTGAGATGGGGGAAAAACCGCCCTATGGTGGGAGGTGAGACATGTTTGCAGTAATGCTGCCTTGTTATTCTTTACTCCACTGAGATGTTTGGGTGGAGAGAAACATAAATCTGGGTTACATACACGTCCAGTCATAGTACCTTCCCTTGAATTTCATTATGACATAGCTTCTATTGCTCACATGCTCGTTGCTGACCTTCTCCTTATTATCACCCTGCCCTCCTACTACATTCCTTTTTGCTAAAATAATAAAAATAATAATCAGTAAAAACTGGGGGAACTCAGAGGCCGGTGCCTGTGCAGATCCTCGGTATGCTGAGCGCCGCTCCCGTGGGCTCACTGTTGTTTCTCTGTACTTTGTCTCTGTGTCTTATTTCTTTCCTCAGTCTCTCATTCCACCCGACTAGAAATACCCACAGGTGTGGAGGGGCAGGCCACCCCTTCAAGTGAGTGCTGAGGGACAGTCGGGAGGCTTGTTTGATTTCCTTCTCCTCAGGACAAACAGGAGAGTGCGGTGGGCAGATGGGAGGAGACCAATGTGCAAACTGTCCACTCAGCAGACGGTGCAGTTTCTGTTCTTGGTTGTGCTGGGGGTCTCAGAAATCTTATACAAAATTTTGCTTTCCTCCTCCACTGGTTGTCCTTTTCATAGACATCTCACCCATGATAGCAGAGAATCAGTCCCTCTAAACTATTCCCTAAGAACAACAAAAAGATTATGAAGATGATGATGAGGATAAAGAGGATGACGACAGACACCATGGCATCATGAACCCTTCCTGAGGGCTTCCTAAAGGCCAGGCTCTGAGCTCTGTGCTCTATGCAGCTTGTTTCATTTCATCTGCCTAGTCTCCACATTATTAGTGCACATTTCAGGATGATTTTACAAACTAGAAAAGGAGCAACGCCTTTTCATATAACTCGTACTAGATCATGAAGTCAAAAAGGGTGAAGTCCAACTTGAACCAATCAGTCTAAGTCCAGACACATGACATTTGGCCAGTCCTCTCCCTGCAACTAACCTGCCCTCTCAAATCCTCATCACTCTGGCGGATGCCCCTGCTCACTGTGACCTTCCCTTTGGGGGTTCCTTGGAGACCACAGCTAGACCAATGGGTGCCACAATCACTGCGTCAAATATGGAAAGGGCAGCTGAGATCACATCGACGATTCCAGAAAGAATTGGCACAGGATCATTCGGAAGGCATCTCTCCCTTGCCCCTGTTCCTGGCTTTCCGTACAGCTCTCGACTTCCTCAAAGGAGTCATCAATTCGGAGGTTGGCTTCCATTCCTATTGAGGAAGCTGGAAAGCGTTTCCAAAA
This sequence comes from Pan troglodytes, assembly GCF_028858775.2. NCBI lineage: Eukaryota > Metazoa > Chordata > Mammalia > Primates > Hominidae > Pan > Pan troglodytes. Next base: position 20,597,156 of record NC_072405.2, read on the forward strand.
TGCTCCTCCGATGTGCCTGTGGTTAAGACCTCTGAGCTCTGCTTAAAACTTTTGGAAGCTGGGGTCGGTGGCTCAAACCTGTAATCCCAGCCCTTTGGGAGGCTGAGGCAGGCGAATCACAAGGTCAGGAATTCGAGACCAGCCTGGCCAACATGGTGAAACCATGTCTCTACTCAAAAGAGAAAAAAATGAGCCAGGCGTAGTGGCGGGCGCCTGTCATTTCAGCTACTTGGCAGGCTGAGGCAGTAGAATAGCTTGAACCTGGGATGCAGAGGTTGCGGTGAGCCGAGATCACTCCACTGCACTCCAGCCTGGGCAACGGAACAAGACTCCTTCTCAAAACAACAAAAAGAAAAGCAAAAACCAAAAAAACCCACAACTTTTTGAGAGTTGGAAGACCAGGAAGTATAGTACCCGGGATTACGAGTCTGGCCATGAATTTTGAATACCACCCTTTCTACTTCTCTGTGTGGCAAAGGGTGAGATGTCCATCCTCTGAGACTCAGCACTCTCATCTGACTTGATTTCCAGTTGATCCGATGGAAGCGAGTGATGATTAAGCCGATCGTGGGTGCCCCCTGCGTGATCTCTAGGTGACGGATGCATAAAGTAAAGGCAAAGTGAATTTTAGATACATTCCTTAAGATTTTCAGCTTCAACTCCACATAATTCAACCGATATATCCCCTGACCTGAAGTTCTGCTTTCCCTGCATTCCAGACAGGACATTATGTTTTTTCCTTCTCTCAGTGAGGACTGAGTACCGTGAGAGGAACAAGTGAGTCTCTTTGGTTTCTGATTCCACAGAGCCTATATCTTGCTTGGCACATAGGAGATAGCAAAAGTCAAATATATGTTAATGATTGAATTGACACTTCCTTGCTTCACCAAAATTGGCTGTCATCAGCTTGACTTTGACTAACTTGATTCTTTTTGTTTTTTGTTTTTTGAGACGGAGTTTTGCTCTCGTTGCCCAGGCTGGCGTACAGTGGTGTGATTTCGGCTCACTGTAGTCTCTGCCTCCCAGGTTCAAGCCATTCTCCTGCCTCAGCCTCCCGAGTAGCTGGGACTACAGGCGTGCGCCGCCATACCGGGCGAATATTTTGTATTTTTAGTAGAAGCAGGGTTTCACCATGTTGGCCAGGATGGTCTTGATCTCCTGACCCCGTGACCCGCCCTCCTCGGCCTCCCAAAGTGCTTGGATTACCGGCGTGAGCCACCGCGTCCGGCCAAACTTTCTGATGAAAACTCTAAGTCCACCGAAGCTAAGGACAGGAGTTAGAGCTTCCATGAATTTTAAAACAAGACCCACCGATTTGAGTAAGCAATTACTCTCTCCAAGGAGAAAAGTCCGAAAACACAATGATGAAATCACTAGGACCTAACTGGCATGTAGAACTATTTTCTGCTTATGAGCTATCAACTTTCCTTTCCTTTCCAGATGGCATGGTCTCAGCTGTTATACAGTGTTTACAAATGTTGTAAATCAAGGGAATTTGTATCAATCTAGTAGAATAAATAAAATATTTGAGTTCTTAATTTCCTTTAATTAGGATAACCTTTTTCTTAAAGTGAAGACAATGGTTTTATTACATCTTTTCCTTCGGAAAAGATAGGCTGTATTTTCTAGCAATTACGAATTTGTTATATATGATGATCTGGTTCTTGGAACGTTCTTGAAGCTAGTGTCTCTAAGGCAGGTGTTTATAGCAAGACGTGAATAACACAGCAATCGATGTTGAAAGCATTATAAGGCAATTGAGTTTGTCAGAACTACAAAATATTGCTGAGTGTGGATTGCTCTGAAATCTGAAAACATTACTTGTGAATTGCTTCTATCCAAAATGCAGACACAATGCTGGGTATTGGTTTACTTGTTTCCGATTTTTCAACCCTCTCTTCCAGGCAAAAGAGGGTTGTATCCAAACGATACAGACCCACAGAGTCGAACAGATGTCTCTATATTCCTCCTCCTCGAACTCTCAGAGGATCCAGAACTGCAGCCGGTTGTCGCTGGGCTGTTCCTGTCCATGTGCCTGGTCACGGTGCTGGGGAACCTGCTCATCATCCTGGCCGTCAGCCCTGACTCCCACCTCCATACCCCCATGTACTTCTTCCTCTCCAACCTGTCCTTGCCTGACATCGGTTTCACCTCCACCACCGTCCCCAAGATGATAGTGGACATCCAGTCTCACAGCAGAGTCATCTCCTATGCAGGCTGCCTGACTCAGATGTCTCTCTTTGCCATTTTTGGAGGCATGGAAGAGAGACATGCTCCTGAGTGTGATGGCCTATGGCCGGTTTGTAGCCATCTGTCACCCTCCATATCGTTCAGCCATCTTGAACCCGTGTTTCTGTGGCTTCCTAGATTTGTTGTCCTTGTTTTTTTTTTTTTTTCCCCCCTCAGGCTTTTAGACTCCCAGCTGCACAACTTGATTGCCTTACAAATGACCTGCTTCAAGAATGTGGAAATTCCTAATTTCTTCTGGGAACCTTCTCAACTCCCCCATCTTGCATGTTGTGACACCTTCACCAGGAACATCAACCTGTATTTCCCTGCTGCCGTATTTGGTTTTCTTCCCATCTCGGGGAGCCTTTTCTCTTACTGTAAAATTGTTTCCTCCATTCTGAGGGTTTCCTCACCAGGTGGGAAGTAGAAACCTTCTCCACCTGTGGGTCTCACCTGTCAGTTGTTTGCTGATTTTACGGAAGAGGCGTTGGAGGGTACCTCGGTTCAGATGTGTCATCTTCCCCGAGAAAAGGCGCAGTGGCCTCAGTGATGTACACGGTGGTCACCCCCATGCTGAACGCCTTCATCTACAGCCTGAGAAACAGGGATATTAAAAGTGTCCGGCGGCGGCCGCACGGCAGCACAGTCTCATCTCAATATCTTCTTATCTGTTCCATTCCTTTTGTAGGGTGGGTTAAAGAAGGCAGCAAGGTCAAATAAGAATGATATCACAGGGTGAATACCCACTGTGACATTACGAGTGATACCTCCCTAGGATGTAAAAAATACTGTCACAGAGTACACACACATGGGGTACACCCGCGGTGATATTAGAAGCACTATCTCCCTTAAATATAATGAAAAAATCACAGGGTGTGCACACTGTGTGATATGACGAGTCATATTTACCCTGGATATCACGACTCATATCAAGGGTGTACACACACCGGGTACACGCACTGTAATATCAGGAGTTGCATCTCCCTAGGATATTACGAAGAATATCACAGGGTATACACTATGTGTGAACATCCACTGTGATATTTGAAGTCATATCTCTCCATGAGATTACAAATAATATCAAAGCGTGTACACCCCTGTGACATATGAGGAGTAACATCCTTCTAGGGTATTGCAGATAACATCACAAGGTGTACACCTTCTGTGACCTTTTGCACACACTTTGTGCCATTCAAGGAAACATCTCCCTAGGATATTACGAATAATGACACAGGCGGTTGACACACATGGTGTACATCTCCTGTGCCATCAGGAGTAATATTCCCCAAGGATATTACGAATAATATCACAGCAGGTGTACACATATGGTGTTCACCCCATGTGACATTAGGAGGAAAATGCCCCTAGGATATTAGGAATAGTATCACAGGCATTGAATACGCATGATATACACCCCCGGTGACATTGAAAGGAACATCCCCCTAGGATATTACGAATAATATCACAGGGAGTACACCCCGTGTGACATTAGGAGTAACATCCCCCGAGGATATAACGAATAATATCAGGGGGCATACATACATTGTCACCTTAGTGGTAACATCTCTTTAGGATATTACCAATAATATCACAGGATGTCCACTGACCGTTATATTAGGAGTGCCATTTTCCTAGGATGTTATGGATAATATCACAGGAGGTGTTCACACACAATATGTACACCATGTGTGTACACCCAATGTGATATGTGAAGTCATATGTCCCTAGGATCTTACGAATATTATCAAAGGCTGTACACCCCATGTGACATTTAAAGTAACATCCCTTTTGGATATTCCGAATGCTATCACAGGCTGTGATATTAGGAGTGTGATATTAGCAGTAACCTCTTCCTAGGATAACCCATGTGATATTAGGAGTAGCCCCTTCCTAGGATATTACGAATAACATCACAGGGTGTACAACCCTGTGACTTTAAAAGTAACACCCCCCTAGAATATTACAATAATATAACAGGGTGTACAACCCCTGTGACATTATGAGTAACATCTCCCTAGGATATTTCAAATGATGTCACTGGGGTCACACCCTCTGTGATATTAGCAGCAACATCTTTCTAGGAGGTTACGAATGATATCACAGGGTGTGCACTCACTGTGATATTAGAAGGAATATCTCCCTAGGATATAAGCTATCACATCACAGAGTGTACACACATAGTGTACACCCACTGTGTTATTAGAAGCAATATCTCCCTATGATATTATGAAAAATATCAGAGGTTGTACCCTCTGTGGGATAGTAGAAGTAATGTTTACCATGGACATTACAAATAATATCACAGGATGTACACACATGGAGTACACCCACTGTGATATTAGGAGTTATATCTCTCTATGATATTACAAATAATATCCCAGTGGGTGTAGCCCATGTGTGAACACCCACTGTGATCATTAAAGTAATATCTCTCTATAAGATTACAAATAATATCGAAGGCTCTACACCCCCTGTGACATTAGGAGTAACATCCCCCTACAATATTGGGAGCAATATCAAACGGTGTACACCCCTGTAACGTTAGGGGTAACATCCCTCCCAGAATATTACTCATAATATCACAAGGTGTACACACATTGTGACATTAGTAGTAATATCCAGCTAGCGTATTTTCAATAATATCACAGAAGGAGCACATCTGTGACATTAAGAGTGACATCGCCCTAGAATAGTAAGAATACTATCACAGGGTGCACACCACCTGTGATATTAGGAGAATCATCTCACCAGAATATTACGAATAATGTCACAGGGTGTTATCTTCTGTGACATTAGGAGTATAGACCCCTGGGAAATTATGAATACTATCACAGGGTGTACACCCCTGTGACATTAGGAGTAACATCCTTCTAGAATATCATGAATAATATCACAATGTGTACACCCCCTGTGTCATTAACAGTACAAATCCCCTAGGATATTATGAAATAGAACACAGGGAGCACACACCGAGTGGCATTAGAAGTCACATCCCCCGAGGATATAACGAATAATATCAGAGAATGTACATGCATTGGGACATAAGTAGTCACATCTCTTTCGGATAATACGAACAGTATCAAAGGGTGTACACGCATGGTGAAATTAGTAGTGAACTCCCGCTGGGATATTACGAATTTTATGACAGGGTCTACACGCCCTGTGACAATAGTAGTCACGTATTACTAGAATATGACGAAGAATATTAACGTGTGTACAGGACCTGTGATTTACGAGGAATATTTCTATAGAAGATTACACGTAATATCACTGGGTGTACACCCCGTGTGACGTTAGGAGTCACATCACACAAAAGTATAACGAATACTTTCACAAGGTGAGCAACATCTGTGATAATAAAAGTAACATTTCCCTGGAGTATGAGGATAATATCACAGAGCGTACATCCTCGGTGATATGAGGAGTGACATCTTATGAGGGTAATACGTGTAATTTGACAAGGTGCAAAAACCCTGTGACATAAGGAGTGACATCCCTCCAGGATATTCCGAATCATGCCAAAGGGAAAATACTCCATGTGACAATAAAATCAATCTCCCGTTAGGAGATTAAGAATAATAGCACAATATGTACACACATTGTGACATTATTATTAACGTTTCGCAAGGGTATTGCGAATAATATCAGAGTGTGTAGAGGCGTGTGACATCAGGATTCACATTTGGCTACAATATCACGAATAATCTCACAGGGTGTATACCCACTGGGACTTAAACAGCGGCATCGTCCTAGAATATGGAAAATAATGTCCCAGGGTGTTAACCAAGTGTGGCAGTAGAGGAAATACAGGAGCAGAAAGGGAGGAATATCACCCCCTCTCCCCACCCTGGATATTAGGAGCCAAATCGAAGTGGGGCGAGGGCGCCCCCCGGCGGTGGCGGAGTAAAATCACCCGCCTTTCCACCCGGATATGACGTTCCACATCACAGGCGGAAGAGCTCCACCCTCGATGCGGGGAGCAATATCACCCCGCTCTCGCCCCTGCATATGACGACCCACCTCGGATGGGGGCGGACGCCCCCGCGATCCGGGAAGTAACATCAGTCCCCACTCCCCCCATGGATATGACGATACACATTGCAGGGGGGCGGGCGACCATCCCAAGCCGGGAGTAATATCACCACCCTCTCCCAACCTCGATATGACGATCCAGTTCGAAGGGGGGCGAGGCGCCCCCCGCGATGCGGGGAGTAAAGAGCCAGCCCCTCTATGCCCCCCTGGCTCTTAGGACCCCCATCGCAGGGGGGCGAGGCGCCCCCCGCGATGCGGGGAGTAAAGAGCCAGCCCCTCTATGCCCCCCTGGCTCTTAGGACCCCCATCGCAGGGGGGCGAGGCGCCCCCCGCGATGCGGGGAGTAAAGAGCCAGCCCCTCTATGCCCCCCTGGCTCTTAGGACCCCCATCGCAGGGGGGCGAGGCGCCCCCCGCGATGCGGGGAGTAAAGAGCCAGCCCCTCTATGCCCCCCTGGCTCTTAGGACCCCCATCGCAGGGGGGCGAGGCGCCCCCCGCGATGCGGGGAGTAAAGAGCCAGCCCCTCTATGCCCCCCTGGCTCTTAGGACCCCCATCGCAGGGGGGCGAGGCGCCCCCCGCGATGCGGGGAGTAAAGAGCCAGCCCCTCTATGCCCCCCTGGCTCTTAGGACCCCCATCGCAGGGGGGCGAGGCGCCCCCCGCGATGCGGGGAGTAAAGAGCCAGCCCCTCTATGCCCCCCTGGCTCTTAGGACCCCCATCGCAGGGGGGCGAGGCGCCCCCCGCGATGCGGGGAGTAAAGAGCCAGCCCCTCTATGCCCCCCTGGCTCTTAGGACCCCCATCGCAGGGGGGCGAGGCGCCCCCCGCGATGCGGGGAGTAAAGAGCCAGCCCCTCTATGCCCCCCTGGCTCTTAGGACCCCCATCGCAGGGGGGCGAGGCGCCCCCCGCGATGCGGGGAGTAAAGAGCCAGCCCCTCTATGCCCCCCTGGCTCTTAGGACCCCCATCGCAGGGGGGCGAGGCGCCCCCCGCGATGCGGGGAGTAAAGAGCCAGCCCCTCTATGCCCCCCTGGCTCTTAGGACCCCCATCGCAGGGGGGCGAGGCGCCCCCCGCGATGCGGGGAGTAAAGAGCCAGCCCCTCTATGCCCCCCTGGCTCTTAGGACCCCCATCGCAGGGGGGCGAGGCGCCCCCCGCGATGCGGGGAGTAAAGAGCCAGCCCCTCTATGCCCCCCTGGCTCTTAGGACCCCCATCGCAGGGGGGCGAGGCGCCCCCCGCGATGCGGGGAGTAAAGAGCCAGCCCCTCTATGCCCCCCTGGCTCTTAGGACCCCCATCGCAGGGGGGCGAGGCGCCCCCCGCGATGCGGGGAGTAAAGAGCCAGCCCCTCTATGCCCCCCTGGCTCTTAGGACCCCCATCGCAGGGGGGCGAGGCGCCCCCCGCGATGCGGGGAGTAAAGAGCCAGCCCCTCTATGCCCCCCTGGCTCTTAGGACCCCCATCGCAGGGGGGCGAGGCGCCCCCCGCGATGCGGGGAGTAAAGAGCCAGCCCCTCTATGCCCCCCTGGCTCTTAGGACCCCCATCGCAGGGGGGCGAGGCGCCCCCCGCGATGCGGGGAGTAAAGAGCCAGCCCCTCTATGCCCCCCTGGCTCTTAGGACCCCCATCGCAGGGGGGCGAGGCGCCCCCCGCGATGCGGGGAGTAAAGAGCCAGCCCCTCTATGCCCCCCTGGCTCTTAGGACCCCCATCGCAGGGGGGCGAGGCGCCCCCCGCGATGCGGGGAGTAAAGAGCCAGCCCCTCTATGCCCCCCTGGCTCTTAGGACCCCCATCGCAGGGGGGCGAGGCGCCCCCCGCGATGCGGGGAGTAAAGAGCCAGCCCCTCTATGCCCCCCTGGCTCTTAGGACCCCCATCGCAGGGGGGCGAGGCGCCCCCCGCGATGCGGGGAGTAAAGAGCCAGCCCCTCTTGCCCCCCTGGCTCTTAGGATCCGCGGTGGACTCACAGCCTGTTCATCTTATTGTGGTTAATATCATCTACCCCTCTGCAGATTATGAACTGTTTCACAGACCTATGTACACCCTCGGTGTACAGAAGTTGTACACCCTTCTGTTTTGGGAGTCATATCATCCTTTCCTCCCTGAATATTAGGAACAGTATCACAGGGGTGTTTCTACTCCCTGGAATATCGGGTGTCATGTTCTCCTCTCCCACGTTGCAGTTAGAATCAGTGTCATCGACGGCGTGTCCAACTTCTGTGATATTGAAAGTAATATTATCCTCTTCCCTCCGGGATTATGGGAACAATATCCTTGGGGGTTTCCACTTTCTGACATGTATGTGGTCATGTCAATCCCTCCGCCTTGGAATATTTTTAAGGACCATCTCACACGGGGGTGTACAATTCCTGCTATGTTGGTTGTAATGGCATTGTCTTCTTCCGTGAATCCTAGGAGCAAAATCACCGGGTGGATGCACGCCCAGTGCTATATTGGGAGTAACATTATAGTCCACCCCCTGGAGATTATATTCCGATCAATATCACCGGCTCTGTGTACACCTACTGCGATATTGAACTTAATATCATGCTCTCTCCCTCCCTGGACATTGGGAGCAATATCGCAGGTGGGTGTACACCAACAGAGGTATTAGGGCGTAATATTAGTATGAATTATTCCTCACTTATTATTATCATGAATATGAATGACTGATATTAATATTAATATTAAGAAATAATTTCTAATAAAAGTTTTCAGAATATTAATATTAATATTAATTATTAGGATCTAATATTACTGTTTTCTAATGAATAAGTCATTATCAGTTATTAATATCAGGCGTCATTAATCATTAATATTAATCATGTATTGTTATCATTAGTGTAACTATTTAACATTAGTAATTATCGCTATCGATTTCAAAAATTATATTATGGGTTATTAATATTGATAATTATTAGTGTCAATTAATAACTGAGATTATTAATTGCGGTAAGTCGTCTTGCACCATTGCACTCCTCCCTCGGCAGCTCGTTTATGACCCTAAATGGGGACACAAATGCCCCTGAGAGAGCAGCGGTAGACTGAGATAGATAAGGATGGTCACTTGGTGGAGAGGCGTGTTTTTGCGTACCAGCTCTTCACCTGCGTCGACCTTCTCAACTGGAGAAACAATACACCGCCCTATACCGAAAAGCCACAAGCTCTAATTGATTTGCTCCAACCTGTTATCTACACCCACAACCCCACCTGGGCTGATTGGCACCAGTTGCTCATGTTCCTCTTTAACAGCAAAGAAAAGCGGAGAGTCCTCCAAGCAGCAACTAAGTGGCTACAGGAACATGCACCAGCTGATTATCAAAACCCCCAAGAGTATGGAAGGACCCAGTTGCCCGGAACCGACCCCCAGTTGGACCCACATGAAAGACAGGATATGCAAAGGATAAACTGAGACTGGGAAGCTCTCTTGGAAGGATTAATGAGGGGAGCTCAGAAGGCCACAAACGTTAACAAGCTCTCTGAGGTTATTCAGGGAAAAGAAGAAATTCCAGCCCAATTGTACGAGAGAGAATTGTGGGAGGCCTATTGTATGTATACTCCCTTTGATCCCGATAGCCCTGAAAATCAGCGCGTGATTCCCATGGCTTTAGGCCGTCAAAGAGCAGAAGACATGAGAAGAAAACTGTAGAAACAGGCTGGGCTTGCAGGGATGAATCCATCCCAATTACTAGAAATAGCTAGCCAGGTGTTTGTAAACAGGGATGCAGTAAGCCGTAAGGAAAACGGCAAAGAGAATGGAGGTCAGGCCCGGCAATACGCCGACCTGTTTGTCAGCTGCAGCAATCAGAGGGGACCCCCAAAGAGGCAAGGGAAGGGGGGCCCTGGGAAAGAAACTCAGCTTGGCTGTCAGAGTTTGCAGCGTATCCAGTGTGCTGATTGTAAAGAAATAGGACAGTGGAAGAACAAATGCCCTGAGCTCAAAAGAAAACAAGGTGACTCAGAGCAGGAGGCCCCGGAGAAGGAGGAGGGGGCCCTGTGCAACCTGGCAGAAGGGTTCTTGGACTGAGGGAGACCGGGTTCAAGCGTCCCCATTGAGCCTCTGGTCAGAATGACAGTCGGGGGTGGAGACATTGACTTTCTTGTAGATAGCGGTGCTGAACATTCGCTAGTAACCGCCCCGGTCGCCCCCTTATCCAAGAAGACTACTGACGTCATCGGAGCCATGGGGGTTTCAGCAAAGCAAGCTTTCTGCTTGCCTCGGACTTGTAGTGTAGGAGGACATAAAGTCATTCATCAGTTTTGGTACATGCCTGACTGTACCTTGATCTTTTCGGGAAGCGACTTGCTCAGCAAGCTGAGAGCCATTATCTCTCTGACAGAGCACGGCTCTTCGCTGCTAATGTTACCCGGAACGGGAGTTACTATGACCCTTATTGTCCCCCGAGATGAGGAATGGAGACTTTTCTTAACTGAGCCAGGCCAAGAGAGAAGACCAGCTCTGGCTAAGCGGTGGCCAAGAGTGCGGCAGAAGACAACCCTCCGGGATTGGCCAGTTAAGACTGGGGCCCAGCCGGTGAGGCAGAAATCAGAAGCCGGTCCCCAGAGAAGCCCTTCAATGTATCCAGGTCCGTCTCAAGCACCTAAGAACTTTTGGAATGATTTTTCCTTGTCTGTCTCCATGAACACTCCCCTCCTGCCTGTTCCCAAGCCACGGACCAAGGACTACCGGCCGGTAGAGGATTGGCGCTTGCTTCATCAAGGTACACTGACTTTACATACAACAGTACCTAACCCATCCACATAGTTTGGGTTGCTGCCAGCTGAGGACAGCTGGTTCACCTGCTTGGACCTGAAAGACACTTTCTTTCCTATCAGATTAGCCCCTGAGAGGCAGAAGCTGTTTGCCTTTCAGTGGGCAGATCCGGAGTCAGGTGTCACTACTCAGTACACTTGGACCCGGCTTCCCCAAGAGTTCAAGAACTCCCCCCACCATCTTCGGGGAGGCGTGGACTCGAGACATCCAGAAGTTTCCCAGCAGAGACCTAGGCTGCGTGCTGCTCCAGTAGGTTGACGACCATCTGCTGGGACACCACACGGCAGTCGGGTGTGCCAAGGGAACAGATGCCCTACACCGGCACCTGGAGTACTGTAGGTAGAAGGTGTCCAGGAAGAAAGTTCAGATCTGCTGACAGCAGGTACGTTACTTGGCATTGACTATCCGACAGGGGTCGGAACGCAGCCCGGGATCAGAAAGAAAGCAGGTCATTTGCCATCTAGCGGAGCCTAAGATCTGAAGGCAGGTGAGAGAATTCTTAGCAGCTGTGGGGTTTTGTAGACTGTGGATCCCAAACTTTGCAGTATTAGCCAAGCCTTTGTATGAGGTCACAAAGGGGGCGGGGACCGGGAACCTTTGGAATGCGGATCCCAACAACAGCAAGTCTTTCATGAGTTACAGAAAACACTTCTGGCAGCGCCAGCCCTGGGGCTAGCCGATCTGACAAAGCCTTTTCCATTGTATGCATCAGAGAAGGAAAAGATGGCAGCTGGACTTGAACCCAAACTGGCCGAGGCCGGTGGCCTACCTCTCTAAACAACTAGACAGGGTTTCTGAAGGATGGCCCCCCTGTTGGAAGGCCTTGGCAGGAACTGCCCTGCCAGTACAAGAAGCAAATAAGCTGACTCTTGGGCAAAGCCTGAACATAAAGGCCTCCCGTGCTGTGGTGACTTTACTGAACACTAAAGGACATCACTGGCTAACGAATGCCAAACCAAGTACCAAACTGCTCTGCGAAAATCCCCGTACAACCATTGAAGTTTGCAACACCCTACACCCCACCACCTTGCTCCCGGTATCAGAGAGCCCTGTCGAGCCTGATTGTGTAGAAGTGTTGGACTCAATTGACTCTAGCAGACCTGACCTCCGGGACCAGGCTTGGGCATCAGTAGACTGGGAACTATACGTGGATGGGAGCAGCTTCTTCAACCCCCAAGGAGAGAGAGGCGCAGGGTATGCAGTGATAACCCTGGACACTGTTGTTGAAGCCAGATCGTTGCCCCAGGCCACATCAGCCCAGAAAGCTGAACTCATTGCTTTCATTGGGGCCTTAGAACTCAGTGAGGGTGAGACTGTCAACATTTACACTGATTCTCGGTTTGCCTTTTTAACCCTTCAAGTGCATGGAGCATGATAGAAAGAAAAGGACCTATTGAACTCTGGGGGAAAAGACAGAAAATACCAGCAAGAAATCTTACAATGATTAGGAGCAGTATGGAAACCCCATAAGGTGGCAGTTATGCATTGCAGAGGACACCAGCGAGCTTCCCTCTTGCTGGGTTTGGGGAATTCCCGCGCTGACTCAGAGGCTCGAAAAGCAGCATCTGCCCCCTTCTGGTCATCAGTGCTCCCTCAAGCACCTGATCTTGGACCTGCTTCTTCTAAAGAAGAAAAGGACTTTCTCCAGGCTGAGAGAGCACAAGTGATGGAGGAAGGATGGATTCGGTTACCAGATGGTAGAGTAGCTGTGCCACAGCTGCTAGGAGCTGCAGTTGTACTGGCTGTGCCAGAAACCACCCATCGAGGTCAGGATTCACTGGAAAAGTTGTTAGGCCGGTATTTTTACATCTCGCCTTTGTCAGCCCTTGCCAAAACGGTGAGGCAGCGGTGTGTTACCTGCCGACAGCATGATGCGAGGCAAGGTCCAGCCGTTCCGCCCGGCATACGAGCTTGTGGAGCAGCCCCCTTTGAAGGTCTCCAGGTGGACTTCACAGAGATGTCAAAGTGTGGAGGTAACAAGGATGTACTAATTCCTGGGCGTACCTACTCTGGGTGGGTGGAGGCTTATCCAACACGAACTGAGAAAGCTCGTGAAGTAACCCCTGTGCTTCTTCGTGATCTGATTCCTAGATTTCGACGGTCTTTAGGGACCGGCCCAGACAACGGGCCTCCGCTTTTGGCTGCCTTGGTACAGAAGACGGCAAAGGTATTGGGGATAACACGGAACCTGAATGCCGCCTCCCGGCCTCAGAGTTCCGGAAAGGTGGAGCGGATGAATCGGACGATCAAAAATAGTACTATTGTCTTCCCCGCTGGATATTTAAAACAAAACCACATGGGGCGTCAAACCACCTGCTAAATTTGAGGGAATGTTATCCTCTCCCCTGCTCCCTTGGCCCCGGATATTAGAGACAATAACACAAGGGTGATGTACACCCACTGCTTTATTGGGAGTAATATCATCCTCTCCCTTCTTGGATATTAGGAACAATATCACACTGTGAGTGTACGCCTGTCGCGAAATTCAATGGAATGTCATCCTGTGCCTCCCTGGATATGACGAACAATATCACGGGGGATGTACAACTTCTGAGATATTGGGAGTGATATTATCCTCTCCCCTCTGGAAGTAAGGGACAATATCACAGGGCTAGTGTACACCCTCTGGGATGTTGGGACTAATATCATCCTCCCGCCCACTGGATACTAAAAACCATATCACAAGGGGCCTGTACACACACTTCGATATTGGTATGAATACCAACCTCTCCCTCTTTGGATATTCGGTGCCATATTTCAGGTGGGGTATACACCACCTGCAATATTGGCAGGAATATGATTTTCTCCCCCCCGCCCCGGATATCAGAAACAATATCACAGGCGTTGTGAACAACCCCTGCGATATTTGGAGTAATATCACCGTCTCCCCTCACGATTATTAAGAACAATATCATAGGGGTGGGGGATGTACACCCCCTTTCATATTTGATATCATCCTCTTCCCCCCTGGATATTAGGAACAATATCAGGAAGGGATGTACAGACCCTGCGACCTTTGTTGTCATATATTTGTCTCTCCCCTAGATATTAGGAAAAAATGTCACTGGGGATGTGAACAGCCCTGCGATATTGAGAGTAGTATCATCCTGTCCCCCCTTGCATATTGGGAGCAACATCACGGGTGGGCTGTACTGCCTCTGTGATATTGGGAGTGAAATTTTCCTCTCTTCCCCTGGACATTAGGAAGGGTATCAGAGGGGGAGGGTGTACATTCCCTGCGATATTCAACGTAACCTTATCCTCTCCCTCCCAGGGTATTCAGAACAATATTACAGGAGGGGAGTACACCCTCTGCGATATTGAGAGTCATGTCATCCTCTCTCCCTGTGGATATTAGGAAGAGTGTCACAGGGCTCTGGAAACCCCCTGCGGTACTGGGAGTAATGTCATCCTCTCTCTGTCTGAATACAGGAAGATTTTCACAGGGGTGTGTACACCCCCTGCGATATTGGGAGTAAGATCATCCTCTCCACCCAGGAAATGACTAACAAGGTCACGGGGGGGTGTACTCCCCCTGCGATATTGGGAGTAATGTCGTCGTCCCCAAATCTGGATGTTAGCAACGAGATCACAGAGGGACTGTACACACCCTGCCACATTGGATGTAATATGATCCTCTCCCCACCTGGATACTGAGAAAGATACCACAGCGCGGGTATACGTTTCCTACACAGTTGTGAGTAATATCATTCTTTTCCTTTCTGGATATTAGGAAGAATATCACAGGGGTGCTGTACAATTACTTCCATATTGGGATTAATATCCTCTATTTTGCTGGACATTGGGCACAAAAACACAAAAGGGTGTACAACCCCTACAATATTGGGAGTAATAGTATACTCTCCATCCTTGGATGTTAGAAAACAATATCATCAGGGCTGAACACCCCCCGCGATAATGGGAGTCATGTTTACTCTTTCACAGGCCATTTGGAACAATATCACAGGGGGTGTTTACAAACAGGGGTGGTGTACATCCCCTGTGATATTGGGAGTAACATCATTCTCTCCACCTCCAGATATTAAGAACAATATCCCGGCGGGAGGTGGTAGACCCCCAGTGATATTGCGAATAATGCCATCCTCTCATTCCCTGGATATTAGGAACAATATCACAGGCGGGTGTACACCTTCTGTGATATTGGAAGCAATATCATCCTCTTCCCCCCGGATATTAGAAAAAAATAGCACTCACGGTGTACACCCACTATGGTATGAGGATTAATACATTCCTAGGGTATTACGAATAATTTCACAGTCTGTACACACTTGATGTACACTCACTGTGATATTAGGAGTAATATCTACCTAGGAGATAACAAATAACATCGCAGGGTGTACACCCACTTTGATATTAGCTGTAGTATTTTTCTAAGTTGTTACAAATAAGATCACAGGGTGTACCAACATGGTGTACAGTCGCTATGATATCAGGAGTCGTATCTCTGTAATATATTATGAATAATATCACAGGGTGCACACCCACTGTATTATTAGGAGTAAGATCTCTGTAGGATATTACAATTAAGATCACAGGGTGTAGAGCCACCGTGATATTAGGAGCAATATCTTTCTAGGATATTACAAATAATATCACAGGGTGTACGTCCACTCTGCCGTCATAGCTAGGGTTACCCGCCACCACGGCCGGCTAATTTTTTTTTTTTTTTTTCCACTGGAGACGGGGTTTCACCACGTTGGCCAGGCTGGTCTGGAACTCCTGACCTCAGGTGATCCATCAGCCTCGGCCAGCCAAAGTGCTGGGATTACAGGTGTGGGCCATGGTGCTGGGCCAGGAGTTATAGATTCAATTCATTTGGAAACCCAGCTCCCATCTTTGAGTGTGCATGTACTTTTATGAATAAATAATGTCAGAAAACCGAAGGATGATAATAAATATGAAAAGTAACAGGCATGTGAAAAGGTCTTCCGATTGAGAACTATAAGTTTCGATTTCGTTTTCAGATAATGGAGTCCTAGCTCTTGTGTCGTCCTTTTACATATTCTACATCAATGGAAGTTGTAGCACCGTGTCAGAATAAAGTAGAGAGTATTTCAAGTCTTCTTAATTTCTTTCAATTAGACTGAGATATTTTTCTAAAAGAGAGAAGGACATTTTCATTGCATTGTATTTTTTTCTGAAAAGAGTAGGCCATGTTTTACTGAGATCACGGATTTGTTATATCTAACCTTTTGGTCTTCTAATATTCTTCAGTGGATTTTCTCTAAAGTAGTATGTACAGAAAGCCTCGTATAGCAAAAAAGTAAATCACGTAATAATTCTGAGATTTTTGGAATTGTCACAACTGAGAAACATTGCTGGCGGTGTATGGTCCACAAGTGTGAAGATGTTCCTTGTGAATTGCTCGCATCCAGCATTAAGGGCTGGTTTTTATCTTTTATGTTTCCAATCCTCTTTCCTTCTCAAGGTGTCCAAGACACACAGAGCCACGGAATCTCACAGGTGTCTGAGAATTCCTCCTCCTGCGGCTCTCAGAGGATCCAGAACTGCAGCCCGTCCTCGCTTTGCTGTCCCTGTCCCTGTCCATGTATCTGGTGATGGTGCTGAGGAACCTGCTCAGCATCCTGGCTGTCAGCTCTGACTCCCCCCTCCACACCCCCATGTACTTCTTCCTCTCCAACCTGTGCTGGGCTGACATCGGTTTCACCTCGGCCACGGTTCCCAAGGTGATTCTGGACATGCAGTCGCATAGCAGAGTCACCTGTCATGCGGGCTGCCTGACGCACATGTCTTTCTTGGTCCTTTTTGCATGTATAGCAGGCATGCTCCTGACTTTGATGGCCTATGACTGCTTTGTAGCCATCTGTCGCCCTCTGCACTATCCAGTCATCTTGAATCCTCACCTCTGTGTCTTCTTCGTTTTGGTGTCCTTTTTCCTTAGCCTGTTGGATTCCTAGCTGCACAGTTGGATTGTGTTACAATTCACCATCATCAAGAATGTGGAAATGTCTCATTTTGTCTGTGACCCCTCTCAACTTCTCAACCTTGCCTGTTCTGACAGCGTCATCAATAGCATATTTATATATTTTGATAATACTATGTTTGGTTTTCTTCCCATTTCAGGGATCCTTTTGTCTTACTATAAAATTGGCCCCTCCTTTCTAAGGATTTCATCGTCAGATGGGAAGTATAAAGACTTTTTCACCTGTGGCTCTCACCTAGCAACTGTTTGCTGGTTTTATGGAACAGGCATTGGTGTGTACCTGACTTCAGCTGTGTCACCACCCCCCAGGAATGGTGTGGTGGCATCAGTGATGTAGGCTGTGGTCACCCCCATGCTGAACATTTTCATCTACAGCCTGAGAAACAGGGACATACAAAGTGCCCTGCGGAGGCTGCACAGCAGAACAGTCGAATCTCATGATCTGTTCCATCCTTTTTCTTGTGTGGGTGAGAAAGGGCAAACACATTAAATCTCTACATCTGCAAATCCTGCCCCTTAGTCACATTATTTTGGGGGCTTGATGGCTTTTATTCCGTTCCGCATTTCCTTTGTGAATATTGCTTTCTTCATTATGCCTTTAACTGGAATGGGTGAGGATTCTGGGATCCTTGGTTTAGCAGAAACCTCATGACAGAATCCTCTATACCTAGGCGGCCTCTTTTAGTTTCTGAGCAATAACCCTGTCATCCAGGTGGGATCACAACCATCTTTTTATATACACGAAGTCTTCACTTCGTTTTGGAATTCCCTGAAAACTGACTTTATGGAAACAATGTACAGGAGGTCCTCCAACAGCATTGGCTGTTCAAAGTCGTGTAGTTATACTGTTGAAGAAACATAAGTGGTTTCACTATACATAATTTTGCTTCAAGGTGAAGTTTCCAAGAGACTTTCAAAGATGTTAAGTGAAGACATACTCTATATCAAATTAATATCCTCTTCCACAGTTCATGTGGAATTTCTTTATAAACTGCTTCTAGAGAATCTATTTAGGCAGGTTCTGTGTAGAGATCCATGTCGCCGTTCCTCAATCTTGGCTGTGAGTCAAATCACCTGGGGAGCTTAGAAATGGTGAGGCCTGGGTCTCGATATCTGAGATTCTCATTTCCTTGCACCTGTGTGAGTGTGTGGATTTTTTTTTTTTTTCTTTTAAAGCACCAGAGGTGGTTCCAATGACGAAGTTCTTAGAGGCATCAAGCTGCAATAAGTAAGAACAGAAATTAAATGTAATATGATTTCTTCAAATATTATCTTCAAATGCATTGTCCATCAACACCATACAAATGTTTATTATGCTGTTTTTTCTTACCATTTTGCATTTTCTATTTCTTTCTTTTCCTTTTTTTTTTTTGAGTCAGAATTTCACTCTTGTTGCCCAGGCTGGAGTTCAATGGCACGGTCTCGGTTCACTGCAACATCTGCCCCCCGTATTAAAACAATTCTCTTGTCTCAGCCTTCCAAGTAGCTGGGATTACAGGCATGCGCTACCATGCCTGGCTAATTTTTTTTTTTTGTATTGTTAATAGAGACAGTGTTTCTCCATTTTGGTCAGGCTGGTCTTGAACTCCCAACCTCAGGTTATCCGCCCGCTTCTGCCTCCCAAAGTGCTGGGATTACAGGCGTGAGCGACCGTGCCCGGCCCATGCTGTATCCTTATCTTTTGTCTGTTGTTGTTTTCTTTGCTATGGACCCCAGAAATAACTTCTCACCTATATGTTCACATGGTTTTTCATATGAGTGCTAAGAAAGCTGATTGGTGGAAAAGCAGCCTTTTCAAGAAATGGTGTTGGAGAAACTTGATTTCCACATGCAGAAGAATGAAGGTGGACCCTATGTCACACCAGGTGCAAAAATTAACACAAACTGGATCAGAGACCTCACCCCAAGCGCTAAAAGTATGATACACCTAAAAGAAAACATTGGCCACACTTTCATGACATCAGATTGGGCAATGTTCTCTGGGATACGACACCAAAAGCATAGGCAACAAAAGAAAATTAGATTCCTTGGATTACATCTGAGTGACAGACACTTTTGTGCAGCAAAAAACACTGTTAACTGAATGAAAAGATAACCCATGGATTAGGAAAAATATTTGCAAAGCATATATCTGAAATGAGGCTGATAGCCATCATATATAAAGAACAGCTAGAACTAAACAACAAGGAACCCAAAGCATCCCATCAACAATGGTCAGAAGACTCGAGTAGATGTGTCCCTAAAGAAGACATCGCAATGGCCAATAAGTATCTAAAATGATGTTCAAAATCACTCATCATAGGAAAGCGCAAATCAAACCAGGAATGTGATACCACACATTAGGATGGATATGATAAACAAACAGGGATTGGTGAGACCAGAGGGAAGTAGGAATGCTCGAATCTGATCGGAGGGAATGTAAAATCGTGAAGGAACGGGGAAAATAGTATGGCGTGTACTGGAAAAATTAGAAACAGAATGATCAGATGTTCCCGCAGTTGCATTTGTGGGTACCTACCAAAAAGAATTGGAAGCCAGGAGTGGAAGACAGATTTGTGTACACCCATATTCATAGCAGCATTATTCACAACAGCCAAAATGTGGAAGCAACCCAAGGGTTCGTGGACAGATGAATGAAAAAGCACACTGCAGTTCCTTCATACAATGGAAGACTATTCAGCCTTCAAAAGGCAGGCATTTGTGGCCGGTGCGGTGGCTCACGCCTGTAATCGCAGCGTCTTGGAAGACCGAGGTGGGCGGATCACCTGAGGTCAGGAATTCAAGACCAGCCTGGCCATCTTGGTGAAACCCTGTCTCTACTGAAAATGCAAAAAATGAGACAAGCTTGGTGGCGTGTGCCTATATTCCCAACTACTCGGGAGGCTGAGGCACAAGAATAGCTGGAACCTGGGAGGCGGAGGTTGCAGTGAGCCCAGATTGTGCCACTGCACTCCAGCCTGTGCGACAGAGTGAGACTCCATGGAAACACAAAACAAAACAAAGTCAAACGAACAAACAAAAAACAACAAAAAAAAAACCAGACAGGCACTTCTGACGCAGGCCGCAACATGGATGAACCTTGAGGACATTATCGTCAGTGAAATAAATAAATCCTAAAAGGATAAACAGGCCCAGGCTCAGTGGCTCGCACCTGTAACCCCAGCACTTAGGGAGGCTGAGCCAGGTGGATCACTTCAGGTCAGGAGATCGAGACCAGCCTGGCCAATATGGTGAAAGCTCGTCTCTATTAAAAATATAAAAATTAGCTGGGCGTGGTGGCGCACGCCTGTAATCCCAGCTACTCAGGAGACTGAGACACAGGAATCACTTGAACCCACGTTGTGGAGGTTGTAGTCAGCCCAGACCACGCCACTGCACTCCAGCCTGGGTGACAGAGAAAGACTCTGTCTCCAAAACAAAAAAATTAAACACGGTATGATTCCACTTATCTATCAATTGTCAAGAGTAGTTAAACTCATAGAGTTGCAAACTAGAAAGGTGGCCCCCAGGGGTGGGTGAGAGACAGGAATGGAGAGCTTGGTGAATGGTTGGAATTTCCATTTTGAAAGATAAAACTGTTCCGGAGACGATGGCGGTGATGGTTGCTAAACAATGTGAACATGCTTAATGTCATTAAACTGTGAACTGAAAAAGAGTGGAAATTGTAAATGTTTATACTGGCCGTTCTCTATGAGCTAATATGTATTTATAATTTTTAATATTTATACGTGGTATATTTTCCCATAATACAAGATGGAAATTGAAGCAGTTGGATGTTTAAAAAGAAAAGAAAGAAGCGAAGAATACCCACCAGCTTTCTCCTGATTAGAGGAAGAGCCCCAAAGCTTCTATAGACACTCACTTTTCTTCTTTTTGCAATATTATGAGGAAATCCTTAGAGGTTGGGGAACTTGGGCAACTTTGGCTAATGAGGAGCTCTGTGCCTTGAGCCCCCCAGGCCACAGAATAGTCAATAGTAGGTCTGTGCCTCCAGCCCTGCAGTGTGAGGTTGCAGTCCTGTGGACTGCACTCCCGTCACCTTTATCAGGGGTCTGATGTCTCACCCTGTCTTCTTGCCAGCCTTGAGGATGGAGTCTGAGCCTCCATGGTGCACCACGCAGGGAGGACAGTGGACCTGTTCTCTGTGGTCATGCCCCAGCAGAGGGGAGGGACAGTTCAGTGAATGTAGGCAAAAGAAAGTGAGATCAGACACTTACTGTGTCTATGTAGAAAGGAAAGACATGAGAGACTCCATTTTGAAAAAGACCTGTACTTTCAATAATTGCTTTGCTGAGATGTTGTTAATCCATAGCTTTTCCCCAGGCACTTTGAACCAACCACTTTGACCCAACCTGAAGCTCACAAAAGCATGTGTTGTATGAAATCAATGTTTAAGGGATCTAGGGCTGTGCAGGACATGCCTTGCTAACAAGATGTTTCCAAGAAGTATACTTGGTAAAAGTCATCTCCATTCTCTAGTCTCAACAAACCAGGAGCAAGATACACTGTGGAAAGCCCCAGGGACCTCTGCCCTTGAAAGAGGCTTATTGTCCAAGGTTTCTCCCCATGTGATAGTCTGAAAAGTGGCCTCATGGGATTAGAAAGACCTGACCGTCCCCAAGCCCGACCCCCGTGAAGGGTCTGTGCTGAGGGGGATTAGTCAAATAGGAAAGCCTCTTGCAATTGAGAGAGAGGAAGGCCTCTGTCTCCTGCCTGCCACTGGGAACTGAATGTATCGATATAAAACCCGATTGTACATTTGTTCAATTCTGAGATGGGAGAAAAACGGCCCTATGTTGAGAGGTGAGACGTGTTTACAGCAATGCTGCCTTTTTATTCTTACTCCACTGAGATGTTTGGGTGGAGAGAAACAGAAATCTGGCTTACGTACACGTCCAGTCATAGTACCTTCCCGTGAACTTCATTGTGACATAGATTCTATTGCTCACATGTTCGTTGCTGACCTTCCCCTTATTATCACCCTGCCCTCCTACTACATTCCTTTTTGCTAAAATAATAAAAATAATAATCAATAAAAACTGAGGGAACTCAGAGGCCGGTGCCGGTGCAGATCCTTGGTATGCTGAGCGCCAGTCCCCTGGGCTCACTGTTGTTTCTCTATACTTTGTCTCTGTGTCTTATTTCTTTTCTCAGTCTCTCATCCCGCCCAACTAGAAATACTCACAGGTGTGGAGGGGCAGGCCACTCCTTCAAGTGAGTGCTGAGGGACGGTCGGGAGCCTTGTTGTTTCCTCATCTTCAGGACAAACAAGAGAGTGCGGTGGGCAGATGGGAGGAGACCAATATGCAACTCTCTGCTCAGCAGACTGTGGAGTTTCTGTTCTTCGTTGTGCTGGGGGTCTCAGAAATCTTATTCAAAATTTTGCTTTCCTCCCCCACTAGTTGTCCTTCTCATAGACATCTCACCCATGATAGCAGGGAATCAGTCCCTCTAAACTATTCCCTAAGAACAACAAAGAGATTATGAAGGTGATGATGAGGATAAAGAGGATGACAACAGACACCATGGCATCATGAACCCTTACTGAAGGCTTCCTAAAGGCCAGGCTCTGAGCTCTGTGCTCTATGCAGCTTGTTTCATTTCAACTGTGTAGTCTCCACGTTATTAGTGCACATTTCAGAATGATTTTACAGACTAGAAAAGGTGCAATGGATTTTCATGTAGCTTGTACCAGATCACGAAGTCAAAAAAGGCGAAGTCCAATTTGAACCAGGCAGTGTAAGTCCAGACACATGGCATTTAGCCAGTCCTCTCCCTGTATCCAACCTGCCCTCTCAAATCCTTGTCACTCAGGCCGATGCCCCTGCTCACTGTGCCCTTCCCTTTGGGGGTTCCTTGGAGACCACAGCTATACCAGTGGGTGCCACAATCACTGTGTCATGTATAGAAAGAGCAGCTGAGATCACATCGAGGATTCCAGAAAGAATTGGCACAGGATCATTCGGGACGCATCTCTCCCTTGCCCCTGTTCCTGGCTTTCCTTACAGCTCTCGACTTCCTCAAAGGAGTCATCAATTCGGAGTTTGGCTTCCATTCCTACTAAGGAAGCTGGAAAATATTTCAAAAATGCTCCTCCGATGTGCCTGTGGTTAAGACCTCTGAGCTCTGCTTAAAACTTTTTGAAGCTGGGCACGTGGCTCACGCCTGTAATCCCAGCCCTTTGGGAGGCTGAAGCAGGTGAATCACAAGGTCAGGAGTTCAAGACCAGCCTGGCCAACATGGTGAAACCCTGTCTTTACTAAAAATACAAAAAAAAAAAAAAAAAAAAATTGCCAGGCATGGTGGCCTATGCCTGTAATCCCAGCTACTTGGCAGGCTGAGGCAGAAGACTCCTTTAAAGCCGAGAGACAGAGGTTGCAGTGAACCGAGATCACGTCACTGCACTCCAGCCTGGGCAACAGAGCAAGACTCTGTCACAAAAAAATAAGTAAATAAAAATTACGAAAAAAAGTGCTTGGATGGGCTTGGCAAACTTTAGCCATTAGCTCACGTACCACTTTGGAAGGGCATACCTTCAGTCACTTCACCCTTTAATCTCTTTGCTCAAGACTAAAGTTCTGAGAGGAAGTCTAATCGGCTGAGTTGTGTCCATGTGGGCAGTGCAGGAAAGGATGCAGTGGGAGGCGGCTCCAGGGACGTCTTTGGCCTCCATCACGGAAAAGCAGGCACCTGGATTATCCACCCTAAGAAATCTGGACAAAGGAAAACGAGTTTCTCTGAGGAAGGAGACATAGAGCCCAAGGAGCTAACCAAGAGACAAATAGTCATCCTGTCTTGTCATTTTCTTTTACACTGTGTGTACATTATCTTACACTTATCACTTTGTTTTCTTTCTCTCCTTTAATTGCACCCTGCTGCCAAAAGTTAAAATAAAATGAAAGTGTTGAGATAGCTCAGTAACTGACTTTTGGTCAATTGCCTTTTCCTATAGTGAACAGCTGCCCAAACGATTGTCTCTGTCACTGTACAGATTTGCAAGCGTTTGCAGGATCACTCCCAATCCCCCATCACAGGGCTGTGTTACAGCACAATTTAGTTCAGTGTTTTGCTCTCTGCAACAGGGAGGTTCTCATCCATTACAGGATGCAGTAAAAACAGGGGTACCATAAGCAACCACCTCTTTCCTCAACGGTGTGATGAAAGCAAAAGCCAAGTAGCTCCATGTATCCAACTTAAAAATATAAAAATTACACCTGTGGGCTGCAGTTGGAGCTATGGCGGCGGCAGCTGTCACTGGGCCTAACCCGAGGTGTGGACCTGGGGACTCCCCAGAAGGGTTGGAGGGGGAGGCTCACGGAGCGTTGGTGGAAGGCGCACAGGATGCTAAAGCTTTACAACAGCCTCTCGGAAGGGGAGGCGGTGGGACTTCCTGCGGGGCCTGACCCGTTGGACCCTATCCATCTGAACGGGGCGCACTTCGACCCAGAAGTTTACCTAGACAAGCTGCCTAGAGAGTGCCCTCTTGCCCAGCTGATGGACAGTGAGGCCGACATGGTGCAGCAGATCCGGGCTCTAGACAGCGACATGCAAACCCTGGTCTATGAGAACTACTATAAGTTCATCCCAGCCACAGAAATTGACAAACAGCATAAAACTGTATGAGGAATTGCAGGAAACCCAGAATTTCCCAGATAACCTTGTAAAAGAAGAACGAAGTTGGAAGACTCACAAAAAAATATATATTATATATATATATATATGTATAAAGTTGTATTTTCATTCTGTTGTAAATGTTTAGTAATTTCTATTGTGATTTTTCATTTAACTCCTGAAAGGATATTTTTAATTTTCCAAATGTGTGCTTGTGTTTAGCTATCTTCTTGCTGTTGACTTCTAATTTTGTTTCATTATGGTCGGGAAAATGTGGTCTGGACAATGTCAATCGTATAGTGGATTTTGTTGAGACTTCTTTATGGCCTAATATGTGGCCAGTTTTTTTTTTTTTTGTTTGTTTGTTTTTTTTGGCAAATTTGCCACATGTGGTTAAAAGGAATGTGGATTATTTGTTTTTTTAGGAGAGTTTTTATTTCTCAATAGATAAGGTTCTCAGTGTAATTAAAATCTAGCTTCAATTAACAATATGCTAGATCTCTCAAACCTTAGGATGTTAGTCAGTGTAACAATAGACTGCTGCTGAGACGAATAAACCCTGAACTCTCAGTGGGTTGGCACCCATAGCATAGTCTGGTGCAGGGCAGGGGTTCTCCTTGGGGGCCCTTGTCCAACAGTGATTCAGAGATTCTGGAGGTTTCCATCTTTTAATTTTGCCATCTCAGAGATTATCACTTGTAGCCATATGGATAGGGAGAGAGGGAACATAGCTCACACTTGCCTTTGATAACTTTGGCCCAGAAGTGATTTCTTACATTCCTATTGGTGGAAATGCAGTCACATGGTTCCAAACTAACTGCAAGTGAGGCTGGGAAATGTAGTCTTTCTGCATGTCCAGGAAGAGGAATGGTGTGAATACAGCATTGTCTTTGACACACTAAGCATGTGCTGAAGAGTTCTTACTCTCATAAGAGGTTTGTCTGTCCTGTGTAACTTTCTCAGTTTTTGCTTAGATAGTTTCAGGCAATGTTGTTTGGTACATTCAGCTTGATGATTATGTCCTCTTGGCAAAGTAGTCAAAATTCCCATCAGTTTGAATGAAAGTGTTTTACAGATAGGTCAGGAAATGTTAATACTTTAAAAGGCCCTTCTATTCCTCCACTGTACAGATAAGAACAACAGAGTCCTAGAGAGAGGAGGTCATGGGTCTCACTCATGAGTGGCAGAATTGAAACCAACATGGCAGTAACTTTGCCTTTCCCCCATCATGTTGTTCTCCCTCTATCTTCACTCTGCTGATTTCTTCACTTGCTCCATACAGACCTCCCAGTGCCAAGTGTGTAAGTGTGTCCGAAATTGGTGTGTTCTTGGTCTCACTGACTTCAAGAATGAAGCCACAGACCCTCCTGGTGAGTGTTACAGTTCTTAAAGGTGGCGTGTCTGGAGTTTGTTCCTTCTGATATTCGCATGTGTTCGAAGTTTCTTCCTTCTGGTGGGGTTCGTGGTCTCGCTGGCTCAGGAGTGAAGCTGCAGACCTTCTCAGTGAGTGTTACAGCTCATAAAGGCAGTGTGGACCCAAAGAGTGAGCAGCAACAAGATTTATTGCAAAGAGCAAAAGAACAAAGCTTCCACAGTGTGGAAGGGGACCCCAGCGGGTTGCCACTGCTGGCTCTGGCAGCCTGTTTTTATTCTCTTACTTGGCCCCACCCACATCCTGCTGATTGGTCCATTTTACAGAGAGCCTGAGTGGTCTCTTTTGACAGAGTGTTGATTGGTGCGTTTACAATCCCTGAGCTAGACACAAAGACACCCCACGTCCCCACTAGATTAGCTAGATACAGAGTGTCCACACAAAGGTTCTCCAAGTCCCCACCCTAGTAGCTAGATACAGAGTGTTGATTGGTGCATTCACAAACCCTGAGCTAGACACAGGGTGCTGATTGGTGTGTTTACAAACCTTGAGCTAGATACAGAGTGCCGATTGGTGTATTTACAATCCCTTAGCTAGACATAAAGATTCTACAAGTCCCCACCAGACTCAGGAGCCCAGCTGGCTTCACCCAGTGGATCACACACAAGAGCCGCAGGTGTAGCTGCCTGCCAGTCCCTCTCCATGCGCCCAACCTCTTCAGCCCTTGGGTGGTCGATGGGACTGGGCGCCGTGGAGCAGGGGGTGGTGCTCATCGGGGAGGCTCGTGCTGCACAGAAGTCCACAGAGGGGGGAAGGCTAAGGAATGGTGGGCTGCAGGTCCTGAGCCCTGCCCCGTGGGGAGGCAGCTAAGGCCCGGCGAGAAGTCGAGCACAGCAGCTGCTGGCCCAGGTGCTAAGCCCCTCACTGCCTGGGCTGGCAAGGCCGGCCGGCAGCTCCTAGTGCAGGGCCGCCAAGCCCATGCCCACCTGGAACTTCAGCCAGCAGGCAAGCAGCATGCATAGCCCCAGTTCTGGCTCACGCCTCTCCCTCCACACCTCCCTGCAAGCTGAGGGAGCCAGCTCCAACCTTGGCCAGCCAAGACAGGAGCTCCCACCGTGCAGCCGCGGGCTGAAGGGCTCCTCAAGTGCCGCCAAAGTGGGAGCCCAGGCAGAGGAGGCACCGAGAGCGAGCGAGGGCTGTGAGGGCTGCCAGCATGCTGTCACCTCTCATAAGGAGTGATTAATCTGAGCTTCTCCAGAAAGTCCATTCCTGGTAGGCACTGGGAATAAGAAATCTCAGAGTATAAAAAGAAAATCAAGTGGTAGCACTTTTGTGAATGGCTCCAAAATTAGATCCTTTATCTTTTTTTTTACATGAAGCACAGTTGCCCGAAACACGCTTAGCCTGAGATGAAGCACATATTAGAGAAAGGTTCTCTCTATAGCATTATGTATTACTCGAGTGAGCATTAAAAAGAGGAGACGGGACGTGCTCTCTCTAGCTATTATTACCTCCACTATAGAGTTGACATACACAAGCTCATTATTCCATTATGTTTTATTCAACAAAATAACTTTAATGTTGAAGCTTAAATTGAATTCGTTAAAACATCTTTGTCTCCAGCATAATGTTCCCGAAGTGTCTCCTTGGTGCCTGAATTTTCTCCAGAATTATAGTGCTGAAGCTATGGAAATGGTGAAATTATATGCAATCTGCAAAACAATGTGGCTATAACGTGGTAATTGGCCTTCCACATAATTAAAGGAACATTTCCTCATCAGAGCTGTTCCATCAGAGACCCAAAGGCTATCGTTGTACAAATCACCCACTTAGGAAAACCTTTATTCCCAGTAGCCTCTAAAAATCTGGTTATGCAAACAGATTTGCTTATTCAGTAACATTAATGGCTTCTCATAGTTAAAAAGTCATCAATGTGTTTGACCTAAAATCTGTTTCCTCCGTGACCAAGTACCATTTTTATTTTGACAGTTAGGAGCCTTTTGACTCTTTCACAGCTGGCATGAAGGCACAGGGAGGGAAATCTCATAAACCAACAACCTGTGTATTCCCAGACTGTTAATCAATAGAAAATCACTTCAACTGGATTAGGGTCTTGTACCTGGCAGAAAGGCTCTTATGGACATTGGAATTGGATTTCTACACTTGATATGACACCTCCTTGAGTCAGATCAGATTCGTGTTTGATAGACTCTTGACAAAAAATTGCTCCAGGATCTGTGCAGTAGCTAAAGCCTTTTTGTTGTTGTTGTTGTTTTAAAAGCAGCATCAAATGTTTTCATGAAGACCTTCCCAGCAGTGATTTTATTGGGAATATGGTCTTTAGCTCTGGCCCTGAATAACTCACACTGAGGAAACCTCTAACAAGTGTTTTATTGGAAGATGTCTGATGGATGGTTGGTTTTAATAACAAATCTCTTCCCTTTTTCTGTCCCCTGTGTTCTATTCTCCTTTCTCTACACATTATTCTGGGAGGATTCACCTATTCCCAAAGTCCTTTCCTCTTTATTTCCATTCCAGAGCTCTCTGTATAACTCCAGGCTGATGAATCCAACGGCCCAGTTGTTATCTCCACTTGGCTGTCTTTCTTGCATTGACCTCATCTTACCTTGCCTCTCCTGATTTCCTCTTCTGCCTGGGCTCACCACGTCAGATTCACACCACCATCCACCCAGCTTCCAAAACACCTGGGCCTCCTCCTTCATTCCTCCCTCTTTCTCAGTCAAGTTAGTCTACTGTCTCCTCTCCATCCTCACTGCCACAGCCTTGGTCCGCCAACCATCTTGTCTCACTTGGCGTATTGCAGCCTCCTACCTGGTCTACTCACCTCCCACTCTCCTCCAGCCAGACTGCTCTTTTTATAGCACAAAGTGGATCATTACTCCCCTGCTTAAAAACATCTACTGTCTCCCTTTGTCTACAGGATAAACACGACAAAGAGCCTTTAAGATTTGGCTCCAACTTACCTCTATATTGGTCACTTTTTATAATTATATGAACATCTCTCAGCTCCTCACCCTCTCACGTCTCGATTTTTGCACATGCTCTTCCCTCTGCTGGGAATGATCTTCCACACCTCTCCTATCGACCTGGCTAGTTCCTACCATTTTCTAGTCTTCAACTGAGGAGTCCTGTGGTGGAGAAGGATTTCTCACCACCTGATAGAGATTGCATGCCCACCCACCTCCGGACTTTTATTTATTTATTTATTTATTTTGACGGAGTCTCGCTCTGACCATGCAGGCTGGAGTGCAGTGGCGTTATCTTGGCTCACTGCAATCTCCGCCTCCTGGGTTCAAGCAATTCTCCCACCTCAGCCATCTGAGTATCTGGAATTACAGGTGCCCGCCACCACATCGGGCAAATTTTTTTTGTATTTTTGGTAAAGACAGGATTTCACCATGTTGGCCAGGCTGTTTTCAAACTCCTGGCCTCAAGTGATCCACCCACCTTGGCCTCCCAAAGTGCTGGGATTACAGGCAAGAACAACTGCACCTGGCCAATCGGGTGCCCCTTCTATTTGCTCCCATTGCCCCAGGCATACTGTCACCATAACTCTTACCATTCTGAGTTGAAAATGTTTTTTTTTTTTTTGCTTTTTATTTCTCTCATTAAATGCAAAGCTCATTGAAAAGAGGACAGTGGTTGTTCACTGTTGTACTCCTAACCTTTGACTCAGTGTCCTGAGGTTGGCTCTAGAGCTGTGCACACATGTTCAGACATTGGAGCACATCTTGTCTAGCACCTCTTTTGAGGTGGCTTAGAGAAAAGTCAGTAGGTACTTCCCCAAGGATGAAACAGAAGCTTCACCTAAACCAGCTCTTCAACTTCAGCCTGCATTAGAATCCTCTGAGAGCTTGTTAAAAATACAGTCTCCTAGAGCCCACTCTTCAAGAGTCGGTGAGTTGCTTCATCATCAAAGTATATACAGAATTCAGGCAGTCTTCAGTGCCAGCCTGGTCTGAGCCTCCGTGGACTCCCACCTGCAGAATCTCCCTGCTGGTCTCCTTACTTCTGCTCTTACCTTCTTATTACCCATTCAAGTAGCCAGGGTGATCCTTTTTAAAAATTTTGTTAAATTTTTTTGTGATGAAGTCTCACTCTGTTGCCCAGGCTGGGGTGCAGTGGTGCTATCTCAGCTCGCTGCAGCTCTACCTCCTGGGCTCAAGCCATCCTCCCACCTCAGCCTCCTGGGTAACTGGGACCACAGACATACACCACCACACCCGGCTAATTTTTGTATTTTTTGTAAAGACACAGTCTTGCTATGCTGCCCAGGCTAGTCTTGAACTTCTGTGTGCACCCACCTCAGCCTCCTGCATTTTTAGGAGGCCCTTCTTGTACGGATTTTGATGCAGAGGCCTGGGTGCCTCATGTCTCCTCCCATCTCTCTCTGTCGTTCTGTCTCCGTCTCTCTCTCTCTTTCTCTTTGCGTTATAGCTGCCTTGGGGACTAGACTCTGCCTTAGGCATCCCTCTGACTCTTGTTTGCTTTTACACTGAGGCTGCTTTAAGTTGCACATTGATCTGAAGCCTTGGGCTTCTCTTCCTATTCCTTGCTTTTGTTGGAAGGGCCGTGCAGCTTCTTGACAAATTGCAAAGGTTCCCACGAGTTTCCAAGTCCCCAAGAACCAAACCAGATGACAAACAAAGATGCAGCCCACAGCTGGGGAGACAGATTTCATGTCCACACAGAGACTCCAAGATGCTGAACTGAAATCCACCCCGAAACCTGTTATCTCTCATTTAAGTTCAATGTCACCTGGGGGCTTGCAGGGCAGGGCTGGTGACCATTCACAGGGAAAGATGCTTTGAAATGGCAACTGAGAATGGTGTGGTGGTTGACAGATGGCACGTCAGAGCATAGATTAACATGGGAAGAGAAACTCAGCGCTTGGGGGAAGTGTGTGAGGCTGGCAGCCACACAGAGGGCTTTTCCTGCGAGCTCTTGCATAGATGCAAACAGCCAGGAGGTTTTGCTTTCTGAGCCTGAGTGGAAGAATTTTCCTCCCTGCACATTGCCGCTCTGCAGCAAATGTTTATTCCTGTTGCATTGATTAAAAGTGCTTACCAGGCCGGGCACGGTGGCTCACGCCTGTAATCCCAGCACTTTGGGAGGCCGAGGCAGGCAGATCACAAGGTCAGGAGATTGAGACCATCCTGGCTAACACGGTGAAACCCCGTCTCTACTAAAAATACAAAAAATTAGCCGGACATGGTGGCGGGCGCCTGTAGTCCCAGCTACTTGTGAGGCTGAGGCAGGAGAATGGCATGAACCCAGGAGGCAGGGCTTGCAGTGATCCGAGATTGTGCCACTGCACTCCAGCCTGGATGACAGAGCAAGACTCCGTCTCAAAAATACAAAGTGCTTACCGAAGGGGTTTGAGGGCAGTGGTGACACTGTGAGTTATGGCTCTGTCGGCTGCCAGTGGAGCCAGCCGCTCTGCACAGCCGTGCAAGGGTGTTTTGAAAAGTGGCTCAGCCGGCCAGGAGTGACTGGCTGTAAATATTGCTGCCACAACATCTTGTAGCCAGATTGGGGCAGTGTTTGCAGAACCCTTAAACCACTACACTTGTTCAGGCTTAAAAATAAGCTTACATTTTTGTTTGTTTTGTTTTGTTTTATGAGATGGAGTCTTGTTCTGTCACCGGGTTGGAATGCAGAGGCATGATCTCGGCACACTGCAACCTCTGCCTCCTGCATTCAAGTGATTCTCCTGCCTCAGGCTCCCGAGTAGCTGGGACTACAGGCGTGTGCCGTCATGTCCAGCTAATTTTTGAATTTTTAGTACAGACGGGGCTTCACCATGTTGGCCAGGATGGTGCGATTTCTTGACCTCGTGATCTGCCCTCCTTGGCTTCCCAAAGTGCTAGGATTACAGGCGTGAGCCACCGTGCCTCGTCAAACATATTGCTTCTTTTCTCAACTTCTGCTGAACTCTATTTTGCTTCTTTTTCCTGGATAAAGCTCTTCTTTATCCAGAAGAGCTTTTAGCAGCAAAGTTACCCAACGCCCTTCCCTAGTCTCTCCTTGCAACTGGCTCTCAGCGGGGGGGTTGGGGGGGGGGGGTGGAGGGGCGGTGGGTAGGAGGAAATCCTTGACAGAACCAATTTACATGACTGCTTGGAGGACTCTCGCTAGCCCCAGGAGGTGTTTGCATTTTTAAATTGGTTAGTAGTGTCAGAATGTTTCATGAGTAAGAGCACAGCCTCTAAGTTGGATGCCCTGAATTTAAATCTCAACATGGCCATTTTGTATATAACCAGAGGATGGATTTGGGGACCCAATGGATCTACCATGACATGAACTTGCACCAACATTCACGTGATCTCCAAAATGCCTATTCTGACTGGTAGACCCTAGTCTCAGCCTAGTGCCAGTTCAGAGCCTGTGTCCAGTGATCCTGCACATGTCTCATTACTTCCTTTTCTCCTGTTCAGTCATCCTGGTAAAAGGCTGTGTATTCCCTTGGGGGCAGGCTGGGAGAAAGATTGACAGTATAAATTTTTGGCAGTGGAGCAGAGTCCTTTCTGGAGGGGACCTGGCTTCCCATTCAGACAAGGGACTCCGGGTCTGTGAACTGGCTTATGTCTGGAAATTCACGGGGGACTGTGACTCTGTTTTTATGATTCAGATTAGACTTCTGCTCACCTGACCTAGAACTCTTCTGCAAACACAGATCCAGTAAAAATGTGGCAGGCTTCTTATCTGTTTCACCTCTAGGAATGCCACATTCAGCTGGCACCATAGGTCTCTGCGAGTCAGGCTATTCTGGTTGCAGCTTTGAGTCTGCTGTCTTTTATGGTAACTGCATCCCCCTTGCCTTTGGGGATTGAGTGCTCTGATCACTTGGCCCCAGCCCCTGTAGTGTGCCTATGTCACTTACCCTCTTTATACCTCAGTTTCCTCCTCTATAAAACGGGCATCCTCATTGCACCCACCCCGAGGGCTGCTGTGAGGTATAGATGGATTAACATATGGAAAGTAATAGAAGAGGGTCTCAAAGCCCATGTGTCGTTATCAGAATTATTTCGTGACAGGGAAGAGCTGGAGGAGAGAGGAAGGTGCTGAGCAGATCCATGTGCTCTCCCACCAGTGTTTCCTGAGCACCTACTATGTGCTGCCCACTGTGAGAGCTGTTAGGGTTGAAATAGGGAGCACAGCAGGGTAGGCACTGCCATCAGGAGCTTAGTGGGGAGACCATTGTGCAACATGGTTCCAGAGCTTGGGGTGGGGAAGCTCAGGGAGTACAGGGGCCTAGGATCCTGGGCAGAATCATGGAAAGGACACAGCCTCCCCAGCCTCTCCTGCCTACTCTGCCTCCCTGGCCTCCTCTGCTTCCCTGGCCTCTCCTGCCTTCCTGGCTTCCCCTTCTGCCATGGCCTCCCCAGTCTCCCCTGTCTCTCCTGCTTTTGAGATGGGCCAGGAGCTGCTGGTGCTCACTTAGCCTGTCCTGGACTCTGGGTGTAGCACTTCAATGTCCAGAAAATACCTCTGGGTTCAGCTCATCACACAACCTAGGAAGGAGCTCCACACTGACACTAAGGCTGCATCCTGGACTCATTCATCAGGGCATGCCTCCAAAATATTTCTCCACGTCTCCTCCCTTTGACCACCTGCATTGTCTCTGTGCCTCAGCCCCAGCTGGGGACCTGCAAGGATCCCCTATCTCCTCTGCCCCTGCACGGCTCGGTCCCAGGCAATCTGTCCGCCCACCACGCCTCTCGCCCCTTGCCCACCGTGCTCCAGACCCACAGTCCTCTTTCTGCTTCTTTCCCAGCCTCTGGGCTTTTGCACACGCTGTTCCCTCTGCCTGAACACCCGCCACTGGGCTGAGAACAACTTTCTGAGGCCTCTCTCAGCTGTTGCTTCCTTTGGAACAGCCGCTGCTGCTGTCCCTCTCCCAGCTCCAAGACCTGCTGAGCCTCCTGTCTTTCTCAGTTCCCATGCCCCCAGCACTTCTTCTTGGCCTCCTTTTGCCCAACTGACAATGTCCATTCTCAATGCCTTCTCACCCAGCGCTGAGCCCCACTGGGTGAAGGCAATGCCTGTCATGTTCACCACAATATCCCCTCCCCCATCACCACTCCTGGTCCACAGTGATGCTCAAAAAAGTTCTGTTGGTAGGCAATGCGAAGGTGCATTCATGTCATCCTGCAGGAGGAATTCTCCACGAGTTTTGAGCAGCCTCGGTTTTCCCACCACCTCCAAATCATGGAAGACACAGGGTAACAGCAAAGACAAGGTGGCTGTGGCCGATGTCCACCCTCTCGGGGCGTCCCTTCTCTTCTCTCCTCCTTAGGCAGGGAGACCATCGGGGTGCAACCTGCCTGGGGCGGTGAGGAGGTGCAGGGCCTGGCCAGAGCGGGCCTGGCGACGGGCAAGGGACAGCGACCTCCTGGGCCAAGACAGGTGAGAGCAGCGCAGGCCCGGGACCGGCGTGGCGGCGGTGCGCGTGAGCGGCCAGCAGAGGGCGCCAGAGAGCCAGGAGTGGCCCGCAGAAGAGCCCGCGCCGGCCCGGATGCCCAGCTCCGCGCCGCGCGGACCCACCGAGCCTGCGCTCAGACGCCCCAGCTCCGCCGAGAGGCCGCTTGCTCCGGGTCCTTCTTCTTCCCCAAGTGCAGGCAGATCCCCCGGAGTCATGGCCAGGCCTTCCGGCAGCTCCGAAGCCACTGGCAAGTCCCGAGGCAGGGATGGCCGGCCCAGGAGGGAGGAGGACGACGTCCCTCCCGAAGAGAAGAGGCTGCGGCTGTTGCTGGAGGGGGGAAGCGCACAGCCCCAGGACTGCGAGGACGGGGAGGACGCGCCGCGGCCGGGCAGGGAGGAGACCGGCACCCAGACAGGTGGCGACGGCAGAGGAGTGAGTGACGCGGGCCCGGGGGTCCGGGGGTGCAGCGGGCGCGGGGGTGCCGGCGACGCGGGTTAGGGGCGGCGGGAGGCTCCGTGGCCTGCCCCGGGTTGAAGTTGGGAGGGCGCCCTTCATTCTGAACCCATTTAGGCAGCACGGGCAGCCCTCCTCGCCGTGGGCGGCATCAGAGTCCCCCCTGCCCTGTCTTGGGGTTGCTCCCGGATGTTGTCTGGGAGTCTTGCTCATGGTGACATCCTCATCTCCCCGTGCACGTTACTGCATTCAGAGCTTGGGTCACCTGGACACTGAACTCAGGTGAATTTTCTCTGAGATCCCGGGAGAAGGAGGACAGTTCTCTGGAAGGTTTTCCAGGGCCGATCACGGAAAGGATGAGAAGGGAGAGGTCCTGGTCGGGGACACAATTACGGTGGCAGTGTAACGCTGGGAAACTATTGCATAAAGTCCCTCTCACTCCCTCTACCTCCCTCTTTTACGTGGACTCTGCCAAAGACCAGGATACCAGAATGCAGTGGAGTGACCAAGTGTAGTGGGACCTTGCGAACGCGAGTCTGAAGCCAGGCGGCTGGGGTTTGCATCCTGGTTCTGCCCCTCCTTAGCTGGCTGACATGGCACAAGCCACTTACCCTCTCTGAGCCTTACTGTCTTCAGTGGCAAATGGATCTGTCAACAGGCCCCATTGCCTGGGGTTGTTACTGCTGAGATTAAGGGAAGCTCGTCCGTAGAAGCACTTAGCGTTGTTCCTGGCACATAGTGTATGGTGGATAAATGGGACTTAGGACTAAAACTCATGCCTTGGTGTGTTTTTGCAGTGATGTTTTGTTCTGGGGTGCATCACAAGAGACAAGGTTCTTGGCCGGGCATGGTGGCTCAAGCCAATAATCCCAGCACTTTGAGAGGCCGAAGGGGGAGGATTGCTTGAGCCCAGGAGTTTAAGACCAGCCTGGGCAACGTGGTGAAGCCTCATATCAACCAAAAATAAAAAAATATAAAAAAAAGCCAGGTATGGTGGTGTGTGCCTGTAGTCCCAAGTACTTTGGAGGCTGAGGTGGGAGGATTGCTAGAGCCTGGAAGGTCGGTCTGCAGTGAGCTGTGATCATGCCACTGCACTCCAGCCTGGGTGACAAAGTGAGACTCTGTTTCAAGGAAAAGACAGACAGAGACAGACAGACCCACAAGAGTCTTAAGCCAGAATCTTCATGTTAAAATGCTTTCTGGAGGCTAAAAGGATGATATGTTGATAATGAAATATTTAAAAGGCAGAAACCCCACTGAATGGTTTGGTCCACAGAGGGAAATGGGAATCGCATGACCTGAAGGATGATGGAGGAACTGAACAGAAACCATCCTTGTTTCCTGAATCTGAACATGGCACCCTCTTTTCACGGTGTCTGTATCTGCTCAGTCCGGCGGCCCCTCGAAAAGAGGGAATCTTGATTTTCAAACTTAAAATTTGGCCCAAAGCCCACTGCTGCCTACAATGCCCTCCAGACACATTCCTCTTCCCTTTTAGTTTCTATGGGAATACTCTCTTTGAAGAACCCATGAAGCAGTGTCAGGCTGGTGTGAGGATCAGCAGTGATTTCTTTGAGGAGGAGAGCCCGTTTCTTCACTCACAGGCCATGTCTGAGTGGATCAAGAAGAACAGAGTGCCCTTTTATGAGATTTTGTCTGCCTAGACCATTAGCTTGGTAAAAATGTCAAAACCATCCTCGTTCTTTAATAGCAGATTATTTTGGACTTTTCTCTGCAAGAAGCAGCATGGGCATTCAGATGCTTTTAAGGATAAAATGTTCTTTCTCATCCCCAGGCCTGGTGCTCTGGATGGCTGAGGTTTTAATGTGACTTGGTGTTCCTTGGAGTGGCTCCCAGGCTGTGCTCTTGTGGTTGGGTGGCAAGGGGTTGCTTTATTCGGTGGTGGCTAGAGGAGGTTTTAGCAGATAAATCGGACCCCAGGAGCCCCTGAGTGCCAAGTCCTGCTGCAGGGCATGTGTTTATAGTGGGGATGTAGGGGGGTGGAGGGTGGGGGCATTGATTTCCTGCCAATATCAGAAGTTTCACAGGCTTCTTGTGTATCCACAAACACCCACCCCATTGAGAAGGCCTAGAAAACCTGGCCCACCCCAAGCCTTTATTGACCGCTTGTGAATGATCCCAAGGTGTGCCTGACCCACAGCTCCTCCTGGAGGGAGAGAAAAGTCTCTCCTAGGTATTTGGTTATCAACCTCAACCACTTGCTGAGCCTTCCCCAAGACCAAGCATCTTGGCAGAGATTTCTGGGTTGTCAGGCAGAACCAAGCATTCGAGGGTAATAACTCACTGGAGTCCCTGAAATCCCTGATGGACGCACCAGGTAAAAGCATCCAGGGTTGAAACCAGATCAGGAAGGTTATTGTCAGCCTGGGGCTCCTGTAGAGGTGCATCCACGTTTCAGGGATTTTCCTTCTTGCTGAGGAGAAACCTGGGTTTCTCAGCTTTGGCACAGTCACAACATTTGGGGTGAGACCATTCGTGGTGGTGGGGGAGGGGCTGTCCCATGTATTGAAGGATGGTTAGCAGCATCTGTGGTCTCCATCCTCTAGGTACCATTCTACCCTCCCAGCTATGGCTACCCCCGATGTCTCCGGATGGTTTCAAATGCTGTGGGGCAAGGGAGTGGTACGTGAGCAAAACCACCCCAGTTGAGAGCCATTGGTCTACACTTGTGGAAATGTTTGAGGGTGAGAGTGTCGAGCTTGGGTCCCTGCTGTACCCTTTATGAGCAATGCGGTCTTGGAAAATTAATAGTACTCCAGGGGCCTCAGTTTTCTCATCTATAAAATGGAGATAAATGAGATACACTTTCATAGGAAGATTATATGGGATTTACTGAGATAATAAGACAGTACATGGAAAATACTAGGCATAGCATTTATTTATTTTAATTTTTTTTAAAGACAGAGTCTTACTCTGTTGCCCAGGCTGGAGTGCAGTGGCATGATCTCCGCTCACTGCAACCTCCACCTCCTGGGCTCAAGTGATTCTCCTGCCTCAGGCTCCCGAGTAACTGGGACTACAGGTGTGCGCCATCATGCCCACCTAATTTTTGAATTTTTAGTACAGACAGGGCTTCACCATGTTGGCCAGGATAGTCTAATCTCTTGACCTCGTGATCTGCCCACCTCACCCTTCCCAAGTGCTGGTATTACAGGCATGAGCCACCATGCCTGGCCAAACATAAACTCACTTTCTTACCTCTTCTGCTGAACTCTATTTGCTTCTTTTCCCAAACATCTTTATCCAGAAGAGCTTTTAGCAACAAAGTTACCCAATGCCCTTCCCTAGTCTCTCCTTGCAACTGGCTCTTAGCAGGGGGTGGGAGGAAATCCTGGGCAGAACCAATTTACATGACTGTTTGGAGGACTCTGGCTAGCCCCAGGAGGTGTTTGAATTTTTAAATTGGTTACTAGTGTCAGAATGTTTCATGAGTAAGAGCCCAGCCTCTATGTTGGATGCCCTGAATTTGAATCTCAGCATGGCCGCTTTGTATATAACCAGAGGGTGGATTGGGGGACCCAATGGGTCTACCATGACATGAACTTGCACCAACATTCACCTGACCTCCAAAATGCCTATTCTGACTGGTAGACCTTAGTCTCGCCCTAGTGCCAGTTCAGAGCCTGTGTCCAGTGATCCTGCACAGGTCCATTAGTTCCTTTTCTCCTGTTCAGTCATCCTGGTAAAAGGCTGTGTATTCCCTTGGGGGCAGGCTGGGAGAAAGATTGACAGTATAAATTTTTGGCAGTGGAGCAGAGTCCTTTCTGGAGGGGACCTGGCTTCCCATTCAGACAAGGGACTCCGGGTCTGTGAACTGGCTTATGTCTGGGAATTGACTGGGGACTGTGACTCTGTTTTTATGATTCAGATTAGACTTCTGCCCACCTGACCTAGAACTCTTCTGCAAACAAAGGTCCAGTAAAAATGTATAAACCTAATACCTAGAGTTCATTTATTTATTCAACAAATATACCTTTGGCACTGATGGCCTGCTAGACTTTCAGCCCAATACTGGTGTAAAATGATAAATAAGACAGTCAAGGAATCTGTACTCGGATCTCACTGTCTAATCATAGAGACACAAATAATTTATATAGTAACAATTGTGACAAGTGCTATGAAAAAAAAGGAATGGGGGCTTTAAAATTTGTAATGGGAAAGAGGACCATCTCTTCACAGAGGATACAGAAGCTGCTTCCTTCTGCATCTCCCACTGTTGGCTAGAATACATTTCTGTTTATTAGGATTGTCATTTGCAAAGGCTGCATATTGAATCTGTATGGCTCAGGGTCAGACAGGGACATTTCAATTGCAGCTGAGAGTATGGCAGTTGCAGAACAACCACAGATCAGGAAGATGAGAAGAGTAGCATGATGACCCTAAAGAAATACCAAACCCAGGAGGTAGAAGAAAGAGCCATCTAGTCCTAGCATGGAGCATACTGTACTTCTCCATTTTCTAATCCCAGAGCACCACGTGGCCTTAGGGGAATATATGGATGAAAAGAAAAAGCTGGTGTGCGTGTAAGCCATGTACTTGTTTTTCAAATGATGCGCACATCTCCCCTCTTTATCTCTAAAGTCTATGAACTAGGTCAGCTCCCAACTCGTGGCACCTACAGTGAACCAGACGCTGAGCCAGGGGAGGTCTAGATAACAAGAGACAATCTCTGACAGTTGTTGAAATTCTTCTTTACCTCTTAGAGCAAAACTCAGAGGCTGTCCTGTTCTGATATTTAAGTAAAATCATGAATTGCTGGTAGTTGGTGACCTAGTCAGTGAACGAGCTCCTTATCAATAGTGGGAGAATAATAGTAATAGTCCGTTTTGGGGAAAAGAATATGGCACTGTAATGGTCTTGGGGTTTTTTAACTTTGGCTTTGTAAGCAACATTATTTTTGCTTGGGTTAAAGCCTCTTCCAGCTGTTTATCAACATAGATAAAAGTATATTGCTTTATTATTTCTCCTTGAGTCATATTCAACGCTTTCTTTGCATGGGCAATGCCAATATCCCACTGAGCATGTCCTCTCTGAGGTTGAGGTTTCCAGGTCTTTTTTTCTCAGAGTGATTGCTGGCTTCTTTGGGAGCCTCAGCCAGTAATTCTTTATACTGTTTATGACCTTTATACTCCCATACCTGCTTTTCATTAACCCATGCCCTCACTGGCTGGTTGCTAAGAAATTGGACATGATATGACAAGGCACCCCTTGTGTCAGTTTTAGTATGAACTTCCAGCTGGGGCTCACTTGAGACCAAGGTAGGAACCTAAGGTAGAAATGATAGGTTCCTGCCTTGGGCTTTTTCTGTTTGGTAGGTTTTTTACTACTGATTCTATTTCAGATCTCATTATTGGTTTGTTCAGGCATTCAATTTCTTTCTAGTTCAACCTTGGGAGGTTGTACTTTTCCAGGCATTTATCAGTTTCTTCTAGGCTTTGTAGCATGTGTGCATGCAGATGCTCCTAATAGTCTCTGAGGGTTTTTTGCATTTCTTTGGGGTCAGTGTTAATATCCTCTTTCTCGTTTCTGATTGTGTTTTTTTGGATCTTCTTTTTTTAGTCTAGCTAGCAGTCTAAATAAGCAGACTTATTTATTCTTTTAAAGAGCCAACTTTTTGTTTCATTAATCTTTTGTGTGGGTTCATGTCTCTATTTCATTCAGTTCAGCTCTGATTTTGGTTATTTCTTTCCTCTGCTAGCTGTGGGTTGATTTGCTCTTTTTTTTTAGTTCTTCTAAGTGTGATGTTAGGTTCTTAATTTGAGATCTCTCTAACTTTTTGGTGTAGGCATTTTCATGCTATAAATGTTCCTCTTAACACTGCTTTGGCTGTGTCTCAGGGATTCTGGTATTGTACCTTTGTTTTCATCAGTTTCAATGAACGTCTCTTTTTTTTTTATTTTTTTTTTAAGACAGTGTCTCACTCTATCACCCAGGCTTGGGTGGAGCAGGACAACCACAGCTTACTGTAGTCCCAACCCCTTAGGCTCAAGCAATTCTCCCACCTCGACCTCCCAAGTAGTTGGGACTACAGTCGTGCACCATCACACCTGGCTAATTTTTTTTTTTTTAATCTTGTAGAGACAGGGTCCCACCATGTTGCACAAGGTGGCCTTAAACTCCCGGACTCAAGTGATCCACCTTCCTTAACCTTGCAAAGTGCTAGCATTACAGGTGTGAGCCACTGCACCTGGCCCAGTTTCAAAGAATTTCTTGATTTCTGCCTTAATTTTATCCTTTACCCAAAAGTCTTTAAGGAGCATATTGTTTAATTTCCATGTACTTGTATAGTTTTGAGAGATCTTCTTGGTATTGATTTCTATTTTTATTGCATTGCGGTCTGAGAATGTTACTGGTATGCATTCTTTTTAATTTGTTAAGGATTGCTTTATGGCCAAGCATGTGGTTGATCTTAGAGTATGTGCCATGTACAGATGACAAGGATGTGTATTCTGTTGGTGTGTGGTAGAATGTTCCATAGATGTCTGTTAAGTCCATTTGGTCAAGTGTTGAGTTTAGGTCCTCAATATCTTTATTTGTTTTCTGCCTCAATGATCTGCTTAACACTGTCAGTGGGCTGTCAATGTCTTTCGTTATTATTGTGTAGTTATCTAAGTCTCTTCATAGGTCTCTAAGAACTTGTTTTATAAATCTCAGTGCTCCAATATTGGGTGCATATATATTTAGGATTATTAAGTCTTCTTTTTGAATTGAACACTTTATCATTTTGTAATGCCTTTCTTTGTCCTTTTTGATCATTGTTGCTTTTAGTCTGTTTTGTCTGAAATAAGAATAGCAACCACTGTTCTTTTTCTTTTCCATTTGCTTGCTAGATCTTTATCCATCCCTTTCCTTTGAGGCTATGAATGTCATTGCGTGTGAGATCTCTTGATGACAACATACAGCTGTGGCCCAGCCTTTCTACTCCTGAATATTTGCAAAAGAAAAATGAAAGCATATATCCATACCATGACTTGTACATGAATGTCCATAGCAGCTCTTTTTCAATAGCCAAAAACTGGAAATAATCAAACATCAATCAATACGTGACTGGATAAACACATAGATGTATAGCCATGCAATGGTGCTTAGCAATGAAAAGGAATGAATAACTAATTCATATTATAGCAAGGACGAATCTCAAATAATTATGCTGAGTAAAAGAAACCCAACAAGAAAGAGTATAGAATATATTATTCTATTCACATGAAATTCCAAGAAAATACAAAGTAATCTATAGTGTCAGCAGAAAAGTTTTGGCCTTTAGACTGAGAGGTGAAAGAGAATCAGGAGGGGAATATTACAAAAGGCATGAAAAAATGTTAGGGGGAATGGATATGTTCATTATTTTGAATGTGACAATGGTCTCACAAACGTATAGATATGGCAAAACTTATCCGATTGTACACTTTACTGTTTGAAGTTTATTGTATGTCACTTATACTTCAATAAAAAATGTTTTTTTTAAATAGTAACAATTATTTTAAATGACCTTGACAAAATATTGTGCAACACTTAAAAATACTATTTATGAAGTTTATAGTGACACTGATATATAGTATATATCAAGTTACAAAAGCAGGATACCTAATTATAAGAATATTGTTTATAGCTATGTAAAACAAAATATTAAACAACAAACTAGGCATAAATGAAACTTTCTTTAGAATGACAGTTTGTCTCTGAGAAGAGCAGTTCATCTGTAACTTGTCCATCCTTGTCATGTTTAATATTTTACCAATTTTCTAAAATTAGCAATTACATTTTTATTGTAACAAAAGCCTATCAAATTTTAATTTTATTCATTTAAAAGAGTAAGAGCACATAGTTCTCAGGCCTCCATGTACTTTTGGAAAACCTGGGTGGAAGAACAGTGTCTTTGTCAATAGGAAAAGCTGTCAAACAAGAAAGGGCTGTCCATTTTTTTTCCTCAGATGAGCATTGCCAACACAGCTGCCTCAGGGGTGTTCAGTGTAGCATATCTACCTGAAGCGAGGCATACCCCAGCCCTGAGAGGTTTGTATAGGACTGTGTGCTCAATCTCTTCTCTCTATTCCCTGACAGCCGATGTCAGACCCTGCCACTAGCCTCCTTAACAGAAGTTCCCAGCCATGAAGCCTCTCCTTGTTGTGTTTGTCTTTCTTTTCCTTTGGGATCCAGTGCTGGCAGGTAAAACTGGCATATTTTGGGGGGTAGGGGTACTTCATATAGAAGAACAATGCCACTAAACAACCCAATAAACATACTCCACCCATGGGCCCTTTAATTTTCAAGCTAGAAAAAAGCATCAACTAGTTTTGATGTCAGCAAGACCTGGGCTTGAATCTGGCTGTCCAACTTGTTAACTATATAACTTTGGACAAAGGTCTAAGCTTCTCTGAGCCTTAGTTTCCTTTTTTTTTTTTTTTTTTGGCTGAACTGATCAGCACCAATGAGCCTTAGTTTCTTCATTTGAAAAATGGAAATATGGAAATGAAGAGTCTCACAAGGATTAAATCAGATCATGTATGGAATATGTCCATACATAATATGAAAAGTATCTGGCTCATGAGAGCTATCATTGTATTTTCATTAGTAATGCCCATCCTGTCTTCCTGCTGTTATTTTGTCTCTAATTCAAGAATGTATCTAAGTATAACAGTCAAAACCAGAAAATAGTGACAACACAATTTGTTAATTTTCTAATATACTGAAGTTTCTTACAGTTAATTTACTATTTGTGAATCCATTAGTTACATGAGGAAACAGATTTAGAACGGCTAGTTTCAAGAGAATCACTGAGCTTCATGTGATAGAAGAAATGCCTGATCAGATGAGATAGCAGCTAGGGAGACATGACAGAGAGTGTGAGTGGCCCTGTGCTCTAGCTTCACCATATCCTTTCTGACTTTAGCAATCTCATCTGGAAAATTCTTTTCACTCAGTGTTACTGAATCAGTCCAGTCAGATTGGTTCATCTGCCTAGATGGACTGAAGTGTTTGCCTGAAGTATTCTCCAGGCAAATGAATCAGATATTCAGATTACGTGACTCACCAGGCTAAATTTAAGAATTCATGGGATCAAGGCCTCTTAAAGCTGTTGATGCAACCAATTCCATTACGGTTTATGGCAATGGATTTGTGGCCTCCAGACAAAGAACCCCATCTAGTGTACAATATTCCCTTCAATTCCTTTTGCATTCTCATAACTTGTCATTTCCATTGAAATTTCTTGTCTCATTTTATAGACCATTATATTTCATCTTCCCAAAAGTGTTACAGATTGTCCTCTAGGGCTTCTGTCTTGCAAACTAAGTAACACTGATCCCTTCTTGTTCCTGTAGGACAATTATCCTCCAGGGCATTATGACTCAGATAGGGTATGTGTTTGCTCAAAATTTCTACAGATTCCTTGAGCTTCAATAAGACTTCTCAAATCTTCAGAATTGATTTCATCCTCCTTCAAACTCACAAGACCATTCCACATTGCAAATACATCATTGCACTTGTCATGTTTTTTCCTCTCTCAGAGAGATATTTTGTGTTTCTTCTCTTTTTGTCTAGAATGAAAATTCATTGAGGTTAAGGTCTATATCATACTCAAATCTGTACCCCAACAGTCCTTGATTCACAGGATTTATAAAAATTGGTTTATGAATAATAATGAGTAAGTAATTATTTAAAAAATAATGAGTGAATGACTATGTGAATAGCTAGCTTGATTGTTTGGGTTATATTCATTGACAAATTCAGGGAAACTTCCAAATTATTACTTGTTTTAGTCAGCTTGGGCTGCGATAACAAAATTCCGCAGACTGTGGCTTAGACAAACTTTATTTTCTCATAGTTCCAGAAGATGAGAAATCCAAGATCAAGGTGCTAGCTGATTCAATTTCTGATGAGGGCTTGCTTTCAAGCTTGTAGATGGCCATCTTTTTGCTGTGACCTTCACTAATAAGAACATCAATCCTATTGGATGAGCCTGTCGATCTTATTGGATTAGGGTTCCACCATCAT
This sequence comes from Pan troglodytes, assembly GCF_028858775.2. Taxonomy (NCBI): domain Eukaryota; kingdom Metazoa; phylum Chordata; class Mammalia; order Primates; family Hominidae; genus Pan; species Pan troglodytes. The sequence goes on from NC_072405.2 coordinate 20,642,041, forward strand.
GACCTCATTTAACTTATATTACTTCCTGAAGGCCCTATCCCCAAAGATAGTCACATCAGGGGTGAGGGTTTCAGCATATGAATTTTGGGGTGACACAATTCAGCCCCTACTACTAATTAATTTTTTCAGTTACAGGATCAATGATCATAACCAAATCTCCTTGGTATCCGGTTGGATAAAAATTGAGGGACTAGCAATTTTATGCTCCAAAAAGGCCTGTAGTGAATTATCTTTCTATTCATTTTCCTTCCAGGTATAAATTCATTATCATCAGAAATGCACAAGAAATGCTATAAAAATGGCATCTGCAGACTTGAATGCTATGAGAGTGAAATGTTAGTTGCCTACTGTATGTTTCAGCTGGAGTGCTGTGTCAAAGGAAATCCTGCACCCTGACATAAGAAACCAATGAATGGCCACTATCCTGTAGGCCCTTGATTCTGCCATCTTTCACAAAACCAGGGAATTTAGATCCAACTGTGACACCATGATGTGTCCATGACTACTGGTTTTTAGCATTTTTATAAACCAGCAGACTCTCGTGGTCTTAAATTTAAAGAGCTGAGCTGTAGCCTTCTTTAAAAGAGCTCGGTTTTTCACAAAAACAGTGTAGAAGATATTTTCTCACCTCAAAGTGATGTCCAGTGTGCTCATCAGCACCTGTTTCTCCCTCTAATCATAGAGGATATTCTTATTATTTAGAAAGGCTTCAAGGGAAACAACTTTTGACACCTAAGTCGTGTCCTACCTTCGCTTCAGCTTCGCATTTCCCATTTCTGTGAAATTCCCAACTTTAGAGAAGCAGATTTGCCATGGCCTTCTGACAACCTTGTACATCTCTCACATAAACCGCATAGGCAGGGCTTAACTACAGGCTGGCCCGAGTCTGGACTGAGTCTGACCCTGAAGTTCCTTTGGAACAGGAGAGGCCATCTTGTGATGGGCTGGAACAAGGTAATTTCTCATCCACCTCCCTAGTTTCAGTTGAGCAATGGAACTTCCCACCTGAGCCCCTAGGGTTCAGCTACAGGCTATAAGACTGCCGTCCTGTGGTTTAGTGTTGGTTCCTTAGCAGCAGAGTGATGCCACCTCTGCTGCCTGTCATCTGACTCCTCTGGATGGGTGTTATCCTGTGGCTTAAGAGCTAACACCATGCTGATCTTGCTTTGCTATATGTGTAACTAATAAACTGCCTAAATCCATTTGGACTCATGATTTTCTTTACCAATAAACTTTATGAAGGTGTAACAGGAAAACTTAGCAACTTCTGTCATGTTGCTTCTGACCCTACTGGCTACGCTGGTGAATTCTTGCTTGATTTTTCAACAACATTCACCTTTATGGATGCATGAATGTGTGAGTTCTGTATCTGCTGCTCACGATAAAGACTGGGTGGCAAAGGAGAGTAGATTCTGGCTGTGGAGCAACTTTCACTATCTTCAGTGCTCGATATGGCTCAGGCTCTCTAGTGATGTGAGACTGAGAGTGTGGGGCTCTTGCCGCAAATAGCCGGTTGCTGATGTGGTACAAGGAAAAGGATACAGCGTCTTAGTTCTGGGGCTGAGATGACAGTACTGCCTGCCTAACCACACATGGCTGCTGGGAAGGGATGAAAAGAGAACAGCAGGTGAAAAAGCATGAGGGGTTGTAAGGAGTTCTGTACTTCCAGCAAATGTCCAACCTTTGAGCAAATTCAGTGTTGGTGTCTTTGGAGAGGAAGGTACTAAAAATCCAGTAGAATGTGTCCTCTCTGAGGCCCAGACTCTCTATGTAGACTGTAAGGAGTTTGGTTAAAATTGAATGGGATCAGAGATGGCCTGGAATTGTAACTATGGTTACTAAGTGTGCAGAGTAAATGCATCCAGACATGGCTAGGAAAACTGTCAGACACTGAGGGAGACAGAGGGGTCCCTACTGGAAGAGCACCAAATCTTCTGAAACTTTGGCCTCATAACATCCTGGAAAAGCAGTCTTAGGCTTGCTTTTCATCTCACTCCTCCTAGTTGGGTGCAAGTTCTCTACACATACAGATAAAGAGAAACCTGAAAACAATCCAGCCTGCTGACAATCTGAAGAATGAGGTGTGATGACACTTTACAGACTAACTAGAAAGCTGATCCCCAAAGCCAGGGAGTGAGTCTACGTTCTCTATGCTAGAAAGTACTCTCTGGAATCTGGCTAAGTCCTGCATGGGCAGAACTTTCCACTGCTGCATGATATCAAAATAAGGCTATTACATCAGGGCCAGGCAACCTCTATGCCTTAGACCCTGCTCTACTATTCGCACTAGCCAATATTAAACCTGCTTATCCCAACTCCCTGCTCCTTCCAATGGAAATTTGCTAATCCTGCACTGCCTTCACCTTACCCTTGACAAGCCATATACCCTGTCAGGAAATGAACTCTGTAACAATCAAGGTAGCTGCAAACTTTATTCTTTTGAGAGAAAGTGTGTATGTTATATGCACACTCTCCAGCTTTGCTGAAGGAACCTGAACAGATATTCACTAACTTTGGTTGGTCTCTGTACATTGACACTTCCAAAAGAAATCCAATTCCAAGATCCAAAGCTTTTTAAAAAATAATTTAATTATTTACCAAATCTATCTGTATGGAAACAAAATGGGGAAGGGATTTGTCACAATATGGAGCAAACTCTCTTCAAAATTCTTTCTGAATATCGCTCCCTGAAATCTTACTCATTCAGTAGTGAAAACTGCATTGTCTAAAAGCAACATCTAGAATTTATCTGGGATATCTAGAATTTTTAATAGAGATTCTGAGAAGCCTCAAGGGTAAGAACAAGCTCTGTCTTTAGGGAAACTCATTTTTACTTAGAGCTAATTTTTGACATTTTTTCCAATTTTATTGAGATATGATTGCCAAATAAAAATTGTATATTCAAGGTGCAGGACATGGCTTGATTACATATACATCATGTAATGATTACCACAAGTTTCTATTGTTTCTAAGCCACCCCATCTGAGAAATTTTACTACAGCAGTTCTAAAAGGCAGAGAGAGCATCTTATATTTTCTGTATTCTGATAATTTGACATCTGAAGCCTTGTTGAACCTGGAGGGTCTGCCACTCCCAGAGTTAGCCAACTCCTAGAGACAGTATGCTTTTCAAATCATACTTGCCCACAGTGTGCTTTTCAAACCAACCAATTCAGAGTCCACACCTCAACCACCTCCTTTATCAGGCCTTCATACTACGAGACCCTATCCACTCACCCTAATCACCCAAGTACCAGGCAATCAGGGATGTTCCCTAGACTCCAGCACCTGCTAAAATTATTCGAATTTTAGCCAATCAATTTAGACATTTATTTTGTTAAGGTTAAGAAAAGTGGCCAATGACACAGCCTCAGGAGGTCCTAAGGACATGTGCCCAAGGTGGATGGGTTACAGCTTAATTTTATGCATTTTAGGGAGACAGAAGTTACAAGCAAAGGCATAAATCAATGCATGTAAGCTATACATTGGTTCACGGGGCACGGTGGCTCACGCCTGTAATCCCAGCACTTTGGGAGGCAGAGGTGGGTGGATCACAAGGTCAGGAGATCGAGACAATCCTGGCTAACACGGTGAAACCCCATTTCTACTAAAAATACAAAAACTAGCTGGGCATGGTGGCAGGTGCCTGTAGTCCCAACTACTCGGGATGCTGAGGCAGGAGAATGCCTTGAACCCAGGAGACAGAGCTTGCAGTGAGCCGAGATCACACCACTGCACTCCAGCCTGGGCGACAGCGCGAGACTCCGTCTCAAAAAAAAAAAAAAGAAAGATATACATTGGTTCAGCCTGAAAAGCAGGACATCTCAAAGCAGGGGGAGGGGAGCTTCCAGGTCATAGGTGGATTCAGAGATGTCCTGGGTGGCATTTGTTTGAAGGAGTTAAGCTCTGCCTAAAGAGTTAAAGTCAGCCTAAGTTAATTTAAGGTAAGGTAAGGTGGGAGGGGGTGGGTGGGATTGTGGAAGCCAAGGTCCCTGTCGTGTAGATGAAGCCTCTAGTTTGCAGGCTTCAGAGAGAATAGATGTGGATATCTCTTATTGGATCTTAACCCATTTCCTGTTTGCCCTGAGAATATTCTTGTCTCTAATCCTAATGTAACATATACATTTCTGTTGCATTAGGATTACAGACAATTTCTGTTGGCAAATGACTCCAAGAACAGTTTTTATATTTTATTTTCACATTGAAAGTGAGTCAGATTTGCATCAGCTTCTAAAAGCATGTTATATAAAATCATATGAGTACTGGCCATCTGCACTTTTTTTTTTTTCTGAATGGGCAATGGGTTAAAAAGTGTCAGACTCTCCTGAAGAGCCCTAGTAAAGGAAGGAGATTCTCTACAGAAAGTAAATTTCCCCATCAAGAGACAGCTTTGCAGGGCTATTTCAAAATATGTCAAAGAAATGTATTTCAGGGTAAAATACTTTTATTTTCTTTGGGGCCCGCTATCTATCATATGATGTTATACCAGATTCAGGTTGGAATTTGGCACAGTCTGTTTTCTCAGCCTTAAGATCGCTGTTTTAATGTTAATGCTGGTCAGTTGTGTCTAAACTCCAAAGGGGGGAAGATATAATAAGGGATCTGCAACACCTCCCACCTTCCCATCGTTGCCTGATGTAAGAATAGCTACTCCTGCTCTCTTTTGATTCCCATTTGCATGGAATACCTTTTCCCACCATTTTACCTTGAGTTTGTATGAATCCTGCTGTGTTAGGTGAGTCCCTTGAAGACAGTGGATATTTGGATTGTGATCTTCAATCCATTCTCCCATTCTATATCTTTCGAGTAGAGCATTTAGGCCATTTACATTCGATGTTAATATTACATTCTATGTTAATATTGAAATATGAAGTACTTTTCTTCATCATGTTAATTGTTATCTAGATATGTTTTTTCATTGTGTTATTGTTTTATAGGCCTGTGAGTTTTAAGTTTTTAAGAGGTTCTATTTTGATATATATTGAGCTTTTGTTTCAAAGTTTAGAACCCTTTATAGCAGTTCTTGGAGTGCTGGTTTGGAAGTGACAAATTCCCTCAGCATTTTTTGTCTGAAAATAACTTTATTTCTCCATTTACGAAACTTAGTTTTGCAGGATACAAAATTCTTGGCTGACAGTTGTTCTGTTTAAGGAGGTTGAAGATACAACCCCAATCCCCTGAGGTTTCTGCTGAGAAGTCTGCTGTTAGTCTCATAGGTTTTCCTTTGTAATTTCACTGCTGCTTTTTTCTTACTGCTCTTAGAATTATTTCCTTCATGTTGACTCTAAATAGCCTGATGACTGTATGCCTTAGTGAATGTGTAATGAATTTCCCAGGAGTTCTTTGAGCTTCTTGGATTTGCATATCTAGATCTCCAGGCAGGCGAGGGAAGTTTTCCTCAATTATTCCCTAAAATAGGTTTTCCAGACTTAGTATTTTCTCTTCTTCCCCAGGAACACCAATAATTCTTACGTTTGGCCACTTTACATAATCCTATACTTCTTAGAGACTTTGTTCACTTCCTTTTATTATTTTTCTTTATTTTTGTCTGATTGGGTTAATTCAAAAGTCTTGTTTTTGAGCTCTGAAATTCTTCATTCTACATGTTCTAGTTTATTGTTAAAACTTTCCACTGTATTTTGTAGTTCCCTCAGTGTGTCTTTCATTTCCAAAAGTTCCAGTTGTTTTTTTCTTGATGATATCTATCTCTCTGGAAAATTTTTCATTCAAATCCTGAACTGCTTTTTAATTTCTTTAAGATGGTTTCCACCTTTCTCCAATATCTTCTTGAGTAGCTTAATAATCAATCTTCATATTTCTTATCTGGTATTTCAAAGATTTCATCTTGATTTGAGTCCATTGCTGGATAGCTAGTGTGATCTTTTAGGTGTGTTATAGCACCTTGTTTTGTCATATTACTAGAGTTATTTTTCTGGTTCCTTCTGATTTGGATAGACTACTTCTTCTCATTATTCTTGAATTTATATTTGATATGACTGTGTTTCTCTTATTTGCTTGTTTGTTTTTAAATTTCTTTTTTCCCCTTAAGGATGAGACTTTAATTCTTATAGTTAATTATAGCCTAATTCAGTTCTTGGTGCTTTAGAGGGTGAAGACCCTTGGTTATAGAGAGTCTTTGCATGATGGTTTTCTTATATGCTAGTTGTAGTAGCAATGTGCTCAGTGTGTGAGCAAGTTCACTGTGTCCCATGGGGTTGGAATGGTAGAGGTCTCTTAAAGCTTATCCCATTCCCCCATAGTGTGGACTTATTTATTTATTAATTTTCCCCCAGTATTTTATTTACTAATTTGATAGTTCAGGCTTCAGGCCAGTAGGGGAGGTGTCCCTGGGTAGGAACCAGCTGTGGCTAAAGCAGGTGGGTGAATGATGTCCCAGGCTTGACAGAGGAGGCCGGAGGAGCTCTCAGTGAGTTACACTGGGGTCTTATTGTGGGAAGGGTTGGAGCCACCTCAGCCCTGCTGCCAGATCACCAGGAAAGTTACCCACCTCTCAGGCATGCTCCTGTCCCAGTGTTCCTGCTGTTCAGGAGCTGACTGACAGGCCTTTTTTTCATGACCTTTTTTTCATCTGTAGGAATGTTGATGTTCCAAATAGAGAGGAATTGTGGCTCTGCCTCTCATGCAACCTTGAACCTAGAGGGTGCTCCTCCTGTGGGGATGTGTTCCAGGAAGACTGTCTATAGTTGCACCCACACTAAGCTCCCATGGGAGAAGCCCAACTGTGCCTATGGTGGTGGATAACATGGGAAAGACTTCCTTTTCTCCAAGACCCTTCACATGCGCCAGAGCTGTCTGACTGTTGGGATAGAGTGAAGACCTTCCCTGCTGAGCCCAGCACTTCAACTGTGCGTCTACTGAAGGAAGCCTTCCATCTGGTGCTCAAGGCCTGCCTCCTGGATTCTTTTGTCCCACAGGCTGTTCCCTTGATGTGGTGCAGTCCTCCTTCCCCTGCAAGTGGGAGTCCCTGGAAGTCCCTGGGAGCCAGGTCACTGTGAGTGTTCTTGCTCCTCTGGGTCTAGCTGCCCAGAGAAGTTGACACACTCGAGGCTGGTGTTGGGGAATGTCTGCAAGGGATCCAGTTATGTGACCTATGCTCAAGTTTCCCTGCAGTGGGTAGCAGCACCAGCTCTAATGGGAGTGGCAAGGTTGTGACATAGATTCTGTGAAATTCCTGGGTTATTGATAGCCTTAGTGTGTTAGCTTTCTTGAATGCGGGTTATAGTAGTAATGAACTGGTCAAGTGGACGGACTCAGGACCTCCTGTTTAGCCAGAGTGGTGCAGGCAGCGGTGATAGCTGAGATCCCATAGCGGTTTTCTCCTTCCTGGGTGCAATGTTAATCTACCAGGAGATACTGTCAAGGACTGTGTGGGTTGGCCTCCAGCTAGGAGGTGGCGCTTGCAAAAGAGCAGCAGCTGCGGTAGTAGCAGTGGGATTTTTGCTTGCCTGATGTTGCCCAGAGGGGGATACTCTGGTTTCTCTGGACATGGGCGGGGCCATGTAGCTCCCAGGAGACTCTGTCCTTTGCGTTGAGTTACCAGGGCGGGTGGCCGGGCAAAGCCAGGTAGGGGCTGGGTCGGGCGGGCTTGCACACTGGTCTCCGTGTGCAGAGAAAGCAGGAGCTTCTATGGGTATTGGGGGATGGGAGCGGGTCTCAGGCCACTAGGTTAATGTTTCAGAGGGCAGCGTTGCTGCCCCTGCTGCACAGAAGAGTCTGTGCAAGGAGTAGGGAGTAGCAGGCGGTGGTAAGCTCCACAGTTCCTACCCACTTGACAAGGCAGATCCACTCCCACGGTGTTCCACTGGAAGCAGTGAGCTGATTCCTGTCAGCCTGTAATCAGAACTCGCGGCTGCCGGGAGTCATAAGCTTTCCCCGCAGAGATTGCAGTCCAGGCGTTCAGGCCACGCCCCTCCCTGTCCGCTGCAAAGCTGGCGTGTTCCCGTGGCTCCTGCACTTGCAGTTTCTGCACCCACGACTTCTGCACCTACGGCTCCTGCACTTGCAGCCCACTTTTCACCCCCCCGCCCCGGCCCTGGCCAAGGAAGTTCGTCCCCACCGAGGTTGTACTGTGAACCCCGTTGGGAGATTCTTTCAACCTGCAACCAGCGCCTGAACTTTGTAGCTGGCCGCAAGGCCTCCTGTGAGGAACAGTAAGGAATGGCTGCACTTAATCTACGCTGGGATCTGGAAGTGCATGCAAGGGTCTCCCCCTAAAAGTATGGAATAGTTTATATTCCATAACCCTCCCCAAGTCGGTTCCTGCGTTAGTTCGGGTTAGGGCTTCCCCGCCAGCACCCCCACCTTGTGTCCTGGACTTTCAGGATCCCTAGCGGGGATGTGTATCCCAGAGGCAAATTCCCTCTGTCACACTCAGGGGACTCGCAGCCCTTCGACTGACTCAGTGTAGGCTGCAGTCTCCTGCTTCCTTCAAAACATCAATAGATTCCTATGGTTTTCCTGTTCAGTTATTGCGTTGCTTCTCGAAAAATAGTTCACAACGTGAATCTGTACACACTATTTTGTCCTTCCAAGTGGAAGAGGTACGCTAGCAGTTCCTCTAATCCACCATTTTGGAAAAGCATTCCTAATTTTTCAAGGATAGAAACATTTTTATGGCCTGGTCATCCTAAATAGCACAAAACGTCTTTGTCCATTGCAAACTATAACATACTCAATATTTCAACGTAAATATTTTCAATATGACTTTCACTTCATTGTTTTCAACATCAAACCACGAGTGTTCCTTAGTAGGTTCCCAAGTTAGACAATCCAATAGAAAAATGGACGAACGTCTTGAAGGGTCATATCACAAATAAGGATATCTAAATGGCCAATAAACATCTGAAAAGGTACTCAGCTTCATTAGTCATCCATGCAACACAAATCAAACCCCATATGTCATCACTATATTCTCCCTAGAATATCTTTTTAAAGGCATAAAATACTAGATGTGGACAAGAATGTAAAGCAACAAGAGTGCTCACACATTGTGGATGAGAGTATAAATTGGTACAACCAATTTGGAAAACAATCAGATGCTATGTATTTACTAAAACTGAATGTATGCATAGCCTGTGCCCTAGGAATTTCTCTCCTAGGTATATAACCCCACAGAAATCCCTGCACCACAACTCTATTTATAAAAGTGAAAACTGGAAACTACAAATAAGACCATCTTCACTTACAATATTCAAATAAATTGTAATATCTTTCCCAATGTATTACAATATGCCATTGAGAAGGATAAACTACAATTACATGAAACAGATTAATAAACTTCACAAAAGTAATGTAGTGGGGAAGACGCCAGACACAAAGGAATACCTACAATTCCATTTATATAAAGTTCAAAAATAGATGTCAGCGCCTTCCTATTAAAAGTCAGGCTAAGAATTATTTTGTGTGGGGTAGTGACTGGTAGTGCCTGGGATGTTGTAATATTCTTCTGGGGGGGCAGGATGCTGGTTACACAGGTGTGTAAAATTTGTGCAGTTCATGAGGATGTTTACTCATGATTTGCACATTTTTAAATTGTATGTTATACTTCAAAAAGTTCTTAAGAGACTTTTAAGAAGCGATAAATTAATAAAAAGAAAAATACTCAATACAAGGAATTAGAGTATTTCTGTAAGAGAGACAATAAAGAGAAATACAGCAGACACAGGAACACTGATAGGCTAAAGCCATTGTTTTAATCGAATGGTGCAACTGAGAGGGATCTGGGTTCCCAGAGGAAATCAGCAACAGCTTTCAGGTACTCACAACTATTTCCCAGTCAGTATAGGTAAATATTTTGGGTTTACACAGCACAAATGTATAGTATCACACAAAATATGATATTGTTCGTTTTTTAGACATTTTGGCCGGCAAGTACCTTGCAGTCGCCAACATGAAGCAAAGATTTTTTGTATGTAGACATTGGGTCCACTTCTACCTGCCAAGAGAAACAAAGGTTAATGCACAGTTAGTGTCCTGAAGAGTCATGTTGTCATGGATAAAATTAGACCTCAGACCGTAGTTTTCACTTTTTAATAATGAACTAGACGCGATCAAAGATACTCAAGACATTTTATAGCTGGATGCCCCTTTTCAGTTGCTCTTACCTTGTTTTCCAGGGGCCCTATTATAAGCCATTATATGAATCCACAATTAGTTACATGAATTACTGATCAACTATGTGGAGTTAACAGGACCCAGCATATTCAGCTTGAGACTATTTGCTTCAGAAAGAATATTCAGACATCAAAGTCATCCCAGGAGCCTGCAGAGGTCCCATACCAGGAGGCATGCAGGGTCTGGAATAGCTACCTGAGGCAGTTTGTGATTATCAAAGTGTCAGCATAAAGAAAGAAGGATCACTGAACTGGAATTTTAGAAGCCTGCAGTTCTACCCCTGTATTCCCCCATAATATTCTGCATGACTTTTTGTCAAGTGCTTAATCACAAGGTACTTAAGAAGTACCCATTCTCCCATGGGTACTTTGCACCCATGGGAGAATGAGTGTGAAATGGTTTGAAATACCTGAGACAAATATGGAAATTTATTGCTAGTAATTTTTCTACACCTTAAGAACTGGGAGCCTCTGGAAACCAGAGGGTGGAGGAGGGGTAATAGGAAGGCAGTTTAAGAGGGTAAGGGTGGCCCTGAGTTGCCCCTACTGAATCACCTGCTCTTGCATTCTAAGTCTTATCAGTTTCTCCACCCAGGTGCCCCCATGAGTCCATGGATTGAATCTTTGTGGTGTGAAAATAATCAATGTGGTATGGTCAAGGGCCATTAGCAGGCAAACTTGCCCACCGTGTGCTCACTAGACCTCAGGCACCTTTCTGGGGACAAAGGAGTCCAGTAGAGACACATTGCAAAGTGTCGGAGGTCCCACCATGCAGGACATCAGCCATCATCTCAACATGGTCCTCATTCGTATCTGTCTTCGTTTTATTTTTTTTTATTTTTATTTTTGAGATGAAGTTTCATGCTTGTTGCCCAGGCTGTAGTGCAATGGCACCGTCTCAGCTCACTGCAATCTCCGCCTCCTGGGTTCAAGTGATCCTCTTTTCTCAGCTTCCCGAGTAGCTGGGACAGGCATGCGCCACCATGCCCGGCTAATTTTGTATTTTTAGTAGAGATGGGGTTTCACCATGTTGGCTAGTCTGATCTCGAACTCCTGACCTCAGGTGATCCACTCGACTCAGTCTCCCAAAGTGCTTGGATTGCAGGCATGAGCCACCGCACCCAGCCTCATATCTGTCTTTTAAACACTTCACACTTGGTCCTTGAGTGATACACTTTATATATGAAGGTTTGAGGCAAAGGGTAGAGGCTCTCTGCTGACCCCAGAAAACCACAAGCAAAACTGTTTTGAGAACCTCCACTTTAGTGACTGAAGTAGGCTCTTCTCATTATCACCAAGTTGCTGGCTTCTGTCCAGAGAATGTAAATTCTGACCTCTCAAACTGATGTTTCATAGGACCTCATCATGCTATAAGTTAGTGTAATACATCTTAACCAGCTGTGTCTGTGGATTCTGCTCAGCATAAAATTTACCTTGGCTTCTAAATGAGTGAAAAATAACATGGGTGGCTGACTGTAGAAGGCAAGTTCTAAGAGCCCTCAAAGAACAGTCTCCTTCTCATCCCCAAGTCCTCCCTATACTTTGAAAGTCTCATCTTTTTGCTCTGCCCTACTTCTGCCAGTACCAACAGTCCAGCCTTCCCCTCAAACTTCACCACCTCCCCAAACCAAAATCCATAACCAGTTTCTTTTCTGAAGAGAGCTACCTCCTGTTCTATGTCCTTTGGATCTTTTCTCCATTCTCTGGACCAGCCCAGCATGTCCATCTCTGCTCACCTTCCTCCCTGTTGCAGCTTCCTTTGTCCAAGTCCTGCCTTTTTCTCACTCTTGTAGAACCTCACACCTTTTTTCCCTTTACTATTCCTAATTCTACAAGGTGGGGACTCCATTTTACCTGGTGGAACATAGAAGAGTAAGTTAAGGACCACGAGGGCCAAGAGGACGCTCCTTGTGGCCATACCAATCAGCAAAGAAGCAGCTGTGACTCAACGGAGAGTCACTCTCTATGCAGCTTTGAAGAGACGGGGAGCTGCATGGCTAGTGAACCTTTTGGAACAAGAACATCTGCCTGCTCCACTGAGCAATCCAATCAGCAAAATGTCTGTTTGAACATGACATCCCTTCATTAAAGCACACTTCCTGGGTGCCACATGCATGCTAGCAACTGCATGAACACTGTGTAGGCAGCCCTATTCTAGGCCCTGGTAGGGTGCTGTGTAGGTGTCTGTGTATCTTCATTGTACATCCACTGAAATGCCTATAGTGTGCAGAGAACCATAAGGCTGCCTTACATAGTTGACAAAGAGTTTTTTTTTTTTTTTTTCAACCTTACACACACACGAAGTCCAGGTAGGCATGATTCTCTCCATTTTAAAAACAAAAATTAAGAGTCTCAGGTAGAAGAAATGACTTTCTCAAGCTCACATAGATCCTAAATGGTAGCAACATGATTTATAAGCAGGCTTCCCTGACTCCTATATACAGAAGTACTAAAGTATGGCCTTGCCCAGTTCTTGTATAGCTGCAATGTCTTTAGGAAAATAAGAGCTCCTCAAAAACAGCATGGAAAAAGCAAGTCCCCATAACACCCACAACATGACCCAGGGAAAAACACTGAGTCTATGGCTCCCCATTGAGCATATGCTGTGTGCCGGGTAATGGGGGGGCATACAAAGAATTTATGACAAAATTCTTGCTTGGAGGGACTAAAGTCGACAGTGTTTGACAGTTTTTGAAGTGTTTTAAGTTTTTCAACAACTTTATCTGATACTGTATGAAGAACACAAAACCCAGAATCAGAAAGTCTTTCTGGTGTGGACTCTGCATGCAGTAGCTTGACAAGCTTTTAATAAAGCACGTACTTTACCTCACTGACCATCAGTTTTCTCACTTGGAAAGAAGGTTGTACACCTGGCTGGGTGCAGTTGCTCATGCCTATAATTCTAATGTTTTGGGAGGCTGAGGAAGGTGGATTGCTTGAGCTCAGCAGTTCAAGACCAGCCTGGGCAACATGGCAAAACCCCATCTCTACAAAAAATGCAAAAATTAGCCAGGCATGATAGTGAGCGCCTGTACTCCTAGCTACTCAGGAGGCTGAGGTGGGAGAATCACCTGAACCCAGGAGGTCAAGGCTGCAGTGAGCCATGATTGCACCACTGCACTCCAGCCTGGGTGACACAGTGAGACTCTGTCTTAAACAAAAAAAAAAAAAAAAGGTTGTACTCCATCAGTCCCACCTATCAGGAAGGCTTGTCACAAGGCCAAATGAAGTAACTCTTAAGGACAGTCCTTTACAGAACATATATTTAAGGAACTATTAGACTCATGTAACAGAAGAAGACATTTAAAACTATAGATATTGGCCAGGTGTGGTGGCATGTGCCTGTAATCGCAGCACTTTGGGAGGCCGAGATGAGAAGATCGCTTGAGGCCAGGCATTCAAGATCATCACGGGCAACATAGTGAGACCCCTTTCTCTATTTAAAGAAATAAAACTAGAGATGTTGCTTCTCCAGCTAGAGAGTGAAATAGCCAGGACTAGGAACACATGCTTCCCTCTCTCTGTCTCTGTTTTATTCACAAGAATGCATCAAATGTATGCCACTTCAATGGACTCTTGTTTTCCAACTTCAAGATGTTTGTGATGTGGTTGAGATTGCACATCTGTGAAAGACTCATAAAGAACTGCAGAGCAGAAAATCAGTAAATAGAGAAAGAATAGAGGACCTGAGTTTTGAGGAGCACAAAGAGAAAAGATTAAGCAAGCACAAATGCATTAAGGGACTCTCCTGAGACCCACTTTCCAACCTGCAGCATTAGGCACAGCCTGATTTGCACTCTCTCAGCTGCCATGGTGCTGATCTTCTGTTCTCCAAGAAACTCCCTCTGTCTCCATCTCAACCCTTCCCACTGTGCCGTCCAGAACCACAGTTCTACTATAAACATACCTTCTACTTTATGTCTTCCCCAAGAACACTCTTCCATCTCTGTGTCTTGGCAAAATGCTAGGTCCTTCTCTAAGGACACTGCTTCCTGGCAGCCTTGGTGACTGGAAGCTGATCATTGACCCAGGCTCCAGACACCAGAGGACAAGTAAGCCCCACTTCACAATCTCCTGAACGATACCTGACATGATCCTGACACCGCCTTTCCCTCACCCTGTCCACATTTAATTGCTCATCGACATTCTGAGTTCTGCGTCTAACATACAGTTCACACTCGCCCATTTCTGTCTCCACCGCTGCCACTGCGTCCATGCCATCACTGTCTGTCACTAAACTCAGTAAATGGCCTCTTAAATGGCTCCCGTATCATTTTTAAATATTTACCATTTATCCTATTTATCCTCCACTTGGTAACCAAAATGACCTTTTTATAAAAACTGGAATTGATTCATGCATTTGCCCTGTGGAAAACTCCTCAGGATGGCTTCCTTTTGGGTTAAAGTGGAAAGTTCTTAGCGTGGCTACTGGCCTGGCCCCTGGCTTATCCCCCCACCCAAATCCTCTCATTTTTTCTGTCTCTCACTGCATTGCACCATACTGGCCTTCACTATTCCCAAACATGTCGACCTCAAAGCTTTCACATGTGCTGTTTGCACAGCCTGGAAATCTGTACCACTCACCTTCTCATCCTCACCTAACATTCAGTCTCATTTAGAGGGACAGTATCCGTCTGTTCCACAGAACGGAAGAAACCCAATAAAAATTAGGTTCTGTCTTGTAAATCTCTCTCAAAGGACACTTTCTCATCCTGAGCATGTAGAATATTAGAATTTTATATTTGTGCATTTGTTTTTCTTCAACATTTGCTTCCTCCACTTGACTACAAGCTCAATAAGAGCATGGACCATATTCTCGCATATATGTGATATCAGATCGACAAAATCCAATTTTTTTGTTAAAAAAAAATGTGAGTTTTCTAGGACTGCCATAACAAAGTACTACAAGCCAAGTGGCTTAAACAACAGAAATGTGTTGTCTCATCGTTTTGGAGGTTGGAAATCTGAGATCATGTTGTTGGCAGGGTTGATTCCTTCAGAGGGCTGTCAGAAAAGGAACTGTTCCAGGCCTCCTGGCTTCTGATAGCCACTGCATTCCTTCATTCTGGATGGTATTCTCCTGTGTCTTCACATCGTCTTCTCTCTATGTATATCTGTGTCTGTGTCCAACTTTGCCCTTCTTATAAGGACATAGTCATATTGAATTAGAGTCCACCCTAATGACCTCATCTTAACTTGATCTATGTAAAGACCCTATTTTCAACTCAGGTTGCATTCACAGGTGATGAAGGTTAGGACTTCAACATCTTTTGTGGGGTTACAATTCAACCCCTAACAAGTGGTCATCTTTGATCTTCCTGAGTAATCTTTATGACCCAAATGACATCAAAGCAACCAACTCCTTTTCTAGAACACTAATTATTCTTCATTTTTCTTTCACCACATTTACCCAGAAGAAAAGCCATCTGTAGAACTGCTTCTGCTCTCAGGCTTTTGAAAGCCACTAGAACACATCGCACGATTCCACAGGAAAGCTGAGTTTAGAAATTTGGTTGTTCTTTTTTTTATACATTCTAGTCAACCTCAGATGCTATTTGCCCTCATCACTTCCCACCCCCATCCTACTCTCAGAAGAACCTCTGGCTTCCTATTTCACAGAGAAAATTGATGTCAGAGAATTTAAATTCACTTAACTTTGCACACAATCCCCATCAAAATGCCACCATCATTCTTCACAGAACTAGAAAAAGCAATCCTAAAATGTATATGGAACCAAAAAAGAGCCCACATAGCTAAAGCAAGGCTAAGCAAAAAGAACAAATCTGGAGGCTCCACACACCAGGGGACAAGTAAACCCCACTTCACAATCTCCTGCCAGCCCCATACCGTTTCCAGAATGATACCTGACATGATCCGGACACCGCCTTTCCCTCACCCTGTCCACATTGAATTGCTCATCAAACGTTCCCAGGTCTGCCTTCAGCATGCGTTTCACACTCGCCCATTTCCATCTCTGCTGCTGCCACTGCGTCCATGCCATCACCTCTGTCACCAAACTCAGTAAATGGCCTCTTAAATGGCTCCCATATCATTTTTAGATATTTACCATTTATCCTCCACTTGGTAACCAAAATTACCTTTTATAAAACTGAAATTGATTTATGCATTTGCCCTGTGGAAAATCCTTCAGGATGGCTTCCACCTGGCCCCACTCTTGACAGGTCAGGACTATTACAATTCAAGGTGAGTTTTAGGTAGGGACATAGCCAAACCCTATCAGCATCCTCTCCAGGTATTTGCTTCTTAAGATGATGTTCTTGTTCTGTATCACATCACAATCTTCCTGGATTGCTTTGTACCTTTCAGGCACATTGTCAGAGTCTTTTCCACAATTCTACCTCCCCTTTTCTTGCCATAAATGCTGATGTGAGGTTTGCTCCTCAATCTTATTTTCTTCTTACTCTTCTGAATCTCTCTTGTTGAATTCATTCCTTTTTATGACTCTTTGACTTTTGATTCTAAAATTTATATATGCAATCTCAGTTCCTCTTTTAAACTTCCCAACTGTCTACTTGGCTGCTCCACCTAGACATCCTACAGGAAGCTCAAACTCAACCTATCCAAAACATTACTAATTGTTTTCTCATCCTTCCTCCAAAAACCTCTGGTGTTTCCAGTGAACTTCACCACTGAACCCACCAACTTAAATCAGAAACCTGGAAATTATCCTAACTACCTTTCTCTTTCTAAATTCCACAGATATTAAAAATCAAGTATTTATTTATTTTATTTCTTATTGCTCTTGAGATGAATATTCTCCTTTTTACACTACTGCCAATACTCTTACTTTACTTCTCACTTGATCTTGGAGTCATAAAGCCTTGTAATGGGTCTCCATGACTTTGATTTTACAACACCATAAACCCATATTAAAACAAGTGTGGACTTGATTCCCCCAGCTTAAACTCCTAAGCACAGCATTAAAATACCCTTAGTGACATTATGCTAAGTGAAATAAGTCAAGCACAGAAAGACAAATACTGCATAATCTTACTTATATGTGGAATCTAGAAAAGTCAAACTCAGAAGCAGGGAGAAGAATGGTGGTTACCAGAGGCTAGGGCCAGGAGTGCAGAGAGGGGAGATATTGGTCAAAGGGTACAAAGTTTCATTTTGTCAAGACGCCTGAGTAAAGACATGGGACACTCTCCCTCTCCAGAAAAAAAGAACCAAAATTGTGAATTACACCTAGGATAGAACATCTATGAGAAAACTCCAGAGTTCAACAGAGAAGTCACAGGAAACACTGGAGCCATAGAAGGAGCAGGATGTGGGTTGGCTAGGAGCCTGGAATGGCTCCCATTTGCTGGGAAAAGGTAAATGAGAGCCTCTCAGCGGTTCACATCTCCATCTCAGACTACTGTAACCCTAGCAACACGAGGGCTTTTTTCCCACGTGGGCCCTGAGATTAGCGTGGGTGGTGATCAGGATACCTCTCAAGGGCATTGCTCCACACAGGGAAGTCATGTTGAGTTATACACATCCCCTGAGATCTAAGCGGCTGCAGCACAGTGCTAGTGCAAGCACCCAGCCTCCACCAGACTGAATCCTGTCCTGGGAACCAACAGGCCCCACATCTCCACAGAGGAGAACCCCCACTGATATCCCCTGACGTCCACCCAGATGGCTGCAGTGGCTCGGCACTGGCTGAACCTAGTGATGCTACAGAGACCCCAGCACTTTAGCCCAAGTGGAGTACTACTCCCTGGGGAAAGGATGGTGCAGTGCACGCAGGAGACTCTCGCGGGGACAAAGGGAGCCCTACTGTGAGCTTTCCAGAGCCTGACAGCTCCCGTCTGGGACTGTAAGAAGCAACCCTGCCCCCACCAGTAGAATGACATCTATGCTTGGGCTCACCCCCTAGGCCACTGCAGCAGCTGCTGGTCCCGCCAGGAGTCAAAACAAGTTGGTCTGAGAGCTGCCTCTCTGGATCTGTGAATAACACCCTGCCCTCACTAGCAGTACAGCCTCTGTGCTCCAGCCCATACACAGAAGGTGGGGTCTCTTCCTTCACTCCCATGCACAACACTACAGCTGCTGCTGCTGCTACTGGCAGCCAATGCGAGTGAACCCAGGAGCTGCTTGTCTGGGTCTGTGAATAGCGACCACTCCCTGACCAGTAGCAAGGCCTTTGTGCTTGAGCTCACACGCAGAAGGCAGGATCCCTCCGCTGCCCTGAACAACACTGCAGCCAGGAGCTGAAGCAAGCACTACTCAGAGCCTGAGAATTTTCTGCTTAGGGCTGTGATCACCAACCTCATCCCTATCAGAAGCACATCCTCTGTGCTTTCGTTTGTGTTCCGAATACAGGCTCCCTCCCCATATACACCATGGCAGCTACTGCTACTGCTGGAAATGAAGTGTGAACTCCCAGAGCCTGAGAGTTCCTTGCAAGGGACAGTTGAGAGCAACCTTACCCATACCAGCAGCAGGATTGCTGTGCTCTAGCACAACCTCTGAGGTCAGGCTCTCCACTCACCACCACAGATTGCTCAGCCCCACCTACTACAGGCTACACTCCTGCATGCCACCAAAGCCTTGACGTCATGCCCCCAGATACTGAGCGCCCCATCTGAAGACTAGGAATTACCCGATCCATTCCACCATCTCTGGTCCTTGTACACTCCTCCTAGGGACCTGAAGATGGGCCCACCTAGCCTGCTGCCAACACCACCAACCACAGCCACCCACATGTGTTGCCTAGGAGCCTAGAGACTAGCCTGCCAAGCCCATCATAGCCACCACTAACATTAGGAAGTGCACCTGGGAGCCTGAGTGTTATCCTGCACCACTGCTACCCTCACTCACACCATTCATGCTGCCCAGGGACCTGAGAACCTACCCACTCATCCAGCCCTCCACTGCCACTGCCAGTACCAAGAAATCTGCCTGGAGTTCGCCCACCTGGACCTGCTAACACTGGTGCCCACATACACCATCCAGTGACCCAAGGTCAAGTATGCATTGTCTGTCATTATCACTACAAGGGCTTGAGGACTGGCCAACCTGGCATCCCTATCCCCAGCAAAGCCTCACCATGGCTTCCATTAGCAACTGCAGCCAAGCCACTGAGGAAATTACAGATACCACTGATGCTATTCACAGCCAAAGAGATTCATGGGATGGGGAGACAGGTCCTTGGGATTTTACTGTTTTCTAGGAAGCAGAATCTTTTCCAACTTTATTTCATGTAAAGTGTTCATTACAGCATGAATACAAGATGTATTCAATCCACAAATACAACAGCCCACAGGCATTCAGGAGGTTGTACATCACAAAAGAGAAAAATCAAGACTAACAGCATAATGAACTGTTGTTTGGGGGAATTTGACCATCTGATTCTAAAATCTGTATGGAAATGAAAAGAACCAAAAATAGCCAAGACACTCACACACACAAAAAAGATAAGTGAGAAGATTTGGCTCTGTTGGAGACAGACTCATAGATAGATAGATAGATAGATAGATAGATAGATAGATAGATGATAGATAGATAGATCTTATTTAAAAGTTTATTAACTTATTATGAAGCTATAGTAGTAAGACAGCATGGCATTAGTGCAAGTATAGACAAATAGAACAATAGAACAGATTAAGGTTCCCAGCATCAGACTCACGCATATGTGGAACCTGATTTAAAACAAAGGTGGCACAGCTAGACAGTAGAGAAACAACAATCTTTTCAATAATTTTTGGTCTTGAAACAATTGGTTTTCCATAGGGGAAAAGAAAACTAAATAGGACCCCTAATTTACACCATACACAGAAATCATCACAGGTGGTTATAGAGCTAAATGAGAAAGAAAAATAATAAAGAAAAAAGAAAGATAATATAGGAAATAGTTTTATGACCTGGGAGTAGGGAAAGATTAGTAAGCAAGAACCAGAAAATTAAGAATATGTGTGCTTACTGTATTGGCTGGGTGGGGTGGCTCATGCCTGTCATCCCAGCACTTTGGAAGGCTGAGGCAAGTGGATCCCCTGAGGTCAGGAGTTCCAGACCAGCCTGGCCAACATGGCAAAACCCCATCTCTACTAAAAATACAAAAATTAGCCAGGCGTGGTGGTGGGCACCTGTAGTCCCAGCTACTTCGGAGGCTGAGGCAGGAGAATCGTTTGAACCCAGGAGGTGGAGGTTGCAGTAAGCCGACTTTGGGCCATTGCACTCCAGCCTGGGTGATGAGCAAGACTGTCTCAAAAAACAATAATAATAATAATATTGAGTACCTACTGTATGGCAGTGTGCGTGCAAAGCATTTTATAAGCTGTATCTCATTTCATCCTGAAAAAAAACCACGCAAAACCTTCCAATGCACTTTTTGAGGAGATCTTGAGGCTGAGATGCTAAATAATGCATCTGAGGGTGTAGGCCTGCAAAGCAGAGTGTAGCCAGGAACGCCATGCTCCACTGACACACCACACACAGCCCTGTGGTCGTTGGCTGCCTGCGTAAAAGCCTGCCTTCAGGGTCAGAACAAAATCAAAGTTAGTGTCATCTTCACTCTCCGACATCCCTCATCACCCCAAGAGGGACAGGCCTAAGGGCCCTTCTCCAGGGCTGAGTCTCTGTCACTCCAGAGAAGCCCAGTCTGGCTCCACTCTGGACACTGTGCGTCCAACCTTGAACACAGCACTGAACCGACTCTTCTAAGGGAGAGTTTCACCTCCTCAACTCCAAAAAAGAAATCTCTCCTAGAACCTTCAGAGTCCCCTAATCCTAGCCAACATTTCATACCAGCCATTTGGAGAACAAAGTCCATCAGTGAACTTTTCCAGGACTTTTTTTTTTTTTTTTTGCAGTATCTGCCTTCAGCCAGGTAAATAAGTCAGCCGCTAGACAAGGAAGCTGTCCCTTCTCCACTAGTTCTGAGCCCCTACCTTCTCTTGGCCAGGCCACTGGTTGACAACTTGAGAGACTCCGTGTGTTGGAACTGTCTTTCCAGGCTTAAATTCAGCCTGTGTTTCATAACACCCTTTCTCTGTGCTCCTGAGCTTTCAGTGGTGCTCCAGAGGAAAGGAGAGACAGAGCAGATATTTTCACTGCCATGTTTATATCAAAGTACATTTGAAGGCAGAGGGAAAGTGCTCAGGCTTAGGCATGGGGATCCTGGTCTTTTCTCCTGTTCTGCTATCAGGAAACGTGACAGCCTTAGCTGAGTCTCTTGTTTTCCCACGGTTTGTAGAAAAGGAGGTAGCACTGAAAGGCCAGGGCCTTTTCTTCCTCGAATTCTGCAGAACCCTGTGATCTCCTCAGTCTGCCCCTCCAGGAAGAGTGAGGCCAGGGTCCAGCCCCACTCAGCCCAGCCTGGCTCTATAAAGGAGCCTCCCAGGCAGCCACCACTGGGAGTTCCAACTCTGTGCCCTCTTCGGCCATGAACCTCTGTCTTTCTTCATTACTCTTCTTCCTGGTGATCTTACTGCCTTCAGGTAAGACAGTGGGCATGGGTCTGAACATAAAAGTGGGCGTTCCCAAATATTGAGATGCTTAAAAAACCCTCTAACTATAAGCCCAGCAACAGGACACCAATATCAGATGGGCCAGCATGTTAGGGGCATGGTGAGCGGACCCCAGCTCCTGCCCTGCTCTGCTGTTGCTGCAGCTGGAAGATCTGCCAGGGCACCGGGGAGGGGGGTGGATGCCATTGTGCACACAGATCATGCAGCCACCCAGATTCCTATCTCCCCTCCAATGCCTCTGGCTACCCTGAGCTTTATCTGCCTTGCTGAGTTGTGATAAGAGGTGAGGTAAATCACAACGAACAAGCCATCCACCAGGAGGTGATGGCAAGCCTAGGATTTCTCCCAGCCTCATTAAGGTTGATTTTTCTTTTCTGTGGTCTCTCCCCGCTTCAGGAAAAGGTATGTTTGGGAATGATGGAGTCAAAGTTCGCACCTGCACTAGCCAGAAAGCCGTATGTTTCTTCGGGTGTCCGCCAGGATACAGGTGGATTGCGTTCTGCCACAATATTCTGTCTTGCTGTAAAAATATGACACGTTTTCAACCCCTGCAAGCCAAAGATCCATGGGTTCATTAAAAGGATATGTGAATGGCTCAAAGTACTAAGCTCCTCATCTGTGTGTCAGGATCTTAGAGCTCGTAAGTGAGCCGTGGGCAGAAATGAGGACCACATTCTGACAATTTACTGGCAAAATTCCAGAAACATTTTGTAAAGGCAGCACGGCCATGAAATGCATCCCCTGTTATTTTTCCTACCCTCCCATCTCCAATCACTCATTCCTCTTTCAAATTCAAATTCAGGCCAGGCGCAGCGGCTCACGCCTGCCCACCTGTAATCCCAACACTTTGGGAGGCTAAGGTGAGCGGATCACTTGAGGTCAGGAGTTTGTGACCAGCCTGGCCAACATGGTGAAACCTCATCTCTACTAAAAATACAAAAATCTGCCGGGTGTGGTGGGTGCATGTAATCCTAGCTACTCAGGAGGCTGAGGCAGGAGAATTGCTTGAACCCGGGAGACGGAGGTTGCATTGAGAAGAGATCACGACACTGCACTCCAGCCTGGACAACAGAGTGAGATTCCGCCTCAAAAAATAATAATAATAATTCAAATTCTATTGATTAATACAAGTTCACAGGCCCAAGGGATGATATATTCTGGCCATAGAAACAAAAGCTAACCACACACCAGTCACACATTTGAGTAGTTTACATCTATTAGGGAACTTACTCCACACAATAAAATCTACAATTTCTCCCATTTGGCAGATGAAGAATATTTTCCAAGGTCACACGACAAGAGTTAGTCCCAGGTTTAAATCCACAGAGTCTGCACGCAGTGTCTTGAGGGTAAAGTTGCACCACCTCTCCG
This sequence comes from Pan troglodytes, assembly GCF_028858775.2. Classification (NCBI taxonomy): domain Eukaryota; kingdom Metazoa; phylum Chordata; class Mammalia; order Primates; family Hominidae; genus Pan; species Pan troglodytes. The sequence continues at coordinate 20,665,021 of NC_072405.2, forward strand.
TTAGTAAGCATGGGAATCAAGCTAGATTGTGGTTCCAATGAGGAGGCAAGAATCCAACTAGACCCCCCGAATGGCAAGACCCTCAGTGCTCATCCTGTGGTTTAAAGGCATCATGCTTCTGGTTGCCAAGTTGCTTTCATGGCTCTGTACTCAGTGGCTTTCATGAGTCACGATCGGTGTCACCCTAAAATCCCACACACCGAACATGCTACTTTCACCACTGCGGTGACACACTGGACTATACACCCATTCCAAACCTGCAGCTGTCTGAAGGCAGCACTGTCCAACAGCACGTCCTCACCCTCCACTCCAGGGTTCCCACCTGGAGGCAGAGGCCTCGGGTCTGCATTGAGACCCTCCTCATTCTCTACTAAGAAAAGAGAAGGGTAGCTGAGTTTCGGATCTCCCTTCTCCACAAACGTGCCTGGCAGGCACACTCTGAAAGTCTGCACCGAATGCTAAGCAGGGGTGAGCCGAATGCTCAGAGCCCAGCCTCAACATCACCCAAATTCCAGCAAACAAGAAATATCAGAGATCATCATGGTCCACGAGGCGAGCCTCTGAGGGTATCATGCTTCAGCTGATCGCTTCGGGTCTGTGAGTGTGTCTACAGTGGTCCTGTGCCATCAGACCACCTGCACGTGCTCATTTCAAACCAACCCCTTATCAAAAAAAAAAAAAAAAAAAAAAAAAACAGGGAAGGACATTGCAAAAGTTCACAAAACAATATCAATGCAATGAAATTAACATAAAAATAGAAAATAAAAGAGAAAACTGGGCGAAGGGAAAAAGCAGATATTCTTTCACCAGATGTCAAAAGGATCTAATGCTCAGAAGAGCCAAAAACTCCAACCCTTTTCTTGCAGTTTCTAAGGCCATGGTCACTCCAGCCTGGTGGAGATGCTGCTCTAAGTTTGACAGTGGGGTGCAGAAAAGACACAACTCTCTCCAGCAGCATTCAGAGAGGACTGAAACATTTACAATTACTTTTGCTGAAAACCCACACAAGAAACAAGAATACTAAATTATCACACACAAACAGCATAATGTATTGATCCTGTAGCCCACTGGGTGTGGACTTTGAGTCAGTGGGCAGCGTCTCTGAGGGGGCCACAGGTGTCAATCTCACTCTCCAAGTCCCAGGGCAGCCATGAGGAGGGTCCACAATTTAGGCTTAGAGACCTATATCCCCAGAAATTTTACTGGGGTGAATGACAGAATCACATGGGTGCCATTGAGATATCAGTTCGTCCCGGTGCAGCAAACTGTTTCAGGGCCATGATTGGACAGAACAGCCCTGCAGAGCCCCCTTGCTTTATGGGCACGTCTCACATCTATTCTGTGGGGGTAAGATGTATTCCCAGTACACTCTCTGTATGCTTAAGACATCCAGAGTTAATGTCTGTTACTTGAAACCAAGAAATCTGGCCAGGTGCGGTGGCTCATGCCTGTAATCCCAGCACTTTGGGAAGCCGAGTTTGGGAAGTTTCAACATGGTGAAACTTCATCTCTACAAAAATACAAAAACTAGCTGGGCTGGTCTCGAACTCCTGACCTCAGGTGATCCATCCACCTCGACCTTCCAAAGTGCTGGGATTACAGGTAGACACACCGCAACTGGCCAAATCACATATTTTCAAAAGTACTCAGCTGTCAAATAATAATCACTGAGGACTCCCCATCCTGTGTCTGTCAAGTTACATTAAAGGGTTCAGATCTGGAGCCACAGCACTTTTCCAAAAGCCAGCATCTCTGCCTTTCAAGATCCACGTATGCAGAAGCTCAGTTTTGTTCAACAAACGTCAGACTCCTCTTACTACCCAGTTCCTGATTTTGCATCTCAAGAACTCCAAAAACCATGCTGGAAACAACCATTTTTAGTGGAATGAGCAAGTGGGAGGAGAGGAGTGAAAAGGAGAGGGCGCTGTTGTATTATTGCCTCTGTGGAGCCCTTCTAGAAACCAGTTCAAGTTCTCCCTCTGGTCATTGGTCTGGAAGTGAGGGGACCTGAGAAGAGCAATCAACTTCTGCACAACAGAACCAGGTCGTGTTGTGTCCCCCGAGATCATTATGATGTCCACCATCACTGAGATGGTGTCAGACCCTAAGAAAGGAAGGATTCTGTTAGCAAGACTAGCTGTGCCTACCATTGGATGTTCAGAGATCCCGAATAAGAGCAGAGGTCTCATCAGTTTCCTGAAATTGGCCTTTGGCAGGGAGCACATGTCTCCCATCTCCACGATAACCACCCACTGTGCTGGGCTCATGCCCAGACATCCCAGCAGATGGGACTGAGCATGGCATGGCTGGTGGGTCACAGGCAGACCCTGAGGTTCAGGCCTGGCCTATTGGAAAGTATGGTCAGCCACAGCGGTATAGAAGCTAAAATCCCTGCCTTCTTTCCCCCGACCATCGAGCAATAGTGAGCTCCACCTATCGGATCCAGGTGGTGTGTTATCCCCACAAAATCTAGGTGGAAGCCTCTGCTGCTCAGGCCTTCTCCGCTAGCACCAGCAGAGAGCTTCTGACCCGATCAGGCAGGAAATCCTGGAGTCAACCTGTTGGGACAATAGTGCCTTCTTTATCTGCTGGTGCTTTGGTTTGGGCACACGGACAGCTTTTTTCTCAAATTATGAGATGTCCCAGCTCTTCTTAGCCCAGTCATCTGCTTCTGAGGACAAAAGCAATTCCATCGCACAGAGTTGATGGGAGTAGCAGTTCCTTAAGCTCCCTCCGAAAGATACCTGTTTGCTTCATATTGCAGCATATTTCACAAGCCGTGTCAACCCTCACAGTTAGGGCTTTAAGCAGGCAATGCCAATGGCCACATGCTGAAGGGACAATGACAGTATTCTAGACCTCAGTTATGGCTTCTTTTTTTTATTATTTGAGATGGAGTCTCTCTCTGTCGCCAGGCTGCAGTGCAGTGGTGCGATCTTGGCTCACTGCACCCTCCATCTCCCAGGTTCAAGCAATTTTCCTGCCTCAGCCTCCTGAGTAGCTGGGACTACGGGCAAGAGCTACCATCCCCAACTAATTTTTTTGTATTTTTAGTAGAGAAGGGGTTTCACTGTGTTGGCCAGGCTGGTCTTGAGCCCCTGACCTCATGTGATCCACCAGCCTCGACCTCCCAAAGTGCTGGGATTACAGGCATGAGCCACCGCGCCCAGCCTACGTCATGGCTTCTTAACTCAGGCTGGAGCCAGGACGAGTGTGCAATACAGGAGCAATTGACTGTGAGCATGAGGTGTTCAGATGGATTCCTCGCCCTGATTCCTGAGGTTGTATGTAAGGAAGTCTTCCAATCTTATTCTCTAAAATTGGAGCAAATTGGCCGGGCGTGGTGGCTCACGCCTGTAATCCCAGCACTTTGGGAGGCCGAGGTGGGCAGATCACGAGGTCAGGAAATCGAGACCTTCCTGGCTAACACAGTGAAACCCCATCTCTACTAAAAATACAAAAAATTAGCCAGGTGTGGTGGCGGGCACCTGTAGTCCCAGCTATTCCGGAGGTTGAGACAGAGAATGGCGTGAACCCGGGAGGCGGAGCTTGCAGTGAGCCAAGATCACACCACTGCACTCCATCCAGCCTGGGCGACAGAGCGAGACTCTGACTCAATAAAAAAAAAAAAAAATGGAGCAAATTGGCTGGGTGCAGTGGTTCATGCCTGTAACTTTGGGAGGCCAAGGCGGGCAGATCACGAGGTCAGGAGTTCAAGACCAGCCTGGCGAATATGATGAAATTCCATCTCTACTAAAAATACAAAAATTAGCCGGCGTGGTGGCAGGTGCCTGTAATCCCAGCTACTTGGGATGCTGAAGCAGGAGAATCGCTTGAACCCAGGAAGCAGAGGTTGCAGTGAGCCGAGATGGCACTACTGCACTCTAGCCTGGGTGACAAAGCAAGACTCCGTCTCGAAAAAAAAATATTGAAGCAGATTACTCAACTAATTGCCAACCCATCAGGGGACCTGATAGTGTAAAATCTTTCATAACTAAAGTACAGGTGTAAAAACTAACATTCAGAGCAGGGAAGACATTTTCCCAGGACCACACAACTCATCAGTGTGCAAAACTGGGATTCAAACACAGATCTAGCCACTCCCTTTCTGCTTCCTGATCTGTAACATGAAGCCTCAGTCTCTCTCAGAGCACTGCTGGAACAGGAAGGGGAAGAGGTGAACTGCAACTTTCTGGAGATGTGGAGTCAGGTTAGAAAAGCATGGGTCAGGATGTCAGGAGAAATTCTCCCTTCAAACCGGACCATGAGGCAGGGATCCTTAAGCTCATAGCCTGGGACTTTGACAGGACCTGACAGGTTGAACCTCGTCTGAGAAATTCCCTTCCCAGTATCTGGGCAGATCTCTAGCTTCTGTCTGGTTTCCCCCAGAGGTTAGCACTGCTCAGCTCTGCTCAACTGGGGAGCTAGACAAGAGAGGAACTGAGAAGAAGGAGAAGCTGCAGAAGAAACTGACCTTTCTTTCAACTGCCCTGGAGTTAGCTCACTCCCAGAGGGATAAAAGACCTTGAATCAAAGTCTTGGGCTGCATTTGATGGTGCTTTTCCTCCCACAACCTCAGGGGCAAGCTGACTCCCGGGTTCCTGGCCGGCTCCAACCTGAGTCCTGACAGGTGCATCCTGTATCTTGATGGCCTTCAATGGGCCTGGAAAAGGGCAGAAGGAGTACAAATGTTGCTGGTGTCTCAGGTCTGTTTCACAGACCAAAACCTCCCTGGAGTAGGGAAAGGCATTTATTGGATTTGGCAGAATATCGAAAGCCTTACACCCTCTCCGTGTACACTCACGAGGCCCTGTCATCTGCAGCTGCAGCTGGGCCTCCTGACACTGAGCAGGTGTTCTGTGTAGAATGCACCCTTCACACACACCAGAAATCAGTGGCTTTCTGACTTTACAAGCAGATGTCTTGTGGGCTTGGTAACCACAACCTAAATGGCTTCTAGGGAATGCAGCCAAATCAAGTTTCTGAACTTCTATTTGCTGGGTTTTTTTCATCTCAAATGCTAAGCCCCTTGGGGCTGAGTGCAATGGTTCATGCCTGCAATCCCAGCACTTTGGAACTCCAAAGTGGGGCGGGTTGCTTGAGCACAGGCGTTTAAGGCCAGCCTGGGCAACATGGCGAAACCGTGTATCTACAAAAAATACAAAACTTAGTCAGGTTTGGTGGCTCGCACCGGTACTCCCAGCTACTCAGGAGGCTGAGGTGGGGGGATCAGTTGAGCCTGGGGAGACTGAGGCTGCAGTGAGCCATGATCGCACCACTGTGCACAGCCTGGGTGAGTCACCAAGACTCTGTCCCAAAAATTAAATTTAAAAAGCCCCTCAGGAGACCCAGCCTAATATTACTGAACATACTTGTGATTTTCTTCACCTTCGCTCTAGGGGAATCTAAAATCCCTCCCAGTTCTGCAATTCCCTGCTGTGGGCTCAGAAGCCTTAGTTATTCTGGAAGCAGCAAGAGGTTCATTTTAGGCCAAAATCTATTTATTCTTCTCTCAATGTCTTTCAAAGGAAAATGGAAAGTAATGCAATGCTCCACGTCTTCATTGTGGAAGAATATGATGTTTCCCCTTTGTTTCTCTAAAGGAAATGCTGCTTAGGCAAGTGTCTAAGCCATGAAGATCCTACCCTCACTCTCGCTCTCCTTCTCTTAGTCCTCTCTGTCTCACGTAAAGCAGACTCTTTGGAGGATACATAAAGTAATTACAAACAAATACTGGGTTGTGCTGGCCCAGGGTATGCTGACTTTCTGCTCAGCCCATGGCCAACCACCATGGCTAAGAACTCGTTCTCCATACCCCTCTATCCACTTAGCCCAGGCAGCATCCTGACCTGTGCCTGCAGGACACCTGGTGTGGGACTCAAGAAATATCCGACGACAGAGTGCATGAGAGGCAGCAGGGACAGGACAAGCAGGGAGCACATGCTGCTCCCATGGCCGCTGGCTGCCTGTCCTGGGAACAGGGGCCTGGGATGCCACCCAAATGTCATCCATGGGCACAGGACCATGGGCTGGTTGTGAGTGGGCTTTAGTATTGAACAGCTGGATCTCAAACCTGATTCTTCCTGAGCCACTGATTAGCTGGATGGTTATGAACGAGTCATTTAACCTCTATCAGCTTCAATGTGCTCTTCCCTAAGACAGGGATAATAAGAGAAGTTAATTCACAGGACTGTTGGGAGGATTAAGTGAGCTTAAAAAGTACTGAGCATGGGGGTTGGCAAATAGCAAGTGCTCGATGAGTATTAACCAGTAAATAAGCACTCAGCAGGTAGTAGCTGTCGCTGCTGCTGCTGCTGCTGTTATTTGGAAGTGGGTTTTGCCTTCTAATTCTTGCCGAATTATCTTCCCGCTGCGCCACGTCAATGGCACGACGGGTCAGGACAGCCACCTCCAGTGCCCCATAGGCTCAGATTCACTAACAGTTAGAAGGACCTGTTCCTAGATGTACCCATTAATGGACAGGAGAGTCTGCGGCCCGCCCATTAGGGAGAGAGTTCCCACAGCCATCCTGTCTTCCCAGTCACAGCAGCACCCCTCCCCCAGAAGCACCCTTCCCTTAGCAGCCTCACACCTGCCTGCTAGGAGGTCGCGTGGCTCATGAGCAAAGCCCAGGTCTGGGAGTCGGGGGTTTCCTCACCCATGCACTGACCGTGTCTATGACTCTAGGCACATCACCTCAAGTGCCTGCAATGGTACCATGCAGGACTGAGGTACCATGGTGCTCCCTACTAAGGAAGAAAGAGGGCACCAGTTTAGAAAACATCTGGAGACAGTAGACAGTGCCCAGGAAGCACCAGCTCATGACTAGCATGGAGGCATTGCAGAAATACACAGCGCAGGGCCGGGTGCAGTGGCTCACACCTGTAATCCCAGCATTTTGGGTTGCTGAGATGGGAGGATTGCTGGAGCCTAGAAGTTCAAGACCAGCCTGGGCAACATAGTGAGACCCCATCTTTACAAAAAATATATAAAATTAGCTGGGCGTGGTGGTGTGCATCTATAATCCCAGCTATTTGGGGGTCTGAGGTGAGAGGATCGCTTGAGCACTGGAGGTCGAGGCTGCAGTGAGTCATGATCACACCACCATACCAACTGGGCAACAGAGTGAGACCCTGTCTCTTAAAAAAAGAAGAAGAAAGAGGAATATGCAGTGCCCCATGGTCAGTTTCCTGCCAGGGGTGAAGGGAAGTGGCATCGTCACAAGGGAATTTCAAAACAATCATAAAAGCGACTAAGAGTCCGTGTATTATTCATTATCACCATGCTCCAGCAATTCTAGACAAGGTTAGTGATAACACTCCCGGGGTTTGGCGAGGGCAGTCAGTCCCATTGTCCTCCAACTTGGTGTGCCATCGCCCGGGGGCCACAGCCTCCCACCTCTCCGATTCACGCATTCCCTAAAATGCTCCATGCCAGGGCCCAGCCCCCTTTGCCAGAATCATATTATTTTTCTCTCTGCTCTGGCTGCTGAATGCTCCCCACCCTGTCTCACTAAGATCACCTCTAGCTGGGAGCCCTCGACCCTCTTGGGCTCCTGATGTTCCTTTCACCTTTACTTCCTGACTGTGCCCACTCCCTGCTCTGTACCTGGCAGGGAAACTGGGAAAGTTTCCGGCATCAAAACGGAGTCCCTTGTGTTAAAAAAACCTTAACAAGGCCGGGCATGGGGGCTGAAGCCTGTAATCCCAGCACTTTGGGAGGCCAAGGTGGGTGGATCACCTGAGGTCAGGAGTTCAAGATCAGCCTGGCCAACATGGTGAAACCCCGTCCACTAAAAATACAAAAAAAAAATTAGCCAAGCATGGTGGCACATGCCTGTAATCCTAGCTACTCAGGAGGCTGAGTCAGGAGAATTGCTTGAACCCAGGAGATGGAGGTTGCAGTGAGCCAAGATTGTGCCACTACACTCCAGCCTGAGTGACTCCGTCTCAAAAACAACAAAAAAAAACCTTAACAAATAGAGCCAGGGAAGGTTGAGAAGGGAGGGTTGTCTTGCACAAATGCCCAATCAGAACTATCACAAAAACTCTGCAAAAACCACAACCTTGCACAAAAGCCGTCACAACCTTACACACACACACACACACACAAATATTTTTGTGAGGGAAGCTGCCCGGCAGCTTCCTGTCCAGCCTCAGACAGGTGCCACCCCTGTTATTGATCCTTATAGCCAAGGATAATTATCTCAAAACAATTATGTGATCTTCCTCATTTTTCCTTTAACGACATTTGTCTTCCTTTTTCCCAATATGCCCACAGTTTACTAGGAAACATGTAGACATGTAGCCCTATTACAATGCTCTATTCCCCCCAAATAAACATGATTTTTCTAGAAAAAAAAAGGAGAGAAAAAACATTGTTTCCCAAACCTGCATTACACTTCTCAGTTGGTTGTATTCCCATTGCAATTCCCATTCCTGAATAAACATCATTTTCTTTCTGTCTGTTATCTAGGTTGAAAAAACATACCCAACAAAAGAGAATATAGGCTTGAATATTCATTGTACCAGCTCTGAAATCATGAGCTATTCAAGTAGACTCTCTGAAGCTCGGTTTTCTCATCTATAAATGGAGATGGTTTGTGCCATACCCACTTGTGAAGATCTACTGAGATACTATATATATGAGTCTTTGAAAGAGTTACACAAGTATGAGTTGCTTTTTGATTTGTTTATCACCATTTTCATTATTTTGCTCAGCTCAAGCCCAGCCCTGGGACCCTGACAAGTGCTGGGCCAGGCAAGGCCAGGGCCAAAGATCTGCTTGGAAAATAAGTGGGAGGAGTCGCTGGAGGAATGCTTCCTCTTCTCTCTTTATCTATGTGCTTTCTGCTGTCCAGGTCCTCCTCCCTGAGCTGCCCGAGAGCTTCTGGGACCCAGGAGGTTTGGAGTCACCTTCACACACATACTTAGGCCTCCCTGCATCACCCACCTGCAGAGTCAATCTCAATTCTCTAAGAGCTGCTGGAACCAGGAGGAGGGGCTGCCCAATGTTCCCTGGTGGAAAAGCCCTGAGGACGTTTCTATGGGAATTTCCCGGGTACCCTGGAGGGAGATGATACCCTTTCCCACTGAGAGAAGAGGTTTGGGAAGGAAATGAGGGGGATGGGAAAGGTTCCAAAATGGAATCATGGGTGAGATCTCAAGGGAACTGGCTCAGATGTAAATTTCATCATCAGCTGATCATCTAGAGCCTGCTTGGAGTCAGTGGCAAGGCTCTTTCTCCAGATGCTGGAAGAGGGGGTGCTGATATTGAACATCTGAATCCCTGCTGTGAGTGGCCTCAACAGAGAACCCCCAAGGGCCTTGGCCATCACTGCCCCCTGCATCCGGAGCCCTCCCCAGGACCCATGAGACCCCAGCTGAGTGTCCAGGGAGCCGAGGAACTGCTCCTGAAGGCTTCTCCCAACAGCACTCTTGAGCGAGGCCCTCACCCACAGAGCACGGCAGGATTCATGAGCTGCTTTCACATAACGTGGACAGAGTTCATTATTCCATTTTCTTTTAGAGAAGGAAACCGCAGCTCAGACAGTAAAATGATCTATACAAAGCCATATAGCTAGTGAGTAGGGGAGCTGGGAGTCCAGGCAGCTGTCCTGACTCGCAGTCTAGCGCTCTTTCCATTCGAATGCAGTGAAAAAAGAAGAACCAGGTTGATTATTTTGGCCTAAGCTTTATTATCTACTAAAAGCTAATCCCAACCCCATCTCCCCAAACTCTTGCTGCCCGGAATATGTCCAGAAAGTACTTGTGGGCTCAAAGATCGAACTTCCAGGGAAGAGAGATGGACATTGCAATTTCTGCCCAGAACTTCAGGACACATATTCCACATCCAACCCTGGGGACCTCCCAAGACAAGTGAGCTCGCTCCTCTTCTCAGCCCTCACTCTGATCCGATCTCTAGGCTAAAGCACCCAGCTGCTTTGATTCCCAGGACACTGCTCAGAGCTGTGTCTGAGCAGCCCCCACTCCTGCTGCACTCCCATTTGTTTCAAGCAGGATATTTCACATCTGGTCCTGCCCGAAGACAGAGAAAGAATGGGATGCTCTTGTCTCTAATCTCAGATTCCAAAATTCCATGAATACAGCTTGAGACCAAACTCATTTTGTGGGAGTCACACCACTGACTACTCATATGAATTTTCCATCTACAAAAGCCAGTCATGCTTTGTCTCAAAGATGGTAATTAACCTTTATCTTCCCAAAATGGATGCTTATGGTACTGATTTTGGTTTTACCTGAGGGTGCAACCTTCCATTTATCCCAGTTTGCCTTCATTTTATTATACTTGGCCTCTCATGCCAACCTGTTGAGATCGTCTAGGTTTCAGATTCGGCCACCCTCTGGCGTGGCAAGAAACTCATTGTAGGGATGGGAGAGATGGACAGCACCTCTCCCAGGATTTTTTTCTTTCAGAGACAGAGTCTTGTTCTGTCACCCAGGCTGGAGTGCAGTGGCACCATCATGGCTCACTGCAGCCTCAATCCTCTGGGCTCAAGCAATCCTCCCATCTCAGCCTCCTGAGTAGCTAGGACTACAGGTGTGCACGACCATGCCTGGTTAAATTTTAATTTTTTATAGAGATGGGGGGAGGGTCTCACTATGTTGCCCAAGATAGTCTCAAACCCCTGGCCTCAAGTGATCCTTCTGCCTCAGCCTCATGAAATGCTGCGTTTGGATTACTATTATTTTGGTAGAGAGGTGCAACCAGCTAGGCTTAGGGAACGCCTGTACCCCGCGACTTCATCCTGTGATCCCTGTCTTGAGTAGTGTAAGTTTGGGGCAACAATGAGTAAACTATGAGGTGGGGGAGGTCAAGCTTTATAGGCTTCTGCCCTTGTCTACTGCTGGTTACTTCCTCCTTCACCAGAGCACCTGCCACCCCACTCTCAGCAACGTTCATCTCAAAGAGGCTGAGACAAGCTGAATCCACAAAGGGAATCTCAATTGTAAGGATCAACAAACTTTTTCTGTGAAGGCCAGAGAGTAAATATTGTAGGCTTTGCAGGGCATGCAGTCCACATCACAACTACTCAACTCTGTGATGGAGTGAAAGTAGCTGTAGACAATATATGTGTGAAGCCGTGTTTCAATAAAACTTTATTTATACAAACAGACAGTTGTCAGATTTAGCCCACAGGGTGCAATTTGCCAACTCCTACTCCAATGGGACATTTCAGCTGCTGTGGCCTACCACAGAGCGCCACACAGAGAAGCTTGCACCAAGACTCTGCCCTCAAGCAGCTTCTAATCTACACGTTTGTGAAAGATGAGTAAGTATAGGAAGGGGGAACATGTAATAATATTCTTTCATATCACCACAGCTTTTCCATTCACTCCTAGAGGGTTTACCCTGCACTCGCTGTGTGCCAGGCACTGTGCTCGGCCCGTGGGAAGGTAGAGATGAAGTCCCCACACTGCCCCAGGGAGTGCCCCATTCCCTCTGGAGCTGTGTGAACAAGGCTCTGGCCTTCTCTCCAGGAATACCAAAGGGAGCACAGAGACCAGAGGGCAAAGGAGGAACGGCAAAAATGGAGTGCCTGAATCACCCGCACAGCTTCCGTCCTCAGCCCTCCAGTGTGACTTTGGATGAGTTATGAACTCTAAATCTCAGCTCCTCCTCCTATTTGAGGAAACAATACTTATCCCCAAGGATTGTTATGAAGCTTACATGACACATGTGCAAAGCACAGGGCCTGAAACAAGTTAGATGCTTACTAATTGATACTTTTGTTGCTTTATCTATGAAAGGATAAAAAAATACTTCCCAATGGGGCCATGCAAGATGGATCACACCTGTAATCCCAGCATTTGGAAGGCCAGGGTGGGAGGACCACTTGAACCTAGGAGTTCAAGACCAGCCTAGGCAACATAGCAAGACCCTGTCTCAAAAAAATTTTTTTTAATTTAAAAATAATTTAAAAAATTTTCAAAAAGCTTTCTGATGAACACTACTCCTGACCATTCCATGCAATTCTGAGTAGTGTTATTCCCTCTAGAGCATCCCAAAATGCCAAAATTCATTCATTTATTCATTCATTCAGGTATTCTTACAAACATATAATTCTCGCCTACTATGTAAGTAGACACCCTCCAAAAAGCCTGGAGGTCTGTCCTCTTTGAGTTTACAGCATAGTAGAGATGATAAACTAAAAAATAAATAAAAATAAACAAGTTAATAATTACAAAAATGGCAATTGTTTTGAAGGAAGAGTGCAGGGAAAGATTTATATATGTACATGTGCGAACGTGTGTACATACATACACACATGTAATGTGCTGCACAACGTACGTACCACACTCAGATCAAGATATCAGATGTTCCCACCACCCCGGAAAAGTCCCTCATGCCATTCTCAGGCATTAACCCTACCAGAGACAACTACTACTCTGAATTCTGTGACCATCAGTGAATTTTGTCTGTGACTGAACTTGGTGTTAATGGAATCACACTGTGTGCAGTCTCGTGTGACTGGTTTCTTTTGGTCAAGGTTATGTTTATTAGGTTCATTCTGTTTGTGGAAGAGCAGTTCATTCTTTTTTATTACTGTCTATACCACAATGTATCTGTTCTCCTATTGATGAGCATTTGGCTTGCCTCCACTTTTTGGTTATTAAAAATAGAGCTATTGGCAGGGGGCGGTGGCTCATGCCTGTAATCCCAGCACTTTAGGAGCCCAAAGTGGGTGGGTCACCTGAGGTCAGGAGTTCAAGACCAGCCTAGCCAACATGGTGAAACACCGTCTCTACTAAAAATACAAAAAAATTAGCTGGGTGTGGTGGCGGGCGCCTGTAGTCCCAGCTACTTGGGAGGCTGAGGCAGGACGATTGCTTGAACCAAGGAAGTGGAGGCTGCGGTGAGCCAAGATCATGCCATTGCACTCCAACCTGGGCAACAAGAGCAAAACTCTGCCAGGAAAAAAAAAAAAAAAAAAAAAAAAAAAAGCTACTATAAACCTTTTTGTACACATATTTTTTTTTAAATACATGCACCGATTTCTTAGTAAATACCTGAAGTTTCCAAGTTGTTCGCACCAATTTAATTCTCATCAGCAAAGAGGGAGAGCTCCATTTGCCACACATCTTCACAAACACTCAGCATTGTCTGTCTTCTACATTTTCACCTTCTGGTGGGTGTGTAGTGGTATCTCATTGTTTTTTCATGGGTTTTGTTTTGTCTTGTTTGAGACAGAGGTTCCCTTTGTCGCCCAGAGTGGAATGCAGTGGTGCGATCTTGGCTTGCTGCAACCTCAGCCTCCCAGCTCAAATGATTCTCATGCCTCAGCCTTTTAAAATTATTTTTTGTTTGGCAGGGCACGGTGGCACATGCCTGTGATTCCAGCACGAGTAGCATGCCACTACACCCGGTTAATTTTTGTATATTTTATAGAGATAAGATTTCTCCATGTTAGCCAGGCTGCTTTCAAACTCCTGACCTCAGGTGATCCACCTGTCTCGGCCTCCCAAAGTGCTGGAATTACAGGCGTGAGCCACTGTGCCCTGCCAAACAAAAAATAATTTTAAAATTATCCAAATGTGTCTCTTTAAAAATTTTTGTTGTTGTCGTTTTGAGACAGAGTCTCCCTCTGTTGCCCAGGCTGGAGTGCAGTGGCGCAATCTTTGCTCACTGCAACCTCCACCTCCTGGGTTCAAGCGAGTGTCCTGCCTCAGCCTCCCTGAGTAGCTGGGGCTACAGGCATGTGCCACCACGCCCAGCTAATTTTTTTTGTACTTTTAGTAAAGACGAGGTTTCACCATATTGGCCAGGCTGGTCTTGAACTCTTGACATCAGGTGATCCACCTGCCTTGGCTTCCCAAAGTGCTGGGATTACAGGCGTGAGCCACCGTGCCCGGCGAAAAATATTTTTTCACTTCCATTTATCCAACAGTTCCTGCTGTTTTGCATACCTGGCACTAAATGTCTTCTTCCGCTTTCCTGTTCCCCACTTCTTTTGTGGGATCCACTTGAAGCCTCCCTTGTGGGCTGTGACTCTTTCCTGCCACCAGGTGGCAGACTTTGCCTGCTGTGCCACCTCTCCTGCCTGCTTAGTGTCGGTGGGAGTTGGGGGTGGACAAGCTGATAGAGTTCTGTATCTTTTCTGAAGTTCTGCTTGGCGATCAATTGCTTCCTTTTCTTTTTGGTCCTCGTGGTCAGCACAATGCTTTGGATAGAGTCAGCATTCAATAACAAGCAAAGCAGACACAGTTTTTGTTTGTAAGTTAAAGTTCTAGAGGCCTATTGCATAACAATGTGTGTCTATGTAACACGACTGAACCGTACTCTCAAAAGTGGTTATGAAGATAAATTTCATGTTATATGTTTTGCAGCACAATTAAAAGTAAAAAATAAAAAAAATAGGCCGGGCGCGGTGGCTCATGCCTGAAATCCCAGCACTTTGGGAGGCCGAGGTGGGCACATCACCTGAGGTTGGGAGTTCGAGACCAGCCTGACCAACATGGAGAAACCCCGTCTCTACTAAAAATACAAAATTAGCCAGGCCTGGTGGCACATGCCTGTAATCACAGCTACTTGGGAGGCTGAAGCAGGAGAATCGCTTGAACCTGGGAGGCGGACGTTGCAGTGAGCTGAGATCGCGCAATTGCACTCCAGCCTGGGCAACAAGAGTGAAACTGTGTCTCAATAAATAAATAAATCAGGCCTTTCTTTACCCAACCCCAACCCCAAGGTGGCGCTCATCATCATGTGCTTACACCTCCTGTTATCATTTCTATCAAAAATAATAACAATAACACAAAATTTAAAAGCAAAGTAGATTAATGGGTTGGGCATGGTGGCTTGTGCCTGTAATCCCAGCACTTTGGGAGGCTGAGGCAGGTGGATCACCTGAGGTCAGGAGTTCAAGACCAGCCTGGCCAACATGGTGAAACGCTGTCTCTACTAAAAATACAAAAATTAGCTGGGCGTGGTGGCCTACACCTGTAATCCTAGCTACTTGGTTGGGAGGCTGAGGCAGGAGAATCGCTTGAACCCAGGAGGCGAAGGTTGCAGTGAGCCAAGATCGTACCATTGCACTCTAGCCTGGGCAACAGAGCGAGGCTCGTCTCAAATAAATAAATAAATAAATGCAAAGTAGATTAATGAAGGCAAAGCCTCTCTTTGCATAATTTCTCTACAAGAATGTCCGCTCTCCAAATTCTCTGTGACCTGTTTGCAGAACTTGACAGTTTACAACAATAAAGGCACATGAGGTTACAGCTGTGGCCTTCCTCTCGCAGCAAGGGGGAGCTAGGGCCCAAATAAACATTCAAACCAAGGAGCACAGCAGTGAGTGTCCTAATGGTGGGATAACGGGAGGCTGAGCACTGGGTGAGGCCGTCCCAGGGGAGACCCTCCTGCCACTGCTGGGTCTGACGCAGGAAAGCAGCCCCTGCTGTGGGCCCATGAGACAGCTGCCAGAAGGCCAAGCTGCCCATGACAGCTCCTTCGCCTGCAAACACACACACACATGCCTGGAGATGGATCTGGCAAGGCCCTTGGAAATCACCTCTGAAGATGAGTAAACTGAGGCTCGGAGAGGCAAAGGAACATTGCCAGGAACACACTGTGAGGGAGGCCAGAAACCGCACTGGATCCCAGGTCTGCGGAGGGGCAGCCCAGTGCCCCATGCACCACACCATGTGCATTTAAGGAAGGAAGTTGGCAAAAACGATGGGTGGAAATCAGTTTCTGACCACTTAGAAAGTGGAAATCCTTAGCAAAGATAAGTTGATAAGATGTATCAATTGGGTTTAATTCTGTAAAAAGTTGTACATTCAAAATGTATATAAA
This sequence comes from Pan troglodytes, assembly GCF_028858775.2. Lineage (NCBI taxonomy): Eukaryota > Metazoa > Chordata > Mammalia > Primates > Hominidae > Pan > Pan troglodytes. The sequence goes on from NC_072405.2 coordinate 20,680,831, forward strand.
AGGAAAGACACAAATTTGGAAAACAAGGCAGGTGGAGGCAAAACAAAAATATTAATAATAATCAGTGAAGAGAACAGCACCGTGCTGGCCCAGTGGCTCGCGGCTGTAATCCAAGCAATTTGGGAGGCTGAGGCGAGCAGATCACTTGAATCTAGGAGTTCGAGGCCAGCCTGGGCAACATAGAGAGACCCCCCCCCACCCTCCATCCGCACATCTCTTTTAAAAATAAAAACATAGCTGGGGCCAGGTGCTGTGGCTCACACCTGTAATCCCAGCACTTTGGGAGGCAGAGGTGGGCAGATCACTTGAGGTCAGGAGTTCAAGACCAGCCTGGCCAACATGGTGAAACCCCACACTAAAAATACAAAAATTAGCCAGGTGTGGTGGTGCGTGCCTGTAATCTCAGCTACTTGGGTGACAGAGGCAGGAGAATTGCTTGAACCTTGGAGGCAGAGGTTGCAGTGACCCAGGATTGCACCACTGCACTCCAGCCTGGGTGACAGAGTGAGACTCTGTCTCAAAAAAAAAAAAAAAAATGTAGCCAGATGTGGTGGTGCACACCTGTGGTCCCAGCTACTCCAGAGGCTGACGTGGGAGGATCACTTGACCCCATGAAGTAGAGGCTGCAGTGAGCCAAGATTGCACCATTGCACTCCAGCCTGGGTGAGAGTGAGACCCCCTAAAAAAAAAAAAAAAAAAAAAGAGTACCAAGAGAACAGCACTGAAAGATGTTAGAGACTTGGATGCAGTCAGCCTGGGCTCTGCTCAGTGTGTCACTTACTAGCTACATGACATTAGGAAAGGTATTGAACTTTCTGAACTTCAGTTACTCACTGGTAAACAGAAAAATAATAATTGCACTATACAGCATGAGGAAGTTAATGCAGTTAGCACAATATCTAGTACCTCATGTGAGTTCAATAGATGTTGAGTGCATCTGATTCTATTCATTGATGATAAGAATTGATAGCACATGTCAGACCTACACCCAGATTCCATTTGACAAGATAGAATTTATCAAAAATCCAAGCTTTGCTGAGGTCTAGATAGAAAATTTGCAAACTGCGTAGGGCTTCCCTCAAAGAGCAACAAATCACAGAAGTGCCTGACAGCAGGGCCAAGTGTTTACAGTGCTGAATGCCCTTTCAGTCCTTTTCATCTTCCATAGACTGTAGGACAGTGTGTCTTCCAAGATGCGTGCTCACATCCGATCACGGAGGAAATCATTCAAAACATTAGCTAGAGAACATTAGCAAGAAGCCTACAGACCGCCCCGCCCCCCCGCCAACCCCCCACCGCCCCGCTGACATTTCAACCAAGCTCCTGTTCTCCCTTCCTGATTTTCTAACAATGCACAGGCCCTGCCCTCGAGCCACCCACCCACTGCCTCCCGAGCGATGGGCACTCCCAGACAAGACCCAGGCTTTCCTCCCTGCGGCGCCAGCCTGGGAAAAGCAGACAGAGCACGGGCCCTGATGGCCCCTCCGCCGGCTCCCCCAGCCCTTCCCTTCCCTGGCACCAAAACAGATGACTTCACTGAGGGATTCAGCTATCAGCCAGACAGCCCTCCGGAACGGGAGCGGAAGAGAGCACCAAGGCTGGCCTCTGCTCTGGTTACTTTGGCACAGGACGGGGCTCTGTGGAGTGTCAGCCACAGCCTTCAAATCAGAGGAGCCACAGCCTTGCTCCAGGGTCCCTGCCACCCTGGGCCAGCACTGCCCCTGCACGTGGCCGCCTCTCCCAGCCTGACCTCCTCCCTCCTCCACACTGCGCTGGGGTGCACAGCAGCTGAGTTAGGAACAGATGACAGAGGAGCCTCCCTTTCTGAGTCCTTGCTCCCCGTCCTGAGCCCCCAGGCTGCTGACCACAGACCATTCATTTGGTCCACGTTGAAAGTCTCAGTGCAGTCCAGTCGTTTTTAATCCAGAGCAGGAATTAAAGCCTCGATCACTGTCTAGATCCGGGTGTCCACTCTCCTGCTCCTCAGCCCCCTTCCTTGACGGCACCATATGTGACTATGGAGGGGCCCGCAGGGAGTGTGGGGAGAGTTGCTCAGGCAGGCAGTGGCCCCAGGGAAACGGCTACATCCCACCTCGACATGTCACTGCACTGGTGGCTTTACTGTTGGTCTTTTCCCACCTGGTCCAATGCTTTAGAAGTACTGGTGGCTGCCCTGGACGGAATGGAGCACCCCTAAGAGGGCACGCACTGGAGTTGGGCTTGGGTTTCCCACAGCCATGTGAGCTTGCAGCAAGTAAGTTACCTAACCTTGCTGGACCTCAGTGGTCTCATCTGTAAAACGGCGACATAATTGTTACCATCTCAGCACATTGTTGTAATAATTACTACTTTATGCCCAGTGCATAGTAAGCACTCAATAAATGTGAGTTTTTTTGGTTTGTTTTGTTCTAAATAGAGTCAGGGTCTCCCTCTATTGCCCAGGCTGGAGTGCAGTGACACGATCATAGCTCACTGCAGCCTTGACCTCCATGAGTTACTTTTGTTACCTGGGTCTGTCTGCTGGTGAGGGTTTCTATGATATATGATGGCCTTGGTGGGGTAGTCAGCTTCAGCCGGACTTTCTCAGTTCGACTACACCACCCTTCGAGTGTATAAGTGGGGGCTCTGGACCCCCAGGGTAGCCCCGGACTCCTACGTGCTGGATCGTGGGTTTCAGGTGTCCTTCTCTGTTTCAGCCTGGGATGGGACACACTGCAATTCCTGGTGTCCAGACACATCAGAATCACTAGATGGAGAAGTAGGCTTTGCCCAACATCAGAAGAGAACTGGGCCTGGCATGGCGGCTCACACCTGTAATCCCAGTACTTAGGGAGGCCAAGGCGGGTGGATCACTTGAGGCCAGGAGTTTGAGACCAGCCTGGCCAAAATGGCGAAACCCCATCTCTATTAAAATTGCAAAAAATTAGCCAGGCATGCTGGCACATGCTGCTTGGGAGGGTAAGGCATGAGAATTGCTTGAACCAGGGAGGCGGAGGTTGCAGTGAGCCAAGATTGTGCCATCCTGGGTGACAAAGTGAGACACTGTATCAAAAAACAAACAAACAAAAAACAGAAGAGAACTGTGTCATGCCTCTTCTGCACCCAGAGGGGCAGGTGCCAATGGATGGAGAATGCTCTTCCCTTCTCAAAGCTCCCTAAGAGGCGCAGGTGCCAGTGGATGGAGAATGCCCTCCCCTTCTCGAATCTCCCCAAGTCAATGTTGTCACTCAGACGCCACTCCCTGGGAGCAACTTCCTATGCATCTCAGGGCACCAGAGGCCAGTTTACTCTGTTGAGCCTTTGTGCAGACTCTGAGTGACTCTCGTTCACCTCTTTGTGGCTGGGACTCATCTCCATGGTAGAGCCTGCTCCTGTCTCTTAAAGGGTGGATGTGGGACAGGGTCAGGGAGTAACCCCAGGAGCAGGAAGGGCCGTGGACACTGTTTCTCGTTAGATTTCACGTTTTTACCCATCTTCTGCCCACCTCTGAGGGATCCTTGCATGTGCATTAGGCTCTTCTGTCTCTCTACCTGACTAGCGTGCGTTCCCTGCCCCACGACACCTCCGCAGATTGGGAGGGTGTTTATGGGTCTCCATCTTGTGCTTGTGAACACGGAGAGGAGAGAGCCAGTGACCACCCCGCCAAGCAGCTTTTTCCAAAATCAGATCAGGGTCTTCTGGTTCTGGTTTTGGAGAGGAGCCCCGATGTCCAGCCAGTTACCCCAAGAGAGGATGCTCACTCTGTCCCTAGAGTGACAGTTGAGTAAGGTCCCAGAGGGCTGACCTCCACGCCTCTCTCTGCACAGCCTGGGAGTCATGGTTAGTGATGACCTGCAGAGATTCCTGCTGAGGCCATGGAGGCCCTGCCATGTGCTGATCACTGGGGAAGCCCCCAGGCACCTACATGCCCCTAGACGGGAAGACCCTCCAGGCCCACAGTCTTCATGAGATGCCATTTTTTAATGGTGAGAATGAGTGTTGGCGAAAGTGCCCATCAACAGACACTGCCACACTTCACGGGGAATAGCAAACCCGAAACAAACCTTTTGGGACGCAACTGGACTCTGCAGCTCAAAATGCTTAAAAACCAGGTCCCAAAGGCACTTCCAGTGTTCTCCTTGACCCTCCCCTCTCATTTCAAACCTCATGTCCAACTCAAATCTCCTCTCAACACAACTCCAAATCCCTGGCTGCTCTCCTCAGCTTCATTCCTGCCCTGACCCCATTGTTTGTGTTTGGTTTTCTGTGCACCTGACATTAACCCTGAATTGTCTTTTTTTTTTTTTTTTTTTCAGATGGAGTCTCACTCTGTTGCTCAGGCTGGAGTGCAGTGGCGCGATTTCGGCTCACTGCAACCTCCGCCTCCTGGGTTCAAGGGGTTCTTGTGCCTCAGCCTCCCGCGTAGCTGGAATTACAGACACATGCCACCATGCCTGGCTAATTTTTGTAGTTTTAGTAGAGATGGGGTTTCACCATGTTGGCCAGGCTGGTCTTGAACTCCTGATCTCGTGATCTGCCCGCCTTGGCCTCCCAAAGTGCTGGGATTACAGGCATGAGCCACTGCTCCCAGCCTAACCCTCAATTCTTTTACAAAATTTTGGCTTGGATTCACCTCTCTGACTCTTCGCAGGACAAACAGACCCTGGTAGGATGCTCCCAATGGCCCCTCATGCCTGAGCACATGGCACCCGGGATGTGACTGCTACTGCGATGAGGCTATCAGCTATTCAGTAAATAAGAAAGTAGGCCAGGTGCAGCGGCTCACGCCTGTAATCCCAGCACATTGGGAGGCCGAGGTGGGGGGATCACTTGTATTCAGGAGTTTGAGACCAGCCTGGCCAACATGGAGAAACCCCATCTCTACTAAAAGTACAAAAATTAGCCAGGTGTAGTGGTGTACACCTGTACTCCCAGCTACTCGGGAGGCTGAGGCAGGATAATTGCTTGAACCTAGGAAGCGGAGGCTGCAGTGAGCTGAGATTGCACCACTGCACTCCTGCCTGGGCGTCAGAGCGAGACTCTGCCTCAAAAAAAGAAAGGGATGGAAGGAAAGAAGGAAGGAAGGAAGGAAGGAAGGAAGGAAGGAAGGAAGGAAGGAAGGAAGGAAGGGCGGGTGGGTCTAGGTTGAGCACAATAGCTCACACCTGTAATCCCAGCATTTTGAGAGACTGAGGTGGGATGATTGCTTGAGCCCAGAGGTTCGAGACCAGCCTGGGTAACATAGTGAGTCCCGGTCTCTACTAAAAATTTAAAAATTAGCCCAGCCCAGTGTGGTGGTGTGCACCTATAGTCCCAGCTACTTGGGCGGCTGAAGCAGAAGGATCTCTGGAGTGTGGGAGGTTGAGGCTGCAATGAGCTGTGATTGCACCACTGCACTCCTGCCTGGGTGATAAAGCAAGACCCTGTTGGAAAGGGAAGGGAAGGGGAGGGGAGAGGAGGGGAGGGGAGGGAGGGAGGAAGGAGGGAAGGGAGGAAGGGGGGAAGGGAGGAAGGGAGGAAGGAAGGAAGGAAAGGAGAAAATAAAAAGTAAAAAGTCAGGCCAGGCGTGGTGGCTCACGCCTGTAATCCCAGCACTTTGGGAGGCTGAGGCAGGTGATCACCTGAGGTCAGGAGTTCAAGACCAGTCTGACCAACATGGCAAAACTCTGTTTACTAACAATACAAAAAACTAGCCGGGCGTGGTGGCTTGGTGGCGGGTGCCTGTAAACTTAGCTACTTGGGAAGAGGGAGAATTGTTTGAACCCGGCAGATGGAGGTCGCAGTGAGCCAAGATCACACCATTGCACTCCAGCCTGGGCGACAGAGCAAGACTCAGTCTCAAAAAAAAAAAAAAAAAAAAAAAAAAAAAAAAAAAAATCTGAGGGTTTGGGGTTTCAATCAGACTGGAGAGAAAATGACTCAGGCTGTGTCTAAGAAAAAGGCCAGTAACTTCATCAACTAGAGCTGAAAATATTAGGCATATATGCAGGCAGCTCATAACCAACTTCCAGACAGGCTGCCCCTCAAGTCCACCCTTAATGTTTCTTTCCCCCTTTTTAACAATGTGACATCTACTACCAGTGTTAGGGGCTGCGTAGCGCATAAGTGTAACTTTCTCTGTCCACCCCTCACTAAGGGTGTCCACAGGGGTCTAAGTCCTGAGAGCATGCCCTCCAGAGCATCTGGCCTCAGACCTGAGAGCATGCCCTCCAGAGCATCTGGCCTCCCTCTCCTCCCTCTCCTCCTTCTAGGGCGCTACCATGTGGTGCAAGTTTCCAAGAACATGGCCCATGGCTAGGACCCCAGATTTGAAGTCCAGAGACCTGGGTTCTTTCTTTCCCGGCTGTGCGACCTTGAGTGAGTCATTTAACCTTTGTAGGCTACAGTTTCCTCATCTGTGACAGATACAAGAAGTCTTGCTCTTTCTCCCTTCCAGGTGGTAGGAATCAAACAAGACCACCAATGTGGGCGACTCCACACTCTTCAATGCCTGCCACAGTCTCCAGGTTTCCAAGCAGAGTCTCCCAGGCTCCAGCCTCTCCTCCCAACCCTGGATATGGGGACAAGGAGCAACCTGATCCCCGGCCTCAGATCAAGATAGAACTTCCCGCCATCCTGAGGAAGTGAGAGCCCCACTCACCACTCCAGATGCCCTTCCCCATGACTTCACTTGACATGCAGAGGAAATGACGGCTGGGCACAGTGGCTCACGCCTGTAATACCAGCACTTTTGGAGGCCAGAGCAGGAGGATCACTTGAGGCCGGGAGTTTGAGACCAGCCTGGGCAACATAGCAAGATCCCGTCTCTACAAAGATAAAAATTTGTTTTAAAAGAACTTTTAAAAAGAAGACAAAATGACTTAAAATGGATAGCAAAAGCAACCTGAATCAGTGGGACCAAGACCATAAATATCAGGGAGAGCTGCAAGGGGCTGTGTGCAACTCCTTGCACCACAAGAAGCGGGAGAGACCATCTAGACTTGCAGTGGCAGATGGGCCCTGGAGGGCCCCCGAGATCGTGAGGTCCTCGGATGCAGGAATGGGGCTTATTCTTTGTATTCTCCAGAACTAGCAGAGTCCCAGGAACCTCCTAAACTGCTGAAGAAGAGGCGCAGGATAGAGCCTGAGAGGTGTGGGAGAGGAGGGATGCCGCGGAGGAAGTGGGAGGCCTTGTTTTCAGGCACCATCCTGCCTGTGTGCCCTGGGAATGGAAGAAAGGGAGGAAGGAGGTTTGCAAAGCTGCTGTGGCCACCCACAAGCTGAGCCACCTCGCATCCCTGCTTCCTAGCATGATTCCTTGGGCCCCCCCAGTTACTCTAATGACTCTGATGTGCCCCATCATCACACTCCCGGTGATTCTGGGCACCGGTCTGGCGCCGGTGTATCCCCAGCACTGCCGCCGCCGTGAGCTGCATCCCCCTCCCAGGCCCCAAGAGCGCCTCTTGCCATCACTGTCTGCCCATTGGGTCTGCTCAGAGCTGTGCACCCACTGCTGGACCCCACCCCAGAACAGTCATCCTTGCGGAGGCTTCTCTGGAGGGGCGGGAGAGGCCACAGACAAGCTGTCGGGCTGGGTATTATTGTCCAGACCTGAGAGGCCACTTACCTGAGCCGCCCACACAGGGAAATGAGATAGTCCAGCACTACTTTTCCCACTAATATTCTTATCTTGACTGGAAAGAATACTGTGTTTGTGTGTGAAGACGTGCGCATGTGATTTTGCAAACTCCTGTGTGTGTCTATTTGAGTGTTTTCATCCCATGACTTCTGACCACATGGCTATACATTGGGACCATTTTCTGTGAATCATGTCTCCCTGGGGCGTGCTGTATGAGAAGGAGATGGCAAGAAGGGAGACAAGAAGTGGAGGATGCTAAGGAGAAAGAACAATCAGAGGGAAAAAACATTTTAAAAATGGAAAACAACTAGTTTTGGTAAAAGGATGAAGCAATGGGTATTTTCATACACTGATTATGAGGGTGTGTATTCATACAGCCCTTATGGAGAGTAATCTCTAAATGCTAAAATGTTGAAATGTTAAATGTGTCTTCTCTTGATTGGAAGTGTACCTTCCATATCTTCCCAAGAGAAATGCTTGCATCTAGACACACAGGAATATGTACAAGAATGCTCATGCAGAATTATCTGTAGTAGCGAAAATTATAAACAACCTAAATGTTAATTGACAAGGGAGTGGTTAAATATAGTATTTTGTTGTTGCTTTTATATCTTTCCTTTAGTTTTTTTCTTTCTTTCTTACATCTGATGTTTCCTTAGATAAATTATATTATAGCACAGTATAACAATGCTCTGGAATACTATGTACCAGTCAGAGAGAACAAGAAAAGTCTTTATACCAGAATGAAAAGATTCCCCAAATATGTAAGTTTTTAAAAATTGTAAAATGTATATGGATTATACCATATAAGCAACAAAAAGGAAAAAGCACATATATACGTGTGTGTATGTGTGTATATATATCTCGAGAGAGAGAGCTGGAAGGAGAATATGCTAAAATGGCAGTGGTGGTCACCTCTAAAAGGAAGGACTAGAATTGAAGGTGGGAAAAGTATCATTTGCTTTCTGTGCATTATCTGAATTATTCTACAATGGAAGTAAGTTTCTGTAATACTTATGAAATTATAAACACTTTTTGATTTTTTAAAATCAGCAAAAGTAGAATCCAGTCACTGTAGATGCTACGATCTAAACAAAAGCCAAGAAAGAAAATAAATACCTTGTTTTCTGTGGCAACTGTGATGTAGCTTGATTCCCCTTCTCCAGGTGAGGTGGAGAGGGACACAGGAGCAGAGGCAGGTGGGAAGAAGGCAGCCCCAATGCCAGGACATCCTGGAAAAATAGCTACCACTGCAGAGAACTCGGGGTCGGGGGTGGCTGGAAGTGTTCCTCAGTGTTAAATTCCGAAAAGGGTTTAATTTGGGTCAGCATTGTGTCTTTATCAATGGTGAAACTGAGGCCTGGACTGAGAAAAATGAGGTAGAGTATCACACCCAAAGTAAAAATTAATTTCTGCAAGTCTACAATTATTTCTCTTTCTCTCTGTGTAAGTGGAGGAGGAGAGGGAAATTCAATATGTAGACACCAATGAGTGTTCATTCCTCCTCCCAAGGAGAAATTCTGGCAAAGTTCTTGAATGTGAGCCGACCCACAGATACTGACGGCCAGCACAATCCAAAATCTAACTCTATGAGGAGAGAGGGGAACCAGGAAGCCTAGAACCAGAAGCTGAAGACTAAAGCTCCCAGAGCCTACTGAACCACCCCATCCCAAATCTCCTTGTCAAGATGGCAACTTTATTCAGAAGGGGGCTGCCAAGGTTAAACAGAGCTATTGAAGAAGAAATCATCCCTCACGCCTCCACCACAGGCCCAAAGAAGAACTATAAGAGGATCCTTTGGAAAATGGATTGAATTTTGCTCTTGTGGCTACAAGGAATAGAACCAGCATCAAGGGTACATAATGTAATAGTTCTTTCAACTAGTGTCTGTGAGTAGATAAACTCCATCTTTGTATGAACATGTTTTTGGTTTTTTGGGTTTATTTTCCCCCCGTTATTCTCAAGTAGTACCCAGTTTCGTTGGGTATAAAATTCCAGATCACCAGTCATTTTCCTTCAATGCTTATTCCATTGTATTCTGTTTTTTTATAACTGTTTAAAAGTCTATTGACCACCAAAATGCTGTGCCTTGGCCTGCTAATCCATTCTTTCTCTCTAGTTGCTTTAGAAATTTTCCCCCTATCTTTGGTATTCTACAATGCACATGGAAATCAATTTTTTAAAACCTTTTTAGGACTTGTGTTTCCTGAATCTAAGGATATCTGTCCTTCATCAATTGTGAAAAGCTCTCAAGTATTATCGCTTCAAATATTGCCTTTCCCTAATTCTTTGCATTTCTCCCTTTTGCCTTAGTTTAAGTTCCTATGAAAGCAGAACCTGAAAGGAAGACTTGAGTTAATTTAAGAGGTGATCACGGTGAACAGAAGTGATGGAATCAGAAGAATAAAACAGAAAATCCAATAAAGTTGGATTATGAGCTGGCTACCACTGAGATTCACTGGGGTTCAGTCCTGCTGAGGATTCTTTGAGTAAATTAATAGAGAATGCCTTATATTGTCTCACCAAAGGACAATTGAGTTGATACACTTATCTACTTCTTCTCATCCCTCATTAGTTGAGGGCTGCTGCCAGCTGTGTCAACACCTTCAAAAGTCTGAACTATTTGTGCATAAGCTAAATGGGCTTTTGCAGTGTTGGGAAAAGCCCAGAGTCAGAAGAACAGAAAGACACTGTGGTCTGCAGTTGAGAAGGGATGCCGGCATTGCCCATGAAATGTGCATGAAATGTTGGCATTGAACTATGGCTGCACAAAATCAGGTGGGTCAAGCAAATTAACACAATGCATTACCAGCATCATCTTCAAATTTATAGTGAAACTTCTCATTTGATCTTTCATATCTCTTGGCTTCATTTCTATATTTTTCATTGCTTTTTAGCTCTGAGCCTCATATGTGGCAGTTTCCTCAGATTTCTATTCTCATTTGTTGATTTTCTATTTAGCTGTGTGTAAATAGCTCATCTTTCTCATAATAGCATTTTCTTATAGTTTCATCTTTCACATGTTTATTTGCTTGCTTTCACATTGTACCATTATCTCAGTATCTTTGGCAGTAATCCTGCTATTCATTGTGCCTACTGGCTATCATGGCAAGATATTTTTCTATGTGTTTTGTGATGTATTTTCAGTGTGGATTTATTGAACTTTAATTTACTGAACTTTAATTTATTGAACTTTAATTTATTAATTTATTGAACTCTAATTTACTGAACTTATTTTCAGTGAGGATTTACCACCGCACTCCTTGCCATTCTATTGTAGAAATTTATTGAACTATTAATTTATTGAACTTTAATTTACTGAACTTATTTTCAGTGAGGATTTACAGATTCACTTATTCACTTATTTCAGTGAGGATTTACCACCCCATTCCCTGCCATTCTATTGTAGAAATTCTACACACTGGGAAGAGAATCATGTACTTTACTATTTGATTCTTCCAGATGCTCCATGAAGGGTATCATAAACTTGGGATCATTTTTGTCTATTGTGATAAAATACACATAGCATAAATTGACCATTTTAAACACTTTTAAGTGTACAGTTCAGTGGCATCAAGTATATTTGCATTGTTGGACAACCGTCACCACCATCCATTTCCACAACTTTTCCATCATCCCAAAGTGAAACTCTGTGCCCATGAAACACTAACTCCCCATTCCACTCTTTCCCAGCCCTGATAACCACAATTCTACCTTCTGTCTCTATTAATTTAACTATTTTAGGTACCTCATGTAAGTAGAATTATACAGTATTTGTCCTTCTGCATCTGGCTTCTTTCACTTGGCATAATGTCCTCAAGGTTCATCCATGTTATGGTATGTATCAGAATTTCCTTTCTTTTTTAAGGCAGAATAATATTCCATTGTACGTATATTCCACGTTTAGTCTGTCCATTCATCCATGGATGGATATTTGAGTTGTTTGGACCAATGTTTAAGTGAATTTCTCAGCTTAGGTTTCAGTTTATTACATGAGAGATATTTTTTCCCCACCGAGAGCCTAAGCAACTGAAGTCTCCCTCACCAGCAGGTAGGATTTGTCTGGTCCCCCATTCACTGAGCAGGCAGCTTTTCAAGGGTCCTGACTTTTGCACAAATCTCAGATCCAGCTCCCCTTTCTAAGGCCTCATCACCTGTCCCCATGAGCGTGCATCAGAATGTGCCCCACCCAGGCTCCAGCTCCCCCACATCAGCTCTCACACTTGCCACTCCACCTTTCTTTTTGTTTTTTGTGTTTTTGCTTGTTTGTTTGTTTTTTGAGACGGAGTCTCACTCTGTCGCCCAGGCTGGAGTGCAGTGGCATGATCTCCGCTCACTGCAAGCTCCACCTCCTGGGTTCACGCCATTTTCCTGCCTCAGCCTCTCCCAGTAGCTAGGATTACAGGTGCATGCCACCACGCCCGGCTAATTTTTTGTATTTTTAGTAGAGACAGGGTTTCACCGTTGTCTCGATCTCCTGACCTCGTGATCTGCCTGCCTCAGCCTCCCAAAGTGCTGTGATTACAAGCGTGAGCCCCACGCCCCACCGCCACTGTACCTTTCCATGTCCTCTTCATCTCTGGCATTGGGGACTCCCCTTTCTTGATTTGAAGAAATGGTTTTCAATCTTGGCTTATATTTACATTCAACTGGGGACATTTTTTAAAATCCCAAGACACAACCCAGACCAATTACATTCAAACCTCTGGCATAAAAAGTGAGGTTTTAAAAATATATTATACAAATAATCATACAATAGGTACCTAGATATGTAAAAGCTCATAAAGGTATAACTTGAGTTATCAAAATATCGTGAGCCCTGCTCTAGTACTGCTGCCTGTGTTTGGTGCTTCTGGACTCTGGTTCTAACAGTGGGAGGTTGTGTTTGTGATCATTTCTAGGCACAACTTTAATCTGGAAATAAAATAGTCATTTTGGCTTTCTCTTTCAGCCTCCTACGTGAGAGTTTCCCAATTCTAAGAACATTCTGATGTTCTATGCCACATCTTGCAATTGGGTATGAACAATTTTTCAATAATAGCAAATAAATGAGTCTTCTCAGTGTATCTTCATCTTGTCACCACTGCTGAAGAGCGTGATTCTCCTCTAGCCTAGACATGAGCTTCGACTGCTGTTCAGTTACTCCAGTAAACTCCAGGATACTTATTAATGATGGTAACAGCAGCCAACAAGTATTAAGAACTTTTGCTATTAAACTTCCCTGCTACCATTGGGACCAAGAATCTGGACAACAAATTTTCTATTTTTATTTTTTATTTTCCTTCCATAAATGTAAGTATACAATATATAATGAATATAAAATGTATACAATATAATAAATATATAGTATAATATATACTGTATATTATTACTATTAATATAAACTATATGTTTATTATGAACGATTTTAAACTTAGAGATAAGCACAGAAAAACAGACCTCAGTAGGACCACCTGAAAGATTTAATAGATGTCAATACTTTGGCACACTGGTATCGGATCTTTTGAAAGAGAAACCAAATTGTGTCCAGGCATGGTGTCTCACGCCTGTAATCCAACCATTTCGGGAAGCCAAGGTGGGAGGATTGCTTGAGACCAGGACTACCCTGGGCAACATAGTGAGACTCCCATCTCTACAAATAAATAAGTGAAAAAAGAAATGGATAAAGATAAAACTAAAACCCTTACCACTCCTTCACCCCTACCCAACCCAAAGGTAACTACTATCTTGAAGTTATGTTTACCATTTCCAAGCATATTTTTCCTCTTTCTACGTGTGCATATATGCATAAATAGCCTATGATGCACGTAAATTTTCTACATAAATTCGATTGTGTTGGAATGACGGGGAGTGACTGAATGGCTGCCTGCTCACGTGCAGCCCCTGCTTGCTCCAGTAGATGTCACTCGGGTCCCAGTCGGCGAGGGCACAGCTGTTCTGTTCTCAGCAGCGAGTTTGGGATTCCCTCTGTGGTAGTGCTGACTCGCTTTGCAGTCTGAGACTGTTCACCTGCAAAATGCAGTAGCTTTATTTTTCAAAACGTAAAGTAACATCGGAAACAATGACACCTCGAATGATTTCAGTTGTGACTGGGTGTGGTGGCTCAAGCCTGTAATCCCAGCACTTTGGGAGGATGAGGCAGGTGGATCACTTGAGGCCAAGAGTTCGAGATCAGCCTGGGCAACATAGCAAGACCTGCATCTCCAGCAAAAACACAAAAATTAGCCAGTCTCATAACCTGGTCTCAAAATACATAAATAAAAATTTAAAAATAAAATAAAATAAATTAACAAAAAGAATGATTTCTTTACCTAGAGAGGAAGCTCAAGAGAATGCAAGCACAGGGCAGAGGACAAAGAGCTGCGTTCATGTCCCTCTTGCTCAGCCGAGCAGCAGACAGGGCTTGGGCTGGCCAGGCCTCTCCCTGCCTCAGTGCCCTCCTCTGAGAATGGGAGAGTTGGACTGATTCAGGGGTGGCAAATAATCCCATGTCACATGCCGCCTCTTGTCCATTGACAATGGCTCCCTGGAGGCTGCTCTGGGCAGAGAAAGAAAAGGTTCAGTCCTGGACCAGCAATAGAGGGGCATGAGAGGGACAGGGCAGCATGCATGCTGCTGACCCAGGAGGCCACCTGAGGCCCTCCCAGCATAAAACCCACCTCCTGCCCTCCCCTGTGTGCTGGGGAGCAGCCCAGAGATGCAGACACACGGCCAGGACCATGCTCCCATCTGGGTTGCACACAGGTGTCATTATTTTGGAAGTGGTGTGGCTTACTTTCAGGCCCAGGAAGGCTTAGGAAGCTTGACCTCACAGGTGACAGACTCAGGACCAGGGAGCGCAGAGGCTGAGAAATATCCCCAGGTGCTGTGTGTGCTGTGATCAAGCTCTGGTCTTTCCCACCTGAAACCGCCAGCAGATTAACCCTGGCCCCCAGGTCCACGGCAGAGCCTGAACACACATCCACAACTTCCCCACTCACTCAAATTTGCCAACAGATCCAGCAAATTTGGTGAAACAAAAACAAGTCCAGAGAAGTAAATGCTGCCAGTTTGATATGGTTCCAGGATGCAGTCATGGCCGGTGTCTTCCTTGGGACATCTGTTGGTCCTAGTGACTGGCCTGGAGGCAGGGGCATGGACAAACTGGTCCCTAGGGCACACTCCAGAGGGCTGAGAGCCCCACTGGCTGAGCCAAAGGCACCAGCAGCCTCCCTGCCTGCTCCTCCTCCTGGCCCCTCCCTGACCTGCCCTCTTGCTGGCCTCAGGGCCCCGGGGGAGGCCTAAAGAGGCCGTGGGAGTTTGGCTACCATTATCCGGCCCTTATCACCACTAACGTTCAAGCTGACACTGAGCCCACTTAGTTCAATGACAAGGAGCCGACCTGGGGGTCACGCCTGTCTCCAGAGAGCCGGTGCTATCTCGGTGACCTGCGGAAACCTTGGCATGAGCTCATGTTTTCTGACGACAGAGGACCCCAGCCGTATCACAGGCCCGCGCCCCCACCCTCCGCATCTGGCATGAGCCGGGTGAAGGCTTTACCATTACTTACTGAAATAGCAACACTGATAACCACAGCAGACACAAGCGCATTGATGAATTTCCATTCAGAAAAGCACCTACTCCGGCCCTGCCCACTGCCTGCATGTGTCCAACGCGGTGGACAGCCAGGCACAGGCAGAGCCATTCTTGGACACAGCCCCAAAACATCACCACCCTCAACTCAGCCCCCGTTGTTCGGGAACAGGCCTCAAAATCTGGCCATGAACTGCCCTAAGACTGGCCATAAACAAAATCTCTGCAGCACTGTGACATGTTCGTGATGGCCATCGCACCCACACTGGAAGGTTGTGGGTTTACCAGAATGAGGGCAAGGAACACCTGGCCCACCCAGGGTGGAAAACAGCTTAAAGGCATTCTAAACCACAAACAATAGCATAAGGGATCTGTGCCTTAAGGACATGTTCGTGCTGCAGATAACGAGCCAGACCCATCGCTTTACTTTTGCCCATCCCTTTATTTTCCATAAGGAATACTTTTAGTTAATGTATAATCTATAGGAACAATGCTTATCACTGGCTTGCTGTCAATAAATACATGGGTAAATCTCTGTTCCAGGCCCTCAGCTCTGAAGGCTGTGAGACCCCTGATTTCCCACTCCACACTATATTTCTGTGTGTGTGTCTTTAATTCCTCTAGTGCCACTGGGTTAGGGTCTCCACGACTGAGCTGTTTTCAGCACCCCGTGAAGATATGATGTGTCCATAGGCCGTTAGAGGAATATGTATCCCGAGAATTCATGCTACAGCATACTTTCTCCTCACTTGGGAAAATGCCTTCAGGATAGAAACCTTGTTTGATATATTTGTATGTTCCGAAATTGTCCCCCGCCTCACCAGCACAGGCTGTTCAACATAAACGGGCTGGGTTGAATTGAATCGGGCAGAGTTGACAGAACACAGGACCAGGAAGCAGGTCACCCAAGCTGCTGGCCCTGCCATGGCTCCTGGTGGACGTGAGGGAGGTGAGTTTCCTCTCTATGCTCCAGGTGGAGTTACCTTATATGGTCTTAAGATCTGTCTATTAAGAAGAGCACTTAGTGCATTTACATTTAATGTCATTACTGACATATTTGAGTTAAATCTACCACTTCTTTGTAATTTTCTTTTTTTAATTTAATTACTTATTTATTTATTTATTTTTGAGATGGAGTCTCACTCTGTCACCAGGCTGGAGTGCAGTGGTGCGATCTCTCCTCTGCCTCCCAGGTTCAAGCGATTCTCCTGTCTAAGCCTCCCAAGTAGCTTGGACTAGAGGTGTGTGCCACCATGCCCATCTTATATTTGTGTTTTTAGTAGAGACAGAGTTTCACCATGTTGGCCAGGATGGTCTCAATCTCTTGACTTCGTGATCCACTGGCCTCAGCCTCCCAAAGTGCTGGGATTACAGGCATGAGCCACTGCGCCCACCTCTTTTGTGATTTTCTGTTTGTCCTGACTGTTCTATGTTTGTTTTTCTCTGTCTTCTTACCATCACTTTTTTTATTTTTTATTTATTTATTTTTTTGAGACAGGATCTCGCTCTGTTGCCTAAGGCTGTAGTACAGTGGCGTGATCACAGCTCACTATGGCCTCAACCTCCTGTGTTTAAGCAATTCTCCTGCCTCAGCCTCCTGCATAGCTAAAATTACAGGTGGAAGCCACTACACCCAGCCAATTTTAAAATTTTTTGTTGAGACGGTTTCACCATGTTGACCAGGCTGATCTCAAACTCCTGGGCTCAAGCAATCCACCTGCCTCAGCCTACCAAATTGCTGGGATTACAGGCATGAGCCACCACACCTGGCTCTTCATCACTTTATTTAATTTTATCATTCCATTCTTTCCCTCTACTAATTTGAAAAGTATATGTGCTATTTTATCACGATTACCCTAGCAATTAAACATACAGAGTTAACTTCTCATCAAAGTGTAAAATTGAGTGCTATTGACTGCGAGTGGTGGTGCTTGCGTGTAATCCCAACATATTGGGAGGCCAAGGTGGGAGGATCATTCTATCTCAGGAGATCAAGACCAGCCTGGGCAACATAGCAAGACCTCATCTCTGCTCAAAATAAAAAGTTAAATAAACAAATAAATAAAAATTAAAAATGAGTAGGGTGTGGTGGTAGTGCACATGTGTGATGCCAGCTAGTATGGAGGCTGAGGCAGAAAAATCACTTGAACCTGAAAGGTTGAGGCCGTAGTGAGCTGTGATCATACCACTGCACTATAGCCTTAGGCAACAGAGCGAGATCCTGTCTCAAAAAAAAAATAAATAAATAAAAAATAAAAAAAGTGATGGTAAGAAGGAGAGAAAAACAAACATAGAACAGTCAGGACAAATAGAAAATTACAAAAGAGGCGGGCACAATGGCTCACACCCGTAATCCCAGCACTTTGGGAGGCTGAGCCAAGTGGATCACAAAGTCAAGAGATGGAGGCCATCCTGGCCAACATGGTGAAACTCCGTCTCTACTAAAAATACAAATATAAGATGGGCATGGTGGTACACACCTGTAGTCCCAGGAACTTGGGAGGCTGAGGAAGGAGAATCGCTGGAACCCAGGAGGTGGAGGCTACAGTGAACCAAGATTGTGCCATTTGACTCCACCCTGGGTGACAGAGCAGGACTGTGTCTCAAAAAAAGAAAAAGAAAGAAAGAAAGAAAGAAAGAATTTGATTACCTTCCGAATTCTATTATTACCTTTTTTGTCTGGCTACTTTAAGATTTTTTTCTTTGACTTTGGTTTTCTTCAGTTTTATTAAGATGTGTGGAAGTATGTTTTATTTATTTAGGTAGCGATTTATTCTATTAGATTTGATTTGTGGATTTGGGCGTTTTATCAATTTTAGAAAATAATTAACTGTTATCACTTCAAGTATTGCCTCTATTCTATTCTCTTTTCTGGGATTCAACTAAACTTATTCTGTCTTCTATATATCTTATCATTTCTTCTCTGTTTTCCATTATCTCATTTCTTCATGTCACATTCTGCTTAATTTCTTCTGGATAATTTCCTACTCACTAATTCTCTCTTTAATTGCTTCCAATCTGTTGTTACGCCCATTCATTACTGAACTTTTAATTTTCTGTTATTGTATTTTTCATTTGTACAAGTTCTTTTTGCTTCCTTTTAAAATCTGCTGTGTTTCAAAGTCATTGAAAGAGAAGGAAAAAAAATCTGCTATATTGCTCTTGAAAGTTTCCTGCAGATATTTCCTAGCTTCTTCTATATTTCCTTAAGCATGCTAATTATATTTTTGGTGGGTTTTATTTTTGTGTGTGTCAGTGGGAGAGTCCCTCTCTGACTATTCCAGCAGTCAAAGCATTTGTAGATCTGATTGTCTTGCCTGTTCTTTCTCCTGGTTCTCCTCACAGTACCTTATTTTCTTCTGGTGTCAGGTTACCTTTCATTGTGTGCTGCTCATTGCACTAAAAATATATTTATAGTAATCATTTCAGGTCCAGGATGACACTACCTTGCTCCAAAAACGATTTTGCTTGCCTCTGCAGGGTGCCTAGAGGCTCCCATTAATATTGGTAATATCACCCTCTCACCTTCCAGATATTAGGAACAATATCACAGAAGGGGTGTACACTGCCTGCGATACTGGGAGTAATAGCATTCTCTTCTTCCGTGAATATGAGGAGCAATATCACTGGGTGGATGTACACCCACTGCTATACTGGGAGTAACGTCATACTCCACCCCCTGGAGATTATATTCGGATAAATATCACCAGGTGGGTGTACACCTACTGTGATATTGAACGGAATATCATGCTCTCTCCCTCCCTGGACGTTAGGAACAATATCACAGGTGGGTGTACACCCACTGAGGTATTAGGCGTAATATTAGTATTCATTATTACTCATTTATTATTCATATGAATATGAATTACCAATATTAATATTTAGAAATAATTGCTAATAAAAAGTTTTCAGGTTACTAATATTAATATTATTAGGAGCTAATATTACTGTTTTCTAATGAATAAGATCAGTATCAGTTATTAATATGAGGCGTTATTAATCATTAATATCAATCATTTATTGTTATTGTTAGTATAACTATTTAATATTCATTGTCATTATTATCGGCATTGATTTTAAAAATTATATTGTCAGTTATTAATACTGATAATTATAATTAATACCAATAAATACTAATAATTATTAGTAGTAATTAATAATTGATACTATTAATTGATATTATTAATTCATAATTGATATTATTAATTCCGATAAGTAATATTGCGCCATTCCACACAGTATCACAGAAAACGTACACGCCCCCTGTGATGTTCCTAACAGCCAGGGGTAGACGATGTCATTACGCCAAATAACGCACCGGGTGGGCATCCCTTCTGTGATCTTGTAGCTAATATCCGGGCGCGGAGAGGACGGTATTAATCCCAATAATCCAGAACGTGTAGGCCTCCCCTGTGTTATTGTCCCTGATATCCAAAGGTGGAGAGGAAGATATACCTCCCAATTTCGCAGGGGTTGTACACCACCCCTGTGACATTGCTCCTAATGTCCAGGGGTAGAGAAAATGGCATGACTCACAATATGGCAGGGGGTGAACACCCCCTTCATGATATTCTTCCTAATATTCAGGGGGGAAGAGTATGATATTCCTCCCAATATCACAGGGGGTGTACTCCCCATATCCCAGAGGGTGGATAGTATCCCGATCTGTGATGGACTCCTCCACGATGCGGGGAATAATGTCACCCCCTCTCCTTCCCTTGCTATTACGATACACATCGCAGCGGGGCGGGCAACCCCCACGATGCGGGGAGAAATATCACCCCCCCACACCACTGATATTACGAGCCACATCGCAGGGGGTGGACACTCCCAGTGATGCGGGGAGTCATATCTATCCCCTTTCCCCATGGATATTAGGAGCCACATCGCAGGGGCGTGGACACTCTCCGCTGATGCGCAGAGTAATTTCAATCCCCGTCCCTCCCTGCATGTTAGCAGCCACTGTGGACACATAGTGTATTTACCATATTTCCAGTAAGATCATCTTTTCCATTGAACCTTATGAACAAGATCACAGAGGAGTGTACACCTCCTGCGATATTGGGGGTAATATCATTCTCTCCTCCACTGCATACTGGGAACAATATCACCGGTGCTTGTATTCCCCCTTCCATCTTGGGAGTCATATCATACTTGCCTTCCATATATTAAGAACAATAGCAAAGGGGGGGTGGACACTTTGACGATATTGGGAGTAACACCATTCTCTCTACCCCTGGATATTAGTAACAATATCACAGGGGGATGTGCATTTCTTGTGATATTGAGAGCAGTATTATTGTCTTCCCCGCTGGATATTAAAAACAATACCACAAGGGGCATCAAACCACCTGCCAAATTTGAGCGAGTGTTATCCTCTCCGCCCCCCCTCCGCCCCCGGATATGAGAGACAATAACACGGGGGTAATGTACACCCACAGCTTTATTAGGAGAAGTGTCATCCTCTCCTCCCTTGGATATTAGGAACAATATCACAGCGGGGTTGTACTGCCTCTGCGATATTGGGAGTAAAATTATCCTCTCTTCCCCTGGATGTGAGGAAGTGTATCAGAGGGGGAGGGTGTACATTCCCTGCAATATTCAATGTAATCTTATGCTCTCCCTCCCAGGGTATTAAGAACAATATAACAGGAGGGGTGTACACCCTCTGCGATATTGAGAGTCATATCATCCTCTTTTGCTCTGGATTTTAGGAACAATATCACAGGGCTGTGTACACCCCCTGCGATATTGGGAGTAATATCATCCTGTCGACCTGAGGAGAGAAGCCATTTCTCTGCTGTCTCCTGTCTCTGAAGAGAAGGAGGAAGTAAAAGTTGAAAAACAACAGGAATGAAGTCGGTGGCAAGACCAGCCGGTGGCACTGATGAGCCGGCCTGAGGTGAAAAGATTAACCACCCCCACTCTAAGCGCATGTGCTCTCAATCCATCACGATTCTTTCACGTGGAACCCCTTAGAGTTGTAAGCCCTTAAACGGGCCAGGAACTCTGTCTTCCTTTGGGGGTTGGGCTCTTAAGACAAGAGTCTGCCGACACTCCCGGCTGAATAAAAAAATCTCTTCCTTCTTCAATCCACTGTCTGAGGGGCTTAAAATCTCTTCCTTCTTCAATCCACTGTCTGAGGGGCTTATTCTGCAGCTCCTCCTGCTCCATTTCTTGGTTCACGTGACTGGGAATCCAACCCAGGCAGCGGCACTGAGAGTGGCAAAGCCTAACCACTAGACTACCAGGGGGACCTAGAACCTTGTGGGAAATAGATTGCTCACAATTAGAAGTGGGTTGGCCATACGAAGGAAGCCTGGACATGTCCCTTGTTTCTAAGGTGTGGCACAAGGTAACTGGTAAAGGATACCTAGACCAGTTTGCATACATAGACACTTGGTGACAGCTGGTGCTAGACCCCCCACAGTGGCTAAGAGGGCAGGCAGCAGCAATACTAGTACCAAAGGGACAGATGGCTAAGGAAGGATCCCGCTCCACCCACCCAGAGAAATCAGCTCCTGAAGTTCTGCTCCACCCAGCATCAGAAGATCCATTGCAGGAGATGGCACCAGAGATCCCATTGGTGCCCTCCTCTTACCGGGAAAAGAGGCTCCCCACTCTTGAGCCATCAGTGCTTGCGCCTCTGTAAGACAAGCGTATCCCCAGGCCACCCAGAGTAGACAAGAGAGGAGGCGAGGACTCGGGAGAAACCCCTCCCTTGGCAGCTCATTTAAGACCCAAAATGGGGATCCAAATGCCCCTGAGAGAGCAGTGGTATACAGGGATAGATGAGGATGGTCATCTGGTGGGGAGGCGTGTTTTTGGGTACCAGCCCTTCACCTCTGCCCACCTTCTCAACTGGAAAAATAATACTCCGCCCTATACTGAAAAGCCACGAGCTCTAATTGATTTACTCCAAACTAATATCCGGACCCACAACCCCACCTGGGCTGATTGCCACCAGTTGCTCATGTTCCTCTTTAACAGAGATGAAAGGTGGAGAGTGCTCCAAGCAGCAACTAAGTGGCTAGAGGAACACGCACCAGCTGATTATCAAAACCCCCAAGAGTATGGAAGGACCCAGTTACCAGGAACCGACCCCCATGGGGACCCACATGAAAGAGAGGATATGCAAAGGCTAAGCCAAGACAGAGAAGCTCTCTTGGAAGGATTACAGAGGGGAGCTCAGAAGGCCACAAACGTTAACAAGCTCTCTGAGGTCATTCAGGGAAAAGAAGAAAGTCCAGCACAATTCTAGGAGAGACTGTGTGAGGCCTATGGTATGTATACTCCCTTTGATCCCAATAGCCCTGAAAATCAGCGCATGATTAACATGGCTTTAGTCAGTCAAAGCGCAGAAGACATTAGAAGAAAACTGCAGAAACAGGCTGGGCTTGCAGGGATGAATACATCGCAATGATTAGAAATAGCTAACCAGGTGTTTGTAAACAGGGAAGCAGTAAGCCGTAAGGAAAACGGCAAAGAGAATGAACGTCAGGCCCGGATAAATGCCAACCTGTTTGTTAGCTGCAGTAATCAGAGGGGTCACCACAAAGGGCAAGGGAAGGGGGGCCCCGGGAAAGAAACTCAGCTTGGCTGTCAGAGTTTACAACGTAACCAGTGTGCTGATTGTAAAGAAATAGGACAGTGGAAGAACAAATGCCCTCAGCTAAAAAGAAAACCAGGTGACTGAGAGCAGGAGGCCCTGGACAAGGAGGAAGGGGCCCTGGTCAACCTGGCAGAAGTGTTTCTGGACTGAGAGAGACCGGGCTCAAGTGTCCCCAAAAAGCCTCTGGTCAGAATGACAGTCGGGGGTAGAGACATTGATTTTCTTGTAGATACCGGTGCTGAACATTCGGTAGTAACTACCCTGGTCGCCCCCTTATCCAAAAAGGCTATTGACATCATCGGAGCCACGGGGGTTTCAGCAAAGCAAGCTTTCTGCTTGCCTCGGACTTGTGCTGTAGGAGGACATAAAGTGATTCAGCAGTTTTTGTCCAATCCTGACTGTCCCTTGCGCTTGTTGGGAAGGGACTTGCTTAGCAAGCTGAGAGCCACTATCTATTTTACAGAGCATGGCTCTTTGCTGCTAAAGTTACCTGGAACGGGAGCCATTATGACCCTTACGGTCCCCTGAGAGGAGGAATGGAGAATTTTCTTAACTGAGCCCTGCCAAGAGTGAAGACCAGCTCTGGCTAAGAGGTGGCCAAGAGTACGGGTGGGACACAACCCTCCAGGGTTGGCAGTCAACCCAGCCCACAAGTGAATCCTGGGGCCCAGCCGGTTATGCAAAAACAGGACCGGGTCCCCAGAGAAGCCCTTCAAGGTATCCAGGTCCATCTCAAGCACCTAAGAACTTTTGGAATTAGAGTTCCTTGTCAGTCTCCATGGAACACTCTCATCCTGCCTGTTCCCAAGCCAGGGACCAAGGACTACAGGCTGGTACAGGATTTGTGCTTGCTTCATCAAGCAACACTGACTTTACATCCAACAGTACCTAACCCGTCCACATTGTTGGGGTTACTTCTAGCTAAGGACAGCTGGTTCACCTGTTTGGACTGGAAAGACACTTTCTTTCATATTGGATTAGCCCCTGAGAGCCAGAAGCTGTCTGCCTTTCAGTGGGAAGATCCAGAGTCAGGTGTCACTACTCAGTACACTTGGACCCGGCTTCCCCAAGGGTTCAAGAACTCCCCCACCATCTTTGGGGAGACGTTGGCTCGAGACCTCCAGAATTTTCCCACCAGAGACCTGGGCTGCGTGTTGCTCCAGTAGGTTCATGAACTTTTGCTGGGACACCCCACGGCAGTCGGGTGTGCCAAGGGAATGGATGCCCTACACTGGCACCTGGAGGACTGTTGGTATAAGGTGTCCAAGAAGAAAGCTCAGATCTGCTGACAGCAGGTACATTCTGGGGATTTACTATCTGACAGGGGGAACACAGCCTGGGATTAGCAAGAAAGCAGGTCATTTGCAATCTAGCAGAGCCTAAGAGCAGAAGGCAGGTGAGAGAATTCTTAGGAGCTGTGGGGTTTTGTAGACTGTGGATCCCAAACTTTGCAGTATTAGCCAAGCCTTTGTGTGAGGTCACAAAGGGGGCGGGGACCGGGAAGCTTTTGAATGGGGATCACTACAACGGCAAGACTTTCATGACCTAAAGGAAAAACTTATGTCAGCCCCAGGCCTGGGGCTACCCGATCTGACAAAGCCTTTTCCATTATATGTGTCAGAGAGACAAAAGATGGCAACTGGACTTTGAACTCAAAGTGTGGGGCCCTGGCCGAGGCTGGTGGCCTACCTCTCTAAACAATCAGACAGGGTTTCTAAAGGATGGCCCCAGTGTTTAAGGGCCTTGGCAGCAACTGCCCTGCTAGTACAAGAAGCAAATAAGCTGACTCTTGGGCAAAGCCTGAACATAAAGGCCCCCCATGCTGTGGTAACTTTAATGAGTACTAAAGGACATCATTGGCTAACGAATGCCAGACTCACCAAGTACCAAACTTTGCTCTGCGAAAATCCCCATATAACCATTGAAGTTTGTAACACCCTACACCCCGCCACCTTGCTGCCGGTATCAGAGAGCCCTGTCAAGCCTGATTGTGTAGAAGTGTTGGACTCAATTGACTCTAGCAGACTTGACCTCCAGGACCAGGCTTGGGCATCAGGAGACTGGGAACTATACGTGGATGGGAGCAGCTTCTTCAACCCCCAAGGAAAGAGAGGTGCAGGGTATGCAGTGATAACTCTGGACACTGTTTTTGAAGCCAGAACGTTGCCCCAGGCCACTTCAGCCCAGAAAGCTGAGCTCATTGCTTTCATTCAGGCCTTAGAACTCAGTGAGGGTCAGACTTTCAACATTTCCACTGATTCTCGTATGTCTTTTTGACCCTTCAAGTTCATGGAGCATGATAGAAAGAAAAAGGCCTATTGAACTCTGGGGGAAAAAGACAGAAAATATCCACAAGAAATCTTGCAATGATTAGAAGCAGTATGGAAACCCCACAAGGTGGCAGTTACCCATTGCAGAGGACACCAGCGAGCTTCCACCTTGCTGGGTTTGGGGAATTCGCATGTTGACTCAGAGGCTTGAAAAGCAGCATCTGCCCCCTTCCAGGCATCAGTGCTCCCTCAATCACCTGATCTTGGACCTGCTTCTTCTAAAGAAGAAAAGGACTTTCTCCAGGTAGAGGGAAGGACAAGTGATGGAGGAAGGATGAATTCGGTTACCAGATGGGAGAGTAGCTGTGCCACAGCTGCTAGGAGCTGCAGTTATACTGGCTGTGCAAGAAACCACCCATCGAGGTCAGGAGTCACTGGAAAAGTTGTTAGGCCGGTATTTCTACATCTCGCCTTTGTCAGCCCTTGCCAAAACGGTGAGGCAGCGGTGTGTTACCTGCCGACAGCATGATGTGAGGCAAGGTCCAACCGTTCCGCCAGGCATACGAGCTTATGGAGCAGCCCCCTTTGAAGGTCTCCAGGTGGACTTCACAGAGACGCCAAAGTGTGGAGGTAACAAGTATGTACTAGTTCTTGGGCGTACCTACTCTGGGTGGGTGGAGGCCTATCCAACACGAACTGAGAAAGCTCGTGAGGTAACCCCTGTGCTTCTTCGAGATGTGATTCCTAGATTTCGACTGCCGTTACGGATCGGCTCAGACAACGGGCCTGCGTTTTTGGCTGCCTTGGTACAGAAGACGGCAAAGTTATTGGGGATCACACGGAACCTGAATGCCGCCTCCCGGCCTCAGAGTTCTGGAAAGGTGGAGCGGATGAATCGGACGATCAAAAATATGGCTATTGTCTTCCCCTCTGGATATTTGAAACAACACCAGAAGGGGCGTCAAACCACCTGCTAAATTTGAGGGAATGTCATCCTCTCCCCAGCTCCCCCGGCCCCGGATATTAGAGACACTAACACAGGGGTAATGTACACCCACTGCTTTATTGGCAGTAATATCATCCTCTCCCTTCTTGGATATTAGGAACAATATTACACTGTGCGTGTACGCCTGTCGCGAAATTCAGTGGAATGTCATCCTGCGCCTCCCTGGATATGACGAACAATATCATGGGGAATGTACAACTTCTGAGATATTGGGAGTGATATCATCCTCTCCCCTCTGGAAGTTAGGGACAATATCACAGGGCTAGTGTACACCCTCTGGGATGTTGGGACTAATATCATCCTCCCGCCCACTGGATATTAAAAACCGTAGCACAAGGGGCGTGTACACACACTTCGATATTGGTATGAATACCATCCTCTCCCTCTTTGGATATTCGGTGCCATATTTCAGGTGGGGTATACACCACCTGATTTTGGTGTATACACCAATACACCACCAATATTGGAAGTAATATGATTTTCTCCCCGTTGGATATCAGAAACAATATCACAGGGGGTTATGAACAACCCCTGCGATATTTGGAGTAATATCATCGTCTCCCCTCACGATTATTAAGAACAATATCGTAGGGGTGGGGGGTGTACACCCCCTTTCATACTGGATATCGTCCTCTTCCCCCCTGGATATTAGGAACAATATCAGGAAGGGATGTACAGACCCTACGACCTTTGCTGTCATAGAATTGTCTCTGCCCTAGATAATAGGAAAAATGTCACTGGGGATGTGAACAGCCCTGCGATATTCAGAGTAGTATCATCCTCTGCCCCCTTGCATATTGGGAACAACATCACAGGTGGGCTGTACTGCCTCTGTGATATTGGGAGTAAAATTTTCCTCTCTTCCCCTGGACACTAGGAAGGGTATCAGAGGGGGAGGGTGTACATTCCCTGTGATATTCAACGTAACTTTGTCCTCTCCCTCCCAGGGTATTCAGAACAATATTACAGGAGGGGTGTACACCCTCTGCGATATTGAGAGTCATATCATCCTCTTTCGCTCTGGATGTTAGGAACAATATCACAGGGTTGTGTACACCCCCTGTGATATTGGGAGTCATATCATCCTCTCTCCCTGTGGATATTAGGAAGAGTATCACAGGGCTGTGGAAACCCCCTGCGGTACTGGGAGTAATATCATCCTCTCTCCCTCTGAATATAGGAAGATTTTCACAGGGGTGTGTACACCCTCTGCGATATGTGGAGTAAGATTATCCTCTCCACCCAGGAAATGACTAACAAGGTCATGGGGGTGTGTACTCCCCCTGCGATATTGGGAGTAATGTCGTCCTCCCCAAACCTGGATGTTAGCAACGAGATCACAGAGGGGCTGTACACACCCTGCGACATTGGAAGTAGTATGATCCTCTCCCCACCTGGATACGGGGAAAGATACCACAGCGCGGTTATACGTTTCCTACGCTGTTGGGAGTAATATCATTCTTTTCCTTTCTGGATATTAGGAAGAATATCACAGGGGTGCTGTACAATTACTTCGATATTGGGAGTAATATCATCCTCTATTTTCCTGGATATTGGGCACAAAAACACAAAAGGGTGTACAACCCCTGCGATATTGGGAGTAATACCACACTCTCCTTCCCTGGATGTTAGAAAACAATATCATCAGGGCTGAACACCCGCCGCGATAATGGGAGTCATGTTTACTCTTTCACAGGCCATTTGGAACCATATCACAGGGGGTGTTTACAAACAGGGGTGGTGTACACCCCCTGTGATATTGGGAGTAACATCATTCTCTCCACCTCTGGATATTAAGAACAATATCCCGGCGGGAGGTGGTACACCCCCAGTGATATTGCGAATAATGTCATCCTCTCCTTCCCTGGATATTAGGAGCAATATCACAGGGGGGGTGTACACCTTCTGTGATATTGGAAGCAATATCATCCTCTCCCCCGCTGGATATTAGAAAAAAATATCACTCACTGTGTACACCCACTGTGATATTAGGAAGAATAATGCAGGGTGTACACCCACTCTGACTTTAAGAGAAATAGCTCCCTCAAATGTCCCAAACAATATCACAGAGTATACAAGGATATTTCCCTAGGATATTACAAATACTATCACAGGGTGTACACGCACTGTAATATTAGGAATCGTATCTCCCTAGGTGATATTAGGAGTAATATCTACCTAGTAGATAACAAATAACATGGCAGGGTGTACACCCACTTTGATATTAGCTGTAATATTTTTCTAAGTTGTTACAAATAAGATCACCGGGTGTACCAACATGGTGAACACTCACTGTGATATCAGGAGTCGCATCTCTGTAATATATTATGAATAATATCACAGGGTGTGCACCCACTGTATTATTAGGAGTAAGATCTCTGTAGGATATTACAATTAAGATCACAGGGTGTAGAGCCACCGTGATATTAGGAGCAATATCTTTCTAGGATATTACAGATAATATCACAGGGTGTACGCCCACTCTACTGTCAGGAGCAATATCTCCCTAGGATATCAAAAATCCTATCACAAGGTGTCCAATCTCTGCCTTCCAGGTTCTAAGGGATTCTTCTGCTTCAGCCTCCCCAGTAGCTAGGGTTACCCGCCACCACGCCAGGCTAATATTTTTTTTATTTTCACTGGAGACGGGGTTTCACCACGTTGGCCAGGCTGGTCTGGAACTCCTGATGTCAGGTGATCCATCAGCCTCGGCCGCCCAAAGTGCTGGGATTACAGGTGTGAGCCATGGTGCTGGGCCAGGAGTTGTAGATTCTGTTCATTTGGAAACACAGCTCCCATCTTTCAATGTGCATGTACTTTTATGAAGAAATGATGTCAGAAAGCCAAAGGATGATAATAAATATGAAAAGTAACAGGCATGTGAAAAGGTCTTCCGATTGAGAACTATAAGGTTCGATTTCATTTTCAGATAATGGGGTCCTAGCTCTTGTGTCGTCCTTTTACATATTCTACATCAAGGGAAGTTGTAGCACCGTGTCAGAATAAAATAGAGTGTATTTCATGGCTTCTTAATTTCTTTCAATTAGACTGAGATATTTTTCTTAAAGAGAGAAGGACATTTTCATTGCATTGTATTTTTTCTGAAAAGAGGAGGCCGTATTTTACTGAGATCACGGATTTGTTATATATGAAGTTTTAGTCTTCTAATGTTCTTCAGTGGATATTCTCTAAAGTAGTATATACAGAAAGCCTCGTATAGCAAAAAAGTAAATCACGTAATAATTCTGAGATTTTTGGAATTGTCACAACTGAGAAACATTGCTGGCGGTGTATGGTCCGCAAGTGTGAAGATGTTCCTTGTGAATTGCTCGCATCCAGCATTAAGGGCTGATTTTTAACTTTTATTTTTCCAATCCTCTTTCCTTCTCAAGGTGTCCAAGATACACAGAGCCATGGAATCTCACAGGTGTCTGAGAATTCCTCCTCTTGGGACTCTCAAAGGATCCAGAACTGCAGCCAGTCCTCGCTTTGCTGTCCCTGTCCCTGTCCATGTATCTGGTCACGGTGCTGAGGAACCTGCTCAGCATCCTGGCTGTCAGCTCTGACTCCCCCCTCCACACTCCCGTGTACTTCTTCCTCTCCAACCTGTGCTGGGCTGACATGGGTTTCACCTCGGCCACGGTTCCCAAGATGATTGTGGACATGCAGTCGCATAGCAGAGTCATCTCTCATGCGGGCTGCCTGACACAGATATCTTTCTTGGTCCGTTTTACATGTATAGAAGGCATGCTCCTGACTGTGATGGCCTATGACTGCTTTGTAGACATCTGTCGCCCTCTGCACTACCCAGTCATCGTGAATCCTCACCTCTGTGTCTTCTTCGTTTTGGTGTCCTTTTTCCTCAGCCTGTTGGATTCCCAGCTGCACAGTTGGATTGTGTTACAATTCACCATCATCAAGACTGTGGAAATCTCTCATTTTGTCTGTGACCCCTCTCAACTTCTCAAACTTGCCTGTTCTAACAGCGTCATCAATAGCGTATTCATATATTTCGATAGTACTATGTTTGGTTTTCTTCCCATTTCCGGGATCCTTTTGTCTTACTATAAAATTGTCCCCTCCATTCTAAGGATTTCATCATCAGATGAGAAGTATAAAGACTTCTTCAACTGTGGCTCTCACCTAGCTGTTGTTAGCTGGTTTTAGGGAACAGCCATTGGCATGTACCTGATTTCAGCTGTGTCACCACCCCCCAGGAATGGTGTGGTGGCGTCAGTGATGTACGCTGTGGTCACCCCCATGCTGAACCTTTTCATGTACAGCCTGAGAAACAGGGACATACAAAGTGCCCTGCGGAGGCTGCTCAGCAGAACAGTGGAATCTCATGATCTGTTCCATCCTTTTTCTTGTGTGGGTGAGAAAGGGCAACCACATTAAATCTCTACATCTGCAAATCCTGCCCCTTAGTCACGTTATTTTTGTGGCTTGATGGCTTTTATTCCTTTCCGCATTTCCTATGTGAATATTGTTTTCTTCTTTATGTCTTTAACTGGAATGGGTGAGGATTCTGGGATCCTTTGTTTAGCTTAAACCTCATGACTGAATCGTCTATACCTAGGCGGCCTCCTTTGGTTTCTGAGCAATAACACTGTCATCCAGGTGGAATCACAACCATCTTTTTATATACGTGAAGTCCTCACTTCATTTTGGAATTCCTTGAAAATTGACTTTATGGAAACAATGTATAGCAGGTCCTCCAACACCACTGGTTCTTCAAAGTTGTGTAGTTATAATGTTGGAGAGGAATAAGTGGTTTCACTATTCCTAATTTTGCCTCAAGGTGAAGTTTCCAAGAGACTTTCAAAGATGTTAAGTGAGGACATACTGTACATCAAATTCATATCCTCTTCCACAGTTCATGTGGAATTTCTTTATAAACTGCTTCTAGAGAATCTATTTAGGCAGGTTCTGTGTAGAGATCCATGTCGCCGTTCCTCAATCTTGGCTTTGAGTCAAATCACCTGGGGAGCTTACAGATGATGAGGCCTGGGTCTCATTACCTGAGATTCTGATTTCTCTGCACCTGTGTGAGTGTGTGGATTTTTTTTTTTTTTTTTTTTTTAAGCACCAGAGGTGGTTGCAATGACGAAGTTTTTAGAGGCATCAAGCTCCAATGAGTAAGAACAGAAATTAATTGTAATATGATTTCTTCAAATATTATCTTCAAATGCATTGTCCATCAACACCGTACCAATGTTTATTATGCTGTTGTTTCTTACCATTTAGCATTTTCTATTTTTTTCTTTTTCTTTCTTTTTTTTTTTTTTTTCTTTTTGAGGCAGAGTTTCACTCTTGTTGCCCAGGCTGGAGTGCAATGGCACGATCTCGGCTCACTGCAGTCTCTGCCTCCTGTATTCAAGCGATTCTCCTGTCTCAGCCTTCCAAGTAGCTGGGATTACAGGCATGCGCTACCATGCCTGGCTAATTTTTTTTTTTTTTTTTTTTTTTTTTTTTTTTTTTGGTATTTTTAGTACAGACAGTGGTTCTCCATATTGGTTAGGCTGGTCTTGAACTCCCGATCTCAGGTGATCCGTCAGCTTCCGCCTCCCAAAGTGCTGGGATTACAGGCGGGAGCCAACGCGCCCAGCCACCACTTAGCATTTTCATTTTACATTTGTTGAAATTACAGATTTATACACACATTGATTGCTGCTTTGTTATACACTTGCATATACATAAGATGGGAAATAGAAAAGAATAAAATGGGCACAGTATCCCTGAAGTTTCACATTCCGAGACATGTTAAAAATATTTGTTTTTTAGAAATTTGTTTCAATTGAGAAACTGTGGTATACACACACAATGAAGTATTATTCAGCCTAAAAAGGAATAAATAAAATTCTCTCCACTGCAGACAAAATGGATGAGATTGCAGGTCTGTATATGAAGTGAAATAAGCCAGGCACAGAATGACAACTATTTCATGTCCTCACTCCTATGTAGGAACAAAAAAGAAAATCTTGGCCAAGTGTGGTGGCTCAGGCCTGTAATCCCAGCACTGTGGGAGGCCGAGTCGTACGGATCACTTGAGGCCAGGAGTTCGAGACCCGCCTGGCCAACATGGTGAAACCCCCGTCTCTACTGAAAACACAAACAATTAGCCAGGCGTGGTGACGCGTGCCTGTAGTCTCAGCTGCTCGGAGGGCTGGGGCCCAAGAAGCGCTTGAACTGGGGAGGCAGAGCTTGCAGTGAGCCCGGATTGTACCTGTATACTCCAACCTGGGCAACAGAAAGAGACTCCATCACACACCTACACACAAAAGGAATCTCAGGAAGGTGGAGAGTATAAAGGGGGTTAGCAGATGCTAGGAAGAAAAGGGGTGGGATGGGGAATGAAGACAAGTGGATAATTGGGTCCCAAAATACAGAAAGATGGAATAAGTGAGTTCTAGTGTTTGATAGTACAGTATGAAAATTTTAGTTCACAGGAATTGCTTGCATATTTCCAGATGCTTTGGTAAGAAGCTTCCTCATTTTCTCATTATGCTGGTTTTTCAGCTACTCTCTTTCTGCTCTTGAAATCGTGCTGGATTTTCTGTTTTTGGCTTTTTGTTTTGAGACAGAGTTTCACTTTTGTTGCCCAGGCTGGAGTGTCATGGTGCCATCTTGGCTCACTGCAACCTCTGCCTCCTGGGTTCAAGCGATTCTCCTGCCTCCATCTCCCGAGCAGCTGGGATTACAGGCATGCCCCAGCATGCTCAGCTAATGTTGTATTTGTAGTAGAGATGGGGGTTTCTTCCTGTCTGTCAAGCTTGTCTTGAACTCCTGACCTCAGGTGATCCGCCCGCCTCGGCCTCCCAAAGTGCTTGGATTACAGGTATGAGCAACCGTGCCCGGCCCATGCTGTATCCTTATCTGTTGTCTGTTGTTGGTTTGTTCTGGAGCCCAGAAATAACTTCTCCCCTATATGTTCAAATGATTTTTAACATGAATGCTAGGAAAGCTCATTGGTGGAAAAGCAGCCTTTTCAAGAAATGGTGTTGGAGAAACTTGATTTCCACATGCAGAAGAATGAAGGTGGACCCTATGTCACACCAGGTGCAAAAATTAACACAAACTGGGTCAAAGACCTAACCTCAAGTGCGGAAAGTATAATATGCCTAAAAGAAAATATTGGCCACACTTTCATGACATCAGATTGGGCAATGTTTTCTGGGATATGACACCAAAAGCATTGGCAACAAAAGAAAATTAGATTCCTTGGATTACATCTAAATGACAGACACTTCTGTGCATCAGCAAACACTGTGAACTGAGTGAAAAAATAACCCATGGGTTAGGAAAAATATTTGCAAATCATATCTCTGAAAAAAGGCTGATATGCATCATATACAAAGAACAGCTAGAACTGAACAACAAGAAACCCAAAGCATCCCATTAACAATGGTCAGAAGACTCGAGTAGACGCGTCATTAAGAAGATATAGCAATGGCCAATAAGCATCTAAAATGATGTTCAAAATCACTCATCACAGGGAAGCGCAAATCAAACCAAGAATGTGATACGACACATTAGGATGGATATGATAAACAAACAAGCATTGGTGAGACTAGAGGAAAGTAGGAATGCTCGAATCTGATTGGAGGGAATGTAAAACCATGAAGGAACAGGGAAAATAGTATGGTATGTACCGGAAAAAGTAGAAACAGGATTATCAGATGTTCCCACTGTTGCACTTGTGGGTACCTGCCAAAAAGAATTAGAAGCCAGGAGTGGAAGAGAGATTTGTACACCCAAATTCATAGCAGCATTATTCACAAGAGCCAAAATGTGGAGGCAACCCAAGGGTTCGTGGACTGATGAATGAAAAAGCACACTGGAGTTCCTTCATACAATGGAAGACTATTCAGCCTTCAAAAGGCAGGCACTTCTGGCCGGTGCGGTGGCTCACGCCTGGAATCCCAGCATCTTGGAAGACCGAGATGGGCGGATCACCTGAGGTCAGGAATTCAAGACCAGCCTGGCCATCTTGGTGAAACCCTGTCTCTACTGAAAATGCAAAAAATGAGACGAGCGTGGTGGCCTGTGCCTATAGTCACAGCTACTCGGGAGGCTGAGGCACAAGAATCGCTGGAACCCGGGAGGTGGAGGTTGCAATGAGCCCAGATTGTGCCACTGCATTCCAGCCTGTGCGACAGAGTGAGACTCCATGTAAACACACAACAAAACCAAACCAAAAAAAAAAAAAAAAAAACACCCAAACACCCAGACAGGCACTTCTGACACAGGATGCAACACGGATGAACCTTGAAGACATTCTCATCAGTGAAATAAAGAAATCCCAAAAGGATGAACACGCTCAGGCTCAGTGGCTCGCACCTGTAACCCCAGCACTTTGGGAGGCTGAGGCAGGCGGATCACTTAAGGTCAGGAGTTCGAGACCAGCCTGCCCAATATGGTGAAAGCTTGTCTCTATTAAAAATACAAAAATTAGCTGGGCGTGGTGGCGCACGCCTGTAATCCCAGCTACTCGGGAGACTGAGACACAAGAATCACTTGAACCCACGATGTGGAGGTTGCAGTCAGCCCAGACCATGCCACTGCACTCCAGCCTGGGCAACAGAGAAAGACTCTGTCTCCAAAACAAACAAACCAAAAAAATTAAACACGGTATGATTCCACTTATATCACGTGTCTAGA
Organism: Pan troglodytes; assembly: GCF_028858775.2. Classification (NCBI taxonomy): domain Eukaryota; kingdom Metazoa; phylum Chordata; class Mammalia; order Primates; family Hominidae; genus Pan; species Pan troglodytes. The sequence continues at coordinate 20,715,549 of NC_072405.2, forward strand.
GTAGTTAAACTTATAGAGTTGCAAACTAGAATGGTGGCCTCCAGGGGTGGGCGAGAGAGAGAGGAATGGAGAGTTTGTTTAATGGGTGCAATTTCCATTTTCAACGATAAAACTGTTCTGGAGATGATGGCGGTGTTGGTTGCTAAACAATGCAAATGTATCTAATGTGATTAAACTATAAACTGAAAAACAGTGGAAATTGTAAATGTTTATACTGGCCATTCTATATGAAATAATCTATATTTATAATTTTTAACATTTATACGTGGTATATTTTCCCATAATAAAAGATGAAAATTAAAGCACTTGGATCTTGTAAAAGAAAAGAAAGAAACGAATAATACACACAAGCTCTCTCCTGATTAGAGGAAGAGCCTCAAAGCTCCTATGGACACTCGCTTTTCTCTTCTTCTTCTTGCATGATCATGAGGAAATCCTTAGAGCTTGGGGAACTTGGGTGACTCTGGCTAATGAGGGGCTCTGTGCCTTGAGCCCCCCAGGCCACAGAATAGTAAATACTCAGTCTGTGCCTCCAGCCCTGCAGTGTGAGGTTGCAGTCCTGTGGGCTCCACAACCGTCATCTGTATCGGGAGGCTCATGTCTCATCCTGTCTTCTGGCCAGCCTTGTGGACGGAGTCTGAGCCTCCAATGTGCACCATGCAGGGAGAACAGTGGACCTGTTCTCAGTGGTCATGGCCTAGCAGAGGGGAAGGGCAGTTCAGTGAGTGCTGAGGGACGGTCGGGAGCCTTGTTTGTTTCCTCATCCTCAGGACAAACAGGACAATGCGGTCGGCAGACGGGAGGAGACCAATGTGCAAACTGTCAGCTCAGCAGACTGCGGACTTCCTGTTCTTGGTTGTGGTGGGGGGTCTCTCTCAGGAATCTTCTTCAAAATTTTGCTTCCCTCCCCCACTGGTTGTCCTTTTCATAGACATCTCACCCATGATAGCAGGGAATGAGTCCCTCTAAACTGTTCCCTCAGAATAACAAAAAGACGATGAAGGTGATGATGAGGATAAAGCGGATGATGACAGACACCATGGCATCATGAACCCTTCCTGAGGGCTTCCTAAAGGCCAGGCTCTGAGCTCTGTGTTCTATGCAGCTTGTTTCATTTCATCTGCGTAGTCTCCCAGTTATTAGTGCACATTTCATGATGATTTTACAGACTAGAAAAGGAGCACCACATTTTCATAGAACTTGTACCAGATCATTAAGTCAAAAAGGGTGAAGCCCAATTTGAACCAGGCAGTCTAAGTCCAGACACATGGCATTTGGCCAGTCCTCTCCCTGCAATCAACCTGCCCTCTCAAATCCTCATCACTCAGGCCGATGCCCCTGCTCACTGTGCCCTTCCCTTTGGGGGTTCCTTGTAGACCACAGCTAGACCAGTGGGTGCCACAATCACTGTGTCAAGAATGGAAAGGGCAGCTAAGATCACATCGAGGATTCCAGAAAGAATTGGCACAGGATCATTCAGGACGCATCTCTCCCTTGCCCCTGTTCCTGGCTTTCCGTACAGCTCTCGACTTCCTCAAAGGACTCATCATTTCGGGGTTTGGCTTCCATTCTTATTGAGGAAGCTGGAAAGTGTTTCAAAAATGCTCCTCCGATGTGCCTGTGGTTAAGACCTCTGAGCTCTGTTGAAAACTTTTGGAAGCTGGGCGCGGTGGCTCACGCCTGTAATCCCAGCACTTTGGGAGGCTGAGGCAGGCGAATCACAAGGTCAGGTATTCAAGACCAGCCTGGCCAACATGGTGAAACCCCTTCTCTCCTAAAAAGAGAAAAATATTAGCCGGGCATAGTGGCGGGCCTCTGTCTTCTCAGCTACTCGGCAGGCTGAGGCAAGAGAATAGCTTGAACCTGGGATGCGGAGGTTGCAGTGAGCCGAGCTCACTCCACTGCACTCCAGCCTGGGCAACAGAACGACTCCGTCTCAAAATAAAAAACAAAAACAAAAACAAAAGAGAACCCAAACATTTTGAGTGTTGGGAGACCATCAAGTATATTGCCCGGGACTTAGAGTCTGGCCATTAATTTTCAATACCACCCTTTCTACTTATCTGTATGGCAAAGGGTGAGACGTCCATCCTCTGAGATTCAGCACTCTCATCTGAGTTGATTTCTAGTTGATCCAATGGAAGTGAGCGATGATTAAACCGATCGTGGGTGCCCGCTGCGTGATCTCTATGTGATGGACGCGTAAATAAAGGTAAAGTGAATTTTAGATACATTCGTTAATATTTTAAGCTTAAACTCCACACGGTTCAACAGAAATATCCCCTGACCTGAAGTTCTGGTTTCCCTGCATTCCAGACAGGACATTTTGTTTTTTCCTTCTCTCAGTAAAGACTGAGTACTGTGAGAGGAACAAGTGATTCTCTTTTGTTTCTGATTCCCTAGAGCCTATATCTTGCTTGGCACATAGGAGACAGCAAAAGGAAACACCTATGTGAATTATTGCATTGACACTTCCTTGGTTCACAAAAATTGGCTGTCATCAGTGTGACGTCAGTGTCACAGAGCGTGTGTTTTTGGTTTTTTGTTTTTTGAGACAGAGTTTTGCTCTTGTTGCCCAGGCTGGCGTGCAGTGGTGTGATTTCGGCTCACTGTAGCCTCTGCCTCCCAGGTTCAAGCCATTCTCCTGCCTCAGCCTCCCGAGTAGCTGGGACTATAGGCGCGCGCCGCCATACCGGGCAAAGTTTTTGTATTTTTAGTAGAGGCGGGGTTTCACCATGTTGGCCAGGATGGTTTTGATCTCCTGACCCCGTGATCTGCCCTCCTCCGCCTCCCAAAGTGCTGGGATTAGAGGCGTGAGCCACCGCGTCCGGCCAAACTTTCTGATGAAAACTCTAAGTCCACCGAAGCTAAGGACAGGAGTTCGAGCTTCCATGAATTTTAAAACAAGACCCACCGATGTGATTAGGCAATTACTCTCTCGAAGGAGAAAAGTCCGAAAACACAATGATGAAATCACTAGGACCTAACTGGCATGTGGAACTATTTTCTGCTTATGAACTATCAACTTTCATTTCATTTCCGGATGGCATGGTCTCAGCTGTTATACAGTGTTTACAAATGTTCTAAATCAAGGGAATTTGTATCAATCTATTCGAATCAAATAAAATATTTGAGTTCTTAATTTCCTTTAATTAGGATAACCATTTTCTTAAAGTGAAGAGAATGGTTTTATTACATATTTTTCTTCGGAAAAGATAGGCTGTATTTTCTAGCAATTACGAATTTGTTGTTCTATATGACGATCTGGTTCTTGGAGCATTCTTAAATCTAGTATCTCTAAGGCAGGTGTGTATAGCAAGAAGTGAATAACACAGAAATCAATGATGAAAGCATTAGAAGACAATTGAGTTTGTCAGAACTGCAAAATATTGCTGAGTGTGGATTGTTCTGAAATCTGAAAACATTACTTGTGAATTGCTTCTATCCAAAATGCAGACACGATGCTGGGTGTTGGTTTAGTTGTTTCCGATTTTTCAACCCTCTTTTCTAGGCAAAAGCTGTCCAAACTCTACAGACCCACAGAATCTAACAGATTCTCTCTATTCCTCCTCCTAGAACCTCAGAGGATCCAGAACTGCAGCTGGTCGTCGCTGGGCTGTTCCTGTCCATGTGCCTGGTCACGGTGCTGGGGAACCCGCTCATCCTCCTGGCTGTCAGCCCTGAGTCCCACCTCCACACCCCCATGTACTTCTTCCTCTCCAATCTGTCCTTGCCTGACATCGGTTTCACCTCCACCGTGGTCCCCAAGATGATTGTGGACATCCAATCTCACAGCAGAGTCATCTCCTATGCAGGCCGTCTGACTCACATGTCTCTCTTTGCCATTTTTGGAGGCATGGAAGAGAGACATGCTCCTGAGTGTGATGGCCTATGACTGGTGTGTAGCCATCTGTCACCCTCTATATCATTCAGCCACCATGAACCCGTGTTTCTGTGGCTTCCTACTTTTGTTGTCTTTTTTTTTTTTTTCTCGGTCCTTTAGAAGCCCAGCTGCACAACTTGATTGCCTTATGAATGACCTGCTTCAAGGATGTGGAAATTCCTAATTTCTTCTGCGACCCTTCTCAACTCCCCCATCTTGCATGTTGTGACACCTTCACCAATAACATAATCATGCATTTCCCTGCTGCCATATTTGGTTTTCCTCCCATCTCGGGGACCCTTTTCTCTTACTCTAAAATTGTTTCCTCCATTCTGAGGGTTTCATCATCAGGTGGGAAGTATAAGGTCTTCTCCACCTGTGGGTCTTACCTGTCAGTTGTTTGCTGATTTTATGGAACAGGCGTTGGAAGCTACCTCAGTTCAGATGTGTCATCTTCCCCGAGACAGGGTGCAGTGGCCTCAGTGATGTACACGGTGGTCACCCCCATGTCACCCTCTGTGACATTAGGAGTAGCATCTTTCTAAAATATTATGAATAATTTTGAAACATGTACACCCCCTGTGACATTAGAAGTAACATCGCCCGAGGATATAAGAAATAATATCAGATTGTGTACCTGCATTGTGACATCAGTAGTAACATCCCTTTAGGGTATTACGAATATTATCAGAGTGTGAAGACCTTCTGTGACATTAGGAGTAACATCACCCTACAATATTGGGAATAATACCCCACGGTATACACCACCTGTGACACTGGTGGTAACATTTCTTTAGGATATTACGAATAGTATGACAGGGTGTACAGCCCCTGTGATATTAGGAGTAACATATCTGAAAAAACTTTACAAATAATATCACGGATTGTACACCACGTGTGACATTAGGAGTAACATCCCCTGAAACGATTATAAATAACTTCACAGATTGTATACCCTCTGTGATATTAGGAGTAAACATCTTTCTAGAATGTGAAGAATACCATCGCAGGGTGGACACCCCCGTGACATGAGGAGTAACATCACTCTAGGATATTAGGAATAATATAACAACGTGTACACAATTTGTATGGTAGGAGTAACATCCGCCTGGGATACTAGGAATCATAGCACAGAAAGCACACCCCCTGTGACAATAGGAGTCACATCCCCTTAGGATATTAGGAATAATATCACAAGGTGTACATGCACTGTGACATTAGTAACTATAACAAGCTAGTAGATTGGGAATAATATCACAGCGTGCACAGATTTGTGACATGAGGAGTAACATCCCCCTAGAATATTACGAATAATATCACAGGGTGTACACACCCTGCGACTTTAGGGTAATCATCACCCTGGATTACTACAAATAATTTCACAGGATGTTAAAGCCCTGTGACAATAGGAATAATATACTTCCATGATATGATGAATAATATCACAGTGTGTACACCCACTGTGATATTAAAAGTTATCCCTCCCTCAGATATTGTGAGTAATATCACAGGCTGTACACCATGTGTTCACACCCACTGTGATTTTTAAAGTACTATCTCCTTAGGATATTACGAATAATTTCAAGGGGTGTACACACCCTATGACATTAAGATAGCATCCCTTTAGGATATTCGAAATAATATCCCAAGGTGTACACCCCATGTGACATTACGAGTAACATTTTCCTAGGATATTACCAATAAGATCCCACGGTTGACACCCTCTGTGATTTTAAAAGTAAAATCCCCCTAGAATATTGCTAATCGTAACTCAGGGTGTACACCCCGTGACGTTAGGAGTAACATCCTCCCAGGATATTACAAATAATATCACAAGGTATACACACATGTTGACATTTGTAGTAATATCCCGTTAGTATATTGTGAATACTATCACAGGGTATACACACCTGTGACTTTAGGAGTAACACCCCCCTACAATCTTGGGAACAATATCACACAGTGTACACCCCTGTAACGTTAGGAATAACATCCCCCCTGAATATTGCTAATAATATCACAAGGTGTACACGTATTGTGACATTAGTAGTAATATCCTGTTAGCATATTTTCAAAACTATCACAGAAGGAACACACCTGTGACATTAAGAGTAACATCCCCCTAGAATAGTAAGAATAATATCACGGGGTGTACACCCCCAGTGACATTAGGAGTATCATCTCGCTAGAATATTATGAATAATGTCAGAAGGTGTCATCTTCTGTGACAATAGGCGTATAGACCCCTGGGAAATTATTCATACTATCACAGGGTGTACACCCCTGTGACATTAGGAGTAACATCTTTCTAGAATATCACGAATAATATCACAATGTCTACAACCCTGTGTCATTGAAAGTAAAATTGCCCTAGGATATTACGAAATAGAACACAGGGAGTACACGCGTGTGACATTAGAAGGAACATCCCCCGAGGATATAACGAATAATATCAGAGAATGTACCTGCATAGGCACATCAGTAGTAACATCTCTTCAGGATAATACGAATAATATCAAAGAGTGTACATGCATTGTGAAATGAGTAGTGAACACCAGCTAGCATATTATGAATTTTATGACAGGGTCCACACGCCCTGTGACATTAGCAGTAACGTTTTCCTAGACTATTACGAATAATATTAAAGGGTGTACAGGACCTGTGATTTACGAGTAACATTTCTATAGAATATTGCACATAATATCACTGCGTGTACACCCCGTGTGACCTTAGGGGTAACATCCCACAAAATTATAACGAATAATTTCACAAGGTGTACACCCTCTGTGACATTAAAAGTAACAATTCCCTAGAAAATGACGATAATATCACAGAATGTACGCCCTCTGTGATATGAGGAGTGACATCTTCTAAGGATAATACGAGTAATTTGACAAAGTGTACAAACCCTGTGACACAAGGAGTGACATCCCTCCAGGATATGATGAATAATATCAAAGGGAAGATATCCAGTGTGACAATAACAGTAACCTACCCTTAGGAGATTAAGAAAAATACCACAAGGTGCACACACATTGTGACATCATTACTAACATTCCCCTAGGATATTGGGAATAACATCACAGTGTGTAGAGTCCTGTGACATCAGAATGAACATTCCCCTACAATATTACAAATAATATCGCAAGGTGTCTATCCCCTGTGACTTTAGTAGTGGTAACTCGCTAGAACATGGAAGATAATGTACCAGGGTGTTAACCAAGTGTGGCAGTAGAGAAAAGATCACAGGAGTACTTGAGTAAAATCACCCCCCTCTCCCCCCCCGGATATAACGATCCACACCGCAGGGGTGGGGGAGACGCCCCCCGCGATGCAGGGAGTAATATCACCACCCTCTCCCCCTCTGGGTATTACGATCCACACCGCAGCGGGGGCGGAGATGCCCCCCGCGCTGCGGGGAGTAATATCACCCCCTCTCCCTCCCGGATATTACGATCCACACCGCATGGGGGGAGGAGACGCCCCCCGCGATGCCGGGAGTAATATCTCCCCCCTCTCCCCCCCTGGATATAACGGTCCACGGTGGTCACACCACTTGCGGACGTTATTGTCAGTAATATCTTCTCCGCCTCTGGAAATTACCAACTATATCACAGACGGGTGTGCATCCTCTGCACTAGTTGCAGTAACAGCATCCTCTTCTCCCTCGATATTAAGAACAATATCACAGGAATGTTTTTACCCCCAGCGGCATTGGGTGTAGTATCATCTTCTCCCACGTTGAAATAAGGAGCAATATCACTGGGGGTGTGTCCACCCCATACGATATTGATAGTAGCATCATTCTCTTCTCTCCTGGAACACGGGAGCAATGTCACTGGGGTGGTGTACACTTTCTGCGGTATTGGGAGTAAGATCCTCCTCTCCGCCTTGGAATATGAAGGACCATATCACAGGGGGGCTGTACACACCCTGTGCTGTTAAGAAGAATGTTATGCTCTCCCGCCCTGCACATTAGAAAACATATCGCAGAGTGGGTGTACACCTCCTGCGATATGGGAGGTAATATCATCTTCTCTTCTTCTGGATAGTAGCAACAATATCACACGGGTTTGTACACTTTCTGTGGTATTGGGAGTAATATCAACCTCTCCGCCTTCGAATATTAAGAACAGTATCACAGACTGGATGTACAACCCCTGCGATATTGGGAGTCATATCAGCCTCTCCTCTCCATGGATATTAGGAATAATATCCCAGAATGGGTGTACACCTCCTGCTGTATGGGAAGTCATATCGTCCTCTCCCTTCCTGGCTACTAGGAACGATATCAGAGGGTGGGTGTACACAGCCTGCGATATTGCGAGGAATATCACCCTCTCCCCCTCCGGATATTAGGAACAATATCACAGAAGGGGTGTACACTTTCTGCGATACTGGGAATCACAGCATTCTCTTCTTCCGTGAATATTAGGAGCAATATCACCGGATGGATGTACACCCACTGCTCTATTGGGAGTGACGTCATACTCCACCCCCCTGGAGATTATATTCGGATCAATATCACCGGTTGTGTGTACACCTACTGCGATATTGAACGTAATATCATGATCTCTCCCTCCCTGGACATTAGGAACAATATCACAGGTGGGTGTACACCCACTAATGTATTAGGTGCAATATTAGTATTAATTATTCCTCATTTATTATTCACACGAATATGAATTACCAATAGTAATATGAAGAAATAATTGCCAATAAAACGTTTTCACATTATTAATATTACTATTATTAATATTAATATCAATTATTAGGAGCTAAATTACTCTTTTCTAATGAATAAGGTCGATATCGGTCATGAATATCAGGCGTTATTAATCATTAATATTTCTCATTTATTTTTATCATTAGCACAAGTATTTAATATTAATTTTCATTATTATGGATATTGATTTTAAAAATTATATTATCAGTTATTAATATTGATAATTATAATTAATATCAATTACTAATAATTATTAGTATTAATAATTGATATTATTGATTGATATTATTAATTCATAATTGATATTATTAATTGCGATACGTAATATTGCGCCATTCCACACAGTATCGCAGAAAACGTACACGCCCCCTGTGATGTTGTTCCTAACAGCCAGGGGTAGACGATGCCATTACGCCAAATAACGCACTGGGTGGACAACACTTCTGTGATCTTGTTGCTAATATCCGGGCACGGAGAGGACCGTATTAATCCCAATAATCCAGAACGTGTAGACCTCCCCTGTGTTATTGTCCCTGATATCCAAAGGTGGAGAGGAAGATATACCTCCCAATTTCGCAGGGGTTGTACACCACCCCTGTGACATTGCTCCTAATGTCCAGGGGTAGAGAAAGTGACATGACTCACAATATGGCAGGGGGTGAACACCCCCTTCATGATATGCTTCCTAATATTCAGGGGGGAAGAGTATGATATTCCTCCCAATATCACAGGGGGTGTACTCCCCATATCCCAGGTTGTTGATAGTATCCCGATCTGTGATAGACTCCTCCATGATGCGGGGAGTAATGTCATCCTCCTCTCCTTCCCTTGCTATTACGATACACATCGCAGGAGGGCGGGCGACCCCCACGATGCGGGGAGAAATATCGCCCACCCACCCCCGATATGACGAGCCACATCGCAGGGGGGTGGACACCCCCAGTGATGCGGAGAGTCATATCTATCCCCTTTCCCCATGGATATAGGAGCCACATCTCAGAGGCGTGGACACCCTCCGCTGATGTGCAGAGTAATATCAACCCCCATCCCTCCCTGCATGTTAGCAGCCACTGAGGACATACAGTGTATTTACGATATTTCCAGTAAAATCACCTTTTCTAATGAACCTTATGAACAAGAACACAGAGGGGTGTACCCCTCCTGCGATATTGGGGGTAATATCATTCTCTCCTGCACTGAATACTGGGAACAATATCACAGGGGCGTGTATTCCTCCTTCCATGTTAGGAGTCATATCATACTTCCTTCCATATATTAAGAACAATAGCAAAGTGGAGGGGGGTGGACACTTTGACGATACTGGGAGTAACATCATTCTCTCTACCCCTGGATATTAGTAGCAATATCACAGGGGGATGTGCATTTCTTGTGATATCGAGAGTAGTATTATTGTCTTCCCCGCTGGATATTAAAAACAATACCACAAGGAGCGTCAAACCACCTGCCAAATTTGAGGGAATGTTATCCTCTCTGCCCCACCTCCGCCCCCGGATATGAGAGACAATAACACAGGGGTAAAGTACACCCACTGCTTCATTGGGAGAAGTATCATTCTCTCCCTTCTTGAATATTAGGAACAATATCACGGGTGTGGGGGGCTGGTGTGCTGCCTCTGCGATATTGGGAGTAAAATTATACTCTCTTCCCCTGGATATTAGGAATTGTATCAGAGGCGGAGGGTGCACATCCCCTGCGATATTCAATGTAATCTTATGCTCTCCCTCCCAGGGTATTAAGGACAATATTACAGGAGGGGTGTACACCCTCTGCGATATTGAGAGTCATATCATCCTCTTTCGCTCTGGATATTAGGAACAATATCACAGGGGTGTGTACACCCCCTGCGACATTGGGAGTACTACCAGCCTGTCACCCTGAGGAGAGAAGCCATTTGTCTACTGTCTCCTGTCTCTGAAGAGGAGGAGGAAGTAAAAGTTGAAAAACAACAGGAATGAAGTCGGTGGCAAGACCAGCCGGTGGCACTGATGAGCCGGCCTGAGGTGAAAAGATTAACCCCCGCCCCCGCACTCTAAGCGCATGTGCTCTCAATCCATCACCACTCTTTCACGTGGAACCCCTTAGCGTCGTAAGCCCTTAAACGGGCCAGGAACTCTGTCTTCCTTCGGGGAGGTGGGCTCTTAAGACGAGAATCTGCCGACGCTCCCAGCCAAATAAAAAAGCCTCTTCCTTCTTGAGTCTGCTGTCTGAGGGGCTTTTCCGCGGCTCCTCCTGCTCCATTTCTTGGTTCCCTGACCGGAAATCAAGCCCGGGTAGTGGCGGTGAGAGCGCCAAAGCCTAACCACTAGACCACCAGAGAGACCTAGAACCTTGTGGGAAATAGATTGCCCACCATTAGAAGTGGGTTGGCCATCAGAAGGAAGCCTGGACAGGTCCCTTGTTTCTGAGGTGTGGCACAAGGTAACTGGTAAATGATAGCTAGACCAGTTCCCATACACAGACACTTGGTGACGGCTGGTGCTAGACCCCCCACAGTGGCTGAGAGGGCAGGCAGCAGCCATACTAATACCAAAGGGACAGATGGCTAAGGAAGTATCCCGCTCCACCTGCCCAGGGAAATCAACTCCTCAAGTTCTGTTTGACCCAACATCAGAAGATCCATTGCAGGAGATGGCACCAGTGATCCCAGTGGTGCCCTCCCCTTACCGGGGAAAGAGGCTCCCCACTCTTGAGCCCTCTGTGCTTGCGCCTCCTCAAGACAAGCATATCCCCAGGCCACCCAGAATAGACAAGAGAGGAGGTGAAGACTTGGGAGGAACCCCTCCCTTGGAAGCTCGTTTATGACCCAAAATGGAGATCCAAATGCCCCTGGGAGAGCAGCGGTATACAGGGATAGATGAGGATGGGCACATGGTGGGGAGGCGTGTTTTTGGGTACCAGCCCTTGAGCTCTGCCGACCTTCTCAACTGGAAAAACAATAGCCCATCCTATACCGAAAAGCCACGAGCTCTAATTGATTTGCTCCAAACTAATATCCGAACCCACAACCCCACCTGGGCTGATTGCCACCAGTTGCTCATGTTCCTCTTTAACACAGATGAAAGGCGGAGAGTGCTCCAAGCAGCAACTAAGTGGCTAGAGGAACATGCACCAGCTGATTATCAAAACCCCCAAGAGTATGGAAGGACCCAGTGACCAGGAACCGACCCCCAGTGGGACCCACATGAAAGAGAGGATATGCAAAGGCTAAACCAAGACAGAGAAGCTCTCTTGGAAGGATTACAGAGGGGAGCTCAGAAGGCCACAAACGTTAACAAGCTCTCTGAGGTCTTTCAGGGAAAAGAAGAAAGTCCAGCACAATTCTAGGAGAGACTGTGTGAGTCCTATGGTATGTATACTCCCTTTGATCCTGATAGCCCTGAAAATCAGCGCATGATTCACATGGCTTCAGTCCCTCAAAGGCAGAAGACATGAGAAGAAAACTGCAGAAACACGCTGGGCTTGCAGGGATGAATCCATCACAATGATTATATGGTATGAGGCCACCACTTCTCCTGTTGTCCTTCCCAGTTTCTCCACAACCTCCCCTTTTCCCTAGTTTATAAGACAGGAGAAAAGGGAGAAAGCAAAAAGTTGGAAATAGAAGTAAGATAAATAGCTAGATGACCTTGGCGCCACCTCCTGGCCCTGGTGGTTAAAATAATAATAATATTAACCCCTGAGCAAAACTACTGGTGTTATCTGTAAATTCCAGACGTTGTATGAGAAAGCACTGTAAAACTTTTTGTTCTGTTAGCTGATGTTTGTAGCCCCCAGTCACGTTCCTCATGCTTACTTGATATATTATGACTTTTTCACATAGACCCCTGAGAGTGGTAAGCCCTTAAAAGGGCTAGGAATTTCTTTTTCAAGGAGCTCGGCTCTTAAGACACGAGTCTGCTGACACTCTCGGCCAAATAAAAAACCTCTTCCTTCTTTAATCCGGTGTCCGAGGAGTTTTGTCTGTGACTCGTCCTGCTACATTTCATGGTTCCCTGACCGGGAAGCGAGGTAATTGACGGACAGTCTAGGCAGCCCCTTAGGCGGCTTAGGCCTGCCCTGTGGAGCATCCCTGCGGGGGACTCCGGCCAGCTTGAGCAACGCAGATGCTGAGTGCGCTCCCGGGTAGGCATTTGCCCCGGTGGAACGCCTCGTCAGAGCAGTGTGTGGTAGGCCCCTGTGGAGGATAAACGCAGTGGCTGAACACCAGGAAGGAAGAGGCACTTGGAGTCCGGACATTTGAAACTTGGTAAGACTGGTCTTTGGAACTTGCCCACTCCATTTGAGTGGAAGCGTGGCCTGATAACCCATGGCGTGCCTGTACTGGCACTTTGGTTTTTGTTTTTGACTTGACTTGAATTGCTTGATACTTTGGTTTTGGTTTGACCTGGCTTGGATTTCTGGATACTCTGATTTTGGTTTTGATTCTGGTTTCTTGAAAACTGAAAAAGTGTGTGTGTGCCCTTTTTATCCATTCTTTGTTCTGTGGCGTGCGTGTGGTGTGAGCTTGGTGTTTTGTCTCGAGGAAACGTGGGTCAGACACAAAGTAAGCCCACTCTGCTAGGAACTCTGTTGAATACTTTTAAGAAGGGATTTAATGGAGACTATGGGGTTACTATGACACCAGGGAAACTTAGAACTCCTTGTGAAATAGATTGGCCACCATTAGAAGTGGGTTGGCCATCAGAAGGAAGCCTGGACAGGTCCCTTGTTTCTAAGGTATGGCACAAGGTAACTGTTAAGTCAGGACACTCAGACCAGTTTCCAGAATAGACACTTGGTTACAGCTGGTGCTAGACCCCCCACAGTGGCTGAGAGGGCAGGCAGCAGCAGTGCTAGTAGCAAAGGGACAGACAGCCAAGGAAGGATCCCACTCCACCTGCCCAGGGAAATCAACTCCTGAAGTTCCGTTCAACCCAACATCAGAAGATCCATTGCAGGAGATGGCACCAGTGATCCCAGTGGTGCCCTCCCCTTACCAGGGAGAGAGGTTCCCCACTTTTGAGTCCACAGTGCTTGTGCCTCTCCCAGACAAACATATCCCTAGGCCACCCAGAGTAGACAAGAGAGGAGGTGAAGCCTCAGAAGAAACCCCTCCCTTGGCAGCTCATTTAAGACCCAAAACGGGGATCCAAATGCCCCTGAGAGAGCAGCGGTATACTGGGATAGATGAGGATGGGCACATGGTGGGGAGGCGTGTTTCTGTGTTCCAGCCCTTCACCTCTGCCCACCTTCTCAACTGGAAAAATAATACCCCATGCTATACCGAAAAGCCACAAACTCTGATTGATTTGCTCCAAACTATTATCCAGACCCATAACCCCACCTGGGCTGATTGCCACCAGTTGCTCATGTTCCTCTTTAACAGAGATGAAAGGCAGAGAGTGCTCCAAGCAGCAGCTAAGTGGCTAGAGGAACATGCACCGGCTGATTACCAAAACCCCCAAGAGTATGAAAAGACCCAGTTGCCAGGAACCAACCCCCAGTGGGACCCAAATGAAAGAGAGGATATGCAAAGGCTAAACCGAGACAGGGAAGCTCTCTTGGAAGGATTACAGAGGGGAGCCCAGAAGGCCACAAATGTTAACAAGGTCTCTGAGGTCATTCAGGGAAAAGAAGAAAGTCCAGCACAATTCTAGGAGAGACTGTGTGAGTCCTATGGTATGTATACTCCCTTTAATCCCGATAGCCCTGAAAATCAATGCATGATTAACATGGCTTTAGTTAGTCAAAGCGCATAAGACATTAGAAAGAAAACTGCAGAAACAGGCTGGGTTTGCAGGGATGAACACATCACAGTTATTAGAAATAGCTAACCAGGTGTTTGTAAACAGGGACACAGTAAATCGTAAGGAAAACTGCAGAGAGAATGAACGTCAGGCCCGGCAAAATGCCAACCTGTTAGCTGCAGCAATCAGAGGGCCCCCCCCCAAAGAGGCAAGGGAAGGGGGGCCCCGGGAAAGAAACTCAGCCTGGCTGTCAGAGCTTGCAGCATAATCAGTGTGCTGATTGTAAAGAAATAGGAAAGTGGAAGAACAAATGTCCTCAGCTGAAAAGAAAACCAGGTGACTCAGAGCAGGAGGCCCCGGACAAGGAGGAATGGGCCCTGCTCAACCTGGCAGAAGGTTTATTGGACTGAGGGAGACCGGGCTCAAGTGTCCCCAAAGACCCTGTGGTCAGAATGACAGCTGGGGGTAGAGACATTGATTTTCTTGTAGATACCGGTGCTGAACATTCGGTAGTAACCACCCCGGTCGCCCCCTTATCCAAAAAGTCTATTGACATCATCGAAGCCACGGGGGTTTCAGCAAAGCAAGCTTTCTGCTTGCCTCGGACTTGTGCTGTAGGAGGACATAAAGTGATTCAGCAGTTTTTGTCCAATCCTGACTGTCCCTTGCGCTTGTTGGGAAGGGACTTGCTTAGCAAGCTGAGAGCCACTATCTATTTTACAGAGCACGGCTCTTTGCTGCTAAAGTTACCTGGAACGGGAGCCATTATGACCCTTACGGTCCCCTGAGAGGAGGAATGGAGACTTTTCTTAACTGAGCCGGGCCAAGAGAGAAGACCAGCTCTGGCTAAGCGGTGGCCAAGAGTACGGGTGGGACACAACCGTCCAGGGTTGGCAGTCAACCCAGCCCCTGTACTCATAGAAGTGAATCCTGGGGCCCAGCCGGTTATGCAAAAACAGGACCCGATCCCCAGAGAAGCTCTTCAAGGTATCCAGGTCCATCTCAAGCACCTAAGAACTTTTGGAATTAGAGTTTCTTGTCAGTCTCCACGGAACACTCCCCTCCTGCCTGTTCCCAAGCCAGGGACCAAGGACTACAGGCCGGTACAGGATTTGCGCTTGCTTCATCAAGCTACACCGACTTTACATCCAACAGTACCTAACCCGTCCACACTGTTGGGGTTACAGCCAGCTAAGGACAGCTGGTTCACCTGTTTGGACCGGAAAGATGCTTTCTTTCATATCAGATTAGCCCCTGAGAGCCAGAAGCTGTTTGCCTTTCAGCGGAAAGATCCAGAGTCAGATGTGACTACTCAGTACACTTGCACCCAGCTTCCCCAAGGGCTCAAGAACTCCCCCACCATCTTCGGGGAGGCGTTGGCTCGAGACCGCCAGAAATTTCCCACCACAGACGTAGACTGCATGTGGCTCCAGTAGATTGATGCCCTTTTGCTGGGACACCCCATGGCAGTCAGGTGCCCCAAGGGAACAGATGTCCTACACCGGCACCTGGGGGACTGTGGGTAGAAAGTGTCCAAGAAAAAAGCTGAGATCTGCCGACAGCAGGTACTTTACTTAGGATTTACTACCTGACAGGGGGAACACAGCCTGGGATCAGAAAGAAAGCAGGTCATTTGCAATCTACCAAAGCCTAAGAGCAGAAGGCAGTTGAGAGAATTCTTAGGAGCTGTGGGGTTTTGTAGACTGTGGATCCCAAACTTTGCAGTATTAGCCAAGCATTTGTATGAGGTCACAAAGCGGCGGGGACCAGGAACTTTTGGAATAGGGATCCCTACAATGGCAAGCCTTTCACGACCTAAAGGAAAAACTTATGTCCGCCCCAGCCCTGGGGCTACCCGATCTGACAAAGCCTTTTCCATTGTATGTGTCAGAGAGAGAAAAGATGGCAGCTGGACTTTTCACTCAAACTGTGGGGCCCTGGTCGAGGCCGGTGGCCTACCTCTCTAAACAACCAGACAGGGTTTCTAAAGGATGGCCCCCCTGTGGGAGGGCCTTGCCAGCAACTGCCCTGCTAGTACAAGAAGCAAATAAGCTGACTCTTGGGCAAAACCTGAACATAAAGGCCTCCCGTGCTGTGGTGACTTTAATGAGTACTAAAGGACATCATTGGCTAACGAATGCTAGACTCACCAAGTACCAAACTTTGCTCTGCGAAAATCCCCATATAACCATTGAAGTTTGTAACAGCCTACACCCCACCACCTTGCTCCCGGTATCAGAGAGCCCTGTCGAGCCTGATTGTGTAGAAGTGTTGGACTCAATTGACTCTAGCAGACCTGACCTCCGGGACCAGCCTTGCGCATCAGTAAACTGGGAACTATACGTGGATGGGAGCAGCTTCTTCAACCCCCAAGGAGAGAGAGGTGCAGGGTATGCAGTGATAACCCTGGACACTGTTGTTGAAGCCAGAATGTTGCCCCAGGCCACTTCAGCCCAGAAAGCTGAACTCATTGCTTTCATTGGGGCCTTAGAACTCAGTGAGGGTGAGACTGTCAACATTTACACTGATTCTCGGTATGTCTTTTTAACCCTTCAAGTGCATGGAGCGTGCTAGAAAGAAAAGGGCTTATTGAACTCTGGGGGAAAGACAAAATATCAACAAGAAATCTTGCAATGATTAGAAGCAGTATGGAAACCCCACAAGGTGGCAGTTATGCATTGCAGAGGACACCAGCGAGCTTCCACCTTGCTGGATTTGGAGAATTCCCGCGCTGACTCAGAGGCTTGAAAAGCAGCATCTGCCCCCTTCTGGGCATCAGTGCTCCCTCAAGCACCTGATCTTGGACCTGCTTCTTCTAAAGAAGAAGAGGACTTTCTCCAGGTAGAGGGAAAGACAAGTGATGGAGGAAGGATGGATTCGGTTACCAGATGGGAGAGTAGCTGTGCCACAGCTGCTAGGAGCTGCAGTTGTACTGGCTGTGCAAGAAACCACCCATCGAAGTCAGGAGTCACTGGAAAAGTTGTTAGGCCGGTATTTCTACATCTCGCCTTTGTCAGCCCTTGCCAAAATGGTGAGGCAGCGGTGTGTTACCTGCCGACAGCATGATGCGAAGCAAGTTCCAGCCGTTCCGCCCGGCATACAAGCTTATGGAACAGCCCTCTTTGAAGGTCTCCAGGTGGACTACACAGAGATGCCAAGTTTTGGAGGTAACAAGTATGTACTAGTTCTTGGGCGTACCTACTCTGGGTGGGTGGAGGTCTATCCAACACGAACTGAGTAACCTCGTGAAGTAACCTCTGTGCTTCTTCGAGATGTGATTCCTAGATTTCGACCGCCCTTACGGATCAGCTCAGACAACGGGCCTGCGTTTTTGGCTGCCTTGGTACAGACGATGGCAAAGATATTAGTGATCACACGGAAACTGCATGCCGCCTCCTGGCCTCACAGTTCCGGAAAGGTGCAGCGGATGAATCGGACTATCAAAAATAGTACTATTGTCTTCCCCGCTGGATATTTAAAACAACACCAGAAGGATCGTCAAACCACCTGCTAAATTTGAGGGAAAGTTATCTTCTCCTCCCCTCCCCCGGCACTGGATATTAGAGACAATAACACAGGGGTGATGTACACCCACTGCTTTATTGGGAGTAATATCATCCTCTCCCTTCTTCGATATTAGGAACAATATCACACTGTGCGTGTAGGCCTGTCGCGAAATTCAATGGAATGTCATCCTGCGCCTCCCTGGATATGACAAACAATATCACGGGGGTTGTACAACTTCTGAGATACTGGGAGTGATATCATCCTCTCCCCTCTGGAAGTTAGGGACAATATCACAAGGGTAGTGCACACCCTCTGGGATGTTGGGACTAATATCATCCTCCCACCCACTGGATATTGAAAACCATATCACAAGGGGCGTGTACACACACTTCGATATTGGTATGAATACCATCCTCTCCCTCTTTGGATATTCGGTGCCATATTTCAGGTGGGGTTTACACCACCTGCAATATTGGAAGTAACATGATTTTCTCCCCCACTGGATATCAGAAACAATATCACAGGGGGTTGTGAACAACCCCTGCGATATTTGGAGAAATATCGACGTCTCCCCTCAAAATTATTAAGAACAATATCATAGGGGTGGGGGATGTACACCCCCTTTCATATTTGATATCATCCTCTTCCCCCCTGGATATTAGGAACAATATCAGGAAGGGATGTACAGACCCTGCAACCTTTGCTGTCATATAATTGTCTCTCCTATAGATATTAGGAATAAATGTCACTGGGGATGTGAACAGCCCTGCGATATTGAGAGTAGTATCATCCTCTACCCCCTTGCATATTGGGAGCAACATCACAGGTCGGCTGTACTGCCTCTGTGATATTGGGAGTGAAATTTTCCTCTCTTCCCCTGGATATTAGGAAGGGTATCAGAGGGGGAAGGTGTACATTCCCTGCGATATTCAACTTAACCTTATCCTCTCCCTCCCAGGGTATTCAGAACAATATTACAGGAGGTGTGTACACCCTCTATGATATTGAGAGTCATATCACCCTCTTTTGCTCTGGATGTTAGGAACAATATCACACGGTTGTGTACACCCCCTGCGATATTGGGAGTCATATCATCCTCTTTCCCTGTGGATATTAGGAAGAGTATCACAGGGCTGTGGAAACCCACTGAGGTACTGGGAGTAATATCATCCTCTCTCCCTCTGAATATAGGGAGATTTTCACAGGAGTGTGTACACCCCCTGCGATACTGGGAGTAAGATCATCCTCTCCACCCAGGAAATGACTAACAAGGTCCCGGGGGGGGTTTACTCCCCCTCCGATGTTGGGAATAATGTCGTCCTCTCCATACCTGGATGTTAGCAACGAGATCACAGAGGGGCTGTACACACCCTGCGACATTGGAAGTAATATGATCCTCTCCCCACCTGGATACTGGGAAAGATACCACAGCGCGGGTATAAGTTTCCTACGCTGGTGGGAGTAATATCATTCCTTTCGTTTCTGGATATTAGGAAGAATATCACAGGGGTGCTGTACAATTACTTCGATATTGGGAGTAATATGATACTCTATTTTCCTGGATATTGGGCACAAAAACACAAAAGGGTGTACAACCCCTGCGATATTGGGACTAATAGCATACTCTCCTTCCCTGGATGTTAGAAAACAATATCATCAGGGCTGAACACCCCTCGCGATAATGGGAGTCATGGTTAATCTTTCACAGGCCATTTGGAACCATATCACAAAGGGTGTTTACAAATAGGGGTGGTGTACACCCCCTGTGATATTGGGAGTAACATCATTCTCTCCACCTCCGGATATTAAGAACAATATCCCGGCGGGAGGTGGTACACCCCCAGTGATATTGCGAATAATGTCATCCTCTCCTTCCCTGGATATTAGGAACAATATCACAGGGGGGTGTACACCTTCTGTGATATTGGAAGCAATATCATCCTCTCCTCCGCTGGATATTAGAAAAAAAAAATCACTCACGGTGTACACCCACTGTGATATGAGGAGTAATATCTTCCTAGGGTATTATGAATAATTTCACAGTCTGTACACACATGGTGTACACTCAATGTGATATTAGGAGTAATATCTACCTAGTAGATAACAAATAACATCGCAGGGGGTACACCCACTTTGATATTAGCTGTAATATTTTTCTAAGTTGTTACAAATAAGATCACAGGGTGTACCAACATGGTGTACACTCACTGTGATATCAGGAGTCATATCTCTGTAATATATTATGAATAATATCACAGGGTGTACACCCACTGTGTTATTAGGAGTAAGATCTCTGTAGGATATTACAATTAAGATCACAGGGTGTAGAGCCACCGTGATATTAGGAGCAATATCTTTCTAGGATATTACAAATAATATCACAGGGTGTATGCCAACGCTACTGTCAGGAGCAATATCTCCCTAGGATATCAAAAATCCTATCACAGGGTGTGCAATCTCTGCCTTCCAGGTTCTAAGGGATTCTCCAGCTTCAGTCTCCCGAGTAGCTAGGGTTACTCGCCACCACGCCGTGTTAACTTTTTTTTTTTTTTTTCACAGGAGACGGGTTTCACCACGTTGGCCAGGCTGGTCTGCAACTCCTGACCTCAGGGGATCCATCAGCCTCGGCTGCCCAAAGTGCTGGGATTACAGGTGTGAGCCATGGTGCTGGGCCAACAGTTATAGATTCAATTCATTTGGAAACACAGCTCCCATTTTTGAGTGTGCGTGTACTTTTATGAAGAAATGATGTCAGAGAACTGAAGGATGATAATAAATATGAAAAGTAACAGACATGTGAAAAGGTCTTCCGATTGAGAACTATAAGGTTCGATTTCTTTTCCAGATAATGCGGTCCTAGCTCTTGTGTTGTCCTTTTACATATTCTACAGCAATGGAAGCTGTAGCACCGTGTCAGAATAAAGTAGAGTGTATTTCACGGCTTCTTAATTTCTTTCAATTAGACTGAGATCTTTTTCTTAAAGAGAGAAGGACATTGTCATTGCATTGTATTTTTTCTCAAAAGAGTAGGCCCTATTTTACTGAGATCACGGATTTGTTATATATGACGTTTTGGTCTTCTAATATTCTTCAGTGGATTTTCTCTAAAGTAGTATGTACAGAAAGCCTTGAATAGCAAACAAATAAAACACGTAATAATTCTGAGAATTTTGGAATTGTCACAACCGAGAAACATTCCTGGCGGTGTATGGTCTGCAAGTGTGAAGATGTTCCTTGTGAATTGCTTGCATCCAGCATTAAGGGCTGGTTTTTATCTTTTATGTTTCCAATCCTCTTTCCTTCTCAAGGTGTCCAAGACACACAGGGCCACGGAATCTCGCAGGTGTCTGAGAATTCCTCCTCCTGGGACTCTCAGAGGATCCAGAACTGCAGCCGGTCATCACTTTGCTATCCCTGTCCCTGTCCATGTATCTGGTCACGGTGCTGAGGAACCTGCTCAGCATCCTGGCTGTCAGCTCTGACTCCCCCCTCCACACCCCCATGTACTTCTTCCTCTCCAACCTGTGCTGGGCTGACATCGGTTTCACCTCGGCCATGGTTCCCAAGATGATTGTGGACATGCAGTCGCATAGCAGAGTCATCTCTCATGCGGTCTGCCTGACACAGATGTCTTTCTTGCTCCTTTTTGCATGTATAAAAGGCATGCTCCTGACTGTGATGGTCTATGACTGTTTTGTAGCCATCTGTCGCCCTCTGCACTACCCAGTCATCGTGAATCCTCACCTCTGTGTCTTCTTCGTTTTGGTGTCCTTTTTCCTTAGCCTGTTGGATTCCCAGCTGCACAGTTGGCTTGGGTTACAATTCACCATCATCAAGAATGTGGAAATCTCTAATTCTCTCTGTGACCCCTTCTCAACTTCTCAAACATGCCTGTTCTGACAGCGTCATCAATAGCATATTCATATATTTCCATAGTACTATGTTTGGTTTTCTTCCCATTTCAGGGATCCTTTTGTCTTACTATAAAATTAGTCCCTCCATTCTAAGGATTTCATCATCAGATGGGAAGTATAAAGCCTTCTTCCCCTGTGGCTCTCACCTAGCAGCCGTTTGCTGATTTTATGGAACAGGCATTGGCGTGTACCTGACTTCAACTGTGTCACCACCCCCCAGGAATGGTGTGGTGGCGTCAGTGATGTAGGCTGTGGTCACCCCCATGCTGAACCTTTTCATCTACAGCCTGAGAAACAGGGACATACAAAGTGCCCTGCGGAGGCTGCGCAACAGAACAGTCGAATCTCATGATCTGTTCCATCCTTTTTCTTGTGTGGGTGAGAAAGGGCAACCACATTAAATCTCTACATCTGCAAATCCTGCCCCTTAGTCACATTATTTTTGTGGCTTGATGGCTTTTATTCCTTTCTGCGTTTCCTTTGTGAATATTGTTTTCTTCGTTATGCCTTTAACTGGAATGGGTGAAGATTCTGGGATCCTTGGTTTAGCAGAAACCTCATGGCAGAATCCTCTATACGTAGGCGGCCTCTTTTCGTTTCTGAGCAATAACCCTGTCATCCAGGTGGAATCACTACCAACTTTTTATACACACGAAGTCCTCACTTCGTTTTGGAATTCCTCGAAAACTGACTTTATGGAAACAATGTACAGGAGGTCCTCCAACACCATTGGTTGTTCAAAGTCGTGTAGTTATACTGTTGAGAAAAACAAGTGGTTTCACTATACCTAATTTTGCTTCAAGGTGAAGTTTCCAAGAGACTTCCAAAGATGTTAAGTGAGGACATACTGTATATCAAATTCATATCCTCTTCCACAGTTCATGTGGAATTTGTTTATAAACTGCTTCTAGAGAATCTATTTAGGCAGGTTCTGTGTAGAGATCCATGTCGCCGTACCTCAATCTTCGCTTTGAGTCAAATCACCTGGGGAGCTTACAAATGATGAGGCCTGGGTCTCAATACCTGAGATTCTGATTTCCTTGCACCTGTGTGAGTGTGTGGATTTTTTTCTTTTTTCTTTTAAAGCACCAGAGATGGTTCCAATAACGAAGTTTTTAGAGGCATCAAGCTCCAACGAGTAAGAACAGAAATTATTTGTAATATGATTTCTTCAAATATTATCTTCAAATGCATTGTCCATCAACACCATACAAATGTTAATTATGCTGTTTTTTCTTATCATTACACATTTTCTATTTCTTTCTTTTCCTTTTTGTTTTGAGTCAGAATTTCACTCTTGTTGCCCAGGCTGGAGTTCAATGGCACGGTCTCAGCTCACTGCAACCTCTGCATTCCGTATTCAAGCAATTCTCCTGTCTCAGCCTTCCAAGTAGCTGGGATTACAGGCATGCGCTGCCATGCCTGGCTAAATTTTTTTTTTTTTTTTTGTATTGTTAATAGAGACAGTGTTTCTCCATTTTGTTCAGGCTGGTCTTGAACTCCCGACCTCAGATGATCCGCCCGCTTCCGCCTCCCAAAGTGCTGGGATTACAGGCATGAGACACAGCGCCCAGCCACAACTTAACGTTTACATTTTACAATTATTGAAGTTATAGATTTATACACACATTGATTGCTGCTTTGTTATACACTTGCATATACATAAGATGGGAAATAGAAAAGAATAAAATGGGCACAGTATCCCTGAAGTTTCACATTCCGAGACATTTTAAAAATATTTGCTCTTCAGAAATTTGTTTCAATGAAGAAACTGTGGTATACACACCCAGTGAAGTATTATTCAACCTATAAGGGAAGAACGTCCTCTTTGCTGCAGACAAAATGGATGAGATTGCAGGTCTGTATATTAAATGAAAGAAGCCAGGCACAGAATGACAAATATTTCATGTCCTCACTTCTATGTAGGAAGAAAAAAGGAAACCTTGGCCAGGTGTGGTGACTCAGGCCTGTAATCCCAGCACTCTGGGAGGCCGAGTCGCACGGATCACTTGAGTCCAGGAGTTCGAGACCGGCCTGGCCAACATGATGAAACCCCGTCTCTACGGAAAACACAAACAATGAGCCGGGCATGGTGACGCGTGCCTCTAGTCTCAGCTACTCAGAGGACTGAGGCCCAAGAAGCGCTTGAACTCGGGAGGCAGAGCTTGCAGTGAGCCCGGATTGTGCCTGTGTACTCCAACCTGGGCAACAGAAAGAGACTCCATCACAAACCTACACACAAAAGGAATCTCAGGAAGGTGGAGAGTATAAAGGTGGTTAGCAGACGATAGGAAGAAAAGGGGTGGGATAGGGAATGAAGACAAGTGGATAATTGGGTCCCAAAATACAGAAAGATGGAATAAGTGAGTTCTAGTGTTTGATAGTACAGTATGAAAATTTTAGTTCACAAGAATTGGTTGCATATTTCCAGATGCTTTGGTAAGAAGCTTCCTAACTTTCTCATTATGATGGTTTTTAAGATTTTCTCTTTCTGCTCTTGAAATCATGCTTTTTTTTGTTTTTTTTTTTTGTTTTGTTTTGTTTTTTGTTTTTTTTGAGATGGAGTTTCGCTCTTGTTGCCTAGGCTGGAGTGTCATGGTGCAGTCTTGGCTCACCGCAACCTCTGCCTCCTGGGTCCAAGCGATTCTCCTGCCTCCAACTCCCGAGTAGGTGGGATTACAGACATGCACCAGCACGCCCAGCTAATGTTGTATTTCTATTAGAGACGGGTTTTGTCCCTGTCAGTCAGGCTGGTCTTCAACTCCTGACCTCAGGTGATCTGCCCGCGTCGGCCTACCAAAGTGCTGGGATTACAGGCATGAGCGACCACGCCCTGCCCATGCTGTATCCTTATCTGTTGTCTGTTGTTGTTTGTTTGTTTTGGAGCCCAGAAATAACTTCTCACCTATATGTTCACATGATTTTTCACTTGAGTGCTAACAAAGCTCATTGGTGGAAAAGCAGCCTTTTCAAGAAATGGTGTTGGAGAAACTTGATTTCCACATGCAGAAGAATGAAGGTGGACCCTATGTCACACCAGGTGCAAAAATTCACACAAACTGGATCAGAGACCTGACCCCAAGAGCTAAAAGTATGATACGCCTAAAAAAAAACATTGGCCACACTTTCATGACATCAGATTGGGCAATGTTCTTTGGGATATGACACCAAAAGCATAGGCAACAAAAGAAAATTAGATTCCTTGGATCACATCCAAATGACAGACACTTTTGTGAAGCAAAAAACAGTGTGAACTGAGGGAAAAGATAACCCATGGATTAGGAAAAATATTTGCAAAGCATATATCTGAAAACAGGCTGATATCCATCATACATAAAGAACAGGTAGAACTAAACAACAAGAAACCCAAAGCATCCCATCAACAATGATCAGAAGACTAGAGTAGACGTGTCCCTAAAGATGATATCGCAATGGCCAATAAGCATCTAAAATGATGTTCAAAATCACTCATCATAGGGAAGCACAAATCAAACCAAGAATGTGATACCACACATTAGGATGGATATGATAAACAAACAGGCATTGGTGAGACTAGAGGGAAGTAGGAATGCTCGAATCAGATCGGAGGGAATGTAAAACCGTGAAGGAACGGGGAAAATAGTATGGCGTGTACTGGAAAAGTTAGAAACAGAATGATCAGATGTTCCCGCAGTTGTATTTGTGGGTACCTACCAAAAAACATTAGAAGCCAGGAGTGGAAGACACATTTGTGTACACCCATATTCATAGCAGCATTATTCACAACAGCCAAAATGTGGAAGCAACCCAAGGGTTCGTGGACAGATGAATGAAAAAGCACACTGCAGTTCCTTCACACAATGGAAGACTATTCAGCCTTCAAAAGGCAGGCACTTCTGGCCGGTGGGGTGGCTCACGCCTGTAATCGCAGCGTCTTGGAAGACCGAGGTAGGCGGATCACCTGAGATCAGGAATTCAAGACCAGCCTGGCCAGCTTGGTGAATCCCTGTCTCTACTGAAAATGAAAAAAATTAGGTAAGCGTGGTGGCGTGTGCCTATAGTCCCATCTACTAGAGAGGCTGAGGCACAAGAATCGCTGGAACCCGGGAAGCGGAGGTTGCAGTGAGCCTAGATTGTGCCACTGCACTCCAGCCTGTGCGACAGAGTGAGACTCCATGGAAACACAAAACAAAACAAAGTCAAACGAACTAACAAAAAACAACAACAAAAAACAGACAGGCACTTCTGACGCAGGCCGCAACATGGATGAACCTTGAGGACATTATCGTCAGTGAAATAAATAAATCCCAAAAGGATAAACAGGCCCAGGCTCAGTGGCTCGCACCTGTAACCCCAGCACTTAGGGAGGCTGAGCCAGGCGGATCAATTCAGGTCAGCAGTTCGAGACCAGCCTGGCCAGTATGGTGAAAGCTCTTCTCTATTAAAAATACAAAAATTAACTGGGCGTGGTGGCGCACGCCTGTAATCCCAGCTACTCGGGAGACTGAGACACAAGAATCGCTTGAACCCACGATGTGGAGGTTGCAGTTAGCCCAGACCATGCCACTGCACTCCAGCCTGGGTGACAGAGAAAGACTCTGTCTCCAAAACAAAAAAATTAAACACGGTATGATTCCACTTATCTATCAATTGTCTAGAGTAGTTAAACTCATAGAGTTGCAAACTAGAAAGGTGGCCCCCAGGTGTGGGCGAGAGACAGGAATGGAGAGCTTGGTGAATGGGTGGAATTTCCATTTTGAAAGATAAAACTGTTCCGGAGACGATGGCGGTGATGGTTGCTAAACAATGTGAACATACTTAATGTCGTTAAACCGTAAACTGAAAAAGAGTGGAAATTGTAAATGTTTATACTGGCCGTTCTCTATGAACTAATATGTATTTATAATTTTTAATATTTATACGTGGTATATTTTCCCATAATACAAGATGGAAATTGAAGCAGTTGGATGTGTAAAAAGAAAAGAAAGAAGCGAAGAATACACACCAGCTTTCTCCTGATTAGAGGAAGAGCCCCAAAGGTTCTATAGGCACTCACTTTTCTCTTCTTCTTCTTGCATTATTATGAGGAAATCCTTAGAGGTTGGGGAACTTGGGCGACTTTGGCTAATGAGGAGCTGTGTGCCTTGAGCCCCCCAGGCCACAGAACAGTAAATAGTAGGTCTGTGCCTCCAGCCCTGCAGTGTGAGGTTGCGGTCCTGTGGACTGCACTCCCGTCACCTTTATCAGGGGTCTGATGTCTCATCCTGTCTTCTTGCCAGCCTTGAGGATGGAGTCTGAGCCTCCATGGTGCACCACGTAGAGAGGACGGTGGACATGTTCTCTGTGGTCATGGCCCAGCAGAGGGAAAGGGCAGTTCAGTGAATGTAGGCAAAAGAATGTGAGATCAGACGCTTATTGTGTCTATGTAGAAAGGAAAGACATAAGAGACTTCATTTTGAAAAAGACCTGTACTTTCAATAATTGCTTTGCTGAGATGTTGTTAATCCGTAGCTTTGCCCCAGTCACTTTGAACCTACCACTTTGACCCAACCTGAAGCTCACAAAAGCATGTGTTGTATGAAATCAATATTTAAGGGATCTAGGGCTGCGCAGGACATGCCTTGTTAACAAGATGTTTCCAAGCAGTATACTTGGTAAAAGTCATCGCCATTCTCTAGTCTCAATAAACCAGGGGCAAGATACACTGTGGAAAGTCGCAGGGACCTCTGCCCTTGAAAGAGGCTTATTGTCCAAGGTTTCTCCCCAAGTGATAGTCTGATAAGTGGCCTCATGGGATGAGAAAGACCTGACCGTCCCCAAGCCCGACCCCCGTAAACGGTCTGTGCTGAGGTGGATTAGTCAAATAGGAAAGCCTCTTGCAATTGAGAGAGAGGAAGGCCTCTGTCTCCTGCCTGCCGCTGGGAACTGAATGTATCGATATAAAACCCGATTGTACATTTGCTCAATTCTGAGATGGGAGAAAAACCGCCCTATGGTGGGAGGCGAGACGTGTTTATAGCAATGCTGCCTTTTTATTCTTACTCCACTGAGATGTTTGGGTGGAGAGAAACAGAAATCTGGCTTACGTACACGTCCAGTCATAGTACCTTCCCGTGAACTTCATTGTGACATAGATTCTATTGCTCACATGTTCGTTGCTGACCTTCTCCTTATTATCACCCTGCCCTCCTACTACATTCCTTTTTGCTAAAATAATAAAAATAATAATCAATAAAAACTGAGGGAACTCAGAGGCCGGTGCCGGTGCAGATCCTTGGTCTGCTGAGCGCCGGTCCACTGGGCTCACTGTTGTTTCTCTATACTTTGTCTCTGTGTCTTATTTCTTTTCTCAGTCTCTCGTCCCACACGACTAGAAATACCCACAGGTGTGGAGGGGCAGGCCACCCCTTCAAGTGAGTGCTGAGGGACGGTCGGGGGCCTTGTTTGTTTCCTCATCCTCAGGACAAACAGGAGAGTGTGGTGGGCAGATGGGAGGAGACCAATATGCAACTCTCTGCTCAGCAGACTGTGGAGTTTCTGTTCTTCGTTGTGCTGGGGGTCTCAGAAATCTTATTCAAAATTTTGCTTTCCTCCCCCACTGGTTGTCCTTTTCATACACATCTCACCCATGATAGCAGGGAATCAGTCCCTCTAAACTATTCCCTAAGAACAACAAAGAGATTATGAAGGTGATGATGAGGATAAAGAGGATGACGACAGACACCATGGCATCATGAACCCTTACTGAGGGCTTCCTAAAGGCCAGGCTCTGAGCTCTGTCTCTATGCAGCTTGTTTTATTTCATCTGCGTAGTCTCCACGTTATTAGTGCATATTTCAGGATGATTTTACAGACTAGAAAAGGTGCAACGGATTTTCATGTAGCTTGTACCAGATCACGAAGTCAAAAAAGGCGAAGTCCAATTTGAACCAGTCAGTCTACGTCCAGCCACATGGCATCTGGCCAGTCCTCTCCCTGCATCCAACCTGCCCTCTCAAATCCTTGTCACTCAGGCCGATGCCCCTGCTCACTGTGCCCTTCCCTTTGGGGGTTCCTTGTAGACCACAGCTAGACCAGTGGGTGCCACAATCACTGTGTCATGTATAGAAAGAGCAGCTGAGATCACATCAAGGATTCCAGAAAGAATTGGCACAGGATCATTCGGGACGCATCTCTCCCTTGCCCCTGTTCCTGGCTTTCCTTACAGCTCTCGACTTCCTCAAAGGAGTCATCAATTCGGAGTGTGGCTTCCATTCCTACTGAGGAAGCTGGAAAATATTTCAAAAATGCTCCTCCGATGTGCCTGTGGTTAAGACCTCTGAGCTGTACTGAAAACTTTTTGAAGTTGGGCGCGTGGCTCACGCCTGTAATCCCAGCCCTTTGGGAAGCTTAGGCAGGCGAATCACAAGGTCAGGAGTTCGAGACCAGTGTGGCCAACTTGGTGAAACCCTGTCTTTACTAAAAATACAAAAAAAAAAAAAAATTGCCAGTCATGGTGGCGTATGCCTGTAATCCCAGCTACTGAGGAGGCTGAGGCAGAAGACTCCTTTAAAGCCGAGAGACAGAGGTTGCAGTGAACCGAGATCACGTCACTGCACTCCAGCCTGGGCAACAGAGCAAGACTCTGTCACAAAAAAATAAATAAATAAAAATTACGAAAAAAAGTGCTTGGATGGGCTTGGCAAACTTTAGCCATTAGCTCACGTACCACTTTGGAAGGGCATACCTTCAGTCACTTCACCCTTTAATCTCTTTGCTCAAGACTAAAGTTCTGAGAGGAAGTCTAATCGACTGAGTTGTGTCCATGTGGGCTGTGCAGGAAAGGATGCAGTGGGAGGCGGCTCCAGGGATGTCTTTGGCCTCCATCATGGGGGAGCAGGTGCCTGGATTATCCACCCTAAGAAATCTGGACAAAGGAAAACGAGTTTCTCTGAGGAAGGAGACATAGAGCCCAAGGAGCTAACCAAGAGACAAATAGTCATCCTGTCTTGTCATTTTCTTTTACACATGTGTGTACATTATCTTACACTTATCACTTTGTTTTCTTTCTCTCCTTTAATTGCACCCTGCTGCCAAAAGTTAAAATGAAAGTATTGAGATAGCTCAGTAACTGACTTTTGGTCAATTGTCTTTTCCTATAGTGAACAGTTGCCCAAACGATTGTCTCTGTCACTGTGCAAATTTGCGAGCGTTTGCAGGATCACTCCCAATCCCCCAACAAAGGGCTGTGTTACAGCACAATTTAGTTCAGTGTTTTGCTCTCTGCAACACGGAGGTTCCCATCCATTACAGGATGCAATAAAAACAGGGGTACCATAAGCAACCACCTCTTTCCTCAACGATGTGATGAAAGCAAAAGCCAAGTAGCTCCATGTATCCAACTTAAAAATATAAAAATTACACCTGTGAGCTGCAGTTGGAGCTATGGCGGCGGCAGCTGTCACTGGGCCTAGCCTGAGGTGTGGACTTGGGGACTCCCCAGAAGGGCTGGAGGGGGAGGCTCACGGAGCGTCGGAGCGTCGGCGGAAGGCGCACAGGATGCTAAAGCTTTACAACGGCCTCTCGGGAGGGGAGGCGGTGGGACTTCCCGCGGGGCCTGACCCGCTGGACCCTACCGATCTGAACTGGGCGCACTTCGACCCGGAAATTTACCTAGACAAGCTGCCTAGAGAGTGCCCTCTTGCCCAACTGATGGACAGTGAGGCGGACATGGTGCAGCAGATCCGGGCTCTAGACAGTGACATGCAAACCCTGGTCTATGAGAACTACTATAAGTTCATCCTAGCCACAGAAATTGACAAACAGCATAAAACTGTATGAGGAATTGCAGGAAACCCAGAAATTCCCAGGTAACCTTGTAAAAGAAGAACAAAGTTGGAAGACTCACAAAAAAATATATATTATATATATATATATAAAGTTGTATTTTCTTTCTGTTGTAAATGTTTAGTAATTTCTATTGTGGATTTTGTTGAGACTTCTTTATGGCCTAATATGTGGCCAGTTTTTTGTTTTTTTTTTGTTGTTGTTGTTTTTTTGGCAAATTTGCCACATGTGGTTAAAAGGAATGTGGATTATTTGTTTTTTTAGGAGAGTTTTTATTTTTCAATACATAAGGTTCTCAGTGTAATTAAAATCTAGCTTCAATTAACAATATGCTAGATCTCTCAAACCTTAGGATGTTAGTCAGTGTAACAATAGACTGCTGCTGAGACGAATAAACCCTGAACTCTCAGTGGGTTGGCACCCATAGCATAGTCTGGTGCAGGGCAGGGGTTCTCCTTGGGGGCCCTTGTCCAACAGTGATTCAGAGATTCTGGAGGTTTCCATCTTTTAATTCTGCCATCTCAGAGATTTTCACTTGTAGCCATATGGATAGGGAGAGAGGGAACATAGCTCACACTTGCCTTTGATAACCTTGGCCCAGAAGTGATTTCTTACATTCCTATTGGTGGAAATGCAGTCACATGGTTCCAAACTAACTGCAAGTGAGGCTGGGAAATGTAGTCTTTCTGCATGTCCAGGAAGAGGAATGGTGTGAACACAGCATTGTCTTTGACACACTAAGCATGTGCTGAAGAGTTCTTACTCTCACAGGAGGTTTGTCTGTCCTGTGTAACTTTCTTAGTTTTTGCTTAGATAGTTTCAGGCAATGTTGTTTGGTACATTCAGCTTGATGATTATTATGTCCTCTTGGCAAAGTAGTCAAGATTCCCATCAGTTTGAATGAAAATGTTTTACAGATAGGTCAGGAAATGTGAATACTTTAAAAGGCCCTTCTATTCCTCCACTCTACAGATCAGAACAACAGAGTCCTAGAGACAGGAGGTCATGGGTCTCACCCATGAGTGGCAGAATTGAAACCAACATGGCAGTAACTTTGCTTTCCCCCATCATGTTGTTCTCCCTCTATCTTCACTCTACTGATTTGTTCACTTGCTCCCTACAGACCTCCCAGTGCCAACTGTATAAGTGTGTCCGGAATTGGTGGGTTCTTCATCTCACTGACTTCAAGAATGAAGCCGCAGACCCTCCTGGTGAGTGTTACAGTTCTTAAAGGTGGTGTGTCTGGAGTTTGTTCCTTCTGATGTTCGCATGTGTTCGAAGTTTCTTCCTTCTGGTGGGATTTGTGGTTTCACTGGCTCAGGAGTGAAGCTGCAGACCTTCATGGACAGTGTTACAGCTCTTAAGGCTGCACGTCTGGAGTTGTTCATTTCTCCCAGTGGGTTCATGGTCTCGCTGGCTTCAGGAGTGAAGCTGCAGACCTTCACCGTGAGTGTTGCAGCTCATAAAGGCAGTGTGGACCCAAAGAGTGAGCAGCAACAAGATTTATTGCAAAGAGAAAAACAACAAAGCTTCCACAGTGTGGAAGGGGACCCCAGCGGGTTGCCACTGCTGGCTCGGGCATTCTGCTTTTATTCTCTTACCTGGCCCCACCCACATCCTGCTGATTGGTCCATTTTACAGAGAGCCTGAGTGGTCTGTTTTGACACGGCGCTGATTGGTGCGTTTACAATCCCTGAGCTAGATACAAAGGCTCCCCACGTCCCCACTAGATTAGCTAGATACAGAGTGTCCACACAAAGGTTCTCCAAGTCCCCACTATAATGGCTAGATACAGAGTGTCTATTGTTGCATTCACAAACCCCGAGCTAGACACAGGGTGCTGATATGTGTGTTTGCAAACCTTGAGCTAGATACAGAGTGCCGATTGGTGTATTTACAATCCCTTAACTAGACATAAAGGTTCTACAAGTCCCCATCGGACTCAGGAGCTCAGCTGGCTTCACCCAGTGGATCCCCCACAGGAGCCGCAGGTGGAGCTGCCTGCTAGTCCCTCTCCGTGTGCCCACACTCTACATCCCTTGGGAGGTCGATGGGACTGGGTGGGGAGGAGCAGGGTGCGGTGCTTGTCGGGGAGGCTCAGGCCGCACAGGAGCCCACAGAGTGTGGAGGCTAAGGAATGGTGGGCTGCAGGTCCCGAGCCCTGCCCCGCGGGGAGGCAGCTAAGGCACGGTGAGAAGTCGAGCACAGCAGCTGCTGGCCCAGGTGCTAAGCCCCTCAATGTCCGGGGCCGGCAGCTCCTAGTGCGGGGCTGCCAAGCCCACGCCCACCCGGAACTCCAGCCGGCAGGCAAGCAGCGCGCGTAGCCCCGGTTCCGGCTCACGTCTCTCTCTCCACACCTCCTTGCAAGCGGAAGGAGCCAGCTCCGACCTTGGCCAGCCCAGAAAGGGGCTCCACTGTGCAGCCACGGGCTGAAGGGCTCCTCAAGTGCCGCCAAAGTGGGAGCCCAGGCAGAGGAGGCACCGAGAGCAAGCGAGGGCTGTGAGGGCTGCCAGCATGCTCTCACCTCTCATAAGGAGTGATTAATCTGAGCTTCTCCAGAAAGTCCATTCCTGGTAGGCACTGGGAATAAGAAATCTCAGAGTATAAAAAAGCATCAAGTGGTAGCACTTTTGTGAATGGCTCCCAAATTAGATCCTTTACTTTTTTTTTTTTTTTTTCATGAAGTCCGGTTGCCCAAAACACACTTAGCCTGAGATGAAGCACATATTAGAGAAAGGTTCGCTCTATAGCATTATGTATTACTCAAATGAGCATTAAAAATGGGACACGGGACATGCTCTCTCTAGCTATTATTACCCGCACTATAGAGTTGACATACACAAGCTCATTATTGCGTTATATTTTATTCAACAAAATAACTTTAATGTTGAAGCTTAAATTGAATTCGCTAAAACGTCTTTGTCTCCAGCATAGTGTGCCTCAAGTGTCTCCTTGGTGCCTGAACTTTCTCCAGAATTATAGTGCTGAAGCTATGGGAATGGTGAAATTATATGCAATCTGCAAAACAATGTGGCTATAACATGGTAATTGGCCTTCCACATAATTAAAGGAACATTTCCTCATCAGAGCTGTTCCATCAGAGACCCAAAGGCTATCGTTGTACAAATCACCCACTTAGGAAAACCTTTATTCCCAGTAGCCTATAAAAATCTGGTTATGCACACAGATTTGCTTATTCAATAACATTAATGGCTTCTCATAGTTAAAAAGTCATCAATGTGATTGACCTATAATCTGTTTCCTCTGTGACCAAGTGTCATTTTTATTTTGACAGTTAGGAGCCTTTTGACTCTTTCACAGCTGGCATGAAGGCACAGGGAGGGAAATCTCAAAAACCAACAACCTGTGTATTCCCAGCCTATTAATCAACAGAAAATCACTTCAACTGGATTACGGTCTTGTACCTGGCAGAAAGGCTCTTATGGACATTGGAATTGGATTTTTACACTTGATATGACACCTCCTTGAGTCAGATCAGATTCGTGTTTGATAGACTCTTGACGAAAAATTGCTCCAATGTCTGTGCGGTAGCTAAAGCCTTTTTGTAGCCTTGTTGTTGTTTTAAAAGCAGCATTAAATGTTTTCATGAAGACCTTCCCAGCAGTGATTTTATTGGGAATATGGTCTTTAGCTCTGGTCCTGAATAACTCACACTGAGGAAACCTCTAACAAGTGTTTTATTGGAAGATGTCTGATGGATGGTTGGTTTTAATAACAAATCTCTTCCCTTTTTCTGTCCCCTGTGTTCTATTCTCCTTTCTCTACACATTATTCTGGGAGGATTCACCTATTCCCAAAGTCCTTTCCTCTTTATTTCCATTCCAGAGCTCTCTGTATAACTCCAGGCTGATGAATCCAACGGCCCAGTTGTTATCTCCACTTGGCTGTCTTTCTTGCATTGACCTCATCTTACCTTGCCTCTCCTGATTTCCTCTTTTGCCTGGGCTCACCACGTCAGATTCACACCACCATCCACCCAGCTTCCAAAACACCTGGGCCTCCTCCTTCATTCCTCCCTCTTTCTCAGTCAAGTTAGTCTACTGTCTCCTCTCCATCCTCACTGCCACAGCCTTTGTCCAGCCAACCATCTTGTCTCACTTGGCGTATTGCAGCCTCCTACCTGGTCTACACACCTCCCACTCTCCTCCAGCCAGACTGCTCTTTTGATAGCACAAAGTGGATCATTACTCCCCTGCCTAAAAACATCTACTGTCTCCCTTTGTCTACAGGATAAACACGACAAAGAGCCTTTAAGATTTTGCTCCAACTTACCTCTACATTAGTCACTTTTTACAATTATATGAACATCTCTCAGCTCCTCACCCTCTCACGTCTCGATTTTTGCACATGCTCTTTCCTCTGCTGGGAATGATCTTCCACACCTCTCCTATCGACCTGGCTAGTTCCTACCATTTTTTAGTCTTCAACTGAGGAGTCCTGTGGTGGAGAAGGATTTCTCACCACCTGATAGAGATTGCATGCCCACCCACCTCCGGGCTTTTATTTATTTATTTGACAGAATTTCGCTCTGACCATGCAGGCTGGAGTGCAGTGGCGTGATCTTGGCTCACTGCAATCGCCGCCTCCCAGGTTCAAGCAATTCTCCCACCTCAGCCTTCTGAGTATCTGGAATTACAGGTGCCTGCCACCACATCTGGCTAATTTTTTTGGTATTTTTAGTAAAGACAGGATTTCACCATGTTGGCCAGGCTGTTTTCGAACTCCTGGCCTCAAGTGATCCACCCACCTTGACCTCCCAAAGTGCTGGGATTACAGGCAAGAACAAATGCACCTAGCCAATCGGGTGCCCCTTCTATTTGCTCCCATTGTCCCAGGCATACTGTCACCATAACTCTTACCATTCTGAGTTGAAAATGATTTTTTTTTTGCTTTTTATTTCTCTCATTAAATGCAAAGCTCATTGAAAAGAGGACAGTGGTTGTTCACTGTTGTACTCCTAACCTTTGACTCAGTGTCCTGTGGTTGGCTCTAAAGCTGTGCGCACATGTTCAGACTTTGGAGCACATCTTGTCTAGCACCTCTTTTGAGGTGGCTTAGAGAAAAGTCAGTAGGTACTTCCCCAAGGATGAAACAGAAGCTTCACCTAAACCAGTTCTTCAACTTCAGCCTGCATTAGAATCCTCTGAGAGCTTTTTAAAAATACAGTCTCCTAGAGCCCACTCTTCAAGAGTCGGTGAGTTGCTTCATCATCAAAATATATACAGAATTTAGGCAGTCTTCAGCGGGAGCCCGGTCTGAGCCACTATGGACTCCCACCTGCAGAATCTCCCTGCTGGTCTCCTTGCTTCTGCTCTTACCTTCTTATTACCCATTCAAGTAGCCAGGGTGATCCTTGTAAAAAAATTTTTAATTTGTTTGAGATGAAGTCTCACTCTGTTGCCCATGCTGGAGTGCAGTGGTGCTATCTCAGCTCACTGCAGCTCTACATCCTGGGCTCAAGCCATCCTCCCACCTCAGCTTCCTGGGTAACTGGGACCACAGACGTACACCGCCACACTCGGCTAATTTTTGTATTTTTTGTGAAGACACGGTCTTGCTGTGTTGCCCAGGCTAGTCTTGAACTTCCGTGTGCACCCACCTCAGCCTCCTGCACTTTTAGGAGGCCCCTCTCTTATAGATTTTGATGCAGAGGGCTGGGTGCCTCATGTCTCCTCCCATCTCTCTCTGTCTTTCTGTCTCTGTCTCTCTGTCTCTTTCTCTTTGCCTTATAGCTGCCCTGGGGACTAGAATCTGCCTTAGGCATTCCTCTGACTCTTGTTTGCTTTTACACTGAGGCTGCTTTAAGTTGCACCTTGATCTGAAGCCTTGGGCTTCTGTTCCTATTCCTTGCTTTTGTTGGAAGGGCTGTGCAGATTCTTGACAAATTGCAAAGGTGCCCACGAGTTTCCAAGTCCCCAAGAACCAAACCAGATGACAAACAAAGATGCAGCCCACAGCTGGGGAGACAGATTTCATGCCCACACAGAGACTCCAAGATGCTGAATTGAAATCCACCCTGGAACCTGTTTTCTCTCTCATTTAAGTTCATTGTCAGCTGGGGGCTTGCAGGGCAGGGCTGGTGACCATTCACAGGGCAAAGATGCTTTGAAAGGGCAACTGAGAATGGTGTGGTGGTTGACAGATGGCATGTCAGAGCATAGATTAACATGGAAAGAGAAACTCAGCCCTTGGGGGGAATGTGTGAGGCTGGCAGCCACACAGAGGTCTTTTCCTGCGAGCTCTTGCACAGATGCAAACAGCCAGGAGGTTTTGCTTTCTGAGCCTGAGTGGAAGCATGTTCCTCCCTGCACATTGCCGCTCTGC
This sequence comes from Pan troglodytes, assembly GCF_028858775.2. Lineage (NCBI taxonomy): Eukaryota > Metazoa > Chordata > Mammalia > Primates > Hominidae > Pan > Pan troglodytes. The sequence continues at coordinate 20,752,476 of NC_072405.2, forward strand.
AGCAAATGTTTATTCCTGTTGCATTGATTAAAACTGCTTACCAGGCCGGGCGCTGTGGCTCACGCCTGTAATCCCAGCACTTTGGGAGGCTGAGGCAGGCAGATCACAAAATCAGGAGATCGAGACCATCCTGGCTAACACGGTGAAACCCCGTCTCTACGAAAAATACAAAAAATTAGCCTGGCATGGTGGCGGGCGCCTGTAGTCCCAGCTACTTGAGAGGCTGAGGCAGGAGAATGGCATGAACCCAGGAGGCGGGGCTTGCAGTGATCCGAGATTGTGCCACTGCACTCCAGCCTGGATGACAGAGAAAGACTCCGTCACAAAAAATCAAAGTGCTTACCGAAGGGGTTCGAGGGCAGTGGTGACAGTGTGAATTATGGCTTTGCCGGCTGCCAGTGGAGCCAGCCACTCTGCATAGCCGTGCAAGTGTGTTTTGAAAAGTGGCTCAGCCAGCCAGGAGTGACTGGGTGTAAATATTGCTGCCACAACATCTTGTAGCCTGACGGGGGCAATGTTTGCAGAACCCCTAAACCACTACACTTGTTCAGGCTTAAAAATAAGCTTACATTTTTTTGTTTGTTTTGTTTTATGAGATGGAGTCTTGTTCTGTCACCGGGTTGGAATGCAGTGGCATGATCTTGGCCCACTGCTACCTCTGCCTCCGACGTTCAAGTGATTCTCCTTCCTCAGGCTCCCGAGTTGCTGGGACTAGAGGGGTGTGTCATCATGGCTAGCTAATTTTCGAATTTTTAGTACAGACGGGGCTTCACCATGTTAGCCAGGATGGTGCGATCTCTTGACCTCGTGATCTGCCTGCCTTGGCTTCCCAAAGTGCTAGGATTACAGGCGTGAGCCACCGTGCTTGGTCAAACATAAACTTACTTTCTTACCTCTTCTGCTGAACTCTATTTGCTTCTTTTCTCAACTTCTGCTGAACTCTATTTTGCTTCTTTTTTCTGGATAAAGGTCTTCTTTATCCAGAAGAGCTTTTAGCAACAAAGTTACCCAATGCCCTTCCCTAGTCTCTCCTTGCAACTGGCGGAGGGGGGGAGGGGGGCAGGGGTTGTTAGGAGGAAATCCTTGACAGAACCAATTTACATGACTGCTTGGAGGACTCTCGCTATCCCCAGGAGGTGTTTGCATTTTTAAATTGGTTAGTAGTGTCAGAATGTTTCATGAGTAAGAGCACAGCCTCTAAGTTGGATACCCTGAGTTTAAATCTCAACATGGCCATTTTGCATATAACCAGAGGTTGGATTTGGAGACCCAATGGGTCTACCATGACATGAACCTGCAGCAACATTCACCTGACCTCCAAAATGCCTATTCTGAGTAGTAGACCCTAGTCTCACCCTAGTGCCAGTTCAGAGCCTGTGTCCAGTGATCCTGCACAGGTCCCATTAGTTCCTTTTCTCCTATTCAGTCATCCTGGTAAAAGGCTGTGTATTCCCTTGGGGGCAGGCTGGGAGAAAGATTGACAATATTAATTTTTGGCAGTGGAGCAGAGTCCTTTCTGGAGGGGACCTGGCTTCCCATTCAGACAAGGGACTCCGGGTCTGTGAACTGGCTTATGTCTGGGAATTGACGGGAGACTGTGACTCTGTTTTTATGATTCAGATTAGACTTCTGCTCACCTGACCTAGAACTCTTCTGCAAACACAGATCCAGTAAAAATGTGCAGGCTTCTTATCTATTTCACTTCTAGGAAACCCACAATCAGCTGGCACCATAGGTCTCTGCGAGTCAGGCTATTCTGGTTGCAGCTTTGACTCTGCTGTCTTTTATGGTAACTGCATCCACCTTGCCTTTGGGGATTGAGTGCTCTGATCACTTGGCCCCAGCCCCTGTAGTGTGCCTATGTCACTTACCCTCTTTATACCTCAGTTTCCTCCTCCATAAAATGGGCATCCTCGTTGCACCCACCCCCAGGGCTGCTGTGAGGTATAGATGGATTAACATATGGAAAGTAATAGAAGAGGGTCTCAAAGCCCATGTGTCGTTATCAGAATTATTTTGTGACAGGGAAGAGCTGGAGGAGAGAGGAAGGTGCTGAGCAGACCCATGTGCTCTCCCACCAGTGTTTCCTGAGCACCTACTATGTGCTGCCCACTGTGAGAGCTGTTAGGGTTGAAATAGGGAGCACAGAAGGGTAGGGGCTGCAATCAGGAGCTTAGTGGGGGGACCATTGTGCAACATGGTTCCAGAGCTTGGGGTGGGGAAGCTCAGGGAGTACAGGTGGCTAGGATCCTGGGCAGAATCATGGAAAGGACACAGCCGCCCCAGCCTCTCCTGCCTACTCTGCCTCCCTGGCCTCCTCTGCTTCCCTGGCCTCTCCTGCCTTCCTGGCTTCCCCTTCCGCCGTGGCCTCCCCAGTCTCCCCTGTCTCTCCTGCTTTTGAGGTGGGCCAGGAGCTGCTGGTGCTCACTTAGCCTGTCCTGGACTCTTGGTGTAGCACCTCAATGTCCAGAAAATACCGCTGGGTTCAGCTCATCACACAACCTAGGAAGGAGCTCCATACTGACACTAAGGCTGCATCCTGGACTCATTCATCAGTGCATGCCTCCAAAATATTTCTCCACGTCTCCTGCCTTTGCCCACCTGCATTGTCTCTGTGCCTCAGCCCCAGCTGGGGGCCTGCAAGTTTCCCCTATCTCCTCTGCCCCTGCACGGCTGGGTCCCAGGCAATCTGTCCGCCCACCACGCCTCTCTCACCTTGCCCACCACGCTCCAGCCCCACAGTCCTGTTTCTGCTTCTTCCCCAGCCTCTGGGCTTTTGCACATGCTGTTCCCTCTGCCTGAACACCCTCCACTGGGCTGAGAACAACTTTCTGAGGCCTCTCTCAGCTGTTGCTTCCTTTGGAACAGCCGCTGTTGCTGTCCCTCTCCCAGCTCCAAGACCTGCTGAGCCTCCTTTTTCAGTTCCCATGCCCCCAGCACTTCTTCTTGGCCTCCTTTTGCCCAATTAACAATTTCCATTCTCAATGCCTTCTCACCCAGCGCTGAGCCCCACTGGGTGAAGGCAATGCCTGTCATGTTCACCATAATATCCCTTCCCCTATCACCACGCCTGGTCCGCAGTGATGCTCAAAAAAGATCTGTTGGTAGGCAATGCGAAGGTGCATTCATGTCATCCTGCAGGAGGAATTCTCCACGAGTTTTGAGCAGCCTCGGTTTTCCCACCACCTCCAAATCATGCAAGACACAGGGTAAGAGCAAAGACAAGGTGGCTGTGGCCCATGTCCACCATCTCGGGGCGTCCCTTCTCTTCTCTCCTCCTTGGGCAGGGAGACCATCGGGGTGCAACCTGGCTGGGGCAGGGAGGAAGTGCAGGGCCTGGCCAGAGCGGGCCTGGCCACGGGCAAGGGACAGCGACCTCCTGGGCCAGGATAGGTGAGAGCGGCGCAGGCCCGGGACCGGCGTAGGCCCGGGACCGGCGTGGCGGCGGTGCTGGTGAGCAGCCATCAGAGGGCGCCAGAGAGCCAGGAGCGGCCTGCGGAGGAGCCCGCGCTGGCCCCGATGCCCAGGTCCGCCCCGCGCGGACCCACCGAGCCCGCGCTCAGACGCCCCAGCTCCACCGAGAGGCCGCTTGCGCCGGGTCCTTCTTCTTCCCCAAGTGTAGGCAGATCCACCGGAGTCATGGCCAGGACTTCCGGCAGCTCCGAAGTCACTGGCAAGCCCCGAGGCAGGGATGGCCTGCCAGGAGGGAGGAGGACGACGTCCCTCCCGAAGAGAAGAGGCTGCGGCTGTTGCTGGAGGGGGAAGCGCACAGCCCCAGGACTGCGAGGACGGGGAGGACGCGCCGCGGCCGGGAAGGGGGGAGACCGTCACTCAGACAGGTGGCGACGGCAGAGGGGTAAGTGTCGCGGGCCCGGGGGTCCGGGGGTGCAGCGGGCGCGGGGGTGCCGGCGATGCTGGGTAGGGGCGGGGGGAGGCTCCGTGGCCGGCCCTGGGTTGAAGTTGGGAGGGCGCCCTTCATTCTGAACCCGTTTAGGCAGCACGGGCAGCCCTCCTCGCCGTGGGCGGCATCAGAGCCCCCCCTGCCCAGTCTTGTGGTTGCTCCCGGATGCTGTCTGGGACGCTTGTTCATGGTGACATCCTCATCTCTCCGTGTACGTTACCGCATTCAGAGCTTGGGTCACCTGGACACTGAACTCAGGTGAATTTTCTCTGAGATCCCAAGAGAAGGAGGACAGTTCTTTCGAAGGTTTTCCAGGGCCGATCACGGAAAGGATGAGAAGAGGGAGGTACTGGTTGGGGACACAATTACGGTGGCAGTGTAACACCAGGAAACTTTATTGCATAAAGTCCCTCTCACTCCCTCTACCTCCCTCTTTTACGTGGACTCTGCCAAAGACCAGGATACCAGAATGCAGTGCAGTGACCAAGTGTAGTGGGACCTTGGGAACGCGAGTCTTAAGCCAGGCGGCTGGGGTTTGCATCCTGGTTCTGCCCCTCCTTAGCTGGCTGACATGGCACAAGCCACTTACCCTCTCTGAGCCTTACTGTCTTCAGTGGCAAATGGATCTGTCAACAGGCCCCATAGCCTGGGGTTGTTACTGCTGAGATTAAGGGAAGCTCGTCCATAGAAGCACTTAGCGTTGTGCCTGGCACATAGTGTATGGTGGATAAATGGGACTTAGGAGTAAAACTCATGCCTTGGTGTGTTTCTGCAGTGATGTTTTGTTCTGGGGTGCATCACAAGAGATAAGGTTCTTGGCCGGGCATGGTGGCTCAAGCCAATAATCCCAGCATTTTGAGAGGCCAAAAGGGGAGGATTGATTGTGCTCAGGAGTTTAAGACCAGCCTGGGCAATATGGTGAAGCCTCCTGTCTACCCAAAAAAAAAAAAAAAAAAAAAAAAAGCCAGGTATGGTGGTGTGTGCCTATAGTCCCAAGTACTCGGGAGTCTGAGGTGGGAGGATTGCTAGAGCCTGGAAGGTCGGGCTGCAGTGAGCTGTGATCATGCCACTGCGCTCCAGCCTAGGTCACAAAGTGAGACCGTTTCAAGGGAAAGAGAGAGAGAGACAGACAGACAGACCCACAAGAGTCTTAAGCCAGAATCTTCATGTTAAAATGCTTTCTGGAGGCTAAAAGGATCATATGTTGATAATGAAATATTTAAAAGTTAGAAACCCCACTGAATTGTTTGGTCCACAGAGGGAAATGGGAATCGCATCACCTGAAGGATGATGGAGGAACTGAATAGAAACCATCCTTGTTTCCTGAATCTGAATATGGCACTCTCTTTTCATGGTGTCTGTATCTGCTCAGTCTGGCGGCCTCTTGAAAAGAGGGAATCTTGATTTTCAAACTTAAAATTTGGCCCAAAGCCCACTGCTGCCCACAATGCCCTCCAGACACATTCCTCTTTCCTTTTAGTTTCTATGGGAATACTCTCTTTGAAGAACCCATGAAGCAGTGTCAGGCCGGTGTGAGGATCAGCAGTGATTTCTTTGAGGAGAGCCCGTTTCTTCACTCACAGGCCATGTCTGAGTGGATCAAGAAGAACAGAGCGCCCTTTTATGAGATTTTGTCTGCATAGACCATTAGCTTGGTAAAAATGCCAAAACCATCCTCGTTCTTTAATAGCAGATTATTTTGGACATTTCTCTGCAAGAAGCAGCATGGGCATTCAGATGCTTTTAAGGATAAAATGTTCTTTCTCATCACCAGGCCTGGTGCTCTGGATGGCTGAGGTTTTAACGTGACTGGATGTCCCTTGGAGTGGCTTCCAGGCTGTACTCTTGTGGTTGGGTGGCAAGGGGTTGCTTTATTCGGTGGTGGCTAGAGGATGTTTTAGAAGGTAAATCGGGACCCCAGGAGCCCCTGAGTGCCAAGTCCTGCTGCAGGGCATGTTTATGGTGGGGATATGGGGGGGGTGGAGGGTGGGGAGCATTGATTTCCTGCCAATATCAGAAGTTTCACAGGCTTCTTGTGTATCCACAAACACCCACCCCATTGAGAAGGCCTAGAAAACCTGGCCCTCCCCAAGCCTTTATTGACCACTTGTGAATGATCCCAGGGTGTGTCTGACCAACAGCTCTTGCTGGAGGGAGAGAAAAGTCTCTCCTAGGTATTTGGTTATCAACCTCAACCATTTGCTGAGCCTTCCCCAAGACCACGTACCTTGGCAGAGATTTCTGGGTTGTCAGGCAGAACGGAGCATTCAAGGGTGATAACTCACTGGAGTCCCTGAAATCCCTGATGGATGCACCAGGTAAAAGCATCCAGGGTTGAAACCAGATCAGGAAGGTTATTGTCAGCCTGGGACTCCTGTAGAGGTGCATCCACGTTGCAGGGATTTTCCCTCTTGCTGAGGAGAAACCTGGGTTTCTCAGCTTTGGCACAGTCACAACATTTGGGGTGAGACCATTCGTGGTGGGGGGGGGCTGTCCTGTGTATTGTAGGATGGTTAGCAGCATCTGTGGTCTCCATCCTCTAGGTGCCATTCTACCCTCCCAGCTATGGCTACCCCAGATGTCTCCAGATGGTTTCAAATGCTGTGGGGCAAGGGAGTGGTACGTGAGCAAAACCACCCCAGTTGAGAGCCATTGGTCTACACTTGTGGAAATGTTTGAGGGTGAGAGTGTCGAGCTTGGGTCCCTGCTGTACCCTTTATGAGCAATGCGGTCTTGGAAATTAATAGTACTCCAGGGGCCTCAGTTTTCTCATCTATAAAATGGAGATAAATGAGATACACTTTCATAGGAAGGTTATATGGGATTTACTGAGATAATAAGACAGTACATGAAAAATGCTGGGCATAGCATTTATTTATTTTTATGTCTTTTAAAGATGGAGTCTTACTCTGTTGCCCAGGCTGGAGTGCACTGGCATGATCTCCGCTCACTGCAACCTCCACCTCCTGGGCTCAAGTGATTCTCCTGCCTCAGCCTCCCGAGTAAGTGGGATTACAGGTGCCCACCGCCACACTTGGCTAATTTTTGTATTTTTAGTAGAGATGTGGTTTCACCATATTGTCCAGGCTGGTCTCAAACTCCTGACCTAAGGTGATCCACCTGCCTTGGCCTCCCAAGGTGCTGAGATCACAGGTGTGAGCCACCACGCTGGGCTGGGCATAGCATTGTAACACACACAAAGCACAAAATACTTGGGCAATATCTTGTTACATTTGGCTTGTCTAGACTCCATCCTCCATCCCCTCATGCACTGGTGTGGTGCAGACCAGAATATCACCCACCTAGACTGCAGAGTGGATTTGGGTGGCATCTTGGCTTTCTGCACGAGACTTGCCTGTTGCCCACCACATCCCCCTGGTTCTCAGGGTCCAGGATTCCAGGAGGCAGGGATGTGGGCAGGCACGGTAGGTGGCTCACCCAGTTCCATACCACGCTGGAGACCTGCAGAGCTGGCTGTCCGAGACAGGGTGTTTGGACCAACATCTGGGTTTCTGAAGTTCCATTTGAGCACAGCTGGACTACACAGGCTGAAGCTCTCTCTGCCGAGATATAGATATTTCCCTGGTGACGATCTTTCAAGCTGACATGAAGACATGGCCACCCACTGGAATGTCATGTGTCTGCTTTGGCGCTCTTGTAATTTGTGAGGCAGGCTCCTGAGGAATGCAGTGCATCAGTGGGAAATGGTGGGAAGTTCTCCCATCACCCCCTGGACGAAAGTGCTGCCTGCGCAGGTTGGTGGACGGTCCTTTGAGCAGGAAGAAGACATGAAGCACATTCCTGTTAGCTATGACAGAGAGGGGCAGGGTACACACTAGGCATTTCGAGCCCCTCCAGAGAAGCAAGTCTTACTATGCTGGGAGTACTTGTGGAGTGGGGGCTGTGTTGCCCTGGGCTTTAATTATTTCAGGAACATTTAACCGCAGGGCAAGCAGGGTGGATCTTGATATGTGTTTCTCAGTTGGAAAGACTTTGGACCATAGGGAGATGTCTTCTCCATTCTCTTAATTTCATTAAGGTGGTCATTTTTCTTCTTGTGGCCTCTGGAATGTGACACAGAACTCAAGGGACAGGAAGGAGATGAGGTGGAAGCTGGGACAGGGGTCCCTGTCAGGGATGCTGGTGACTCACGTGATGGTGTTGATGTGTGGAGTCCGGTGCCTGGTTTGGGGAATGTTGGTGGGATATGTTCCAAAGGACTGTCGGACCTATCAGGTACTGGAGATGAATGGTCAAGTCTGATCTCAGGGCTAACAGTGTCTGGAAAGGACAGGAAGTTGATGTTGGACTCATTGACTGAGGTTGCTGGGGACCCAGGGGGCAATGTGTGCCAGGACAGATAGTTCTGGGGCTGGGAAGGCAGATTTGGGCTGGAGACCTGGGGTTGGGAGGCATCCCAGGTGGACAGTGGTTGAGGCTGTGGAAATGACCGTGATTGCCTGGGTGAGAGTGGAGACAGTCAAGATGGGGGTTTTGCTTTAAAGCCTGGGGAGCCCACCTCCCAGGTTCAAGATATTCTCCTGCCTCAGCCTCCCAAGTATCTGGTAATGCAGGTACGTGCCACCATGCCTGACTAACTTTTGTATTTTTAGTAGAGATGAGGTTTGGCCAGGCTGGTCTCAAACTCCTGACCTCAAGTGATCGGCCCGCCTTGGCCTCCCAAAGTGCTGGGATTACAGGCATGAGCCACCATGCCTGACCATTTTTAAATATTAATTTTTATGCAATATTTTCAAACACATTTTACTGTACATTGGAAAAGTCAAGCATGATTTGAAAACTTTATCAAAATCCAATCAAATATCAATTAACCATTTAATTGTGGATAAGTAAGGAGACTATTTTGACCAAAACATGTTAGAACAATTACCACTTATAGAAATAATCTATGTTTTAATGTTTTAATGTTTTAGTTGAATTGAACAGTCTTTTATATTCTGTCCAGGCGCAGTGGCTGACACCTGTAATCCCAGCACTTTGGGAGGCCGAGGCTGGTGGATCACCTAAGGTCAGGAGTTCGAGACCAGCCTGGCCAACATGGCGAAACTGTCTCTACTAAAAATACAGAAATTAGCCAGGTGTGATGGCACACACCTGTAATCCCAGCTACTTGGGAGGCTGAGGCAGGGGAATCGTTTGCATCTGGGAGACAGAGGTTGCAGTCAGCCGAGATCGCACCACTGTACTTCAGCCAGCCTCGGTGACAGAGCGAGACTCTGTTTCAAAAATAAATAAATAAATAAAATAGAATTCTGAATTTTATTTTTAATAATTATTTTAGTAAAGAGAATGTCTTGTTTTTTAGAGTTGTTGAATTTATTGAATTGGCAAAAAATATGTGCAAGAGGGTATACAAACTGACGTGATTGAAGTATGTATACATGATGGAAATGGCTAAATCAAGCTAAATAACACTTCACAATTCAAGATTCCCTCATTTATCTAATACTTCATGATTCAAGATTCCCTTATTTATATAATTGTAAATAATTATGCCTTTCCTCCATGAATGTTAGTGGGTTTTTTATATTTTTATTGAGATACAATTTACCATAAAATTCACTGCCTTAAAGTGTTCTATTCAGTGGTTATCGGTGTATTCTTAAAATTGTGCACCCCTCACCATTATCTAATTCCAGAATATGTTTATAACCGCAAGAAGAAATCTCTCCTCCTCCCAGTCCTTAGCTACCACTGATCTAATTTTTGTCTCTATGCATATTCCTATTCTGGACATTTACTATGGACAGAAGAATAATTATGTGATCCTTCATGTCTGCCTTCTTTCATTTAGCATAATGTTTTCAAGATTCATCCATGTTGTGGCATATATTCGTACTTCTTTCCTTCATTCACTGGTCATCAGTATATCCCACTTTAAGAATCCACTGATACTCACTAAATGGAACACTCTAAAGGAATGAATTGTATAGTGAATTCTATCTCAATAAAAATATAAAACACCAACATTCATGGAGGAAAAGTATCATTCTATATAATTATATAAATGATGGAATCTTGAAATACGTTTTAAAATGTGCTCTGAGGTAATATGCGCCTCAGAAAAGATAAATAAGTCAATTGATAATCTAAGTCTCAGGTATAAACCACAGTTTAATATGTATTTATTATAAAGTATTGGTGGATTTTAAAATTAATTTCGAAAGCTAGATTGATTATTGGTGTTGGTAAAAAAAATTTCAACGTATGGATTATTTAGCATATGGTTGCTTATAACAGACTCTAATGATCCATTGTGTTTCTTTTATATCAGTTGTAATGTCTCCTGTTTTATTTCTGATTTTATTTATTTGGCATTCTCTCTTTTGTTCTTGGTTAGTCTAGCTAACAGTTTATAAAGTCTGTTTATCTCTTCCAAAAGTCAACTTTGTGTTCATTAATTCTTTGCATTTTTTAAATCTCGAATTCGCTGAGTTCTGCTCTGATTTTTATTATTTCTTTCCTTCTCCTTAGTTTGGATTTCATTTTTTCTTGATTTTCTTTTTCCTTGAGGTGCATAGTAGCTTGTTTGTAATCTTACTATGTTCTTGCAGTAGGCATTTATTGCATAAAATTCTCTCTTAGCACTGTCTTTGTTGTATTCCATAGGTTTTGGTATGTTGTGTTTCCATTTGCATTTATTTCAAGAACATTTGTTATTTTCTTCTTAATTTTCTCATTGACTCAATGGTTGTTCAGAAGCATGTTGTTTAATTTCCGTGTTATCTGTATAGTTTCCAAAGTTCTTCCTAGTATTCATTTCTAGTTCTATTCTATTTTTGACTAGAATATACTTGATGTAATGTTGGTTTTCCAAAATTTGTTGAAGCTTGTTTTGTGTCTTAACATATGGTCTAGCCTGGAGAATGTTCTATGTGATGAGGAGAAGAATGTGTACTCCACTGCTATTGCATGAAATGTTCTGTAAATGTCTGTTAAGTGTATTTGGTCTGCGGTACAGATGAAATTCGATGATTATTTGTTAGCTTTCTACCTAGATGATCTGTTCAATGCTGAAAGTGGGGTATTGAAGCCCTCAGTTATCATGATGTTGAGGTGTATCTCTCTCTTTACCTCTAATGACATTTTTAATATATCTAAATATTCCACTACTGGGTACATATATATACATATTTGGAATTTTTATATCCTCTTGCTGAATTGGCCCTTTTATCATTATATGATGGCCTTCTTTGTCTCTTTTTATGTTCTTTCACTTAAAGTCAATTTTGTCCAATATAAATATAGATGTATTAGGTCATTCTTGCATTGCTATAGGGTTATCATAAGAAAGTACCACAGAATGGGTGCCTTAAATAACAAAAGTTCATTTTCTCACAGTTCTGGAAGTTATAAGTCTAAGATCAAGATGTCAGCACATTTGGTTTCTCCTGAGGCCTGTCTTGGCTTGCAGCTGCTTGCCTTCTTGCTATGTCCTCTTGTGGCATTTTTTCTGCGCACATGCATTCCTGGTGTCTCTTCCTCTTCTAATAAGGACATCAGCCATATTGCACGAGGGCCATACCCTGGGAGTCTCATTTTAGCTTTATCACTTCTTAAAAAAAAAAAAAAAAACTTATCTTCAAATATGATTACATTCTGAGATACTAAAGATTGGGACTTCAACATACAAATTTTGGAGGAATACTGCTTAGCCCATAACGATGAATTCCTCAATAGACTGATATGATCAAGGAAAGAATCAGTGAGCTTAAAGAAGTTTAAATAGCAACTTCCAAAACTTAAAAGCAAAGAAAAAAGAATTAAAAAGAACAGAATATTTAATAAGTGTAGGCCAATTGCAAAAGGAAAAATATATGTGTAATGAAGTATCAGGAGGAGGAGAAAGAAAGGAATAGAAGAAATATTTCAAGAAATTCTGACTGAGATTTTCCCAAAATTGAAAATAAACAAAGTCTACATATCTAGGAAGCTGAGAGGATACCAAACAAGACAAATACAAAAAATTTAAACATAGGCATATTATATTGAAACTGCCAAAAATCAAAGACAAAAAGAAAATCTTAAAAGAAGCCAGGAGGGGAAAAAATCTTTATCTATGGAAAACCAAGGATAAGAATTACATCAGACTTCTGTTAAACCACATAAGCAAAAAGAGAGGAAAGTGAAATATTTAAAATGTTAAAAAAAAAAAAAGAACACTATCTTAAAACTCTCTACCTAGCAAAATTATCTTTTATTTTTTAGACAGAGTCTCACTTTGTCACCCAAGCTGGAGTGCAGTGGCAGTGACCTTGGCTCACTGCAGCCTCCGCCTCCTGGGTCCAAGCAATCTCGTGCTTCAGCCAGCCATCACCACGCCTGGCTAATTTTGTATTTTTAGTAGAGACTGGGTTTCGCTAGGTTGGCCAGGCTGGTCTCGAACTCCTGACTTCAGGTGATCCGCCCGCCTTGGCCTCCCAAAGTGCCAGGATTAAAGGTGCAGGCCACCGCACCCAGCCTACCCTTTAAATTAAAGTAAAAATACATAATTTTCTTAGGTAAACAAAAATAGAGTTTGTCACCAGTAGTCCTACCTTTCAATAAAAGTAAAAAGAAATTCTTCACTCATACTCAATGGTGAAAAACTAAAAGCTTTTCTTCTAAGATCAGGAACTAGGCAAAAGAGCCCCTTCTTGCCACATTTATTTAACATGATACTAAAAGTTCTAGCAAGAACAATTAGGCAAGAAAAAGAAATAAATGGCATCCAAACTGTTGGGGGGTGGGAATGAGTAAAATTATCTCTTTCCAAATGACATAATTTTTTTGTAAAAAACCCTAAACTTCACTCCCCCAAAATTATTACAACTAATAACAAATTCAGTAAAGTTGCAGGATAGAAAATCAACATACAAATATCAGTTGTGTTTCTATAGCATTAACAACAAGCAACTGGAAAGCAAGTAAAGAAAATCCCATTCATAATAGCAAGAAAAGAATAAGATACTTAAGAATAAACTTAACCAAAAAGATGAAAGACTGGTACATTAAAAATTGCAGACATTCATGAAAGAAATTAAAGAAGACACAAATCATTGGAAAGATATCCTATGTTCATGAATTGGAAGACATAATAATATCAAAATATCCATATTATTCAAAGCAATTCATAGATTATATACAATCCCTATCAAAATCCTAATGGCTCTCTTGACAGAAATGGAAAAAACAATCTTAAAATTCATATAAAGCCACAAAGGACCCAGAAGAGTCAAAACAATGAGCAAGAAAAACAAAGCTAGGGGCATCACATTTTCTAATTTCAAAATGTATTATAAAGATAGAGTAAACAAAACTGTGTGCTGCTGGCATAAAGACAGACATATAGGCCACTGGAAGAGAATAGAGGGCCCAGAAATCAACCGACACTTATACAGTCAACTGGCCTTCAACAAACGTGCGAAGAATATATAATGGGGAAAAGATGGTTTCTTCAATACATGGTACTGAGAAAACTGAATATTCACATGCAAAAGAATAAAACTGGGCCGGTATCTTACACTACACACAAAAAGCAACTCAAAATGAACTACACATTTAAACATAATTACCTGAGACTGTAAAACTTATAGAAGAAAACATAAGGAGAAACTTTCATGATGTTGGTCATGGCAATTATTTTAATTTATAAATTGTAACAAAAGAATTTGGGAAGGACTGGTAGGTTTAAAGGGAATATTTATGGGAGATTATGGGTTATAGGCTCCTGTGCATATCTCAGTGACTTCCTCAGTAAAGGAGACATGGCCTTGAGCCCGAATACGCTGGGAAGCTGGAACTAAGACTCAACTCCTTCTGACCCCTTCTCTCAATTAAGGATTCTTTTTTCTCATTTCACCAAGAACAGAGAAGCAACCAAAGATAGCTTTTCTATTTTTCCACCACCATATCTCTTCACATAATTTTATCTTTATCCATAATCTACCTTCTCTTCACTCTCTCATTCAAGGCCAACCCCTCCACTTATACTAGATTCCACCCCAATGACATTTTCAAGAATTTAACTCCAGAAGTTAAACATTATTTCCTGCATTATGAATCTCTACACCACCCCCAAGCAGGATAATTCATTTTAGGTAGAAATATGTGGTAATAGTTCTCATTTAAAATTCTGTACATTTCCAGCTACTGCCTCATTTACTACTCTCTTTATAGAAGAAAGCATCGTTTGTCTTTATTCAGCATCTCCATTTTTTCTCTTGCATTCTTTTGCTGTTGTTTTTGTTTTTCTGGGAAAGTTCTTTAATGTTTTTAATTTATTATAAAACATTTCAGACATTTAAAAATAAAAAGTAAGTAATATTGTGTCATATAACTTGTCTTCTCCTCTTAAAGCCGGAAGCTTCATTTCTAATGATGAATGTCCTTCAGAATATTATCATTGCAGACTGAAGTGCAATGCTGATGAACATACAATTAGACACTGTGCTGATTTTAGCATCTGCTGCAAACTGAAGATCATTGAAATTGATGGACAAAAGAAGTGGTGAAAATGCTAACTCCATCTTCTTCAGACTCCAGGAGCAAAAACATGTCTTAAACTCTCTTATCTATGAATAATTAACAGGATGGATGAAAATTATTATAATTGCATGTTTAGATGGTCAGGTGAAAATGAATATAAATTTTATAAATGCTTACACTCTATTTTCATTTGTGCATTTTAACATTAACTCCCTTAATTTACATCCACAGCCACATTGTTGTTTCACCCATAGTACTATATCCGATGCGGGGAGTAAGAGCCAGCCCCTTTTGCCCCCCTGGCTCTTAGGACACCCATCTCAGGTGGGTGAGGCACCCACCGCGATGCCATGAGTAAGAGCCAGCCCTTCTTGCCCCCCTGGCTCTTAGGACTCCCATCGCACGAGGGTGAGGCGACGCCGCGATGCGGTGAGTAACAGCCAGCCCCTCTTGCTTCCCTGGCTCTTAGGACCCCCCATCGCACGGGGGTGAGGCACCCCCCGCGATGCGGGGAGTAAGAGCCAGCCCCTCTTGTCCCCCTGGTTTTTAGGATCCGCGGTGGCCTCACAGCCTGTTTATCATATTGTGAGTAATATCATCTCCCGCTCTGGAGATTATGAACTGTTTCACAAACCGGTGTACACCCTGGGTATACAGAGATTGTACAGCCGTCTGTATTGGGAGTCATATCATCCTCTTCCTCCCTGAATATTAAGAACAGTATCACAGGGGTGTTTCTACTCCCTGGGATATCGGGTGTCATATCCTCCTCTCCCATGTTGCAATTAGAAACAATATCATTGGGGGTGTGTCCACCTTCTGTGATATTGTAAGTAATATCATACTCTTCCCTCCAGGATCATGGGAACAATATCCTTGGTGGTATCCACGTTCTGCCACATATGTAGTCCTATCACCCACTCCGCCTTGGAATGTTATTAAGGACCATCTCACACAGGGGTGTACACTTCCTGCGATGTTGGTTGTAATACCATTGTCTTCCTCCGTGAATATTAGGAGCAAAATCACCGGGTGGATGCACACCCAGTGCTATATTGGGAGTAACATCATACTCCACCCCCTGGAGATTATATTCTGATCAATATCACCGGCTGGGTGTACACCTACTGTGATATTGAACGTAATATCATGCTCTCTCCCTCCCTGGACATTAGGAGCGATATCACAGGTGGGTGTACACCCACTGAGGTATTAGGGCGTAATATTAGTATGAATTATGCCTCATTTATTATTAACATGAATATGAATGACTGATATTAATATTAATGTTAAGAAATAATTGCTAATAAAAAGTTTTCAGAATATTAATATTAATATGAATTATTAGAAGTTAATATTTCTGTTTTCTAATGAATAAGATCAATATCAGTTATTAATATCAGGCATCATTAATCATTCATATTTATCAGGTATTGTTATGGTTAGTATAACTATTTAACATTAATTATCATTATTATAGGTATTGATTTTAAAAATTATATTATGGGTTATTAGTATTGATAATTATTAGTGTCAATTAATAATTGAGATTATTAATTGCGGTAAGTCGCATTGCGCCATTCCACCCCTCCCTCGGCAGCTCGTTTACGACCCAAAATGGGGACAAAAATGCTCCTGAGGGAGCAGCGGTACACTGGGATAGATGAGGATGGTCACGTGGTGGAGAGGTGTGTTTTTGGGTACCAGCCCCTCACCTGCGTCGACCTTCTCAACTGGAAAAACAATACACTGCCCTATACCGAAAAGCCACAAGCCCTAATTGATTTGCTCCAAACCGTTATCCAGACCCACAACCACACCTGGGCTGATTGGCACCAGTTGCTCATGTTCCTCTTTAACAGCGAAGAAAGGCGGAGAGTCCTCCAAGCAGCAACTAAGTGGCTAGAGGAACATGCACCAGCTGATTATCAAAACCCCCAAGAGTATGGAAGGACCCAGTTGCCAGGAACCGGCCCCCACTTGGACCCACAGGAAAGAGAGGATATGCAAAGGCTAAACCGAGACAGGGAAACTCTCTTGGAAGGATTAATGAGGGGAGCTCAGAAGGCCACAAACGTTAACAAGGTCTCTGAGGTCATTCAGGGAGAAGAAGAAAGTCCAGCACAATTCTACGAGAGAGAATTGTGTGATGCCTATCGTATGTATACTCCCTTTGATCCCGATAGCCCTGAAAATCAGCGCATGATTCCCATGGCTTCAGTCCGTCAAAGCGCAGAAGACATGAGAAGAAAACTGCAGAAGCAGGCTGGGCTTGCAGGGATGAATCCATCCCAATTACTAGAAATAGCTAGCCAGGTGTTTGTAAACAGGGATGCAGTAAGCTGTAAGGAAAACGACAAAGAGAATGGAGGTCAAGCCCGGCGACACGCCGACCTGTGTGTCAGCTGCAGCAATCAGAGCCCCCCCCGCCCCAAAGAGGCAAGGGAAGGGGGGCCCTGGGAAAGAAACTCAGCTTGGCTGTGAGAGTTTGCAGCGTAACCAGTGTGCTTATTGTAAAGAAATAGGACAGTGGAAGAACAAATGCCCTCAGCTGAAAAGAAAACAAGGTGACTCAGAGCAGGACGCCCCGGACAAGGAAGAGGGGGCCCTGCTAAACCTGGCAGAAGGATTCTTGGACTGAGGGAGACCGGGCTCAAGCGTCCCCAAAGAGCCTCCGGTCAGAATGACAGTCGGGGGTGGAGACATTCACTTTCTTGTAGATAGCGGTGCTGAACATTCGCTAGTAACTGCCCCGGTCACCCCCTTATCCAAAAAGACCATTGACGTCATCGGAGCCACGGGGGTTTCAGCAAATCAAGCTTTCTACTTGCCTCGGATTTGTACTGTAGGAGGACATAAAGTCATTTATCAGTTTTGGTACATGCCTGACTGTCCCTTGAACTTTTCCTTAAGAGACTTGCTCAGCAAGCTGAGAACCACTATCTGTTTGAGAGAGCACGGCTCTTCGTTGCTAAGGTTAACCAGAACGGGTGTCATTATGACCGTTATGGTCCCCCGAGAGGAGGAATGGAGACTTTTCTGAACTGAGCCGGGCCAAGAGAGAAGATCAGCTGTGGCTAAGCGGTGGCCAAGAGTGCGGCAGAAGACAACCCTCCGGGATTGGCCAGTTAAGACTGGGGCCCAGCCGGTGAGGCAAAAACAGGAGCTGGTCCCCAGAGAAGCCCTTCAAGGTATCCCGGTCGGTCTCAAGCACCTAAGAACTTTTGGAATGATTGTTCCTTGTCAGTCTCCATGGAACACTCCCCTCCTGCCTGTTCCCAAGCCAGGGACCAAGGACTATCGGCCGGTACAGGATTTGCGCTTGCTTCATCAAGCTACACTGACTTTACATCCAACAGTACCTAACCCGTCCACATTGTTGGGGTTGCCACCAGTTGAGGACAGCTGGTTCACCTGCTTGGACCTGAAAGACGCTTTCTTTCCTATCACATTAGCCCCTGAGAGGCAGAAGCTGTTTGCCTTTCAGTGGGAAGTTCCGGAGTCAGGTGTCACTACTCAGTACACTTGGACCGAGCTTCCCCAAGGGTTCAAGAACTCCCCCACCATCTTCGGGGATGCGTGGGCTCGAGACCTCCAGAAGTTTCCCAGCAGAGACCTAGGCTGCGTGTTGCTCCAGTAGGTTGATGACCTTCTGCTGGGACACCCCATGGCAGTCGGGTGTGCCAAGGGAAATGATGCCCTACACCGGCACCTGGAGGACTGTGGGTAGAAGGTGTCCAAGATGAAAGCTCAGATCTGCTGACAGCAGGTACGTTACTTGGGATTTACTATTCCACAGGGGTCGGAACGCAGCCCGGGATCAGAAAGAAAGCAGGTCATTTGCCATCTAGCGGAGCCTAAGAGCAGAAGGCAGGTGAGATAATTCTTAGGAGCTGTAGGGTTTTGTAGACTAAGGATCCCAAACTTTGAATTGTTAGCCAAGCCTTTGAATGAGGTCACCAAGGGGGCGGGGACAGGGAAACTTTGGAATGCGGATCCCAACAACAGCAAGTCTTTCATGAGTTAAAGGAAAATCTTCTGGCTGCCCCAGTCCTGGGGCTACCCGATGTGACAAAGCCTTTTCCATTGTATGCATCAGAGAGAGAAAAGATGGCAGCTGGACTTTGAACCCAAACTGTGGGGCCCTGGCCCAGGCCGGTGGCCTACCTCTCTCAACAACTAGATGGGGTTTCTAAAGGATGGCCCTCCTGTTGGAAGGCCTTGGCAACATCAGCCCTGCCAGTACAAGAAGCAAATAAGCTGACACTTGGGGAAAACCTGAACATAAAGGCCTCCCGTGCTGTGGTGACTTTAATGAATACTAAAGGACATCATTGGCTAACGAATGCTAGACTCACCAAGTACCAAACTGCTCTGCGAAAATCCCCGTATAACCATTGAAGTTTGCAACACCCTACACCCCGCCACCTTGCTGCCGGTATCAGAGAGGCCTGTCGAGCCTGATTGTGTAGAAGTGTTGGACTCAATTGACTCTAGCAGACCTGACCTCCGGGACCAGGCTTCGGCATCAGTAGACTGGGAACTATACGTGGATGGGAGCAGCTTCTTCAACCCCCAAGGAGAGAGAGGTGCAGGGTATGCAGTGATAACCCTGGACCCTGTTGTTGAAGCCAGATCATTGCCCCAGGCCACTTCAGCCCAGAAAGCTGAACTCATTGCTTTCATTGGGGCCTTAGAAGTCAGTGAGGGTGAGACTGTCAACATTTACACTGATTCTCGGTATGTCTTTTTAACCCTTCAAGTACATGTAACGTGATAGAAAGAAAAGGGCCTATTGAACTCTGGGGGAAAAGACAGAAAATACCAAAAAGAAATCTTGCAATGATTAGAAGCAGTATGGAAACCCCACAAGGTGGCAGTTACGCATTGCAGAGGACAGCAGCGAGCTTCCAGCTTGCTGGGTTTGGCGCTGACTCAGAGGCTTGAAAAGCAGCATCTGCCCCCTTCTGGGCATCAGTGCTCCCTCAAGCACCTGACCTTGGACCTGCTTCTTTTAAAGAAGAAGAGGACTTTCTCCAGGTAGACGGAAGAATAATTGATGGAGGAAGGATGGATTCGGTTACCAGATGGGAGAGTAGCTGTGCCACAGCTGCTAGGAGCTGCAGTTGTACTGGCTGTGCAAGAAACCACCCATCGAGGTCAGGAGTCACTGGAAAAGTTGTTAGGCCGGTATTTCTACATCTCGCCTTTGTCAGCCCTTGCCATAATGGTGAGGCAGCGGTGTGTTACCTGCCGACAGCACGATGCGAGGCAAGGTCCAGCCGTTCCGCCCGGCATACGAGCTTATGGAGCAGCCCTTTTTGAAGGTCTCCAGGTGGAGTTCACAGAGGTGCCAAAGTGTGGAGGTAACATGTATGTACTAGTTCTTGGGCGTACCTACTCTGGGTGGGTGGAGGCCTATCCAACACGAACTGAGAAAGCTCGTGAAGTAACCCCTGTGCTTCTTCGAGACTTGTTGCCTAGATATCGACCGCCCTTACGGATCGGCTCAGACAACGGGCCTGCGTTTTTGGCTGCCTTGATACAGAAGACAGCAAAGGCATTGGGGATCACACGGAAACTACATGCCGCCTCCTGGCCTCAGCGTTCTGGAAAGGTGGAGCGGATGAATCGGAGTATCAAAAACAGTACTATTGTCTTCCCCGCTGGATATTTAAAACAACACCACAAGGGGCGTCAAACCACCTGATAAATTTGAGGGAATATTATCCTCTCCCCAGCTCCCCCGGCCCCGGATATTAGAGATAATAACACAGGGGTGATGTACACCCACTGCTTTATTGGGAGTAATATCCTCTCCCTTCTTGGATATAAGGAACAATATCACACTGTGAGTGTACGCCTGTCGTGAAATTCAATGGAATGTCATCCTGCGCCTCCCTAGATATGACGAACAATATCACGAGGGATGTACAACTTCTGAGATATTGGGAGTGACATCATCCTCTCCCCCCTGGAAGTTAGGGACCATATCACAGGGGTAGTGTACACCCTCTGGGATGTTGGGACTAATATCATCCTCCCGCCCACTGGATATTAAAAACCATAGCACAAGGGTCGTGTACACACACTTCGATATTGGTATGAATACCATCCTCTCCCTCTTTGGATATTCGGTGCCATATTTCAGGTGGGGTTTACACCACCTGCAATATTGGAAGTAATATGATTTTCTCCCCCGCTGGATATCAGAAACAATATCACAGGGGGTTGTGAACAACCCCTGCGATATTTGGAGTAATATCATCGTCTCCCCTCACAATCATTAAGAACAATATCGTAGGGGTGGGGGATGTATACTCCCTTTCATATTTGATATCATCCTCTTCCCCCCTGGATATTAGGAACAATATCAGGAAGGGATGTACAGACCCTGCGACCTTTGCTGTCATAGAGTTGTCTCTCCCCTAGATATTAGGAAAAAATGTCACTGGGGATGTGAAGAGCCCTGCGATATTGAGAGTAGTATCATCCTCTGCCCCTATTCATATTGGGAACAACATCACGGGTGGGGTGTACTCCCTCTGTGATATTGGGAGTGAAATTTTCCTTTCTTCCCCTGGACATTAGGAAGGGTATCAGAGGGGGAGGGTGTACATTCCCTGCGATATTCAACATAACCTTATCCTCTCCCTCCCAGGGTATTCAGAACAATATTACAGGAGGGGTGTTCACCCCCTGCGATATTGGGAATCATATCATCCTCTCTCCCTGTGGATATTAGGAAGAGTATCACAGAGGTGTGGAAACCATCTGCGGTACTGGGAGTAATATCATCCTCTCTCTCTCTGAATATAGGAAGATTTTCACAAGAGTGTGTACACTCCCTGCTATATTGGGAGTAAGATCATCCTCTCCACCCAGGAAATGACTAACAAGGTCACGGAGGGGTGTACTCCCCCTGCTATATTGGGAGTAATGTCGTCCTCCCCAAACCTGGATGCTAGCAACGAGATCACAGAGGGGGTGTACACACTCTGCGACATTGGAAGTAATATGATCCTCTCCCCACCTGGATACTGGGAAAGATACCACAGCGCGGGTATATGTTTCCTTTGCTATTGGGAATAATATCATTCTTTTCCTTTCTGGATATTAGGAAGAATATCACGGGGGTGCTGTTCAATTACTTCGATATTGGGAATAATATCATCCTCTATTTTCCCGGATATTGGGCACAAAAACACAAAAGGGTGTACAACCCCTGCGATATTGGGACTAATAGCACACTCTCCTTCCCTGGATGTTAGAAAACAATATCATCAGGGCTGAACACCCCCCGCGATAATGGGAGTCATGGTTACTGTTTCACAGGCCATTTGGAACCATATCACAGGGGGTGTTTACAAACAGGGGTGGTTTACACCCCGTGTGATATTGGGAGTCACATCATTCTCTCCACCTCCGGATATTAAGAACAATATCCTGGCGGGAGCTGGTACGCCCCCAGTGATATTGCGGATAATGTCATCCTCTCCTTCCCTGGAAATTAGGAACAATATCAAAGGGGGGTGTATACCTTCTGTGATATTGGAAGCAATATCATCCTCTCCCCCGCTGGATATTAGAAAAAATTATCACGGTGTACACCCACTGTGAAAAGAGGAGTAATATCTTCCTAGGGTGTTACGAATCATTTCACAGTCTGTACACACATGGTGTACACTCCCTCTGATATTAGGAGCAATATCTACCTAGGAGATAACAAATAACATCACAGGGTGTACACCCACTTTGATATTAGCTGTAATATTTTTCTAAGTTGTTACAAATAAGATCACAGGGTGTACCAACATGGTGTACACTCACTGTGATATCAGGAGTCGTATCTCTGTAATATATTATGAATAATATCACAGGTTGTACACCTACTGTATTATTAGGAGAAAGATCTCTGTAGGATATTACAATTAAGATCACAGGGTGTAGAGCCACCGTGATATTAGGAGCAATATCTATCTAGGATATTACAAATAATATCACAGGGTGTACATCCACTCTGCTGTCATAGCTAGGGTTACCCGCCACCACGCCCGGCTAATTTTCTTTTTATTTTCACTGGAGACGGGGTTTCACCACGTTGGCCAGGCTGGTCTGGAACTCCTGACCTCAGGGGATCCGTCAGCCTCGGCCGCCCAAAGTGCTGGGATTACAGGTGTGAGCCATGGTGCTGGGCCAGGAGTTATAGATTCTATTCATTTGGAAACCCAGCTCCCATTTTTGAGTGTGCATGTACTTTTATGAAGAAATGATGTCAGAAAACCGAAGGATGATAATAAATATGAAAAGTAACAGGCATGTGAAAAGTTCTTCCGATTGAGAACTATAAGTTTCGATTTCGTTTTCAGATAATGGGGTCCTAGCTCTTGTGTCGTCCTTTTACATATTCTACATCAATGGAAGTTGTAGCACCGTGTCAGAATAAAGTAGAGTGTTTTTCACGTCTTCTTATTTTCTTTCAATTAGACTGAGATCTTTTTCTAAAAGAGAGAAGGACATTTTCATTGCATTGTATTTTTTCTGAAAAGAGTAGGCCGTATTTTACTGAGATCACGGATTTGTTATATCTAACCTTTTGGTCTTCTAATATTCTTCAGTGGATTTTCTCTAAAGTAGTATGTAGAGAAAGCCTCGTATAGCAAGAAAGTAAGTCACGTAATAATTCTGAGATTTTTGGAATTGTCACAACTGAGAAACATTGCTGGTGGTGTATGGTCCGCAAGTGTGAAGATGTTCCTTGTGAATTGCTTGCATCCAGCATTAAGGGCTCGTTTTTATCTTTTGTGTTTCCAATCCTCTTTCCTTCTCAAGGTGTCCAAGACACACAGAGCCACGAAATCTCACAGGTGTCTGAGAATTCCTCCTCCTGGGACTCTCAGAGGATCCAGAACTGCAGCCGGTCCTCGCTTTGCTGTCCCTATCCCTGTCCATGTAAATGGTGATGGTGCTGAGGAACCTGCTCAGCATCCTGGCTGTCAGCTCTGACTCCCCCCTCCGCACCCCCATGTACTTCTTCCTCTCCATCCTGTGCTGGGCTGCTATCGGTTTCACCTCGGCCACGGTTCCCAAGATGATTGTGGACATGCAGTCGCAAAGCTGAGTCATCTCTCATGCGGGCTGCCTGACACAGATGTCTTTCTTGGTCCTTTTTGCATGTATAGCAGGCATGCTCCTGACTGTGATGGCCTATGACTGCTTTGTAGCCATCTGTCGCCCTCTGCACTACCCAGTCATCGTGAATCCTCACCTCTGTGTCTTCTTCGTTTTGGTGTCCTTTTTCCTTAGCCTGTTGGATTCGCAGCTGCACAGTTGGATTGGGTTACAATTGACCAGCATCAAGAATGTGGAAATCTCTCATTTTGTCTGTGACCCCTCTCAACTTCTCAACCTTGCCTGTTCTAACAGCGTTATCAATAGCATATTTATATATTTTGATAATACTGTGTTTGGTTTTCTTCCCATTTCAGGGATCCTTTTGTCTTACTATAAAATTGGCCCCTCCATTCTAAGGATTTCATCGTCAGATGGGAAGTATAAAGCCTTTTTCACCTGTGGCTCTCACCTAGCAGCTGTTTGCTGATTTTATGGAACAGGCATTGGTGTGTACCTGACTTAAGCTGTGACACCACCCCCCAGGAATGGTGTGGTGGCATCAGTGATGTACGCTGTGGTCACCCCCATGCTCAACCTTTTCATCTACAGCCTCAGAAACAGGGACATACAAACTGCCCTGCGGAGCCTGCGCAGCAGAACATTCGAATCTCATGATCTGTTCCATCCTTTTTCTTGTGTGGGTGAGAAAGGGCAACCACATTAAATCTCTACATCTGCAAATCCTGCCCCTTAGTCACATTATTTTTGTGGCTTGATGGCTTTTATTCCGTTCCGCATTTCCTTTGTGCATATTGCTTTCTTCGTTATGCCTTTAACTGGAATGGGTGAAGATTCTGGGATCCTTGGTTTAGCAGAAACCTCATGACAGAATCCTCTATACCTAGGCGGCCTCTTTTAGTTTCTGAGGAATAACCCTGTCATCCAGGTGGAATCACAACCATCTTTTTATATACACGAAGTCCTCACTTCGTTTTGGAATTCCCTGAAAACTGACTTTATGGAAACAATGTACAGGAGGTCCTCCAACAGCATTGGCTGTTCAAAGTCGTGTAGTTATACTGTTGATGAAAAATAAGTGGTTTCACTATACATAATTTTGCTTCAAGGTGAAGTTTCCAAGAGACTTTCAAAGATGTTAAGTGAAGACATACTGTACATCAAGTCCATATCCTCTTCCACAGTTCATGTGGAATTTGTTTATAAACTGCTTCTAGAGAATCTATTTAGGCAGGTTCTGTGTAGAGATCCATGTCGCCGTTCCTCAATCTTGGCTTTGAGTCAAATCACCTGGGGCACTTACAAATGATGAGGCCTGGGTCTCAATACCTGAGATTCTGATTTCCTTGCACCTGTTTGAGTGTGTGGATTTTTTTTTTTTTCTTTTAAAGCACCAGAGGTGGTTCCAATGACGAAGTTCTTAGAGGCATCAAGCTCCAATGAGTAAGAACAGAAATTAATTGTAATATGATTTCTTCAAATATTATCTTCAAATGCATTGTCCATCAACACCATACAAATGTTTATTATGCTGTTTTTTCTTACCATTTTGCATTTTCTATTCCTTTCTTTTCCTTTTTTTTTGAGTCAGAATTTCACTCTTGTGGCCCAGGCCACAAGACCGTTCAATGGCACGGTCTCGGCTCACTGTACCCTCTGCCTCCCATATTCAAGCAATTCTCTTGTCTCAGCCTTCCAAGTAGCTGGGATTACAGGCATGCACTACCATGCCTGGCTATTTTTTTTTTTTTTTTTTTTTTTTTGTACCGTTAATAGAGACAGTGTTTCTCCATTTTGGTCAGGCTGGTCTTGAACTCCCGACCTCAGGTAATCCGCCCGCTTCCGCCTCTCAAAGTGCTGGGATTACAGGCATGAGCGACCGCGCCCAGCCACCACTTAGCATTTACATTTTACATTTGTGGTAGATGTAGATTTATACACACATTGATTGCTGCTTTGTTATACACTTGCATATACATAAGATGGGAAATAGAAAAGAATAAAATGGGCACAGTATCCCTGAAGTTTCACATTCCGAGACATTTTAAAAATATTTGTTTTTCAGAAATTTGTTTCAATGAAGAAACTGTGGTATACACACCCAGTGAAGTATTATTCAGCCTAAAAAGGAAGAAACTCCTCTCCGCTGCAGACAAAATGGATGAGATTGCAGGCCTGTATATTAAATGAAAGAAACCCGGCATAGAATGACATATATTTCATGTCCTCACTTCTACGTAGGAAGAAAAAAGGAAACATTGGCCCGGTGTGGTGGCTCAGGCCTGTAATCCCAGCACTCTGGGAAGCGGAGTCGCACGGATCACTTGAGTCCAGCAGTTCGAGACCCGCCTGGCCAACATGGTGAAACCCTGTCTCTACCGAAAACTCAAACAATAAGCCGGGCGTGGTGACGCGTGCCTCTAGTCTCAGCTTCTCCGAGGGCTGAGGCCCAAGAAGCGCTTGAAATCGGGAGGCGGAGATTGCAGTGAGCCTGGATTGTGCCTGTATACTCCAACCTGGGCAACAAAAAGAGACTCCATCCCACACACACCTACACACAAAAGGAATCTCAGGAAGGTGGAGAGTATAAAGTTGGTTAGCAGATGCTAGGAAGAAAAGGGGTGGGATAGGGAATGAAGACAAGTGGATAATTGGGTCTCAAAATACAGAAAGATGGAATGAGTGAGTGCTAGTGTTTGATAGTACAGTATGACAATTTTAGTTCACAAGAATTGCTTGCATATTTCCAGATGCTTTGGTAAGAAGCTTCCTAACTTTCTCATTATGATGGTTTTTAAGCTCTTCTCTTTCTGCTCTTGAAATCATGCTGGTTTTTTGTTTTTTGTTTTTTGCTTTGAGATGGAGTTTCGCTCTTGTTGCCCAGACTGGAGTGTCATGGTGTAATCTTGGCTCACTGCAACCTCTGCCTCCTGGGTTCAAGCGATTCTCCTGCCTCCACCTCCCGAGTAGCTGGGATTACAGGCATGCGCCAGCACGCCCAGTTAATGTTGTATTTCTAGTAGAGACGGGGGTTTCTCCCTGTCGGTCAGGCTGGTCTTCAACTCCTGACCTCTGGTGATCCGCCCGCCTCGGCCTCCCAAAGTGCTGGGATTACAGGCGTGAGCGACCGCGCCCGGCTCATGCTGTATCCTTATCTTTTGTCTGTTGTTGTTGTTTTTTGCTATGGAGCCCAGAAAGAACTTCTCACCTATATGTTCACATGATTTTTCACATGAGTGCTAAGAAAGCTCATTGGTGGAAAAGCAGCCTTTTCAAGAAATGGTGTTGGAGAAACTTGATTTCCACATGCAGAAGAATGAAGGTGGACCCTATGTTACACCAGATGCAAAAATTAACACAAACTGGATCAAAGACCTCACCCCAAGCGCTAAAAGTATGATACGCCTAAAAGAAAACATTGGCCACACTTTCATGACATCAAATTGGGCAATGTTCTCTGGGATATGACACCAAAAGCATAGGCAACAGAAGTAAATTAGATTCCTTGGATTACATCTAAATGACAGACACTTTTGTGCAGCAAAAAACACTTTTAACTGAATGAAAAGATAACCCATGGATTAGGAAAAATATTTGCAAAGCATGTATCTGAAAAGAGGCTGATATCCGTCATATATAAAGAACAGCTAGAACTAAACAACAAGAAACCCAAAGCATCCCATCAACAATGGTCAGAAGACTCGAGTAGACGTGTCCCTAAAGAAGATATTGTAATGACCAATAAGCATCTAAAATGATATTAAAAATCACTCATCATAGGGAAGCGCAAATCAAACCAAGAATGTGATACCACACATTAGGATGGATATGATAAACAAACAGGGATTGGTGAGACTAGAGGGAAGTAGGAATGCTCGAATCTGATCAGAGGGAATGTAAAACCATGAAGGAACGGGGAAAATAGTATGGCGTGTACTGGAAAAATTAGAAACAGAATGATCAGATGTTCCCGCAGTTGCATTTGTGGGTACCTACCAAAAAGAATTAGAAGCCAGGAGTGGAAGACAGATTTGTGTACACCCATATTCATAGCAGCATTATTCACAACAGCCAAAATGTGGAAGCAACCCAAGGGTTCGTGGACAGATGAATGAAAAAACACACTGCAGTTCCTTCATACAATGGAAGACTATTCAGCCTTCAAAAGGCAGGCACTTCTGGCCAGTGCGGTGACTCACGCCTGTAATCGCAGCGTCTTGGAAGACCGAGGTGGGCGGATCACCTGAGATCAGGAATTCAAGACCAGCCTGGCCAGCTTGGTGAAACCCTGTCTCTACTGAAAATGAAAAAAATTAGGGGAGAGTGGTGGCGTGTGCCTATAGTCCCAGCTACTAGAGAGGCTGAGGCACAAGAATCGCTGGAACCCGGGAAGCGGAGGTTGCAGTGAGCCTAGATTGTTCCACTGCACTCCAGCCTGTGCGACAGAGTGAGACTCCATGGAAACACAAAACAAAACAAAGTCAAACGAACAAACAAAAAACAACAACAAAAAAAGAGACAGGCACTTCTGACGCAGGCCGCAACATGGATGAAACTTGAGGACATTTTCGTCAGTGAAATAAATAAATCCCAAAAGGATAAACAGGCCCAGGCTCAGTGGCTCGCACCTGTAACCCCAGCACTTAGGGAGGCTGAGCCAGGCGGATCACTTCAGGTCAGGATTTCGAGACCAGCCTGGCCAGTATGGTGAAAGCTCGTCTCTATTAAAAATACAAAAATTAGCTGGGCGTGATTGCGCATGCCTGTAATCCCAGCTACTTGGGAGACTGAGACACAAGAATCGCTTGAACCCACGATGTGGAGGTTGCAGTCAGCCCAGACCATGCCACTGCACTCCAGCCTGGGTGACAGAGAAAGACTCTGTCTCCAAAAAAAAAAATTAAACACGGTATGATTCCACTTATCTATCAATTGTCTAAAGTAGTTAAACTCATAGAGTTGCAAACTAGAAAGGTGGCCCCCAGGTGTGGGCGAGAGACAGGAATGGAGAGCTTGGTGAATGGGTGGAATTTCCATTTTGAAAGATAAAACTGTTCCAGAGACGATGGCGGTGATGGTTGCTAAACAATGTGAACATACTTCATGTCGTTAAACTGTAAACTGAAAAAGAGTGGAAATTGTAAATGTTTATACTGGCCGTTCTCTATGAACTAATATGTATTTATAATTTTTAATATTTATACGTGATATATTTTCTCATAATACAAGACGGAAATTGCAGCAGTTGGATGTTTAAAAAAAAAAAGAAAGAAGCGAAGAATACCCACCAGCTTTCTCCTGATTAGAGGAAGAGCTCCAAAGCTTCTATAGGCACTCACTTTTCTCTTCTTCTTCTTGCAATATTATGAGGAAATCCTTAGAGGTTGGGGAACTTGGGCGACTTTGGCTAATGAGGAGCTCTGTGCCTTGAGCCCCCCAGGCCACAGAACAGTAAATAGTAGGTCTGTGCCTCCAGCCCTGCAGTGTGAGGTTGCAGTCCTGTGGACTGCACTCCCGTCACCTTTATCAGCGGTCTGATGTCTCACCCTGTCTTCCTGCCAGCCTTGAGGATGGAGTCTGAGCCTCCATGGTGCACCACGCAGGGAGGACAGTGGACATGTTCTCTGTGGTCATGGCCCAGCAGAGGGAAAGGGCAGTTCAGTGAATGTAGGCAAAAGAAAGTGAGATCAGACACTTACTGTGTCTATGTAGAAAGGAAAGACATAAGAGACTCCATTTTGAAAAAGACCTGTAGTTTCAATAATTGCTTTGCTGAGATGTTGTTAATCCATAGCTTTTCCCCAGTCACTTTGAACCAACCACTTTGACCCAACCTGAAGCTCACTGTTATGCCCAGACCGTTAGTTCCCCAAAGAAGACCACCAGAGTCCAGAGTCAAAGCCAAGCGGCAAGGATCTTTACTACAAGTTCGAACCTGGTCCCTCCATTCCACAGCATACAAGAGGGCCCTGAACAATGCGAGTGTTTGCTTTTTATAGCCTGAAAATTACAGGGGAACAAAGGAATTCTTTTGGTTCCCGCTCTTTCAGTAAAACTTTGAACAGCTGTCCCCTTATCGGAGACTTTCCTGGTGGTGTTTGTACTGGGCTCAGGAAGTTTGAGAGATATATGGCGATATGTGGTGGGATGGGAGGATGGGATGTGTTTGTACTGGGCTTGTTTGTTTTGAGCCCAGGGTTGAGGAATGTGCCCGGCTCCTTTCATTCACAAAAGCATGTGTTGTATGAAATCAATGTTTAAGGGATCTAGGGCTGTGCAGGACATGCCTTGTTACCAAGATGTTTCCAAGCCGTATACTTGGTAAAAGTCATCGCCATTCTCTTGTCTCAATAAACCAGGGGCAAGATACACTGTGGAAAGTCGCAGGGACCTCTGCCCTTGAAAGAGGCTTATTGTCCAGGGTTTCTCCCCATGTGATAGTCTGATAAGTGGCCTCATGGGATGAGAAAGACCTGACCGTCCCCAAGCCCGACCCCCGTAAACGGTCTGTGCTGAGGTGGATTAGTCAAATAGGAAAGCCTCTTGCAATTGAGAGAGAGGAAGGCCTCTGTCTCCTGCCTGCCGCTGGGAACTGAATGTATCGATATAAAACTCGATTGTACATTTGTTCAATTCTGAGATGGGAGAAAAACCGCCCTATGGTGGGAGGCGAGACGTGTTTACAGCAATGCTGCCTTTTTATTCTTACTCCACTGAGATGTTTGGGTGGAGAGAAACAGAAATCTGGCTTAAGTACACGTCCAGTCATAGTACCTTCCCTTGAACTTCATTATGACATAGATTCTATTGCTCACATATTCGTTGCTGACCTTCTCCTTATTATCACCCTGCCCTCCTACTACATTTCTTTTTGCTAAAATAATAAAAATATTAATCAATAAAAACTGAGGGAACTCAGAGCCTGGTGCCGTTGCAGATCCTTGGTATGCTGAGTGCCGGTCCACTGGGCTCACTGTTGTTTCTCTATACTTTGTCTCTGTGTCTTATTTCTTTTCTCAGTCTCTCATCCCACCCGACTAGAAATACCCACAGGTGTGGAGGGGCAGGCCACCCCTTCAAGTGAGTGCTGAGGGGCGGTCGGGAGCCTTGTTTGTTTCCTCATCCTCAGGACAAACAGGAGAGTGCGGTGGGTAGATGGGAGGAGACCAATATGCAACTCTCTGCTCAGCAGACTGTGGAGTTTCTGTTCTTGGTTGTGCTGGGGGTCTCAGAAATCTTATTCAAAATTTTGCTTTCCTCCCCCACTGGTTGTCCTTTTCATAGACATCTCACCCATGATAGCAGAGAATCAGTCCCTCTAAGCTGTTCCCTAAGAAAAACAAAGAGATTATGAAGGTGATGATGAGGATAAAGAGGATGACGACAGACACCATGGCATCATGAACCCTTACTGAAGGCTGCCTAAAGGCCAGGCTCTGAGCTCTGTCTCTATGCAGCTTGTTTCATTTCATCTGCGTAGTCTCCACGTTATTAGTGCACATTTCAGGATGATTTTACAGACTAGAAAAGGTGCAACGGATTTTCATGTAGCTTGTACCAGATCACGAAGTCAAAAAAGGCGAAGTCCAATTTGAACCAGTCAGTCTACGTCCAGACACATGGCATCTGGCCAGTCCTCTCCCTGCATCCAACCTGCCCTCTCAAATCCTTGTCACTCAGGCCGATGCCCCTGCTCACTGTGCCCTTCCCTTTGGGGGTTCCTTGTAGACCACAGCTAGGCCAGTGGGTGCCACAATCACTGTGTCATGTATAGAAAGAGCAGCTGAGATCACATCATGGATTCCAGAAAGAATTGGCACAGGATCATTCGGGACGCATCTCTCCCTTGCCCGTGTTCCTGGCTTTCCTTACAGCTCTCGACTTCCTCAAAGGAGTCATCAGTTCAGAGTTTGGCTTCCATTCCTACTGAGGAAGCTGGAAAATATTTCAAAAATGCTCCTCCGATGTGCTTGTGGTTAAGACCTCTGAGCTCTGCTTAAAACTTTTTGAAGCTGGGCGCGTGGCTCACGCCTGTAATCCCAGCCCTTTGGGAGGCTTAGGCAGGCGAATCACAAGGTCAGGAGTTCGAGACCAGCCTGGCCAACATGGTGAAACCCTGTCTTTACTAAAAATACAAAAAAAAAAAAAAATTGCCAGGCATGGTGGCGTATGCCTGTAATCCCAGCTACTGGGGAGGCTGAGGCAGAAGACTCCTTTAAAGCCGAGAGACAGAGGTTGCAGTGAACCGAGATCACGTCACTGCACTCCAGCCTGGGCAGCAGAGCAAGACTCTGTCACAAAAAAGTAAATAAAAATTACGAAGAAAAGTTCTTGGATGGGCTTGGCAAACTTTTAGCCATTAGCTCACGTACCACTTTGGAAGGGCATACCTTCAGTCACTTCACCCTTTAATCTCTTTGCTCAAGACTAAAGTTCTGAGAGGAAGTCTAATCGGCTAAGTTGTGTCCATGTGGGCAGTGCAGGAAAGGATGCAGTGGGTGGCGGCTCCAGGGACGTCTTTGGCCTCCATCGTCGGGGAGTAGGCGCCTGGATTATCCACCCTAAGAAATCTGGACAAAGGAAAACGAGGTTCTCTGAGGAAGGGGATATAGAGCCCAAGGAGCTAACCAAGAGACAAGTAGTCATCCTGTCTTGTCATTTTCTTTTACACATGTGTGTACATTATCTTACACTTATCACTTTGTTT
This sequence comes from Pan troglodytes, assembly GCF_028858775.2. NCBI lineage: Eukaryota > Metazoa > Chordata > Mammalia > Primates > Hominidae > Pan > Pan troglodytes. The sequence continues at coordinate 20,784,704 of NC_072405.2, forward strand.
TCTTTCTCTCCTTTAATTGCACCCTGTTGCCAAAAGTTAAAATAAAATGAAAGTATTGAGATAGCTCAGTAAGTGGCTTTTGGTCAATTGCCTTTTCCTATAGTGAACAGCTGCCCAAACGATTGTCTCTGTCACTGTGCAAATTTGCAACCGTTTGCAGGATCACTCGCAATCCCCCATCACAGGGCAGTGTTACAGCACAATTTAGTTCAGTGTTTTGCTCTCTGCAACAGGAAGGTTCTCATCCATTACAGGATGCAGTAAAAACAGGGGTACCATAAGCAACCACCTCTTTCCTCAACGATGTGATGAAAGCAAAAGCCAAGTAGCTCCATGTATCCAACTTAAAAATATAAAAATTACACCTGTGGGCTGCAGTTGGAGCTATGGCGGCGGCAGCTGTCACTGGGCCTAACCCGAGGTGTGGACCTGGGGACTCCCCAGAAGGGCTGGAGGCAAAGCCGGCCAGCAGCTCCTAGTGCAGGGCCGCCAAGCCCATGCCCAGCTGGAACTTCAGCCGGCAGGCAAGCAGCATGCATAGCCCCAGTTCTGGCTCACGCCTCTCCCTCCACACCTCCCTGCAAGCTGAGGGAGTGAGCTCCAACCTTGGCTAGCCAAGACAGGGGCTCCCACCGTGCAGCCGCGGGCTGAAGGGCTCCTCAAGTGCCGCCAAATTGGGAGCCCAGGCAGAGGAGGCACCGAGAGCGAGCGAGGGCTGTGAGGGCTGCCAGCATGCTGTCACCTCTCATAAGGAGTGATTAATCTGAGCTTCTCCAGAAAGTCCATTCCTGGTAGGCACTGGGAATAAGAAATCTCAGAGTATAAAAAAAAAATCAAGTGGTAGCACTTTTGTGAATGGCTCCCAAATTAGATCCTTTATCTTTTTTTTTCATGAAGCACAGTTTCCCAAAACACGCTTAGCCTGAGATGAAGCTCACATTAGAGAAATGTTCCCTCTATAGCATTATGTATTACTCGAATGAGCATTAAAAAGAGGAGATGGGACATGCTTTCTCTAGCTATTATTACCTGCAATATAGAGTTGACATACACAAGTTCATTATTCCATTATGTTTTATTCAGCAAAATAACTTTAATGTTGAAGCTTAAATTGAATTCGTTAAAACATCTTTGTCTCCAGCATAGTGTGCCTCAAGTGTCTCCTTGGTGCCTGAATTTTCTTCAAAATTATAGTGCTGAAGCTATGGAAATGGTGAAATTATATGCAATCTGCAAAACAATGTGGCTATAATGTGGTAATTGGCCTTCCACATAATTAAAGGAACATTTCCTCATCAGAGCTGTTCCATCAGAGACCCAAAGGCTATCGTTGTACAAATCACCCACTTAGGAAAACCTTTATTCCCAGTAGCCTATAAAAATCTGGTTATGCAAACAGATTTGCTTATTCAGTAACATTAATGGCTTCTCATAGTTAAATGTCATCAATGTGTTTGACCTATAATCTGTTTCCTCCGTGACCAAGTGCCATTTTTATTTTGACAGTTAGGAGCCTTTTGACTCTTTCACAGCTGGCATGAAGGCACAGGGAGGGAAATCTCATAAACCAACAACCTGTGTATTCCCAGACTGTTAATTAATAGAAAATCACTTCAACTGGATTAGGGTCTTGTACCTGGCAGAAAGGCTCTTATGGACATTGGAATTGGATTTTTACACTTGATATGACACCTCCTTGAGTCAGATCAGATTCGTGTTTGATAGACTCTTGACGAAAAATTGCTCCAGGATCTGTGCAGTAGCTAAAGCCTTGTTGTTGTTGTTGTTGTTGTTTTAAGAGCAGCATTAAATGTTTTCATGAAGACCTTCCCACCAGTGATTTTATTGGGAATATGATCTTTAGCTCTGGTCCTGAATAACTCACACTGAGGAAACCTCTAACAAGTGATTTATTGGAAGATGTCTGATGGATGGTTGGTTTTAATAACAAATCTCTTCCCTTTTTCTGTCCCCTGTGTTCTATTCTCCTTTCTCTACACATTATTCTGGGAGGATTCACCTATTCCCAAAGTCCTTTCCTCTTTATTTCCATTCCAGAGCTCTCTGTATAACTCCAGGCTGATGAATCCAACGGCCCAGTTGTTATCTCCACTTGGCTGTCTTTCTTGCATTGACCTCATCTTACCTTGCCTCTCCTGATTTCCTCTTCTGCCTGGGCTCACCACATCAGATTCACACCACCATCCACCCAGCTTCCAAAACACCTGGGCCTCCTCCTTCATTCCTCCCTCTTTCTCAGTCAAGTTAGTCTACTGTCTCCTCTCCATCCTCACTGCCACAGCCTTTGTCCAGCCAACCATCTTGTCTCACTTGGTGTATTGCAGCCTCCTACCTGGTCTACTCACGTTCCACTCTCTTCCAGCCAGACTGCTCTTTTGATAGCACAAAGTGGATCATTACTCCCCTGCCTAAAAATATCTACTGTCTCCCTTTGTCTACAGGATAAACACGACAAAGAGCCTTTAAGATTTGGCTCCAACTTACCTCTGTATTGGTCACTTTTTATAATTATATGAACATCTCTCAGCTCCTCACCCTCTCACGTCTCGATTTTTGCACATGCTCTTCCCTCTGCTGGGAATGATCTTCCACACCTCTCCTATCGACCTGGTTAGTTCCTACCATTTTCTAGTCTTCAACTGAGGAGTCATGTGGTGGAGAAGGATTTCTCACCACCTGATAGAGTTTGCATGCCCACCCACCTCCGGGCTTTTATTTATTTATTTATTTTTTGACGGAGTCTCTCTCTGACCATGCAGGCTGGAGTGCAGCAGCGCGATCTTGGCTCACTGCAGTCTCCGCCTCCCGGGTTGAAGCAATTCTCCCACCTCAGCCGTCTGACTGTCTGGAATTACAGGTACCCGCCACCACATCTGGCTAATTTTTTTGTATTTTTAGTAAAGACAGGATTTCACCATGTTGGCCAGACTGTTTTCGAACTCCTGGCCTCAAGTGATCCACCCACCTTGGCCTCCCGAAATGCTGGGATTACAGGCATGAACAACTGCACCTGGCCAATCGGGTTCCCCTTCTATTTGCCCCAATTGCCCCAGGCATACTGTCACCGTAACTCTTAACCTTCTGAGTTGAAAATGTTTTGTTTTTTTTTTTTGCTTTTTATTTATCTCATTAAATGCAAAGCTCATTGAAAAGAGGACAGTGGTTGTTCACTGTTGTACTCCTAACCTTTGACTCAGTGTCCTGAGGTTGGCTCTAGAGCTGTGCACACATGTTCAGACATTGGAGCACATCTTGTCTAGCACCTCTTTTGAGGTGGCTTAGAGAAAAGTCAGTAGGTACTTCCCCAAGGATGAAATAGAAGCTTCACCTAAACCAGTTCTTCAACTTCAGCCTGCATTAAAATCCTCTGAGAGCCTGTTAAAAATACAGTCTCCTAGAGCCCACTCTTCAAGAGTCGGTGAGTTGCTTCATCATCAAAATATATACAGAATTCAGCCAGTCTTCAGCGTGAGCCTGGTCTGAGCCTCTGTGGACTCCCACCTGCAGAATGTCCCTGCTGGTCTCCTTGCTTCTGCTCTTACCTTCTTATTACCCATTCAAGTAGCCAGGGTGATACTTTTTTCAAAAATTTTTAAATTTGTTTGACATGAAGTCTCACTCTGTTGCCCAGGCTGGAGTGCAGTGGTGCTATCTCAGCTCGCTGCAGCTCTACCTCCTGGGCTCAAGCCATCCTCCCACCTCAGCCTCCTGGGTAACTGGGACCACAGACATACACCACCACACCCGGCTAATTGTTGTATTTTTTTAAACACACGGTCTTGCTATGTTGCCCAGGCTAGTCTTGAACTTCTGTGTGCACCCACCTCAGCCTCCTGCATTTTTAGGAGGCCTCTCTTGTAGGGATTTTGATGCAGAGGCCTGGGTGCCTCATGTCTCCTCCCATTTCTCTCTGTCTTTCTGTGTCTGTCTCTCTGTCTCTGTATCTCTCTGTCTTTCTCTTTGCCTTATAGCTGCCCTGGGAACTAGACTCTGCCATAGGCATCCGTCTGACTCCTGTTCGCTTTTGCACTGAGGCTGCTTTAAGTTGCACCTTGATCTGAAGCCTTGGGCTTCTGTTCGTAATCCTTGCTTTTGTTGGAAGGGCCGTGCAGCTTCTTGACAAATTGCAAAGGTGCCCATGAGTTTCCAAGTCCCCAAGAACCAAACCAGATGACAAACAAAGATGCAGCCCACAGCTGGGGAGACAGATTTCATGTCCACACAGAGACTCCAAGATGCTGAACTGAAATCCACCCCGAAACCTCTTTTCTCTCTCATTTAAGTTCAATGTCACCTGGGGGCTTGCAGGGCAGGTCCGGTGACCATTCACAGGGGAAAGATGCTTAGAAATGGCAACTGAGAATGGTGTGGTGGTTGACAGATGGCACGTCAGAGCATAGATTAACACGGAAAGAGAAACTCACCCCTTTGGGGGAGTATGTGAGGCTGGCAGCCACACAGAGGGCTTTTCCTGCGAGCTCCTGCATAGATGCAAACAGCCAGGAGGTTTTGCTTTCTGAGCCTGAGTGGAAGCATGTTCCTCCCTGCACATTGCCGCTCTGCAGCAACCGTTTATTCCTGTTGCATTGATTAAAAGTGCTTACCAGGCCGGGCGCAGTGGCTCAAGCCTGTAATCCCAGCACTTTGGGAGGCCGAGGCAGGCAGATCACAAAATCAGGAGATCGAGACCATCCTGGCTAACACGGTGAAACCCCGTCTCTACGAAAAATACAAAAAATTAGCCTGACATGGTGGCGGGCGCCTGTAGTCCCAGCTACTTGGGAGGCTGAGGCAGGAGAATGGCATGAACCCAGGAGGCGGGGCTTGCAGTGATCTGAGATTGTGCCACTGCACTCCAGCCTGGATGACAGAGCAAGACTCCGTCTCAAAAAAACAAAGTGCTTACCGAAGGGGTTTGAGGGCAGTGGTGACAGTGTGAGTTATGGCTCTGCCGGCTGCCAGTGGAGCCAGCCGCTCTGCACAACCTTGCAAGGGTGTTTTGAAAAGTGGCTCTGCGGGCCAGGAGTGACTGGGTGTAACTATTGCTGCCACAACATCTTGTAGCCTGATTGGGGCCGTTTTTGCAGAACCCCTAAACCACTACACTTGTTCAGGCTTAAAAATAAGCTTACTTTTTTTGTTTCTTTTGTTTTGTATTATGACATGGAGTCTTTTTCTGTCACCACGTTGGAATGCAGTGGCATGATCTCGGCCCACTGCAACCTCTGCCTCCTGCGTTCAAGTGATTCTCCTGCCTCAGGCTCCCGAGTAACTGGGACTACAGGCGTGCGCCATCATGCCCATCTATTTTTGAATTCTTAGTAGAGACGGGGCTTCACCATGTTGGCCAGGATAGTCCGATCTCTTGACCTCGTGATCTGCCCGCCTCGGCCTTCCCAAGTGCTGGGATTACAGGCGTGAGCCACCATGCCTGGTCAAACATAAACTCACTTTCTTACCTCTTCTGCTGAACTCTATTTGCTTCTTTTCCCAAATGTCTTTATCCAGAAGAGCTTTTAGCAACAAAGTAACCCAATGCCCTTCCCTAGTCTCTCCTTGCAACTGGCTCTCAGCAGGGGGTGGGAGGAAATCTTTGACAGAACCAATTTACATGACTGTTTGGAGGACTCTGGCTAGCCCCAGGAGATGCTTGAATTTTTAAATTGGTTATTAGTGTCAGAATGTTTCATGAGTAAGAGCCCAGCCTCTATGCTGGATGCCCTGAATTTCAATCTCAGCATTGCCGCTTTGTATATAACCAGAGGATGGATTTGGGGACCCAATGGATGTACCATGACATGAACTTGCACCAACATTCACCTGACCTCCAAAATGCCTATTCTGACTGGTAGACCCTAGTCTCAGCCAAGTGCCAGTTCAGAGCCTGTGTCCAGTGATCCTGCACAGGTCTCATTAGTTCCTTTTCTCCTCTTCAGTCATCCTGGTAAAAGGCTGTGTATACCCTTGGGGGCAGGCTGGGAGAAAGATTGACAGTATAAATTTTTGACAGTGGAGCAGAGTCCTTTCTGGAGGGGACCTGGTTTCCCATTCAGACAAGGGACTCCGGGTCTGTGAACTGGCTTATGTCTGGGAATTGACGCGGGACTGTGACTCTGTTTTTATGATTCAGATTAGACTTCTGCTCACCTGACCTAGAACTCTTCTGCAAACACAGATCCAGTAAAAATGTGCAGGCTTCTTATCTATTTCACTTCTAGGAAAGCCACGATCAGCTGGCACCATAGGTCTCTGCGAGTCAGGCTATTCTGGTTGCAGCTTTGACTCTGCTGTCTTTTATGGTAACTGCATCCACCTTGCCTTTGGGGATTGAGTGCTCTGATCACTTGGCCCCAGCCCCTGTAGTGTGCCTATGTCACTTACCCTCTTTATACCTCAGTTTCCTCCTCCATAAAATGGGCATCCTCATTGCACCAACCCCCAGGGCTGCTGTGAGGTATAGATAGATCAGCATATGGAAAGTAATAGAAGAGGGTCTCAAAGCCCATGTGTCGTTATCAGAATTATTTCATGACAGGGGAGAGCTGGAGGAGAGAAGAAGGTGCTGAGCAGACCCATGTGCTCTCCCACCAGTGTTTCCTGAGCACCTACTATGTGCTGCCCACTGTGAGAGCTGTTAGGGTTGAAATAGGGAGCACAGCAGGGTAGGGGCTGCCATCAGGAGCTTAGTGGGAAGACCATTGTGCAACATGGTTCCAGCACTTGGGGTGGGGAAGCTCAGGGAGTACAGGGGCCTAGGATCCTGGGCAGAATCATGGAAAGGACACAGCCTCCCCAGCCTCTCCTGCCTCCACTGCCTCCCTGGCCTCCTCTGCTTCCCTGGCCTCTCCTGCCTTCCTGGCTTCCCCTCCCACCCCAGCCTCCTTAGTCTCCCCTGTCTCTCCTTCTTTTGAGGTGGGCCAGGAGCTGCTGGTGCTCACTTAGCCTGTCCTGGACTCTGGGTGTAGCACCTCAATGTCCAGAAAATACCCCCGAGTTCAGTTCCTCACACAGCCAAGGAAGGAGCTCCACACTGACACTAAGGGTGCATCCTGGGCTCATTCATCAGGACATGCCTCCAAAATATTTCTCCACGTCTCCTCCCTTTGCACGTCTGCATTGTCTCTGTGCCTCAGCCCCGGCTGGGGGCCTGCAAGGATCCCCTATCTCCTCTGCCCCTGCACGGCTGGGTCCCAGGCAATCTGTCTGCCCACCACACCTTTCTCCTTTTGCCCACCACGCTCCAGCCCCACAGTCCTCTTTCTGCTTCTTTCCCAGCCTCTGGGCTTTTGCACACGCTGTTCCCTCTGCATGAACACCCTCCACTGGGCTGAGAACAACTCTCTGAGACCTCTCTTAGCTGTTGCTTCCTTTGGAACAGCCGCTGCTACTGTCCCTCTCCCAGCTCCAAGACCTGCTGAGCCTCCTGTCTTTTTCAGTTCCCATGCCCCCAGCACTTCTCCTTGGCCTCCTTTGGCCCAATTGACAATGTCCATTCTCAATGCCTTCTCACCCAGCGCTGAGCCCCACTGGGTGAAGGGAATGTTTGTCATGTTCACCACAATATCCCCTCCCCCAACACTACGCCTGGTCCACAGTGATGCTCAAGAAAGATCTGTTGGTAGGCAATGCGAAGGTGCATTCATGTCATCCTGCAGGCAGAATTCTCCACGAGTTTTGAGCAGCCTCAGTTTTCCCACCACCTCCAAATCATGGAAGACACAGGGTAAGAGCAAAGACAAGGTGGCTGTGGCCGATGTCCACCCTCTCGGGGTGTCCCTTCTCTTCTCTCCTCCTTGGGCAGGGAGACCATCGGGGTGCAACCTGGTTGGGGCGGTGAGGAGGTTCAGGGTCTGGCCAGAGCGGACATGGCCACAGGCATGGGACAGCAACTGCTTGGGCCTGGGCAGGTGAGCGCAGCGCAGGCCCGAGCCCGGCGTGTCCGCGGTGCGCGCGAGCCGCCAGCAGAGGGCGCCAGAGAGCCACGAGCGGCCCGCGGACGAGCCCGCGCCGGCCCCGATGCCCAGCTCCGTGCGGCGCGGACCCAACGAGCCCGCGCTCAGACGCCCCACCTCCGCCGACAGGCCACTCGCGCCGGGTCCTTCCTCTTCCCCAGGTGCAGGCAGAGCCCCCGGAGCCATGGCCAGCCCTTCCGGCAGATCTGAAGCCACTGGCAAGCCCCGAGGCAGGGATGGCCGGCCCAGGAGGGAGGAGGACGACGTCCCTCCCGAAGAGAAGAGGCTGCGGCTGTTGCTGGAGGGGGAAGCGCACAGCCCGAGGACTGCGAGAACGGGGAGGACGCGCCGCGGCCGGGCAGGGAGGACACCGGGACCCAGACAGGTGGCGACGGCAGAGTAAGTGACGCGGGCGCGGACGTCCGGAGGTGCCAGGGGCGCGGGGTAGGGGCGGCGGGAGGCTCCGTGGCCGGCCCCCGGTTGAAGTTGGTAATTGAGAGGCAACTCCTGCGGGCGGGGAGTGACAGCTCGTGATGGCCTCCGAGACGCCAGCTGCCCCTTCTCGGCTGTGTGGCTTCGACTTCCTGATTCTCCCACGACATCCTTGGCCGGGAGACCCGCTGGACTCTGCGGCTGGCCAAAAGGGGAAGGGGAAACCCGCGTCCTGGGGCCCCCTAGCAGGGGAAGGGGCAGGGGTTGCGCTGGGCATCCTGTCTGGGGCATCTGTCTGGGACTATGTTGGTGCCTCTCACCTGGAGAGGGGCCTGTGGTGGGGGTAGGGGGGAAGTCCCTGGCGCCAGGCTTGGCCAAGCCCTGCTCTGCTGGGCTGGGGGCTGGCGGCGCTCACCCAGCTCCTCACCTGTCCCGCATCTTCCTTTTTCTTCCCTTTCTGGTTGGTCAGCGAGAGTTGAGAGGAGGCAGATGGCTTCCATCCCAGAAATCGCTCTCCTCTTTCCATCCCTACAGAGAGGGACAGAGGGGCAAAGTTCCTTCCATCCCCCGGGGCGCTGTCCCTGTGAGCTCCCGGTGTCCTGCACACGTGAGCCCCTGAGTCAACGGGCCTGTGTGTGTGTGGGATGGGGCTCCGTGGCTTGCCTGGCCTCCTGGGGTTCACTTTCTGCTTTCCTATGCCAACTCTTCCTGTGTGGCTTTGCTGGCCTTCCACTGAGGAGGCACATGGGTTTGGAGGGCAGATGAGGGCCCACTGGAGAGCTGTACCCCTCAGTGAGGGCCGCCACCTTGATGGTTTTTGATGGATAATGGGGTTGACCTCTTTGTTCCTTCCACATGTTTTTATGTTTGACCATTTGCTCAGCTGAGCTTGTCTTAATAATTGGATTCGTGGTTAATGAGCGCCATATGGGCGAGAGGGCGGCCTTCATTCTGAACCCATTTAGGCAGCACGGGCCACCCTCCTCGCCGTGGCCGGCATCAGAGCCCTCCTGCCCAGTCTTGGGGTTGCTCCTGGATGCTGTCTGGGAGGCTTGCTCATGGTGACATCCTCATCTCCCCGTGCACGTTACCGCATTCAGAGCTTGGGTCACCTGGACACTGAGCTCAGGCAAATTTTCTCTGACATCCCGGGGAAGGACAGTTCTTTGGAAGGTTTTCCAGGGCCCATGACGGAAAGGATGAGAAGGGAGAGGTCCTGGTTGGGGACACAATTACGGTGACAGTGTAACGCCGGGAAACTTTATTGCATGAAGTCCCTCTCACTCCCTCTACCTCCTTCTTTTACGTGGACTCTGCCAAAGACCAGGATACCAGAATGCAGTGGAGTGACCAAGTGTAGTGGGACCTTGGGAATGCGAGTCTGGAGCCAGGCGGCTGGGGTTTGCATCCTGGTTCTGCCCCTCCTTAGCTGGCTGACATGGCACAAGCCACTTTCCCTCTCTGAGCCTTACTGTCTTCAGTGGCAAATGGATCTGTCAACAGGCCCCATAGCCTGGGGTTGTTACTGCTGAGATTAAGGGAAGCTCGTCCATAGAAGCACTTAGCGTTGTGCCTGGCACATAGTGTATGGTGGATAAATGGGACTTAGGACTAAAACTCATGCCTTCGTGTGTTTTTGCAGTGATGTTTTGTTCTGGGGTGCATCACAAGAGACAAGGTTCTTGACTGGGCATGGTGGCTCAAGCCAATAATCCCAGCACTTGGAGAGGCCGAAAGGGGGAGGATCTCTTGAGCCCAGGAGTTTAAGAACAGCTGGGTAACATGGTGAAGGCTCATATCTACCAAAAATAAAAATAAAAAATAAAGCCAGTTATGGTGGTGTGTGCCTGTAGTCCCAAGTACTTTGGAGGCTGAGGTGGGCGGATTGCTAGAGCCTGGAAGGTCGGGCTGCAGTGAGCTGTGATCATGCCACTGCACTCCAGCCTGGGTGACAAAGTGAGACCGTTTCAAGGAAAAGAGAGAGAGACAGACAGACCCACAAGAGTCTTAAGCCAGAATCTCCATGTTAAAATGCTTTCTGGAGGCTAAAAGGATGATATGTTGATAATGAAATATTTAAAAGGCAGAAACCCCACTGAATTGTTTGGTCCACAGAGGGAAATGGGAATCGCATTACCTGAAGGATGATGGAGGAACTGAACAGAAACCATCCTTGTTTCCTGAATCTGAACATGGCACCCTCTTTTCACGGTGTCTGTATCTGCTCAGTCTGGCGGCCCCTCGAAAAGAGGGAATCTTGATTTTCAAACTTAAAATTTGGCCCAAAGCCCACTGCTGCCCACAATGCCCGCCAGATCCATTCCTCTTCCCTTTTAGTTTCTATGGGAATACTCTCTTTGAAGAACCCATGAAGCAGTGTCAGGCTGGTGTGAGGATCAGCAGTGATTTCTTTGAGGAGGAGAGCCCGTTTCTTCACTCACAGGCCATGTCTGAGTGGATCCAGAAGAACAGAGTGCCCTTTTATGAGATTTTGTCTGCATAGACCACTAGCTTGGTAAAAATGTCAAAGCCATCCTCGTTCTTTAATAGCAGATTATTTTGGACATTTCTCTGCAAGAAGCAGCATGGGCATTCAGATGCTTTTAAGGATAAAATGTTCTTTCTCATCACCAGGCCTGGTGCTCTGGATGGCTGAGGTTTTAATGTGACTGGATGTCCCTTGGAGTGGCTCCCAGGCTGTGATCTCGTGGTTGGGTGGCAAGGGGTTGCTTTATTCGGTGGTGGCTAGAGGATGTTTTAGCAGGTAATTCGGGACCCCAGGAGCCCCTGAGTGCCAAGTCCTGCTGCAGGGCATGTGTTTTTGATGGGGAGGCAGGGGGTGGAGGGTGGGGGACATTGATTTCCTGCCAATATCAGAAGTTTCACAGGCTTCTTGTGTATCCACAAACATTCATCCCATTGAGAAGGCCTAGAAAACCTGGCCCTCCCCAAGCCTTTATTGACCGCTTGTGAATGATCCCAGTGTGTGTCTGACCAACAGCTCTTCCTGGAGGGAGAGAAGTCTCTCCTAGGTATTTGGTTATCAACCTCAACCATTTGCTGAGCCTTCCCCAAGACCAGGCACCTCGGCAGGGATTTCTGGGTTGTCAGGCAGAACTGAGCATTCAAGGGTGATAACTCACTGGCGTCCCTGGAATCCCTGATGGACGGACCAGGTAAAAGCATCCAGGGTTGAAACGAGATCAGGAAGGTTATTGTCAACCTGGGGCTCCTGTAGAGGTGCATCCACGTTGCAGGGATTTTCCTTCTTGCTGAGGAGAAACCTGGGTTTCTCAGGTTTGGCACAGTCACAACACTTGGGGTGAGACCATTCGTGGTAGTGGGGGGGGGGCATCCTGTGTATTGTAGGGTGGTTAGCAGCATCTGTGGTCTCCATCCTCTAGGTGCCATTCTACCCTCCCAGCTGTGGCTACCCCAGATGCCTCCAGACGGTTTCAAATGCCATGGAGCAAGGGAGTGGTACGTGAGCAAAACCACCCCAGTTGAGAGCCATTGGTCTACACTTGTGGAAATGTTTGAGGGTGAGAGTGTCGAGCTTGGGTCCCTGCTGTACTCTTTATGAGCAATGCGGTCTTGGAAAATTAATAGTATTCCAGGGGCCTCAGTTTTGTCATCTCTAAAATGGAGATAAATGAGATACACTTTCATAAGAAGGTTATATGGGATTTACTGAGATAATAAGACAGTACATGAAAAATGCTGGGCATAGCATTTATTTATTTTTTATGTTTTTTAAAGATGGAATCTTACTCTGTTGCCCAGGCTGGAGTGCAGTGGTATGATCTCTGCTCACTGCAACCTCCACCTCCTGGGCTCAAGTGATTCTCCTGCCTCAGCCTCCTGAGTAGGTGGGATTACAGGTGCCCACCACCACATCTGGCTAATTTTTGTATTTTTAGTAGAGATGGGGTTTCACCATGTTGGCCAGGCTGGTCTCAAACTCCTGACCTAAGGTGATCCACCTGCCTTGGCCTCCCAAGGTGCTGAGATCACAGGTGTGAGCCACCACGCTGGGCTGGGCATAGCATTGTAACACAGACAAAGCACAAAATACTTGGGCAATATCTTGTTACATTTGGCTTGTCTAGACTCCATCCTCCATCCCCTCATGCACTGGTGTGGTGCAGACCAGAATATCACCCACCTAGACTGCAGAGTGGATTTGGTTGGCATCTTGGCTTTCTGCACAAGACTTGCCTGTTGCCCACCACATCCCCCTGGTTCTCAGGGTCCAGGATTCCAGGAGGCAGGGATGTGGGCAGGCAGGGTTGGTGGCCCACCCAGTTCACTCCCACGCTGGGGACCTGCAGAGCTGGCTGTCCGAGACAGGGTGTTTGGACCACCATCTGGGTTTCTGGATTTCCATTTGAGCACAGCTGGACTACACAGGCTGAAGCTTTCTCTGCCGAGATATAGATATTTCCCTGGTGATGATCTTTCAAGCTGACATAAAGACATGGCCACCCACTGGAACGTCGTGTGTCTGCCGTGGCGCTCTTGTAATTTGTGAGGCAGGCTCCTGAGGAATGCAGTGCATAAGTGGGAAATGGTAGGAAGTTCTCGCATCACCCCCTGGCCGAAAGTGCTGCCTGCGCAGGTTGGTGGATGGTCCTTTGAGCAGGAAGAAGACACGGAGCACATTCCTGTTAGCTACGACAGAGAGGGGCAGGGTACACACTGGACATTTCAAGCCCCTCCAGAGAAGCAAGTCTTACTATGCTGGGAGTACTTGTGGAGTGGGGGCTGTGTTGCCCTGGGCTTTAATTATTTCAGGAACATTTAACCACAGGGTTGGCAGGCTGGATCTTGATATGTGTTTCTCAGTTGGAAAGACTTTGGACCATACGGCAATGTCTTCTCAATTCTTTTAATTTCATTAAGGTTGTCATTTTTCTTACTGTGGCCTCTGGAATGTGACACAGAACTCAAGGGACAGGAAGGAGATGAGTTAGAGGCTGGGACAGGGGTCCCTGCCAGGGATGCTGGTGCCTCACATGATGGTGTTGATGTGTGGAGTCCGGTGCCTGGTTTGGGGAATGTTCGTGGGATATGTTCCAGACGACTGACGGACCTATCAGGTACTGGAGGTGAATGGTCAAGTCTGTTCTCAGGGCTGGCAGTGTCAGGCAAGGACAGGAAGTTGACGTTGGACTCATTGGCTGAGGTTGCTTGGGACTCAGGGGGCAACGTGTGCCAGGACAGATGGGTCTGGGCCTAGGAAGGCAGGTTTGGGCTGGAGACCCGGGCTTGGGAGGCATCCCACGTAGACAGTGGTTGAGGCTGTGGAAATGACTGTGATTGCCTGAGATGAGAGTGGAGACAGACAAGATGGGGGTTTTGCTCTAAGCCTGGGGAGCCCACCTCCCAGGTTCAAACAATTCTCCTGCCTCAGCCTCCCAAGTAGCTGGGAATGCAGGTCTGCGCCACCTTGCCTGACTAACTTTTCTATTTTTAGTGGAGATGAGGTTTGGCCAGGCTGCTTTCAAACTCCTGACCTCAAATGATCGGCCTACCTTGGCCTCCCAAAGTGCTGGGATTACAGGCATGAGCCACTATGCTTGACCATTTTTAAATATTAATCTTTATGAAATATTTTCAAACACATTTTATTGTACATTGGAAAAGTCAATCATGATTTGAAAACTTTATCAAAATCCAATCAAATGTCAATTAGCCATTTAATTGTGGATGAGTAAGGAAACTATTCTGACCAAAACATGTTAGAACAATTACCACTTATAGAAATAATCTATGTTTTAATGTTTTAGTTGAATTAAACAATCTTTTACATTCTGTCCAGGAGCAGTGGTTCACACCTCTAATCCCAGCACTTTTGCTGGTCGAGGCTGGCGGATCACCTAAGGTCAGGAATTCGAGACCAGCCTGGTCAACATGGTGGAACTGTCTCTACTAAAAATACAGAAATTAGCCAGGTGTGATGGCACACACCTGTAATCCCAGCTGCTTGGGAGGCTGAGGCAGGAGAATCATTTGAACCTGGGAGACAGAGGTTGCAGTCAGCCGAGATCGCACCACTGCACTTCACCCAGGCTGGGTGACAGAGCGTGACTCTTCCAAAAATAAATAAATAAATAAAATAGAATTCTGAATTTTATTTTTAATAATTATTTTGTAAAAAGAATGTCTTGTTTTTTGGAGTTGTTGAATTTATTGAAACGACAAAAATTATTTACAAGAGGGAACAACATGATGTGATTGAAGTATGTATACATTACAAAATGGCTAAATCAAGCTAAATAACATATCACCTCCCAGACTTATTTTTTTATGGTGAGAACACTTAAAAAATCTACTCTCTTAGTGATTTCCAAGTGTATGATATGTTATTATTAACTATAGGTACCATGTTGTCCCATAGATATCCTGAACTTATTCTTCCTCTCTAAAAATGACATTCTGTGTCCTTTGGCATCTGCCCACTTCCCCACCCTGGCAACCATCATTCTACTCTGCTTCTGTGAATTCAACTTTTTTCTTTTCTTTTTCTTTCTTTCTTTCTTTTTTTTTTTTTTTTTTTTTTTTGAGATAATCTCACTCTATTGCCCAGGCTGTAGTGCAGGGGTGTGATCTTGGCTCACTGCAGCCTTGACCTCCCAAGCTCAATCAATCCTCCCACCTCGGCCTCCTGAGTATCTGGGAGTACGGGCATACACCACCACGCTCCACTAATTTTTGTATTTTTTTGTAGAGATGGGGTCTTGCTATGTTATGCAGGCTGGTCTCGAACTCCTGGGCTCAAGCAATCTGCTGGCCTCAGCCTCCCAAAGTGCTGGGATTACAGGCATGAGCCACCATGCCTGGCCGAGTTCAACTTTTTTAGATTTCACATATAAGTGAGATCATGTGGTATTTGTCGTTTTGTGCCTGGCTTATTTCACTTAACATAATATCCTCCAGGCTCATCCATGTTTTCTCAAATGGCAGGATTTCCTTCTTTTTGAAGGCTGAATAGTATTCCATTGTGTATGCACACTACATTGTTTCTGGAAGTGTAATGGAGGCCAGTTGGGGGAGGAGGGGGAAAAGATTCACTCTAAGTCTAGGTGCTCCAGCACCCACCCACGATGTGTGCAAGGAAGTGCAGGATGCTCCTGGTCTTGCAAACTGTGGTTTGTGGGACTCCAAAGCCCCTATCCTTCCACAATGCTTTCTGTCCTGTTATCACATTTCCTTGGAGGAGAAGCCAGCCTTGGTGGAGAGCCCTGCTCTGGCTTTGTCCCTCGGCATGAGATGGCAAAGGATCGTGCCGCTGAGAGACCCTCACATCTGCACACTGGGGGCTGTTTGCTTTCTCCATTCCTCCTTCAAGTATCTGAGCAGCTCCTGTGTGCCAGCTGCTGGTCTACAAGATGGATGGGTCCTTGGAGATCACCCTGTAGCAGAGAAGGCAGGCTATAGCCCACAGGCCAGAACCAGCCCCCTGTCTGTTCACACAAATAAAGTTTTATTGGAACACAGTCACACCCATTTCAGTGCATATTGTCTGTGGCTGCTTTCCTGCTACAATGGAGAGTTGAATAGTTGGGACAGAGACCTATGGCCTGCAAAGCTGAACTATTTACCATCTGGCCCTCGAGAGAAAGGAAAAAAATGCTGATCCTTGTACCCTGACAGTCTTAGGTTAAGAGGACTTTGTACCACTCTGACGTCCCAGGCGGCCATGAGTCCAGCCACCCTTGAAATGTACAGAAGTCTGGGCTGGGGTTGCAGCAGGCGAGGCCCAATTTTGCGGGTCTTTGGTATCAGGGGCACAACCCAGGATTTTGTGTGGGGTTTCTTCCCCACTCTGGCTGGGCACTGGGCAAGGGTGCTTTCTGATTTTTGTATGGGGAAGAGAAAGGAGGGAGGAAATGGCAACTTGTTGCCCTGTTCTAACGTTTTCCTAAGATGGGTCTCCAGGCAAGGGCTTGGGATCTCACTTTGCACAGCTTACAAAACCCTGTGTGGCCAGCTGTCTTGGCGCTGCCACTCTGACGGATGGAGCCCCCAAATTACTAGGAATGGAGATAAAAGAATGGTTTCCGCAAGCACAAGAAGTGGCGGTATTGAAATTAACATTTCCCCCAAGTTTTACAATGTCTAGGCATGCATATTTAACTGTCTGCCTCAAAAGCTCATGCTAATAACGAGATGGTGCATTTCGTTTCCTTTTTTTGTTCTCTGAGCAACATGCAGCTTCCTGCACAGCCCTCCTTGCAGGCAACTGCGCTGAGGTGACAGTCCTCCTGACTGCCAGCACAGATCTCCAGGGCCTCTGAGGGCCCTGTATTCTGGGGGCAGCCTTTCACCTTCTATTCAGCCCCAGCTGGAAGGGGGCAGGTTACCCACAGCCCAGCACAGTTCTCCCGCCTTAGCTTCTCTAAGGAATCTGACTCCCTCTGACCCTCTAGACCTCACCAGCTGAGGATCAGAGCCCCGGGGCAGGAGCCAGGGCCAGGGGGCATTGGGAGGTGGTTTGAGAGTGCAGCTCTGGAGCGGGGCAAGGCGGGCCCAGGAAAAGCTGCTCGGGGGAGACTGCAAAGAGATGGCAGAGTTAGGACAAGAGGGTCGGGCATGGTGGCTCACACCTGTAATCCCAGCACTTTGGAAGGCCGAGGTGGGCGGATCACCTGAGACCAGGAGTTTGAGACCAGCCTGGCCAACATGGTGAAAACCTGTCTCTCCTAAAAATACAATAATTAGCCGGACATGGTGACACCTATAATCCCAGCTACTCGGGAAGCTGAGCCACGAGAATTGCTTGAACCCGGAAGGTGGAGGTTGCAGTGAGCTGAGATTGTGCCACTGTACTCCAGCCTGGGCAACAGAGCAAGATTCCATCTCAAAAAAAAAAAATAATAATAAAATAGGACAGGAGGAGGAGGGAAGAGAAGGGAGCTGTGGGGCAGCGGCCAGGACCTTAAAGGCACAGAAGAGGAAGCTTGGATTTCCAATTCCAAAGGACATGAAGAAAAGTCACACACCTTTATTTAACCTGCTCCTGGTGAGGCTGGGCTTTGTGTATTTTCCTCGTTTTCCTTTTCCTTGTGTTCAGACAGTTGTAGAAACAGGTACACAGGGGCTCTATGTGGCGCCCTGTTCTAGTTGCCTTCAGGAAGCATGGAGTGCCCTGGTTTCCTTGGCTTCGTGTCCCCCTTTCCTCCTGCCACCCCTGAATGTGCCCCCCACCTTATCCCTCAGAACATCTTCCTGGAAGGGCCTGGCCAGGGCTTGTGTCCTTGCTAGTCACTGGGGAGGAAGACTCTGTGGCTTGAAAGGCTGTCGGCTTAAGTTGCAAGGTGTAGGTGCCTGGGAGGGCATGTGCACGGCCCTCTTGACTGATCCATTCATGTTTTTCTTTTTTGACTCTGTTCTATGTTGTCCTGATGGAGGGGTAAGCCCCTGCCTTCTGCCTTTCCTGCCTTGGACTCTTGCAATTGGGCCAGATGAGAGGGTCCATGTGGTCTGAGAATTCAAGCAATGCAGGCCAGGCGTGGTGGCTCACACCTGTAATCCCAGCACTTTTGGAGGCCAAGGCGCGTGGGCCAGGAGTTTGAGACCAGGTGGCCAAAATAGTGAAACCCTGTCTCTACAAAAATACAAAAGGTAGCCGGGCTTGGTGGTGCATGCCTGTAATCCTAGTTATTTGGGAGGCTGAGGCAAGAGAATCACTTGAACCCAGAAGCAGCAGGTTGCAGTGAGGAGGAGGTCGCAGTGAGGAGCAGGTCGCAGCGAGGAGCAGGTTGTAGTGAGGAGGAGGTTGCAGTGAAGGGGAGGTTGAGGCGAGGAGGAGGTTGCGGTGAGGAGGAGGTTGCAGTGAGGAGGAGGTTGCAGTGAGCCGAGATTGTGTCCCTGGACTCCAGCCTGGGCAATAGAGCAAGACTATGTCTCCAAAAAAAAAAAATTATATAGAAAACAAAAAGCAAAACTACCTCTTGATTTGCTTTTCTTGATCTTGCGTCTCAGAGGTAACACTGGGAAGGGTTGGGGTATACCTCTCCACACCTTTTTCTTTGATTTCTTTTTATTTTTTATTCTACGTTCTGAGATACATGTGCAGAATGTGCAGGTTTGTTACATAGATATACATGTGCCATGGTGGTTTGCTGCATCTATCAACCCGTCATCTAGGTTTTAAGCCCCGCATGCATTAGGTATTTGTCCTAACGCTCTCCCTCCCCTTGTCCCCCACCCCCGATGGGCCCCGGTGTGTGATGTTCCCCTCCGTGTGTCCATGTATTCTCATTGTTCAACTCCCACTTACGAGTGAGAACACACCGTGTTTGGTTTTCTGTTTCTGTCCACACCATTTTCCTCTGTGCATGCAAGCACATGTATTTGCACATAAGTGTTTATTGTAATCTTTTTAAAAAAGTAAAAATGGAATAATGCTATATTTATTCTTTGGAAAGCCTGCTTTTCAGGCAGCATGTCTTTGACATTGTCTCACGTTGGAACCTAGGTACTACCTTCTCCCAGCAGTTATTCTGACGTGTGGATGCACCTTGCTTCGTTTAACCAGCCCTGCACCGATACGTCTTTGGATGGTTTCCGCCTTTTCCCAATCACAGACGGTGTTCTGATGAATTTCCTCACACACATCACTTGGTGCTCTGTGCCTGCAATTCTGTGAGATGTTCCTGGAGGTGGGCTGTCTAGGTCAGAGGGGGATCTGTGCTCATTTTGCATCCTGTGCAAAATTCCATCCGGTCATCCAGCTCTCCAAGGGCTCACATGGTACTGTCCTCTGTAGACATCATCTTCTGCAGATGATGGCATGACAGCCCCTCTTTCTTTTACTCACACCAGTTTGCACCCTGGTGTCCTGGGGGTTCCATCCCCTACCCACGTGTCTGCCCCCAACCCACAGTGCCCCCAGCCCCTGCTAACAGGGACTCTGGCTTCTGAGCTCTGGCAGACTGCCTCACTCTGGAGAAGTTTGCTTTCTCAAACATTCCTGGCAATGTTACTGCAAATCTCGAGGCCTGCATCTGCCTTCTTCAGGCCTCAGTTTCCTCAAAACTAAAATGGGGATAATGTGATGCTACTGTCTGCATCCTAGAGCTGCCATGAGGGTTCAGTGAGATCACTGTTGAGAGCACGTTCACAGCGCCGGCCTTGTGTGCAGTCAGCACGTGTGGGGCAGGGTTGTTGCGATACGTGGTTGACTATCATTGCTAGACTGTGGCTTTACCAGGGTCACTGTCTTTAGTGCTGAGCCCCTAGCCACCCCTAGTACCTGCTGTGTTTATAAAGTGATTGAGTGTCAGGGTCAGAGACAGGGGCAATGGCAGCAGAAACAGAGGAAAGAAGTGGGGCTTCTAATAGTTCCTACACCAGTGGCCCTTGAGATGAAACCTTCTTGCCAAGGTCTGGGGCTGTGCTGTGTGTTCTAGGCCAGAGACTGGAAGCTAGGCCTGGCTACATTCCTAGCTGAGCTGGGGAAGTGCATGTCAGCATCCTGCTTCATTAGGACACCTCCAAGCCCAGCTTAGATGTTGATTCCCGGTGACCCCCTGTTTATTCTGAGCCCAGACAGAGGACAGATAAGTGTGCAAGGGTCTGGACCCTCATCACAGCCTTTGACTCTGTAAGGCATATGGGTTTGTGCACGTGTGTGAGCACGGCCGTGTCTTCTCTGTGAGTTTCAAGCTCGAGGTTGCTTTGATGCAGGGTTAGGCTTGCCAGGTAAAATACAGGAGGTCCAATTAAACCTGAATTTCTCATTAACCTTTTTTTTTTTTTTTTTAGTGCAAATATATCCCATGCAATATTTGGGACCTACTTACCCTAAAAAATGATTTGTTGTTTATCTGAAATCCAAGTTAAACTGGCATCCTGTCTTTTCACTTGCTACGTATGAGAGTTCCGTGTGGGGGTTATCAGTGTGCATTTGTGAGTTCCCATGTGAAGGACTTTCTCCAAGTGTCTGTAGGTGCCAGGATGGAGATGAACAGACAAGGTCCTCTCGGGCTGCTTTAATGGCACCTAGAGGCTGTGGGGTTGGACACTTCAGCCCCAGGGACCTGGGCAGCACTGTCCAGCACGTGCCTGCTCCTGTCTTCTCCACGGGGGCTGACTTCCCTGCCATCTCTCTCCAAATACGGTGGCAAGAGCTATCCCATCTGCCCCCATCTGGAGCTCGGCGTCCCAGCCAGACAAGAGGGCAAACGGTGTGCAGAGGGTTGCAAAGCTTTCCCCAGCTCCTTCTGCAAGGGGCCTGCAGATGAAAGGGAAGCCCTCATCCTCACCGCCTCCCCCTTCCAGAAAACCCAGGCAACAGCCACCTCTGAATGCTGCTTTAGAAGCTTCTCCCTCCTGGGTGATTAAACCACCCCAAACAATAAAGCACTGCATTTCCACCATAGGCTTGTTCACATGCACGCAGCCAGTTGTCTTGGATCCGCCCGTGTGCCTGATTCATCAGGGTGAGGGGTTCTCCTCTGAGGTGCTTGCAAAGAGCTGCTTAATTTTCATGTGAAAGACTCTCTGTAGAAACCAGGCCCAGCTTTGGAAGAAAGCCCTTTCTCCCCCTTTAGCAAATTCGGTGTCATTTTTTTTTTTTTTTTTTTTTGAGACGGAGTTGCACTTTTGTTGCCCAGG
The DNA here is from genome assembly GCF_028858775.2 of Pan troglodytes. Lineage (NCBI taxonomy): Eukaryota > Metazoa > Chordata > Mammalia > Primates > Hominidae > Pan > Pan troglodytes. Next base: position 20,805,733 of record NC_072405.2, read on the forward strand.
CTGGAGTGCAATGGTGCAATCTCAGTTCACTGCAGTCTCTGCCTCCTGGGTTCAAGCGATTCTCCTGCCTCAGCCTCCTGAGTAGCTGGGACTACATGCACCCACAACCACACCCAGCTAAATTTTTTTTGTATTTTTAGTAGAGAGGGAGTTTCACCATGTTGGCCAGGTTGGTCTTGAACTCAGGTGATCCACCTCGGCCTCCCAAAGTGCGGGGATTACAGGCATGAGCCACCATGCCTGGCTGGAATTCTGTGTCATTCTGGATACTTATCATGACTCCAAGCATCCAGGACTCTGTCCTGGGTATCCTGAGCCGGAGTTTTTATGTGTGTCCAGCTGGCTTGGAGGTTGTCTACAGGCAGGTTGAACTTGGCCTCTGAGTGCATGGCAGCCTCATGTGGGAAATACCACGAAGGAGCCTCATCGTGTGCTTTTAGGAGATAGTTTCTATTTAGTCATTGCTGAATCTGTTACAGACAGGGTCTCGATTTCTTGCAAGTCCTGTATGAGGTCGGTGCTGTGATTATCCCCATTTTCACTTGCTCTCTCTGGCCTCTTTCAGGCTCTTGCACTTCCTTTGTTCTTTTCCTGCCACAGGGTCTTTGCACATCCTGCTCTTTCTGCCTGGAAAAATTTTCCCTCTCCCTGCTTCTTCACCTGGTCACGGTCTCATCTGACACTGGAGTCACTACATCCTCAGGGACGTCTGGCCACACTGACTCAGTCACAGCAACCCCCTGTTATCTGCTTTCATGACACCAGGTGCCTCTCTGTGGTAGCCACTATCTCAGCTACGGCTTCCTATGTCTGTGCGTGTCATCCTTCCCCTTCAAGACTGTGGTCACCATAAGGGCCAGGGCCATGCCTGTTCTGATTCTCATTTGTGTCTCTGGTGTTTAGTATATGCTCACCTAGAATTTGATTAATGAATGACAACATACCCATTTTACAGATGAGAAAGTTGAGGTTCGGGAACATTATGTAACTTGCTCGGTATTAGATAGGGATGGTTTGTAGCCATCTGGCCGGTCGCTGGGTGCACACTCTTAACCACTTCACTGTGGTTCTTCTCTCATGGTAGTTCTCCAACAGCAGGAGTGAGAGACAACTTTAGGACAGGTGTAACCAGAATCCCAGGGGTTATCCTAGAAGGTGGTGTCAGGAACATACTTGCCTATGGGCCTTCTTACTGTATTGCATAAAATACCCAGTTTTTCTGACTCACCCTTAGTAAAGACCTTAGCAATATTTGAAGCACAGTTGTCAGTAGGAAAGGGTGGATGTTTATACTTTTTTAAAAAGGAGTCTGTATCATATTTATCTTGTGGTCTGCCATGCTCCCCGCTCTTCTTCAGCTTCAGTTATGCAAAATTCACACTTGTTCTCTTGACTGCCTCTCTCTTACCTGTTCAGTTTCTTTTCTGTGTTCGAGATTGCTTAGAATTTTTCCCCGTTACTACAGCCTGCTTCCCAACTGCATCCCCCACGCAGCTTGTTCTGGATTTTGTCAACAACAGTTCCAGCGTTTAGTGAGGGCTGGATTGAAGGAAAGCCTTGGAAAAGGCTGTGTGATGAAAGTTGAAGACACTTAATGGGCAGGCAGTCATCAGGGTTAATTCAAAGGCTGGAAGAAGGGCTGACCTGGAGGACTGGAAATGTCTTTGAGCTGAAGGTCATGTGCAGGTGGAACGAAGAGGGTTAGCCTTTTGGGGTGAACTGCAAGTATTTGATAATATCCCTGTCCCCATGGTTGGGGAAGTCTTGATAAGCATCCTTAATGTGATGGAGAGATTAAGGAACCCCTGGTTCTACCTGCCCAGCATGACAGTAATATGACAGAGCCAAATTATTGATTATTGGTTGCCCAGCTGTCATCAGCTCCACATCTTCTGTTAGTTATAGCTGCAATTTCCATTAGTTATCAATGCCAGTTTTGACTTTCCTAGTCAATAAAGTGTTCTGAGAGTGGTGACTAAGGCTGAGCACTACCTATAATCATGAGTATTACAGAGGCAAGCCCCCTTGCCCACTACCTGCAGGTGACGAGACACCCTAGGGAAATCACTCAATTCTTTGGAGGAACCCGAATAAATGCCCAAGTGTATCTGTTCATCTGTCCATCCATGCATCCACCCTTCCTTCCTTCCATCCGTCCATCCATCCATACAGACATGCGTACATCCACCCACCCACCCATCTATCTACCCACCCACCCATCTATCCATACAACCCACTCTCTTATACACCCAGCTATCATCCACCTACCCACCCACCAACCCATCTATCCATCCGCTCACCCATGCATCTATCCACCCGTTCACTCAACTAACCATCTATCCACCCACCCATCCATCCATTTATCCCTCCAACCCCTCACCCACTCATCCATTTCTCCACCCACTCAGCCATCCCTTCACTGACTCAACCATCCATTCATTCGTCCACCTGCCCGCCCACCCATTATCCACCCATCCACCTATGTATCCATCCATCTGTTGTCCTTCTGTTCATTTATTCCACAAAGACTCCTTAACCACCTGCTAGATTCTGGAGAGGTACCTGCTCTAGTAATTGAGAACATGACCTCTGGAATATGATTCCCTGGGCTCAAACTGAGCTGCCTCCTAGCTAGCTGCTTGGGTAAGTTATAGAAACTGTGCTTTGACTTTCTTATCTGAAACTTGGCTATTAATAGCTTCTACTTTTGCAGATATAGTGAGGATTAAATAAGATGTCACATTAAAAGTGCATCATCGACACTCAATAGAGATTAGGTTTTACCATTCATTATTATTCTTGGCAGATGCTGCAGATAACGTGGAGAGAATACGAAAGACACATGTTTGAACAAATAGTGACATACAGGTGCTAAGTTCTGCAGTAAGGGAAGGTCAGACAGCCATGGAGAGGGCCTGGCCCAATCCTGGAGCCTCAGAAAAATGTTCCCCCTTGAATTCCTGTTTTAGCTGAGACTTGTGGGATGGGTAGTAGTTGGAGATCCCAGACAGGATGTGACCGAGTTAGCCAGGGAAAAATTGGGTCCTGGCACCCATGGCAGAATTGATTGATCAGTTCTTCTGTTTCCTGTGTTTGGAAGTCCACTAGGTCTGGGAATGTCAAGTTGGGGGAGGGCGCTGACAATGATCATGACCTTCACCTGTCCTCACATATCCTCTGTGTATCTGCAAAGCCTCTGCCTCAGTCTTCTCTTTTGGAAAGTGGGATTGGAAACCACATCTGCTTCTCTCCCAGGACTGCTAGGAAGACAAGATTAGATGGCAGGTGAGAGCTCCTTGAAAATAAAAACATTCTACTATTTGAATGCAAAGTGTTCTTCTTTGCCTGTGATGTTTCCCAATCTGTGAAATCATACTGCACCTCGAAGCTGTCTATTAAAAAAATAGCAAAGTGGCTGGGCATGGTGGCTCATGCCTATAGTAGTTCTAGCACTTTGAGAGGCTGAGGGGGGGGTGGATCATTTGAGGCCAGGAGTTCGATACCAGCCTGGCCAATATGTGAAACCCCATCTCCACTAAAAATACAAAAATTAGCCAGGTGTGGTGGCATCTGCCTGTAGTCCCAGCTACTCGGGAGGCTGAGGCACAAGAATCATTTGAGCTCAGGATGCAGAGGTTGCAGTGAGCCAAAATTGCACCACTGCACTCCAGCCTGGGCAACAGAGTGAGGCTCTGTCTGAAACAAGAAAAAAAAAAGCAAAGTTAACACTTCCTCCATCTCTCCCCTGGAGGAGGCAATTTGTCAAAGATTGTTGTTGGATTTTACACAAAGGGAAATCTAAGGAAGGTGTGAAACCAGACCAGGACTCCAGACTCTCGTCTCCCTGTTTACAGAGTCTTAAAACGGGGAGCCACTTTGGGTTCTTTCCACAAGATTGCTTTGTTAAGAAAACAAGAAGCAAACAAACAAAACACTCAAAAAAAAAAAAAAACAGCCCTGACCTAAATATTCACAAGGGACCTTAGGCAATATCTGCAAACAAAAGTGAGTGATGGGTGGAATCTGTCGTCTTTACAACTAAGACAGCTCCAGAGTTGAAGCAAGTGGAAATATCTCTAGAGACAGAGATGTGGGCAGGTTTTGCCAGTTACAAGCTATGAGAACCTGGGCAGGTTTACCTCTCTGAGCTTCTGTGACCTTGTAAAATAGGCTGCATTGCGCTAAACTTGCAGGAGGAATCCCAGCATCCTCCTGTGCACAAGGCTGGTGCACAAGATTTTCCAGGTGGGTGTGGTTGAAGGCAGGGAAGAACGCGTTTAGGAGCACATTACAAGAAGGTGACTGTAAGGTCCAGGCTGCGCAGGAAGGTAAAGCAAGAAGGAGACATGAGGTTGTGAAGAGAAGTTTAGAGGGATGAGTAGGCAGGAGAGGTGAACAGTTACAGGATTTAGCTAGAGTGGTGATGTTAGATCTTGGGGCCAGAGAGCTTTTCAATGATGATGAAGATCAAAGGGCATTAGAATCAAGCTATAAAGAGCCACTGTTTGATGTTGGGATGTGAGGATGCTGCAGGTGGATGTCTGCACATTGATGTGAGAAGATGGTCATCCTGGCCCTGCTGGGTCTTTGCTAAAGAGACTGTGCTCTGTTTTTGGGGCCGTTTTCATCACCTGATTAGAGCAGTGGTCCCCAAATGGTGTTCTTTGGACCATCTGCATGAAATGTTCATAAGTCAAGGATAAAATGGAAAAACAGAGACAATGTCACAGAAATGTGCCCATTGTTGAAAGACCACCAGCTGTCCTTTTTGGAGGATTGTTCTTTATTCTAAAAATGTGTATATTCTATTCTATTACAACATTTTTTATTTGTAATTTTTTCTCTCTTATGAAATGCCATGGGGTAGAAATTTGTAATGTATCCAGTTCTCCTGTCTCCATGCATTGCAGTGTGGTGGGGGAGGGGGTGTGGCTAGTACTGGCCAACAGGCTGGGGGCAGAGGTGCAATGTGAGACTTCTGGCCTGGAGCATTTAATTCTTAGTACAAGGCTCTCTAGCATTCTTCTCCCTCTGTTTCCTGCTTGGTGATACTCGAGGTAATGCAACCCCCATTAGCCTTAGTCTTAGGGCAAGTTTGATGGAAAACAGAGCACCCCACACTTCCCTGCTGATGTAGCATGAGTGAGAAAAACAACTTCTGATGTTTGAAGTTACCAAGATTTAGGAGTTGTTTGTTACTGCAGCAAAACCTAACCTATTCTGACCAATCATGGTGGAATTTCTGTGTGTGTGTGTGTGTGTGTGTGTGTGTGTGTGTGTGTGTGTGTGTAACTGGTAGTTTAAAAAAGTTCCTTCTTACCAAAAAGAAAAAAAAAATAACAACCTTATGTTGGTTCTCAAATTTAAAAATAAATATTTTTACTTGTTTATAAAATAGAAAAATCTGAGAATCTGTAGCTTAGAGAACTCAGTGTGGGATGTCTGTAAAGACCAGGTTATTTTATCAGCTCCTGACACCACTTTATAGAAGCTTAGCCAAGACTTGGATTATTTCAGTCTTTCCCATTCCACATTCCATGGACTCTTGAAGAGACATTGATGAAACAGTGCAGCCATGAACCACCCTAACTCAATCCTAGTGGCAGAATCCCCCTTTTACTGCAGAATGAGCTTGTTGCTACAGTGATACTTGAACCCCTTAGATATATTCTGTACTGATTGTATGAAAACATGACCAATGCTTTTGCTTTGTTGTCCCCCAAATTAAACACCTTAATCATGAGAACCCAGATAATTGGATTTAGTGTGACTGATTCCCAACTTTCAGTAAGAGCATAATTAGATTATATTTTTCTCCAGTTCAAATAAAAGAAAATTGACAATAAAATGCTGATCAGTATGTATAGCTCAGGAGGTAGAGCCTGCTTTGAGATGCAGAAGTGTTTGTTTTTTTTAGATCTATATTCTTGAGTAAAGAAAAAATCCATCTCTCTTTCCTAGAGGGGAAGACTTTCAGAGCTGGGCTTGGCAACAGCCTATCAGAGGCTGAATTAAACCAATAGGTACCTCCCTGGAGTGAATAGTGCATTTCTCCTGTTCAGAAGACTGTGCTTTTATGGTGGAGTTTGCTTACTGTCTTGGTCTCCGGATGTGTGTATCTGTGGGTGGATGTCTGCATGTAAATGGCAGTGTATACCTGTGTGGGTGTGTACAAAATTCCCATGTGAATCTCAGCTTTGTGGGGATCTCCAGGTCTTGAGCCCAGCAGAAGCCATTTGAAGAAAAATCACTTGAAAATTAGACAGAAAGAATGGAAACTAAACCCTAGCTCTAAAGGCACCAGGCTGACGAAAAAAAAAAACTCTGGATTTTCTTTGTTTTGGACTCTACCTGCCTCCAAATGACATTTCTGTTTCCTATGCAATGATCAGAATGAAAGAGATCCTGAGCACGAAAGAGCAGATACTGTGTGATTCTGTGTATGTCAGCGTTTCAGCTGTGACACTTCTGACGTTTTGGCTCAGCAATTTCTCTTTTGTATGTGTGGGGGTTTCCTTTGCATTTTAGTATGTTGAGCGGCATCCCTGGATCCCTGGACTCACTGGATGCAGTAACACAACTCTCCCCAAGTAGACACAACCCCCAGTGTCTCCAGATATTGCCTAATGTCCCCAGGGGGCAAGATAGCCCCCAACTGAGAACTGCTGCTTTCATAAAGTACACTGTCAGGTGAAATAGGTGGAGGCTGTTTGTAGTCAGGGGATTGTAGAGATGGAAGAGACCCCAGGAATATCCTGGAAGGGGCTGTAATGTTCTGTTTCTTGAATTGGGTGTCGGTAATATGGATATGTTCAGGTTTTTTTTTTTTTTTTTTTTTTTTTTTTCCGAGGCAGGATCTTGCTCTGTCACCCAGGCTGGAGCACAGTGGCACCGTCATGGCTCACTGCAACCTCTGCCTCCTGGGCTCAGGCAATCTTTCCAGCTCAGCCCTCCCAAGTAGCTGGGACTACAAGCATGTGCCACCACTGTTGCCTAATTATTCATTTATTTTTTGTAGAGAGGTTTGTCTCACTATGTTGCCCATGCTGGTCTCAAGCTCCTGGGCTCAAGCAGTCTGCTCACCTCAGCCTCCCAAAGTGCTGGGATGACAGGCATGAGCCACTGCGTCTGGCCAGTATGTTCAGTTTGTAAGAAAAGCACTGTGTTGGCCTCTTCTATGTGCACATTTCTTTAAGTAATAATTCATTAAAGCCTTTAGAAAAATTGGTCATAATAGGAGTGATTTGTAGAGTGATTGGCATGAAAGCTGATCACCTTAATTTGAACTACTCTGAAATGAGCACCAGGGGCCACCAAGGAGAGCCTTTCAAGGTGTCATAGCCAAGGAGAGGAGTGTGTTGTGTACATCTCTGCATAAAGGATTTGCTGGTTACATGGAAGGATGAAGTCTCCTTCTGAGGACAGAGGCAGCAAGGCAAGTGGAAGCCCAAAGCATTGAGCTTTCCAAATGGACTTTGCTAAAATCTTGTGGATGACTCATGCTCTTAACATACACCCATGTACATATTGTCCATATAAACATTAATTCTGTAACAAGGCTCATACATAAGGGTTTTTTTTTTTTCTTTGGGCCAGTCTTGCTTTATTGCCCTGGCTAGAGTACAGTGGCATAATCTTGACTCACTGCAACCTCCGCCTCCTGGGTTCAAGCAATGCTTGTGGATCAGGCCCCCGAGTAGCTGGCACTACAGGTGCACAACACCATGCCTGGCTAATTTTTGTATTTTCAGTAGAGACGGGGTTTCACCATGTTGACCAGGCTGGTCGCAAACTCCTGACATCAAGTGATCTGCCCACCTCAGCCTCCTAAAGTGTTGGGATTACAGGTGTGAGCCACTGCGCCTGGGCCCACACATAAGGTTTGAGTTGAGATAGAGAAAACTCTGGCAGGACTGAGGGATTGGGCCACTGTCTCTGGGTAATATGCACAATTTCTGGAATCTTCTCTACTTCCAGAGTTCCCACTTTCTATCTGTCTCCTGTTTATTCAACAAATTTGTATCAAACCACAGTGTGTCTAGAACTTGCCAGGTGTGGAGGATAAAAAGATGATTGAGGTCGGGCATGGTGGCTTATGCCTGTAATCCCAGCACTTTGGGAGGCCAAGGCAGGGAGATCACCTGATGTCAGGAGTTTGAGGACAACCTGGCCAACATGATGAAACATCTCTACTAAAAATACAAAAATTAGGCAGACATGGTGGCATGCACATGTAGTCCTAGCTCCTTGGGAAGCTGAGGCAGGAGAATCGCTTGAACCCAAGAGGCAGATGTTGCAGTGAGCTGAGATCACACCGCTGCATTCCAGCCTGGGAGACAGAGCGAGATTCCATGTCAAAAAAAAAGATGACTGAGATACAGACTCCATCAAGGTTGACTCTAACACAAATTAGGTAAGAGCCCAAGGTCTGGCTGGGCAAGCAGCTGGATCGGCTTCATCCTGCAGCCTCTACTAGAATGAAGAACACTTTTTTCTTTATCCATGAAAATGTTTTGTGCTTCATACCTACAGGGGCAATTTGTGTTAATTCTGCAAAATTTGCCGCATAACTCTGCCTGTATTCTTAGCATTTTTCCTTTGAGAGATTTCTCAGTACATTATCTTTGGACTTTGAGGAATTGGAAATTTACTTAGAGTCAAAAACAAGTACTGGAAAGTCAGTCCTTAAGAGTTAAGTTTTCAAAGATAGTGGATAAAATAAAAAATTAGTACAGTCAAGATTATACATGCAAATCCCCTCATCATTCATAAAGTTTAGCAGTCAGTCTTACCGTGGCTCACCAGGTCCAATCCACACTTCTTCCTCCACGATTGGAGCAGAGGGTAATTTTTTTTATGAGCAACTGATGAAGTCATTTAGAGACCATTTGCAGTAGGAGCCCTGTGTACTAGAGACCAATCAATGTGCCCTCATGGCTCCATTTCTGCCTCTCTCCCTCTTTGTTCTTGCCAAGTACCCATAGTTCATTTTCCATAGATTAAAAGAGCCCAAGTTGGGCCTATACCTAGGAGTACAATTGCTGGGTCATTTGGTAACTCTATGTGGAATTGTTTGGGAAGTTTTCAACTGTTTCTCACAGTGGCTACACCATTTTAATTCCCACTAGCAGTGTATGAAGGTTCTAGTTTCTGTGCATCCTCAACACTTGCTATTTTCTGTATTTTTTTGTTTGTTTGTTTTTGAGACGAAGCCTTGCTCTGTCACCCAGGCTGGAGTGCAGTGGCACAATCTTGGCTCACTGCAACTTCTGCCTCCCAGATTCAAGTTACTCTCCTGCCTCAGCCTCCCGAGTAGCTGGGATTATAGGCACCCACCACCATGCCTGGCTAATTTTTGTATTTTTTTAGTAGAGACAGGGTTTCACCATGTTGGCCAGGCTGGTCTCAAACTTCTGGCCTCAGGTGATCCGCCTGCCGCGGTCTCCCAAAGTGCTGGGATTACAGGCATGAACTACCGCACCAGGCCAATTTTCTGTATCTTTGATTCCAGTCATCCTTATGGGTGTGAAGTGGTATCTCATTGTGGTTTTGATTTCTGTTACCCTGATGATGAATTTCATTGAGCATCTTTTCATGTGCTTATTGGCCACTTGTATGTCTTCCTTGAAGATGTGCCATATTTTCATATTCAAAAATGAAAGCACAGGTCCACACAAAAATTTGTACATGAATAATTACAGTAGCATCACTCCTAATAACCCAAAGATGGAATTAATCCAAATGCCCACACCAGATGAAGAGGTACACCGAATGTTGTCTACTCAAATGGTGGAATATTATTTGATCACAAAAAGGAGCAAAGTACATATGCTACAGCATGGATGAACCTTCAAAACAGATGAAAGATCACATTCTACATGATTTCATTCAGATGGTAATCTATAGAAATAGGAAGTCGATTAGTGGTTGCTTAGGGCTGGTAGGGGCATGGGAGGATGGGGGTCTTAGCTAAAGGGTATGAGGTTTCTTTTTGAGGTCATGAAATGTTCTAAAATTGACTGGTAATGTTTCTGTATATCTCTGAATATATTAAAAAACCATTGAAATGTAAAAAATGCAAAGAAAAAACAGCCCAAGTTGCAACTTTATTCAACACTTGATTGGCTTTAAAAATAGATTCCAGGCTGGGCATGGTGGCTCACACCTGAAATCCCAGTGCTTTGGGAGGCTGTGGTGGGAGGATTGCTTGAGGCCAGGAGTTCCAGGCCAGCCTTGGCAACATAGCAAGACCCTGTGTCTACAAAAAAAGAAAAAATAAATATCAGCTGGGTGCAGTAGCTCACACCTGTAATCCCAGCACTTTGGGAAGCTGAGGTGGGCAGATCACCTGACATCAGGAGTTCAAGACCAGCCTGGCCAACATAGTGAAACCCCATCTCTACCAAAAATATAAAATTTAGCCTTTTGGTTCTCTAAGCAGCACTATGGCGTTTGTTAAGAACAAGTGCCTTATGAAAGGTGGCAAAAAGGGAGTTAAGAAGAAAGTAGTTGATCCATTTTCTAAGAAAGATTAGTATGATGTGAAAGCACCTCCTATGTTCAATATAAGAAATATTGGAAAGACTTGGTCACCAGGACCCAAGGAACCCAAATTGCATCTGATGGTCTCAAGGGTCTTGTGTTTGAAGTGAGTCTTGCTGATTTGCAGAATAATGAAATTGCATTTAGAAAATTCAAGCTGATTACTGAAGATGTTCAGGGCAAAAACTGCCTGACTATCTTCTATGGCATGGGTCTTACCTGTGACAAAATATGTTCCATGGCTGAAAAATGTTCAACAATGATTGAAGCTCATGTTGATGTCAAGACTACGATGGTTACTTCTTTCATCTTGTTTTGTGTTGGTTTTACTAAAAAACGCAACAATCAGATATGGAAGACCTCTTATGCTCAGCACCAACAGTCTGCCAAATCCAGAAGAAAATGATGGAAATCATGACCTGAGAGGTGCAGACAAATGACTTGAAAGAAGTGGTCAATAAATTGATTCCACACAACATTAGAAAAGATGTAGAAAAGGCTTGCCAATTTATCCTCTCCATGATGTCTTCATTAGAAAAGTAAAAATGCTGGAAAACCCTGTGTTTCAAAGGCATGGAGATTCGTGGTGAAGGTAGTAGTTCTGGAAAACCCACTTGGGACGAGACACACGCTAAAGTTGAATGAGCTGATGGATATGAACCACCAGCCCAAGAATCTGTTTAAAGTTCAGACTTATAATAGTGGCAAATAAAAAGTCCTACTTGTGAAAAACAAACAATGAACAACAGTGAAAAAAGCAAAATTAGCCTGGTGTGGTGGTGCATGCCTGTGATCCTAGCTACTCAGGAGGCTGAGGCACAAGAATCACTTGAACCCGGAGGCAGAGGTTGCAGTGAGCCAAGATTGCACCATTGCACTCCTGCCTGGGAAACAGAGTGAGATTCTCTCCAAAAAGAAAAAAAAAAAAAAAGGATCTGGGCTTGGTGGCATTCACCTGTAGTCTCAGCTACTCTGAAGGCTGAGGTGGGAGGATGGCTTGAGGGCAGGAGTAATTTGAGGCTGCAGTGAACTATGATTGTGACACTGTACTCCAGCCTGGACTGCAGAGCAAGACCCTGTCTCTTATACATACTTACATACACACACACATGCATACATACCCAGGCTCTACCTCCAGTGATTCTGACTCAGTAGGGTGGGGTATCCCCTAGGGATCCTGCTGTTCAGCCTGGTCTGGGATCCACTTTTCATTGGGAACTGAGACACTGGCTGTGAGCCTTTCTGTCCTGTGACGTAGAGGTCATGGCGACGCAGGTTCAAGCTTAAGGAGAACTGACTGCTTTAGGTATTGTTCTGAACATCATCTCTTACTCTCACAGCAACATCCTTAGAAGGTCGATGTGTCCCCGCTCTACAGATGAGCAACTGAGCTTTCAGAGGAGTTTAGCTTGTTCAAAACTTATTCTTCCTATTGGAAACTTTGTATCCTTTGACCAGTGTCTCCTATCCCCTACCTTTCCTCCACCCTAGCCCCAGATAACCACTGTCCTACTCTCTATTTCTGTGAGTTCAACTTCTTTAGATTCCACATATAATAAAATCATGCAGTATTTGTCTTTCTGTGCCTGGCTTATTTCACTTAACACAATGTCTTTCAGATTCATCTATGTTGTTGAAAATGACAGGATTTCTTTTTTTTTTTAAGGGTTAATAGTATTTCCTTGTGTGTATATAGTACATTTGCTTTATCCTTTCATCCATTGATGGACACTTAGGTTGATTCTATATCTTGGGTATTGTGAATAGTGCTGCAGTGAACATAGGAATGTAGGGATCCCATCGACATATTGATTTCGATTTTTTTTTTTTTTTTTGTCTATACCCAGAATTTGGGTTGCTGGATTATATGCTTTGAAATCAATAGCACAGCAGTGTGACTATAGTCAATAATAATGTATCTTTCAAAATAACTAAGAGGGTACATTTCAAATGTCTCATCATAAAAATTGTCAGTAAATGAGGGGATGGACAAGTTAATTAGTTTGGTCTAATCATCCCACATTGTATACACATATCAAAACATCACATAAATGTGTACAATTATTATTTGTCAATTAAAATAACATTAGTTAAAAAAATAAGTAACTTGTTCAAAGCCCCAGTTGGGATTGATGGAGCCGGGACACGCACCAAGGTTGTTGCTCTCAGGCCCGCAGAGTCCTTGGTCCACGAATGTTGAAGCCCTACCTGAGATTTCTACTGAGATCAGCGTAGGGATTCAATGTCTCAGAATCATCCCATCCTCCAGGGCCCACAAGTCCATGACCGCTGCCTCTACCGCCGACCCTACTGACCTGAAATGTGGCCCCTGCTTTCATTTCCAGGAGCATACAACACTTACACCAAGCATTGATGGGTTTTGTTGACATCATTTGAGATGTGGGGCCATGGAGAGTGGAGAGGGTCCCATGATCCTTGCTTGGTGTTGGCCAACTCATTGACTTCTCTCATTTGACTTCACCCAGCCCATTTCTACTCACCACCTCTGTGATGGATTGCTCTGGGAATTCTGAGCCCTAGTTCCTTTATTTTGCAGATAACCTGCACTCTTCTCTGCAACGAATCCCAAAAGTATGTAGTTGAGCTGACTGCAAGGTGCTTGACACGCAAGAGATTCCACAAATGGGATTTGGCCTCTGGAAAGTGGTGGTAGTTCCAGATTTATGTGGATGTTACTTTGTATTTCCCTATAAAATATATTCTTTAAACTATCAAGCTCTTGGCTCCTGGATGCAGTCCTTTGCTGGTGGCAGTGGGCTGGGTACTGCCTCCGGGGAGAAATGCTGCCCACTTAGAGAAAGAGAAAATGGTTCTCTTTAAGAGGCAGAGGGAGGTTTCCAGTGCCAGTTTGTTTGGAGGCAAAATGGCTGTTGTATTAAAATTGCCCAAACTTGGGCTGGTGCCTTGTGTGTTTAGAGCTCAAAGCCACGATTGTTTTCATCTTTTTTTTTTTTTTTGGTCGGTTTTCCATCCTATTCCTTGGCAGGTTTCTGCTAATAGCTTCAACCTCAAGGGTGCCAATATACAGATACTAATATCACCTACTATGTGTCAGTCTGTAGTGCCTACTATGTGCCAGGTATTGGAGATAATATAATGATGAACAAGATAAACATGGCACTTGGAAAAGAGAGTCTAGTTCCCACTCTCAGCCCACCCCAAAGAGAGGCCAGAATTGGGCTTCCAAAGATCTCAGATGTCCTTGCATCATCTCCCTGAAAAGGGCGGGTGAAGCTTTGGTGTCTGAAGAGAATTTGGCTGGACAATCCCTCAGGTTTGGAACGATGGGAAGGAGCTGCCATCTGTGTTTAAGGTGAGAAGCAGAGGAGTGGCTGGATGTCAGAGGATGCCAAGATGAAGAGAAGGTTTTGTGAGTTCCTATGCATAGTGGAGACCTGTTACAGTGAGGGTCCCTGGGGCTGAGCCTGTGGGTCAGTGGAATGATGCTGTGAGGCAGGTCTTGTTATAGCAGATGGCCCAAAGGATGTTGACGGATCATGAGCAGCTGGAAGAATGGAGAGTTCGGGGGATGTAGTTCCTACCTGGCTTTCCAACAGTGTGTAAGCCCAGAATTCTTACATAAGCCCATGGAGAAGGGAAAGGAATGCTCGTAACGACAAGATTGCATTCTCCACCTGCCAGGCATCCAGGGACTCAGAGTAGATTTAACTGCAGTTACAGAGATAGGAATGTGACATTTCCTAAATTTGGGTGTGCTGGAGCAAAATGGATTCTCTCTCTAGTTTGTGGGGAAGGAGAATGCTAACAGACAAGACTCCAGGTTTTAGCTCTTAAACCTGGTGCCTAGAAATGCATTTTCTACTGAATGCAGACAGAAGCTCCATATAGACGTATTCATCGCTGCATCTCTCATGCCTTGTGTTCTCCTAATTTTCCCTTTTTAACCCACAGAGGAAGAAAGTTCCAGCATCACTTCTGGCCTCTCAAGACTGAGTTAGGTGGCCAGGTGGGGTTATTCATGCCTGTAATCTCATACTGAAGGGTTGGCCTGCCCGTCCACACCTGTGGGTATTTCTAGTCAGGTGGGATGAGAGACAGAAAAGAAATAAGACACAGAGACAAAGTATAGAGAAACAACAGTGAGCCCAGGGAACCGGCGCTCAGCATACCAAGGACCTGCACTGGGACCCGTCTCTGAGTTCCCTCAGTTTTTATTGATTATTATCTTCATTATTTCAGCAAAAGGGAATGTAGTAGGAGGGCAGGGTGATAATAAGGAGAAGGTCAGCAACAAATATGTGAGCAACAGAATCTATGTCATAATGAAGTTCAAGGGAAGGTACTGTGACTGGACAGGCACGTAAGCCAGATTTATGTTTCTCTCCACCCAGACATCTCAGTGGAGTAAAGAATAACAAGGCAGCATTGCCGTAAACATGTCTCGCCTCCCACCATAGGGCAGTTTCTCCCATCTCAGAATTGAACAAATGTACTTTTGGGTGTTATATAGAGACATTCAGTTCCCAGGGGCAGGCAGGAGACAGTGGTCTTCGTCTTTCTCAACTGCAAGAGGCTTTCCTCTTTGACTAATCCACCTCAGCACAGACCCTTTATGGGTGTTGGGCTGGAGGATGGTCAGGTCTTTCTCATCCCACGAGGCCCTATTTCAGACTATCACATTGGGAGAAACCTTGGACAATACCCAGCTTTCAAGGGCAGAGGTCCCTGTGGCTTTCCACAGTGCACTGTGCCCCGGGTTTATTGAGACTAGAGAATGGCGATGACTTTTACTAAATAAACTGCTTGCAAACATTTTGTTAACAACGCACGTCCTGCACAGCCCTACATCCCTTAAACCTTGATTTCATACAACACATGTTTTTGTGAGCTCCAGGTTGGGTCGAAGTGGTTGGGGCAAAGTGGCTGCAGCAAAGCTACAGATTAACAACATCTCAGCAAAGCAATTGTTTAAAGTACAGGTCTTTTTCAAAATGGAGTCTCTTATGTCTTCACTTTCTATGTAGACACAGTAACAGTCTGATCTCTCTTTCTTTTCCCTACATATCTCCCTTTTCGTTTGGACAAAACCACCATCATCATCATGGCCCCTTCTCGCTGGTCGCTGTCTCTCTGGAGCTGCTGGATATACCTGTAGACTAACAATAGAAAAGACAGACATACAAGGATTAATACGAAATTTGCAATAGTGGAATTTCCGGTAGTTTTAACCCAAGTGACAGTGGTCAAGAGGACGGTGTGGGTGCTGCGGCACCCGGGCAGTCTCCCACCTCCTTTGTGTCTTAGTTGCTGTTTCTCATAGTTTTCAGTCTTTCTCCTCACCTGCTGACTCGCGCCTTTTATCTCTTTGTCTCCCTTCTCTTATGGTCTCTCTCTCTCTCTTTTACACTCTCTCTCTCCCCAGTCTCACTTTCTATGTCTGTCTCTGTTCTCTGTCTCTTTTTCTTTCTATTCCTCACCCTGGCTCTCCACATGTGCCATTTTCTTGGTGGATGGCAACTTCATCGGTTCTGATATCACCATTTTGTTCGCCCTGCGAGTCGATGATGCTCGATTGCGGGTTTTCTGTCTCTACGAAGGCACTTTCATTTGCATCTCTGATGGGTTCATTGTAGAACTTCAAATGTCTAGTGGGTATCCAAACAGGAAGCTGATTTTCTCCAGGTGAAACAGAAGCAAAACCTCTCCCCCATGTTATCACTTTACCTATTTCCCACGTTTTGTTTTTGTTGTCTTTCCACCAAATCAGTTTTCCCTCATGTGGGCTATTCTTTTTACCAGTAAAATGTTCTGCAGAAGTAGTGGTCTGATTTCTATGTATGCCTAGAAAATCTAAAGTATAGAGTGTTAGATTAAGTTGCATCTGGGGAGTGTTATACTCCTTACTGTCTTTTTCCTTTTTTTGTTTAACCAATTGAGCTTTGAGTGTTCTAAGCAGGACAGGTAAGATCTGCATCTGGCACAGCCAGCCAGGTCTCCTTACCCTCTGCTTCCCTTTCTGCCTGTGACTGAATGGATATGTCAGGGTCTAGTAGAGGATCCAGGAAGAGGAAGCCTCATTAACTTCTATTCTGCAGCAATTGATGGCCACCCAACTTGAACAGTGAGGTTTTATCACCTCATGTACTAAGACCAGAGATAGCTGATGCCAAGCTTGGCTAAATTAGTAGCTTGAGATATTAGGTTTTTCTTTTGAGGTTTCTATGCTGCTATTGTCTTCTGCTCTTGGTCACAGAGGCTGCCACAATCCGCATGTCAAGTCCTCATGTGGCAATACCCAGAGACAGAAAGGAAGAGGTACAGTGTATTCCTGCATGTTTCTTAAAAAAATATTTTCGATAGAGAATAATTGTACACATTTTGGGGTTCCATGTGAGGTTCTGGTACATGCATGCAATGAGTAATGATCAAATCAGGGTCTTTAGGATATTAATCACCTCAAACATTGATCATTTCTTTGTGTTGGGAATATTTCAAATCTTATTGCTATTTAGAAATACACAGTAAATCTATTTATCAGGATACAAAATCCATGTACACATATCAGTAGCAGTGCTATACACCAACATCTACCAGGCTGAGAATCAAATCAAACCCTTTTATAATAGCTGTAAAAATAAAATACTTAGGAATATACCTAACCAAGGAGGTGAACGACCCCTACAAGGAAAACTACAAAACACTGTTGAAAGAAATCATAGATGACACAAACAAATGGAAACACATTCCATGCTCATGGATGGGTAGACTCAATATTGTGAAAATGACCATACTGCCAAAAGCAGTCTACAAATTCAATGCAATTCCTATCAATGTATCATCATCATTCTTTATAGAACTAGAAAAAAAATGCCAAAATTCATTTGGAACTAAAAGAGTCTGCAAAGCCAAAGCAAAACTAAGCAAAAAGAACCAATCTAGAGGCATCACATTACCCAACTTCAAACTATATTACAAAGCTATAGTCACCAAAACAGCATGGTGCTGGTATAAAAATAGGCACATGACCAATGGGACAGAGTAGAGAACCTAGAAATAAAGCCAAATACTCAACAGCCAACTGATCTTCGACAAAGTAAACAAAAACAAAGTAAGAAAAGTACACCCTATACAACAAATAGTGCTGGGATAATTGGCAAGCCACATGTAGAAGAATAAAACTGGATCCTTATCTCTCACCTTATACAAAAATCAACACAAGATGGATCAAAGACTTAAATCTAAGGTCTGAAACCATAAAAATTCTAGAAGATAACATTGGAAAATGCTTCTACACATTGGCTTAGGGAAAGAGTTTATGACCAAGAATCCAAAAGCAAATGCAACAGAAACAAAGATAAATAGATGGGACTTAATTAAACTAAAAGCCTACTGCACAGCATAGGAAGTAATCAGCAGAGTAAACAGATCACCCACAGAGTGGGAGAAAATTTTCAGAAACTGCATTTGACAAAGGACTAATGTCCAGAATCTACAGGGAACTCTAATCAGCAAGAAAAAAATAATCTCATCAAAAAAATGTGCCAAGGACATAAATAGACAATTCTCAAAAGAAGATATACAAATGGCCAACAAACATATGAAAAAATGCTCAACATCACTAATTACCAGGGAAATGCAAATCAAAACCACAATGCAATACCACGTGTAAAACAAACAAAAAGAGGGCCGGGCGCAGTGGCTCACACCTGTAGTCCTAGCACTTTGGGAGGCCAAGGTGGGTGGATCACAAGGTCAGGAGTTTGAGACCAGCCTGACCAATATGGTGAAACCCAGTCTCTACTGAAAATACAAAAATTACCCGGGCATGGTGGCAGTTGCCTGTAATCCCAGCTACTCAGGAGGCTGAGGCAGGAGAATTGCTTGAACCCGGGAGGCAGAGGTTGCAGTGAGCTGATATGGCACCATTGTACTCCAGCCTGGGCGACAGAGCCAGACTCCATCTCAAAAAAAAAAACAAAAACAAAAAAAGCAAAAATTGATGTTGGCACAGATGTGGTGAAAGAGAACGCTTTTACACTGATGGTGGGAATGTAAGCTAACACCACCACTATGGAAAGCAGTATGGAGATTCCTTAAAGAACTAAAAGTAGATCTATCATTTGATCCAGCAATCCCACTGCTAGGTATTTACCCAGAGGAAAAGAAGTCATTATATGAAAAAGATACTTTTGCACACATGTTTACAGCAGCAAAATTCACAGTTGCAAAACTATAGAACCAGCTCAAATGCCCACCAATGAATTAGTGGATAAAGAAAATGTGTTATATATGTATATATACACCATAGAATACTACTTAGCCTTAAAAAAGAATGAAATGTTGGCATTCATAGCAACCTGGATGGAGTTGGAGAACATTATTCTAAATGAACTAACTCAGGAATGGAAAACCAAACATTGCATGTTCTCACTCGTAAGTGGGAGCTAAGCTATGATGATGCAAACGCACAAGAATGAAACAGTGGACTTTGGGGGCTCAGGGGGAAGGTGGGAGGGGTTGAGAGATAAAACACTATACATTGGGTAAACTGCTTTGGTGATGGGTATGCCAAAATTTCAGAGATCACCACTAAGGAACTTATCCATGTAACCGAATACAACCTGTTCCCTAAAAACTATTGAAATTAAAAATATACATATACAATAAATTGTTATAGTCACTTTCTGTGATAATGAACACTAGATCTTATTCCTTCTATTATATATTTTTATACCCATTAATCAATCTTTTTTCAAACCCCTCCTATTCCCAGCCTCTGGTAACTATCATTCTACTCTTTATCTCCATGATATCAATTTTATATAGCTCCAGGGCACACAAGTGCATAACTACAGCCTCTATCCCTGACCCTACTCACCTGAAACATGGCCCCCTCTTTAATTTCCAGGAGCATAAACTGCTCATATAAGTGAGAACATGCAATAGTTTTCTTTCTGTGCATGGCCTAGTTCACCTAACATTATGACCTTTAATTCCATCCATTTAGCTGAAAATGACAGGATTTCATTCTTCTTTATGGCTGAATACTATTCTATTGTGCGTATATTCCCGTTTTCTTTATCCATTTATCCATTGATTGACACTTAGATTGATTCCATATCTTGGCTATTGTAAATAGTGCTGCAGTAAATATGGGGGTACAGGTATCCCGTTGATACACTGATATCCTTTTTTTTGGATGTATAGCCAGGAGTGGGATTGCTGCATCATATGGTAGATCTGTTCTTAGTTTTTTGAGAAATCTCTGTACTTTTTTTCATAATGGCTGTACCAATTTACATTCCCACCAACAATAAACAATAATTTTCTTTTCTTCACATGCTTGCCAGCATTTGTTGTGCTTTGTCTTTTTAATAATAGCCATTCTAAAAAGTGTGAGATGATATCTCATTGAGGTTTTGATTTGCATTTCCGTGATGATTAGTGATGTTGAATATTTTTTCATAAACTTGGTGATTTGTATATCCTCTTTTGAGAAATGTCTATTTTTTGATAGTTTCTTTTGCTGTGCAGAAGCTCTTCCATTTAATTAGATCCTATTTGTCAATTTTTGCTTTTGTGGCAATTGTGTTTGGCATCTTCACCATGAACTCTTTGCCCATCACTATGTACTGGGTGGTATTGCCTAGGTTGTCTTCCAGCGTTTTTATAGTTATGGGTTTTACATTTAAGTCTGTAGGCCATTTTGAGTTAATTTTTGTGTATGGTGTAAGGGAGGGGTGTTGTCTTTTCACTCTGTTGATTGTTTTATTTGACATGCAGAAGGTACTTAGTTTAATATAATCCCATTCGTCTGCTTTTGTTGCTTGTACTTTTTAAGTGTTAGCCATACAATGCTTGTTCTCCAACGTTTCTCCTGTGTTTACTTCTAGTAGTTTTATACTTGTGGCTGTTACATTTAAGTTTTTAATCTATTTTGAGTTTATTTTTGTAAGTGATGAGAGATAAGGGTCTAGTTTTATTCTTCTGTGTTTGGATATCTAGTTTTCCTGGCACCACTTAATGAAGAGGGTGTCCTTTTTTCAATGTATGTTCTTGACAGCTTTCTTGAAAATCAGTTAGCTGTAGATATGTGGATTTATTTCTGGGTTCTTTAGTCTGTTTCCTTTGTTTTCATGTCTGTTTTAATACCAATACACGCTGTTTTGGTTACTATCGCTTTGCAGTAAGTATATATGTATGTATGTATATATATATATATATATATATATATATTTTTTTTTTTTTTTTTTTTTTTTGAGACGGAGTCTCGCCTTGTCACTCAGGCTGGAGTGCAGTGGTGAAATCTCGGCTCATTGCAAGCTCCGCCTCCCAGGTTCATGCCGTTCTCCTGCCTCAGCCTCCCGAGTAGCTGGGACTACAGGTGCCCACCACCACGCCCGGCTGATTTTTTGGTTTTTTTTTTTTTTTAGTAGAGACGGGGTTTCACCATGTTAGCCAGGATGGTCTCGATCTCCTGACCTCGTGATCCAGCCACCTTGGCCTCCCCAAGTGCTGGGATTACAGGCGTGAGCCACCACGCCCAGCTGCTTTGCAGTATATTTTTAAATCAGGTAGTGTGAGGCTTCTAGCTTTGTTCTTTTTGCTCAGTATTGCTTTGGCTATTTGGGGTCTTCTGTGGTTCCATATGAATTTCAGGGTTTTATTTTTTTCCTGTTTCTGGGAAGAATGTAATTGATAGGGATTATACTGAATCTCTAGATTGCTTCGGGTAGTATGGTCATTTTAACAGTATTAGTTATTCCAACCCACGAGCAAGAGATGCCTTTCCATTTGTTTGTGTCTTCTCAATTTATTTTATCAGTGTTTTGTGGTTTTCATTGTAGAGGTTATTTTTTTCCCCCCATCCTTGGTTAAGTTTATTCCTAGGTATTTTATTTTTGTAGCTATTGTAAATGAATTTCTTCCTTGGTTTCTTTTTTAGCTAGTTTGTTACTGGTATATAGAAACATTACTGATTTTTGTATGTTGATTTTGTGTCCTGAAGCTTTACTGAATTATACATCTGTTTTTTTAAAAAATTTTTATCTTTAATTTTTTGAGATAGAGTCTCGCTCTGTTGCCCAGGCTGGAGTGCAGTGGTGCAATCTTGGCTCACTGCAACCTCCGCCTCTCAGTTTCAAGTGATTCTCCTGCTTCAACCTTCTAAGTAGCTGGGATTACAGGCACCTACCACTAATGCCTGGCTAATTGTATTTTTAATAGAGACAGGATTTCATCATCTTGGCCAGGCTGGTCTCAAACTCCCAACCTCAGGTGATCCGCCCATCTTGGCCTCCCAAAGTGCTGGGATAACAGGCACGAGCTACCATGCCCAGCCTAATTTATCCATTTTAAGAGTATTTTGGTGGAGTCTTCAGGTTTTTCTGTTTACAAGTACAAGATTATGTCATCTGCAAAGTGAGACAATTTGACTTCCTCTTGTCTAGTTTGGATGCCTTTTATTTCTTTATCTTGTCTGATCACTCTGGCTTCGATGTCCCATACTGTGTTGAATAAGAGTGGTGAAAGTGGGCATCCTTGTCTTGTTCCAGTTCTTAGATGAAAAGCTTTTCAATTTTTCCCAGTGAGTATGATGTTAGCTGTAGGTTTGTCATATATACCTTTTCTTAGGTTGAAGTGTTCCTTCTATGCATAATTTGTTGAGAGTTTTCATCATGAAGGAATGGTAAGTTTTACTGAGTGATTTTTCTGCATCTGCTGAGATGATCAGATAGTTTTTGCCTTTCACCTTGTTAATGTGATGTATCACATGTACTGATTTTGTGTATGTTGAGCCATCTTTGCATTCCTGGGATAAATCCCACTTGATCATGGTATATTATCTTTTTCATTCATCATTAGTTTTGGCTTGGTAGTATTATGTTGAGAATTTTTCCATCTGTGTTCATTAGGAATATTGCCCAATAGTTTTCTCTTTTTGTTGTGTCCTTGTCTTGATTGGATATCAGGGTAATGTTGGCCTTATACAATGAGTTAGGAAGAATTCCCTCCTCTTCAATTATTGGGAATAGTTTGAGAACAATTGGTGTTTGTTTTTCTTTATAAACTGTGTAGAAATCAGCATAAAAACGTAGTCTGGAGCTTTCCTCTTTGGGGAGACTTTTTGTTACTGATTCAAACCTGCTATTAATTTTGAGTCTGGTCAGGTTTTCTGTTTCTTCCTAGTTCAATCTTGGTAGGCTGTGTATGTCTGGGAATTTATCCCTTTCCTCTAAGTTTTCCAATTTGTTAGCATATGGTTGTTCATAGTAGCCTCTAATGATCCTTTTTATTTCTTTGGTAAAAGTTGTAATGTCTCCTTTTTCATTTCTGATTGTATTTATTTGGGTCTACTTTCTTTCTTTTTTTTTTTTTTTTTTTTTTTTTTTTGGTTAGCCTTACTAGTGGTTTATCAATTTTGTTTAACTTTTCAATAAACCAACTTTTCTCTTGTTGATTCTTTGCATTTCTTTTTTGTCTCTGTTGCATTTGGTTCTGCTGTTATTTTTCTTTCTTTCTACTACTTGTGTGTTTGGTTTTTTCTTGCTTTTTGAGTTCCTTGAGGTGCATTATTAGGTTGTTTATTTGAGATCCTTCTACTTTTTTGGTGTAGGCATTTATTGCTATAAACTTTCCTCCTAGTACTGCTTTTGCTGTATCCCATAGGTTTTGCATGATGTGTTTCCATTTTCTGTTTAAAAAATTTTTTTTGATTTCCATCTTAATTTCTTCATTGACCCAATGATCATTCAATAGCACATTTAATGTCCATGTATTTGTACAGTTTCCAAATTTCTTCTTGTTATTGATTTCAAGTTTTATTCCGTTGTGGTCTGAGAAGATACTTGATATGATTTTAATGTTTAAAATTTTGTTGAGCCTTGTTTTGTGTCCTAACATATGGTCTATCCTGGAGAATGTTCCGTGTGTTGATGAGATGATGGTGTATTCTGCTGCTGCTGGATGAAATATTCTGAAAATATCTGTTAGGTCCATTTGGTCTAAAGTGAAGCTTAAATCTAACGTTTCTTTGTTGATTTTATGTCTAGATGAACTGTCCAATGCTGACAGTAGGATATTGAAGTTCTCAACTATCATTGTACTGGACTCTATCTCTCCCTGTAGATTTAATATTTGCTATGTGTGTCTGCATGCACTTGTGTTGGTTGCATGCATATTTAGAATTGTTATAATGACCTTCTTTGTCCTTTTTACTATTTTTGACTTAAAGTCTGTTTTATCTGATGCAAGTTTAGCTACTCCTGATTACTTTTGATTTCTGTTTGTGTGGCATATCTTTTTCAATCCCTTCACTTTCAGTCTGCGTGTGTCTTTACAAGTGAAGTGAGTTTCTTGTAGACTTGTTGGGTCATTTTTTTATCCATTAAGCCTGTCTCTATCTTTTAGGTAGGTAATTTAACCCATATTCAAAGTTATTATTGATAGGTGAGGACTTATTCCTGTCATTTTGTTTATTGTTTTCTGGTTATTTTGTATATCCTTTTGATTTGGTTTGGCTGTGTCCCCACTCAGATCTCATCTTGAATTCCCATGTGTTATGGGAGGGACCCAGTGGGAAGTAGTTGAATCATGGGGGCAGGTATTTTCCATGCTATTCTTTTGATAGTGAGTAAGTCTCATGAGATCTGATGGTTTTAAAAGGACGAGTTTCCCTGCTCAAGCTCCTGTCTTTGCCTGCTGCCATCCCTGTAAGATATGACTTATCTCTCCTTGACTTCCGCAATGATTTAGAAGCCTCCCCAGCAATGTAGAAGTGTAAGTCCATTAAACCTCTTTCTTTTGTAAATTTCCCAGTCTTGTATGTGTCTTTATCAGCTGTGTGAAAATGGACTAATACAGTAAATTGGTACCAGAAGTGGGGTGTTGTTGCTAAAAGATACCTGAATATGTGGAAGTGACTTTGGAACTGGGAAACAGGCAGAGGTTGGAGGGCTCAGAAGGAGACAGGAAAATGTGGGAAAATTTGGAAGAGATTTCCTAGAGACTTGCCCAAAATGCTGATGGTTATATAGACAATAAAGTCTAGGCTGAGGTTGTCTCAGATGGAAATGAGGAACTTGCTGGGAACTGGCACAAAGGTGACTCCTGTTATGTTTTAGCAAAGAGACAGGTGGCATTTTGCCCCTGCTGTAGAGATTTGTGGAATTTTGAACTTGAGAGAGATGATTTAGGGTATCTGGTAGAAGAAATTTCTAAGCAGCAAAGCATTCAAGAGATGACTTGGGTACTGTCAAAGGCCCTCAGTTTTATAAGGGAAGCAGAGCATAAAAGTTTGGAAGATTTGTGCCTGACAATGCGATAGGAAACAAAATCCCATTTTCTCAAGAAAAATTTGATCTGGCTGCAGAAGTTTGTTTAAGTAACAAGGAGTCAAATGTGAATCCCCAAGACAATGGGGAAAATGTCTCCAGGGCACGTCACAGGTCTTCATGGCAGCCCCTCCCATCAAAGGCCCAGAAGCCTGGGAAGAAAAGATGGTTTTGTGGGCTGGGCCCAGGGCCCCCCTGCTGTGAGTGGCCTCGGGTGCCTGAGTCCTAGCCACTCCAGCTGCAGCTAAAAGGAGCCAAGGTACAACGTGGGCTGTAGCGTCAGAGGGTGCAAGCCCCAAGCCTTAGCAACTTCCACATTGTGTTGAGCCTATGGGTGCACAGAAGTCAAAAATCGAGGTTTGGGAACTGCTGCCTAGACTTCAGAAGGTGTGTGGAAATGCCTAGATGTCCAGGCAGAAGTTTGTTGCAGGGGCAAGGCACTCATGGAGAACCTGTACTAGGGCAGTGCAGAATGGAAACGTGGGGTCGGAGCCCCCACATAGAGTCTCTACTGTGGCACCACCTAGTGGAGCTGTGAGAAGAGGGCCACCATCCTCCAGACCCCAGAATGGTGGATTCACTGACAGCTTGCACTGTGTGCCTGGAAAAGCTGCAGACAATGCCAACCCATGAAAGGAGCCAGGAGGGGGTTTATACCCACAAAGCCACAGGAGTGGAGCTGTGGCCTTTTCTCTCCGAAAGCCATGGGAGCCCACCTCTTACGTCAGCATGACCTGCATGTGAGACATGGAGTCAAAGGAGATCATTTTGGAGCTTTGAGATTTCACTGCCTCACTGGATTTTGGGCTTGCATGGTGCCTGTAGCCCCTTTGTTTTGGCAATTTTCTCCCAATTGGAATGACTGTGTTTACCCAATGCCTATACCCCCATCATATCTAGGAAGTAACTAACTTGTTTTTGATTTTACATGCTCATCGGCGGAAGAGATTTGCCTTGTCTCACATGAGACTTTGGACTGTGGACTTTTGAGTTAATGCTGAACTTAGTTAAGACTTTGGGGGACTGTTGGGAAGGTGTAATTGGTTTTGAAATGAGATTTGGGAAGGGCCAGGGGCAGAATAATATGGTTTGGTTGTGTCCCCACCCAAATCTCATCTGGAATTCCCACATGTTGTGGGAGGGACCTGATGGGAAGTAATTGAGTCATGGGGGCAGGTCTTTCCTGTGCTGTTCTCATGATAGTGAATACGTCTCACAAGGTCTGATGGTTTTAAAAAGGGTAGTTTTCCTGCAGAAGCTCTCTCTTTGCCTGCTGCCATCCATGTGAGACATGACTTGCTTTTTCTTGCTTCCAACACGATTGTGAGGCTTCCTCGGCTATGTGGAAATGTAACTCCATTAAACCTCTTTCTTTTGTAAATTGCCCAGTCTCAGTCAGGTATGTCTTTATCAGCAGTGTGAAAACAGACTAATACACCTTTGTTCCTTTTTTCTCTCATTATTTATTGTTGCCGTTTGGTGGTTTTCTTTAGTGGTGACGTTTGAATCCTTTCTCCTTTGTGTGTCTGCCCTACAATGAGTTTTATACTTTCACGTGTTTTCATGATGGTAGATATTGTTCTTTTCTTCCGAATGTAGGACTCCCTTAAACATTTCTTGTAGGACCACAATAAACAAGACACAAACAGTGTTTTGCTTATCTGGGAAATATTTTTTTCTCTCTTTTTTTTTTTTTTTTAAGCAATGGAATCTCACTCTGTCACCCAGGCTGGAGTACAGTGGCATGATTATAGCTCACTGCAGCCTTGAACTCCTGGCTCAGATGATCCTCCTGCCTCAGCCTTCTGAGTCTCTGGAATTGCAGATGTGAGCCACTGTGCCAGTCTCCTTCATTTGTGAAGGATAGCTTTGCTGGGTATAGCAATTTTGCCTTACTTTTTTTTTTTTTTTTAACTTGTAGTATACATCCCCTTTTCTCCTAGCCTGTAAGGTTTCTGCTGAGAAATCCCCTGTTAGCCTAATGGAGATTCTCTTATAAGTGACTTGATGCTTTTCTCTTGCTGTTTTTAGCATTTTCTCTTTGTCTTTTGACAATTTTACCATAAAGTCCTTGGAGAAGACCTTTTTGAGTTGTGTTTATTTGGTAATCTTTGAGATTCCTTTATTTGGAAGCTTTCAGGAAGTGTTCAGTTATTATTTGATTAAATAGGTTTTCTATGCTTTTACCCATCTCATCTCCATCCAGAACTCCCAGAATTTCAGTTTTTGGTCACATATGTGTCCCATATGTCATCTAGCCTTGTTTCATTCTTTTTTCTTTCTTTTTGTCTGACTGGATTATTTTAAAAGACTAGTCTTCAGGTTCAGAAATTCTTTGTTTTGCTTGATCTAGTCTATTGTTAAAGCTGTCAATTGTCTTTTGTATTTCTTTCAATGATTTCATCTCTTCCAGGATTTGTGTTTGGTTCTTTGTTATGCTGTCTATCCCTGTTGAATTTCTCATTCAGATCATGAATTGTTTTCCTCATTTTTTTGTATTCATTATCTGTGCTCTCTTATATCTCCCTGAGTTTCTTTAATATCATTATTCTGATTTTTTTTCAGGCATTTCATAGATTTTCTTTTCATTGAAATCTGTTGCTGGAGAATTATTGTGCTTCTTTGGAGATCTTCTGTTTCCTTTTTCATATTTCTTGCGTCCTTATGTGACTATCTGTGCCTCTGACATAGCAGTCACTTCTTCCAATTTTCTGGGTTGGCTTTTATATGGGAAAGACCTTTTCTTATAGCTGTATCTACAGCGTTCATTGGATATGACACTTTGGCTTTGATTCTGGGTGGGTACAGTGGTATAGGCTGCATATGATTTCTTCAGCTGTAATTGGCATGAGTGGTGTCTGTGAGTTATTCAGTGGCTTAGACTGCAGTTTTTTTTGTTTGTGTGTTTGTGATTGAGATGGAGTCTAGCTCTGTCACCAGGCTGGAGTGCAGTGACACAATCTAAGCTCACTGCAACTTCTGCCTCCCAGGTTCAAGGGATTCTCCTGCCTCAGCCTCCTCAGTAGCTGGGACTACAGGCACCTGCCACCACGCCCAGCTAATTTTTGTATTTTTAGTAGAGACGGGGTTTCACCACGTTGGCCAGGCTGGTCTTGAACTCCTGACCTCGTGATCTACCTGCCTCAGCCTCTCAAAGTGCTGGGATTACAGGTGTGAGCCACTGCACCCAGCCAGACTGCAGTTGTTATTGGGGGCTGTGATGAGGCTTTGCTGAGGATGGGGATGCCTTGAAGTCTTGTCCTTCAGCATCAGTGGTAGTGGTTGTAGACCAGGTGTGTCAATACTAGGGACCATGGGCAGTGTATGTGGGCACTGATGATAGCCTGTCTGCATGGGCCAATCCCTGGGCCTCCAGGTGGCTTCTTTGGTTGCTGGCAGTGGCAGCACTGGGCCAGGTGGGCAGGTGCACCACTGGGCTCCTGGGTGGTGTGTGTGGCAGGCTGATCTCTAGTTCTCCAGGTGACCTATACAGGTTCTGGTGGTGGGTAGGCAGGTGTTTCCTCAGGCCTCTCAGTAGTAAGTGTGAGCGCTAGCTCTGGAGGCAGTGTGAGTCAATCTCCAGGTCCCCAGATGGTACATTCAGGCACCAGCATATTCCTATGCATTTCTAGATAAAAGTATTTTTCAGAAAACCTGAGCATATGTCCTATTAATACAACTTACCCTCATCAGCTCTGCATGAGAAGAAGGGAGATTTCTCTCAGTAGAACAGTCAGAATGGAATCACAGACTTGTTTTGAGCCAGTCACTGGTATGTGGGGGTAGGCTAAAATGATAAGCTCAGAATCTAAACCTTAGACTAGGAAATGGCTAACTTTTTCCATAAAGAAGCAAACGGTAATATTTTAGGCTTTTGGTCTAAATAACCTCTGTTGCAGTGACGCAGTGGTGCCATCGTAGTTTAAAACATATGTAGACAAGGCATAAATGAATGGACCTGGTTTTATTCTAGTAAAACTTAATTTATACAAAGAGTCAGAGGGCCAGATTTGGCCCTTGGTCTATAGTTTGCCAACCCTGTTTAGACCAGTCACAATTTATTCCCTGGGGCTGGGCCAATTTTTTCTAAAAAAAAAAAAAAAAAAAAAAAAAAAAAAAAAAGAAAGCAACCCACTGTCAGAATAAAATAGGGTTTCTATTTAAAAAGAAGAAGAGGCTGGGTGTGGTGGCCCATGCCTATAATCCTAGCACTTTGGGAGGGTGAGGAAGGAGGACTGCTTGAGGCCAGGAGTTTGAAACAAACTTGGGCAATATAGTGAGATCCTGTCTTTGCTAAGAATAAAAAAATTAGCCAGCCATGGTGGCACATGTCTGTAGTCTTAGCTATGCAGGAGGTTGAAGGGGAAGATCAGGGGAGCCCAGGATTTTGAGGTTACAGTGAGCTGTGACTGTGCCACTTGTACTCTAGCCTATGCAAAGAATAAGACTCCGTTTCAAAAAAAAAAAAAAAAATGGTTCGTTGGGGTGGGTTGGAGAAGAAAGGATTTCTGAATTTCTGGGTAGGTAACTGGTAGTGTCAGGGCAAACTAGCTCTACACTCTTATTCATTATAAATAAAGGCAACTAGAAGATCTCCATCTAGCTATTAAAAATTGGTTAAAATCTACAGAGATAAAGGATGGTGACCCTTGTATCAGTTAGTTATTGTCACAAAATGCTGCATACCAAGTCACTCCAAATCTCAGTGGCTTAATACAACAGTCATTTATTTTCATGGATCTATGGGTCAGCTGAGGATTGGTTAATCTACCATAAGCATGTCTGGGAAGCTCGACTTTGCTCTTGGTGTCTCTTATCTTCTGCTGGAAGCAGCAGGCTGGCCTGGGCTTGTTCTCATGGTGATAGCAGGAGTGAGTGAGCACAAATGAATTCACACTTTCCAAGTTTTTGGTCATGCAGATTAATATTCCAGTGGCCAAAGCTAGACACATGACTAAACCCAACATTAGGGGCTGGAGAAATATACTCTGATTCTTCAGTGGGAGGAACTGCAGAGACAAATGGCAAAGTCTTGGATACAGGGAGGACTTGGATCCATTAATGTACCTTAATCAACAACAACCTTCTAACCACCAATACAATTAAATAAGTATTTGTTGAATGCACCTGTGCCTGAATGCTTCTGGCTGCAGCCCAGGCAATGGGGGCCTGACTGGGGAGGGACCATGGCAGGGACTCGATGTCCTGCAGGTCTGCATGTAATTGTGTACAGCCGACTCCACATTGGTCATGGCTGATTTGCTTTGTCCTGCGACCCCAAGGGGCAACGATTGGCTGATTTTATTTCTGAACAGTTTTGACAAAGTTGTTTTCAGGAGCCCAGGAAGCAAATCAATTGTAGATTTGAATTTTGCAGGGGGTCAGAACTGTTTAATATATATATAGTCTTTTACATGCTGATAATTATTTCCATACCACAAAGAAGGCTAGCTATCAGGAGGTTGCTGTTCAGTTCCTTTGCCCCGTGAGCTCATGAGCTGTGTCTATGTGGGGGGCACTCACTTGTTAGAGATATTTCCCTTCAGAATAACATTAACCAATATTCTAAATAAATGCAGGAAATTAAATAGTCTTCCCCAGACAGGTACTTTGCCCTTCTAAACTGAATTACACATTCTAAAATAAAACACAGTCACATTAAAAAACCAAAAGGTCTTTGTGTTAGGTTGTTCTGGCATCAGCAAAGATATTTTCCTCCAGAGTAGAGGATCCTTGTAACGCATGATATTGCGTGTGGCAGCCCCACATCTCGTTTCCTTTTTTTTGTTGTTGTTGTTTTTAACTAAAAGAGTTGACAATTTTATTTTCACATTTCCCAATACAAATGAAAACTGCATCTTTTTTGGTCCCACTTCTCCCCTCCAAAACTATTCTCTTTGATAGGGCAAGGGAGCAAGTCTTCCTTATGCTGTTAAGAAAACCCGGCATCACAGCAGCATGATCTCCTGGTGAAGGGAGCAGGTAAATATAAAACTCATATAGGCCGGGTGCAGTGGCTCACACCTGTAATCCCAGCACTTTGGGAGGCTGAGGCGAGCGGGTCACGAGGCCAGGAGATTGAGACCATCCTGGCCAACATGGTGAAACCCTGTCTCTACTAAAACAACAAAAAAAAAATAGTCGGGCATGGTGCGCACGCCTGTAGTCCCAGCTACTCAGGAGGCTGAGGCAGGGGAATCACTTGAACGCGGGAGGTGGAGGTTTCAGTGAGCTGAGATCGTGCCACTGCACTCCAGCCTGGGCGACAGAGGAAGACTGTGTCTCAAAAACAAAACAAAACATTACAAACAAAGAAAACACAACAATAATAACAACAAAACAACACTGATGTAATGAGGCCTCCCCTCTATCCTTATCTGTCTGGTTGAGTCATTCTGGGCTGACTGGGCACCATCATGAGATGGGCAGGAGGTCTCATCATTGGGCACCCAGGCATCATGGGCATGTGGCCTTCCATGGGTGGCCTCATTCCAGGAGCAGGTCCCACTGGCATCATCCCAGGAGGAGGAGGGCCCATCATTGGCATCATGGGAGGGCCCCCCATATGGGGTGCTGCCATCATTCTGAGATGTGCTAGAAGTGTCAAATACACATTAGATTGTGAAGACTTAATATAAAAAGAAAGCAAAGTATTTTGTTAATGTTAAAATATTTTATACTTGTAGACCTGGTATTTCGGATAGATTTGTTTAAATCTGTGATATAATTCCAATTACCTTCACTTCTTTTGTTTTACTTTTTTAAATGTGGTTACTACAAAATGCAAAAGTAAATATGTGGCTTGCATCATATTTCATCACATTTAGTGTGGACCCTGAGGATCTAGGGGAGTTATGAGCCTTAAGTTGAGGGTGACCCAGGTCAACATGAATTGCTCTGAAAGAGAAGCAAAGGGCATAAAGAGAACGTATAAATGGAGAGAGGGAGTGAGGAAAGGCTTTCTTTCTTACACAGTCTGGCACTTCTTCAAAAGCTAAAACCCAGAGTTCTATGACCCAGCACTTCCACTCCAGTTTATGAAAGAAATGAAAATATATGTCCGTGCAGAAACTTGTACACAAATGCTCATAGCAGCATTATTCATAATAGCGCCAAAGTGAAAACAACACAAATGCTTGTCTACTGATGAGTGGAGAAATAGAACATGGTTTGACCATGCAATGGAATATTATTCAGTCATCAAAGGGAATGAAGTACTAACACGTGTTACAACACGGATGAACTATGAGAATATTATGCTAAGTAGAAGAAACCAGTCACAAAAGGTCACATATTAGATTTCATTTATATGAAATGTCCAGAACACGCAAATCTATGAAGACAGAAACCCTGTCTCTACTAAAAACACAAAATTAGATGGGCATGGTGGCATATTCCTGTAATCCCAGGTACTCGGGAGGCAGGAGAATTGCTTTAACCCCGGAGGCGGAGGTTGCAGTGAGCCGAGATTGTGCCACTGCACTCCAGCCTGTGACAGAGACTCTATCTCAAAAAAAAGTAGATTGTCAGCACTTAGTGGGAGGAGGAAATGGCAGGCACCTGCTCATGGATACAGGGTTTCTTTTGGAGTGATGAAAATGTTTTAAAATTGATCATGATGGTGGTTGCCGAGCTCTGTGAATGCACTGAAACTATTGATTTGTTTACTTTAAATTGGCAAAACATATGGTACCTGAATTATATTTTAATAGTTATATTAAAAAAGTAAAATCTTCCTTGAAGAGATGACACTTAAGGAGAGGCCTAGGGGGTGGAATGAGTTCACTATGTGGAGAAATGAGGAACAGCATTTCAGGGTGAGGAACGGCATAGTGAAGTCCCTGAGGTTGACAGGCATAGAGCAGATTTAAGGGACTTTTGTTTTTGAGACGGACTTTCACTCTTGACGCCCAGGCTTGGGTGGAGTGGTGTGATCCTGGCTCACTGCGACCTCTGCTTTCTGAGTTCAAGTGATTTTCCTGCCTCAGTCTCCCGAGTAGCTGGGATTACAGGTGCCATCCACCACACCTGGCTAATTTTGGGATATTTAGTAGAGATGGGGGTCCACCATGTTGACCAGGCTGGTCTCGAACTCCTGATCTCAGGTGATCCAGCCGCCTCAGCTTCCCAAAGTGCTGGGATTACAGGCGTGAGGCACTGCGCTCAGCCAGATTTAAGGGACTTTCAAGAAGTTTGTGTGGCTGAAACCTGCAGGGCAAGCGAGAGAATCAGGAAATGAGGCTGGAGAAAGAGAGGGGCTAGGTCATGGAGGGTCTCACATTAGGGTGTGGAAACTTCACACGAGTGGTCCCACCTTGGGCATCCCACCTAACTACTCTGTGTCCCAGCTTCCCCGCTGGTGAGATCAAGGGCTGATGTAGGGTTGGACTGAGGCAGTGTGTACTCAGTAGAGGTGACCTTTTATCATTGTTCTTTTTTTTTTTTTTGAGATGGAGTCTCACTCTGTCGCCCAGGCCGGAGTGCAGTGGCGCTATCTCGGCTCAGTGCAAGCTCCACCTCCCGAGTTCACGCCCGTCTCCTGCCTCAGCCTCCGGAGTAGCTGGGACTACAGGCGCCCGCCACCACGCCTGGCTAATTTTTTTGTATTTTTATTAGAGACGGGGTTTCATCGTGTTAGCGAGAAGAGTCTGAATCTCCTAACGTTGTGATCCGACCGCCTCGGCCTCCCAAAGTGCTGGGATTACAGGCGTGAGCCACTGCGCCCGGCCGAGCTTTTATCATTGTTAACCCACACAGCAGTGGGAGCCACGGAAAGTTGAGTGATCTGTTTGGATGCACCTTCTGAAGTGATTGCTTTGGTCCCTGTGAGGAGTGCAGATTGTCACAGGGCCAGGGAAAAGCAGAGGCCAGTCTGGAGGCATTTGCAGTCAAACAGCTGGAGGTGATGGTGGCTTGGTTTATGATGGTGTCAGGAGAGTGGCTGAGCAGTGAAGGATATGAGAAAGATTTAGGAGGTAAAACCCACGTGACTTGGTCACTGAATATGGCTTGTGTGGGCTGGAGGGAAGGTAAGAAAGAATGAGAAGAAAAACTTACTCAAGTTTTGTAGGCTGTACAGGGAGCATGACACTGACATCTGCTGAGGTTCTGTGGAGGCCTCAGAAAACTTACAATGATGGCAGAAACTGAAGTGGGAGCAAGAGAGTGACGAGGCAGGTGCTACACACTCGTAAACAACCAGATCTTGCAAGAACTCACTCACTTTTGCAAGGACAGGACCAAAAGGATGATGCTAAATCATTCATGAGAAATCCACCCCCATGATCCAATCTCTTCCCACCAGGCCCCACCTCTAACACTGGGGATTCCATTGCAACATGAGATTTGCGAAGGGACACATATTCAACCTGTCAGCTGCTTTCATTCTATGGGTGACAGAGCTGAGTAACTACTATAAGAGACTGTATGGCCCACGAAGTCTAAAATATTTACTATCTGATGCTTTCAAGTAAAAGCTTGCAAACCCTGATCTTGAAAAGGAAAGGAAGGAAGAGGAGAGGAGGAAGGCTGGAAGGAGCAGAAAGGGACACGGGGCTGTATTCAAACATCTGTTGTTAAGAAAGAGAAATTCAATTTATTTGGCATGGTCCAAGTTATCAAACTAGGAGCACTCCATTGAAGTTTCAGGACAAACACTGTGCTGAATATAAGGATGACCCCATCTGTAATGCCTAACCTCATTTTTATTAACTTTGTTCTTAGACTTTCCTTTTCTTTTAATCACTTAGCCTTGTTTCTACCTGAATTGACTTTCTTTTAGCTAAGAGAGCTAGACAGACTTTATCTTGGCTTTTTCACTGGCAGCCCCTTCCTCAAGGACTTAACTTGTGCAAGCTGACTCTTAGCACATCTAAGAGTGCAATTAACTGATAAGATACTGTGGCGAGCAATATCCACAGTTCCTAGGAATTTGTCCGATTGATAATGCCTAAAGCCCCACGTCTATCACTTTGTAATAGTCTTAAAGCCCTTAGACCTAGAACTGTTTACTTTCCTGTATCAATTTATCCTTTTAACTTTTTTGCCTACTTTACTTCTGTAAAATTTTTTTAACTAGACCCGTTTCCCCTTTCTAAGCTGAAGTATAAAAGAAAATCTAGCCCCTTCTTCGGGGCCACGAGAACTTTAAGAGTTAGCCATCTCTTGGCCGCCAGCTAAATAAACAGACTTAATTCATGTCAAAGTGTGGCATTTTCTCTAACTCGCTCAAGTACAACATTTGGAGGCCCGAATGAGAAACGCCACCAGGCAAGAGCCGGGCTCGCTCCGGGCTCCCCCGGAAGGACGGCCGGCTTGTGGGGGGGTGCCATCTGAAAAAAAATTGCAGGTCCCCGAAAGGTGACGGTCTTCCAGAGGAGAGCGGATCGACTACCGTGTGGATGATTAGGACAGTTTCTTCCTTTTTTTTTTTTTTTTTTTTTTTTAGACAGACAAAGGGAGGGGGTTCCTGTGATGGGATAAGTCAGATGCCTGCCTTGCTGCTCCCCCTGAGGGCACTTGGGCTCCTCTTAGCATTGGCAGGCCGGTATAAACTTCCAGCTCAGATCAAGCTATGCCTGATGCTGCCTTAAGCCTTATGAGGTCTCCACGGAACCGCAGGTGAGGGCCCACTTGAACTCCGTAGCTTTCGATGTGGAGCTACAAACTGCAGGACAAGCGCAAGCCCTTGTCCTCCCTCATTCATTCATTATTCACACAGAGTATATAACAGTTTTTTTTCTTTCTTGGAGAGTCTTCAAGAAACTTGAACAAGAGAAAGATCAGAGATGGAAAAAGAGAGAGAGAGTGACAGGTCTGCCAGAAACCAGGACTCAGTCCTCCAGCATCCTGGGATGTGAACTGAGTCAAGGGAGGGCCCCTGTCAGGGCCACTTCCCTCCTAGAAAGAGACACAGAGGTGCCTAACAGAAAACCAGGGCTCTACCTTCTAGCGTCCTAGAGAAACAGGCAGAGTCGAAAGAGGGACACCCTCATCAGAGCCGCTTCCCTCTTACTAGAACGGAAGTCAAATCTGACCTACCTGACCTCGGGGTCAGAAGTCGAGGACTCAGAGGTGGAATTTTTATGGGCACCCATATGGTAGTCGATCCGCTCTCCTCTGGAAGACGGTCACCTTTCGAGGACCTGAAGATTTTGTTTTAGGTGGCACCTCCCCAAAAGCTGGCCATCCTTCTGGGGGAGCCCGGCTCTCGCCTCATGGCGTTTCTCGCTGGGGCCTCCAAATGTTGTACTTGAATGAGTTAGAGAACATGCCACACTTTCACATGAATTAAGAGTCTGCTTATTTAGCTGGTGGCCAAGAAATGGCTAACTCTTAAAGTTCTCTTGGCCCCGAAGAAGGGGCTAGATTTTCTTTTATACTTCAGTTTAGAAAGGGGAAACGGGTCTAGTTAAAAGAATTTTACAGAAGTAAAGTAGGCAAAAAAGTTAAAAGGATAAATTGATGCAGGAAAGTAAACAGTTCTAGGTCTAAGGGCTTTAAGACTATTACAAAGTGATAGACGTGGGGCTTTAGGCATTACCAATCAGACAAATTCCTGGGAACTGTGGATATTGCTCGCCCCACAGTATCTTATCATTTAATTGCATTCTTTGATGTGCTAAGAGTCAGCTTGCACAAGTTAAGTCCTTGAGGAAGGGGCTGCCAGTGAAAAAGCCAAGATAAAAGCTGTCCCCAGTGTTAGAGGTGGGGCCTGGTGGGAAGAGATTGGATCATGGGGGTGGATTTCTCATGAATGATTTAGCATCATCCTTTTGGTCCTGTCCTTGCAATAGTGAGTGAGTTCTCGCAAGATCGGGTTGTTTACGAGTGTGTAGCACCTCCCTCCTTACTCTCTTGCTCCCGCTTCACCTTCTGCCATCATTGTAAGTTTCCTGAGGCCTCCACAGAACCTCAGCAGATGTCAGTGTCATGCTCCCTGTATAGCCTACAAAACTGCGAGCGAATTAAATCTCTTTTCTTTATATATTACCCAGTCTCAGGTATTTCTTTATAGCATGAGAGAACAGCCAA
The DNA here is from genome assembly GCF_028858775.2 of Pan troglodytes. Classification (NCBI taxonomy): domain Eukaryota; kingdom Metazoa; phylum Chordata; class Mammalia; order Primates; family Hominidae; genus Pan; species Pan troglodytes. The sequence continues at coordinate 20,842,623 of NC_072405.2, forward strand.
ATCCAGCAGCCATAGACATTATGTAGCAAATGTGCATGGCTGTGTTTCAATAAAACTTTATTGACAAACACATGTGCAAGCAGGTCAGATTTGGCCCATGGGCCATAGTGTCCCAACGTCTGCTCTGGAATATTCTGTTCAGCCTGGATGGACATCTCTAGGTTGTAGTTGTTGTTTTTTTTTTTTTTGAGACAAAGTCTCATTGTTGCCCAGGCTGGAGTGCAGTGGTGCAATCTTTGCTCGCCACAACCTCTGCCTCCTGGATTCAAGCAATTCTCCTGACTCAGCCTCCCAAGTAGCTGGGATTACAGGCACCTGCCACCACACCTGTCTAATTTTTGTATTTTTTAATAGAAATAGGGTTTCACCATGTTGGCCAGGCTGGTCTCAAACTCCTGACATCAGGTGATCCACCCACCTCAGCCTCCCAAAATGCTGGGATTACAGATGCCCGCCACCACACCTGGCTAATTTTTGTATTTTTAGTAGAGATGTGGTTTCACTATGTTGCCCTGGCTGGTCTCGAACTCCTGATCTCAAGTGATCCACCTGCCTCGGCCTCCCAAAGTGCTGAGATTACACCTGTGAGCCACTGCAGCTGCCCTCTAGATTTTTTTTTTGACCTTTGCTTGTTTGGTTTGACTTTCATTTTCTTCCCCACTGTGGTAGCCATTTTCTGAATGCCTGTTAGTTTGTCCATCTCTCTCCTCTGTAGTCCCTAGAGTCAGATGAACTCCTCTGCAGGTGCAATGGTGTAACACCCTCTAGTGCTGAATTTTGAGCAGGAGAAAGAGAGCAAGAGTGACCAGTACCTTTGGAAACTCTGGCCTCCTGAGAATTTGGTGTCTCCTCTGCAAAGGTTGCAAACCTGTTAACCCACAGACAGGAGAGAGAGACAAGCCAGAAGCACGATCTGTTGAGCTTGAGTTTAATATTTGATGCACAGAGATCACTGAGTTTTTTGATAAGAATTAGAGGGGGAAGAAATGGCCACAGAGAACAATTTCTATCTCCAGGTGAGGATTCAGGAGATAATTCTGTGAACAGAACTTCCTGAGAACTGAGATGGGGAAATCGCTGGTATTAGAAGAGTGAAAAGGTCAGTAATTAAGGCTACGACTGTGCTCTTAGAGACAAAAGAAGAAAATGAGACTGCCAGGCATGAATAATGAGAAATCTTTGATGGAATTAGCCATGCAGAACAGATACTAAATGCATCCTCATTCTTCTCATAGTCAAAAGTTTTTGCTTAAGCTGGATGGGAAAAAGAGAATCCCATTTCATTAAGTATAAAAGAGGGGATTTTAGAGAAGGTCTCAGAAGAAAGAGATGTGGGGGTTTGGTGAAACTCACCAGAGGCTGAACCCTCTCCAGCATAACACAGGGATTGGGAGGAGTGGGGCGGCATTAGGCCAGGTGCATAGCCCAGTGCCGCTCTCTCTGGACTTTCTGCTCTCTCTAGACTTGTTTGCTAGCTGAGCTTATCCATTTGCATAATTTTCAGTGCCATTTCTCAGCTGATGAGTCCTGAACTTTTGTCTTGAGGCTAGACTTCTCCTTCAAACAGCAGTCTTAAACACTCAACTTCTTTCTTGTTTTTTCCACTTGTCAACTCATGAAGACCTCAACCTTGTTACATCCAAAGCCAAACTCATGGCTTGGAGTGGTAGGTGATGGCTGTAATCCCAGTGCTATGGGAGGCTGAGGTGGGAGGATTACTTGAGGCCAGGAGTTTGAAGCCAGCCTGGAAAACACAGTGAGACTCCCTATCTACAAAAAAAAAAAAAAAAAAAAAAAAAAAGCTAGGCATGGTGATGTGCATCTGTAGGATCTGTAGTCCTGCTACATGGCAGGCTGAGGCAGGAGGATCACTTGAGCCCAGGAGTTTGAGGCTGCAAAGAGCTATGATTGCACCAATGCACTCCATCCTGGGTGACACAGCCAGAGACCCTGTCTTAAAAAAAACACCCAAAGCCAAACTCTCTTTTTCCTCCTCCTTCTCCATGGGCTCTGTCCATGCCATCTCTGTTCTGTAAACGGCACCACCCCCTGCTGAGCTGCTCAAGGTGGTCATAACTCATGTGTTGTGCTAACTCTGCTTTTGCCCTCTTCCCCAGTCAGCAAGTCCTGTGATTCTAAACTTTATCCAACTTGTCCACTCTCTGTAGCTTCACTGTCATTATCTTTGCCTAGGACACTGCTATCTCAGCTGGGCTACAGCAGCCTCCTAACTGGTCTTAAGTGGTACTCTGCACCTGCTCTCCATGCTCAGCAATCCATTTCCTACCTGGCAGCTTCAGTGATCTTAAGGCGTCCATTGAGTCTCATCCCTGCTTTTCCTGCCCATGGTACATAGAATAAAATCGAGACCCCAAGTCTTCTGCCTGTTCCCGCCACCTCTCCAGCCGTCTCCTATCTCCTGCCCTTGGCCTACTCTATTTCAGCCACTATGGCCTTCTTTTGTTTTCTTGGACTTTCAAACCTTTTTCCACAACAGGGCCTTTGCACTTGCTGCTTCAGCCTGGAATGATTTTCCTCTACACCTCCCCAAATTAGACCATCCTTTAGGTGTCAGCTAAAATGGTGCTTCCACAGACAGCTCTTCCCTGACCCCTTTATAAAGTGGACTTCCCTGCTCTTCTCCACCTTAACGTCGTATTGTTTCTTGTTGTGGGAAGTCAGGGACCCCAAATGGAGAGGGACTGGCTGGAGCCATGGCAGAAGAACATAAATGGTGAAGATTTCATGGACAGTTATCAGTTCCCAAATAATACTTTTATAATTTCTTATGCCTGTCTTTAATCTCTTAATTCTGTTATATTCATAAGCTAAGGATGTACATCACCTCAGGACCACTGTGATAATTGTGTTCACTGTACAATTTGATTGTAAAACGTGTGTGTTTCAACAATATGAAATCAGTGCACCTTGAAAAAGAAGAGAATAACAGCAATTTTTAGGGAACAAAGGAAGACAACTATAAGGTCTGACTGCCTGCAGGGTTGGGCAAAAAGAGCCATATGTTTCTTCTTGCAGAGAGTCTATAAACGGATGTGCAAGTAGGAGAGATATGGCTAAATTCTTTTCCTAGCAAGGAATATTAATAGTAGTACCCTGGGAAAGGAATGCATTCCTGGGGGAAGTTCTATAAATGGCCGCTCTGGGAATGTCTGTCTTATGCGGTTGAGATAAGGACTGAGATACGCCCTGGTCTTCTGCAGTACCCAAAGGCTTGCTAGGGTGGAGAAAAACTCCGCCCTGATATATGTGTGGTCAGCCTGGTTCTCTGCTCTTAAACCCTGTTTTCTGTTGTTTAAGATGTTTATCAAGACAATACATGCGTGAATGAACATAGACCCTTATCAGTGGTTCTGCTTTTGCCCTTTGCTTTGTGTTCTTTGCTGGACACTTATCAGTAGTTCTGCTTTTGCCCTTTGTCCTGTTCCCTCAGAAGCATGTGATCTTTGTTAGACCCTTAGTAGTAGTTCTGCTTTTTACCCTTTGAAGCATGTGACCTTTGTACCTACTCCCTGTTCCTACACCCCCTTCCCTTTTGAAGCCCTTAATAAAAACTTGCTCATCTGAGACTCAGGGGGCATCACGGTCCTACTGATGTGTAATGTCACCCGCAGCAGCCCAGCTGTAAAATTCCTCTCTTTGTAGTGTCTCTCTTTATTTCTCAGCTGGCTGACACTTATGGAAAATAGAAAGAACCTACATTGAAATATTGGGGGCAGGTTCCACCTATACTTCTTTCATGGATTTACTTACTTTTTGTTTGTCCCCCTCTGTATCCTAGAAACTCCTGGAGGGCAGAGGCATGCCTGCCATCTTCATCATTGCATTACCACCACCCAACATTATCGGGGGACCTGCCCTGATAATCAGGTAGGTTCTTTTCTATTTTCCTAAGCGTCGACTGGCTTGAGAAATAAAAGGACAGAGTACAAAAGAGAGAAATTTTAAAGCTGGGTATCCGGGGGAGACATCACACATTGGTAGGATCCGTGATGCCCCACAAGCCACAAAACCCAGCAAGTTTGTATTAGGGAGTTTCAAAAGGGGAGGGAGCATATGAATAGGTGTGGGTGACAGACATCAAGTACTTAACAGGGTAATAGAATATCACAAGGCAAGTGGAGACAGGGTGAGATCACAGGACCACAGGACAGAAGTGAAATTAAAATTGCTAATAAAGTTTTGGCACCATTGTCATTGATAACATCTTATCAGGAAACAGGGTTTTGAGATCAACCCTTCTGACCAAAGTTTATTAGGCGGGAATTTTCTCTTCCTAATAAGCCTGGGAGTGCTATGGGAGACTGGAGTTTATTTCACCTCTGCAATCTCGACCATAAGAGACAGGTAGGCCCTGGGGGGCCAGTTCAGAGACCTACCCCTAGGTGCGCATTCTCTTTCTCAGGGACGTTCCATGCTGAGAAAAGGAATTCAGCGATATTTCTCCCATTTGCTTTTGAAAGAAGAGAAATATGGTTCTGTTCTGCCCGGCTCACCGGCGTTCAGAGTTTAAGGTTATCTCTCTTATTCCCTGAACAATTGCTGTTATCCTGTTCTTTTTTCAGGGTGCCCACATTTCATATTGCTCAAACACACATGCTGTACAATTTGTATAGTTAACGCAATTATTACAGGTCCTGAGACGATATACATCACTCTCGACTGACAGGATTAAGAGATTAAAGTGAAGACAGGCATAGGAAATCACAAAGGTATTGATTGGGGAAGTGATAAGTGTCCATGAAATCTTCACAATTTATGTTTAGAGATTGCAGTAAAGACAGGCATAAGAAATTACAAAAGTATTAATTTGGGGAACCAATAAATGTCCATAAAATCTTCATAATCCACGTTCTTCTGTCATGGCTTCAGCCGGTCCCTCCGTTTGGGGTCCTGACTTCCCGCAACATCTCTCCCTCTCTTTTTATATAAATGTGCCATGGCGATGAAGGCTTGTTCGTTCTCTCAATTTTGACACAGGATTATTTGACTGGTACAGCACACTAAAAGCAAGCCGGTTAAGCAGAGAAACATAATTCCAAAATTTACTACAGTGGAGCCCCCAAGAGACTTTATCCAAGTTGTGGGGTTTAATCCATAAAGATTTTCTGCCACCTGATCTAACGCCTGAGCTCCAGGAACGATGGATAAGTGAGCTTGGGAGGCTTCAAAAATTTGTTTTTTTAATTTAGTTGTTTTCAATGATAAATTATCTTTTCTACCTAGAAGGTGTCCTTTGACCATTTCCCATGAATGATCAGTCTCGTTATAGGAATAGGGGTGATGCAGAAATCCAAAGTATTCCAATCGCACTGCATTTGCATGCGATGTTCTAGACTCACTACCCGATCTCCAAGCCAAATAATAGACTGTCTTAAATCATTAATTTGATTTGCCAATTTTTGATCGATGCCTTGTTGAGAATTCCACATTTGGGTGGAATTGGCTTGCCAATCATTAACAAAATGAGCCGTTTGAATAGACTGGTGTAATGCCATTCCGGCAGTGGTGGCCATTGCAGTGACTGTAATTAGGCCCATGATAACAGCGATTAAAGTGAAAACAAGTATCTTAGGTCCTTTTAAAACTCGTTGTACCACTTCATTAATTAAATGTATTGAGGGGGAGGATTCCCAAGGTCTAGGTAAAGTTATCGGAATCCAGATTCCTTCTCGAGCTCGAACCAACATTACACTTTTCCTGGAGTCAAAATGGGAGTTAATACAAGTGTATAGATGACAATTGACGCATTGGACAGTTTGATTATTCATCCAAATTTTGATATTTCCTACCAATAGCATGTAAGGAGGCTTAACACAACTCTGTATGGGAACAGTCAGGTTGGAGGTAAGTAAAGCAGAATGTCTGGGTCTACGTTGATACTGAGAGAGTGGGACGGTAGTGGGAAAAACAGTCAAAATAGTTTTTCCTTCCCATACTCACAGTCCAGACATGGCAATAGCCAATTTCCAAAGTTCTGGGTGTTGTGGGCTCAGAATAGGGAGTATCATAGGAGGGTTGGGGGCGGGGTAATGCCTTTATCTTCCCATTTTAAGGGAAAGAATGAGCTGATCCTTATATGCAAAGTAGAATGATGATTCTCTTTCTCCTAATAAGAAATAAAATAAGTAGCCTCCAGGCATTCCCTTCCACAGAGGAGCAATTGTTTTTTAAATAGCCCTTTGGTGCCCAGTCTATTACTAAACCATATGAGTCATTTTTTAATATTACTGCATGTGAGTTAACACAGTCTTCCCAAATTAAAGTTTTAGATGGGCCCTCAAAATGTTTAGGGCATGGTTTTCCTGCAGGTTTATATTGAAAGTATGGGGTACCTCCCATTACTCCTCCTTTCATTTGTTGTAAAGGAGAAAGGGAGAGGCCAGAGACCAAATGTCCCATTTTATCTGTAGCTGATGTTTCTGAAAGATAAGCAGCCCAGAACTGAGTTTCTAGATGGATGCAACCAGGTGCATGTCCGAGGCACAGAGGGGAGTATTTATAACCCATGGTAACATTAAATGCAGTGCCTCCTTCTCCTGGTTGAGCAGGGCAAGGGTCGTCTATGGCTCCAGGCATCCACACACTATCGTTAGTGTAGATTTCTGCGGGAGCATCTATCCAGGTGAGAGGGCGAATAAGTGGAGGAAAAGGCACCTAAGCCCAAGAAGAATAATTATGTGTAGCAGGTAAATCAGTGTGAGAGGAAACTGGTGAGACAGAAAGTATAAGAAGGAGAATCATTAAATAAAACCGAGTGTAAGCGAGATGGAGTGCTGAAGGAGAAAGAGAAGAACAGAGGGATGTTATTTTCAGGCTAATAGAAATGGTGAGATATTTAGGTTTGTAAGGAGAAAAAGAAAGGTAATCAGGAGAAGTGTGATTAGTTAGATGGGTCTCCACTGTCATCAGGGAGGATTGATTTACACCCATTGTGATTTGGTGTGCCTGTTTCTGAGGAGTCGGCACAGATCTCACCACATCTGAAGGCAGTCTCTGACACAGACGTCTCTTCACTGTGGTTTTGATTGTCAGTATTCACAAGAAGCTTGAGTCTTCTGGTGGGTACCCAGACAGGGGATTGATGATCTCCTGGTGAAACACAAGCATATCCTCTTCCCCACGTTAAGTAGAATAAGAGACAATATTTAAAGGTTTGGGGAAATCCTGTAAGGCAGTAATCACAGCAATTAACTCCGCCTTTTGAACAGAAGTATAAGAGGTAGAAAGAAGTTTGTCTGCAGGACCCATATAGCCAGCATTGCCATTACTAGAGCCATCAGTGAATACTGTAACGGCCTCAGGAATGGGTTGATTTTTGGTTAATCGAGGAACCACCCAAGACGTTATTTTTATAAAATCAAACAATTTGTTTTTTTGGATAATGATCGTCAATAACACCAATAAAATCAGCCAAGTGAATTTGCCACAGTACAGAATGTTGAAAGGCAGGTTGAACTTTGAGCTGATTTAAAGGAACTACAATTACACTCGGATCAAATCCAGAAAATTGAAGTATTCTGCACTGAACCTGTCCAATTAATATGGCTATTTGTTCTAGATAAAGTTTTTGACACAGAATGAGGAAGAAAACACCATTCCACTAAATCATTATGTTGAACTATTTGTCCAGTAGGAGAGTGTAATGAAGCAAAAACCAGAAGCTGAAAAGGCTGAAATGTCTGTACTCTAGATAACTGGGCAGTCTGCATTTTTTCCTCTACAGATTCCAGATCCAGTAAAGCCTCAGGGGTCAAAGTCCTAGGGCTGCGGAGATCAGAATCTCCCCGCAGCATAGAGAACAAGTTAGACAGGGCATAGGTCGGAATGCCTAAAGTAGGTCTTAAATAATTAATGTTACCCAAAAGTTTTTGGAAGTCACTTAAAGTTTGTAAAGAATCTCTCCTAATTTGAACTTTTTGAGGTTGAATACATTGTTTATCGACCACCATTCCAAAATATTGAACAGGAGTGGTCTGTTGAATTTTATCCTGAGCAATGTGTAATCCAGCCTCTGTAACACAGCGGCTCAAAATTTGGTAACAGTCAATTTTTTATCAGTGGGGGCAGAAATTAAAATATCATCAATATAATGAAGAATATAGGCCTCGGGAAATCGGGCTCAAACTGGTGAAAGCACTTGTCCAACATAAAGCTGGCAGATTGTAGGGCTATTTAGCATTCCCTGAGGAAGTACTTTCCATTGATAATGAGCTACAGGCTCCTGATTATTGATAGATGGTACAGTAAAAGCAAATTTTTCACAATCCGATTTATGTAAAGCGATATGAAAAAAAAAAAACTCTTTAAGATCAATAAGTATGAGAGGCCAATCTTTAGGTATTAAAGCAGGGGCAGGCATGCCGGGTTGGATGGCCCCCATAGGTTTAATTACAGCATTAATGGCCCTTAAATCGGTTACCCTCCGCCATTTGCCTGATTTCTTTTTTACTAGAAACACAGGAGAATTCCAAGGGGAAAGAGAAGGTTCCACATTTCCAAGTTGTAACTGCTCAGAAACCAATTGATTAAAAGCCTCCAGTTTTTCTTTAGAAAGCGGCCACTGCTGAATCCCAGGGCCAATTGTCTTATCTCCTTTGTTTAAAAGGATATTAGGTAGTAAAAGCAATTGAGCTTGTTTAACAGTAGTAAAAGAAACAGGAGCTTGGGCTGGGGAGTGTAATTTATCCCAAGCTCTCATACACAGTTTTGTTACTTGTTCTGTGGGAAGAGTATCAAAGTTTAATTGGGCATAAGCATCAGAGAAACTATCGGAGCCTGTGAGCTGAACCTGAGTAATTAGAATGTCATTACTCCGATTTAGCTGAGCCTGTAAACAGGCCTCCTCTGACCACCAGGCTGAGATGGACTTAGAACAGCTTTTTGCCAAAAGATCACAGTCTAAACGAAGCAAAACGACCTCAGTATAAAAAGTTTGCAGTACCATTTGAACATAAGGAAACGTAGGACCATACTGAGTACAAGCATCCTTAAATTGTTTTTAAAAAGGTAAGATTGAGCGGCGCATATCGACGCAGACTGGTTGAGGAACTGAAACGACAGGAGGGTGAGGGGCTGTAGTGGATGGAGGAGGGCCTGGAGAATGACAGGTAAATTGTAGTTTGGTCCCAGAGCCATTATTTGATGCTGGAGGTTTGAAGAGAGAAGAGTTAGCATATTTATGGTACCGGGCTTTGTGAGTCACAGCCACAGGAGTTTGAAGTACTGGCTTTTCGTGAGAAGAAGTAAGAAAAGTAGGGGGTAACTTTAAGCCAAAGTTACCAGAATTAGAAATCGAATTTTCAAAATCGTTAGGGAGGGGAGGAGTAGCTGAAGGGAGAGTCTGAACGAAGGCCATGTGGGAGAGGAAGGTTGAGAAAAAGGCAGAGAAACTGAGGAAAAGGCAGAAAACTGTGGCAACTGCAGGGGTTCACGAGATTGGCAAGCCACAAAGATGGCACGCACCAAGCACCCCAAACAGTGATGGGAACATAATACCGGGCCGAGACCAGTTTTCGGAATGCTTTACGTACACAATCACACAATTTTATATACACCGTTCCGTTTTCAGGAAACCAAGAACAGTATTTTTCTACAGCCCTGAACAGAGTGATCATATTTTTCATGGTTACCGGTTTTAACAGGAGTTTGTTAGATTACACATGAACCATAGTTAACCAAGACCACACACAGATTACTCACTACTCGTCGGGCAGTTGAACACGCTTATCTGTGGACCAAGCCGATTGACGTTTCACCGCACCTACCAAAGGGAATCCGGTTCCCTCAAGCACTTAGGAAAAAAGAAAGACCACGTGGGCTCCAGATATCGGGGGACCTGCCCCGATAATCACGTAGGTTCCTTTCTATTTTCCTAAGCGTCGACTGGCTTGAGAAATAAAAGGACAGAGTACAAAAGAGAGAAATTTTAAAGCTGGGCATCTGGGGGAGACATCACACATTGGTAGGATCCGTGATGCCCCACAAGCCACAAAAACCAGCAAGTTTTTATTAGGGAGTTTCAAAAGGGGAGGGAGCATATGAATAGGTGTGGGTGACAGACATCAAGTACTTAACAGGGTAATAGAATATCACAAGGCAAGTGGAGACAGGGCGAGACCACAGGACCGAAGTGAAATTAAAATTGCTAATGAAGTTTTGGCACCATTGTCATTGATAACATCTTATCAGGAGACAGGGTTTTGAGATCAACCCGTCTGACCAAAGTTTATTAGGCGGGAATTTTCTCTTCCTAATAAGCCTGGGAGTGCTATGGGAGACTGGAGTTTATTTCACCTCTGCAATCTCGACCATAAGAGACAGGTATGCCCCGGGGGGGCCAGTTCAGAGACCTACCCCTAGGAGCGCATTCTCTTTCTCAGGGACGTTCCATGCGGAGAAAAGGAATTCAGTGATATTTCTCCCATTTGCTTTTGAAAGAAGAGAAATATGGTTCTGTTCTGCCCGGCTCACCGGCGGTCAGAGTTTAAGGTTATCTCTCTAATTCCCTGAACAATTGCTGTCATCCTGTTCTTTTTCCAGGGTGCCCACATTTCATATTGCTCAAACACACATGCTGTACAATTTATGTACTTAACGCAATTATTACAGGTCCTGAGACGATATACATCCTTCTCGACTGACAGGATTAAGAGGTTAAATTAATGACAGGCATAGGAAATCACAAGGGTATTGATTGGGGAAGTGATAAGTGTCCATGAAATCTTTACAATTTATGTTTAGAGATTTCAGTAAAGGCAGGCATAAGAAATTACAAAAGTATTAATTTGGGAAACTAATAAATGTCCATAAAATCTTCATAATCCACGTTCTTCTGTCATGGCTTCAGCTGGTCCCTCCGTTTGGGGTCCCTGACTTCCCGCAACACAGCACAGTGCCTGGCACAAAAGAGTTGCTCAATTAATAAATCAGGATGAATAGATAAATACACGGATAGGCACTTTAAACTACAGATGAGCTTAAATACTTTGTGTTTTTCTTAGTCAAACATGTGCAATGAAGCATGTGATAAATGTTGTGATGACCATACCTGTGTCTTGCCTGATGTTCTTTGCAATCACTAAATGAAGTCAATTGTGCCTGTTTTGACAGTTCTATTTTCAACCTAATGATCTGTTTATTTTAACTTCTGACTGTTGGTTTTGTTTGGGTTTGTTAGCCTGACAAAGTGGTAGATATTGGTATTTTCTCTTTTGTTTAAATGTCACGAACTTTAAAAATGCCTTTGCTTTTGGTAAGAATTCCTAGTTAGGACACCCTAACGGTCAGGACGATTTGGGTTCTGGTGCAGTAACAACAATCCCCAAATCTCAGTGGCCTCATGCAGTGAGGTATTTGTTTGTTTGTTTTTGAGACAGGGTCTCACTCTGTCACCCAGACTAGAATGCAGTGGTGCAATCTCAGCTCACTGCAACCTCTGCCTCCCAGACTCAAGTGATTCTCCTGCCTCCTGAGTAGCTGGGATTACAGGCCCATGCCACCACTGTCTGGCTAATTTTTGTACTTAGTAGAGACAGGATTTCACCATGTTAGCCAGGTTGGTCTTGAACTCCTGACCTCAAATGATCCACCCGCCTTGGCCTCCCAAAGTGCTGGGATGACAGGCATGAGCCACCATGCCTGGCCAGAGTGAGGCTTATTCTTGGTCACGTTGCATGTCTGGGCTGTGTTAGGGCATTGTGGGGTGGTCTGTTCATTGTGTTCACTCAGGGATCCAGGCTGACAAAAGCCCCATCTCTGCATGTGTCCTTGATCACTTCAGGGGAAAGGGAATGTGGTGGATCATAGAGCCTCTTAACACTTACACCTGCAGGTGACTCAAGTTGCTGCTGCTCATGGTTCATTGGACAAAACGGATCACAGAGTCATGGGCAACTTCTCTGTGCCTGGAAGGGGAAACAAACTATGAATAGCCACATTGATTTTCCCTAGATATTACACGGAAGGCCTCATTTAAACACAGTTACTTATTTGTGTTTTGAAGCTAATTGTAGTCCATCAACCTTCACAGAAGATATGTGGACTTCCAAGCTATTATTAAGCACAATTTTTTTTTTTTTTTTTGAGACAGAGTCTCACTCTCTTGTCCAGGCTGGAGTGCAGTGGCATGATCATGGATCACAACAACTTGTGCCTCCTGGGTTCAAGTGATTTTCATGCGTCAGCCTCCCAAAGTGCTGGGACTACAGACACCCACCACCACGCCTGGCTAAGTTTTGTATTTTTAGTAGAGATGGGGTTTCACCATGTTGGCCTGGCTGGTCTGGAACTCCTGACCTGAGGTGATCCACCTGCCTCGGCCTCCCAAAGTGCTGAGATGACAGGCGTGAGCCGCCGCGCCCGGCCTTGAGTATGATTTTTGATTGGGAAGGTCAGAGTTAGGGTTTTAGTCTGAGGACTGTATAATGTGAAGGTGAAAACAGAGCGTGGCTGTGAGTTTGCTGGGATTCCTGTGCTGCTTCTACAGTTCTTTGGCTGTGTGACCATCACCTTTGGCAAGTTTCTTTACCTTTCTATGTGTTGGTTTCCTCATCAATAAAATGGAAAAAATAATCATAATCATAATAACTATTTGTGTTGGGATAGCCCAGTGGTTGACACATAAGGACTCAAACATACTTTTTTTTTTTTTTTTTTTTTTGAGACGGAGTCTTGCTCTGTTGCCAGGATGGAGTGCAGTGGTGCAATCTCGGCTCACTGCAACCTCTGCCTCCTGGGTTCAAGCGATTCTCCTGCCTCAGCCTCCTGAGTAGCTGGGATTACAGGTTCCTGTTACCACTCCCAGTTAATTTTTGTATTTTTAGTAGAGACGGGGTTTCACCATGTTGTCCAGGATGCTCTCGATCTCTTGACCTCATCATCCGCCCACCTCAGCCTCCCAAAGTGCTGGGATTACAGGTATGAACCACCGTGCCCAGCTCAAAATTACTATTATTAATTTTGGGGGGCAGTTATTATATTTTGTGAAAATCAGAGTACAGTACCTTGTAACACTGAGTTGGGATCTATCCCTGAAGGAACAGGCTTCTAAAGAGGAAGGCATCGAGACAGGGGCAAAATTTTAGTGGACGCTGTAATGACTTTAGGTATATGGACCTGGGGCAGAGTTGTAGCTGGGGCCACCAGGTAGCAAGGTGGACTTTGCTAAATTCTATCACTTTCCTGAGCCTCAGACTCACTTGTTACAAATGAGGTTAAAGCATCCCTCTTTCAGGGCTAAGATAAAGATGAATAAGTAAGAGGGAATGAAACAACTTCCATCAATGGTCAAAAGTATTCATTTAACTTCTTTTATTTATTTATTTATTTTTTTTGAGATGGAGTCTCTCTCTGTTGTCCAGGTTGGAGTGCAGTGGCATGGTCCCGGGTCACTGCAACCTCCACCTCCTGGGTTCAAGTGATTCCCCTGCCTCAGCCTCCTGAGTAGCTGGGACTACAGGTGCGTGCCACCACGCCTGGCTAATTTTTGTATTTTTAGTAGAGACGGGGTTTTACCATGTTGGCCAGGATGGTCTCGATCTCCTGACCTTGTGATCCACCCACCTTAGCCTCCCAATATGTTGGGATTACAGGCATGAGCCACCATGCCTGGCCCATTTAACTTCTATATTACTTTCCTGTTGGTGGATTTACCAGTGCAAACTGAGCAGCTTAAAACACCATCCAGTTAACACCATCCAGTTATTATCTGTTTCCATGAGCCAAGGGTCTGGGAAGGGTTTAACTGGGTCTTCTATTCAGGGTCACAATACTGCAACCAGAGTGTCAACTGGGGTCTCATCAGATGCTCAGTGTCCTCTTCCAAGCTTATTCAGTTTGTGGACTGAATTCAATTTCTTGCAATTGTTGAACGAAGGCCCTCAGCTCCTAGAGCTGCCACCTCCATAGACAGTTCACAGCATGGCCATTTATGTCTCCTTGGAGGCTAAGAGTTGAAACTCTGAAACCTCACCTTTAAAAGACTCGCCTGATTAGGTCTGGCCCACCTAAGATCATCCTGCTTTGGATGAACTCAAAGTCAGCTGAGCAAATGTGTTTAACAAAGCAAGTGTGACCATAATGACATTTGCAAAATTCCTTCCCCTTGGCCAAATCACAAGCCCTGCACACACTCAAGAAGAGATGATACAGGGAGCAGATATAAGGGAGTGGTTCTCTTGGGGGTGACCTAGAACTCTGCCCATTACAACTTCCTTTCTCGAGGAACAGCAGGCCTGGGGAGAGATGATCACAGATGAGAGCAGCCCACAGGTTGTGAGCACCAGGTGCTGGAGTAGGATGCAGGAGGCTGACAAGCAAGTATGAAAAGCCTTATCTGGACGGGGTGGAGTGGCTCACACCTGTAATCCCAACACTATGGGAGGCCGAGGTGGGCGGATCAAGAGGTCAAGAGATAGAGACTATCCTGGCAAACCAACATGGGGAAACCCCGTCTCTACTAAAAATACAAAAATTAGCTGGGAGTGGTGGCACAAGTCTCTAACAACCCAGCTCCCCAAGTGAGCAATTCCTGTCCCTTTTAAGGGCTCACAACCCTAAGGGGGTCCACGTGAGAGGGTCATGATCATGAGAGAGTCGTGATCGATTGACCAAGAAGGGAGTACGTGACTGGGGGCTGCATTCAGCAAACCCCATCTCTACTAAAATAGCAAAATTCAAAGTCTCAGGATAAAAATCAATGTGCAAACATCACAAGCATTCGTATACACCAATAACAAACAGAGAGCCAAATCATGAGTGAACTCCCATTCACAATTGCTTCAAAGAGAATAAAATACCTAGGAATCCAACTTACAAGGGATGTGAAGGACCTCTTCAAGGAGAACTGCAAACCACTGCTCAATGAAACAAAAGAGGATACAAACAAATGGAAGAACATTCCATGCTCATGGGTAGGAAGAATCAATATCGTGAAAATGGCCATAGTGCCCAAGGTAATTTATAGATTCAATGCCATCCCCATCAAGCTACCAATGACTTTCTTCACAGAATTGGAAAAAAACTACTTTAAAGTTCATATGGAACCAAAAAAGAGCTGGCATTACCAAGTCAATCGTAAGCCAAAAGAACAAAGCTGGAGGCATCATGCTACCTGACTTCAAACTATACTACAAGGCTACAGTAACCAAAACAGCATGGTACTGGTACCAAAACAGAGATATAGACCAATGGAACAGAACAGAGCCCTCAGAAATAATGCCGCATTATCTACAACTATCTGATCTTTGACAAACCTGACAAAAACAAGAAATGGGGAAAGGATTTCTTATTTAATAAATGGTACTGGAAAAACTGGCTAGCCATATGTAGAAAGCTGAAACTGGATCTCTTCCTTACACCTTATACAAAAATCAATTCAAGATGGATTAAAGACTTAAATATTAGACCTAAAACCATAAAAACCCTAGAAGAAAACCTAGGCAATACCATTCAGGACATAGGCATGGGCAAGGACTTCATGTCTAAAACACCAAAAGCAATGGCCACAAAAGCCAAAATTGACAAATGGGATCTAATTAAACTAAAGAGCTTCTGCACAGCAAAAGAAACTACCATCAGAGTGAACAGGTAACCTACAGAATGGGAGAAAATTTTTGCAATCTACTCGTCTGACAAAGGGACCTATGACTTTCTTATAACCAAGAGAATATGGCAGAGGTGATGGGATGTAGTGATTATGTTAGATAGGATGTTAAGTTGTCTTGCTAGGAGGCTATCTTGCTGGCTTTGAAGATGTGAGCTGCCATGTCATGAGTGGCCAAATGGAGAGGCCGATGTGGCAAGAAGCTGAGAACAGCAAGAACCTAGGGCCCTGAGTCCAGCAGCCTGCAAGGAACTGAATGCTGCCAACAACCAGATGAGACGGGAAGCAGATCAATCACCAGTCAAGCCTCCAGATGAGAACTGAGCCCTGGCTGACTCTATGGCTGCAGCCTTGCACTGAACCCAGCTGATTCAAGCCTGGATTCCTGACCCACAGAAACCATGTAGTGATAACTGTGTGCTGTCTCAAGCCACAAAATTTGCAGTAATATTGTTGTACAGCAATAGATAACTAATATAAAAACTGTCCTACATCATGTACATTACTGAGTGAAATGTAGAACCTGGATTTAAGCTCTGATTTCAGAGTTGTGGTCTCAGTCTCCCCAGGGAGACCTCTCCTGGGAGACAGTTACGCCAGGCTGTGATGCTGTGATGATTGTTCTCTTCCTACCCAGAAGCTTTCAATAGGCATGTCAAGCATGTGACCCCAGCTACATATACCAAATGTATTTCTGACGAAAGCCAGAACATCGTGAGCTTTCTTGTTTTACTGAGAGCTCCATAAGGGAAGGATCATCTCTGTCTTTTTTTTTTTTTTTTTTTTTAAGAGTCTCACTCTCACCCAGGCTGGAGTGTAGTGGTGTGATCTCGGCTCACTGCAGTCTCTGCCTCCTGGGCTCAAGGGATTCTCCAGCCTCAGCCTCCTGAGTAGCTGGGATCCAAGGTGTGCATCACCGCACCCAGCTAATTTCATATTTTTGCTAGAGACGGGGTTTACTCATGTTGGCCAGGCAGATCTTGAACTCCTGGCCTCAAGTGATTCGCCTACCTCGGCCTCCCAAAGTGCTGGGATTACAGGCATGAGCCAATGCACCTGGCCTGTCTTTTTTATGTTATGTCCATGTGAAACAGCCCAGTGGTCAGCACACAAAGGGATTCAAAAGTGAAAGGAAAGGGCAAACACAGGGGAAACCTAGGGGTGTTCAGAAATAGTTCCCAGGTCACTGCCTGTTTCAATATGTACAGTCCTGGGCCCCACGCACAAGATTCTGACTTGGCAGGTCAGAGTTGGAGATGGGGAGCTACCTGGTTACGAGGGATCCCAGTACATTTTGAGGCAGCTGTTTGTTAAGATTGCATTGTAAAAATTAAAACCCAAAGATGTGAACAGAAACAGAAAGACATTGGCAGGCTAGAAAACAACACAAGTAAAACATGAACAAGTTCATTCCAGAAGGAGATTCTCAACCACAGCTGCACATCAGAATCACCTGGGGAGGTTTTAAAACCCCAGTGCCCGGGCTCTGCAGCCCAGATCAATTATTACAGAATCTCTTGGGGATGAAACATGGGCATCAGTATTTTTGGTTTGTGTGTGTGTGTGTGTGTGTGTGTGTGTGTGTGGTTTTTTTTTTTTTTTTGAGATGGAATCTTGTTCTGTCACCGAGGCTGAAGTGCAGTGGTGCGATCTCAGCTCACTGCTACCTCTGCCTCCTGGGTTCAACCCATTTTCCTACCTCAGCCTCCCAAGTAGCTGGGATCATAGGTGTGCACCGCCACGCCTGGCTAATTTTTGTATTTTTAATAGAGATAGGGTATCACCATGCTGCCCAGGCATGTCTCGAACTCCCAGCCTCAGGTGATCTGCCCGCCTTGGCCTCACACAGTGCTGGGATTACAGGCATGAGCCATTGCTCCTAGCAGTATTTTTTTAATGAGGCAAAATTCACATAACATACAAGTCCCTGTATGAAACCATACACTTCAGTATCATTAAATACATTCACAATATTAAGCAATCATCCGCTCTGTCTAGCTCCAAAACATTTTCATTAACACCCCCCCAAAAAATAACCCTGTATCCATCAAGCACTCTCCATCCCCTCCCCTTTCCCCCAGCTCCTGGCAACCACTTACCTGCTTTCTGACTCTATAGATTTGCCTATTCTGGGCCTTTCACATAAATGGAATCATGCAATATATATAATAACCAAAAGGTAGCAACAACCAAGATGGCCATTTGGTTGACGAATGAACAAACAATATGTGTTGTATCCATACAGTGGAACTATTGGTGCCTACTACATGTGGATGGACCTTGGAAACATCATGCTAAGTGAGAGAGAGCCTTGGTATTGTCTCTTCTCCCCAGGAGATTCCAAGATGCAGCCAAGGTTGAGACCCACTGAGAAGCAATGGATACGATTGGGTGCAGATGAAATAAGGCAGCCAGGGGCAGGAGGGACGTCTCATTGAAGATGACTATTTGTGGATGCCTAGCAGGGGTGGGGATGAGGTATGATAACAGCAACCCCAATCCCAACACTGTGTGACCGATTTTATCTTCAGCCAGCTGACACGCCTCATGGGGTTTGGACACAGGACAACTCTGCCTCCCAGGTTCAAGCAATAACACCTGCCTCAGCCTCTTAAGTAGCTGGGATTACAGGCATGTACCACCACGCCTGGCTAATTTTTGTATTTTTAGTAGAAACGAGGTCTCGTCATGTTGCCCAGGTTGGTCTCGAACTTCTGGCCTTAAATGATCCACCCACCTCAGCCTCCCATAGTACTGGGATTACAGGCATGAGCCACAGTGGCAGCCTCCAAATTGTATTTGAAGTTTGACTTTCCACCTCCAGAAAATTCAACCTTTTCCCAAGTCACAGTGGGACACCCGGGAGATAATTTGAGAGAAATATGCTTTTAAAAACAACTCCAGGCCAGGCGCAGTGGCTCACGCCTGTAATCCTAGCACTTTGGGAAGCCGAGGCAGACGGATCACGTGGTCAGGAGATAAAGACCATCCTGGCCAACATGATGAAACCCCGTGTCTACTAAAAATACAAAAAATTAGCCGGGCATGGTGGCACATGCCTGAAAGCCCAGCTACTAGGGAGGCTGAGGCAGGAGAATCGCTTGAACCAGGGAGTCAGAGGTTGCAGTGAGCCGAGATGGCGCCACTGCACTCCAGCCTGGCGACAGAGAGAGATTCCGTCTCAAAATAAATAAATAAAACCCTCCAATATGAACAGCAAACTAGAATCATTCCACTGACTTCCCTCCGCCAATCAGGGGGAGTTATGGTGATGGTGCATGAGTGTCTATTTGCATTGAGTCTTAATGGAAAAAAAGGTTGTGTCACTCAAAGGAAAAACAAATCACAGCCCAGACTGGAGCTGTGGATGAATAACATGGCTGAGTGTTGGTACAGGCTTTCCACAGCAATATTAAAACAAAAAATCAGCAATGAAGCTCCCAGCCACATTTCTGCCAAATGATTTGGGGGAAAACAACAGAGGCACTCCTCAACTTTTCCTTCGCTGCACAAAGTGGGTTTGGCTGGAAATGCCAAGTGTACTTGTTGCTGGGATCTTTCAAATGAAAGCAAGCTGGGAGGCAACCTCCTGCAGCCGCAGGCCAGAAATGGGTTTAGACCAAACTAGTATAATAACACTGGTGCACATCTAAATAGATTTAACTCCCTCCCAGCAATCCAGATTAATTTAATATGCTTTCTTATTGGCATTCTGCATTTTTCATTAAAGCAAATAAACATCCATCCCTCTGTGATAAGTTAGGGCAAAAAAAAAAATTCATATGTTTAGGGCATAGGGAAGGAGGAGTTGTTGGCTGTTAAAAAAAAAAATACTGCAAATGGCCTTTGAAAGTCTAGACATCTTCATCATAAACACAAACATTCCTCTTCACAAAGGGACCTCAAGTAACCTTAGGCTGGAGGGCCCACTTGAGTATGTTTTTCTTCTCATTCTTTCTTACCTTCCCTCCAGCCAACCGAACCCACATTCAGTGACCAAGTCACGTGGGTTTTACCTCCTAAATCTTTTCAGATCCATTCACTGCTCAGCCACTCTCCTGACACCACCATAAACCAAGCCACCATCACCTCCAGCTGTTTGACTGCAAATGCCTCCTCACTGGCCTCTGTCTTCCCCTGGCCCTGTGACAATCTGCACTCCTCACAGGGACCAAAGCGATCACTTCAGAAGGTGCATCCAAACCGATCACTCACTTTCAATGGCTCCCTCTGCTGTGTGGGTTAACAATGATAAAAGCTCGGCCGGGCGCGGTGGCTCACGCCTGCAATCCCAGCACTTTGGGAGGCTGAGGCGGTCGGATCATGACGTTAGGAGATCCAGACCATTCTCCCTAACACGGTGAAACCCCGTCTCTACTAAAAACACAAAAATTTTAGCTGGGCGTGGTGGCGGGCGCCTGTAGTCCCAGCTACTTGGGAGACTGAGGCAGGAGAATGGCATGAACGCTGGAGGTGGAGCTTGCAGTGAGCCGAGATCGTGCCACTGCACTCCGGCCTGGGCGACAGAGTGAGACTCCATCTCAAAAAAAAAAAAAAAAAAATGATAAAAGGTCACCTTTACTGAGCACACCCTATCTCATTCCATCCCTACATCAGTCCTTTATTTCACTAGTGGGGAAGCTGGGACACAGAGTAGTTAGGTGGGATGCCCAAGGTGGGACCACTCGTGTGAAGTTTCCACACAGTAATGTGAGACCCTCCGTGACCTAGCCCCTCTCTTTCTCCAGCCTCATTTCCTGATTCTCTCGCTTGCCCTGCAGGCTTCAGCCACACAAACTTCTTGAAAGTCCTTTAAATCTGGCTGAGCGCAGTGGCTCACACCTGTAATCTCAGCACTTTGGGAAGCTGAGGCGGCTGGATCACCTGAGATCAGGAGTTCGAGACCAGCCTGGTCAACATGGTGGAACCCCATCTCTACTAAATATCCCAAAATTAGCCAGGTGTGGTGGATGGCACCTGTAATCCCAGCTACTCGGGAGACTGAGGCAGGAAAATCGCTTGAGATCGGGAGGCAGAGGTTGCCGCGAGCCAAGATCGCACCACTCCACCCAAGCCTGGGCGTCAAGAGTGAAAGTCTGGCTCAAAAATAAGTCCCTTAAATCTGCTCTATGCCTGTCAACCTCAGGGACTTCACTATGCTGTTCCTCACCCTGAAATGCTGTTCCTCATTTCTCTACATAGTGAACTCGTCCCACCCCCTAGGCCTCTCCTTAAGTGTCATCACTTCAAGGAAGATTTTACTTTTTTAATATAACTATTAAAATATAATTCAGGTACCATATGGTTTGCCCATTTAAAGTGAACAATCAATGGTTTCAGTGCATTCACAGAGCTCGGCAACCACCATCATGATCAATTTTAAAACATTTTCATCACCCCAAAAAGAAACCCTGTATCCATGAGCAGGTACCTGCCATTTCCTCCTCCCACTAAGCCCTGACAATCTACTTTTTTTGAGATAGAGTATCTGTCACAGGCTGGAGTGCAGTGGCACAATCTTGGCTCACTGCAACGTCTGCCTCCCGGGTTCAAGCAATTCTCCTGCCTCCCGAGTAGCTGGGATTACAGGGATGTGCCACCATGCCCATCTAATTTTGTATTTTTAGTAGAGGCAGGGTTTCTGTCTTCATAGATTTGCGTGTTCTGGACATTTCATATAAATGACATCTTAGAATATGTGACTTTTTGTGACTGGTTTCTTCCACTTAGCATAATATTCTCATAGTTCATCCGTGTTGTAGCCCGTGTTAGTACTTCATTCCTTTTGATGACTGAATAATATTCCATTGCATAGTCAAACCATGTTCTATTTCTCCACTCATCAGTAGACACGCATTTGTGTTGTTTTCACTTTGGCGCTATTATGAATAATGCTGCTATGAGCATTTGTGTACAAGTTTCTGGACGGACATATATTTTCATTTCTTTCATAAACTGGAGTGGAAGTGTTGGGTCATAGAACTCTGTGTTTAAGCTTTTGAAGAAGCGCCAGACTGTGTAAGAAAGAAAGCCTTTCCTCACCCTGTGAGACTGAGCTCCCTCTCTCCATTTATACATTCTCTTTAAGCCCTTTGCTTCTCTTTCAGAGCAATTCACGTTGAACTGGGTCACCCTCAACTTAAGGCTCATAACTCCCCTAGATCCTCAGGGTCCACACTAAATGTGATGAAATATGATGCAAGCCACATATTTACTTTTGCATTTTGTAATAATCACATTTTAAAAAGTAAAACAAAAGGAGTGAAGGTAATTGGAATAATATCACAGATTTAAACAAATCTATCCAAAATACCAGGTCTACATGTATAAAATTTTTTAACAATAACAACATACTTTGCTTTCTTTTTATATTAAGTCTTCACAATCTAATGTGTATTTGACACTTCTCGCACATTTCAGAATGATGGCAGCAGCCCATATGGGGGGCCCGCCCATGATGCCAATGATGGGCCCTCCTCCTCCTGGGATGATGCCAGTGGGACCTGCTCCTGCCATGAGGCCGCCCATGGGAGGCCACATGCCTGTGATGCCTGGGTGCCCAATGATAAGACCTCCTGCCCGTCTCATGATGGTGCCCAGTCAGCCCAGAATGACTCGACCAGACAGATAAGGATAGAGGGGAGGCCTCATTGCATCAGTGTTGTTTTGTTGTTGTTATTGTTGTGTTTTTTTTGTTTGTAATGTTTTGTTTTGTTTTTGAGACAGAGTCTTCCACTATCGCCCAGGCTGGAGGGCAGTGGCATGATCTCAGCTCACTGAAACCTCCACCTCCCGGGTTCAAGCGATTCCCCTGCCTCAGCCTCCTGAGTAGCTGGGACTACAGGCGTGTTCACCATGCCCGGCTAATTTTTTTTATTTTAGTAGAAACGGGGTTTCACCATGTTGGCCAGGATGGTCTCAATCTCCTGACCTCGTGACCCGCTCGCCTCAGCCTCTGAAAGTGCTGGGATTACAGGTGTGAACCACTGCGACTGGCCTATATGAATTTTATATTTACCTGCTCCCTTCACCAGGAGATCATGCTGCTGTGATGTCGGGTTTTGTTAACAGCATAAGGAAGACTTGCCCCCTTGCCCTATCAAAGAGAATAGTTTTGGAGGGGAGAAGTGGGACCAAAAAAGATGCAGTTTTCATTTGTATTGGGAAATGTGAAAATAAAATTGACAACTCTTTTAGTTAAAAACAAAAAAAGAAAAGGAAACAAGATGTGGGGCTGCCGTATGCAATACCGTGGATTCCACGGATCTTCTACTCTGGAGGAAAATATTATCTCTGCTGAAGCCAGACCAACCTGACACAAAGATCTTTTGTTTTTTTAATGTTACTGTGTTTTATTTTAGAATGTGTAATTCACTTTCGAAGGGCAAAGTACATGTCTGGGGAAGATTATTTAATTTCCTGCATTTATTTAGAATGTTGGCTGATGTTATTATGAAGGGAAACAGCTCTAACAACTGAGTGCCCCCCACATAGCCACAGCTCATGAGTTCACGGGGCAAAGGAATTGAACAGCAGCCTCCTAATAGCCAGCCTTCTTTGTGATGTGGAAATAATTATCAGCATGTAAAAGACTATATATATATTCAACAATTCTGATCCCCTGAAAAATTCAAATCTACAACTGATTTGCTTCCTGGGCTCCTGAAAACAACTTTGTCAAAATTGTTCAGAAATATAATCAGCCAATCGTTGCCCCTTGGGGACGCAGGACAAAGGAAATCAGCCATGACCAATGTGGAGTCGGCCGTGCACGATTACATGCAGACTTGCAGGACATCGAGTCCCTGCTATGGTCCCTCCCCAGTCAGGCCCCCATTGCCTGGGCTGCAGCCAGAAGCATTCAGGCACAAGTGCATTCAACAAATACTTATTTAATTGTATTGGTGGTTAGAGGGTTGCGATTGATTAAGGCACATTAATGGATCCATGTCCTCCCTGTATCCAAGACTGTCATTTGTCTCTGCAGTTCCTCCCACTAAAGAATCGGAGTATATTTCTCCAGTCCCTAATGTTGGGTTTTGTAATGTGTCTAGCTTTGGCCACTGGAATATTAATCTGTATGACCAAAAACTTGGAAAGTGTGAATTCATTTGTGCTCACTCATTCCTGCTATCACCATGACAACAAGCCCAGGCCAGACTGCTGCTTCCAGCAGAAGATAAGAGACACCAAGAGCAAAGTAGAGCTTCCCAGACATGCTCATGCTAGATTGACCAATCCTCAGCTGACCCATAGATCCATGAAAATAAACGATTGTTGTATTAAGCCACTGAGATTTGGAGTGACTTGTTATGCAGCATTTTGTGACAACAAGTAACTGACACAAGGGTCACTGTCCTTTATCTCTGTAGATTTTAACCAATTTTAATAGCTAGATGGAGATCTTCTAGTTGCCTTTATTTATAATGAATATGACTGTAGAGCTAGTTTGGCCTGACACTACCAGTAACCTACCCAGAAATTCAGAAATACTTTCTTCTCCAACCTGCCCCAACCAGCCTTTTGTTTGTTTGTTTGTTTTTGGGTTCTCCCTCTTTGCCTAGGCAAGAGTACAAATGGTACAGTCAGAGCTCACTGTAACCTCAAAATCCTGGGCTCAAGTGATCTTCCTCTTCAGCCTCCTATGTAGCTAAGACTACAGACATGTGCCACCATGCCTGGCTAATTTTTTTATTCTTTGCAGAGAGAGGGTCTCACTATATTGCCCAAGTTGGTTTCAAACTCCTGGCCTCAAGCAGTCCTCCTGCCTCACCCTTCCAAAGTGCTAGGATTATAGGCATGAGCCACCACACCCAGCCTCTTCTTCTTTTTAAATAGAAACCTTATTTTATTCTGACAGGGAGTTGCTTTCTTTTTTTTTTTTTAAGAAAAAGTTGGCCCAGCCCCAGGGAATAAATTTTGACTACTCTAAAGAACTATAGACCAAGGGCCAAATCTGGCCCTCTGACTGTATAAATTCAGTTTTACTGGAATAAAACCAGGTCCATTGATTTATTCATTGTCTACATATGCTTTTAGGCTACGATGGCACCACTGCATCACTACAAAAGAGGTTATCTAGACAAAAAGCCTAAAATATTACCGTTTGCCTCTTTATGGATAAAGTTTGCCATTCCCTAGTCTAAGGTTTAGATTCTGAGCTTATCATTTTATCCTACCCCCCCTCACCAGTGACTGGCTCAAAACAAGTCTGTGATTCCATTCTGACTGTTCTACTGAGGGAATTCCGCCTTCTTCTCATGCAGAGCTGATGAGGGTAAGTTGTATTAATAGGATATATGCTCAGGTTTTCTGAAAAATACTTTTATCTAGAAATGCATAGGAATATGCTGGTGCCTGAATGTACCATCCGGGGACCTGGAGATTGACTCACCTTCCTCCAGAGCTGGTGCTCACACTTACTACTGAGGGGCCTGAGGAAACGCCTGCCTACCCACCACCAGAACCTGTATAGGTCACCTGGAGAACTAGAGATCAGCCTGCCACACACACCACCCAGGAGCCCAGTGGTGCACCTGCCCATCTGGCCCAGTGCTGCCACTGCCAGCAACCAAAGAAGCCACCTGGAGGCCCAGGGATTGGCCCACACAGACAGTCTATCATCAGTGCCCACAAACGCTGCCCATGGTCCCTAGTATTGACACACCTGGTCCACCGCCACTACCACTGATGCTGAAGGACAAGACTTCCTGGCATCCCCATCCTCAGCAAAGCCTCACCACAGCCTCCAATAACAACTGCAGTCTGGCCAAGTGTGGTGGCTCACGCCTGTAATCCCAGCACTTTGAGATGTCGAGGCGGGTAGATCACCAGGTCAGGAGTTCGAGAGCAGCCTGGCCTACATGGTGAAATCCCGTCTCTACTAAAAATACAAAATTTAGCTGGTCATGGTTGCATGTGCCTATAGTCCCAGCTACTCAGGAGGCTGAGGCAGGAGAATTGCTTGAACACGGGAGGCAGAGGTTGCAGTGAGCTGAGATTGTGCCACTGCACTCCAGCCTGGTGACAGAGCTAGACTCCATCTCAACAACCACAAAAAAAAAAACACTGCAGTCTAAGCCACTGAATGACTCACAGACACCACTCATGCCAATTACAGCTGAAGGAATCATATGCAGACTATACCACTGTACCCACCCAGAATCAAAGCCAAAGTGTGATATCCAATGAACACTGTAGATACAGCTGTAAGAAAAGGTCTTTCCCATATAAAAGCCAATCCATAAAATTGGAAGAAATGACTGTTATGTCAGAGGCACAGATAGTCACATAAGGATGCAAGAAATATGAAAAAGGAAACATAATGTCTCAAAGAAGCACAATAATTCTCCAGCAACAGATCCAATGAAAAGAAAATCTATGAAATACCTGAAAAAAATTCAGAATAATGTTATTAAAGAAACTCGGGGAGATACAAGAGAACACAGATAATGAATACAAAAAAAAAAAAAAAACAGGAAAACAATTCATGATCTGAATGACAAATTCAACAGAGATAGACAGCATAACAAAGAACCAAACACAAATCCTGGAAGAGAATAAATCATTGAAATAAATACAAAAGATAATTGACAGCTTTAACGATAGACTAGATCAAGCAAAACAAAGAATTTCTGAACCTGAAGACTAGTCTTTTAAAATAACCCAGTCAGACAAAAAGAAAGAAAAAAGAATGAAGCAAGGCTACATGACATATGGGACACATATGTGACCAAAAACTGAAATTCTGGGAGTTCTGGATGGAGATGAGATGGGTAAAGGCATAGAAAACCTATTTAATGAAATAATAACTGAAAACTTCCTGAATGCTTCCAAATGCAGGAAGCTCAAAGATTACCAAGTAAATACAACTCAAAAAGGTCTTCTCCAAGGCACATTATGGTAAAATTGTCAAAAGACAAAGAGAAAATGCTAAAAACAGCAAGAGAAAGGCATCAAGTCACTTATAAGAGAATCTCCATCAGGCTAACAGGGAATTTCTCAGCAGAAACCTTACAGGCTAGGAGAAAAGGGGATGTATATTACAAGTAAAAAAATAAAAATAAAAAAATGTAAGCCAAAAATCCCCTACCCAGCAAAGCTATCCTTCACAAATGAAGGAGACTGGCATAGTGGCTCACATCTGCAATTCCAGAGACTCAGAAGGCTGAGGCAGGAGGACCATTTGATCCCAGGAGTTCAAGGCTGCAGTGAGCTATGATCATGCCACTGTACTCCAGCCTGGGTGACAGAGTGAGACTCCATTGCTAAAAAAAAATAGTAATAATAAAAGAGAAAAAAGTATTTCCCAGATAAGCAAAAGACTGTTTGTTTGTGTCTTGTTTGTTGTGGTCCTACAAGAAATGTTTAAGGGAGTCCTACATTGGGAAGTGAAAGAACAATATCTACCATCATGAAAATACATGAAAGTATAAAACTCACTGGTAGTTCAGACACACAAAGAAGAAAGGATTCAAACATCACCACTAAAGAAAACCACCAAACTGCAACCATAAATAATGAGAGAAAAAAGGAACAAAGGTGTATTAGTCTGTTTTCACACTGCTGATAAAGACATACCTGACTGAGACTGGGCAATTTACAAAAGAAAGAGGTTTAATGGACTTACACTTCCACATAGCTGAGGAAGCCTAAGAATCACGTTGGAAGGCAACAAGAAGCAAGTCATGTCTCACATGGATGGCAGCAATCAAAGATAGAGCTTCTGCAGAGAAACTACCCTTTTCAAAACCAACAGACCTTGTGAGACGTATTCACTATCATGAGAACAGCGTGGGAAAGACCTGCCCCCATGACTCAATTACTTCCCACCAGGTCCCTCCCACAACATGTGGGAATTCAAGATGAGACTTGGGTGGGGACACAACCAAACCATATCATTCTGCCCCTGGCCCTTCCCAAATCTCATATCCTCACATTTTGAAACCAATCATGCCTTCCCAACAGTCCCCCAAAGTCTTAACTAAGTTCAGCATTAACTCAAAAGTCCACAGTCCAAAGTCTCATTTGAGACAAGGCAAATCCCTTCTGCCTATGAGCATGTAAAATCAAAAACAAGTTAGTTACTTCCTAGATACAATGTGGGTATAGGCATTGGGTAAATACAGTCATTCCAAATGGCAGAAAATTGCCAAAACAAAGGGGCTATAGGACCCATGCAAGCCCAAAATCCAGTGGGGCAGTGAAATCTCAAAGCTCCAAAATGATCTCCTTTGACTCCACGTCTCACATGCAGGTCATACTGATGTATGACCATGGCCTTGGGAGAAAAAAGGCCACAGCTCCACTCCTGTGGCTTTGTATGGTTTAACCCCCCTCCTGGCTCCTTTCACGGGTTGGCATTGAGTGTCTGCAGCTTTTCCAGGCACACAGTATAAGCTGTCAGTGAATCCACCATTCTGGGGTCTGGAGGATGGTGGCCCTCTTCTCAAAGCTCCACTAGGTGGCGCTGCAGTAGGGACTCTATGTTGGGGCTCTGACCCCACATTTCCCTTCAGCACTGCCCTAGTAGAGTTTCTCCATGAGTGCCCTGCCCCTGCAGCAAACTCCTGCCTGGATATCTAGGCATTTCCATACACCTTCTGAAATCTAGGCAGCAGTTCCCAAACCTCAATTTTTGACTTCTGTGCACCCACAGGCTCAACACTATGTGGAAGCTGCTAAGGCTTGGGGCTTGCACCCTCTGAAGCCACAGCCCAAGTTGTACCTTGGCTCCTTTTAGCTGCAGCTGGAGTGGCTAGGACTCAGGCACCCTAGGCTGCTCACAACAGGGGTCCCTGGGTCCAGCCCACAAAACCATCTTTTCTTCCTAGGCCTCTGGACCTTTGATGGGAGGGGCTGCCATGAAGACCTGTGACATGCCCTGGAGACATTTACCCCATTGTCTTGGGGATTCACATTTGACTCCTCGTTAACTTAAACAAACTTCTGCAGCCAGATCGAATTTTTCTTGAGAAAATGGGATTTTCTTTTCTATTGCATTGTCAGGCTGCAGATTTTCCAAACTTTCACGCTCTGATTCCCTTATAAAACTGAAGGCCTTTAACAGCACCCAAGTCATCTCTTGAATGCTTTGCTGCTTAGAAATTTCTTCTATCAGATACCCTAAATCTCAAGTTCAAATACCCTATCAGTTACCCTAAATCTCTCAAGATCAAAATTCCACAAATCTCTACAGCAGGGGCAAAAAGCCACCAGTCTCTTTGCTAAAACATAACAGGAGTCACCATTGTGCGAGTTCCTAACAAGTTCCTCATTTCCATCTGAGACAACCTAAGCCTAGACTTTATTGTCCATATAACCATCAGCATTTTGGGCAAGTCTCTAGGAAATCTCTTCCAAATTTTCCCACATTTTCCTGTCTCCTTCTGAGCCCTCCAAACTGTTCCAACCTCTGCCTGTTTCCCAGTTCCAAAGTCACTTCCACATATTCAGGTATCTTTTAGCAAGATCCCACTTCTGGTACTAATTTACTGTATTAGTCCATTTTCACACAGCTGATAAAGACACATTCAAGACTGGGAAATTTACAAAAGAAAGAGGCTTAATGGACTTACAGTTCTACATTGCTGGGGAGGCTTCAAAATCATTGCGGAAGTCAAGGAGAGGCAAGTCACATCTTACAGGGATGGCAGCAGGCAAACAGAGAGCTTGAGCAGGGAAACTCCTCCTTTTAAAACCATCAGATCTCATGAGACTTATTCACTATTAAAAGAATAGCATGGGAAATACCTGCCTCCATGATTCAACTACTTCCCATTGGGTCCCTCCCACAACACATGGGAATTCAATATAAGATCTGAGTGGGGACACAGCCAAACCATATCAAAAGGATATACAAAATAACCAGAAAACAATGAACAAAATGACAGGAATAAGTCCTCGCCTATCAATAATAACTTCGAATATGGGTTAAATTACCTACCTAAAAGATACAGTCAGGCTTAATGGATAAAAAATGACCCAACAACGTCTACAAGAAACTCACTTCACTTGTAAAGACACACACAGACTGAAAGTGAAGGGATGGAAAAAGATATACCACACAAACAGAAATCAAAAATAATCAGGAGTAGCTAAACTTACATCAGATAAAACAGACTTTAAGTCAAAAACTGTAAAAAGGACAAACAAGGTCATTATATGGTAATAAAGGGATCAATTCAGCAACAAAGTATAACAATTCCAAATATGCATGCAGCCAACACAAGCACATCCAGAGACATATAGCAAATATTATTAAATCTGCATGGAGAGATAGAGTCCAATACAATGATAGTTGAGAACTTCAATATCCTACTCTCAGCATTGGACAGTTCATCTAGACATAAAATCAACAAAGAAACATTAGATTTCAGCTGCACTTTAGACCAAATGGACCTAGCAGATATTTTCAGAATATTTCATCCAGCAGCAGCAGAATATACAATCATCTCATCAACACATGGAACATTCTCCAGGATAGACCATATGTTAGGACACAGAACAAGGCTCAATAAAATTTTAAAAATTAAAATCATATCAAGTATCTTCTCAGACCACAATGGAATAAAACTTGAAATCAATAAGAAGAAGAAATTTGGAAACTGTACAAATACATGGACATTAAACATGCTATTGAATAATCATTGGGTCAATGAAGAAATTAAGATGGACATCAAAAATTTTTTTTAAACAGAAAATGGAAACACATCATGCAAAACCTATGGGATACAGCAAAAGCAGTACTAGGAGGAAAGTTTATAGCAATAAATGCCTACACCAAAAAAGTAGAAAGATTTCAAATAAACAACCTAATGATGCACCTCAAGGAACTCAAAAAGCAGGAACAAATCAAACACACAATTAGTAGAAAGAAAAAATATAAATAACATAGCAGAACCAAATGCAACAGAGACAAAAACAAATGCAAAGAATCAACAAGATAAAAGTTGGTTTTTTGAAAAGTTAAACAAAATTGATAAACCACTAGTGAGGCTAACCAAAAAAAAAAAAAAAGAGACCCAAATAAATACAATCAGAAATGAAAAGGAGATATTACAACTGTTACCAAAGAAATAAAAAGGATCATTAGAGGCTATTATGAACAATCATATGCTAACAAATTGGAAAACCTAGAGGAAAGGGATAAATTCCCAGACATACACAGCCTACCAAGATTGAACTAGGAAGAAACCGAAAATGTGAACTGACCCAAAATGAATAGCAGGTTTGAATCAGTAACAAAAAGTCTCCCAAAAGAGAAAAGCCTAGACAAGGCTTTTATGCTGATTTCTACCCAATTTATAAAGAAAAACAAACACCAATTCTTCTCAAACTATTCCCAAAAATTGAAGAGGAGGGAATTCTTCCTAACTTATTGTACAAGGCCAGCATTACCCTGATATCCAATCAAGACAAGGACACTACAAAAGGAGAAAACTACAGGCCAATATTGCTAATGAACACAGATGGTAAAATTCTCAGCATAATACTACGAAGCCAAATCTAATGATGAATGAAAAAGATAATATACCATGATTCAGTGGGATTTATCCCAGGAATGCAAAGATGGCTCAACATACGCAAATCAATACATGTGATACATCGCATCGACAAGATGAAAGGCAAAAACTATCTGATCATCTCAGCAGATGCAGAAAAATCACTCAGTAAAACTTACCATTCCTTCATGATGAAAACTCTCAACAAATTAGGCATAGAAGGAACACTTCAACCTAAGAAAAGGCATGTATGACAAATCTACAGCTAACATCCTACTCACTGGGAAAAATTGAAAAGCCTTTCCTCTAAGAACTGGAACAAGAGAAGGATGCCCACTTTCACCACTCTTCTTCAACACAGTATGGGACATCCAAGCCAGAGTGATCAGACAAGACAAAGAAATAAAAGGCATCCAAATGGACAAAAGGAAGTCCAATTGTCTCACTTTGCAAATGACATAATCGTGTACCTGTAAACAGAAAAACCTAAAGACTCTACCAAAAAACTCTTAAAATAAATTAGGCTGGGCATGGTAGCTCATGCCTGTAATCCCAGCACTTTGGGAGGCCAAGGTGGATGGATCACCTGAGGTTGGGGGTTTGAGACCAGCCTGGCCAACATGGTGAAACCCTGTCTCTACCAAAAATACAATTAGCCAGGCATGGTGGTAGGTGACTGTAATCCCAGCTACTTGGGAGGCTGAAGCAGGAGAATCGCTTGAACCCGAGAGGTGGAGGTTGCAGTGAGCCAAGATTGCACCACTGCACTCCAGTCTGGAAAACAGAGTGAGACTCTCTCACAAAATAAAAAATAAAAACTAAAAAACATTTTTAAAAAAGGATGTATAATTCAGTGAAGCTTCAGGACACAAAATCAACATACAAAAATCAGTAATGTTTCTATATACCAGTAACAAACTAGCTAAAATAGAAATCAAGGAAGAAATTCTATTTACAATAGCTACAAAAATAAAATACCTAGGAATAAACTTAACCAAGGATGAGGAAAAAAAACCCCAAAAAACCTCTACAATGAAAACCACAAAACACTGATAAAATAAATTGAGAAGGACACAAACAAATGGAAAGGCATCTTATGCTCGTGGGTTGGAATAACTAATACTGTTAAAATGACCGTACTACCCGAAGCAATCTAGAGATTCAGTATAATCCCTATCAGTTATATTCTTCACAGAAACAGGAAAAAAAAAAAAAAACACTGAAATTCATATGGAACCACAGAAGACCCCAAATAGCCAGAGCAACACTGAGCAAAAAGAACAAAGCTAGAAGCCTCACACTACCTGATTTAAAAATATACTGCAAAGAGGCCGGGTGAGGTGGCTCAAGCCTATATCCCAGCACTTTGGGAGGCCAAGGCGGGTGGATCACAAGGTCAGGAGATCGAGACCATCCTGCCTAACACGGTGAAACCCCGTCTCTAAAAAAAAAAAAAAAAAAAATTAGCCAGGCGTGGTGGCGGGCATCTGTAGTCCCAGCAGCTACTCGGGAGGCTGAGGCAGGAGAATGGCATGAACCCGAGAGGAAGAGCTTGCAGTGAGCAGAGATCACGCCATTGCACTCCAGCCTGGGCGACAGAGCAAGACTCCATCTCAAAAAGAAAAAAAAACCATATATATATACACACACACATATATATGTGTGTGTATATATATATGTGTATATATGTATATATATGTATATATGTATGTATGTATATATGTATGTATGTATATATGTATGTATATACGTATATATGTATGTACGTATATATGTATGTATATACGTATATACATATATACGTATATATGTATGTATATACGTATATATGCATGTATATACGTATATATGTATACATACGTATATACGCATATATATACGTATATATGTATACATACGTATATACGCATATATATACATATATATGTATATACATATATATGTGTATACACGTATACATATATGTACATATATATGTATATGTACATATATATGTATATGTATATATATGTATATGTATATGTATATATGTATATGTACATATATAAGTATATATGTGTGTGTGTATATATATATATACATATATATATATATAACAAAGCTATAGTAACCAAAACAGCGTGTATTGGTATTAAAACAGACAGAAAAACAAAGGAAACAGACTAAAGAATCCAGAAATGAATCCACATATTTACAGCTAACTGATTTTCAAGGAAGCTGTCAAGAACATGCATTGAATAAAGGACACCCTCTTCATTAAATGGTGCCAGGAAAACTAGATATCCAAACACAGAATAAAACTAGACCCTTATCTCTCATCACTTAGAAAAATAAACTCAAAATCCGTTAAAGACTTAAATGTAACAGCCACAACTATAAAACTACTAGAAGTAAACACAGGAGAAACGCTTGAGAACAAAGATTGTATGGCTAACACTTAAAAAGTACAAGCAACAAAAACAGACAAATGGGATTATATTAAACTAAATGCCTTCTGTATATCAATTAAAACAATCAACAGAGTGAAAAGACAACACCCCTCCCTTACACCATACACAAAAATTAACTCAAGATGGCCTACAGACTTAAATGTAACACCCATAACTATAAAAACGCTGAAGACAGCCTAGGCAATACCACCTGGTACATAGTGATGGGCAAAGAGTTCATGGTGAAGATGCCAAACGCAATTGCCACAAAAGCAAAAGTTGGCAAATGGGATCTAATTAAATGAAAGAGCTTCTGCACAGCAAAAGAAACTATCAAAAAATAAACAGACATTTCTCAAAAGAAAATATACAAATCGCCAAGTTTATGAAAAAATATTCAACATCACTAATCATCACGGAAATGCAAATCAAAACCACAATGAGATATCATCTCACACTTGTTAGAATGGGTATTAAAAAGACAAAGCACAACAAATGCTGACAAGCATTTGAAGAAAAGGAAATTATTGTATATTGTTGGTGGGAATGTAAATTGGTACAGCCATTATGAAAAAAAGTACAGAGATTTCTCAAAAAACTAAGAACACATCTACCATATAATCCAGCAATCCCACTCCTGGGTATATATCCAAAAAAAGATATCAGTGTATCAACGGGATACCCGTACCCCCATATTTACTGCAGCACTATTTACAATAGCCAAGATATGGAATCAATCTAAATGTCAATCAATGGATAAATGGATAAAGAAAATGGGAATATACGCACAATAGAATAGTATTTAGCCATAAAAAAGAATGAAATCCTGTCATTTTCAGCTAAATGGATGGAATTAAAGGTCATAACGTCAGGTGAACTAGGCCATGCACAGAAAGAAAACTATTGCATGTTCTCACTTATATGAGCAGCTTATGCTCCTGGAAATCAAAGCGGGGCCATGTTTCAGGTCAGTAGGGTCAGGGATAGAGACCACAGTTATGGACTTGTGTGCCCTGGAGCTCTATAAAATTGATATCATGGAGATAAAGAGTAGAATGATAGTTACCAGAGGCTGGGAATAGGAGAGGTTTGAAAAGAGGTTGATTAATGGGTATAAAAATATATAATAGAAGGAATGAGATCTAGTGTTTATTATCACAGAAAGTGACTACAACAATTTATTGTATATTTCTTTTTTTAATTTCAATAGTTTTTAGGGAACAGGTGGTATTTGGTTACATGGATAAGTCCCTTAGGGGTGATCTCTGAAATTTTGGCATACCCATCAGCAAAGCCGTTTACCCAATGTGTAGTCTTTTATCTCTCACCCCCTCCCACCTTCGCCCTGAGCCCCCAAAGTCCACTGTTTCATTCTTGTGCCTTCGCATCATCATAGCTTAGCTCCCACTTACGAGTGAGAACATGCAATGTTTGGTTTTCCATTCCTGAGTTACTTCATTTGAAATAATGGTCTCCAACTCCATCCAGGTTGTTATGAATGCCATTATTTTATTCCTTTTTAAGGCTAAGTAGTATTCTATGGTATACATATATATAACACATTTTCTTTATCCACAAATTGATTGATGGGCATTTGAGCTGGTTCTATAGTTTTGCAACTGTGAATTCTGCTGCTGTAAACATGTGTGCAAAAGTATCTTTTTCATATAATGACTTCTTTTCCTCTGGGTAGATACCTAACAGTGGGATTGCTGGATCAAATGGTAGATGTACTTCTAGTTCTTTAAGGAATCTCCATACTGTTTTCCATAGTGCTGGTACTAGATTACATCCCCACCATCAGTGTAAAAGCGTTGTCTTTCACCACATCCATGCCAACATCAATTTTTGTTTTTTGTGTTTTTTTTTTTTTGTGTCTTTTGTTTTTAGTTTTTTTGAGATGGAGTCTCGCTCTCTCGCCCAGGCTGGAGTACAATGGTGCCATATCAGCTCACTGCAACCTCTGCCTCCCGGGTTCAAGCAATTCTCCTGCATCAGCCTCCTGAGTAGCTGGGATTACAGGAAACTGCCACCATGCCCAGCTAATTTTTACATTTTCAGTAGAGACTGGGTTTCACCATGTTGGTCAGGCTGGTATCAAACTCCTGACCTCGTGATCCGCCCACCTTTGCCTCCCAAAGTGCTAGGATTACAGGCAGGAGCCACCGCGCCCGGCCCTCTTTTTGTTTATTTTACACGTGGTATTGCATTGTGTTTTTGATTTGCATTTCCCTGGTAATTAGTGATGTTGAGTATTTTTTCATATGTTTGTTGGCCATTTGTATATCTTCTTTTGAGAATTGTCTATTCATGTCCTTGGCACATTTTTTGATGAGATTATTTTTTTCTTGCTGATTAGAGTTCCCTGTAGATTCTGGACATTAGTCCTTTGTCAAATGCAGTTTGTGAAAATTTTCTCCCACTCTGTGGGTGATCTGTTTACTCTGCTGATTATTTCCTATGCTGTGCAGTAGGCTTTTAGTTTAATTAAGTCCCATCTATTTATCTTTGTTTCTGTTGCATTTGCTTTTGGGTTCTTGGTCATAAACTCTTTGCCTAAGCCAATGTGTAGAAGCATTTTCCAATGTTATCTTCTAGAATTGTTATGGTTTCAGACCTTAGATTTAAGTCTTTGATCCATCGTGTGTTGATTTTTGTATAAGGTGAGAGATAAGGATCCAGGTTTATTCTTCTACATATGGCTTGCCAATTATCCCAGCACTATTTGTTATATAGGGTGCACTTTTCTTACTTTGTTTTTGTTTACTTTGTCGAAGATCAGTTGGCTGTTAAGTATTTGGCTTTATTTCTAGGTTCTCTACTCTGTCCCATTGGTCATGTGTCTATTTTTATACCAGCACTATGCTGTTTTGGTGAGTATAGCTTTGTAATATAGTTTGAAGTTGGGTAATGTGATGCCACTAGATTGGTTCTTTTTGCTTAGTTTTGCTTTGGCTTTGCAGACTCTTTTTTAGTTCCAAATGAATTTTGGCATTTTTTTTTCTAGTTCTATAAAGAATGATGATGGTACATTGATAGGAACTGCACTGAATTTGTAGACTGCTTTTGGCAGTATGGTCATTTTCACAATATTGAGTCTACCCATCCATATGCATGGAATGTGTTTCCATTTGTTTTTGTCATCTATGATTTCTTTCAACAGTGTTTTGTAGTTTTCCTTGTAGGGGTCGTTCACCTCCTTGGTTAGGTATATTCCTAAGTATTTTATTTTTACAGCTATTATAAAAGGGTTTGAATTGATTCTCAGCCTGGTAGATGTTGGTGTATAGCACTGCTACTGATATGTGTAAATAGATTTTGTATCCTGATAAATAGATTTATTGTGTATTTCTAAATAGCAATAAGATTTGAAATATTCCCAACACAAAGAAATGATCAATGTTTGAGGTGATTAATATCCTAAAGACCCTGAGTTGATCATTACACATTACATGCATGTACCAGAATCTCACATGGACCCCATAAATGTGTACAATTATTCTCCATCAAAAACATTTTTTTTTAAAGAAACATGCAGGAATACACTGTACCTCTTCCTTGCTGTCTCTGGATATTGTCACATGAGGACTTGACATGCGGATTGTGGCAGCCTCTGTGTCCAAGAGCAGAAGGCAATAGCAGCATAGAAACCTCAAATGAAAAACCTAACATCTCAAGCTACTAATTTAGCCAAGCTTGGCATCAGCTATCTCTGGTCTGAGTATATGAGGTGATAAGCCCCCACTGTTCAAGTTGGGTATCTATCAATTGCTGCAGAATAGAAGTTAATGAGGCTTCCTCCTCCTGGATCCCCTACTAGACCCTGACATGCCCATTCAGTCACAGGCAGAAAGGGAAGCACAGGATAAGGAG
Source organism: Pan troglodytes (assembly GCF_028858775.2). Taxonomy (NCBI): domain Eukaryota; kingdom Metazoa; phylum Chordata; class Mammalia; order Primates; family Hominidae; genus Pan; species Pan troglodytes. Next base: position 20,880,050 of record NC_072405.2, read on the forward strand.
ACCTGGCTGACTGTGACAGACGCAGATCTTACCTGTCCTGCTTAGAACACTCAAAGCTCAATTGGTTAAACAAATAAAGGAAAAAGACAATAAGGAATATAGCACTCCCCAGATGCAACTTAATCTAACACTCTATACTTTAGATTTTCTAGACATACATAGAAATCAGACCACTACTTCTGCAGAACATTTTACTGGTAAAAATAATAGCCCACGTGAGGGAAAACTGATTTGGTGGAAAGAAAACAAAAACAAAACATGGGAAATAGGTAAGGTGATAACATGGGGGAGAGGTTTTCTTGTGTTTCACCTGGAGAAAATCAGCTTCCTGTTTGGATACCCACTAGACATTTGAAGTTCTACAATGAACCCATCAAGATGCAAATGAAAGCGCCTCTGCAGAGACAGTAAACCCGCAGTCGAGCATCATCGACTCGCAGGGTGAACAAAATGGTGATATCAGAAGAACACATGAAGTTACAATCCACCAAGGAAACGGCACATGTGGAGAGCCAGGGAGAGGAAGAGAAAGAAAAAGAGACAGAGATCAGAGAGAGACACAGAAAGTGAGACTGGGGAGAGAGATAGTGTTAAAGACAGAGAGAGAGACCGTAAGAGAAGGGAGACAAAGAGATAAAAGGTGCGAGTGAGCAGGTGAGGAGAAAGACTGAAAACTATGAGAAACATCAACTAAGACACAAAGGAGGTGGGAGACTGCCTGGGTGCCGCAGCACCCACACCGTCCTCTTGCCCTGTCACTTGGGTTAAAACCACCGGAAATTCCACTATTGCAAATTTCGTATTAATCCTTGTATGTCTGTCTTTTCTATTGTTAGTCTACAGGTGTATCCAGCAGCTTCAGAGAGACAGCGACCAGCGAGAAGGGGCCATGATGATGGTGGTGGTTTTGTCAAAACGAAAACGGGGATATGTAGGGAAAACAAAGAGAGATCAGACTGTTACTGTGTCTACATAGAAAGGGAAGACGTAAGAGACTCCATTTTGAAAAAGACCTGTACTTTAAACAATTGCTTTGCTGAGATGTTGTTAATCTGTAGCTTTGCCCCATCCACTTTGCCCCAACCATTTTGACCCAATCTGGAGCTCACAAAAACATGTGTTGTATGAAATCAAGGTTTAAGGCATGTAGGGCTGTGCAGGACGTGCCTTGTTAACCAAATGTTTGCAAGCAGTATACTTGGTAAAAGTCATCACAATTCTCTCATCTCAATAAACCAGGGGCACAATGCACTGTGGAAAGCCGCAGGGACCTCTGCCCTTGAAAGCTGGGTATTGTCCAAAGTTTCTCCCCATGTGATAGTCTGAAGTATAGCCTCGTGGGATGAGAAAGACCTGACGGTCCCCCAGCGCAACACACATAAAAGGTCTGTGCTGAGGTGGATTAGTCAAAGAGGAAAGACTTGCAGTTGAGATAGAGGAAGGCCACTGTCTCCTGACTGCCCCTGGGAACTGAATGTCTCGGTATAAAACACGATTGTACATTTGTTCAATTCTGAGATGGGAGAAAAACCACCCTATGGTGGGAGGCGAGACATGTTTACAGCAATGCTGCCTTGTTATTCTTTAGTCCACTGAGATGTCTGGGTGGAGAGAAACATAAATCTGGCTTACATGCACGTCCAGTCATAGTACCTTCCCTTGAACTTCATTATGACATAGATTCTATTGCTCACGTTTGTTGCTGACCTTCTCCTTATTATCACCCTGCCCCCTACGACATTCCTTTTTGCTGAAATAATGAAGATAATAATCAATAAAAACTGAGGGAATTCAGAGACCTGTGCCAGTGCAGGTCCTTAGCATGCTAAGCGCAGGTCCCCTGGGCCCACTGTTGTTTCTCTATACTTTGTCTCTGTGTCTGATTTCTTTTCTGTCTCTCATCCCACCCGACAAGAAATACCCACAGGTGTGGAGGGGCAGGCCACCCCTTCAGTATGAGATTACAGGCATGAATAACCCCACCTGGCCACCTAACTCACTCTTGAGAGGCCAGAAGTGATGCTGGAACTTTCTTCCTCTGTGGGTGAAAAAGGGAAAATTAGGGAGAACAGAAGGCATGAGAGATGCAGCGATGGATATGTCTATATGGAGCTTCTGTCTGCATCCAGTACAAAATGCATCTGTAGGCACCAGGTTTAAGAGTGAAATCCTGGAGTCTTGTCTGTTAGCATTCTCCTTCCCCACAAACCAGAGAGGGAATATATTTGCTCCAGCACACCCGGATGTAGGAAATGTCACATTCCTATTTCTGTAACTTCAGTTAAATCTGCTCTGAGTCCCTGGATGCCTGGCAGGTGGAGAATTCAATCTTGTCGTTACGAGCATTCCTTTCCCTTCTCCATGGGCTTATGTAAGAATTCTGGGCTTACACACTGTTGGAAAGCCAGGTAGGAACTACATCCCCCGAACTCTCCATTCTTCCAGCTGCTCATGATCCATCAACCTTCTTTGGGCCACCTGCTATAGCAAGACCTGCCTCACAGCATCATTCCACTGACCCACAGGCTCAGCCCCAGGGACCCTTACTAGAACAGGTCTCCACTATGCATGGGAACTCACAAAAACCTTCTCTTCATCTTGGCTTCCTCTGATATCCAGCCACTCCCCCACTTCTCATCTTAAACACAGATGGCAGTTCCTTCCCATCGTTCCAAAACTGGGGGACTGTCCAGCCAAATTCTCTGCAGACACCAAAGCTTCACCCGTCCTCTTCAGGGAGGTGCTGCAAGGGCATCTGATTTCTTTGGAAGCCCAATTCTGGCCTCTCTTTGGGGTGGGCTGAGAGTGGGAACCAGACTCTCTTTTCCAAATGTCATGTTTATCTTGTTCATCATTATATTATCTCCAATCCCTGGCACATAGTAGGCACTACAGACTGACACATAGTAGGTGCTATTAGTGTCTGTATAATGGGACTCTTGAGGTTGAAGCTATTAGCAGAAACCTGCCAAGCAAAAGGATGGAAAACCAACCACCAAAAAAAAAAAAGAAAGAAAAGAAAAGAAAAAGAAAACAATCGTGGCTTTGAGCTCTAAACACACAAGGCACTAGCTCAAGTTTGGGCAATTTTAATACAACAGCCATTTTGCCTCCAAACAAACTGGCACTGGAAACCTCCCTCTGCCTCTTAAAGAGAACCAGTTTCCCTTTCTCTAAGTGGGCAGCATTTCTCCCCGGTGGCAGTACCCAGCCCACTGCCACCAGCAAAGGACTGCAGCCAGGAGCCAAGAGCTTGATAGTTTAAAGAATAGATCTTATAGGGAAAAACAAAGTAACATCCACATAAATCTGGAACTACCACCACTTTCCAGAGGCCAAATCTCATTTGTAAATTCTCTTGCATGTCAAGCACCTTGCAGTCAGCTCAACTACACACTTTTGGGATTCGTTGCAGAGAAGAGTGAAGGTCATCTGCAAAATAAAGGAACCAGGGCTCAGAATTCCCAGAGCAATCCATGACAGAGGAGGTGAGTAGAAAAGGGAAGGGTGAAGTCAAAGAGAGAAGTCAATGAGTTGGCCAACACCAAGCAAGGATCATGGGACCCTCTCCACGGCCCCACATCTCAAATGAAGTCAACAAAACCCATCAATGCTTGGTGTAAGTGTTGTATGCTCCTGGAAATGAAAGCAGGGGCCACATTTCAGGTCAGTAGGGTCGGCGGTAGAGGCAGCGGTCATGGACTTGTGGGCCCTGGAGAATGGGATGATTCTGAGACATTGAATCCCTACACTGATCTCAGTAGAAATCTCAGGTAGGGCTTCAACATTCGTGGACAAAGGACTCTGTGGGCCTCAGAGCAACAGCCTTGGTGCATGTCCCGGCTCCATCAATCCCAACTGGGGCTTTGAACAAGTTACTTATTTTTTTAACTAACGTTATTTTAATTGACAAATCATAATTGTACACATTTATGTGATGTTTTGATATGTGTATACAATGTGGGATGATTAGATCAAACTAATTAACACGTCCATCCCCTAATTTACTGACAATTTTCATGATGTGACATTTGAAATGTACCCACTTAGTTATTTTGAAAGATACATTATTATTGACTATAGTCACGCTGCTGTGCTATAGATTTCAAAACATATAATCCAGCAACCCAACTTCTGGATATAGACCAAAAAAAAAATCAAAACCAATATGTCGAAGGGATCCCTACATTCCTATGTTCACTGCAGCTCTATTCACAATACCCAAGATATAGAATCAACCTAAGTGTCCATCAGTGGATGAAAGGATAAAGCAAATGTACTATATACACACAACGGAATACTATTAACCCTTAAAAAAGAAAGAAATCCTGTCATTTTCAACAACATAGATGAACTTGAAAGACATTGTGTTAAGTGAAATAAGCCAGCACAGAAAGACAAATACTGCATGATTTTATTATATGTGGAATCTAAAGAAGTTGAACTCACAGAAATAGAGAGTAGGACAGTGGTTATCCAGGGATGGGGTGAAGGAAAGGGAGGGGATGGGAGTCACTGGTCAAAGGGTACGAAGTTTCCAATAGGAAAAATAAGTTTTAAACAAGCTAAACTCCTCTGAAAGCTCAGTTCCTCATCTGTAGAGCACGGATACATCATTAACCTTCTAAGGATGTTGCTGTGAGAGTAAGAGATGATGTTCAGCACAATACCTAACGCACAGTCAGGTCTCCTTAAGCTTGAACCTGCATCGCCATGACCTCTACATCTCAGGACAGAAAGGCTCACAGCCAGTGTCTCAATTCCCAATGAAAAGTGGATCCCAGACCAGGCTGAACAGCAGGATCCCTAGGGGATACCCCAACCTACTGAGTCAGAATCACCAGAGGTAGAACCTGGGTATGGATGTATGTGTGTGTGTGTGCGTGTGTGTGTGTGTGTGTGTGTGTGTGTGTGTGTGTGTGTATGTATGTACAAGAGACAGGGTCCTGCTCCGCAGTCCAGGCTGGAGTGCAGTGTCACAATCATAGCTCACTGCAGCCTCAAATTACTCCTGGCTTCAATCCATCCTCCCGTCTCAGCCTTCAGAGTAGCTGAGACTACAGGCGCATGCCACCAAGCCCGGATACTTTTTTTTTTTTTCTTCCTTTTGGAGAGAGTCTCACTCTGTTGCCCAGGCTGGAGTGCGATGGTGCAATCTTGGCTCAATGCAACCTCTGTCTCCCGGGTTCAAGTGATTCTCATGCCTCAGCCTCCTGAGTAGCTAGGATTACAGGCATACACCACCACACCAGCCTAATTTTGCTCTTTCATTGTTGTTTCTTGTTTGTTTTTCACAAATAGAACTTCTTATTTGCCACTGTTTTAAGTCTGAACTTTAAACAGATTCTTGGACTGGTGGTTCATATCCATCAGCTCATTCAACTTTAGCATGTGTCTCATCCCTAGTGGGTTTTCCAGAACTACTACCTTCACCATGAAGCTCCATGCCTTTCAAATCCAGGGTTCTCCAGCATTTTTACTTTTCTAATGAAGACATCATAGAGAGGATAAATTGGCAAGCCTTTTCTATATCTTTTCCAATGTTGTCTGGAATCAATTTATTGACCACTTCTTTCAAGTCATTTGTCTGCACCTCTCAGGTCATGATTTCCATCATCTTCTTCTGGATTTGGCAGACTGTTGTTGCTGAGCATAAGAGGTCTTCAGTATCTGATTGTTGTGTTTTTTAGTAAAACCAACACAAAACAGATGAAACAAGTAACCATCGGTAGTCTTGACATCAACATGAGCTTCAATCATTGTTGAACATTTTTCAACCATGGAACATATTTTTTCAGAGGTAAGACCCATGCCATAGAAGTTAGTCAGGCAGTTTTTGCCCTGAACATCTTCAGTAATCAGCTTGAATTTTCTAAATGCAACTTCATCATTCTGCAAATCAGCAAGACTCATTTCAAACACAAGACCCTTGAGACCATCAGATGCAATTTGGGTTCCTTGGGTCCTGGCGACCAAGTCTTTCCAGTATTTCTTATATCGAACATAGCAGGTGCTTTCACATCATACTGATCTTTCTTAGAGAATGGACCAACTACTTTCTTCTCAACTCCCTTTTTGCCACCTTTCATAAGGCACTTGTTCTTAACAACCGCCATGGTGCTGCTTGGAGTACCAAAAGGCTAAATTTTATATTTTCGGTAGAAACGGGATTTCAGGATGTTGGCCAAGCTGCTCTTGAACTCCTGATGTCAGGTGATCTGCCCGCCTCTGCCTCCCAAAGTGCTGGGATTACAGGTGTGAGCCACTGCACCCAGCTGTTATTTATTTTTTCTTTTTTTGTACAGACAGGGTCTTGCCATGTTGCCAACGCTGGCCTGGAACTCCTGGCCTCAAGCAATCCTCCCACCGCAGCCTCCCAAAGCACTGGGATTTCAGGTGTGAGCCACCATGCCCAGCCTGGAATCTATTTTTAAAGCAATCAAGTGTTGAATAAAATTGCAACTTGGGCTGTTTTTTCTTTGCATTTTTTACATTTCAATGGTTTTCAATATATTCAGAGATATACACAAACATTACCAATTTTAGAACATTTCATGACCTCAAAAAGAAACCTCGTACCCTTTAGCTAACATCCCCATCCTCCCATGCCCCTACCAGCCCTAAGCAACCACTAATCGACTTCCTATTTCTGTAGATTTCCATCTGAATGAAATCATGTAGAATGTGATCTTTCATCTGTTTTGAAGGTTCATCCACGCTGTAGCGTATGTACTTTCCTCCTTTTTGTGATCAAATAATATTCCACCATGTGGGTAGACAACAATAGGTGTATCTCTTCATCTGGTGATAGGCATTTGGATTAATTCTCTCTTTGGGTTATTAGGAGTGATGCTACTGTAATTATTCATGTACAAAATTTTGTGTGGACCTGTGCTTTCATTTTTGAATATGAAAATATTGCACATCTCCAAGGAAGACATACAAGTGGCCAATAAGCACATGAAAAGATGCTCAATGAAATTCATCATCAGGGAAACAGAAATCAAAACCACAATTAGATACCACTTCATACCCATAAGCATGGCTAGAATCGAAGATAGAGAAAATTGGCCTGGTGCGGTGGCTCATGCCTGTAATCCCAGCACTTTGGGAGACCGAGGCAGGTGGGTCACCTGAGGCCAGGAGTGTGAGACCAGCCTGGCCAACATGGTGAAACCCTGTCTGTACTAAAAAAAATACAAAAATTAGCCAGGCATGGTGGCAGGTTCCTATAATCCCAGCTACTCGGGAGGCTGAGGCAGGAGAGTAACTTGAATCTGGAGGCAGAGGTTGCAGTGAGCTGAGATTGTGCCACTGCACTCCAGCCTGGGCGACAGAGCAAGACTTTGTCTCAAAAAAAAAAAAAAAAAAAAAAAAAAAAACAGAAAATAACAAGTTTTGGTGAGGATGCAGAGAAACTAGAACCTTCATACACAGCTGGTAGGAATTATAATGGTGTAGCCACTGTGAGAAACAGTTTAACAACTTCCCAAACAATTCTACATAGAGTTACCAAATGACCCAGCAATTGTACTCCTAGATATAGGCCCAACTTGGGCTCTTTCAATCTATGAAAAATGAACTGTGGGTACTTGGCAAGAACAAAGAGGGAGAGAGGCAGAAATAGTGCCATGAGGGCACATTGATTGGTCTCTAGTACACATGGCTTCTACTGCAACTAAATGACTTCATCAGTTGCTCAGAAAAAAAAATCACCCTCTGCTCCAATCGTGGAGGAAGAAGTGTGGATTGGACCTGGTGAGCCACGGTAAGACTGACTGCTAAACTTTATGAATGATGAGGGGATTTGCACGTATAATCTTAACTGTACATCAAATCTTGATTTTTTATTTTATCCACTGTCTTTGAAAACCTAACTCTTGACTAAGAACTGACTTTCCTGTACTTGTTGTTGACTCTAAGTAAATTTCCAATTCCACATAGTCCAAAGATGATGTGCTGAGAAATCTCTCAAAGGAAAAATGCTAAGAATACAGGCAGAGTTATGCGACAAATTTTGCAGAATTAACACAAATTGCACTTGTGGGTATGAAGAACAAAACATTATCATGGGTAAAGAAAAAAGTGTTCTTCATTCTAGTAGATGCTGCAGGATGAGGCCAATCAAGGTGTCTGCCCAGCCAGACCTTGGGCTCTTACCTAGTTTGTGTTAGAGTCAACTCTGAGGGAGTCTGTATTTCAGTCATCTTTTTTTTTGACATGGAATCTTGCTCTGTCTCCCAGGCTGGAATGCAGCGGTGTGATCTCAGCTCACTGAAACATCTGCCTCCTGGGTTCAAGCGATTCTCCTGTCTCATCTTCTCAAGTAGATGGGACTACATGTGCATGCCACCATGCCTGGCTATTTTTTGTATTTTTAGTAAAGACGTTTCATCATGGTGGCCAGGCTGTGCTCAAATTCCTGCCCTCAAGTGATCCGCCTGCCTTGGCCTCCCAAAGTGCTGGGATTACAGGCATGAGCCACCATGCCCGATCTCAGTCATCTTTTTATCCTCCACACCTGGCAAGTTCTAGACACACTGTGGTTCCATACAAGTTTGTTGAAAAAACAGGAGACAGAAAGTGGGAACTCTGGAAGTAGAGAAGATTCCAGAAATTGTGAATATTTCCCAGAGACTGTGGCCCGATTCCTCAGTCCTGCCAGAGTTTCTCTATCTCAACTCAAACCTTATGTGTGGGCCCAGGCACAGTGGCTCACACCTGTAATCCCAACACTTTAGGAGGCTGAGGTGTGCAGATCACTTGAGGCCAGGAGTTTGAGACCAGCCTGGCCAACATGGTGAAACCCCGTTTCTACTAAAAATACAAAAATTACCCAGGCATGGTGTTGTGCACCTGTAGTGCCAGCTACTCAGGTGGCTGAGGCACAAGCATTGCTTGAACCCAGGAGGCGGAGGTTGCAGTGAGTCACGATTATGTCACTGTACTCTAGCCTAGGCAATAAAGCAAGACTGTCACAAAAGAAAAAAAAAACCCTTAAGTGTGGGCCTTGTTACAGAATTAATGTTTATATGGACAATATGTACATGGGTGTATGTTAAGAGCATGAGTCATCCACAAGATTTTAGCAAAGTCCATTTGGAAAGCTCAATGCTTTGGGCTTCCACTTGCTTTGCTGCCTGTGTCCTCAGAAGGAGGCTTCATCCTTCCATGTAACCAGCAAATCCTTTATGCAGAGATGTACACAACACACTCCTCTCCTTGGCTATGACACCTTGAAAGGGTCCTCTTGGTGGCCCCTGGTGCTCATTTCAGAGTAGTTTAAATTAAGGTGATCAGCTTTCATGCCAATCACTCTACAAATCACTCCTATTATGACCAATTTTTCTAAATGCTTTATTGAATTATTACTTAAAAAAATGTGCACATAGAAGAGGTCAACACAGTACTTTTCTTACAAACTGAACATACTGGCCAGACGCAGTGGCTCATGCCTGCCATCCCAGCACTTTGGGAGGCCGAGGTGAGCAGATTGCTTGAGCCCAGGAGCTTGAGACCAGCCTGGGCAGCATAGTGAGACACTCCTCTCTACAAAAAATAAATAAATAAAAAATTAGGCAACAGTGGTGGCACCTGCCTGTAGTCCCAGCTACTAGGGAGGGCTGAGGTGGGAGGACTGCTGAAGCCCAGGAGGCAGAGGCTGCAGTGAGCCATGACGGTGCCACTGTGCTCCAGCCTAGGTGACAGAGCAAGATCCTGCCTCAAAATCAACAACAACAACAAAAAAAACTGAACATCTCCATATTACTGACACCCAATTCAAGAAACAAAATATTACAGCCCCTTCCAGGATATTCCTGGGGTCTCTTCCATCTCTATTAACCCCTGACTACAAACAGCCTCCACCTATTTCACCTGACATTGTACTTTATGAAAGCAGCAGTTCTCAGATGGGGCTATTTTGCCCCCTGGGGACATTAGGCAATATCTGGAGACACCGGGGGTTGTGTCTACTTGGGGGGAGTTGTGTTACTGCATCCAGTGAGTCCAGGGATCCAGGGATGCCGCTCAACATCCTAAAATGCACAGGGAGCCCCCACATATACAACAGAGAAATTGCTGAGCCAAAATGTCAGCAGTGTCACAGCTGACACCCTGATATACACACTATCACACAGTATCTGCTCTTTCGTGCTCAGGATCTTTTTCATTCTAATCATCTCATAGGAAACAGAAATGTCATTTAGAGGCAGGTAGAGTCCAAAACAAAGAAGATCCAGAGTTTTTTTTTTTTTTTAATCAGCCTGGTGCCCTTAGAGCTAGGATTTAGTTTCCATTCTTTCTGTCTCATTTTCAAGTGATTTTTTCTTCAAATGGCATCTACTGGGCTCAAGAACCGGAGATCCCCACAAAGCTGAGATTCACATGGGAATTTTGTACACACCCACACAGGAATACACTGCCATTTACATGCAGACATCCACCCACAGATACACACATCCGGAGACCAAGACAGAACGCAAACTCCACCATAAAAGCACAGTTCCCCAAACAGGAGAAAAGCACTATTCACCCCAGAGAGGTACCTATTTGTTTAATTCAGCCTCTGATAGTCAGGCTGTTGCCAAGCCCAGCTCTGAAAGTCTTCCCCTCTAGGAAAGAGACATGGAATTTTTCTTTACTCAAGAATATAGATCTAAAAAAAACAAACACTTCTGCATCTCAAAGCAGGCTCTACCTCCTGAGCTACACGTATTGATCAGCATTTTATTGTCAATTTTCTTTTATTTGAATTGGAGAAAAATTTAACTTAATTATGTTCTTACTGACAGTTTGGCATCAGTTACACTAAATCCAATTCTCTGGGTTCTCATGATTAATGTGTTTAATTTGGGGGACAACAAAGCAAAAGCATTGGTCGTGTTTTAATATAATTAGTACAGGATATATCTAAGGGGTTGCAGTATCACTGTAGCAAGAAGCTCATTCTGCAGTAAAAGGCAGGTTCTGCCACTAGGATTGAGTGAGGGTGGTTCATGGCTGCACCGTTTCCTCAATGTCTCTTCAAGAGTCCATGGAATGTGGAATGGGAAAGACTGAAATAGTGCAAGTCTTGGCTAAGCTTCTATTAAGGGGTGTTAGGAGCTGATAAAATAACCTGGTCTTTATAGACATCCCACACTGTAGTTCTCTAAGCTACAGATTCCCAGTTTTTTCTATTTTATAAACGAGTAAAAATATTTTTTTAATTTGAGAACCAACATAAGGTTGCTATCTTTTCTTTTCTTTTGGGTAAGAAGGAACTTTTTTAAACTACCAGTTACACACACACACACACACACACACACACACACACACACACAGAAATTCCACCATGATTGGTCAGAATAGGTGAGGTTTTGCTGCAATAACAGACAACTCCTAAATCTTGGTAACTTCAAACATCAGAAGTTGTTTTTCTCACTCATGCTTCATCTGCAGGGAGGTGTGGGGTGCTCTGTTTCCCATCAAACTTGCCCTAAGACTAAGGTTAATGGGGGTTGCAATACCTCGAGTATCACCAAGTAGGGAACAGAGGGAGAAGAATGTTAGAGAGTCTTGTACTAAGAATTAAATGCTCCAGGCTAGAAGTCTAACACTGCACCTCTGTCCCCAGCCTCTTGGCCAGTATTTGCCACATCCCCTCCCCCACCACAGGGCAATACATGAAGACAGGAGAATTGGATACATTACAAATTTCTACCCCGTGGCATTTCATAAAAGAGAAAAAAAATGCCAATACAAAAATGTTTTAATAGAATAGAATATATACATTTTTAGAATAAAGAACAATCCTCCAAAAAGGACAGCTGGTGATCTTTCACCAGTGGGCACATTTCTGTGACATTTTCTCTGTTTTTCCATTTTCTCCTTGACCTATGAACATTTTATGCAGATGGTCCAAAGAACACCATTTGGGGACCACTGCTCTAATCAGGTGATGAAAACGGCCCCAAAAACAGAGCACAGTCTCTTCAGCAAAGACCCAGCAGGGCCAGGGTGACCATGTTCTCACCATCAATGTGCAGACATCCACCTGCAGCATCCTCACATCCCAACATCAAACAGTAGCTCTTTATAGCTTGATTCTAATGCCCTTTGATCTTCATAATCACTGTAAAGCTCTGTGGCCCCAAGATCTAACATCGCCACTCTAGCTACGTCCTGCAACTGTTCACCTCTCCTGCCTCCTCAACCCTCTAAACTTCTCTTCACAACCTCATGTTTACTTCTTGCTTTACCTTCCTGCTCAGCCTGGACCTTACAGTCACCTTCTTCTTGTAATGTGCTCCTAAACTCTTTCTTCCCTTCCTTCAACCACACCCACCTGGAAGATCTCCATACCCCATTGATGACTTGCCTCGCAACTGCCCAAGGGCTGCTGAATGATACTGGAAAGAATCACAACATGGATCTGGTAGTTCCACTAAATAATCTCACCATCCAACTCCAGGGTAGACTTCACTTCTGTTCAGCAATATTTTTAAGCATCACAAATAAATTCCAAACCATATTTGCTATAACAATTGACTTTAAACCTCTTCCATATCTCAAAGCCCCCCAAACCCATCCCTAGGGGTATCAGAGCCCACAGTTGAGTTCTCTCAACTCACTTCCATCTCACCCCTAGATCACTGTATCTTGATCCTTTTCCTCTGCCTTTCCCATGTTATAAGGAGAAGCATCCTTCTCCTTTCCCAAGCTACCTTCTCCACTTGTGCCTCATTTGAGACCTGCCTTTATCACCTGTTCCCTTGGAACTCCCATGACTCACCACCTTCACTTGTCATTTCACTCATAAATATTTTGCACCGTGTATGTGCCAGGTGTTTAACATATAATCATGCTTAAGTCTCCACATGCTAACAAGAAAAACCTTCATTATCCCTGCTATGCCCTCAAGTCATTAACCTCCCCACTCCTTTCCTGTGTTCCCAAACTTTGCTGATCTTCATCAATCCCTCTGATGCAGATGGCTCCGAAGTTTGCATCCTATTAGGTTGGTGCAAAAGTAATTGCGGATTTTGCCATTAAAAGTAATGGCAAAAACAGCAATTCTTTTTGTAGCAGCCTAGTATCTTTTCTCCTTCTACCAAACTTTGTCCCTGAGACATCTCATCACCTATAACTACCCCTCCATGCAGTTGATTCCCAGATCTGTATTATTCTACTGAAAGTCCATTCCCCAATTTTCTCGGCTAGAATAACAGAAGCCCAATTAGAATTCATGCTACCAGTTTCCCACCATCACCATCACCACCTCCGTCGCCCTGCCATTGTTAGCAAAACCATCTCTTGAGTGGAGCTCAAAGATTTGTAATCTCCCACTCCCCAGAAAGATAACTTCAGACTCAGCCTAGAAGTAAAGATCCTCCAGATATGGCCTCAACTACTCTCCAACCCATGTCCCCAGTGCATCCCGTTGATGCCCCCTTCAGTGGAGTTAAAATGGAGTGTTTTTCTTTTCACATACTCCTGGTGTTCTTCCACAAATACAATTTTCACCTCTTGAATATTTTCAAGGATTCTCCATGCTACACATAGAGAAATCCAAACTCCCCATCAGGACTCCAGTCTTCCCAAACCCTCTTTGCACTTTTCTGCCTCCATGCTTTTCCTTGGGTCATCCTCTTCTCTAATATAACCTTGTGTATTATTCTAGGTTCTCCAGAGAAAGAGAAGAGAGACAGAGGTAGAGCTATACACATAGAGAGAGACAGATTGATTTGTTGTAAGGGATGACTCACATGGTTATGTAGACTAAGGAGTCCTGGAGTCTGCAGCCAGCAAGCTGGAGACCCAGGACAGCCAATGATATACTTCCAAATCGAGTCCACATCTAAAGTCAGGAGAAGATTGATGTCCCAGCTCAAATATAATCAGGTAAAAAGAGCAAATTCTCTGTGACTCTACCTTTTTGTTTTGTTCAGGCCTTCAATGGATTGGATGAGGCTCACCCACATTGGGGAGGACAATCTGTTTATTAAGTCTACCAATTAAGGGTTATCCTCATCCAGAATACCTCAGAGACACACCCAGAATAATGTGTAGCCAAATATCTGGGCACCCCACCACCCAGTCAAATTGATACATAACACTAACCATCATGTCTTGCTTCTACTCTCTAGCCATTTCTGCATGGCCAAATCCTTCCCTTATTTCAAGGCCTAGTTCAAATGTTACCTCTTAACTAAGCCTTCCCTGCTAACCCCAAATATTAATAGAATTGGTTTCTCCCTTCTCTGATGTCTCAAAATACATTGTGTTTCTCTTTTACTGTATTTATTACAAACTCCCTTATAAATCAAGACAGTGATTCCCAGAAAAATTATCACAAGAGTATAAAAGAAGTCTTCTTTGAGTGTGAAATATCTCATGGAATATAGCAAATGGCCTCTTCATGAAGAAACTACTGGGAGAGAAAAAGACAAGCTGGAAGAGGCCAGGGAAAGGGGGTCAGTACAAAGCACAATGAGGCTGGGCTCATACAGTGGCTCACACCTGTAATCGCAGCACTTTGGGAGTCCAAGGCCGGTGGATCACGAGGTCAGGAGGTCGAGACCATCCTGGCTAACACGGTGAAACCCCGTCTCTACTAAAAATACAAAAAAGTTAGCCAGGCATGGAGGCGGGCGCCTGTAGTCCCAGCTACTCGGGAGGCTGAGGAAGGAGAATGGTGTGAACCCGGGAGGCAGAGCTTGCAGTGAGCCGAGATTGCACCACTGCACTCAAGCCTGGGTGACAGAGCAAGACTCCATCTCAAAAAATAAAATAAAATAAAATAAAGCACAATGAAATGTCAGTGGATGGGTGCCTATAATTTCTAAGGGAAATAGAGTATAATCCAAGAATTTTATAGCCAGCTAAATTATTGCCCAATCAAAATAGGCAAAAGACACATGCTGAAGAACTTAAAGAATACAGTATTTCTGGGCTCTTTTAAAAAAAGTCTTCATAATATAATTTAGTCAGCCAAGAAATTAAAAAATAAGCAACTTCTGAATTGAATGACCATGACAAAAGGATAGTGATAGGACTATGACTGCAGAACAGAAAGAGAAGGTGGTCAACCTTAACAACATAAAACAACCTAGAAATAACTAGTTTCCAGAGGTAAAGAGAGGGACTGTAGGAAGTCGAAGTGCTAATGCCCTTTATTAAGTCAATTAATCAGGTCTAAAATTGAAACGTGGTTTTAAATATATAACTTCTTGTTTATTTTCCTCCCTAACTACCTGAGGATCAACCACCATCATGAATGACACAGTGACTACCTGGACCAGGAAGTTCATGACCAATCGACCGTTCCAGAGGAAACAAGTGGTCACCAATGTCCTTCACCCCGGAAAGGCAACAAAATGTACAAGACCACAATGGATGTCATCTTCATATCAATAGTTGGACTGAGAACCCATTTTGGTGGTGGTTAAACAATCGTCACCCACATTGGAGTGCAGTGGTATGATCTCAGCTCACCAAATCTCTGCTTCCCAGGCTTAAGCAATTCTCCTGCCTCAGCCTCCACCGCAGCTGGGATTACAGGCACGCACCACTACTGCCTGGCTAATTTTTATGTTTTTAGTAGAGATGGGGTTTCACCTTGTTGGCCAGGCTGGTGTTGAACTCCTGACCTCAAATGATCCACCCGCCTTCGCCTCCCAAAGTGCTAAGATTACAGGCATGGGTCACCGTGCCCAGCCTTTTCTGTATTAAATTTTTAAAAACACAACATTTAAAATAATCAAGTCATTCTTTTTGAATCTACTTTGTATTATAGGTATCCAAATACTCACCTATTCTCTCTCATATGATGACAAACTCGTTGAAATGTCATTTCGTTTTGTGGCTCCAGCCCCAGGGATTCTGACTCTGATTCTAAAGGGCCTGCATGCGAGCGAGCAAGCCGCCTGGATGATTCTCTTACAGGTGTTTTAAGGGCAGCAGTTTGAGACACCCTGATGCAAAAGAACGAACCCTCTAGGAAGTTGGCTGTACATGTATTTTCCTTCCTAGCACAGGAAACGACAGAAAGATTATCCAATAAGTACCACTCATAGCACCTGATTATATATGTATGAGGAATTCAGAAATGGTTTGATCAAGGTTGAAGACCTAAAAAGTAGCTTTTCTCTCGGACACCAAGTCCCCATCTCATGCGTGGATGAGTTAGTAGAAACTGAGGATGATGCTTCTTCCTCCAGCATTGGTATCCTATGGTTTTTGTTGTTCAGTAAATGAAGTACCTCCATCCCCCAACATCCCGAAGCTCAATTCCAGTTTCCTCACATACACTTTTTTTTTTTTTTTTTGAGACAGAGTCTCGCTCTGTCACCCAGGCTGGAATACTGTGCAGTGGTGCAACCTCAGCTCACTGCAACTTCCGCCTCCCGGGTTCAAGTGATTCTCCTGCCTCAGCCTCCCGAGTAGCTGGGACTATAGGCACCCGCCACCACACATGACTAATTTTTGTATTTTTAATAGAGACAGGGTTTCACCATGTTGGTCAGGATGGTCTTGATCTCTTGACCTCATGATCCGCCTATCTTGGCCTCCCAAAGTGCTGGGATTACAGATGTGAGCCACCACGCCTAGCCTCAGACTTTCAAGTAAAGCCACAATGGACCACAGAGCTTAGACATCAGGGCTAACATGGAATCTCTGTCATTACATCTTGAGATCTTATTATCTTTGGTCAAAGAAAAAAATAATCACAAATGACATTTTGAGGACAAGACATCTGAATGTAAACTTGATCTTAGAGGATATTAAGGAATTACTGGTAATTTGATTAGGTATGATAATGATCATATAAAAAATGTCCTCATGTTTTTAGAGGGAAAGTAAATTACGTAGGGGTGAATATCATGATGCAATTACATAACTACGGTAAACTATTTTGTAAATACTTCAGAAAAACAAATGGAGTAAATATTGCAAATGTTAATAGTTTTTAAATCTATGTGATGGGTATATGATAGCTCATTAAACTGCTGTCTCTACTTTTATGTTTACTGAAAAGTTTTTGTAATAATAATAATAAAAAAAAAACCTTGGTCAGGCACAGCAGCTCATGCCTGTAATCTCAGCACTTTGGGGGGCCGAGGTGGATAGAGGACTGGTTGAGCCCAGGAGTTTGAGACCAGCCTAGGCAACATGGTGAAACCTCATCTCTACGAAAAATAAACAAATTAGTCAGGCATGGTGGTGTGCACCTGCAGTCCCAGCTACTCAGGAGGCTGAGGTGGGAGGATCACCTGAGCCCAGAAGGTCAAGGCTGCAGTGAGCCAAGGTCACGCCACTGCACTTCAGCCTGGGCGACAGACCCTGTCCTAAACAAACAAGCAAACAAAAACCCCCTTGATCCCATTTCCCAAAAAAATGATTTTTTTTGAGATCTTACCATCTCCTGGCTTGGTTCAGAGTACAGGAAATCGAGACAAAGTACAACACACAAGGAATAAGGAGGGAGGGAAGCGTAGGGGAGGCTGACACCGTGGACTCTCCCAGCTCAGTCGACCCATGCGCCTTGCTTCATGGAAGAAAGGAATGGAAGACGAGTCATGCCTTCAGCACACAGAGACCTTCCTGACTAGTAAATGCGCCTCCAGAAGTGTCCAAGAACTCAGTGCCAGAGCCAGACTGGCTGCATGAGAATCACCTGCGAGGTTTTGCAAACATAGGGCCCTACTGGCTCCAAATGTATTCGTCTCTTGGAGAGGAGAGAGGCAGAACAAGGAAAAGGATGGGAAGAAACCAGCCTTGTGCACAGGAGGATGCTGGGATTCCTCCTGCAAGTTTAGCGCAATGCAGCCTATTTTACAAGGTCACAGAAGCTCAGAGAGGTAAACCTGCCCAGGTTCTCACAGCTTGTAACTGGCAAAACAAAACCCGCCCAAGTCTCTGTCTCTAGAGATATTTCCACTTGCTTCAACTCTGGAGCTGTCTTAGTTGTAAAGACAGATTCCACTCCTCACTCACTTTTGTTTGCAGATATTGCCTAAGGTCCCTTGTGAATATTTAGGTCAGGGCTTTTTTTTTTTTTTTTTTTTTTGAGTTTTTTGTTTGTTTGTTTGTTTGTTTTTAAAAAAGCAATCTTGTAGAAAGAACCCAAAGTGGCTCCTCCTTTTAAGACTCTGCAAACAGGGAGACCAGAGTCTGGAGTCCCGGTCTGATTTCCACACTTTCCTTAGATTTCCCTGTGTGTAAAATCCAACAACAATCTTTGACAAATTGCCTCCCCCAGGGGAGAGATGGAGGAAGTGTTAACTTTGCTTTTTTCTTTCTTTTTTCAGACAGAGCCTCACTCTGTTGCCCAGGCTGGAGTGCAGTGGTGCAATTTTGGCTCACTGCAACCTCTGCCTCCTGAGCTCAAATGATTATTGTGCCTCATCCTCCCGAGTAGCTGGGACTACAGGCAGATGCCACCACACCTGGCTAATTTTTCTACTTTTAGTAGAGATGGGGTTTCACATATTGGCCAGGCTGGTATCGAACTCCTGGCCTCAAATGATCCACCCCCCTCAGTCTCTCAAAGTGCTAGAATTACTATAGGCATGAGCCGCCATGCCCAGCCACTTTGCTATTTTTTTAATAGACAGCTTCGAGGTCCAGCATGATTTCACAGATTAGGAAACATCACAGGCAAAGAAGAACACTTTGCACTCAAATAGTAGAATGTTTTTGTTTTCAAGGAGCTCTCACCTGGCATCTAATCTTGTCTTCCTAGCAGTCCTGGGAGAGAAGCAGATGTGGTTTCCAATCCCACTTTCCAAAAGAGGAGACTGAGGCAGAGGCTTTGCAGATACACAGAGGATATGTGAGGACAGGTGAAGGTCATGATCATTGTCAGCGCCCTCCCCCAACTTGACATTCCCAGAACTAGTGGACTTCCAAACACAGGAGACAGAAGAACTGATCAATCAATTCTGCCATGGGTGCCAGGACCCAATTTTTCCCTGGCTAACTCGGTCACATCCTGTCTGGGATCTCCAACTACTACCCATCCCACAAGTCTCAGCTAAAACAGGAATTCAACGGGGAACATTTTTCTGAGGCTCCAGGATTGGGCCAGGCCCTCTCCATGGCTGTCTGACCTTCCCCTACTGCAGAACTTAGCACCTGTATGTCACTATTGGTTCAAACATGTGCCTTTCATATGCTCTCCACGTTATCTGCAGCATCTGCCAAGAATAATAATGAATGGTAAAACCTAATCTCTATTGAGTGTCGATGATGCACTTTTAATGTGACATCTTATTTAATCCTCACTATATCTGCAAGAGTAGAAGCTATTAATAGCCAATTTTCAGATAAGAAAGTCAAAGCACAGTTTCTATAACTTACCCAAGCAGCTAGCTAGGAGGCAGCTCAGTTTGAGCCCAGGGAATCACATTCCAGAGATCATGTTCTCAATTACTAGAGCAGGTACCTCCCCAAAATCTAGCAGGTGGTTAAGGAATCTTTGTGGAATAAATGAACAGAAGGACAACAGATGGATGGATACATAGGTGGATGGGTGGATAATGGGTCGGCGGGCAGGTGGATGAATGAATGGATGGTTGAGTCAGTAAAGGGATGGCTGAGTGGTTGGAGAAATGGATGAGTGGGTGAGGGGTTGGAGGGATAAATGGATGGATGGGTGGGTGGATAGATGGTTAGATGAGTGAACGGGTGGATAGATGCATGGGTGAGTGGATGGACAGAGGGTTGGTGGGTAGGTAGGTGGATGATAGCTGGGTGTATAAGAGAGTGGGTTGGATGGATAGATGGGTGGGTGGGTAGATAGATGGGTGGGTGGTTGGATGTATGCATGTCTGGATGGATGGATGGACGGATGGAAGGAAGGAAGGGTGGATGGATGGATGGATGGACAGATGAACAGATAGACTTGGGCATTTATTCGGGGTCCTCCAAAGAATTGAGTGATTTCCCTAGGGTGTCTCATCACCTGCAGGTAGGTGGGCAAGGGGACTTGCCTCTGTAATACTCATGATTATGGGTAGGGCTCAGCCTTAGTCACCACTGTCAGAACACTTTATTGACTAGGAAAGTCAAAACTGGCATTGATAACTAATGCAAATTGCAGCTATAACTAACAGAAGATGTTGAGCTGATGACAGCTGGGCAACCAGTAATCAATAACTTGGCCGTGTCATATTACTGCCATGCTGGGCAGGTAGAACCAGGGGTTCCTTAATCCCTCCATCACATTAAGGATGCTTATCAAGACTTTCTCAACCATGGGGACAGGGATATTATCAAATACTTGCAGTTCACCGCAAAATGCTCACCTTCTTCATTCCACCTGCACATGACCTTCAGCTCAAAGACATTTCCAGTCCTCCAGGTCAGCCCTTCTTCCAGCCTTTGAATTAACCCTGATGACTGCCTGCCCATTAACTGTCTTCAACTTTCATCACACAGCCTTTTCCGAGGCTTTCCTTCAATCCAGCCCTCACTAAACGCTGGAACTGTTGTTGACAAAATCCAGAACAAGCTGCGTGGGGGATGCAGTTGGGAAGCAGGCTGTAGTAACGGGGAAAAATTCTAAGCAATCTTGAACACAGAAAAGAAACTGAACAGGTAAGAGAGAGGCAGTCAAGAGAACACGTGTGAATTTTGCATAACTGAAGCTGAAGAAGAGCGGGGAGCATGGCAGACCACAAGATAAATATGATACAGACTCCTTTTTTAAAAAGTATAAACATCCACCCTTTCCTACTGACAACTCTGCTTCAAATATTGCTAAGGTCTTTACTAAGGGTGAGTCAGAAAAACTGGGTATTTTATGCAATACAGTAAGAAGGCCCATAGGCAAGTATGTTCCTGACACCACCTTCTAGGATAACCCCTGGGATTCTGGTTACACCTGTCCTAAAGTTGTCTCTCACTCCTGCTGTTGGAGAACTACCATGAGAGAAGAACCATAGTGAAGTGGTTAAGAGGGTGCACCCAGCATCCGGCCAGATGGCTACAAACCATCACTATCTAATACCGAGCAAGTTACATAATGTTCCCGAGCCTCAACTTTCTCATCTGTAAAATGGGTATGTTGTCATTCATTAATCAAATTCTACGTGAGCATATACTAAACACCAGAAACACAAATGAGAATCAGAACAGGCATGGCCCTGGCCCTTATGGTGAACACAGTCTTGAAGGGGAAGGATGACACGCACAGACATAGGAAGCCGTAGCTGAGCTAGTGTCTACCACAGAGAGGCACCTGGTGTCATGAAAGCAGATAACAGGGGGTTGCTGTGACTGAGTCAGTGTGGCCAGACGTCCCTGAGGATGTAGTGACTCCAGTGTCAGATGAGACCGTGACCAGGTGAAGAAGCAGGGAGAGGGAAAATTTTTCCAGGCAGAAAGAGCAGGATGTGCAAAGATCCTGTGGCAGGAAAAGAACAAAGGAAGTGCAAGAGCCTGAAAGAGGCCAGAGAGAGCAAGTGAAAATGTGGATAATCACAGCACCGACCTCATACAGGACTTGCAAGAAATCGAGACCCTGTCTGTAACAGATTCAGCAATGACTAAATAGAAACTATCTCCTAAAAGCACACGATGAGGCTCCTTGGTTGTATTTCCCACATGGGTCTGCCATGCACTCAGAGGCCAAGTTCAACCTGCCTGTAGACAACCTCCAAGCCACCTGGACACACATACACCCTCAGGCTCAGGATACCCAGGACAGAGTCCTGGATGCTTGAAGTCATGATAAGTATCCAGAATGACACAGAATTCCAGCCAGGCATGGTGGCTCATGCCTGTAATCCCAGCACTTTGGGAGGCCGAGGTGGATCACCTGAGGTCAGGAGTTCAAGACCAACCTGGCCAACATGGTGAAACTCCCTCTCTACTAAAAATACAAAAAAAATTTAGCTGGGTGTGGTTGTGGGTGCCTGTAGTCCCAGCTACTCAGGAGGCTGAGGCAGGAGAATCGCTTGTACCCAAGAGGCAGAGACTGCAGTGAACTGAGATTGCACCATTGCACTCCAGCCTGGGCAACAAAAGTGCAACTCCGTGTCAAAAAAGAAAAAAAAAAATGACACCGTATTTGCTAAAGGGGGAGAAAGGGCTTTCTTCCAAAGCTGGGCCTGGTTTCTACAGAGAGTCTTTCACATGAAAATTAAGCAGCTCTTTGCAAGCACCTCAGAGGAGAACCGCTCACCCTGATGAATCAGGCACACGGGCGGATCCAAGACAACTGGCTGCGTGCATGTGAACAAGCCTATGGTGGAAATGCAGTGCTTTATTGTTTGGGGTGGTTTAATCACCCAGGAGGGAGAAGCTTCTAAAGCAGCATTCAGAGGTGGCTGTTGCCTGGGTTTTCTGGAAGGGGGAGGCGGTGAGGATGAGGGCTTCCCTTTCATCTGCAGGCCCTTTGCAGAAGGAGCTGGGGAAAGCTTTGCAACCATCTGCACACTGTTTGCCATCTTGTCTGGCTGGGACGCCGAGCTCCAGATGGGGGCAGATGGGATAGCTCTTGCCACCGTATTTGGAGAGAGATGGCAGGGAAGTCAGCCCCCGTGGAGAAGACAGGAGCAGGCACGTGCTGGACAGTGCTGCCCAGGTCCCTGGGGCTGAAGTGTCCAACGCCACACAGCCTCTAGGTGCCACCAAAGCAGCCCGAGAGGACCTTCTCTGTCCATCTCCATCCTGGCACCTACAGAAACTTGGAGAGAGTCCTTCACATGGGAACTCACAAATGCACACTGATAACCCCCACACGAAACTCTCATACGTAGCAAGTGAAAAGACAGGATGCCAGTTAAACTTGAATTTCAGATAAACAACAAATCATTTTTTAGGGTAAGTAGGTCCCAAATATTGCATGGGATATATTGGCACAAAAAAAAAAAAAAAAAAAAAAAAGGTTAATGAGAAATTCAGGTTTAATTGGACCTCCTGTATTTTACCTGGCAAGCCTAACCCTGCATAAACACAACCTCGAGCTTGAAACTCACAGAGAAGACACGGCCGTGCTCACACACGTGCACAAACCCATATGCCTTACAGAGTCAATGGCTGCGATGAGGGTCCAGACCCTTGCACACTTCTCTGTCCTCCGTCTGGGCTCAGAGTAAACAGGGGGTCACCTGGAATCCATGTCTAAGCTGGGCTTGGAGGTGTCCTAATGAAGCAGGATGCTGACCTGCACTTCCCCAGCTCAGCTAGGACTATAGCCAGGCCTAGCTTCCAGTCTCGGGCCTAGAACACACAGCACAGCCCCAGACCTTGGCAAGAAGCCTTCATCTCAAGGGCCACTGGTGCAGGAACTATTAGAAGCCCCACTTCTTTCCTCTGTTTCTGCTGCCATTGCCCCTGTCTCTGACCCTGACACTCAATCACTCTATAAACACAGCAGGTACTAGGGGTGGCTCTGGGCTCGGCACTAAAGACACTGAACCTGGTAAAGCCACAGTCTAGCAATGACAGTCAACCACGTATCAGCAACAGCCCTGCCCCACACGTGCTGACTGCGCACAAGGCCGGTGCTGTGAACGTGCTCTCAACAGTGATCTCACTGAACCCTCATGGCAGCTCTAGGATGCAGACAGTAGCATCACATTATCCCCATTTTAGTTTTGAGGAAACTGAGGCCTGAAGAAGGCAGATGCAGGCCTCGAGATTTGCAGTAACATTGCCAGGAATGTTTGAGAAAGCAAACTTCTCCAGAGTGAGGCAGTCTGCCAGAGCTCAGAAGCCAGAGTCCCTGTTAGCAGGGGCTGGGGGCACTGTGGGGTGCGGGCAGACACGTGGGTAGGGGCTGGAACCCCCAGGACACCAGGGTGCAAACTGGTGTGAGTAAGAGAAAGAGGGGCTGTCATGCCATCATCTGCAGAAGATGATGTCTACAGAGGACAGTACCATGTGAGCCCTTGGAGAGCTGGATGACCGGATGGAATTTTGCACAGGATGCAAGTTGAGCACAGATCCCCCTCTGACCTAGACAGCCCACCTCCAGGAACATCTCACAGAAATGCAGGCACAGAGCACCAAGTGATGTGTGCGAGGAAATTCATCAGAACACCATCTGTGACTGGGAAAAGGCGGAAACCATCCAAAGACGTATCGGTGCAGGGCTGGTTAAACGAAGCAAGGTGCATCCACACGTCAGAATAACTGCTGGGAGAAGAAGGTGGTACCCAGGTTCCAACGTGAGACAATGTCAA
The DNA here is from genome assembly GCF_028858775.2 of Pan troglodytes. Lineage (NCBI taxonomy): Eukaryota > Metazoa > Chordata > Mammalia > Primates > Hominidae > Pan > Pan troglodytes. The sequence goes on from NC_072405.2 coordinate 20,904,226, forward strand.
AGACATGCTGCCTGAAAAGCAGACTTTCCAAAGAATAAATATAGCATTATTCCATTTTTACTTTTTTAAAAAGATTACAATAAACACTTATGTACAAATACATGTGCTTGCGTGCACAGAGGAAAAAGGTGTGGACAGAAACAGAAAACCAAACACGGTGTGTTCTCACTCATAAGTGGAAGTTGAACAATGAGAACACATGGACACAGGGAGGGGAACATCACACACCGGGGCCCATCGGGGGTGGGGGACAAGGGGAGGGAGAGCGTTAGGTCAAATACCTAATGCATGCGGGGCTTAAAACCTAGATGACGGGTTGATAGGTGCAGCAAACCACCATGACACATGTATATCTATGTAACAAACCTGCACATTCTGCACATGTATCTCAGAATGTAGAATAAAAAATAAAAAGAAATCAAAGAAAAAGGTGTGGAGAGGTATACCCCAACCCTTCCCGGTGTTACCTCTGAGACACAAGATCAAGAAAAGCAAATCAAGAGGTAGTTTTGCTTTTTGTTTTCTATATAATTTTTTTTTTTTTTTTTTTTTTTTTTTGGAGACATAGTCTTGCTCTATTGCCCAGGCCGGAGTCCAGGGACACAATCTCGGCGCACTACAACCTCCTCCTCACTGCAACCTCCTCCTCACCACAACCTCCTCCTCACTGCAACCTCCTCCTCACTGCAACCTCCTCCTCACTGCGACCTCCTCCTCACTGCAACCTGCTGCTTCTGGGTTCAAGTGATTCTCTTGCCTCAGCCTCCCAAATAACTAGGATTACAGGCATGCACCACCAAGCCCGACTAACTTTTGTAATTTTTGCAGAGACAGGGTTTCACTATTTTGGCCACCTGGTCTCAAACTCCTGGCCCACCCGCCTTAGCCTCCAGAAGTCCTGGGATTACAGGTGTGAGCCACCACGCCTGGCCTGCATTGCTTGAATTCTCAGACCACATGGACCCTCTCATCTGGCCCAATTGCAAGAGTCCAAGGCAGGAAAGGCAGAAGGCAGGGGCTTACCCCTCCATCAGGACAACATAGAACAGATTCAAAAAAGAAAAACATGAATGGATCAGTCAAGAGGGCCGTGCACATGCCCTCCCAGGCACCTACACCTTGCAACTTAAGCCGACAGCCTTTCAAGCCACAGAGTCTTCCTCCCCAGAGACTAGCAAGGACACAGGCCCTGGCCAGGCCCTTCCAGGAAGATGTTCTGAGGGATAAGGTGGGGGGGCACATTCAGGGGTGGCAGGAGGAAAGGGGGACACGAAGCCAAGGAAACCAGGGCACTCCATGCTTCCTGAAGGCAACTAGAACAGGGCGCCACACAGAGCCCCTGTGTACCTGTTTCTACAACTGTCTGAACACAAGGAAAAGGAAAACGAGGAAAATACACAAAGCCCAGCCTCACCAGGAGCAGGTTAAATAAAGGTGTGTGAATTTTCTTCATGTCCTTTGGAATTGGAAATCCAAGCTTCCTCTTCTGTGCCTTTAAGGTCCTGGCTGCTGCCCCACAGCTCCCTTCTCTTCCCTCCTCCTCCTGTCCTATTTTTTTTTTTTTTTTTTTTTGAGATGGAATCTTGCTCTGTTGCCCAGGCTGGAGTACAGTGGCACAATCTCAGCTCACTGCAACCTCCACCTTCCGGGTTCAAGCAATTCTCGTGGCTCAGCTTCCCGAGTAGCTGGGATTATAGGTGTCACCATGTCCGGCTAATTATTGTATTTTTAGGAGAGACAGGTTTTCACCATGTTGGCCAGTCTGGTCTCAAACTCCTGGCCTCAGGTGATCCGCCCACCTCGGCCTTCCAAAGTGCAGGGATTACAGATGTGAGCCACCATGCCCGACCCTCTTGTCCTAACTCTGCCATCTCTTTGCAGTCTCCCCCGAGCAGCTTTTCCTGGGCCCGCCCTGCCCAGCTCCAGAGCTGCACTCTCAAACCACCTCCCAATGCCCCCTGGCCCTGGCTCCTGCCCCGGGGCTCTGATCCTCAGCTGGTGAGGTCTAGAGGGTCAGAGGGAGCCAGACTCCTTAGAGAAGCTAAGGCGGGAGAACTGTGCTGGGCTGTGGGTAACCTGCCCCCTTCCAGCTGGGGCCGAATAGAAGGTGAAAGGCTGAGCCCAGAATACAGGGCCCTCAGAGGCCCTGGGGATCTGTGCTGCCAGTCAGGAGGACTGTCACCTCAGCGCAGTTGCCTGCAAGGAGGGCTGTGCAGGAAGCTGCATGTTGCTCAGAGAACAAAAAAAGGAAATGAAATGCACCATCTCGTTATTAACATGAGCTTTTGAGGCAGACAGTTAAATATTCATGCCTAGACATTGTAAAACTTGGGGGAAATGTTAATTTCAATACCGCCACTTCTTGTGCTTGCAGAAACCATTCTTTTATCTCCATTTCTAGTAATTTGGGGGCTCCATCCGTCAGAGTGGCAGCGCCAAGAGAGCTGGCCACACAGGGTTTTGTAAGCTGTGCAAAGTGAGATCCCAAGCCCTTGCCTGGAGACCCATCTTAGGAAAACGTTAGAACAGGGCAACAAGTTGCCATTTCCTCCCTCCTTTCTCTTCCACATACAAAAATCAGAAAGCACACTAGCCCAGTGCCCAGCCAGAGTGGGGAAGAAACCCCACACAAAATCCTGGGTTGTGCCCCTGATACCAAAGACCCGCAAAATTGGGCCTCGCCTGCTGCAACCCCAGCCCAGACTTCTGTACATTTCAAGGGTGGCTGGACTCATGGCCGCCTGGGACGTCAGAGTGGTACAAAGTCCTCTTAACCTAAGACTGTCAGGGTACAAGGATCAGCGTTTTTTTCCTTTATCTCGAGGGCTAGATGGTAAATAGTTCAGCTTTGCAGGCCATAGGTCTCTGTCCCAACTATTCAACTCTCCATTGTAGCAGGAAAGCAGCCACAGACAATATGCACTGAAATGGGTGTGACCGTGTTCCAATAAAACTTTATTTGTGTGAACAGACAGGGGGCTGGTTCTGGCCTGTGGGCAATAGCCTGCCTCCTCAGCTACAGGGTGATCTCCAAGGACCCATCCATCTTGTAGACCAGCAGCTGGCACACAGGAGCTGCTCAGATACTTGAAGGAGGAATGGAGAAAGCAAACAGCCCCCAGTGTGCAGATGTGAGGGTCTCCCAGCGGCACCATCCTTTGCCATCTCATGCCGAGGGACAAAGCCAGAGCAGGGCTCTCCACCAAGGCTGGCTTCTCCTCCAAGGAAATGTGATAACAGGACGGAAAGCGCTGTGGAAGGATAGGGGCTTTGGAGTCCCACAAACCACAGTTTGCAAGACCAGGAGCATCCTGCACTTCCTTGCACACATCCTGGGTGGGTGCTGGAGCATCTAGACTTAGAGTGAATCTTTTCCCCCTCCTCCCCCAACTGGCCTCCATTACACTTCCAGAAACAATGTAGTGTACACCCACAATGGAATACTATTCAACCTTCAAAAAGAAGGAAATCCTGCCATTTGAGAAAACATGGATGAGCCTGGAGGATATTATGTTAAGTGAAATAAGCCAGGCACAAAACGACAAATACCACATGATCTCACTTATATGTGAAATCTAAAAAAGTTGAACTCGGCCAGGCATGGTGGCTCATGCCTGTAATCCCAGCACTTTGGGAGGCTGAGGCCAGCAGATTGCTTGAGCCCAGGAGTTCGAGACCAGCCTGCATAACATAGCAAGACCCCATCTCTACAAAAAAATACAAAAATTAGTGGAGCATGGTGGTGCATGCCCGTACTCCCAGATACTCAGGAGGCCGAGGTGGGAGGATTGATTGAGCTTGGGAGGTCAAGGCTGCAGTGAGCCAAGATCACACCCCTGCACTACAGCCTGGGCAATAGAGTGAGATTGTCTCAAAAAAAAAAAAAAGAAAGAAAGAAAGAAAGAAAAAGAAAAGAAAAAAGTTGAATTCACAAAAGCGAGTAGAATGATGGTTGCCAGGGTGGGGAAGTGGGCAGATGCCAAAGGACACAGAATGTCATTTTTAGAGAGGAAGAATAAGTTCAGGATATCTATGGGACAACATGGTACCTATAGTTAATAATAACATATCATACACTTGGAAATCACTAAGAGAGTAGATTTTTTAAGTGTTCTCACCATAAAAAAATAAGTCTGGGAGGTGATATGTTATTTAGCTTGATTTAGCCATTTTGTAATGTATACATACTTCAATCACATCATGTTGTACCCTCTTGTACATAATTTTTGTCGATTCAATAAATTCAACAACTCCAAAAAACAAGACATTCTTTTTACAAAATAATTATTAAAAATAAAATTCAGAATTCTATTTTATTTATTTATTTATTTTTGGAAGAGTCACGCTCTGTCACCCAGCCTGGGTGAAGTGCAGTGGTGCGATCTCGGCTGACTGCAACCTCTGTCTCCCAGGTTCAAATGATTCTCCTGCCTCAGCCTCCCAAGCAGCTGGGATTACAGGTGTGTGCCATCACACCTGGCTAATTTCTGTATTTTTAGTAGAGACAGTTCCACCATGTTGACCAGGCTGGTCTCGAATTCCTGACCTTAGGTGATCCGCCAGCCTCGACCAGCAAAAGTGCTGGGATTAGAGGTGTGAACCACTGCTCCTGGACAGAATGTAAAAGATTGTTTAATTCAACTAAAACATTAAAACATAGATTATTTCTATAAGTGGTAATTGTTCTAACATGTTTTGGTCAAAATAGTCTCCTTACTCATCCACAATTAAATAGTTAATTGACATTTGATTGGATTTTGATAAAGTTTTCAAATCATGATTGACTTTTCCAATGTACAATAAAATGTGTTTGAAAATATTTCATAAAAATTAATATTTAAAAATGGTCAGGCATAGTGGCTCATGCCTGTAATCCCAGCACTTTGGGAGGCCAAGGTGGGCCGATCATTTGAGGTCAGGAGTTTGAAAGCAGCCTGGCCAAACCTCATCTCCACTAAAAATAGAAAAGTTAGTCGGGCATGGTGGCGCACACCTGCATTCCCAGCTACTTGGGAGGTTTGGGGAGGAGAATATCTTGAACCTGGGAGGTGGGCTCCCCAGGCTTAGAGCAAAACCCCCATCTTGTCTGTCTTCACTCTCATCCCAGGCAATCACAGTCATTTCCAAGCCTCAACCACTGTCTACCTGGGATGCCTCCCAAGCCCGGGTCTCCAGCCCAAACCTGCCTTCCTAGCCCCAGACCCATCTGTCCTGGCACACGTTGCCCCTGGGTCCCCAGCAACCTCAGCCAATGAGTCCAACGTCAACTTCCTGTCCTTGCCTGACACTGCCAGCCCTGAGATCAGACTTGACCATTCACCTCCAGTACCTGATAGGTCCGACAGTCGTTTGGAACATATCCCACCAACATTCCCCAAACCAGGCACCGGACTCCACACATCAACACCGTCACGTGAGTCACCAGCATCCCTGGCAGGGACCCCTGTCCCAGCCTCTAACTCATCTCCTTCCTGTCCCTTGAGTTCTGTGTCACATTCCAGAGGCCACAGTAAGAAAAATGACAACCTTAATGAAATTAAAAGAATTGAGAAGACATTGGCGTATGGTACAAAGTCTTTCCAACTGAGAAACACATATCAAGATCCAGCCTGCCATCCCTGTGGTTAAATGTTCCTGAAATAATTAAAGCCCAGGGCAACACAGCCCCCACTCCACAAGTACTCCCAGCATAGTAAGACTTGCTTCTCTGGAGGGGCTTGAAATGTCCAGTGTGTACCCTGCCCCTCTCTGTCGTAGCTAACAGGAATGTGCTCCGTGTCTTCTTCCTGCTCAAAGGACCATCCACCAACCTGCGCAGGCAGCACTTTCGGCCAGGGGGGGATGGGAGAACTTCCCACCATTTCCCACTTACGCACTGCATTCGTCAGGAGCCTGCCTCACAAATTACAAGAGCGCCACGGCAGACACACGACGTTCCAGTGGGTGGCCATGTCTTTATGTCAGCTTGAAAGATCATCACCAGGGAAATATCTATATCTCGGCAGAGAAAGCTTCAGCCTGTGTAGTCCAGCTGTGCTCAAATGGAAATCCAGAAACCCAGATGGTGGTCCAAACATCCTGTCTCGGACAGCCAGCTCTGCAGGTCCCCAGCGTGGGAGTGAACTGGGTGGGCCACCTACCCTGCATGCGCACATCCCTGCCTCCTGGAATCCTGGACCCTGAGAACCAGGGGGATGTGGTGGGCAACAGGCAAGTCTCGTGCAGAAAGCCAAGATGCCACTCAAATCCACTCTGCAGTCTAGGTGGGTGATATTCTGGTCTGCACCACACCAGTGCATGAGGGGATGGAGGATGGAGTCTAGACAAGCCAAATGTAACAAGATATTGCCCAAGTATTTTGTGCTTTGTGTGTGTTACAATGCTATGCCCAGCCCAGCGTGGTGGCTCACACCTGTGATCTCAGCACCTTGGGAGGCCAAGGCAGGTGGATCACCTTAGGTCAGGAGTTTGAGACCAGCCTGGCCAACATGGTGAAAACCCATCTCTACTAAAAATACAAAAATTAGCCAGATGTGGTGGTGGGCACCTGTAATCCCACCTACTCAGGAGGCTGAGGCAGGAGAATCACTTGAGCCCAGGAGGTGGAGGTTGCAGTGAGCGGAGATCATGACACTGCACTCCAGCCTGGGCAACAGAGTAAGACTCCATCTTTAAAAAACATAAAAATAAATAAATGCTATGCCCAGCATTTTTCATGTACTGTCTTATTATCTCAGTAAATCCCATATAACCTTCTTATGAAAGTGTATCTCATTTGTCTCCATTTTAGAGATGACAAAACTGAGGCCACTGGAATACTATTAATTTTCCAAGACCGCATTGCTCATAAAGAGTACAGCAGGGACCCAAGCTTGACACCCTCACCCTCAAACATTTCCACAAGTGTAGACCAATGGCTCTCAACTGGGGTGGTTTTGCTCACATACCACTCCCTTGCTCCATGGCATTTGAAACCGTCTGGAGGCATCTGGGGTAGCCACAGCTGGGAGGGTAGAATGGCACCTAGAGGATGGAGACCACAGATGCTGCTAACCACCCTACAATACACAGGATGCCCCCCCCCACTACCACGAATGGTCTCACCCCAAGTGTTGTGACTGTGCCAAACCTGAGAAACCCAGGTTTCTCCTCAGCAAGAAGGAAAATCCCTGCAACGTGGATGCACCTCTACAGGAGCCCCAGGTTGACAATAACCTTCCTGATCTCGTTTCAACCCTGGATGCTTTTACCTGGTCCGTCCATCAGGGATTCCAGGGACGCCAGTGAGTTATCACCCTTGAATGCTCAGTTCTGCCTGACAACCCAGAAATCCCTGCCGAGGTGCCTGGTCTTGGGGAAGGCTCAGCAAATGGTTGAGGTTGATAACTAAATACGTAGGAGAGACTTTTCTCTCCCTCCAGGAAGAGCTGTTGGTCAGACACACACTGGGATCATTCACAAGCGGTCAATAAAGGCTTGGGGAGGGCCAGGTTTTCTAGGCCTTCTCAATGGGATGAGTGTTTGTGGATACACAAGAAGCCTGTGAAACTTCTGATATTGGCAGGAAATCAATGCCCCCCCCCTCCACCCCCCACCCCGCCTCCCCATCATAAACACATGCCCTGCAGCAGGACTTGGCACTCAGGGGCTCCTGGGGTCCCGAATTACCTGCTAAAACATCCTCTAGCCACCACCGAATAAAGCAACCCCTTGCCACCCAACCACAAGAGCACAGCCTGGGAGCCACTCCAAGGAACATCAAGTCACATTAAAACCTCAGCCATCCAGAGCACCAGGCCTGGTGATGAGAAAGAACATTTTATCCTTAAAAGCATCTGAATGCCCATGCTGCTTCTTACAGAGAAAAGTCCAAAATAATCTGCTATTAAAGAACGAGGATGGTTTTGACATTTTTACCAAGCTAATGGTCTACACAGACAAAATCTCATAAAAGGGCACTCTGTTCTTCTTGATCCACTCAGACATGGCCTGTGAGTGAAGAAACGGGCTGTCCTGCTCAAAGAAATCACTGCTGATTCTCACACCAGCCTGACACTGCTTCATGGGTTCTTCAAAGAGAGTATTCCCATAGAAACTAAAAGGGAAGAGGAATGGGTCTGGTGGGCATTGTAGGCAGCAGTGGGCTTTGGGCCAAATTTTAAGTTTGAAAATCAAGATTCCCTCTTTTCGAGGGGCCGCCGGACTGAGCAGATACAGGCACCGTGAAAAGAGGGTGCCATGTTCAGATTCAGGAAACAAAGATGGTTTCTATTCAGTTCCTCCATCATCCTTCAGGTAATGCGATTCCCATTTCCCTCTGTGGACCAAACAATTCAGTGGGGTGTCTGCCTTTTAAATATTTCATTATCAACGTATCATCATTTTAGCCTCCAGAAAGCATTTTAACATGGAGATTCTGGCTTAAGACTCTTGTGGGTCTGTCTGTCTCTCTCTCTTTTCCTTGAAACGGTCTCACTTTGTCACCCAGGCTGGAGTGCAGTGGCATGATCACAGCTCACTGCAGCCCGACCTTCCAGGCTCTAGCAATCCGCCCACCTCAGCCTCCAAAGTACTTGGGACTACAGGCACACACCACCATAACTGGCTTTTTTTTTTTTTGGTAGATATGAGCCTTCACCATATTACCCAGCTGTTCTTAAACTCCTGGGCTCAAGAGATCCTCCCCCTTTCGGCCTCTCCAAGTGCTGGGATTATTGGCTTGAGCCACCATGCCCAGTCAAGAACCTTGTCTCTTGTGATGCACCCCAGAACAAAACATCACTGCAAAAACACACCAAGGCATGAGTTTTAGTCCTAAGTCCCATTTATCCACTATACACTATGCGCCAGACACAACGCTAAATGCTTCTATGGACGAGCATCCCTTAATCTCAGCAGTAACAACCCCAGACAATGGGGCCTGTTGACAGATCCATTTGCCACTGAAGACAGTAAGGCTCAGAGAGGGTAAGTGGCTTGTGCCATGTCAGCCAGCTAAGGAGGGGCAGAACCAGGATGCAAACCCCAGCCGCCTGGCTCCAGAATCGCGTTCCCAAGGTTCCACTACACTTGGTCACTCCACTGCATTCTGGTATCCTGGTCTTTGGCAGAGTCCACGTAAAAGAAGGAGGTAGAGGGAGTGAGAGGGACTTCATGCAATAAAGTTTCCCGGCGTTACACTGCCACCGTAATTGTGTCCCCGACCAGGACCTCTCCCTTCTCATCCTTTCCGTCATGGGCCCTGGAAAACCTTCCAGAGAACTGTCCTCCTTCTCCCCGGATGTCAGAGAAAATTCGCCTGAGCTCAGTGTCCAGGTGACCCAAGCTCTGAATGCGGTAACGTGCACGGGGAGATGAGGATGTCACCATGAGCAAGCCTCCCAGGCAGCATCCAGGAGCAACCCCAAGACTGGGCAGGGGGGGCTCTGATGCCACCCACGGCGAGGAGGGCTGCCCGTGCTGCCTAAATGGGTTCAGAATGAAGGCCGCCCTCTCGCCCATATGGCGCTCATTAACCACGAATCCAATTATTAAGACAAGCTCAGCTGAGCAAATGGTCAAACATAAAAACATGTGGAAGGAACAAAGAGGTCAACCCCATTATCCATCAAAAACCATCAAGGTGGCGGCCGTCACTGGGGGGTACAGCTCTCCAGTGGGCCCTCATCTGCCCTCCAAACCCATGTGCCTCCTCAGTGGAAGGCCAGCAAAGCCACACAGGAAGAGTTGGCGTAGGAAAGCAGAAAGTGAACCCCAGGAGGGCAGGCTGGCCACGGAGCCCCATCCCACACACACACAGGCCCGTTGACTCAGGGGCTCACGTGTGCAGGACACCGGGAGCTCACAGAGACAGCGCCCCGGGGGATGCAAGGAACTTTGCCTCTCTGTCTCTCTCTGTAGGGACGGAAAAAGGAGAGCGATTTCTGGGATGGAAGCCATCTGCCTCCTCTCAACTCTCGCTGCCCAACCAGAAAGGGAAGAAAAACAGGAAGATGCGGAACAGGTGAGGAGCTGGGCGAGCGCCGCCAGCCCGCAGCCCAGCAGAGCAGGGCTTGGCCAAGCCTGGCGCCAGGGACTTCCCCCCTACCCCCACCACAGGCCCCTCGCCAGGTGAGAGGCACCAACATAGTCCCAGACAGATGCCCCAGACAGGATGCCCAGCCCAACCCCCGCCCCTTCCCCTGCTAGGGGCCCCCAGGACGCGGGGTTCCCCTTCCCCTTTTGGCCAGCCGCAGAGTCCAGCGGGTCTCCCGGCCAAGGATGTCGTGGGAGAATCAGGAAGTCGAAGCCACACAGCCGAGAAGGGGCAGCTGGCGTCTCGGAGGCCATCACGAGCTGTCACTCCCCGCCCGCCGGAGTTGCCGCTCAATTACCAACTTCAACCCAGGGCCGGCCAGGGAGCCTCCCGCCGCCCCTACCCCGCGCCCCTGGCACCCCCGGACCTCCGCGCCCGCGTCACTTACTCTGCCGTCGCCACCTGTCTGGGTCCCGGTCTCCTTTCTGCCTGGCCGCGGCGCGTCCTCCCCGTCCTCGCAGTCCTCGGGCTGTGCGCTTCCCCCTCCAGCAACAGCCGCAGCCTCTTCTCTTCGGGAGGGACGTCGTCCTCCTCCCTCCTGGGCCGGCCATCCCTGCCTCGGGTCTTGCCAGTGGCTTCAGATCTGCCGGAAGGGCTGGCCATGGATCCGGGGGCTCTGCCTGCACCTGGGGAAGAGGAAGGACCGGCGCGAGTGGCCTGTCGGCGGAGCTGGGGCGTCTGACCGCGGGCTCGTTGGGTCCGCGCCGCACTGAGCTGGGCATCGGGGCCGGCGCGGGCTCGTCCGCGGGCCGCTCGTGGCTCTCTGGCGCCCTCTGCTGGCCGCTCGCTCGCACCGCGGACACGCCGGGCCCGGGCCTGCGCTGTGCTCACCTGCTCAGGCCCAAGCAGTTGTTGTCCCATGCCTGTGGCCATGTCCGCTCTGGCCAGACCCTGAACCTCCTCACTGCCCCAACCAGGTTGCACCCCGATGGTCTCCCTGCCAAAGGAGGAGAGAAGAGAAGGGACACCCCGAGAGGGTGGACATCGGCCACAGCCACCTTCTCTTTGCTCTTACCCTGTGTCTTCCATGATTTGGAGGTGGTGGGAAAACTGAGGCTGCTCAAAATTCGTGGAGAATTCCGCCTGCAGGATGACATGAATGCACCTTCTCATTGCCTACCAACAGATCTTTTTTGAGCATCACTGTGGACCAGGCGTAGTGATGGGGGAGGGGATATTGTGGTGAACATGACAAACATTCCCTTCACCCAGTGGGACTCAGCGCTGAGTGAGAAGGCATTGAGAATGGACATTGTCAATTGGGCCAAAGGAGGCCAAGGAGAAGTGCTGGGGGCATGGGAACTGAAAAAGACAGGAGGCTCAGCAGGTCTTGGAGCTGGGAGAGGGACAGCAGCAGCGGCTGTTCCAAAGGAAGCAACAGCTGAGAGAGGTCTCAGAGAGTTGTTCTCAGCCCAGTGGAGGGTGTTCATGCAGAGGGAACAGCGTGTGCAAAAGCCCAGAGGCTGGGAAAGAAGCAGAAAGAGGACTGTGGGGCTGGAGTGTGGTGGGAAAGAGGAGAAAGGTGTGGTGGGGAGACACATTGCCTGGGACCCAGCCATGCAGGGGCAGAGGAGATAGGGGATCCTTGCAGGCCCCCAGCAGGAGCTGAGGCACAGAGACAATGCAGGTGGGCAAAGGGAGGAGACGTGGAGAAATATTTTGGAGGCATGCCCTGATGAATGAGCCCAGGATGAACCCTTAGTGTCAGTGTGGAGCTCCTTCCTTGGCTGTGTGAGGAACTGAACTCGGGGGCATTTTCGGGACATTGAGGTGCTACACCCAGAGTCCAGGACAGGCTAAGTGAGCACCAACAGCTCCTGGCCCACCTCAAAAGAAGGAGAGACAGGGGAGACTAAGGAGGTTGGGGTGGGAGGGGAAGCCAGGAAGGCAGGAGAGGCCACAGAAGCAGAGGAGGCCAGGGAGGCAGTGGAGGCAGGAGAGGCTGGGGAGGCTGTGTCCTTTCCATGATTCTGCCCAGGATCCTAGGCCCCTGTACTCCCTGAGCTTCCCCACCCCAAGTGCTGGAACCATGTTGCACAATGGTCTTCCCACTAAGCTCCTGATGGCAGCCCCTACCCTGCTGTGCTCCCTATTTCAACCCTAACAGCTCTCACAGTGGGCAGCACATAGTAGGTGCTCAGGAAACACTGGTGGGAGAGCACATGGGTCTGCTTAGCACCTTCTTCTCTCCTCCAGCTCTCCCCATCATGAAATAATTCTGATAAAGACACATGGACTTTGAGACCCTCTTCTATTACTTGCCATATGCTAATCCATCTATAGCTCACAGCAGCCTTGGGGGTGGGTGCAATGAGGATGCCCATTTTACAGAGGAAGAGACTGAGTTATAAAGAGGGTAAGTGACATAGGCACACTACAGTGGCTGGGGCCAAGTGATCAGAGCACTCAATCCCCAAAGGCAAGGTGGATGCAGTTACCATAAAAGACAGCAGAGTCAAAGCTGCAACCAGAATAGCCTAACTCACAGAGACCTATGGTGCCAGCTGATCATGGCATTCCTAGAGGTGAAATAGATAAGAAGCCTGCCACATTTTTACTGGATCTGTGTTTGCAGAAGAGTTCTAGGTGAGGTGAGCAGAAGTCTAATCTGAATCATAAAAACAGTCACAGTCCCCCGTCAATTTCCAGACATAAGCCAGTTCACAGACCCGGAGTCCCTTGTCTGAATGGGAAGCCAGGTCCCCTCCAGAAAGGACTCTGCTCCACTGCCAAAAATTTATACTGTCAATCTTTCTCCCAGCCTGCCCCCAAGGGAATACACAGCCTATTACCAGGATGACTGAACAGGAGAAAAGGAACTAATGAGACCTGTGCAGGATCACTGGAGACAGGCTCTGAACTGGCACTTGGCTGAGACTAGGGTCTACCAGTCAGAATAGGCATTTTGGAGATCAGGTGAATGTTGGTGCAAGTTCATGTCATGGTAGACCCATTGGGTCCCCAAATCCATCCTCTGGTTATATACAAAGCGGCAATGCTGAGATTCAAATTCAGGGCATCCAACATAGAGGCTGGGCTCTTACTCATGAAACATTCTGACACTAGTAACCAATTTAAAAATGTAAACACCTCCTGGGGCTAGCCAGAGTCCTCCAAACAGTCATGTAAATTGGTTCTGTCAAGGATTTCCTCCCCAGTCTGCTGAGAGCCAGTTGCAAGGAGAGACTACGGAAGGGCATTGGGTAACTTTGTTGCTAAAAGCTCTTCTGGATAAAGACATTCGGGATAAGAAGCAAATAGAGTTCAGCAGAAGAGGTAAGAAAGTAAGTTTATGTTTGGCCAGGCACGGTGGCTCACGCCTGTAATCACAGAACTTGGGAAGGCCGAGGAGGGCAGATAACGAGGTGAAGAGATGGCACTATCCTGCCCAACATGGTGAAGCCCCGTCTCTCCTAAAAATTCAAAAATTAGCTGGGCATGATGGCGCACGCCTGTAGTCCCAGTTACTCGGGAGCCTGAGGCAGGAGAATCACTTGAGCCCAGGAGGTGGAGGTTGCAGTGAGCAGAGATCATGCCACTGCACTCCAGCCTGGGCAACAGAGTAAGACTCTGTCTTAAAAAGAAATTAAAATAAATAAATGCTATGCCCAGTATTTTCCATGTACTGTCTTATTATCTCAGAAAATCCCATATAACCTTCTTATGAAAGTGTATCTCATTTATTTCCATTTTATAGAAGAGAAAACTGAGGCCCCTGGGGTAGTATTAATTTTCCAAGACCGCATTGCTCATAAAGGGTACAGCAGGGACCCAAGCTCGACACTCTCACCCTCAAACATTTCCACAAGTGTAGACCAATGGCTCTCAACTGGGGTGGTTTTGCTCACGTACCACTCCCTTGCCCCACAGCACTTGAAACCATCTGGAGACATCTGTGGTAGCCATAGCTGGGAGGATAGAATGGTACCTAGAGGATGGAGACCACAGATGCTGCTAACCATCCTACAATACACAGGACAGCCTCCCTCCCCCCACCACGAATGGTCTCACCCCAAATGTTGTGACTGTGCCAAAGCTGAGAAACCCAGGTTTCTCCTCAGCAAGAAGGAAAATCCCTGCAACGTGGATGCACCTCTACAGGAGCCCCAGGCTGACAATAACCTTCCTGATCTGGTTTCAACCCTGGATGCTTTTATCTGGTGCGCCCATCAGGGATTTCAGGGACTCCAGTGAGTTATTACCCTCGAATGCTCGGTTCTGCCTGACAATCCAGATATCTCTGCCAAGGTGCCTGGTCTTGGGGAAGGCTCAGCAAGTGGTTGAGGTTGACAATCAAATACCTAGGAGAGACTTTTCTCTCCCTCCAGGAAGAGCTGTTGGTCAGACACACCCTGGGATTATTCACAAGCTGTCAATAAAGGCTTGGGGAGGGGCAGGTTTTCTAGGCCTTCTCAATGGGATGGGTGTTTGTGGATACACAAGAAGCCTGTGAAACTTCTGATATTGGCAGGAAATCAATGCTCCCCACCCTCCACCCACCCACATCGCCACCATAAACACATGCCCTGCAGCAGGACTTGACACTCAGGGGCTCCTGGGATCCTGATTTATCTGCTAAAACATCCTCTAGCCACCACCGAATAAAGCAACCACTTGCCACCCAACCACGAGATCACAGCCTGGGAGCCACTCCAAGGGACATCCAATCACATTAAAACCTCAGCCATCCAGAGCACCAGTCCTGGTGATGAGAAAGAACATTTTATCCTTAAAAGCATCTGAATGCCCATGCTGCTTCTTGCAGAGAAAAGTCCAAAATAATCTGCTATTAAAGAACGAGGATGGTTTTGACATTTTTACCAAGCTAATGGTCTACACAGACAAAATCTCATAAAAGGGCACTCTGTTCTTCTTGATCCACTCAGACATGGCCTGTGAGTGAAGAAACGGGCTCTCCTCCTCAAAGAAATCACTGCTGATCCTCACACCAGCCTGACACTGCTTCATGGGTTCTTCAAAGAGAGTATTCCCATAGAAACTAAAAGGGAAGAGGAATGGGTCTGGTGGGCATTGTAGGCAGCAGTGGGCTTTGGGCCAAATTTTAAGTTTGGAAATCAAGATTCCCTCTTTTCGAGGGGCCGCCAGACTGAGCAGATACAGAGACCGTGAAAAGAGGGTGCCACGTTCAGATTCAGGAAACAAGGATGGTTTCTGTTTAGTTCCTCCATCATCCTTCAGGTAATGCAATTCCCATTTCCCTCTGTGGACCAAACCATTCAGTGGGGTTTCTGCCTTTTAAACATTTAATTATCAACATATGATCCTTTTAGCCTCCAGAAAGCATTTTAACATGGAGATTCTGGCTTAAGACTCTTGTGGGTCTGTCTGTCTCTCTCTCTCTCTTTTCCTTGAAACTGTCTCACCTTGTCACCCAGGCTGGAGTGCAGTGGCATGATCACAGCTCACTGCAGCCCGACCTTCCAGGCTCTAGCAATCCTCCCACCTCAGCCTCCCAAGTACTTGGGACTAGAGGCACTCATCAGCATACTTGGCTTTTTTTTTTTTTTTTTTTTTTTTTTTTTTTTTTGGTAGATATGAGGCTTCACCTTGTTTCCCAGGTTGGTCTTAAACTCCTGGGCTCAAGAGATCTTCCCCCTTCGGCCTCTCAAACTGCTGGGACTATTGGCTTGAGCCACCATGCCCAGTCAAGAACCTTGTCTCTTGTGATGCACCCCAGAACAAAACATCACTGCAAAAACACACCAAGGCATGAGTTTTAGTCCTAAGTCCCATTTATCCACCATACACTATGTGCCAGGAACAACGCTAAGTGCTTCTATGGACGAGCTTCCCTTAATCTCAGCAGTAACAACCCCAGGCAATGGGGCCTGTTGACAGATCCATTTGCCACTGAAGACAATAAGGCTCAGAGAGGGTAAGTGGCTTGTGCCATGTCAGCCAGCTAAGGAGGGGCAGAACCAGGATGCAAACCCCAGCCGCCTGGCTCCAGAATCGCGTTCCCAAGGTCCCACTACACTTGGTCACTCCACTGCATTCTGGTATCCTGGTCTTTGGCAGAGTCCACGTAAAAGAGGGAGGTAGAGGGAGTGAGAGGGACTTCATGCAATAAAGTTTCCCGGCGTTACACTGCCACCGTAATTGTGTCCCCGACCAGGACCTCTCCCTTCTCATCGTTTCCGTCATCGGCCCTGGAAAACCTTCCAAAGAACTGTCCTCCTTCTCCCGGGATGTCAGAGAAAATTCGCCTGAGCTCAGTGTCCAGGTGACCCTAGCTCTGAATGTGGTAACGTGCACGGGGAGATGAGGATGCCATCATGAGCAAGGCTCCCAGACAGCATCCAGGAGCAACCCCAAGACTGGGCAGAGGAGGCTCCGATGCCACCCACGGCGAGGAGGGCTGACCGTGCTGCCTAAATGGGTTCAGAATGAAGGCCGCCCTCCCAACTTCAACCCGGGGCCGGCCACAGAGCCTCCCGCTGCCCCTACCCCGCGTCCCCGGCACCACAGCCCCCCCTGCACCTCCGGACCCCCGCGCCCGCGTCACTTACTCCTCTGCCATCGCCACCTGTCTGGGTGCCGGTCTCCTCCCTGCCCGGCCGCGGCGCGTCCTCCCCGTCCTCGCAGTCCTCGGGCTGTGCGCTTCCCCCTCCAGCAACAGCCGCAGCCTCTTCTCTTCGGGAGGGACGTCGTCCTCCTCCCTCCTGGGCCGGCGATCCCTGCCTCAGGGCTTGCCAGTGGCTTCGGAGCTGCCAGAAGGGCTGGCCATGGCTCCAGTGGCTCTGCCTGCACTTGGGGAAGAGGAAGGACCCGGCGCGAGCGGCCTCTCGGCGGAGTTGGGGCGTCTGAGCGCAGGCTCGGTGGGTCCGCGCGGCGCGGAGCTGGGCATTGGGGCCGGCGCCGGCTCCTCCGCGGGCGGCTCCTGGCTCTCTGGTGCCCTCTGCTGGCCGCTCCTGCGCACGGCGGACACGCTGGGCCCGGGCCTGCGCTGCGCTCACCTGTCTTGGCCCAGGAGGTCGCTGTCCCTTGCCCGTGGCCAGGCCCGCGCTGGCCAGGCCCTGCATCTCCTCCCCTCCCCAGCCTGGTTGCACCCCGATGGTCTCCCTGCCCAAGGAGGAGAGAAGAGAAGGGACGCCCCGCGAGGGTGGACATCGGCCACAGCCACCTTGTCTTTGCTCTTACCCTGTGTCTTGCATGATTTGGAGGTGGTGGGAAAACCGAGGCTGCTCAAAACTCGTGGAGAATTCCGCCTGCAGGATGACATGAATGCACCTTCCCATTGCCTAACAACAGATGTTTTTTGAGCATCACTGTGGACCAGTCATGGTGATAGGGGAGGGGATATTGTGGTGAATATGACAGGCATTGCCTTCACCCAGTGGGGCTCAGCGCTGGGTGAGAAGGCGTTGAGAATGGACATTGTCAATTGGGCCAAAGGAGGCCAAGGAGAAGTGCTGGGGGCATGGGAACTGAAAAAGACAGGAGGCTCAGCAGGTCTTGGAGCTGGGAGAGGGACAGCAGCAGCGGCTGTTCCAAAGGAAGCAACAGCTGAGAGAGGTCTCAGAGAGTTGTTCTCAGCCCATTGGAGCGTGTTCATGCAGAGAGAACAGCGTGTGTAAAAGCCCAGAGGCTGGGAAAGAAGCAGAAAGAGGACTGTGGGGCTGGAGCGTGGTGGGCAAGGTGAGAGAGGCGTGGTGGGCGGACAGATTGCCTGGGACCCAGCCGTGCAGGGGCAGAGGAGATAGGGGATCCTTGCAGGCCACCAGCCGGGGCTCAGGCACAGATACAATGCAGGTGGGCAAAGGCAGGAGATGTGGAGTAATATTTTGGAGGCATGCCCTGATGAATGAGCCCAGGATGCAGCCTTAGTGTCAGTGTGGGGCTCCTTCCTTGACTGTGTGATGAGCTGAACCCAGGGGTATTTTCTGGACATCGAAGTGCTACACCCAGAGTCCAGGACAGGCTAAGTGAACACCAGCAGCTCCTGGCCCACCTCAAAAGCAGGAGAGACAGGGGAGACTGGGGAGGCCAGGGCAGAAGGGGAAGCCAGGAAGGCAGGAGAGGCCAGGGAAGCAGAGGAGGCCAGGGAGGCAGTGGAGGCAGGAGAGGCTGGGGAGGCTGTGTCCTTTCCATGATTCTGCCCCGGATCCTGGGCCTCCGTACTCCCTGAGCTTCCCCACCCCAAGCTCTGGAACCATGTTGCACAATGGTCTCCCCACTAAGCTCCTGATGGCAGCCCCTACCCTGCTGTGCTCTCTATTTCAACCCTAACAGCTCTCACAGTGGGCAGCACATAGTAGGTGCTCAGGAATCACTGGTGGGAGAGCACATGGGTCTTCTCAGCACTTTCCTCTCTCCTCCAGCTCTCCCCTGTCACGAAATAATTCTGATAATGACACATGGGCTTTGAGACCCTCTTCTATTACTTTCCATATGCTAATCCATCTATACCTCACAGCAGCCCTGGGGTTGGCTTCTATAAAAATGCCCATTTTATAGAGGAGGAGACTGAGGTATAAAGAGGGTAAGTGACATAGGCACACTACAGTGGCTGGGGCCAAGTGATCAGAGCACTCAATCCCCAAAGGCAAGGTGGATGCAGTTACCATAAAAGACAGCAGAGTCAAAGCTGCAACCAGAATAGCCTGACTCGCAGAGACCAATGGTGCCAGCTGATCGTGGCTTTCCTAGAAGTGAAATAGATAAGAAGCCTGCCACATTTTTACTGGATCTTTGTTTGCAGAAGAGTTCTAGGTCAGGTGGGCAGAAGTCTAATCTGAATCACAAAACCAGAGTCACAGTCCCCCGTCAATTTCCAGACATAAGCCAGTTCACAGACCCGGAGTCCCTTGTCTGAATGGGAAGCCAGGTCCCCTCCAGAAAGGACTCTGCTCCACTGTCAAAAATTTATACTGTCAATCTTTCTCCCAGCCTGCCCCCAAGGGAATACACAGCCTTTTACCGGGATGAATGAATAGGAGAAAAGGAACTAATGAGACCTGTGCAGGATCACTGGACACGGGCTCTGAACTGGCACTAGAATGAGACTAGGGTCTACCAGTCAGAATAGGCATTTTGGAGATCACGTGAATGTTGGTGCAAGTTCATGTCATGGGAGATCCATTGGGTCCCCAAATCCATCCTCTGGTTATATACAAAGTGGCCATGTTGAGATTTAAATTCAGGGCATCCAACTTAGAGGCTGTGCTCTTACTCACGAAACATTCTGACACTACTAACCAATTTAAAAATGCAAACACCTCCTGGGGCTAGCGAGAGTCCTCCAAACAGTCATGTAAATTGGTTCTGTCAAGGATTTCCTCCTACCCACCCCACCCACCACTGAGAGCCAGTTGCAAGGAAAGACTAGGGAAGGGCGTTGGGTAACTTTGTTGCTAAAAGCTCTTCTGGATAAAGAAGAGCTTTATCCAGGAAAAAGAAGCAAAATAGAGTTCAGCAGAAGTTGCGAAAAGAAGCAAATAGAGTTCAGCAGAAGAGGTAAGAAAGTAAGTTTATGTTTGACCAGGCACGGTGGCTCACACCTGTAATCCTAGCACTTTGGGAAGCCAAGGCGGGCAGATCACGAGGTCAAGAGATCGCACCATCCTGGCCAACATGGTGAAGCCCCGTCTGTACAAAAAATTCAAAAATTAGCTGGCCATGATGGCACCCGCCTGTAGTCCCAGCTACTCGGGAGCCTGAGGAAGGAGTATCATTTGAACGCAGGAGGCAGAGGTTGCAGTGGGCCGAGATCATGCCACTGCATTCCAACCCGGTGACAGAACTGGACTCCATCTCATAAAACAAAACAAAACAAACAAAAAAAAGTAAGCTTATTTTTAAGCCTGAACAACTGTAATGATTTAGGGGTTCTGCAAACACCGCCCCAATCAGGCTACAAGATGTTCTGGCAGCAATATTTACAGCCAGTCACTCCTGGCCGGCTGAGCCACTTTTCAAAACGCCCTTGCATGGCTGTGCAGAGTGGCTGGCTCCACTGGCAGCCGGCAGAGCCATAACTCACACTGTCACCACTGCCCTCAAACCTCTTCGGTAAGCGCTTTGTTTTTTTGAGACGGAGTCTTGCTCTGTCATCCAGGCTGGAGTGCAGTGGCACAATCTCGGCTCACTGCAAGCCCCGCCTCCTGGGTTCATGCCATTCTCCTGCCTCAGCCTCCCAAGTAGCTGGGACTACAGGCGCTCGCCACCATGCCCGGCTAATTTTTGTATTTTTAGTAGAGATGGGGTTTCACCGTGTTAGCCAGGATGGTCTCAATCTCCTGACCTTGTGATCTGCTTGCCTCGGCCTCCCAAAGTGCTGGGATTACAGGCCACCGCGCCCAGCCTGGTAAGCACTTTTAATCAATGCAACAGGAATAAACATTTGCTGCAGAGCGGCAATGTGCAGGGAGGAACATGCTTCCACTCAGGATCAGAAAGCAAAACCTCCTGGCTGTTTGCATCTATGCAAGAGCTCACAGGAAAAGCCCTCTGTGTGGCTGCCAGCCTCACACACTCCCCCCAAGGGCTGAGTTTCTCTTTCCATGTTAATCTATGCTCTGACGTGCCATCTGTCAACCACCACACCATTCTCAGTTGACATTTCAAAGCATCTTTGCCCTGAGAATGGTCACCAGCCCTGCCCTGCAAGCCCCCAGGTGAACTTAAATGAGAGAGAAAACAGGTTTCAGGGTGGATTTCAGTTCAGCATCTTGGAGTCTCTGTGTGGACATGAAATCTGTCTCCCCAGCTGTGGGCTGCATCCTTGTTTGTCATCTGGTTTGGTTCTTGGGGACTTGCAAACTCGTGGGCACCTTTGCAATTTGTCAAGAAGCTGCACGGCCCTTCCAACAAAAGCAAGGAATAGGAGCAGAAGCCCAAGGCTTCAGATCAAGGTGCAACTTAAAGCAGCCTCAGTGTAAAAGCAAACAAGAGCCAGAGGGATGCCTAAGGCAGAGTCTAGACCCCAGGGCAGCTATAAGTCAAAGAGAAAGAGAGAGAGAGACAGAGACAGAAAGACAGAGAGAGATGGGAGGAGACATGAGGCACCCAGGCCTCTGGATCAAAATCCCTACAAGAGGGGCCTCCTAAAAATGCAGGAGGCTGAGGTGGGTGCACACAGAAGTTCAAGACTAGCCTGGGCAACACAGCAAGACAGTGTTTTTACAAAAAATACAAAAATTAGCCGGGTTTTGTGGTGTATATCTGTGGTCCCAGTTACCCAGGAGGCTGAGGTGGGCGGATGGCTTGAGCCCAGGAGGTAGAGCTGCAGCGAGCTGAGATAGCACCACTGCACTCCAGCCTGGGCAACCGAGTGAGACTTCATCTCAAAAAAATTTTTAAAAATTTTTAAAAAGGATCACCCCGGCTACTTGAATGGGTAATAAGAAGGTAAGAGGAGAAGCAAGGAGACCAGCAGGGACATTCTGCAGGTGGGAGTCCACAGTGACTCAGACCAGGCTGGGGTTGAAGACTGGCTGAATTCTGTATATATTTTGATGATGAAGCAACTCACCGACTCTTGAAGAGTGGGCTCTAGGAGACTGTATTTTTCACGGGCTCTCAGAGGATTCTAATGCAGGCTGAAGTTGAAGAACTGGTTTAGGTGAAGCTTCTGTTTCATCCTTGGGGAAGTACCTACTGACTTTTCTCTAAGCCACCTCAAAAGAGGTGCTAGACAAGATGTGCTCCAATGTCTGAACATGTGTGCACAGCTCTAGAGCCAACCTCAGGACACTGAGTCAAAGGTTAGGAGTACAACAGTGAACAACCACTGTCCTCTTTTCAATGAGCTTTGCATTTAATGAGATAAATGAAAAGCAAAAAAAAAAAAATCATTTTCAACTCAGAATGGTAAGAGTTATGGTGACAGTATGCCTGGGGCAATGGGAGCACATAGAAGGGGCACCCAACCGGCCAGGTACAGTTGTTCATGCCTGTAATCCCAGCACTTCGGGAGGCCAAGGTGGGTGGATCACTTGAGGCCAGGAGTTCGAAAACAGCCTGGCCAACATGGTGAAATCCTGTCTTTACTAAAAATACCAAAAAAAATAGCCAGATGGGGTGGCGGGCACCTGTAATTCCAGATACTCAGAAGGCTGAGGTGGGAGAATTGCTTGAACCCGGGAGGTGGAGATTGCAGTGAGCCAAGATCATGCCACTCCACTCCAGCCTGCATGGTCAGAGAGAGACTCCTTCAAAAAAAAAAAAAGAAAGAAAAAAGAAAAAGCCCGGAGGTGGGTGGGCGTGCAATCTATATGAGGTTGTGAGAAATCCTTCTCCACCACAGGACTCCTCAGTTGAAGATTAGAAAATGGTAGGAACTAGCCAGGTCGATAGGAGAGGTGTGGAAGATCATTCCCAGCAGAGGGAAGAACAGGTGCAAAAATCGAGACGTGAGAGGGTGAGGAGCTGAGAGATGTTCATATAATTGTAAAAAGTGACTAATATAGAGGTAAGTTGGAGCCAAATCTTAAAGGCTCTTTGTCGTGTCTATCCTGTAGACAAAGGGAGACAGTAGATGTTTTTAGGCAGGGGAGTAGTGATCCACTTTGTGCTATAAAAAGAGCAGCCTGGCTGGAGGAGAGTGGGAGGTGAGTAGACCAGGTAGGAGGCTGCAATACACCAAGTGAGACAAGATGGTTGGCTGGACCAAGGCTGTGGCAGTGAGGATGGAGAGGAGACAGTAGACTAACTTGACTGAGAAAGAGGGAGGAATGAAGGAGGAGGCCCAGGTGTTTTGGAAGCTGGGTGGATGGTGATGTGAATCTGACATGGTGAGCCCAGGCAGAAGAGGAAATCAGGAGAGGCAAGGTAAGATGAGGTCAATGCAAGACAGACAGCCAAGTGGAGATAACAACTGGGCAGTTGGATTCATCAGCCTGGAGTTATACAGAGAGCTCTGGAATGGAAATAAAGAGGAAAGGACTTTGGGAATAGGTGAATCCTCCCAGAAAAATGTGTAGAGAAAGGAGAATAGAACACAGGGGACAGAAAAAGGGAAGAGATTGGTTATTAAAACCAACCATCCATCAGACATCTTCCAATAAAACACTTGTTAGAGGTTTCCTCAGTGTGAGTTATTCAGGACCAGAGCTAAAGACCATATTCCCAATAAAATCACTGCTGGGAAGGTCTTCATGAAAACATTTAATTCTGCTTTTAAAACAACAACAACAACAAAAAGGCTTTAGCTACCGCACAGACCCTGGAGCAATGTTTCGGCAAGAGTCTATCAAACACGAATCTGATCTGACTCAAGGAGGTGTCATATCAAGTGTAAAAATCCAATTCCAATGTCCTTAAGAGCCTTTCTGCCAGGTACAAGACCCTAATCCAATTGAAGTGATTTTCTATTGATTAATAGGCTGGGAATACACAGGTTGTTTGTTTTTGAGATTTCCCTCCCTGTGCCTTCATGCCAGCTGTGAAAGAGTCAAAAGGCTCCTAACTGTCAAAATAAAAGTGACACTTGGTCACAGAGGAAACAGATTATAGGTCAATCACATTGATGACTTTTTAACTATGAGAAGCCATTAATGTTACTGAATAAGCAAATCTGTTTACATAACCAGATTTTTATAGGCTACTGGGAATAAAGGTTTTCCTAAGTGGGTGATTTGTACAACGATAGCCTTTGGGTCTCTGATGGAACAGCTCTGATGAGGAAATGTTCCTTTAATTATGTGGAAGGCGGAGACACCTGAGGCACATTAGGCTGGAGACAAAGATGTTTTAGCGAATTCAATTTAAGCTTCAACATTAAAGTTATTTTCTTGAAAAAAAACATATTGCAATAATGAGCTTGTGTATGTCAACTCTATAGTGGAGGTAATAATATCTAGAGAGAGCATGTCCCATCTCCTCTTTTTAATGCTCATTCGAGTAATACATAATGCTATAGAGAGAACCTTTCTCTAATATGTGCTTCATCTCAGGCTAAGTGTGTTTTGGGCAACTGTGCTTCATGGAAAAAAAAAAAGGTAAAGGATCTAATTGGGGAGCCATTCACAAAAGTGTTACCACTTGATGTTTTTTTATACTCTGAGATTTCTTATTCCCAGTGCCTACCAGGAAAGGACTTTCTGGAGAAGCTCAGATTAATCACTCCTTATGAGAGGTGACAGCATGCTGGCAGCCCTCACAGCCCTCATTCGCTCTCAGTGCCTCCTCTGCCTGTGCTCCCATTTTGGCGGAACTTGAGGAGCCCTTCAGCCCATGGCTGCATGGTGGGAGCCCCTGTCTTGGCTGGCCAAGGTTGGAGCTGGCTCCCTCAGCTTGCAGGGAGGCGTGGAGGGAGAGGCGTGAGCCAGAACCGGGGCTACACATGCTGCTTGCCTGCCAGCTGAAGTTCCAGGTGGGCATGGGCTTGGCGGCCCTGCACTAGGAGCTGCTGGCCGGCCTAGCCTGATCGGGCAGTGAGGGGCTTAGCACCTGGGCCAGCCGCTGCTGTGCTCGACTTCTCGCCGGGCCTTAGCTGCCTCCCCATGGGGCAGGGCTCGGGACCTGCAGCCCGCCATTCCTTAGCTTCCCCCCTCTGTGGGCTCCTGTGCAGCCCAAGCCTCCCCGACGAGCACCTTCCCCTGCTCCACGGTGCCCAGTCCCATCGACCACCCAAAGGCTGAGGAGTGTGGGCGCACAGAGAGGGACTGGCAGGCAGCTCCACCTGCGGCTCCTGTGCGGGATCCACTGGGTGAAGCCAGCTGTGCTCCTGAGTCTGATGGAGACTTGTAGAACCTTTATGTCTAGCTAAGGGATTGTAAATACACCAATCGGCACTCTGTATCCAGCTCAAGGTTTGTAAACACACCAATCAGCACCCTGTGTCTAGCTCAGGGTTTGTGAATGCACCAATCAACACTCTGTATCTAGCTACTAGGGTGGGGACTTGGAGAACCTTTGCGTGGACACTCTGTATCTAGCTAATCTAGTGGGGACGTGGGGAGCCTTTGTGTCTAGCTCAGGGATTGTAAACGCACCAGTCAGCACCCTGTTGAAACATACCACTCAGGCTCTCTGTAAAATGGACCAATCAGCAGGATGTGGGTGGGGCCAGGTAAGAGAATAAAAACAGGCTGCCCAAGCCAGCAGTGGCAACCCGCTGAGGTCCCCTTCCACACTGTGGAAGCTTTGTTCTTTTGCTCTTTGCAATAAATCTTGTTGCTGCTCACTCTTTGGGTACACACTACCTTTATGAGCTGTAACACTCACCGAGAAGGTCTGCAGCTTCACTCCTGAAGCCAGTGAGACCATGAACCCACCAGGAGAAAAGAACAACTCCAGACGTCCAGCCTTAAGAGCTGTAACACTCACCGTGAAGGTCTGCAGCTTCACTCCTGAGCCAGCGAGACCACGAACCCCACCAGAAGGAAGAAACTGCGAACACATCTGAACATCAGAAGGAACAAACTCCAGACACGCCACCTTTAAGAACTGTAACACTCACCAGGAGGGTCCGCGGCTTCATTCTTGAAGTCAGTGAGACCAAGAACCCACCAATTCTGGACACACTTATACACTTGGAACTGGGAGGTCTGTATGGAGCAAGTGAAGAAATCAGCAGAGTGAAGATAGAGGGAGAACAACATGATGGGGGAAAGCAAAGTTACTGCCATGTGGGTTTCAATTCTGCCACTCATGACTGAGACCCATGACCTCCTGTCTCTAGGACTCTGTTGTTCTTATCTGTAGAGTGGAGGAATAGAAGGGTCTTTCAAAGTATTAACATTTCCTGACCTATCTGTAAAACACTTTCATTCAAACTGATGGGAATCTTGACTACTTTGCCAAGAGGACATAATAATCATCAAGCTGAATGCACCAAACAACATTGCCTGAAACTATCTAAGCAAAAACTGAGAAAGTTACACAGGACAGACAAACCTCCTATGAGAGTAAGAACTCTTCAGCACATGCTTAGTGTGTCAAAGACAATGCTGTGTTCACACCATTCCTCTTCCTCTACATGCAGAAAGACTACATTTCCCAGCCTCACTTGCAGTTAGTTTCGAACCATGTGACTGCATTTCCACCAGTAGGAATGTAAGAAATCACTTCTGGGCCAAGGTTATCAAAGGCAAGTGTGAGCTATGTTCCCTCTCTCACTATCCATATGGCTGCAAGTGAAAAACTCTGAGATGGCAGAATTAAAAGATGGAAACCTGCAGAATCTCTGAATCACTGTTGGACAAGGGCCCCCAAGGAGAACCCCTGCCCTGCACCAGACTATGCTATGGGTGCCAAACCACTGAGAGTTCAGGGTTTATTCGTCTCAGCAGCAGTCTATTGTTACACTGACTAACATCCTAAGGTTTGAGAGATCTAGCATATTGTTAACTGAAGCTAGATTTCAATTACACTGAGAACCTTATCTATTTAAAAATAAAAACTCTCCTAAAAAAAACAAATAATCCACATTCCTTTTAACCACATGTGGAAAATTTGCAAAAAAAAAAAAAACTGGCCACATATTAGGCCATAAAGAAGTCTCAACAAAATCCACTATACGATTGACATTGTCCAGACCACATTTTCCTGACCATAATGCAACAAAATGAGAAGTCAACAGCAAGAAGATAGCTAAACACAAGCACACATTTGGAAAATTAAAAATATCCTTTCATCAGTTAAATGAAAAATCACAATAGAAATTACTAAACATTTACAACAGACCGAAAATACAACTTTATGTATATACACATATATACATATATATGTATATACACATATATACATATATATGTATATATATATACATATATATGTATATACACATATATACATATATATGTATATATATATACATATATATGTATATACACATATATACATATATATGTATATATATATACATATATATGTATATACACATATATACATATATATGTATATATATATACATATATATGTATATATATATATATATATGTATTTTTCTTTGTGAGTCTTCCAGCTTTGTTCTTCCTTTACAAGGTTATCTGGGAAATTCTGGGTTTCCTGCAAATCCTCATACAGTTTTATGCTGTTTGTCAATTTCTGTGGCTGGTTTGAACTTATCGTAGTTCTCATAGACCAGGGTTTGCATGTCGCTGTCTAGAGCCCGGATCTGCTGCACCATGTCCGTCTCACTGTCCTTCAGCTGGGCCAGAGGGCACTCTCTAGGCAGCTTGTCTAGGTAAACTTCTGGGTCGAACTGCGCCCCGTTCAGATCAGTGGGGTCCAGGGGGTCTGGACTCGCGGGGAGTCCCACCGCCTCCCCTTCCAAGAGGCCGTTGTAAAGCTTTAGCATCCTGTGCACCTTCCGCCGACACTCCGTGAGCCTCCCACTCGGGCCCTTCTGGGAAGTCCCCAGGTCCACACCCCGGGCTAGGCCCAGTGACAGCTGCCGCTGCCATAGGTCCAACTGCAGCCCATGGGCGTAATTTTTATATTTTTAAGTTGGATACATGGAGCTACTTGGCTTTTGCTTTCATCCCACTGTTGAGGAAAGAGGTGGTTGCTTATGGTACCCCTGTTTTTACTGCAACCTGTAATGGATGAGAACCTCCCTGTTGCAGAGAGCAAAACACTGAACTAAATTGTGCTGTAACACAGCTCTGTGTTGGCGGATTGGGAGTGATCATGCAAATGCTTGCAAATTTGCACAGTGACAGACACAATAGTTTGGGCAGCTGTTCACTATAGGAAAAGGCAATTGACTAAAAGTCAGTTACTGAGCTATCTCAATACTTTCATTTCATTTTAACTTTTGCAGTAGGGTGCAATTAAAGGAGAGAAAGAAAACAAAGTGATAAGTGTAAGATAATGTACACACATGTGTAAAAAAAGTGACAAGACAGGATGACTATTTGTCTCTTGGTTAGCTCCTTGGGCTCTATGTCTCCTTCCTCAGAAAACCTCGTTTTCCTTTGTCCAGATTTGTTAGGGTGGATAATCCAGGCGCCTGATCCCCCATGATGGAAGCCAAAGACGTCCCTGGAGGCGCCTCCCGCTGCATCCTTTCCTGCACTGCCCACATGGACACAACTCAGCTGATTAGACTTCCTCTCAGAACTTTAGTCTTGAGCAAAGAGATTAAAGAGTGAAGTGACTGAAGGTATGCCCTTCCAAAGTGGTACGTGAGCTAATGGCTAAAGTTTGCCAAGCCCATCCAATCACATTTTTTCGTAATTTTTATATATTTATTTTTTTGAGAGAGATTTTTGCTCTGTTGCCCAGGCTAGAGTGAAGTGGTGTGATCTCGGTTCACTGCAACCTCTGTCTCCCGGCTTCAAAGGAGTCTCCTGTCTCAGCCTCCCCAGTAGCTGGGATTACAGGCATATGCCACCATGCCTGGCTAATTTTTTTTTTTTTTCTATTTTTAGTAGAAACAGGGTTTCACCATGTTGGCCAGGCTGGTCTTGAACTCCTGACCTTGTGATTCGCCTGCTTCAGCCTCCCAAAGGGCTGGGATTACAGGCGTGAGCCACCGCGCCCAGCTTCAAAAATTTTAAGCAAAGCTCAGAGGTCTTAACCACAGGCACATCGGAGGAGCATTTTTGAAACACTTTCCAGCTTCCTCAATAGGAATGGAAGCCAAACTCCGAATTGATGACTCCTTTGAGGAAGTCGAGAGCTGTAAGGAAAGCCAGGAACAGGGGCAAGGGAGAGATGCGTCCCGAATGATCCTGTGCCAATTCTTTCTGGAATCCTTGATGTGATCTCAGCTGCCCTTTCTATACATGACACAGTGATTGTGGCACCCACTGGTCTAGCTGTGGTCTCCAAGGGACCCCCAAAGGGAAGGGCTCAGGGAGCAGGGCCATCAGCCTGAGTGACAAGGATTTGAGAGGGCAGGTTGGATGCAGGGACAGGACTGGCCAAATGCCACGTGTCTGGACTTAGACTGCCTGGTTCAAATTGGACTTTGCCCTTTTTGACTTCGTGATCTGGTACAAGCTACATGAAAATCCGTTGCGCCTTTTCTAGTCCGTAAAATCATCCTGAAATGTGCACTAATAATGTGGAGACTATGCAGATGAAATGAAACAAGCTGCATAGAGCACAGAGCTCAGAGTCTGGCCTTTAGGAAGCCCTCAGAAAGGGTTCATGATGCCATGGTGTCTGTCATCATCCTCTTTATCCTCATCATCACCTTCATAATCTCTTTGTTGTTCTTAGGGAATAGTTTAGAGGGACTGATCCCCTGCTATCATGGGTGAGATGTCTATGAAAAGGACAACTAGTGGGGGAGGAAAGCAAAATTTTGAATAAGATTTCTGAGACCCCCACCACAACCAAGAACAGAAACTCCACAGTCTGCTGAGCAGAGAGTTGCATATTGGTCTCATCCCATCCGCCCATCACACTGTCCTGTTTGTCCTGAGGATGAGGAAACAAACAAGGCTCCAGACCGTCCCTCAGTGTTCACTTGAAGGGGTGACCTGCCCCTCCACACCTATGGGTATTTCTAGTCATGTGGGACGAGAGACTGAGAAAAGAAATAAGACACAGAGACAAAGTACAGAGAAACAACAGTGGGCCCAGGGGCCTGGCGCTCAGCATACCAAGGACCTGCACTGGCACTTGCCTCTGAGTTCCCTCATTTTTATTGATTATTATTTTTATTATTTTAGCAAAAGGAATGTAGTAGGAGGGCAGGGTGATAATAAGGAGAAGGTCAGCAACGAGCATGAGAGCAATAGAATCTATGTCATCATGAAGTTCACGGGAAGGTACTATGACTGAACGTGTACGTAAGCCAGATTTATGTTTCTCTCCACCTAAACATCTCAGTGGAGTAAAGAATAAAAAGGCAGCATTGCTGCAAACACGTCTCGCCTCTCACCATAGGGCGGTTTTTCTCCCATCTCAGAACTGAACAAATGTACAATCAGGTTTTGTATCGATACATTCAGTTCCCAGCGGCAGGCAGGAGACAGCGGCCTTCCTCTCTCTCAACTGCAAGAGTCTTTCCTCTTTGACTAATCCACCTCAGCACAGACCATTTACGGAGGTCAGGCTGGGGGACGGTCATTTCTTTCTCCTCCCATGAGGCCACTTATCAGACTATCACATGGGGAGAAACCTTGGACAATAAGCCTCTTTCAAGGGCAGAGGTCCCTGTGACTTTCCACAGTGTATCTTGCCCCTGGTTTATTGAGACTACAGAATGGCGATGACTTTTACCAAGTATACTGCTTGGAAACATCTTGTTAACAAGGCACGTCCTGCCCAGCCCTAGATCCCTTAAACCTTGATTTCATACAACACATGATTTTGTCAGCTTCAGGTTGGGTCAAAGTGGTTGGTTAAAAGTGACTGGGGCAAAGCTACAGATTAACAACATCTCAGCAAAGCAATTGTTGAAAGTACAGGTCTTTCTCAAAATGGAGTCTCTTATGTCTTTCCTTTCTACGTAGACACAGTAAGTGTCTGATCTCACTTTATTTTGCCTACATTCACTGAACTGCCCTTCCCCTCTGCTGGGCCATGACCACGGAGAACAGGTCCACTGTTCTCCCTGCGTGGTGCACCATGGAGGCTCAGACTCCATCCTCAAGGCTGGCAAGAAGACAGGGTGAGACATCAGCCCCCTCATACAGGTGACAGGAGTGGAGCCCACAGGACGGCAACCTCACACTGCAGGGCTGGAGGGACAGACTATTTACTATCCTGTGGCCTGGGAGGCTCAAGGCACAGAGCTCCTCATTAGCCAAAGTCGCCCAAGTTCCCCAACCTCTAAGGATTTCCTCATAATATTGCAAGAAGAAGAAGAGAAAAGTGAGTGCCTATAGAAGCTTTGGGGCTCTTCCTCTAATCAGGAGAAAGCTGGTGGGTATTCTTCGCTTCTTTCATTTCTTTTTAAACATCCAACTGCTTCAATTTTTGTCTTCTATTATGGGAAAATATACCACGTATAAATATTAAAAATTATATATACATATTAGTTCATAGAGAATGGCCAGTATAAACATTTACAATTTCCACTCTTTTTCAGTTAACAGTTTAACCACATTAAGTACGTTCACATTGTTTAGCAACCATCACCGCCATCGTCTCCGGAACAGTTTTATCTTTCAAAATGGAAATTCCACCCATTCACCAAGCTCTCCATTCCTCTCTCTTGTCCGCCCCTGGAGGCCACCTTTCTAGTTTGCAAATCTATGAGTTTAACTACTCTAGACACTTGATAGATAAGTGGAATCATACCGTGTTTAATTTTTTTGTTTTGCAGACATAGTCTTTCTCTGTCGCCCAGGCTGGAGTGCAGTGGCGTGGTCTGGGCTGACTACAACCTCCACATCGTGGGTTCAAGCGATTCTTGTGTCTCAGTCTCCTGAGAAGCTGGGATTACAGGCGTGCGCCACCACGCCCAGCTAATTTTAGTATTTTTAATTGAGACGAGCTTTCACAATATTGGCCAGGCTGGTCTCAAACTCCTGACCTGAAGTGATCCGCCTGGCTCAGCCTCCCTAAGTGCTGGGGTTACAGGTGTGAGCCACTGAGCATGGGCCTGTTTATCCTTTTGGGATTTATTTATTTCACTAACCATAATGTCTTCAAGGTTCATCCATGTTGCGGCATGCGTCAGAAGTGCCTGTCTGTTTTTTGTTGTTGTTGTTTTTTGTTTGTTCATTTGACTTTGTTTTGTTTTGTGTTTCCATGGAGTCTCACTCTGTCTCACAGGCTGGAGTGCAGTGGCACAATCTGGGCCCACTGCAACCTCCGCTTCCTGGGTTCCAGCGATTCTTGTGCCTCAGCCTCCCGAGTAGCTGGGACTATAGGCACAGGCCACCATGCTCACCTAAGTTTTTGCATTTTCAGTAGAGACAGGGTTTCACCAAGATGGCCAGGCTGGTCTTGAATTCCTGACCTCAGTTGATCTGCCCACCTCAGTCTTCCAAGACGCTGCGATTACAGGCGTGAGCCACTGCACCGGCCAGAAGGGCCTGCCTTTTGAAGGCTGAATAGTCTTCCATTGTATGAAGGAACTGCAGTGTGCTTTTTTCATTCATCTGTCCACGAACCCTTGGGTTGCTTCCACATTTTGGCTGTTGTGAATAATGCTGCTATGAATATGGGTGTACACAAATCTGTCTTCCACTCCTGTCTTCTAATTCTTTTTGGTAGGTACCCACAAATGCAACTGCGGGAACATCTGATCATACTCTTTCTAATTTTTCCAGTAGACGCCATACTATTTTCCCTGTTCCTTCACGGTTTCACTTTCCCTCCGATCATATGCGAGCATTCCTATTTCCCTCTAGTCTCACCAATGCCTGTTTGTTTATCATATCCATCCTAATGTGTGGTGTCACATTCTTGGTTTGATTTGTGCTTCCCTATGATGAGTGATTTTGAACATCATTTTAGATGCTTATTGGCCATTGCGATATCTTCTTTAGGGACACGTCTACTCAAGTCTTCTGACCATTGTTGATGGGATGCTTTGGGTTTCTTGTTGTTTAGTTCTAGCTGTTCTTTATATACGATGGCTATCAGCCTCTTTTCAGATATATGCTTAGCAAATATTTTTCCTAATCCATGGGTTAACTTTTCACTCAGATCACTGTGTTTTTTCCTGTGCAAAAGTGTCTGTCATTTAGATGTAATCCAAGGAATCTAATTTTCTTTTGTTGCCTATGCTTTTGGTGTCATATTCCAAAGAACATTGCCCAATCTGATGTCATGAAAGCGTGGCCAATGTTTTCTTTTAGGCGTATGATACGTTTAGTGCTTGGGGTGAGGTCTTTGATCCAGTTTGTGTTAATTTTTGCACCTGGTGTGACATAGGGTCCACCTTCATTCTTCTGCATGTGGAAGTCAAGTTTCTCCAACACCATTTCTTGAAAAGGCTGCTTTTCCACCAATGAGCTTTCTTAGCACTCATGTGAAAAATCATTTGAACATATAGGTGAGAAGTTATTTCTGGGCTCCAAAGCAAACAAACAACAGACAACAGATAAGGATACAGCATGGGCCGGGCGCGGTCGCTCAGGCTTGTAATCCCAGCACTTTGGGAGGCCGAAGCGGGCGGATGATTTCAAGAGCAGAAAGAGAAGAGCTTAAAAACCATCATAATGAGAAAGTTAGGAAGCTTCTTACCAAAGCATCTGGAAATATGCAAGCAATTCTTGTGAACTAAAATTTTCATACTGTACTATCAAACACTAGCACTCACTTATTCCATCTTTCTGTATTTTGGGACCAAATTATCCACTTGTCTTCATTCCCTATCCCACCCCTTTTCTTCCTAGCGTCTGCTAACCACCTTTATACTCTCCACCTTCCTGAGATTCCTTTTGTGTGTAGGTGTGTGTGGGATGGAGTCTCTTTTTGTTGCCCAGGTTGGAGTATACAGGCACAATAGGGGCTCACTGCAATCTCCGCCTCCCGAGTTCAAGCGCTTCTTGGGCCTCAGCCCTCCGAGTAGCTGAGACTAGAGGCACGCGTCACCATGCCTGGCTCATTGTTTGTGTTTTCTGTAGAGACGGAGTTTCACCATGTTGGCCAGGTGGGTCTCGAACTCCTGGACTCAAGTGATCCGTGCGACTCGGCCTCCCAGACAGCTGGGATTACAGGCCTGAGCCACCACACCTGGCCAAGGTTTCCTTTTTTCTTCCTACATAGAAGTAAGGACGTGAAATATTTGTCATTCTATGCCTGGCTTATTTCATTTAATATAAAGACCTGGAATCTCATCCATTTTGTCTGCAGCGGAGAGAAGTTTCTTCCTTTTTAGGCTGACTAATACTTCATTGGGTGTGTGTACCACAGTTTCTTCATTGAAACTAATTTCTGAAGAGCAAATATTTTTAAAATGTCTCGGAATGTGAAACTTCAGGGATACTGTGCCTATTTTATTCTGTTCCGTTTCCCATCTTATGTATACGCAAGTGTATAACAAAGCAGCAATCAATGTGTGTATAAATCTATAACTTCAACAAATGTAAAATGTAAATGCTAAGTGGTGGCTGGGCGCGGTCGCTCATGCCTGTAATCCCAGCGACTTGGAAGGCTGAGACAGGAGAATGCTTGAATACGGGAGGCAGAGGTTGCAGTGAGCCGAGACCGTGCCATTGAACTCCAGCCTGGGCAACAAGAGTGAAACTCTGAATCAAAGAAAAAAAAAGGAAAAGAAAGAAATAGAAAATGCGAAATGGTAAGAAAAAACAGCATAATAAACATTTGTATGGTGTTGATGGACAATGCATTTGAAGATAATATTTGAAGAAATCATATTACAATTAATTTCTGTTCTTACTCATTGGAGCTTGATGCCTCTAAAAACTTCGCCATTGGAACCACCTCTGGTGCTTTAAAAGAAAAAAAAAAATCCACACACTCACACAGGTGCAAGGAAATCAGAATCTCGCGTATTGAGACCCAGGTCTCATCATTTGTAAGCTCCCCAGGTGATTTAACTCAAAGCCAAGATTGAGGAACCGCGACATGGATCTCTACACAGAACCTGCCTATATAGATTCTCTAGAAGCAGTTTATAAAGAAATTCCACATGAACTGTGGAAGAGGATATGAATTTGATGTACAGTATGTCCTCACTTAACATCTTTGAAAGTCTCTTGGAAACTCCACCCTGAAGCAAAATTATGTATAGTGAAGCCACTTATTTTTCTTCAACAGTATAACTACACAACTTTGAACAACCAATGCTGTTGGAGGACCCCCTGTACATTGTTTCCATAAAGTCAGTTTTCAGGGAATTCCAAAAGGAAGTGAGGACTTCGTGTATATAAAAAGATGGTTGTGATTCCACCTGGATGACAGGGTTATTCCTCAGAAACTAAAAGACGCCGCCTAGTTATAGAGGATTCTGTCATGAGGTTTCTGCTAAACCAAGGATCCCAGAATCCTCACCCATTCCAGTTAAAGGCATAACGAAGAAAGCAATATTCACAAAGGAAATGCGGAAAGGAATAAAAGGCATCAAGGCCACAAAAATAATGTGACTAAGGGGCAGGATTTGCAGATGTAGAGATTCAATGTGGTTGCCCTTTCTCACCCACACAAGAAAAAGGATGGAACAGATCATGAGATTCGACTGTTCTGCTGCGCAGCCTCCGCAGGGCACTTTGTATGTCCCTGTTTCTC
Organism: Pan troglodytes; assembly: GCF_028858775.2. NCBI lineage: Eukaryota > Metazoa > Chordata > Mammalia > Primates > Hominidae > Pan > Pan troglodytes. Next base: position 20,939,372 of record NC_072405.2, read on the forward strand.
AGGCTGTAGATGAAAAGGTTCAGCATGGGGGTGACCACAGCGTACATCACTGATGCCACCACACCATTCCTGGGGGGTGGTGACACGGCTGAAGCCAGGTACATGCCAATGACTGTTCCATAAAACCAGCAAACAACTGCTAGGTGAGAGCCATAGGTGGAGAAGGCTTTATACTTCCCATCTGACGATGACATCCTTAGAATGGAGGGGACAATTTTATAGTAAGACAAAAGGATCCCTGAAATGGGAAGAAAACCAAACATAGTACTATCGAAATATATGAATATGCTATTGATGACGCTGTCAGAACAGGCAAGGTTGAGAAGTTGAGAGGGGTCACAGAAAAAATTAGAGATTTCCACATTCTCGATGATGGTGAATTGTAACACAATCCAACTGTGCAGCTGGGAATCCAACAGGTTAAGGAAAAAGGACACCAAAACGAAGAAGACACAGAGGTGGGGATTCACTACGACTGGGTAGTGCAGAGGGCGACAGATGGCTACAAAGCAGCCATAGGCCATCACAGTCAGGAGCATGCCTTCTATACATGCAAAAAGGAGGAAGAAAGACATCTGTGTCAGGCAGCCCACATGAGAGATGACTCTGCTATGCGCCGGCATGTACACAATCACCTTGGGAACCTTGGCCAAGGTGAAACCGATGTCAGCCCAGCACAGGTTGGAGAGGAAGAAGTACATGGGGGTGTGGAGGGGGGAGTCAGAGCTGACAGCCAGGATGCTGAACAGGTTCCTCAGCACCATGACCAGATTCAGGGACAGGGACAGGGACAGCAAAGCGAGGACCGGCTGCAGTTCTGGATCCTCTGAGAGTCCCAGGAGGAGGAATTCTCAGACACCTGTGAGATTCCGTGGCTCTGTGTGTCTTGGACACCTTGAGAAGGAAAGAGGATTGGAAAAATAAAAGATAAAAACGAGCCCTTAATGCTGGATGCAAGCAATTCACAAGGAACATCTTCACACTTGCGGACCATACACCGCCAGCAATGTTTCTCAGTTGTGACAATTCCAAAAATCTCAGAATTATTACGTGATTTGCTTTTTTGCTATACAAGGCTTTCTGTACATACTACTTTAGAGAAAATCCATCGAAGAATATTAGAAGACCAAAACGTTATATATAACAAATCCATGATCTCAGTAAAATACAGCCTACTCTTTTCAGAAAAAGTATAATGCAATGAAAATGTCCTTCTCTCTTTTAGAAAAAGATATCAGTCTAATTGAAAGAAATTAAGAAGCCGTGAAATACACTCTACTTTATTCTGACACCGTGCTACAACTTCCACTGATGTAGAATATGTAAAAGGACGACACAAGAGCAAGGACCCCATTATCTGAAAACGAAATCGAAACTTATAGTTCTCAATCGGAAGACCTTTTCACAAGCCTGTTACTTTTCATATTTATTAACATCCTTCGGTTTTCTGACATCATTTCTTCATAAAAGTACACGCACACTCAAAAATGGGAGCTGTTTCCAAATGAATTGAATCTATAACTCTTGGCCCAGCACCATGGCCCACACCTATAATCCCAGCACTTTGGGCAGCCGAGGCTCATGGATCACCTGAGGTCAGGAGTTCCAGACCAGCCTGGCCAACGGGGTGAAACCCCGTCTCCAGTGAAAATAAAAAAAATTAGCCGGCCGTGGTGGCGGGTAACCCTAGCTATGACAGCAGAGTGGGTGTACACCCTGATATTATTTGTAATATCCTAGAAAGATATTGCTCCTAATATCACGGTGTCTCTACACCCTGTGATATTAATTGTAATATCCTACAGAGATATTACTCCTAATAATACAGTGGGTGTACACCCTGTGATATTATTCATAATATATTACAGAGATATGACTCCTGATATCACAGTGAGTGTACACCATGTTTGTGCACCCTGTGATCTTATTTGTAACAACTTAGAAAAATATTACAGCTAATATCAAAGTGGGTGTACACCCTGCGATGCTATTTGTATCTACTAGGTAGATATTACTCCTAATATCACAGGGAGTGTACACCATGTGTGTACAGACTGTGAAATTATTCGTAATACCCTAGGAAGATATTACTCCTCATATCACAGTGGGTGTACACTCTGAGTGATATTTTTTTCTAATATCCAGCGGGGAAGAGGATGATATTGCTTCCAATATCACAGAAGGTGTACACCCCCCAGTGATATTGTTCTTAATATACAGGGAAGGAGAGGATTACATTATTCGCAATATCACTGGGGGTGTACCACCTCCCACCGGGATATTGTTCTTAATATCCGGAGGTGGAGAGAATGATGTTACTCCCAATATCACAGGGTGTGTACACCACCCCTGTTTGTAAACACCCTTGTGATATTGTTCCAAATGGCCTATGAAAGAGTACACATGACTCCCATTATAGCGGGGGGTGTTCAGCCCTGATGATATTGTTTTCTAACATCCAGGGAAGGAGAGTATGCTATTACTTCCAATATCGCAGGGGTTGTACACCCTTTTGTGTTTTTGTGCCCAATATCCGGGAAAATAGAGGATGATATTACTCCCAATATCGAAGTAATTGTACAGCACCCCTGTGATATTCTTCCTATTATCCAGAAAGGAAAATAATGATATTACTCCCACCAGCGTAGGAAACGTATACCCGCGCTGTCGTATCTTTCCCAGTATCCAGGTGGGGAGAGGATCATATTACTTCCAATGTCGCAGGGTGTGTACAGCCCCTCTGTGATCTCGTTGCTAACATCCAGGGTTGGGGAGGACGACATTACTCCCAATATCGCAGGGGTAGTACAACCCCCGTGACCTTGTTAGTCATTTCCTGGGTGGAGAGGATGATCTTACTCCCAATATCGCAGGGGGTGTACACATCCCTGTGAAAATCTTCCTATATTCAGAGGGAGAGAGGATGATATTACTCCCATTACCGCAGGGGGTTTCCACAGCCCTGTGATACTTTTCCTAATATCCACAGGGAGAGAGGATGATATGACTCCCAATATCGCAGGGGGTGTACACAACCCTGTGATATTGTTCCTAACATCCAGAGCGAAAGAGGATGGTATGACTCTCAATATCGCAGAGGGTGTACACCCCTCCTGTAATATTGTTCTGAATACCCTGGGAGGGAGAGGATAAGGTTACGTTGAATATCGCAGGGAATGTACACCCTCCCCCTCTGATACCCTTCCTAATGTCCAGGGGAAGAGAGGAAAATTTCACTCCCAATATCACAGAGGCAGTACACCCCACCTGTGATGTTGTTCCCAATATGCAAGGGGGGACAGGATGATACTACTCTCAATATCGCAGGGCTGTTCACATCCCCAGTGACATTTTTTCCTAATATCTAGGGGAGAGACAATTCTATGACAGCAAAGGTCGCAGGGTCTGTACATCCCTTCCTGATATTGTTCCTAATATCCAGGGGGGAAGAGGATAATATCAAATACGAAAGGGGGTGTACATTCCCCACCCCTACGATATTGTTCTTAATAATCGTGAGGGGAGACGATGATATTACTCCAAATATCGCAGGGGTTGTTCACAACCCCCTGTGATATTGTTTCTCATATCCAGAGGGGGAGAAAAGCATATTACTTCCAATATTGCAGGTGGTGTATACCCCACGTGAAATATGGCACCGAATATCCGAAGAGGGAGAGGATGGTATTCACACCAGTATCGAAGTGTGTGTACACGCCCCTTGTGATATGGTTTTTAATATCCAGTGGGCGGGAGGATGATATTAGTCCCAACATCCCAGAGGGTGTGCACTACCCCTGTGATATTGACCCTAACTTGCAGAGGGGAGAGGATGATATCACTCCCAATATCTCAGAAGTTCTACATCCCCCGTGACATTGTTCGTCATATCCAGGGAGGCGCAGGATGACATTCCATTGAATTTCGCGACAGGCCTACACGCACAGTGTGATATTGTTCCTAATATCCATGAAGGGAGAGGATGATATTACTCCCAATAAAGCAGTGGGTGTACATCATTCCTGTGTTATTGTCTCTAATATCCAGGGCCAGGGGAGGGGGGGAGAGGATAATATTCCCTCAAATTTATCAGGTGGTTTGACGCCCCTTGTGGTGTTGTTTTAAATATCCAGAGGGGAAGGCAATAGTACTATTTTTGATAGTCCGATTCATCTGCTCCACCTTTCCAGAACTCTGAGGCCAGGAGGCGGCATGCAGTTTCCGTGTGATCCCCAATACCCTTGCCGTCTTCTGTACCAAGGCAGCCAAAAACGCAGGCCCATTTTCTGAGCCGATCCGTAAGGGCGGTCGAAATCTAGGAATCACATCTCAAAGAAGCACAGGGGTTACTTCACGAGCTTTCTCAGTTCGTGTTGGATAGGCCTCCACCCACCCAGAGTAGGTATGCCTAAGAACTAGTACATACTTGTTACCGCCACACTTTGGCATCTCTGTGAAGTCCACCTGGAGACCTTCAAAGGGGGCTGCTCCATAAGCTCGTATGGCGGGCGGAACGGCTGGACCTTGCCTCACCTCATGCTGTCGCAGGTAACACAGCGCTGCCTCACCGTTTTGGCAAGGGCTGAGAAAGGCGAGATGTAGAAATACCGGCCTAACAACTTTTCCAGTGACTCCTGACCTCGATGGGTGGTTTCTTGCACAGCCAGTACAACTGCAGCTCCTAGCAGCTGTGGCACAGCTACTCTCCCATCTGGTAACCGAATCCATCCTTCCTCCATCACTTGTCCTTCCCACTACCTGGAGAAAGTCCTTTTCTTCTTTAGAAGAAGTATGTCCAAAATCAGGTGCTTGAGGAAGCACTGATGCCCAGAAGGGGGCAGATGCTGCTTTTCGAGCCTCTGAGTCAGCGCGGGAATTCCCCAAACCCAGCAAGGTGGAAGCTCGCTGGTGTCCTCTGCAATGCATAACTGTCACCTTGTGGGGTTTCCATACTGCTCCTAATCATTGCAAGATTTCTTCTTGATATTTTCTGTCTTTTCCCCCAGAGTTCAGTAGGCCCTTTTCTTTCTATCACGCTCCATGCACTTGAAGGGTTAAAAAGACATACCAAGAATCAGTGTAAATGTTGACAGTCTCACCCTCAGTGGGTTCTAAGGCCCGAATGAAAGCAATGAGTTCAGCTTTCTGGGCTGAAGTGGCCTGGGGCAACGATCTGGCTTCAACAACAGTGTCCAGGGTTATCACTGCATACCCTGCACCTCTCTCTCCTTGGGGGTTGAAGAAGCTGCTCCCATCCACATATAGTTCCCAGTCTACTGATGCCCAAGGCTGGTCCCGGAGGTCAGGTCTGCTAGAGTCAATTGAGTCCAACACTTCTACACAATCAGGCTTGACAGGGCTCTCTGATACCGGGAGCAAGGTGGCGGGGTGTAGGGTGTTACAAACTTCAATGGTTATACGGGCATTTTCGCAGAGCAGTTTGGTACTTGGTGAGTCTGGCATTCGTTAGCCAATGATGTCCTTTAGTACTCATTAAAGTCACCACAGCACGGGAGGCCTTTATGTTCAGATTTTGCCCAAGAGTCAGCTTATTTGCTTCTTATACTGGCAGGGCAGTTGGTGCCAAGGCCCTCAAACAGGGGGGCCATCGTTTAGAAACCCCGTCTAGTTGTTGAGAGAGGTAGGCCACCGGCCTCGGCAAGGGCCCCACAGTTTGGGTTGAAATTCCAGCTGCCATCTTTTCTCTCTCTGATGCATACAATAGAAAAGGCTTTGTCAGATCGGGTAGCCCCAGGGCTGGCGCTGCCAGAAGTTTTTCCTTTAACTCATGAAAGACTTGCTGTTGTTGGGATCCACATTCCAAAGGTTCCCTGTCCCCACCCCCTTTGTGACCTCATACAAAGACTTGGCTAATAGTGCAAAGTTTGGGACCCACAGTCTACAAAACCCCACAGCTCCTAAGAATTCTCTCACCTGCCTTCTGCTCTTAGGCTTTGCTAGATGGCAAATGACCTGCTTTCTTTCTGATCCCAGGCTGCGTTCCGACCCCTGTCGGATAGTAAATCCCAAGTAACGTACCTGCTATCAGCAGTTCTGAGCTTTCTTCTTGGACACCTTCTACCCACAGTCCTCCAGGTGCCGGTGTAGGGCATCTGTTCCCTTGGCACACCCGACTGCCATGGGGTGTCCCAGCAGAAGGTCATCAACCTACTGGAGCAACACGCAGCCTAGGTCTCTGCTGGGAAACTACTGGAGGTCTCGAGCCCATGCCTGCCCAAAGATGGTGGGGGAGTTCTTGAACCCTTGGGGAAGCTCGGTCCAAGTGTACTGAGTAGTGACACCTGACTCCGGAACTTCCCACTGAAAGGCAAACAGCTTCTGCCTCTCAGGGGCTAATGTGATAGGAAAGAAAGCGTCTTTCAGGTCCAAGCAGGTGAACCAGCTGTCCTCACCTGGCGGCAACCCCAACAATGTGGACGGGTTAGGTACTGTTGGATGTAAAGTCAGTGTAGCTTAATGAAGCAAGCGCAAATCCTGTACCAGCCGGTAGTCCTTGGTCCGTGGCTTGGGAACAGGCAGGAGGGGAGTGTTCCATGGAGACTGACAAGGAACAATCGTTCCAAAAGTTCTTAGGTGCTTGAGATGGACCTGGATACCTTGAAGGGCTTCTCTGGGGACCGGTTCCTGTTTTTGCCTCACTGGCAGGGCCCCAGTCTTAACTGGCCAATCCCGGAGGGTTGTCTTCTGCCCGTACTCTTGGCCAGAGCTGGTCTTCTCTCTTGGCCCAGCTCAGTTCAGAAAAATCTCCATTCCACCTTTCGGGGGACCGTAAGGGTCATAATGACTCCCGTTCTGGGTAACCTTAGCAGCGAAGAGGCGTGCGCTGTCAAACAGATAGTGGTTCTCAGCTTGCTGAGCAAGTCCCTTAACGAAAAGGTCAAGGGACAGTCAGGCGTGTACCAAAACTGATGAATGACTTTATGCCCTCCTACAGTACAAGTCCGAGGCAAGCAGAAAGCTTGCTTTGCTGCAACCCCCTTGGCTCCAATGACGTCAATAGTCTTTTTGGATAAAGGGGTGACCGGGGCGGTTACTATCGAATGTTCAGCACCGCTATCTATAAGAAAGTCAATGTCTCCACCCCCGACTGTCATTCTGACCGGAGGCTCTTTGGGGACACTTGAGCCCGGTCTCCCTCAGTCCAAGAACCCTTCTGCCAGGTTTAGCAGGGCCCCCTCTTCCTTGTCCGGGGCGTCCTGCTCTGAGTCACCTTGTTTTCTTTTCAGCTCAGGGCATTTGTTCTTCCACTGTCCTATTTCTTTAAAATCAGCACACTGGTTACGCTGCAAACTCTCACAGCCAAGCTGAGTTTCTTTCCCAGGGCCCTCCTTCCCTTGCCTCTTTGAGGGGGAGCCCTCTGATTGATGCAGCTGACACACAGGTCGGCGTGTCGCCGGGCCTGACTTCCATTCTCTTTGTCGTTTTCCTTACGGCTTACTGCATCCCTGTTTACAAACACCTGGCTAGCTATTTCTAGTAATTGGGATGGATTCATCCCTGCAAGCCCAGCCTGTTTCTGCAGTTTTCTTCTCATGTCTTCTGAGCTTTGATGGACTAAAGCCATGTGAATCATGCGCTGATTTTCAGGGCTATCGGGATCAAAGGGAGTATACATACGATAGGCCTCCAACAATTCTCTCTCGTAGAATTGTGCTGGACTTTCTTCTTCTCCCTGAATGACCTCAGAGACCTTGTTAACATTTGTGGCCTTCTGAGCTCCCCTCATTAATCCTTCCAAGAGAGCTTCCCTGTCTCGGTTTAGCCTTGGCATATCCTCTCTTCCATGTGGGTCCAACTGGGGGTCGGTTCCTGGCAACTGGGTCCTTCCATACTCTTGGGGGTTTTGATAATCAGCTGGTGCATGTTCCTCTAGCCACTTAGTTGCTGCTTGGAGGACTCTCCACCTTTCTTAGCTGTTAAAGAGGAACATGAGCCACTGGTGCCAAACAGCCCAGGTGTGGTTTTGGGTCTGGATAACAGCTCGGAGCAAATCAATTAGGGATTGTGGCTTTTCGGTACAGGGCGGTGTATTGTTTTTCCAGTTGAGAAGGTCGACGCAGGTGAAGGGCTGGTACCCAAAAACACGCCTCTCCACCACGTGACCATCCTCATCTATCCCAGTCTACCGCTGCTCTCTCAGGGGAATTTGTGTCCCCGTTTAGGGTCATAAACGAGCTGCCGAGGGAGGGGTGCAATGGCGCAATGCGACCTACCGCAATTAATAATCTCAATTATTAATTCACACTAATATTTGTCAATATTAATAACCCATAGTATAATTTTTAAAATCAATACTGATAATGATAATTAATATTAAATATTTATGCTAACGATAATAATACACGGTTACCATTAATGACTAATGAGGCCTGATATTAATAACTTGATTTTATCCATTAGAAAACATTAATAATAGCTCCTAATAATTCGTGTTAATATTAATAATCTGAAAACTATATTAGCAATTATTTCTTAATATTAATATTAATATTGGTCATTCATATTGATGTTAATAATAAATGAGGTATAATTCATGCTCATATTACACCCTAATACCTGAGTGGGTGTACACCCACCTGCGATATTGCTCCAAAAGTCCAGTGAGGGAGAGAGTATGATATTAAGTTCAATATCGAAGTAGGTGTACACACAGCCGGTGATATTGATCCGAATATAATCTCCAGGGGGTGGAGTATGACGTTATTCCCAATATATCACTGGGTGTGCATCAACCCGTTGATTTTGCTCCTAATATTCACTGAAGAAGAGAATGCTATTACTCCCAAAATAGCAGAAAGTGTACACCCCCGAGTGAGATGGTCCTTAAAAATATTCCAAGGCGGAGGGGGTGATATGACGACATATACGGCAGAAAGTGGACACCCCCAAGGATATTGTAGGCATGATCCTGGAGGGAAGAGAATAATATTACTTTCAATATCACAAAAGGTGGACATGCCCCCAATGATATTGTTTCTAATTGCAACGTGGCACAAGAGGACATGACACCCGATATCCCAGGGAGTAGAAACAGCCCTGAGATACTGTACCTAATATTCAGGGAGGAAGAAGATGATATGACTCCCAATACAGAGGAGTGTACAACTTCTGTACATCCAGGGTGTACACAGGTCTGTGAAACAGTTCATAATCTGCAGAAGGGGAGATGATATTACTCACAATATGATAAACAGGCTGAGAGACCACCGCGGATCCTAAGAGCCAGGGGGGCAAGAGGGGCTGGCTCTTACTCCCCGCGTCGCGGGGGGCGCCTCCCCCCCTGCGACGGGGGTCCTAAAAGAGCCAGGGGGGCAAGAGGGGCTGGCTCTAACTCCCCGCATCGCCGGGGGCGCCTCGCCCCCCTGCGACGGGGGTCCTAAGAGAGCCAGGGGGGCAAGAGGGGCTGGCTCTTACTCCCCGCATCGCGGGGGGCGCCTCGCCCCCCTGCGACGGGGGTCCTAAGAGAGCCAGGGGGGCAAGAGGGGCTGGCTCTTACTCCCCGCATCGCGGGGGCGCCTCGCCCCCCTGCCATGTGGATCGTCATATCCAGGAGGCGAGAGCGGGGTGATATGGCTCCCCGCGTCGCGGGGGGCGCCTCGCCCCCCTGCCATGTGGATCGTCATATCCAGGAGGCGAGAGCGGGGTGATATGGCTCCCCGCATCGCGGGGGCGCCTTGCACCCCTGCCATGTGGATCGTCATATCCAGAAGTCGAGAGCGGGGTGATATGGCTCCCCGCGTCGCGGGGGGCGCCTCGCCCCCCTGCGATGTGTATCGTCATATCCAGTAGGCGTGAGTGTGGTGATATGACTCCCCGCATCGTGAGGTGCTCCTCGCCCCCCTGCGATGTGGTTCGTCATATCTAAGGGGGGTAGTGGGGAGTGATATTGCTCCCCGATTTTTCTTTGGATTCTTTCTGTACTGCCACCCTCGTTTCACGCCCTGGCCCATTATCTTCCACATTCTAGCAAGATGCGGCTGCTAAAGTCGCAGGGGGTATACACCATTCAATATTTTTCGTAATTTTGTTGGGGATTGTTAAACCTGATATCACAGGACTCTTTACACTGTGATGTTATTCCCAATATCCTAGCGGGTCATTAATAATAATGTCACATTGTGTGTACACTTTGTGATGTTACTCTTGTTCTCCTAAGCGGAGGTTACTTTTATTGTCACATAGGGTATGTTCCCTTTGATAGTATTCATAACATCCTAGAGGGATGTCACTTCTTATGTCACAGGGTTTGTACACCTTGTCAAATTACCCGTATTATCCTCATAAGATGTCACTGCTCATATCACAGAGGGTGTATACTCTGTGATCTTGTCATCATATTCTAGGGACATGTTACTTTTAATGTCACAGAGGGTGCGCCCCTTGTGAAATTATTCGTTATAATTTTGTGGGATGTTACCTCTAATGTCACACGGTGTGTACACACAGTGATGTTTCGTGCAATATGCTATGGAAATGTTACTCGTAATTCACAGGTCCTGTACACCCTTTAATATTCTTCGTAATCTTCTAGGAAAATGTTACTTTTAATGTCACAGGGCCTGTAGACCCTGTCATAATATTTGTAATATCCTAGCGAGAGTTCACTACTAGTTTCACAATGCGTGTACACCCTTTGATATTATTCGTAATGTCCTGAAGAGATGTTACTACTGATGTCCCAATGCAGGTACGTTCTCTGATTTTATTCGTTATATCCTCAGGGGATGTTACTTCCAATGTCACACGGGGTGTGCTCTCTGTGTTCTATTTCGTAATATCCTGGGGCAATATTACTTTTAATGACACAGGGGGTGTACACATTGTGATTTTATTTGTGGTAATCTAGAAAGATGTTACTCCTAATGTCAGAGGGCTGTACACCCTGTGATATTATTCATAATTTCCCGGGGGTCTATACTCCTATTGGCACAGTCGATAACACCCTGTGACATTATTCGTTAACATTCTAGCGAGATGATACTCCTCATGTCACAGGTGGTGTACACCCCGTGTTATTATTCTTACTATTCTTGGGGGATGTTACTCCAAATGTCACAGAGATGTACACCCTGTGATATTATTCATATTGTACCAGAGGGATATTAGCACTAATGCCACGATGCGTGTCCACCTTGTGATGTTATTTGTCATATCCTGACGTCACAAGGGGTGTGTTCCGTGTGATATTCTTCCTAACATCCTAGAAGGATATTGCTCCTAACGTCACAGGGTGTGTACACCTCGTCACTTCATTCACAATATCCTAAAACTACGTTATTCCTCAGGTCACAGAGGGTGTTTACCCTGTGATATTTTTCCTCTTAATTTTGTAGGGTGTTACTCCTAAAGTCACACGGGGTGTACACAGAGTCACACAGTGATATGAGTTGTAATAGTCTATAGACATGTTACTCGTAAATCACAGGGGCTGTACCTGCTGTGATATTATTCATAATATTCTATGGGAATGCTGCTACTATTGTAACAGGATTGTACACCCTGTGATATGACTCGTCATATCCCAGAGGGATGTTACTACTGATGTCACAATGCCTGTACAGCCTGTGATATTATTTGTAATATCCTAAAGAGATGTTACTACTAAGGTCACAATGCATGTACACCCTCTGATATTATTAGTTATATCCTCGGGGGATGTTACTCCTAATGTCACACGGGGTGTACTCCCTGTCATATTATTCGTAATATACAAGGGGGATGTTAATTTTAATGTCACCGGGGGTGACATTACGCATTAAAAATGCGTATTCCACGCCTGTGACACTATTCCTAATAACCTAGGGGCATGCTCTTCTGAATGTCACATGGGGTGTACACCATGTGTGTACACCTGCTGTGATATTATTTGTAATATCCTAGGCAATGTTACTCCTGATGACACAGGCGGTGTACACCATGTGTGTACCCCGCCTGTGTCATTATTCACAATATCCTAGGGGGATGTTTCTTTTAATGTCACAAAGAGTGTACAAAACGTCATAGGAGGTGTACACATTGTGACGTTATCTGTAATACCCTAGAAGGATGTTACTCCTAATATGTCACAGGGGCATACACAGTTTGATGTTATTTATAATCTCATAGAGAGATATTACTTCAAATGTCACAGTGGATGTACACACACAGTGTATACCCTGTGATAGTATTCATAATATCCTAGGGAGATACAACTCCTGATATCACAGTGCGTGTACCTCGTGTGTGTACACCCTTGATATTAGTCATAATATCCAGGGTAAATATTACTCCTCATATCACACAGAGTGCACACTCTGTGATATTTTTCATCATACTTTAGGGAGATATTGCTTCTAATATCACAGTGAGTGTACCCCATGTGTGTATACTCTATGACAGTATATTCTATATCCTAGGGAGGTATTACTCCTAATATCACAGTGGGTGTTCACCCTGTGATATCATTCTTATTTCACCTTGCTGCCTTTTTTAACCCACACTGCAAAAGGAATGGAACAGATAAGGAGATATTGACATTAGACTGTTCTGCCGTGCGGCTGCCGCAGGACACTTTTAATATCCCTGTTTCTCAGGCTGTAGATGAAGGGGTTCGGCATGGGGGTGACCACCGTGTACATCACTGAGGCCACTGCAGCCTTTCTCGGGGAAGATGACACATCTGAACTGAGGTACCCTCCAACGCATCTTCCATAAAATCAGCAAACAACTGACAGGTGAGACCCACAGGTGGAGCAGGCCTTATACTTCCCACCTGATGATGAAACCCTCAGAATGGAGGAAACAATCTTATAGTAAGAGAAAAGGGTCCCCGAGATGGGAAGAAAACCAAATATGGCAGCAGGGAAATACATGATTATGTTACTGGTGAGGGTGTCGCAACATGCAAGATGGGGAAGTTGAGAAGGTTCCCAGAAGAAATTAGGAATTTCCACATCCTTGAAGCAGGTCATTTGTAAGGCAATCAAGTTGTGCAGCTGGGCGTCTAAAAGACTGAGAAAAAAAAAAAGACAACAAAACTAGAAAGCCACAGAAACACGGGTTCATGATGGTTGAATGATATATAGGGTGACAGATGGCCACAAACGGGTAATAGGCCATCACACTCAGGAGCATGTCTCTCTTCCATGCCTCCAAAAATGGCAAAGAGGGACATCGGAGTCAGGCAGCCTGCCTAGGAGATGAGTCTGCTGTGAGACTGGATGTCCACAATCATCTTGGGGACCATGCTGGAGGTGAAACCGATGTCAGGCAAGGACAGGTTGGAGAGGAAGAAGTACATGGGGGTGTGGAGGTGGGAGTCAGGGCTGACGGCCAGGATGATGAGCAGGTTCCCCAGCACCGTGACCAGGCACATGGACAGGAACAGCCCAGCGAGGACAGGCTGCCGTTCTGGATCCTCTGAACTTCTAGGAGGAGGAATAAAGCAACATCTGTTAGATTCTGCGGGTATGTAGAGATTGGACACCTTTTGCCTAGGAAAGAGGGTTCAAAAATCGGAAACAAGTAAACCAACACCCAGCATCGTGTCTGCATTTTGGATAGAAGCAATTCACAAGTCATGTTTTCAGATTTCAGAGCAATCCACACTCAGCAATATTTTGCGGTTCTGACAAACTCAATTGTCTTCTAATGCTTTCATCATTGATTTTTGTGTTATTCACTTCTTGCTGTACACACCTGTCTTAGAGACACTAGATTCAAGAATGTTCCAAGAACCAGATCATCATATAGAACAAATTTACAATTACTAGAAAATACAGCCTATCTTTTCCGAAGAAAACTCTGTAATGAAACCATTTTCCTCACTTTAAGAAAAGGGTTATTCTAATTAAAGGAAATTAAGAACTCATTTTCTTTGATTCGAATACACTGATACAAATTCCCTTGATGTAGAAGATTTATAAGCACTGTATAACAGCTGAGACGATGCCATCTGGAAATGAAATGAAAGTTGATAGTTCATAAGCAGAAAATAGTTCCACAGGCCAGATAGGTCCTAGTGATTTTGTCATTATGTTTTCTGACTTTTCTCCTTCCAGAGAGTAATTGCTTCCTCAAATCGGTGGGTCTTGTTTTAAAATTCATGGAAGCTCTAACTCCTGTCCTTAGCTTCGGTGGACATAGAGTTTTCATCAGAACATTTGGCCGGACGCGGTGGCTGACGCCTGTAATGCCAGCACTTTGGGAGGCCGAGGAGGGCGGATCATGAGGTCAGGAGATCAAGACCATCCTGGCCAACGTGGTGAAACCCCGCCTCTACTAAAAATACAAAAACTTTGCCCGGTATGGCAGCGCGCGCCTGTAGTCCCAGCTACTCGGGAGGCTGAGGCAGGAGAATGGCTTGAACCTGGGAGGCAGAGGCTACAGTGAGCCGAGATCACACCACTACACTCCAGCCGGGGCAACAAGAGCAAAATTCCATCTCATAAAACAAAAAATAAAAAACACGCACTCTGTCACACTGATGTCACACTGATGACAGCCAATTTTTGTGAACCAAGGAAGTGTCAATTCAATAATTCACATAGATTTTTACTTTTGCTGTCTCCTATATCCCAAGCAAGATATCGGCTCTGGGGAATCAGAAACAAAAGTGACTCACTTGTTCCTCTCACAGTACTCAGTACTTACTGAGAGAAGGACAAAAAAAAAATGTCCTGCCTGGAAGGCAGGGAAACCAGAGCTTCAGGTCAGGGGATATTTCTGTTGAACTGTATGGAGCTTAAGCTTAAAATATTAACGAAGGGCACCCACGATCGGTTTAATCATCGCTCACTTCTATTGGATCAACTAGAAATCAACTCAGATGAGAGTGCTGAGTCCCAGAGGATGGACATCTCACCCCTTGCCATACAGATAAGTAGAAAGGGTGGTACTGAAAATTAATGGCCAGACTCTAAGTCCCAGGTACTATACTTGATAGTCTCCCAACTCTCAAAAAGTTGTGGGTTTTTTTGGGGGGGTTTTGTTTTTGTTTCTTTGAGATGGAGTCTCACTCTGTTGCCCAGGCAGGAGTGCAATGGACAGATCTCTGCTCACTGCAACCTCCGCATCCCAGGTTCAAGCTGTTCTCTTGCCTCAGCTGAACACCTGACCTTGTTATTCACCTGCCTCAGTCTCCCAAAGTGCTGGGATTACAGGCATGACCCACCGCGCCCAGCTTCAAAAAGTTTTAAGCAGAACTCAGAGGTCTTAATCACAGGCACATCGGAGGAGCATTTTTGAAATGGTTTCCAGCTTCCTCAATAGGAATGGAAGCCAAACTCTGAATTGATGACCCCTTTGAGGAAGCCCAGAGCTGTAAGGAAAGCCAGGAACAGAGGCAAGGGAGAGAGGCATCCCGAATGATCCTGTGCCCATTCTTTCTGGAATCTTTAATGTGATCTCAGCTGCCCTTTCCATACTTGACACAGTGATTGTGGCACCCACTGCTCTAGCTGTGTTCTACAAGGGACCCCCAAAGGGAAGGGCACAGGGAGCAGGGGCATCAGCCTGAGTGACAAGGACTTGAGAGGGCAGGTTGGATGCAGGGAGAGGACTGGCCAAATGCCATGTGTCTGGACTTAGACTGCCTGGTTGAAATTGGACTTCACCCTTTTTGACTTCATGATCTGGTACAAGTTCTATGAAAATGCGTTGCTCCTTTTCTAGTCTGTAAAATCATCATGAAATGTGCACTCATAACTGGGAGACTACACAGATGAAATGAAACAAGCTGCATAGAGCACAGAGCTCAGAGCCTGGCCTTCAGGAAGCCCTCAGTAAGGGTTCATGATGCCATGGTGTCTGTCGTCATCCTCTTTATCCTCATCATCACCTTCATCCTCTTTTTGTTGTTCTGATGGAATAGTTTAGAGGGACTCATTCCCTGCTATCATGGGTGAGATGTCTATGAAAAGGATAACGAGTGGGGGAGGAAAGCAACATTTTGAATGAGATTTCTGAGAGAGACCTCCCCACCACCACCGAGAACAGAAACTCCACAGTCTGCTGAGCTGACAGTTTGCACATTGGTCTCCTCCCATCTGCTCACGGCACTCTCCTGTTTGTCCTGAGGAGGAGGAAACCAAACAAGGCTCCCGACTGTCCCTCAGCACTCACGGAACCGCCCTTCCCCTCTGCTGGGCCATGACCACGGAGAACAGGTCCACTGTCCTCCCTGCGTGGTGCACATTGGAGGCTCAGACTCCATCCTCAAGGCTGGCAAGAAGACAGGGTGAGACATCAGCCTCCTGATACAGGTGACGGGTGTGGAGCCCACAGGACTGGAACCTCACATGCAGGGCTGGAGGCACAGACTGACTATTTACTATTCTGTGGCCTGGGAGGCTCAAGGCACAGAACTCCTCATTAGCCAAAGTCGCCCAAGTTCCCCAACCTCTAAAGATTTCCTCGTAATTATGAAAGAAGAGAAAAGTGAGTGTCCATAGAAACTCTGGGGCTTTTCCTCTAATCAGGAGGAAGCTTGTGTGGATTATTCGCTTCTTTCTTTCCTTTTGCAAGATCGAAGTGCTTTCGTTTTCAACTGTTATGATGGGAAAATATACCACGTATACATCTTAAAAATTATAAATATATATTATTTCATATAGAATGGCCAGTATCAACATTGACAATTTCCACTATTTTTCAGTTTACAGTTTAATCACATTAGGTACATTCACAGTGTTTAGCAAACATCACCGCCATCATCTCCAGAACAGTTTTATCTTTCAAAATGGAAATTGCACCCATTAACCAAACTCTCCATTCCTCTCTCTCGCCCACCCCTGGGGGCCACCATTCTATTTTGCAGCTCTATGAGTTTAACTACTCTTGACCCTTGATATAGGTGGAATCCTACCGTGTTTAATTTTTTTATTTGTTTGTTTTGGAGACAGAGTCTTTCTCTGTAGCCCAGGCTGGAGTGCGGTGGCATGGTCTCGGCTGACTGCAACCTCCACATCGTGGGTTCAAGCGATTCTTGTGTCTCAGTCTCCCGAGTAGCTGGGATTACAGGTGTGCGCCACCACGCCCAGCTAATTTTTCTATTTTTAATAGAGACGAGCTTTCACCTTATTGGCCAGGCTGGTCTCGAACTCCTGACCTTAAGTGATCCGCCTGCCTCAGCGCCCCAAAGTGCTGGGGTTACAGGTGCGAGCCACTGAGCCTGGTCGTGTTTATCCCTTTGGGGTTTATTTATTTCACTGACGATAATGTCTTCAAGGTTCATCCACGTTGCGGCCTGTGTCAGAACTTCCTGTCTGGTTTTTTTGGTTTCTTTCTTTCTTTCTTTCTTTCTTTCTTTCTTTCTTTCTTTCTTTCTTTCTTTCGTCTCTCTCTCTCTTTCTTTCTTTCTTTCTTGGTTTTGTTTTGTTTTGTGTTTACATGGAGTCTCACTCTGTCACACAGGCTGGAGTGCAGTGGCACAATCTGGGCTCACTGCAACCTCCGCCTCCCGGGTTCAAGAGATTCTTGTGCCTCAGCCTCCTGAGTAGCTGGGACTATAGGCACAGGCCACCACGCTCGTCTAATTTTTTGCATTTTCTGTAGAGACAGGGTTTCACCAAGATGGTCAGGCTGGTCTTGAATTCCTGACCTCAGGTGATCCGCCCATCTCTGTCTTCCAAGATGCTGGGATTCCAGGCCTCAGCCACCACACCTGGCCAAGATTTTCTTTTTTGTTCCTACATATAAGTGAGGACATGAAATATTTGTCATTCTCTGCCTGGCTTATTTCACTTCATATACAGACCTGCAATCTCATCCATTTTGTCTGCAGTGGAGAGGATTTCATTCCTTTTTAGGCTGAATAATACTTCATTGTGTGTGTATACCACAGTTTCTAAATTGAAACAAATTCCTAAAAAGGAAATATTTTTAACATGTCTCGGAATGTGAAACTTCAGGGATACTGTGCCCATTTTATTCTTTTCTATTTCCCATCTTATGTATATGTGAGTGTATAACAAAGCAGCAATCAATGTGTGTATAAATCTCCAACTTCAAGAAATGTAAAATGAAAATGCAAAGTGGTGGCTGGGCGTGGTCACTCACGCCTGTAATCCCAGCACTTTGGGAGGCTGAAGCGGGTGGATCACCTGAAGTCGGGAGTTGAAGACCAGCATCACCAATATGGAGAAACACTGTCTCCACTAAAAATACAAACATAAATAAAATAAATAAAAAATTAGCAAGGCATGGTAGCGCATGCCTGTAATCCCAGCTACTTGGAAGGCTGAGACAGGAGAATTGCTTGAATATGGGAGGCAGAGTCTGCAGTGAGCCGAGATCATGCCATTGCACTCCAGCATGGGCAACAAGAGTGAAACTCTGCCTCAACAAAAAAAAAGAAAAAGAAAAGAAATAGAAAATGCTAAATGGTCAGAAAAAACAGCATAATAAACATTTGTATGGTGTTGATGGACAATGCATTTGAAGATCATAGTTGAAGAAATCAGATTACAATTAACTTCTGTTCTTACTCATTGGAGCTTCATGCCTCTAAAAACTTCTTCATTGGAACAACCTCTGGTGCTTAAAAAAAAAAAAAAAAAAAAAAAAAAAAAAAAAAAACCACATACTCACACAGGTGCAAGTAAATCAGAATCTCAGGTATTGAGACCCAGGCCTCATCATTTGTAAGCTCCCCAGTTCATATGACTCAAAACCAAGATTGAGGACCAGTGACATCGATCTCTACACACAAACTGCCTAAATAGATTCTCTAGAAGCAGTTTACAAAGAAATTCCACATAAACTCTGGAAGAGGATATGAATTTCATGTACAGTATATCCTCACTTAACATCTTTGCAAGTCTCTTGGAAACCTCAACTTTAGGCAAAATTCTGTATAGTGAAACCACGGATTCCTCACCAATATTATAACCAAACAACTTTGAACACACCAATGGTGTCGGAGGACCTGCTGCACATTGTCTCCATAAAGTCAATTTTCAGGGAATTCCAAAATGAAGTGAGGACTTCGTGTGTATAAAAAGATGGTTGTGATTCCACCTGGATGACAGTGTTATTGCGCAGAAACTAAAGGAGGCTGCCTAGATATAGAGGATTCAGTCATGAGGTTTCTGCTCAACAAAGGATCCCAGAATCCTCACCCATTGCAGTTAAAGACATAACAAGAAAGCAATATTTGCATAGGAAATGTGGAAAGGAATAAAAGCCATCAAGCCACAAAAATAATGTGACTAAGGGGCAGGATTTGCAGATGTAGAGATTTAATGTGGTTGCCCTTTCTCACCCACACAAGAAAAAGGATGGAACAGATCATGAGATTCGACTGTTCTGCTGCGCAGCCTCCGCAGGGCACTTTGTATGTCCCTGTTTCTCAGGCTGTAGATGAAAAAGTTCAGCATGGGGGTGACCACAGCCTATATCACTGATGCCACGACACAATTCCTGAGGGGTAGTGCCACGGCTGAAGTCAGGTACATGCCAATGCCTGTTCCATAAAATCAGCAAAGAGCTGCCAGTTGAGAGCCATAGGTGGAGAAGGCTTTATACTTCCCATCTGATGATGACATCCTTAGAATGGAGGGGACAATTTTATAGTAAGATAAAAGGATCCCTGAAATGGGAAGAAAACCAAACATAGTACTATCAAAATATATGAATATGCTATTGATGACGCTGTCAGAACAGGCAAGGTTGAGAAGTTGAGAGGGGTCACAGACAAAATTAGAGTTTTCGACATTCTTGAATAAGGTGAATTGTAACACAGTCCAACTGTGCAGCTGGGAATCCAACAGGCTAAGGAAAAAGGACAGCAAAACTAAGAAGACAGGAAGGTGAGGATTCATGATGACCGGATAGTGCAGGGGGTGACAGATGGCCACAACTCTGTCACAGGCCATCACAGGAGCATGTCTTCTATACATGCAAAAAGGACCAAGAAAGACATCTGTGTCAGGCAGCCCGCATAAGAGATGACTCTGCTATGTGACTGCATGTCCACAGTCATCTTGGGAACCGTGGCCGAGGTGAAACCGATGTCAGCCCAGCACAGGCTGGAGAGGAAGAAGTACATGGGGGTGTGGAGGTGGGAGTCAGAGCTGACAGCCAGGATGATGAGCACGTTCCTCAGCACCGTGACCAGATACATGGACAGGGACAGCCCAGCGAGGACGGGCTGCAGTTCTTGATCCTCTCAGAGAGAGTCCCAGGAGGAGTTTTTAGACACCTGTGAGATTCCGTGGCTCTGTGTGACTTGGACACCTTGAGAAGAAAAGAGGATTGGAAAAATGAAAAGATAAAAACCAGCCTTAATGCTGTGTGCACATTTTGGATGCCAGCAATTCACAAGGAATATTTTCACACTTGAGGACCATACACCGTCAGCAATATTTCTCAGTTGTGACAAACCCCAAAATCTCAGAATTATGACTTGATTTACTTTTTTCCTCTTCAACTCTTTCTGTACATACTACTTTAGAGAAAATCCACTGAAGAATGTTAGAAGACCAAAAGGTAATACATAAGAAATCCCTGATCTCAGTAAAATACGGCCTACTCTTTTCAGAAAAAACAAAATGCAACACAAATGTTCTTCTCTCTTTAAGAAAAAGATCTCAGACTAATTGAAAGAAATTAAGAAGCAGGGAAATACACTCTATTTTATTCTGATACCGTGCTACCAATTCCTTTGATGTAGAATATCTCAAAGGATGATACAAGAGCTAGGACCGCATTCTCTAAAAACGAAATGGAACCTTAGAGTTCTTAATCGGAAGACCTTTTCCCATGCCAGTTACTTTTCACATTTATTATCATCCTGAGGTTTTCTGACATCGTTTCTGCATAAAAGTACATGCACACTCAAATATGGGAGCTGTCTTTCCAAATTAATTGAATATAGAACTCTTGGCCGAGCGCGATGGCTGACACCTGTAATCCCAGCACTTTGGGCAGCCGAGGCTGATGGATCACCTGATGTCAGGAGTTCCAGACCAGCCTGGCCAACGTGGTGGAACCCCATCTCTAGTGAAAATAAAAAAACATTAGCGGGGCGTGGTGGCAGGTAACCCTGGCTACTCGGGAGACTGAAGCAGGAGAATCCCTCAAGATATTGCTCCTGACATCAGAGTGGTCGTACACCCTGTGATATTATTTGTAATCACCCAG
The DNA here is from genome assembly GCF_028858775.2 of Pan troglodytes. Lineage (NCBI taxonomy): Eukaryota > Metazoa > Chordata > Mammalia > Primates > Hominidae > Pan > Pan troglodytes. The sequence goes on from NC_072405.2 coordinate 20,960,513, forward strand.
GGAAATACGATCCCTAATATTACAGTGGGTGCACACTCTGTGATGTTATTTGTAATGTCCTAGGAACATATTATTCCTAATATCAAAGTGGATGTACACCATGTGTGTACACTCTGTGATCTAATTCGTAATATCCCAGAGAGATATTTCTCCTCATATCACAGTGGGTGTACACTCTGTGATATTATTCGTACTATCCTAGAGAGATATTGCTCCCAGTATGACAGTGGGTGTACACCCTGTGATATGATTCATAATATCCTAGAGAGATATTACCTCTAATATCACAGTTTCTGTACACCCTGTGGTGTTATTTGTAATATCCTAGGGAGATATTATTCCAAACATCACAGTGCATGTACACCATGGGTGGACACCCTGTGATGTTATTCATAATATCCTAGGCGGATATTACCCTTAATGTCACAGTGCGTGTACACCAGGTGTATACACACTGAGATGTTACTCGTAATATCCTAGGGAGAAATTACGCCTAATGTTACAGTGGGTGTACACCATGTGTTTCTATTCTGTGATGCTATTCATAATATCTTAGAAAGTTACTAGTCCTAGTGCCACAGTGGGTGTGTACCATGTGTGTACACTCTGTGATGTTATTCGTATTATCCTAAGGAGATAGTTATAATATCACCGTGGGTGTACATCATGTCTGTACTCCCTGTGGTGTTATTGGTTACATCCTGGGTTGATATTACTCCTAATATCACCATGGGTGCACAGCATGGGTGTACATTCTGTGATGTTATTTATAATATCCTAGGGAGATATCACTCCTTATGTCATAGTGGGTGTACAGCCTTGTGATATTATTGGTAGTATACTTGGGACGTATTACTCCTGTTATCACAGTGGGTGTACACCCTGTGATAGTATTTGTAATATCCTAGGGAGATATTACTCTATACCCTGTGATATTATTTGTGACCTTTTAGGGAGCTATTTCTCCTAAAGTCAAAGTGGGTGTACACCCTGTAATATTCTTCCTAATTTCACTGTGGGTGTACACCATGAGTGATATTTTTTCTAATATCCAGTGGGGGAGAGGATGATATTGGTTCCAATATCACAGAAGGTGTACACCCCTCTGTGATATTGTTCCTAATATACAGGGAAGGAGAGGATGATATTATTCCCAATATCACTGGGGTTGTACCACCTCCCGCCGGGATATTGTTCTTAATATCCGGAGGTGGAGAGAATGATGTTACTTCCAATATCACAGGGGGTGTATACCACCCCTGTTTGTAAACACCCCCTGTGATATTGCTCCAAATGGCCTGTGAAAGAGTAAATATTACTCCCATTATCGCAGGGGGTGTTCAGCCCTGCTGATATTGTTTTCTAACATCCAGGGAAGGAGAGTATGATATTACTCCCAATATGGCAGGGGTTGTACACCTTTTTGTGTTATTGTGCCCAATATCCAGGAAAATAGAGGATGATATTACTCCCAATATCGAAGTAATTCTACAGCACCCCTGTGATATTCTTCCTTATATCCAGAAAGGAAAAGAATGATATTACTCCCAACAGCGTAGGAAATGTACACCTGCGCTATGATATCTTTCCCAGTATCCAGGAGGGGAGAGGTTCATACTGCTTCCAATATCGCAGGGTGTGTACACCCCCTCTGTGATTTGTTGCTAACATCCAGGTTTGGGGAGAACGACATTACTCCCAATATCGCAGGGGGAGTTCACCCCCCGTGACCTTGTTAGTCATTTCCTGGGTGGAGAGGATGATCTTACTCCCAATATCGCAGGGGGAGTACACACCCTTGTGAAAATCACCCTAATATCCAGAGGGAGAGAGGATGATATTACTCCCAGTACTGCAGGGGGTTTACACAGCCCTGTGATACTCTTCCTAATATCCACAGGGAAAGAGGATGATATTACTTCCAATATCACAGGAGGTTTATGCAACCCTGTGATATTGTTCCTAATATCCAGAGTGAAAGAGGATGATACGACTCGCAATATCGCAGGGGGTGTACACCCCTCCTGTACTATTGTCCTGAATACCCTGGGAGGGAGAGGATAAGGTGACATTGAATATCGCAGGGAATGTACACCCTCCCCCTCTGATACCCTTCCTAATGTCCAGGGGAAGAGAGGAAAATTTCACTCCCAATATCGCAGAGGCAGTACACCCCACCTGTGATGTTGTTCCCAATATGCAAGGGGGGACAGGATGATACTACTCTCAATATCACAGGGCTGTTCACATCCCCAGTTTCATTTTTCCTAATATGTAGGGGAGAGAAAATTATATGACAGCAAATGTCACAGAGTCTGTACATCCCTTCCTCGTATTGTTCCTAATATCCACGGGGGAAGAGGATGATATCAAATATCAAAGGGGGTGTACACACCCCGACCCTATATTGTTCTCAATATTCTTGAGGGGAGACGATGATATTACTCCAAATATCGCAGGGGTTGTTCACAAACCCCTGTGATATTGTTTCTAATATCCAGGGGGAGAAAATAATATTACTTCCAATATTGCAGGTGGCTTACCCCACCTGAAATATCGCACCGAATATCCAAAGAGGGAGAGGATGGTATTAATACCAATATCGAAGTGTGTGTACACGCCCCTTGTGATATGGTTTTTAATATCCAGGGGGCGGGAAGATGATATGAGTCCCAACATCCCAGAGGCTGTACACTACCCCTGTGATGTTGTCCCTAACTTCCAGACGGGAGAAGATGATAGCACTCCCAATATCTCAGAAGTTGTACATCCCCCGTGATATTGTTCGTCATATCCAGGGAGGCACAGGATGACATTCCATTGAATGTCGCGACAGACGTACACGCACAGTGTGATATTGTTCCTAATATCCACGAAGGGAGAGGATGATATTACTCCCAGTAAAGCAGTGGGTGTACATTATCCCTGTGTTATTGTCTCTAATATCCGGAGCCGGGGGAGGGGAATAGAGGATAACATTCCCTCAAATTTAGCAGGCGGTTTGACGCCCCTTGTGGTGTTGTTTTAAATATGCAGCGGGGAAGACTTTAATACTATTTTGGATACTCCGATTCACCTGCTCCACCTTTCCGGAACTCTGAGGCCAGGAGGCGGCATGCACTTTCCGCGTGATCCCCAATACCTTTGCCATCTTCTGTACCAAGTCAGCCACAAACGCAGGCCCGTTATCTGAGCCGATCCGTAAGGGCAGTCCAAATGTAGGAATCAGATCTGGAGGAAGCACAGGGGTTACTTTACGAGCTTTCTCAGTTCGTGTTGGATAAGCCTCCACCCACCCAGAGTAGGTACGCCCAAGAACAAGTAAATGCTTGTTACCTCCACACTTTGGCATCTCTGTGAAGTCTACCTGGAGATCTTCAAAGGGGGCTGCTCCATAAGCTTGTATGCCGGGCGGAACGGCTGGACCTTGCCTCGCATTATGCTGTTGGCAGGTAACACACCGCTGCCTCACCGTTTTGACAAGGGCTGACAAATGCGAGATGTAGAAATACCAGGCTACCAACTTTTCCAGTGACTCTTGACCTAGATGGGTGGTTTTCTGCGCAGCCAGTACAACTGCAACTCCTACCAGCTGTGGCACAGCTACTTTGCCATCTGGTAACTGAATCCATCCTTCCGCCATCACTTGTCCTTCCCTCTACCTGGAGAAAGTCCTTTTCTTCCTTAGAATAAGTAGGTCCAAGATCAGGTGCTTGAGGGAGCAGAGGGGCTGTGACTGATGCCTGGAAGGGGGCAGATGCTGCTTGTCGAGGCTCTGAGTCAGCGCGGGAGTTCCCCAAACCCACCAAGGTGGAAGCTCGCTGGTGTCCTCTGCAATGCACTACTGCCACCTTGTGGGGTTTCCATACTGCTTCTGATAATTGCAAGATTTCTTGTGGTTACTTTCTGTCTTTTCCCCCAGAGTTCAATAGGCCCTTTTCTTTCTATCATGCTCCATGCACTTGAAGGGTTAAAAAGGCATACAGAACATCAGTGTAAATGTTGACAGTCTCACCTTCACTGAGTTCTAAGGCCCAAATTAAAACAATGAGTTCAGCTTTCTGAGCTGAAGTGCCCTGGGGCAACGATCTGGCTTCAACAAGTGTCCAGGGTTACCACTGCATACCCTGCATCTCTCTCTCTTTGGGGGTTGAAGAAGCTGTTCCCATCCACCTATAGTTCCAGGTCTACTGATGCCCAAGTCTGGTCCCGGAGGTCAGGTCTGCTAGAGTTAACAGAGTCCATCACTTCTATACAATCATGCTCGACAGGGCTCTCTGATACCGGGAGCAAGGTGGCGGGGCTTAGGGTGTTACAAACTTCAATGGTTATACGGAGATTTTCACAGAGCAAACTTTTGTACTTGGTGAGTCTGGCATTCGTTAGCCAATGATGTCCTTTAGTATTCATTAAAGTCACCACAGCACGGGAGGCCTTTATGTTCAGGTTTTGCCCAAGAGTCAGCTTATGTGCTTCTTGTACTAGCAGGGCAGTTGCTGCCAAGGCCCTCCAACAGGGGGGTCATCCTTTAGAAACCCCGTCTAGTTGTTGAGAGACGTAGGCCACCGGCCTCGGCCAGGGCCCCACAGTTTGGGTTCAAAGTCCAGCTGCCATTTTTTCTCTCTCTGATGCATACAATGGAAAAGGCTTTGTCAGATCAGGTAGCCCCAGGGCTGGGGCTGACATAAGTTTTTTCTTTAACACATGAAAGGCTTGCTGTTGTTGGGATCCCCATTCAAAAAGTTCCTGGTCCCCGCCCCCTTGTGACCTCATACAAAGGTTGGCAAATACTGCAAAATTTGGGATCCACAGTCTACAAAACCCCAGGGCTCCTAAGAATTCTCTCCCTGCCTTCTGCTCTTAGGCTCTGCTAGATTGCAAATGACCTGCATTCTTTCTGATCCCAGGCTGACTTCCCCCTGTTGGATAGTAAATCCCAAGTAATGTACCTGCTGTCAGCAGATCTGAGCTTTCTTCTTGGACACTTTATACCCACAGTCCTCCAGGTGCTGGTGTAGGGCATCTGTTCCCTTGGTGCACCCGACTGCCGTGGGGTGTCCCAGCAGAAGGTCATCAACCTACTGGAGCAACACGCAGCCTAGGTCTCTGCTGGGACACTTCTGGAAGTCTCCAGCCAACACCTCCCCAAAGATGGTGGGGGAGTTCTTGAACCCTTGGGGAAGCCCGGTCCAAGTGTACTAAGTAGTGACACCTGACTCCGGAACTTCCCACTGAAAGGCAAACAGCTTCTGCCTCTCAGGGGCTAATCTGATAGGCAAGAAAGCGTCTTTCAGGTCCAAGCAGGTGAACCAGCTGTTCTCAGCTGTCAGCAACCCCAACAATGTGGACGGGTTAGGTACTGTTGGATGTAAAGTCAGTGTAGCTTGATTAAGCAAGCGCAAATCCTGTACCGGCCTGTAGTTCTTGGTCCGTGGCTTGGGAACAGGCAGGAGGGGAGTGTTCCATGGAGACTGACAAGGAACTCTAATTCCAAAAGTTCTTAGGTGCTTGAGATGGACCTGGATACCTTGAAGGTCTTCTCTGGGGACCGGGTCCTATTTTTGCCTAAACCGCTGGGCCCCAGGCTTCACTTCTATGAGTACAGGGGCTTGGTTGACTGCCAACCCTGGAGGGTTGTCTTCCGCCTGTACTCTTGGCCATCGCTTAGCCAGAGCTGGTCTTATCTCTTGGCCCAGCTCAGTGAAGAAAAGTCTCCATTCCTCCTCTCGGGAGACTGTAAGGGTCATAACGACTCCCGTTCCGGGTAACTTTAGCAGCAAAGAGCCGTGCTCTGTCAAAGAGATAGTGGCTCTCAGCTTGCTAAGCAAGTCCCTTCCCAACAAGCTCAAGGGACAGTTAGGCGTGTACAAAAACTGCTGAATGACAGTACAAGTCCGAGGCAAGCAGAAAGCTTGCTTTGCTGAAACCCCCGTGGCTGCGATGATGTCAATAGTCTTTTTGGATAAGGGGGCGACCGGGGTGGTTACTAGCGAATGTTCAGCACCAGTATCTACAAGAAAATCAGTGTCTCTACCCCCGACTGTCGTTCTGACCAGAGGCTCTTTGAGGACACTTGAGCCCAGTCTCCCTCATTCCAATAACCTTTCTGCCAGGTTGAGCAGGGCCCCTTCCTCCTTGTCCGGGGCCTCCTGCTCTGAGTCACCTTGTTTTCTTTTGAGCTGAGGGCATTTGTTCTTCCAATGTCCTATTTCTGTACAATAAGCACACTGGTTACACTGCAAACTCTGACAGCCAAGCTGAGTTTCTTTCCCAGGGCCCCCCTTCCCTTGCCTCTCTTGGGGGGCCCCTCTGATTGCTGCAGCTAACAAACAGGTCGGTGTTTCCCCGGGCCTGACATTCATTCTCTTTGCAGTTTTCCTCACGGCTACTGCACCCCTGTTTACAAACACCTGGTTAGCTATTTCTAATCATTGCGGTGTATTCATCCCTGCAAGCCCAGCCCGTTTCTGCAGTTTTCTTCTCATGTCTTCTGTGCTTTGACTGACTAAAGCCATGTGAATCATGCGCTGATTATCAGGGCTATTGGGATCAAAGGGAGTATACATACGATAGGCCTCACACAGTCTCTCGTAGAATTGTGCTGGACTTTCTTCTTTTCCCTGAATGACCTCAGAGAGCTTGTTAACGTTTGTGGCCTTCTAGCTCTCCTCTGTAATCCTTCCAAGAGAGCTTCCCTGTCTCAGTTTAGCCTTTGCATATCCCCTCTTTCATGTGGGTCCCACTGGGGGTTGGTTCCTGCTAACTGGGTCCTTAGATAGTCTCGGGGTTTTTGATAATCAGCTGGTGCATGTTCCTCTAGCCATTTAGTTGCTGCTTGGAGCACTCTCTGCCTTTCATCTCCGTGAAAGAGGAACATGATCAACTGGTGGCAATCAGCCCAGGTGAGGTTGTGGGTCTGGATAACAGCTTGGAGCAAATCAATTAGGGCTTGTGGCTTTTCGGTATAGGACAGGGTATTGTTTTTCCAGCTGAGAAGGTTGGCAGAGGTGAAGGACTGGTACACAAAAATGCGCCTCTCCACTACGTGACCATCCTCATCTATCCCAGTATACCGCTGCTCTCTCAGGGGCATTTGGATCCCCGTTTGGGGTTGTAAAGGAGCTGCCAAGGGAGGGGTTTCTCCTAAGTCCTCACTTCCTCTCTTGTCTACTCTCGGTGGCCTAGGGATATGCTTGTCTTGCGGAGGCGCGAGCACTGTGGGCTCAAGAGTGGGGAGCCTCTTTCCCTGGTAAGGGGAGGGCACCACTGGGATCACTGGTGCCATCTCCTGCAGTGCATCTTCTGATGCTTGGTGGAAGAGAACTTCAGGAGTTGATTTCCCTGGGTGGGTGGAGCAGGATCCTTCCTTAGGTATCTGTCCCTTTGCTACTAGTACTGTTGCTGCCTGCCCTCTTAGCCACTGTGGGAGGGTCTAGCACCAGCCGTCACCAAGTGTCTATGTATATGAACTGGTCTAGGTATCCTTTACCAGTTACCTTGTGCCACACCTTAGAAACAAGGGACCTGTCCAGGCTTCCTTCTGATGGCCGACCCACTTCTAATGGTGGGCAATCTATTTCTGACAAGGTTCTGAGTTCCCCTGGTGGTCTAGTGGTTGGGATTTGGCGCTCTCACTGCCGCTGCCCGCGTTCGATTCCTGATCAGGTGAACCATGAAATCAAGTAGGAGGAGCAGGGGACCAAGTCCCTCAGACAGCGGATTCAAGAAGAAAGAGGTTTTTTGTTCAGCCGGGAACGTCGGCAGACTCGCATCTTAAGAGCCCAGCTCCCCGAAGGAAGACAGAGTTCCTGGCCCGTTTAAGGGCTTACAACTCTAAGGGGTTCCACGTGAAAGGGTCGTGATGGATTGAGAGCACATGCGCTTAGAGTGGGGGTGGTTAATCTTTTCACCTCAGGCCGGCTCATCAGTGCCACCGGCTGGTCTGGCCACCGACTTCATTCCTGTTGTTTTTCAACTTTTACTTCCTCCTTCTCTTCAGAGACAGGAGACAGCAGAGAAATGGCTTCTCTCCTCAGGGCGACAGGATGATATTACTCCCAATATCGCAGGGGGCGTACACCACCCTGTGATATTTTTCCTAATATCCAGAGCAAAAGAGGATGATGTGACTCTCCATGTCGCAGGGGGTGTACACCCCTCCTGTAATATTGTTCTTCATACCCTGGGAGGGAGAGCATAAGATGACATTGAATATCGCAGGGAATGTGCACCCTCCGCCTCTGATACACTTCCTAATATCCAGCGGAAGAGAGGATAGTTTTACTCCCAATATCGCAGAGGCAGTACACCACCCCCCGCCCCGTGATATTGTTCCTAATATCCAAGAAGGGAGAGGATGATACTTCTCCCAGTCAAGGAGTGGGTGCACATTACCCCTGTGTTATTGTCTCCAGTATCCGGGGGCGGAGAGGATAACATTCCCTCAAATTTGGCAGGTGGTTTCACGCCCCTTGTGGTATTGTTTTTCATATCCAGCGGGGAAGACAACAATACTACTCTCAATATCACAAGAAATGTGCATCCCCCTATGATATTGCTACTAATATCCAGGGGTAGAGAGAATGATGTTACTCCCAATATCGTCAAAGTGTCCACCCCCTTCTTTGCTATTGTTCTTCATATATGGAAGGCAAGTATGATATGACTCTCAATATGAAAGGAGGAATACACACCCCTGTGATATTGTTGTCAGTAGGCAGTGGAGGAGAGAACGATATTACCCCCAATATCGCAGGAGGTGTACACCCCTCTGTGATCTTGTTCATAAGGTTCAACGGAAAATATGATCTTGCTGGAAATATGGTAAATACGCTGTGTGTCCACAGTGGCTGCTAACATGCAGGGAGGGAAGGGGGTTGATATTACTCTGCGCATCAGCGGAGGGTGTCCACGCCCCTGAGATGTGGCTCCTAATATCCATGGGGAAGGGGGATAGATATTACTCCCCACATCACTGGGGGTGTCTACCCCCCCGCGATGTGGCTCGTCATATCGGGGGTGGGGGGGTGATATTTCTCCCCGCATCGCGGAGGTCGCCCGCCCCCCTGCGATGTGTATTGTAATAGCAAGGGAAGGAGAGGAGGATGACATTACTCCCCGCATCGTGGCAGAGTCTATCACAGATCAGGATACTATCCACCCCCTGGGATATGGGGAGTACACCCGCTGTCATATTGGGAAAAATATCATACTCTTCCCCCCTGAATATTAGGAAAAATATCATGGAGGGGGTGTTCATCCCCTGCCATATTGTGAGTCACGTCATTTTCTCTACCCCTGGACATTAAGAACAATGTCACAGGGGTGGTGTACAACCCCTGCGAAACTGGGAGATATATTTTCCTCTCCACCTTTGGATGTGAGGGACAATATCACAGGGGAGGTCTACACCTTCTGGATTATTGGGATTAATACCGTGCTGTCCCCGCCCGGATATTAGCAACAAGATCACAGATATTAAGTGGAATGGCACGATATTACTTATCGCAATTAATAATATCACTTTTAATATCAATATTACTTATCGCAATTAATATCAATTTCAATATCAATATTACTTATCGCAATTAATAATTAATAATAATAGTAATGCAATTAATAATCTATAATATCCATTTTAATATCAATATTACTTATCGCAATTAATAATATCAATTATTAATCGATACTAATAATTATCAATATTAATAACTGATAATATAATTTTAAAAATCATACCAATAATAATAATTAATATTAGTTATACAAATGATAATAAATGATTCATATTAATGATTAATAATGCCTGATATTAATAACTGATATTGATCTTATTCATTAGAAAACAGTAATATTAGCTCCTAATAATTAATATTAATATTAATAATCTGAACACTTTATTAGCATTTATTAATATTAATATTGGTAATTCATATTCATGTGAATAATAAATGAGGAATGATGAACACGAATCTTACGCCTAATATCTCAGTGGGTGTACACCCACCTATGATATTGTTCCTAATGTCCAGGGAGGGAGAGAGCAGGATATTCCGTTCAATATCGCACTAGGTGTACACCCACCCTGTGATATTGATCCGAATATAATCTCCAGGGGGTGGAGTATGACGTTACTTCCAATATAGCCCTGGGTGTGCATCCACCCGGTGATTTTGCTCCTAATGTTCATGGAAGAAGAGAATGCTATTACTCCCAGTATGGCAGGAAGTGTACACCCCTTCTGTGACATTGTTCCTAATATCCGGAGGGGGAGAGGGTGATATTACTCGCAATATCGCAGGCTGTGTACACCCACCCTCTGATGTTGTTCCTAGTAGCCCGGAAGCGAGAGGACGATATGACTCCCCACACAGCAGGAGGCGTACACCCATCCGGGGATATTATTCCTAATATCCATTGAGAGGAGAGGCATATATTACTCCCAATATCGCAGAGGGTGTACATCCAGTCTTGATACTGTTCTTAATATTCAAAGGCAGAGAAGTTGATATTACTCCCAATATCACAGAAAGTGTACAAACCCGTGTGATATTGTTTCTACTATCCAGAAGAAGAGAAGATGATATCACCCCCCCCCCCCCCATCACAGGAGGTGTACACCCACTCTGTGATATTTTTTCCAATGTGCAGGGCAGGGGAAGATAATATTCTTCTTAATAGCACTGGGTTTGTACAGCCCCACTGTGATATGGTCCTTAATATTCCAAGGCGGAGAGGATGATCTTACTCCCAATACCGCAGAAAGTGAACACCACCCCAGTGATATGGTTCCCATGATCCAGGAGAGAAGAGGACGATATTACTTTCAATATCGCATGGAGTGGACACGCCCCCAATGATATTGTTCCTAATTTCATCGTGGGAGAGGATGATACTACACGGAATGCCCCTAGGGGTAAAAACACTCCTGTGATATTGTTCTTAATATCAAGGGGAAAGAGAATGCTATTACTCCAAAGAGTGCAGAGGATGTGCACCCGTCGGTGATATAGCTGGTAATTTCCAGAGGCGGAGAAGATATTACTGACAATAACGTGAACACGCTGTGTGACCACCGAGGATCGTCATATTCACGGGGGGAGAGGGGGTTGATAGGACTCCCCCCTTTTTCCTGGGATCTTTTGTCTACTGCCCCCCTTGGTTCACACCCTGGAACATTGTTTTCCATATTCTAGCAAGATGCCCCTACTAAAGTCACAGAGGATATACACCCTGCGATATTATTCGTCATATTGTAGGGGAATGTTAATCCTGTTGTAACACGACTCTACACACTGTGATGTTATTCCCAATATCCTAGCGGGTCATTAATAATAATGTCACAATGTGTGTACACCTTTTGATGTTATTCTTGTTCTCCTAAGCGGAGGTTACTTTTATTGTCACACGGGATATATTCCCTTTGATAGTATTCATAACATCCTAGAGGGATGTCACTGCTTATGTCACAGAGTTTGTACACCTTGTCAAATTACTCGTATTATCCTTATAAGGTGTCACTCCTCATATCAGAGAGGTGAGATTCTAGGGAATTCTAGGGGATTCTAGAGGTCGTATTCTAGGGAAATGTTACTTTTCATGTCACGGAGGGTGTACACCTTGTGAAGCTTTTCGTTATAATTTTGTGGGATGTTACCCCTGATGTCACACGGGGTGTACACAGAGTGATGTTACGTGCGATATTCTATAGAAATGTTACTCGTAATTCACAGGTCCTGTACACTCTTTCACAGTCTTCATAATAGTCTAGGAAAACATGACTGCTAATGTCACAGGGCGAGTAGACCCTGTCAGAAAATTCGTAATATCCTAGCGGGAGTTCACTCTAATTTCACAATGCGTGTACACCCTTTGGTATTATTCGTATTTCCTGAAGAGATGTTACTACTGATGTCCCAATGCAGGTACGTTCTCTGATATTATTCGCTATATCCTCGGGGGATGTTACTTCTAATGTCACACGGGGTGTACTCCCTGTGTTCTATTTCGTAATATCCTGGGGCAATTTTACTTTTAATGACACAGGGGGTGTACACATTGTGATATTATTCGTGATATTCTAGAAATACGTTACTCCTAATGTCACAGGGGTGTACACCCTTTGATAGTATTCATAATTTCCCAGGGGTCTATACTCCTATTGGCACAGAAGATAACACCCTGTGACATTCTTCATCATGTTCTAGCGAGATGATTCTCCTAATGTCACAGGGGGTGTACACCCTGTGATATTATTCTTACTATTCTAGGGGGATGTTACTCTTAATGTCACAGGTGTGCTCCTTCTGTGATATTATTGAAAATATGCTAGCAGGATATTACGACTAATGTCACAATGCCTGTACACCTTGTGATATTATTAGTAATATTCAGGGGGGATGTTACTCCTAACGTTACAGGGGTGTACACCGTGTGATATTGTTCCCAGTATTGTAGGGGGGTGTTACTCATAGTGTCACAGGGGGTGTACACCCTTTGATGTTATTTGTAGTCTTATAGAGAGATATTACTTTAAATATCACAGTGGGTGTACACACATGGGGTACACCCACTGGGATATTATTTGTAATATCTTCGAGAGATATCACTCCTAATATCACAGTGGGTGTACCCCATGTGTGTACACCCTGTGATATTATTTGTAATATCCATGGTAAACATTACTTCTAGTAACCCACAGAAGGTACACCCTGTGATAGTTTTCATAATATCATAGGGAGATATTGCTGCTAATAACACAGTGGGTGTACACCATGTGTGTACACTCTGTGACATGAGATAGCTTATATCCTAGGGAGATAGTCCTTCTAATATCAAAGTGAGTTGACACCCTGTGATATCATTCGTAATCTCCTAGAAAGATGTTGCTGCTAATATCACAGAGGGTGTGCCCCCCGTGACATTATTCTTAATATCCCAGGGAGATGTTACTCCTAATGTCACAGGCGGTGTTCACACTGTGATAATATTCGTAATATCCTAAATGGATGTTACTGCTGATGTCACCACACGTGTACATCCTCTGTATTTGTTCGTTATATCCTCGGGCGAGGTTACTCCTACTGTCACATGGGGTGTACTCCCTGTGATATTATTCCTAATATCCTAGGTGGATGTTACTCCTTGTGTCACAGGGGCTGTGCGTTTAGTGATATTATTCACAATATCCTAGAAAGATGTTACTCCTCAGGCCACAGGGGATGTACACCCTGGGATATTATTCGTACTACCCTACGGGACATTACTCCAAATGTCACAGAAGGTGTACACTCTGTGATATTTCTCATAATGTGTCAGGGAAATGTACTCCTAACGTCACAGGTCATGTGCACCATATGTGCACAGCCCTTGTGATGTTATTTGTAATGATCTCAAGGGATGTTAATCCTAATATTCCATATGCTGTTAACCATGTGTGAACACCTTTGTGGTATTCTTCCTAACATACTAGAAGGATGTAACTCCTAACATCATATGGGGTATATGCCATATGAGTTCACATTCTGTGATATTACTCATAACATCGTAGGGAGATGCTACTCCTAATTTCACAAGGTGCGTACATTATGTGTGTACTCCCCCTCTGATGTTATTCGTAATATTCTAGGGGAATGTTGCTGCTAATGTCACAGGGAGGGTACACCATGTGTATGCAACCCTGGTAATATTATTTCTAACAGCTTGAGGAGATGTTCCTCCTAATGTCACCTGGAGTGTACACAATGTGTGTACACCTTCTGTGATATTATTCGGAAATCACAGAAAAAGATTATGCCTAATGCAACAGGATGTGTACACCGTGTGCGTCAACTGCCTTTGATATTATTCGTAATATACCAGGGGGTGTGACTTTTCATGTCACAAAGGGTGTACAAAATGTCACAGGGTGGGTATGGCTTATGATATCATTCCCAATATCCAGAAGGATGTTACTCCTGCGGTCACAGGGGGTGTACACCCTTCGATAATATTTGTAGTCTTATAGGGAGATATTACTGTAAATCTCACAGTGGGTGTACACTATGTACACTGTGTTTACACTCACTGTGATATTATTTGTAATATCTCAGAGATATTACAGAGTTATAACTCTCTCTGTTATATTAGAGAGTTATATCTAAGACAGTACAAATAATACCACAGTGGGTGTACCTCATGTGTGTACACCCTGCGATATTATTGGTAATATCCATGGTAAACATGACATCTAATAGCACAGAGTGTGTACTCCCTTTGGTATTTCTCATACTTTCATAGGGAGATATTGCTTCTAATATCACAGTAGGTGTACACCATGCACATACATTCTGTGATATGATACCTTCTATCCTAGGGAGATATCTCTCCGAATATCACAGTGTGTGTACACCTTGTGATATTATCCATAATGTCCTAGAAGGATGTTACTCCTAATATGACAGAGGGTGTACACCCAGTGGTATTCTTCGTAATATCCTAGGGAGATGTTACTCCTAATGTCACACGGGGTGTACACCCATGATATTCTTCGTAATATTCTAGGGTTGATGTTACTTAAAAAGTCACAGGGGGTATACACCCTGTGATGTTGTTCGTAACATCCTAAGATGTTACCCTTAATGTCACATGGGGTGTACACCCTGTGATATTACTCGGAATATCTTATGGGGATGCTACTCCTAATGTCACAGGCTGTGTACACCCTGTGATATTATTCGGAATATCCACAGAGACGTTACTTTTGATGGCACGACTGGGTCCGCACTTTGATATTTTTTGTCATATCTTAGGGAGGTATTACTTCGAATATCACAGTGGTTGTACACCCACTGTGATGTTATTCGCAATACCCTAGGGAGATATAACTTTTAATATCACCGTAGGTTTACACACTACTACACAGTGGATCCAATAGGGGAGGGAACAGGTGGGAGCCCCACCCCCTACTGAGTTGGCAGGGCAGGAGCCCCACACTCATGGATGCAGTTGCAGCCACCCAGCTATGGCTCCAGACCTCGGCATGCCTGCACTTCTGGAAGCCCCCCTGGCCCCACAGGCTCAGAAGTGCCTGCTCCTGCTTCTCCCCTCTCCTGACACCTGCTCCAATTCTGGAGCAAAGTTGAGGCTGAACCCGGGTGCTATCTCAACCTGGCTGGATGTGTGCATGCTAGGGGTGGTGCTGACACACCAGTCCCACCACCTTGACCCCCTTTGAATTTTGGGCACCAACAAGCAGGGGTGGGAGGCGAAGGGGGCACTGAGGGCGGTTTGGCACAAGCCTGCCGGTGCCTCTTGGTAGGAACAGCCTGGTTGCTGTGGATGGCATGCTGATGGTGGCAGGATGGAAAAGGGTGGGTCCTGGTGAAACCTCACCTTCAAGCCAGGGATGGCCTGAAGCCTGGGGCCTGAGCTGCCAGTTCCAGCTGGAGTCCACTGCCTGGAGTGAGTACATATGGAGCTTTTTCCCCAGCCCACCCATGGCTGCCCATGGACCGATCAGCACACACTTCCCCTCCTGAGCCCATAAAAACCCTAGACTCAGTAAGACTCAAACAGACCCTCAGGACTACCAGCTGCAGGAAGGAGCTATCCACTGTGGGTCTCCTTGACTCTTCTGGATGACCTGCTTGTGGAAAACAGCTACCCACTTCAGGTCTCTTCTCTGCTGAGAACTGGACACTCTATGGGATGACCTGCCTGTGGAAAAGAGCTACCCACTGAGGGTCTTCTCTCCACTGAAAGCTGGACACTCATCAGGAAGACCTGCCTGCAGAAAGGAGCTACCCACTTCGGGTCTCCTGAGAGCTGTTCTATCACTCAGTGAAGCTCCTCTCTGCTTTGCTCACCTTCCAGTTGTCTGTCCACCTCATTCTTCCTGGATGCAGGGAAAGAACTCAGGACTTGCTAAATGGTGAAACTGAAAGAACTATAACACAAACAGGGCTGAAACACGTACCCCCCTTGCCCCCCAACTCACCACATTGTGGGTGACAAGAAGAGCTACAGCTATTTGGGGAGTCTAGACCTAAGGGGTGCCTAAGCCAGGGCTGTGACACCCTCTTTGGAGCTCTGTGGTTCCTGGCATCTCCAAGCTTCTGGGTGCCACAGTGTTCCCCTTGTCCAGATGTGGGTGCCTGCAGTGGAAGCCACGTGGTGCATCTGGTCCAGCTGCAACCTCGCACGAAGGTGCCCACCCCAACACAGCAGCTGGTGTGCCTGGCTGTGTGCAGTGTCTGGACCCTGCATGCACTTGCCCACACACCCCTCGCTGCTCCGTGCCTGGTTCGCTCTTGGCAGGTGGGGGATCTGGGCTGGTAGCAAAAGCCAAGCACAGCCTGCCAGGCTGAGTGGCCAGAACAAGCCCAGTGGGCATGAGCATTACTCAGGCAGAAGGCACCACCGGCCACAGACATTTCTGGCTGGCAAAGTGCCACCCCAAGGATCCTGTGACAGGAAAATCACTTGAGCCCAGGAGTTTGAGGCTGCAGCAAGTTATGATTGTGCTACTGCATTCCAGCCTTGGCCATAGAGCAAGATCCTGTCTCAAAAAAAAAAAAAAAAAGATGATTGACTGACATTTGCAAAATCCTAGCTGAGGAACTGGGGGCAGAAACAGTCCAGTCTGTGTAACCAAGAGAAGTCTCAAATGGTGAGGCATCAAAGAAAGAATTTTAGCCTTACCCTAAAGGGACATGGATTTTTAAAAGGTTGAAAAATAGTGCTTTAGGGATGGTTCCGAGGCCTAAACCCTCAATAAATTGCTTTTTTTTTTCTCAAAAAATAAAAATGGCCAAAGTTTTTGGAAACCATAGCATATATCTAATGCCACCAAACCATAAGCAAAACTCATCTGTTCTTTAACATATGCAGTTTGGTTCTTCTACTGACTTGTTTTTATAACACTGACCTACAATTTAAGAAAAAGTATTAGGAATTTAGCTTTTATTCAAAATTAAATAAGCAAAAGCAAAAATTTTAAGAAACTTTTACAAATTACTTACATAAAAGAAAGTTAATAAGGACAGTCACAAATTTGCAACAAATAATTACAAAAGTTTCTAGGGCAGCATGAATATAAACCATGTTGCAGCATGGTGATCTAACTGTGATATGAATAAGGCATAACTAACATTTGCACCGAGACCAGAATTAAAAACAAAAACAAACTTTAAAAGCTTAGTTCTATATTAAACTTCTTCTCTTTTCCCAGATCCTTAATGGGTTTATACTATGCATTTTTTTTAAAACAAACACATCATGTCAAACTATAAATTACATAAATGGGCAGTTAATGTGAAAAGCCCCCTAAAATGTACAAACTAACTGGTACTGAATTGAGTTCTCCCTTTACCTTTATGTACAATTAAATGTAAACCATATTTTCACAGTTTTGAGTGTTTTATGAATAGATGCACAGTACCATGTCAGGTTTACAATTGTTCCTGAAAACTGGCTCTAGGTTCTGCATCCAATGCCTGTCGGCCACTGTGATGCAAGTATTTACATAAATAAGAAACTGTGTCATAGTCAAT
Source organism: Pan troglodytes (assembly GCF_028858775.2). Taxonomy (NCBI): domain Eukaryota; kingdom Metazoa; phylum Chordata; class Mammalia; order Primates; family Hominidae; genus Pan; species Pan troglodytes. Next base: position 20,978,044 of record NC_072405.2, read on the forward strand.
GGTCAAGACAGTTCAGCAAGAGCAGTATTTCCAACAAAGAATGATCCTCAACACAATATTTTACATACTTGTGCAAATATAAGCATTAGGACAGATATATCTGAGGCAAATTCAATTTGCAAAAACTTGTATCGCTACTCTTGTAAACTTGGGCAATAAATGACCCTCGGCAAGTTCTGCTCTCTATGGCTTTTTTGTTTGTTTGTTTTAAAATTTTAAAGCCAGAGAAAATGCACACACACTACCCAACCCCCACAAGCACACAAGCACACACGCACGCACACACGCACACGCACTCTCTCACAGACATAAAGAGTTCTTATTTCATTTTAGAGTATGGTACATAGTGCAACTTCACAATGTAGAGGTTCAACACACATTCAGTGCGTGTTTTTCTGTGCAAGTTCTTAGTGGTCTCAATCCTAGTTGAAGGTATTCATTTGCAGAACCACATGATTCAGGAGGTCGAAGGAAAAAGAAAAGTTTCATTAAATTTCTGAAACCAGCACTAGATGTGCAAAGGCAGCAGACAATCTGGCCATCAATGCAGCCAGATTAGGGTAACTTTAAAGGGAGATCCAAAGAGTTAGTTACTTAGATTGGTCTCTAGAAAAATAGGTCAGTATATGCTGTATCTTGGTCAACCGTTCTTTCAAAGACTTCATTGACAAAACCGACAGCTGGTATCGTGGATCTACAGGGAGAACTGCAAGAAGCCACCAACACCATGCAGGTCCATTAGGGGCTGCCTAAAAACAATGGACAGTTTATACCATTAATAAAACAAGGATTTATGTAACAACAGTAGCAAACCACCAAAAAATTACTATTTATTGAGCACTTGTACTATGTGCCAGGTGCTATCTCCAATGTCCTTAACAATTATGCAAAGTATAAAATGGGGGAAACTGAAGCTCAGCAATGTAATGCAAATTGTCCAAGATCTCTTGGCTCATATGTGGCAGAGCCGAGATTCAAATCTAGACCTGACTCTCCACAGTCAACACGCGCTCTTTCCTCCTATTACACTAGCAAGGCTTCTCGACCTCAGGCTACTGACACTTTGAGCCAGATAATTCTTTGTTGCATGTGGCTGTCCTATGCACTAGAGCACATTCAGCAGCATCTCTGATCTCTATCCACCAGATGCCAGTAGCACCTTCCCATCCAGCTGTAACAGCCAAAAATGTCTCCAGGTAATGCCAAATATCCTGTGGGGGCAACATGCCCCTAGTTGACAGCCACTTTCTTGAGCTATAGATTTAAAGCATTAAGAAATGTTAATTGAGATTTAAAATTTCCTCAAAGTATTATGGAACCCTTGGAAAGACAGAAGAAAAAGGCCCCAGCTTCCAATGTTGTTCAAAAAAGAAACATATCTCCAGTGAAAAGGTCCTGGTAATGCTGTGAGGGCTGACTATTGGCTATTGAAACAACTAGAAATTTCCATAGAAGGACTTGTAAGCCACCTTCACTGAACCTTAAATTGCTATTTATCGGACTTAAAATATAAAGCTTCAGAATGACAAAAGGAGCTACAACATCAGTGCTCATCTCAGTAGGCCCCTCTAGAATCAGATTCGGTTTCTGTATTTGTGTATTGTCCGCTGTCAGCTAAGCATTGCTACCTCCTCATCTGCATTCCACAGACATTACAAACTGTCTCCTAAAATCCCCTCCGCCATAGGGTTCCAGGTTAGAGTTGGCCGATGAAAGGCACTCTTGTTGGGTGTGGAAGCTGGAAGAGAAGCCATTATCCCCTGAAGATTGTTGCAAAGTGTGGGCAGGAACTTTCCAGAGAGCTCCTGGAAACCCCTTTCTCCACTGCTGTAGACTGAGATAGTGGTGCGGACTTGCTGGGATTCCTAAGAATTATAGCCACTTCCCCACTAGTTCTTCAGAAGCACGCTGTTGGCTGTTTCTGATGCAGGATCTCTGGTGGCAGATTCCCTGACTTCTGTAGGTGACATCCCTGACCTTCACTCCCACAGCTCTCCCAACTACTATATGAAGTCTACATCCTACATCAAACCCTTCATTCTGGGAAAATGAAGGGTGGTTGCTTTTGCTTTCCTGCCCAAATCCTAACTCACACAACACTGCTAACAGAAAGCAGTGATAGAAGACAGGATAATAAAAGGCAAGGGTGGTGAAGGTGGTGGAAAAGTTATGCTGAATTTTTCTATAAGCTGTTTTGTTATTTAAAATTTCTTATTCAATATTGTTCTTATCAAAGCCCATTTCTATGATGTTTAATCAGATTCAAGTAATCAGTTAAAACAAATAGATGGCAACTGATAATATGCTAAACAGAATGAATACTAAATTTGGAGATGGCCTAATGTTGGTGTTTCAAGTTCAGGTGAAGGATTCAATTGGGATTCTGACAAATGTAGACCAACCCTTGAAAACGGGAATGAGGCAGTGTGCATTACAATGAGATCTATTATCTCTCCATCTTCACATATTTACTGACAGCCATTCCTTTGTAAAATCTATCACCTTCTGATCAAAAACATTTAATTCAATTCAAAATGCTACGATGCCTAAAACATAGTGCTTTAGTAACTCTATGATCAGATTTTCCAGGAGCCAGACCCTTCTTTTATGCCTCCTGCAGTTTTGCTTGCACAGAAAGTAACAGATACACATTCATTAGACTAAGCTTAAGTGTAAACCCTAAGTACCAGCAAGACTAAAAGAATAATAGTTTCATGAGAAGCGAGGTATTAAACATGAAGAGACAAAAATGAATTGAAGTGGTTGGGTCAAATGTTGGGAGATACAAAGAAAGGTGAGAAAAGATGTTTCAAATATATAGAAAATGGTAAGTCTCTCTGCTGTCAAAGAATAACAGCAACAGGCGATGGGCTCAAAGGCATGGTTAGTTGTCCCACAGTCACAGTTTCTAGATAGTAATATCCCGTTTTTAATTCCTTACCCACTCCTAAAAATCCTCTTAAGGACTTGCTCCCTCTCTGGCACTCTCTCCTACAGGCATCTCAGCTGACACGTATTTCCAGCCTCTATCTGTACGGAATGTAGTGGAGACCACTGCTCTAGAGAACTCATGATTGCAAAGATGAGGTGGGGCTGGGGCGGGGGAGGGGACAGTCAAAGAAAAAGTAGTGCAGAAAGGACAATAAGAAAACAAATGTAGAAGTGTGCAAATTTGGGTTTATAAAAAAGTGACTTTTGGAAGAACAGAAAAGCCACCATACCTGAAGGTTTTCCTCCCTCTCGGGCATTGATCCGAAGTGCTGAAGAATTTGGCTTCGAAATCTGTCTCTTAAATTCTGAAACCAGCTGCAGGCTTGAGAGTAAACCAAATCATGAAGCTCTCTGAGATTCTTAATCTCATCTTCATTCTCAACCTAGAAATACAATAGTCAGTAAGACTTCTGTGTCTAATCCCCCGTCCATATGCCATATGCCAACCGACACAAATGGAAAAAGGAATCAGAAGAACAGGGCAATACCTGTTTCAGTGCTGACGTCCCAGAGAGTATTATTCCTATGCTTTTAATACATATTTCTGTCTCATATAGGGCTGACCAGACTAAAGAAAGACAGCAAGGCCTGACCTATGCCTAACCTTGCTGACTTAGCAGTGCAATATTGCAGAACCCTACAACAGCCCCCAAGTGGGAAGAGTAAGATTGAGAGTGAGTTCTGGTTCAGAGGTCTAATTTGGAATTCCATTTGTCTTTATGGATCAATGGTTTTTGAAAGCAGTGGAACAAAAAAGTGGATGATAGTTGCTACAAAAAAAGAAAAGATAAGTAGTTAGGGTGTAGATGACATGACAGAAAGTAGTAACAGGAGGAGTCCAGGCACAGTTACATCTTTTACTAGGGAACTGGGTCAAAACACAAAAACAAACAAAAAGCTACAACAAATAAGTTAGCATATAAAGCCAGTACGTCAGAGAGTCAATTACACAATGATGAGCTTCTGCTGGCAAAGCCCAAGGCTATGGCTACCTCTGGAACCCCTCAGTGTATTCTTTAGACTACTGGGTCACCAAACTGCAAATGTAAAATTAATTGCATCAGGCTTCCAGCCTGAGATAGAAGAGTAGTCTCAGAGAACACAGGTGGGAAGATCTAAGTTTAACTCATCCATCTTATATTGATTTCTTTAATGCACACTTACATCCCACTTGCTACGTGCCAGGTCGTGCTCTGTCTCATATGCACAAACTCATCTGAAAAAATACCAGGCCTGACTCAGCCTTTCATACTTCAAGGATGACTCATTTAAAAACAACAAAGGGACTCGGAAAACATTTCGAAATATAAAAATAAGACTACAGCACACCAGAGACAAAAAAGCAAACTTTTTACTTTTGAAAGATTTGAAATGAAAACTAAAGTTTAAAGAGCATCTGTTTTTTGCATAACAATGTGAATGTACTTAATGCCACTGAAGTGTGCACTCAAAGATGGTTAAAATGGTAAATTCTATGTATATTTTACCACAATAAAAATAAACTTTTAAAAAAGGTAGAGGAGCCACACAATTGAAGAATCTTGGTCCTGAAATGACTATACATGATTCAGGCCCTTGCTAACATACATTGATAGGAGCAAGAAACAAACTTATGCCTTGTTAAATCTTTTTTTTTTTTTTTAAAGCATCTGCTTTGCACCCTCACAAAATTCAAGAAAACAAATGACAGGATCTGGTAAACAAGGAATGATAACAATTATAAGCGTCTGTGATGAAAAACGGAGCTGGCCAAAAAGCAGGCAGAGACGCTTTTAAAGTCTCTGCCTGCTTTTTGGCCAGCTCCATTTTAAAAGCAAGCTTTTAAAGTCAAGGAACTTTACTGTGATAATTTTAACAGAACTTAAAATTTCATTAGAAGTCACAGAAAACAGAATTAATATAAGAAGAGGAAAATTTGCTATATAAAACAAATTTGAGAAGGTTTTCCAGAATGGACAAGAAAATCATTATATAGATGAAGACATTATGATGAGAAAAGATTTCTAGACATTCCGAGGACCAAAGAGGACTCGTTTATAAATATCATATCTGTAATACTTTTAGAATGTGATTCTATTGCCTACATGTTTATAAGTATTAATACATATAGTCATGTAATTTAGCCATATACTCAAGTGATTTTGTCATCAAATCCAATATGTGACGACATAAATTTACACAAAACTGAAATACAGTTATTAACTTTACAAAGAAGAACCTTTAGCAAGTGATTCCATTAACCAAGTATGCCTAAGGCATAGATTATATCAATCAACTCAAAATTTCAACTCACACAATACTTTCGGCCAACTGCACAAGACAAAGTACCCCCATAGCATTTTTATAATAAGATAGGACTGCCAACGTCAGACTAATCAGGTTTACCAACAGAGAGCCAAATGGCATAGTGATAAAGCTCAGAGTCTGAGTCAGAGAGTTTGTTTTAACCATTTTTGTTACATTATCTATAGGCTCTCAGGCAAATTAATTAACACCTCTCAATTGTACTTTCCTCATCTACTATTTCATAGAGTTGTGAAAATTCTATGAGTTAATGTTTGTGAAAATACCTAATGCCAATATCCAATAAATGTTGAGGAAATGAAGGGCCTCAACAGATCAATGAACAAGTGAAGGGATAAGATCTATGTTTTTATAATGCCTTTCCAAAAGAAGTTGCCTTCAATTTGGTATTTGTAGCATCATAAGTCACTTTTCCGGTTCCTAAACTAACTGCAGTAGGTAAACTGGGTATTGCAAACATCAAAAGGGCCACAGTAACCCTATTCTAGAAAGACATCACAAAAACCCTACCCTGTTAAGATATCACCAACATGTACACTGGCAGTGCTTTCTATGTCTGCCCCAGGGTCTTCACACAGCATTCAACTCTATTTTATCATTAAGGTTATCTTAGGCACAAGAACAATCTTAATATATAAAACAATTCTTATAAGATTTGATGTGTTTACATTTACATCAAATTTCAATCTACTAATTCCATCAGCTTCAACTACTAATACATTCAATAAAACAGGGCAGAAATGTAAACCTTTCAAAACTTAGATGGGTTGGAAGTTCAACTTACTCAACCACTATTGTTAAGTACCTATCAGGTGTATACACACATGCACATGTGTACATATACACATACATTCTAGGCACTGGGCTGGTTGTTAAGCCTGCAGAAATAAAGAGAATCTATGTTCTAGTCTTCCAAGTTCTCTTAGAATGTGCAACAGTTTCAGAGCAAGATACGAAAAACGTAACTTGGAGCACATTCTCATCACAGTGGTAAGGCTGTCTGATAAGAACTGGTTCATGCACCTAGACAATAGCCTGCATGCCTGTACCAATCCCTGGAACAGGATATACGAAAGTATGCTGGCAAAGCACATTTTAAAATACCTTAACATCTTCCAGATATTCAATGTCGGCAGTGCAATATCCATCTTTCATTCCTCTTTTTAAAACCCTAAACCGCTTTCCTCCAACTGTATCAACCACAGACCTTCCATCCGGTAAGAAATGCACGTTTCTAATTTGTAACATACAACCATAATCTGCAAAACTAAAAGAAAACCTTGATTAGTAACAAAGTTGAAACATAAACATGCAAGTTCTCATCCATATTGAGAGGTCTAACATAAACACAAATATTTAGGTTCACAAAAAGCATACCTATTTTGTGTATCACTGACACACATGCCAAACTGTTTGGTTCCAGTCTGTATACTTCTTCGAATCATCAATCTATATCTTGGCTCAAATACATGGAGAGGGCAAGGCACAGTGGGGTAGGCCATAGTGCAAACAAATATTGGAACATTCTTGGTCAAGCTAAGGGAAAAACAGTTTAATTATTAGAATTCATACAAGAAAAATATTACCGAACACATACAAAAAATGAGTGAGGTTTATAACAGTAATGAACTAATGTAAAGCAAAAAAAGAATTAGTTCTAAATAAGGTGGTTTTCATTCTTGGCAAGAACAAGAATCAGCACCCCGTTCATTAAGCTCACACTGATGAATTATTAATACTAAAAATCTGCTGTGATCCTCTTATTTATAAGAGTAAACTGAATTTTAAGATACCAGATTATCTTACAGAGCTAAGTATGTTTATGAATCAAGAGAATTTATGATAAGTAATATTTTATATTAAAATCTGTTTTAAATATTTATAACATGACAATAAATACCTTTCATCCAAACACTCATAGTTACTCTTAGATAACAAGAAAAAGTGAACTCCCACAACAAAGAGCAAATAATTAAAAATTCTTAGCCATTATTTTCAAACGCAAGGATAAGAAAACATATTTTGATGAGATAACATTTTTTCCAAGTAATTAAAATGATATAACATTTTTCATTGCCAGATTGGTAGAAAGAAAGAGAAGGATAAAGGCAATGCCCAGTTCTGTCTGAGGTATGGGAAAAATGGCAGCATGGGGGCAGTCTGAAACAGCACAGGCACGCTAAAGAACATGGCTACAGACAGCAGAAACCTTACGTTGTTGGCAGGAAATGTTCATGTTCTTGGAACCAACCAGCTTATTTTCAGACATAAGCAGGCAAGTGCTATATGAATGTTCACTGTAGCAATGTGGATAGTAACCAAATTGTAGAATCATAAAGAGGAGACTAGTAAGATCAATTATGGTACATCCATAAAACGGAATACTATGTTTCCATTAAAAGATGATGTGTATGAACTGAATTAGAAGAAATGCTTATATTAATGAGAGGAGCAGGTTTTAGATACTGATCATGAATAACATGATCCCATCTTTGTTTAAAGCCTATTTATACATACTACATTCAAGTTTGGAAATATGTATGCCAAAATGCCAATAGTTGATTCCCTTTGGGTTGCAGATTATGGCTTTTTTTAAAAGCTCATTTGTATTTTTGAGTTTTTTTCAAAATGACCATCAATTACTTATATAAACATAAGGTGAAACATGTTTAAAATATGTGTTTTAAGAAACAGCCCCATTAGCAAGCAGCTGGACACCCTGTCGCTTCTCTTCTCTCCAATGCGCAGCTCTCTCTGTGTGTCTCCCTCCTCTGTCCTTTGAGTCTACCACTCTTCCGTGGGCGGGCTGGTTGTGTCACCATGTTTAAATTTTCAAAAGTAGAACTGCAGTTTTCTTAAATCTAGATGCTTCAGCACTGATCAGAAAGGTTCATAATTGTCACATCATTTTATAAACCACACAATAAAATATCAATTCTGTGAGAAGACAAATCAATATCTATTTCTATAAAGAGTGGAAATCTTTCTTCTGTGGAAGGCACCTGGCTCACTGAAGACATCTGATGGGCACATGTTGATAAAGGAGTCTACAAGCACAGCTTTTCTTAGAAAGTGACATACAAAATGTTCAATTTATATTTTGAAAATCAATGGAAACAAAAAGTTGTTAAAACAGCATATACAAATTATAATTTTGTTTTTTAGTGTGTTCAATTAAAAGAGAGTAAAAGAAATAAAGAAATTAAAAACCCATTAATAAAATTTAAAGAGACCCAAGTGACTGCACAAGAGGGAAAGACATTTAGGGAAAAGAAAGGGAGAAAAACGGGAAAGAAAAACAGAAAAGGGACAACAAGCAATGCCTGGCCCTGCCTACCCAGCTCCATCAGCTGCTGTGTTCTTTGCAGAGTGGTCTGCCTTACCGAATCCCATAGTTACCTCCGAGATTTTCACCCTCCCGACACCAACTCAGTTGTGCTCCCAGTCAGTATCTTCATTAATTGAGGATTTGGCCCTGAACACCCCTCTTGCAATTTCAGTCTCAGATCTCAAAGTTTGGAAAGCCCCCTTCCGGGCCTCCATGTGACAGAAAATCCCCTGCTAATCTAGGCTACTGACCCTCAACCTTCCTCTTGCCCTACCATGACACATGAGAGCCGCCATCACCACCAATGTCACTGTCACCAGCGCCCCCTCTCTATTTCCCATTCCACTGCCTGATGGCACTGTAGGAAATTCCTCCCCCGCCTAAAATACTGCTTTAGCCCACAGAGCTGAGTCAATAACTCCCTATAAAACATCCGGCTGTTACCAAGTGAAGTTTTATAAGATTCTGTCTGTTGAGGACCACGGAAACAGACCAATACTTCTTGACTAGACTGAGATGAACTAAAGACAGGATCCAGCTTGCGGTGAGGTTTTTCCTTACTATTAAAGGGTAGTAGTTCATAATTTTTTTTATGAGAAGAAACTTACTGTGAGAGTTCAGCAGTTTCTTCATCATATATTTTTTTTCTCTCAGACAGTTCATCAGGCAGATACTTCACTATTAATTCTTCCAACAGCTGTGTGACACAGTACCTCCTATCTGCTAGATACTAAAAGACAATATTATTTTACATTCCAGCAGTGGTTTTCCTACAGTATAAAACAGGCAACACAGTTAACTGATATATTAAAGCCTTTATTACATACTTATACCATCAATTCTGGATTAATTAGTGAGGGGAACATTACAATGGATGATGCTAAGCAAAAAAACCTGTCTGAGGCTTTGCACAAGAGCAGTAAAGATAGTTGGCTGCAACCTGAACCAAGCCCTGTACAGAAGAACTGCTTCCTGCTGTGACCACAGCTTCTCTATTAGCCGCAGAGGGCCCTGCCCCGCCGTCTTCCACAACAGAGGCCCTTTTCCACCTGACAGCTCATGGGCACTAAACTATCATTTTAACTGAGATACAAAAAGGGGATAAGGAATAAATAAAATAACACATTTGCCTTATTTAAGAAAAGCAAAACATCTGTTTTGTTCCCAATTTCAGACACAGTCTCTAGATAAATTTTCTTTCAGATTTTTCTTCCATTGTCACCCACTATTGAGTAGAGGAGCGGACCTCAACTCTGTCCTTGAGTGACCCAAGGAAGGTGCGTTTCTTGGGACACTATCACTCAGACCCTTATCAAGATAGTGCTTTTCCTGTATGATCCATCCACCCCAGCTCTATATAAAATCTTACATTTGCGCTGACCCCCAAATACTCTGAAAAAGTACTATCCTCATGCATTTTTGTGTTATTCTCTATTCCAACTTACAAAAGCCATCTCTCTCACTCCTGCTTATGCAAAACATATCTATCCTTCAAGGTCTGACTCCAATTTTACCTTTTTCACAAACTCTTCCTTAATTATTTTTTTCTCTCCCAAGAACCCATATTTTACTGTTTTTACCACATAGTAGGCATTGTAGCGTGTAGTATATGTACACAGATATATTACATCTCTGTAGTTAAACTAAAAATTGCTTAGGGTAGGGCCAGGGACATGGTCAGGGTGTATGCACAGAACTTTGTACAAAGAAAATGCCCAATACATATTTATTTCATAAAATTAGTGAGGAAAACCTCCTGGGAAACTATCACAAGATGAAGCCATCCTTGGATCTGCAGTCAGTAAAAGCAAGGGTTTTGTCATTATCCAATGAAGAGTAGATAGGGAAATGCGAGAGGTTGGGAAATTGGTGGTGGTTTTCAAAGTTTAGCATGAATCACGGCTTGTTAAAATACAGACTACTGAGCCCTACGCCAGAGTCTCTGAGCATCTGGGGTAGGGTCCAAGAATCTATGTTTCTAACAAGTTGTCAGGAGACAGATGCTGCTGGTCAGGGGAGCATGGGGAGAGGTGGCCTTGGGCAGGTAGTATATACACAGATAATAAGTGTTTATCACAAAATTAATCAAATTAGCTATCATAAAAGCAATTCCATTATCATTTTCTATTAAGTTAATAAAGATGTTTAAACATCTAGGGAAATACAGCCACTCTTACATTACTGATAAAAATCTCAATAATTGTAACATTTCTGGGGATGAGGCAATCCAACAATTGGTTTTAAGGGCTTTATAAATATATGGCTTTTGATCCAATAATTCACCTCCCAAAAATTTAACCTAAGGAAATGGTTATTGCCTTACTTAAGAAAAGCAAAACATCTGTTTTGTTCCCAATTTCAGACACAGTCTGCAGATAATTTTTCTTTCAAATTTTTCTTCCATTGTCACCCACTACTGAGTAGAGGAGCAGACCTCAACTCTGTCCTTGAGTGACAGATATATAATATCTGTCATAATATCTTCGATTACATAAAGATGCATAAAATCATTCATTTTAAATGATGTTGGCAAAAGCATAGTATATTAAAAAGAGAACAAGAAACCTTATATATCCAACAACAAAGCAATGTTAAATCACTGGACTATTATGCTGCTATAAAAACCATGTATCTAAAATAGATGGAAATGGAAAAATGAGCAAAATAAAATGACAAGTAGGAAAAATGTAAAACTGAACAGCATACCAATTTTTTTTTAAAGTATATGTATTTTGAATTTACAAATTATACTATGCAGGGTATCTTCAAAGTTGGAAACAGGATATTGCTAAATAGTATGTTAGTTATACTTTCAAAAAATATGCTTAGTATATATTTTTCAATCTCCAGACATTTTTTAAAGAGGGAATATCCCTAATCAAAGCAATAGATCTAATATTATGCCAAAAACCGCAATTACTTTTGCACCAACCTAACAGTTAATCTGGAAAAACAAGCATCATAGTTATCCTGGGGGGTATTTAAATAAAGTCTGGAAAAATAGCATGTTTACAGTACTTCATCTAAAAACATTGAGCATATTAGCTAAAAATGTAACTAACAAACTCTTTTAATAAATTTATCTGATGTTTCCTGACTTTGAGAAAATTCTAAATATGCTTTTGTTTTACATATCAGCTTGTTATATATGTAAGACACATATCAAATATAATAACACACACGCTATTATGACATCCGTACTGAGTTGTTTTCTATACAGGAAATACTGTATGTATATTCATAACGGTTTTATGAATTTTTCAATTCATATTTGGAAGATACTTTTTTTTAAGCAATCCTGTCAATCATCAGAGACAGAATCACTTTCCCCAATCAATGCTACAAACTGCAATTGCCTCTCAGAATCGTAGGCTTTAGCCTGACAGTAGGTGATCTGCAGTCACTCAAGCATGATTAAGAGGGTGCTCTCTTCTCATCAATTAGAGAAGACATCCACTGAGATCTAGCTACTTTCCTATCACAGGTTATTAGCACTGATCACTGACTCTACAAGAAGGGGAATAGGAAGCTGTACCTCCCTCTCTTCTTTCCAATCTACCACTTTTCTAGAGCTGCATTGCCCAATGTCGCAGCCATTAGTCACATGTGCCTACTTAAATTTAAGTTAATAAAATGTAAATATAGTTCCTCAGTCACACTAGCCATATTTAAAAGCTTAATAGGCAAACATGGCTAATGGCTAATATATCAGACAGCAAAGATATGGAACATTTGCATCAATGCAGAAAATTCTATTGAACAAAGTTGTTCTAGATGTTAAGGAAGCTGAAACAGTCCTCACATCTGGCTTATTATTGAGGGTTGGAGGCAGGGCAATAGGGTTTCCCCAATATAGTCATCACCAAAATTGAACTTATCCCTGACCAGATAACTAACCATACCCACTTTTGTTTAAAAAAAAAAATTAAGTACAAGGGGGATGGTCTTCAGCATCTGTCTTCTCTCCCCCATCCTCTTCAAACTCACTTTTCTCCAGCATTAGCATATGGGTAATAAAACATTATCCTTGTTAGTCACTCAGAATATAGAATGTAATTCTGAACGTGATCATCACTATTTCTATGGCTGAACAGAAACTAAACCATGCTGCCAAACTTAAGACCAACAAACAGACACATATACAAATATTTACCTCTTTTAAGCTTTCTTTGCAAAGAGGACAATATGGTGCATGATCTAAACAACGCTCAAGACAATTCTTACAGAACGAATGTCCGCAAGGGGTTGTTACTGGCTCAAAAAACAACCTGAAATCAACCAAGATACATGTTAGTTTTCACATTAAACTATCCACTGAAAAGGTTGTACTACTTTAGAACCATAACACTAATCTCTATTTAAAGGAGGAAGAAGGAGGGCCCAGCAGGCAGGAGAGGAGGGAAGGGGCAGTGGTAAGTGTAGCCATACCCTCCAGAATGTTTTAAAAGTTCTCCATCAACAAAGGCCTCCTGCCAAAGGCCTAGAGCCAAGGGCCTAGAGCTGTCCTGACTAACGCAACAGCCCCTGGACACTATGGCTACTAATCACTTGAAATGTGGCTAGTACAAGCTGATATGTGCAGTGAATGTAAAATACATACCAGATTTCAAAGACTTTCTGCAAAATAAATAATGTAAAATACATCATTAAAAATCATTAGTTAGCTTTTGTATAGCCTTTAGATTCCCATTTTAATATCAACTTAAAAATGATTCCTTAATAGGTTTATAAGAGCCTTATGATATAAAACTCATAAAAAGAATGATCTAATAAATAATGCAGTTGAATCCTAATGTTAGGCTTAATACTAAATGTATTATTCAAACATTACAGAAGAACTAGTTTTACTTATTTTCTGAAACATGATAGTTTTGAATTTGCTAGAAATAGATTTAGAGGTACTTTAGGGACTGTTTAGTATAATCCCCTCACTTCACAGATGAAGAAACCAAGGCTCAGAATTAAGACTTGCTCAGGAATGTAACTGCTACCAGCCTAGTGTGACCAGCACTAGGCCTCCTGACCCCGTATGAATCTTTTGATCCTACACAATTCATGTAAATGAGAAATGTTATTTCAAAACATTTAGTCTTATAGAATTATAGCATTCTGAATAATGGAAATCCTTATCCTTATGTTACTTTAAAAAGACTTCATGGTTAATATACATTAATAAGATAGGATCATACACATAAAATACTAATTAGAATTCATACCCAAATTTAAAACCATGGAGATAGGTAAGTTTCAATAATAATATCACCTATAACTTTCTTAGTACTTTACAATTTCCCAGATTCCTTTTACACTGAAGCCATGTGATTCTCACAACAATGAGGTGTAGGCCACGCAAAGCTTGACCCCACTTTCTAAATTAGGAAACCTGAGGTTCAGAGATTCAGTTATTTGCCCAAGGCATGAAAGGTAAACCCAGGACTAAAATTCATGTCTTTTGATTTTTATTCCAGCACTGTGTTACTTTACATTGTCTATTATTACCTTTATCTACACGGTATTTTATGTACACTAACATAAAATATTCATCTTCTATAAAGTTTTATATGCTTACCTCATGCAGAGAGAACACTCGAAATCTGAGACATCGATTAATTCTTCTGGAATATCACCATAAGCTAAGGAAAACATACAGACTTCATTGGGAGTTTCTATTAAAACAAAGACATGGGGTTTTCTTCCTTAGGAAAAACTTTAAAGACTATTCTGACTAAATAAATTTATTTTATATAAGTGTAGAGCAAAATTTTTACCTCCTTGTTTTTTCAGCTTATTTCTTCCATCTTCATTTACAATCACATCCTGTTCTAAAAGAGACAACTTTCTTTTCAGCAGAACACCTTTTTCTTGAACTGACAGAACAGGTTCTGAGGACACTCTTTTTAAACAGTCCTCTCTGGCAGGCATTTCTGTTGAATTTATAGACTGTGCTGACTGAGCACGGTTTAAGCTTCCTTTGACAGGCTCTGAAGTGACCTCTGGTATTTCTTCACTCTACAAAAATACAATAAACAAAGGTAACTGTATTTCTTTACTATCCTTTATTCCTCTCACCAAGAATCAAACTGAAATGAAATTTCAATGCCTTATAATGCTCATTTTAATGTTCATTTAATAGCACTAACTTGATTCCAACACTGTGACAAGTAAATGATTTTTGCCAGCACAGTTGGCCCTCCGTATCCACAGGCTCTGCATCCGTGGGTTCATCCAACTGGGGATAGAAAATATTCTAAAAAAAAGCCTGAACATATATCGACTTTTTTCTCGTCATTATTCCCTAGACAATACAGTATAACAACTATTTACATAGTATTTACATTGTATTAGGTATTATAAGTAACCTAGAGATGATTTAAGTATACAGGAGGATGTGCATAAGTTATATGCAAATACTGTGCCATTTTATTAATATATCAGGGACTTGAGCATCCTTGGATTTGGTATCTGTGAGAGGTCCTGGAACCAATCTCCCACAGATACAAGGGATGACTGTACTTACACAGCCCTAGAAATCAAGGTGACTTATGTTAAAATGAGGTTTAAAAGTAGTTATGCTGTAACACAGCTGTTACTACCCTGAGGAAACATAAATGCAATGTTCTATACATATTTTTAAAGAACTAAAAGTTTTCTTTCACGTGACCTAAAATTGTGATTCATTAGCAAATATTTTACATAAAAGATTTTAGTGTAAAATAAAGGCTATGGAAAAAATTCTACTAAGATAACTAACCAGGTTAAAAGTACTTAAGTAGGTGCTAGTACTTGAAACTAGGAAAGTGAAGCTCTTAACTCGTAAAGAAATGGATACGCTAAACTCATGATAACCTTGTCTCACCCCGTACCTGCTTTGGGCTAGGTTCATTGAGAGACTGAGACTCTTCCATCACTGAAGGAAAATCAAAAGGTCTGTTTTTAGTACATGGTAATGAACTCCAGGAAGATTCCTTCAGGCCTTCTTTTAAGTTTTCAGGTAATAATAAATCACATAAAATCTGTAAGAGAAATATTAAAAGTAGTAGAAAATATAAAATATTTGGTTAATTTTGTATAAATTTACCTAATAAAGAATAATTTGAAAGTTTGCAGCAGACATTTTTTTAATGAGCAGGAGGGGAACAAGGTAAGCAACACTGTAAGTTCAAAAGTCTTGCAAAATTAGGTGTGCCTCATGGGGTCAAATCACCCGCAAACAAATGATTCAAAACTTTGAAAGGAAAGCATGCGACTAGTAAGACTCAGGATAAAGGCCGATCTTTCAACACAAAGACTATAAAAAGATCTTAAAAGACATATTAAATATTTATCTCTGAATCTTAGTGAGCCCTATGCTATCAAAATAGTTCATAGTTCACCTCAATGTATATTTACGAAGTTGGCCTTGGGGCACTTATGTGAACTAAACTTGGACTTCTAACTACAAAACTACAAAATTCCCTGTACTTACACTCAATTTAATTTCTCACTGAATAACTAACCTGTGTGGGCAGTTACTGCTGCCCAATACTTGGTTAGGAGCACCCCATGGCAGCTTCCCTATAATAGCGAGGAAATAAGCTGGGAGACAGCTGGAGAATCAAATTTCTGGGTGCTTATCTCAGGAATATGCCTAAAACTCCAACAGAAACAGGTTAAGATAGGGGAAGAACATGGCTAGAATAAAATGAAAGGGATTCTGATATTTTTGGTGGTCAAACAATCTGTATTTATAGGTACAGCACATATTAAAGTCTAAATTGGAGGTTCGGTTTTTCAGCTGTTATCTTTCAAATACACAAAAATCAAAATAAATCACAAATCATTCATGGAAATATAAACAATGTAGATAAAAGCACGTATCTTTGGTAGGTGCTCAAATACTCCATTTAATAAGCAAACATTTAAAAATCTGTATATACACATTTACATTTCCTCTGTTTTAAAAAATACATTAAACACACATCCACCCTAGAACCCAGCAATTCCACTGCTAAGTTTTTGCCAAAGGGATGTAAAAACATATGTCCACAAAATGACTTGTACAAGAATACTCATAGCAGCTTAGTTTATATCAGGAAAAAATACTGGAAACAATCCAAATGAAAATCACTACTAACTGAAAACCACAAATTCCATTATGTTCATATAATGGAATACTTAAAAAACAATAAAAAATGACTAGATGTATCTAAAAAATATGTTCAGCAAAAAAAAAAAAAAAACCCAGACACAAAACAGTATATATTGTATGATTCCATTCCAATGAAGTTCTAGAATAAGCAACACTACTCTACAGTGACAAAAATCTGAACAGTAGTTGCCTCTAGGAGCAGGGGATGGAGGATTTACTGGAAAGGAGATGAAGGTACTTTCTAGGGTGATGGAAATATTCTCTGTTTTGATTGGGATGCTGTTACACAGGTACATACATTTTTCAAAACTCACTGAAGTGTAAAATCCATGCATTTTATTATATGTAAATTATACCACAACTTAGAAAAAGTATATTGGAGAAAAACAAAACATTGTAAAGCATTATTTGTTTTGCATCTACCTGATCCTATTAACCAGCAAACAAATAGTTACAGAAATAGAAGGATGTCTGGCAGCATGCAAAATGCAGAAACACATGCTCTTAAAATTAAAGTTTGCAGTCTTACCAAGAAGATAACACTAATGAACATGGAACAGTCAGAAAACAGACAATAGTAAACATTTTCTTCTTAAATCAGTGGGCTAGAATGTATATGCAAACAAACCTCATAGAGGCTATACCAATGCCAGCTGGATTCTTAAGGGGGCTGAGATCTGAGAATAATCTCAAAGTTCTCATGCTTCAGGGTACAAAAACATCTCCTGGGATGCTTCTTAAATGACTGCTCCAATTTTAGAGATTCTGAATCAAAGACTTGTAGTTGGTGGGCCCAGGACTCTTTAGGTTTAACATGATCCCCACATGACTCTGACAAAAAGCCACACTCTAAGAAACACTGATAAATAATGTGGCATGTTTTGAGTATGTGCAGGAGAGCATCATGACTGGGACCCTGAATTTGTATTAGCACAGATTTTCTCAAAGAATTTTTCGAAGATATTCTGTGAATAAGTCTTGCAAGAGCTGAGTGCTATTTTATTTCATGCTGGCCTATCAAAAGCTATGAAACATTCTGGAGAAACCTAATTAACTTGGCTTAACCCAATGCTTCCCAAAGTCACTTCATCAGACAGCTCCCTTCCTTCCTCCATCTCCTATTTTTAAAAATTAATTACTAACACACCACAAATAGAACAAAGTATGGAAAGTGACATACGGAGTATTGAAAAAAATAAGGCAAAACAAGTGGACTGAGCAATACTATTGGCAATCCTGCGGAGTAAGCAAAGGTTAGACCTGAAGTAAAAGGCAAAAGGCAGGTCAGTAAGGCTTCTGAGCAGGAACATCGTGATAGTAATGCTTAATTAAGGACCATCAGTCTGGCTCAGATTGAACAAACTATTAGAATACTAACCAAAAAAAATGCATTGAAATATCTGTGAATGAAATGTTTCGATTTCACTAAGAACTCAATATAATACGTACATGAAACTGAAAACCACTCAAATTATCATATTTGTTCCTAAGTTAGATTTATTTACTACTTATGTTCCTATTCCAACTTTTATTAGCTTTTTTTTTAAAACCTGTCTGTCTCTTAGCCCTACCATGAACTGTAATTGTTGGTAAACTGATTACCTTTTGTACTTGCAGCTTTGCAGGTGCAAAATCTTCATCAAGGGCTAAGCACTGAAGAAAGAGTTGTAAGGCATCACCTAAAAAACCGGCATCGCAGAGTACTTTTCCTTTCCTGAAGTAGACCTTCAATAAAAGCACATATATCAAACCTTTGTGGTAAGAATTGCTTTTTAAAAAATCATTATCAAGTAAAGAAAAACAATAGTCTGCTCAGCAGTGCTGATTTTGGGCCGGGTGCGGTAGCTCACGCCTGTAATCCCAGCACTTTGGGAGGCTGACAAAGGTGGATCACTTGAGTTCAGGAGTTCGAGACCAGTCTGGTCAACATGGTGAAACCCTGCCTCTACTAAAAATACAAACATTAGCCAGGCGTGGTGGCATGCACCTGTAATACCAGCTACCTGGGAGGCTAAGGCACGAAAATCACTTGAACATGGGAGGTGGAGGTTGCAGTGAGCTGAGATCACACCAATGCACTCCAGCCTGGGTGACGGAGTAAGACTCTGTCTCAAACAAACAAAAAAAGGAAATGCACATTTTGAAATTCTGAATAATTGAGGCCAAAGCATTTTAAAGGCATACCTACACACCACCCTGGAGAAGCACTAACTGGGGAACTGAGGCCCAGACAATGACTTTTTCACCAAAGTTCCACACCAAGTCAGAGCTTGGCAGGATCAGAAATACCATGTCCCCACACTTTAAGGAAATTACTGATTTAAATATTATTGATTTAATAAGAACTGTTTGAGGGAAAAGGAAATTATACGTAAAATTATACTGACTTTAAGAATCCATCAAAATTAAAGAAATATTAAAATGTGAAAAAAATTTTGTCTTAGATTTAGGGCAGTATGGTAAATTTCTTCCAAGTTATTAGGAATGTATAATTGCCCATGCAATTTTTTAAGACAGTACTTATAGACATGACACTTTTCATAAATCCCTTATTTTGTCTTTCACTTTTCTCCTTCATAATGTGAGTTCAGCAAACTCTATGACAAAAATTAGAGTCCTACTAATTATCACTGATAAACCCAAAATTCAGTCTGTGGGTTGGTCCACCAACAAAGTATCAACTGGTAAGCTTTAAACGTTCCTTGCTTATGTGATTAGAATGAAAGAGATTCTTAGTATTAAATAATATCAGAGGAGCCTAAAGAACGTTCTAGCCAAACAGTTTTTTAGCTACCACTTTAATGGCTGAAGAAAACCCTTCTGATTACATCACTTCTGTGGCAAATCCAAAAGATTCCTTTTCAATAGTTTTAAAGCCATGCACACTGACCACTGCCCTCTTATTCTGAATACATTTGCTTTGTACTAACCAGTCATGCCATCATGAGATTTCGTATCATTTCTCTAATTAATTTATACTTTTTAGAGCAGTCTTACTACATTGTCCTCAAAGACACAGTTTTGAATGGAGGGAAAAAGTCACTTAAAAGAGTAACTTATATCTTAAAGAACACATTTGGACTAATTTGCCTTGACAATTTGATAAAAAGGAGAATCTGTAAACTGACTGTATGTTATACACATTCCTAAGTCTTTTTAAAAGCCACATGGGCAAGGCAACTTCCTTTGTCCCTATCTTCTGAATTAAATCACTGCCTAATCATCTAGTTACCATATAATACCTCAAAAAGTTTCCAACTTTAAGAACCTATTCTCTTTCCATTAATAAATCTCATTCAATGAAGTCCAGTTTGTATCCATCTTCACAATATGGCAAGTTGTATTTCTTTGCAGACATTTTGTATAATAAAGTCTTTTTTTTTCCTGTACCATGAATTGTTTGTTCCTTACTTATGAAAGAAAAGTCTCTTATAATTTAAAAAATTGTGAGATGATACTCATCCACTCAAAATATTGAACCTAGATTTTTTTTGAGACAGGGTCTGACACCAAGGCTGGAATGCAGTGGCACTTCAGTGGCACAACCTCAATCTCCAGGGCTCCAGTGACCTTCCCACTTCAGCCTCTCGAGTAGTTGGGACTACAGGAACAAACAACCATGCCAGGCTCATTTTTGTGTTTTTTGTAGAGATGGGGTTTCAACATGTTGCCCAAGCTGGTCTCAAACTCCTGGGCTCAAGCAATCCGTCCAACTCAGCGTCCCAAAGTGCTAGGATTATGGAAATGAGCCATTGCACCTAGGTGAACCTATATTTCTAGAGCACTAGGTATTTTATTTGGAGTCAACCATCTACTTTGTTAAAATTCCTAACTGTGAATGAATGCATGTCCCTTATAGTTAAAATTTTACAATTTATGCAAACATAAAACAGTAATTTTACCTCAGGCCAATCTGGAAGTTGAAAAAGAACTGCATTTAAATCTTCTATGGCTGCTTTAAACTCCTGGAGACCAGCATATGATTCTGCTCTGTAAATTTTTACAATCAAGTCACTGGGCTCTGAAATAAATATTTTATAAGGATATGTTTATTTTAAAAAGATTATTACATAATCTACAAAATATGATCATACCAGATTAAGAAATGACTTAGTGATTCCAGGGTTAATAATCACCAAACTAAAGTCTATAAGCCAAAGGCAGTATAGGCACAACCCATTTTACGTGTTGAATCTTATCTAGAAGTTGTATCAAATCATTGTAAGTGGATCATTTTAGTGGAGGAAACTGTTTTCCAGAATATTGTAAATACTTTTATAATATGAATAATCACTCCTAAGAAAAATTTTTTTAACAAAGGGTAGTCTATAAAGATTTTAAAGACATATTTCTTAGATGTTTAGATTTGCCTTTTTATAGTAAATCTTATATTTTTACCCTACTTTCTAAATCCTCATTTATAAAAATAGCCATACGTGTAACTATTACATATGGAATTCCCACAGTGACAAGGGACTGATAAAGGCTCAATCTTATGAGCATACACAGTAGTCTTGATTCTGGAGGAAATGGGTTAATAAGAGTCAGCTTTTAAGAGATCGAATTTTAATTCCTGCCATTAGCAAAAACAGTACTGGCCCAATTCAAAATATATTTAATTTAAAATACTCCTGAGAAAAAACGCTTTGTGATTCATTTCACTATCATCCACATCTGTACTTAAGAAGCCAAATTATTATCCTATGGCATTCAGAATTTCAGACACTCAGCTGGTTCACTGATATTACTGCAATCAATTACTACAGGTACAAAGATTCTAAAACTGATGTCCAAGCAAGAAATTAATTTATAATATAGCAACAAATGACATTAACTTGACTCTTATTTTAAAGCTATCTTTGAGATCTTTAAAAGCATAAAGTATTCATTGTAAGATGGGCATAAAGGCCTTAATGCCTCTAAATAAAATTTAATAAAATTTATCAATAGCTGCCGGGTTTACTCTAGTTTTTAGATGACTGCTTTTCTATTGAAAACTCTCACTTGAGCAATTAATTTAGGAAGGCCTCTTTCAGTTGCTGGTGCCTGAGAACGGGGATTACAATGTTCCCAGAATTTTATATCAACGAAAACATTTAAAGAATAAAATTAATATTTTATAAAAATATGTTTTACTTGTTAAAAAAAGACATGTCTAGAATATTGTGTCTTGTGCTTCTTAAAGCAATGAAAAATTATCTCTGAACAAAATGCATAAGAATTAAAAGTTCAATATGATTAATCAATCAAGAATTAAGAGTTCCTAGCACAAACCTAGACCCTGTAGGTATTCAAAAATGTTTTACATTATTCCTGTTTTTGAGGAGCTTATAATCTAGCTAGAAAATTTTACTGTCAAACAGCATCATGCAATACTGACTTGTCAAGTACAACTGGAGGTGAGAAAACAGAGCAGCGTATGGCAAAATAGTCTAAGAACAAGTAGTAAAAGCATCAGCATCAAAAACTCCAGGCTATAAAAGACTAGGCTCAGAAAGTGCAGTTTTCCACCCACAGCTGGGGTGCTTCCAATAGCATCCTTGAGACAGACTCCGCTCTAGTACCTCCAGCGAGGAGTTCACTACTGCAATAAGCAGCCCATTCTTGGATTTTTATTTTTTTTAATTTCCATTTTTTCTTATACATCAAGTTCTCACTCCTTTATATTTGATGACATGCACGTTCAGAACTGCTGAATA
This sequence comes from Pan troglodytes, assembly GCF_028858775.2. Lineage (NCBI taxonomy): Eukaryota > Metazoa > Chordata > Mammalia > Primates > Hominidae > Pan > Pan troglodytes. The sequence goes on from NC_072405.2 coordinate 21,000,494, forward strand.
TTTCCCCTTTTATCCATGCCTTCACTGCTCAATCACCTTTATACAGTTTCTTTACAGCAGCAGTGAAAGAAGTGACTCAGAAGACCCGTCTTTGAAAAAACAAACTATAAAATGTATCCACTCTGATCAAAGCAAAAAAAGACATATTCCTTCCCCTCTCCACACAGAAAAATTCAGGATATTGAGATCTCCCTAAAGGAGGTCCTAAAAAGTCAGTATATGTTGGGGTAAGAAGAGAAGATGCATGCCCTAAGTAGAGATAAAAAGAGCCAGATTTTAAAACTCTTTGTTCCCTAACTCCTTGTATGTAATGCTCTTATTGAGAATTTCCAATGTTAACGGATTATTTTGAATGATTATTTTTTTGAAAAAAAAAAAAAAAAAAAAAAAAACCAACCCCATCAGGTGAGTTCAAACTTCCAATACTTTTAAAAAAAGATTAGGACCATCACACTTACTGATCTCAAATTCTTAAGCGCCAAGTGCGCTAAATGAGCCCCTTTGAAAAGCATACACAAGGTCTGCCTTCCACGTAAACTTTCAGGAAAGACAACAAAATGGCTATCAGTCCTGACTGTATCATTAACTTAAGTTTGAAAGAGTCAACAAGTATTTACTGTATGCTCTCTACGTGACCTTGAGGACATTACAGACGAGTCACCTCACTGCACACGCCATCAGGGAAGATGCTGGTGCTCACTCCATTACTGCAGGTATCTGTATTGCCCAGCAAGTGCCTGGCATATTATGTACTTTCCATTTTTGAAATCAACAAAATTTCAAAAGTTGTCAAAATTTTGACAACATTGACAAAATCCAAAGACAACATGGTTTGGGTTAATTGTATTGAATATGACTGTGGTACTTAACTCTGTGACCTTATTCTAAATCACTTAATATCTCTGGTCTTGTACCCGTATCTACCAGAAGCAGGGACAGACGTGCTAGTTGTCATGATTTAATTAACTCCCTGATCTTTATCTTTAGTCCTGATTTTTCACTCTAACTTCAGATTCATCAAATTTCCAACTGCCTGCCATAATTTTTCTAAACTCAGCATTCTTCACCAAAAAAGCATTTTTCATTGTATTCTCTATTATTGACACCACTAACTTCCCAAATCAGAATCAACTTTGTAAATGTCACCTCCTATGATATTCCTCAAATCTCCCCTTTTCCAATCCTATCTCTAGTAACCCTGGGTTAGGCTCCCCAAATCTCTCTCTAATACTATTGCAATAGCTTGCTCACTGCTCTCCCTGCCTTCAGTTCTACTCTACCTACATCCTTACCATTCACAAGGTAAAACAGGTATTATTTAGTACAAGTTCCTCCATGCCTGGCTCCTGCCCATCTCTCCAGCCTTAATTATCATTATGAACCTTCCCACTCACTCAAAGTCCCAACCATACCTAACTACCCACACTGCCCCATGCACACCATTCTATTTCATGCCTCCTTCCTGTGCTGAGCTCCCCCTTATCATACCATTCTTTATCTTGATAACTTTTTATCATCCAGCAAGACAGCTCACCAGTCTCCTCCCAAGATGCTTTGCTTTGGGTCTTCCTCCACAATTTATGATAACCACTAAGAGCACGATCTGGCTCTTCCACTCACTCACTGTGACTTGGGGTAAATTATAAGTAATCTCTGTACTTTAATTTCCTTAGCTTTAATATTCCTGGGCTTTTAAAACATTATTAACACCACTATGTGCTGTTCTAAATGATTTACAATCTTCAGCACAATTCTACATGGATCTAGGATTGTCCACATTTTTATAGAAAACAGTGAAGAGTAATATGCAGCTTGCCCATGATCATACAGCTAGTAATTGGTGGATTCGAGATTCTAACTCAGGAAGCCAGCTCCAGAGTTCTAGCTGTTTACCTCCATGCTATTAATATGTTGGTAACAGTCTCTACCCCAAGGCTTACTCTAGAGAGTAAGTTAATGGGTGCATAGTACTTAGAACAGGGCTTGGTACATTGAAAGCATGGCATGTTTGCTATTATGATTCTGTGCCTTCATCGTATATATACATTATTTATTAAAGTAATTTAATTCAAAGATGTTTGAACTCCCTCCGTTATTTCCTGCCTTTTATCCTCAGATCCTGGCTTTGATAAATGTTTCCTGAATTAGAGAAAATTCATTAAAATTTGATTCCTTAAGCTCAATTCATGTTCCCATTTTCTCCTTTTATACCCAGTATTATTTGTAAGTCATTCGGCAAGTAAAAAGATTTAAATAAGACTCTGCTCCACCATCTGAGGAATCTAGTCTTCGGCTGTCCAAAGCATTTATTTCATGGGTTGAAGAGAGAGTTTTCTATTCTAGAGTCATGGTTTTCTATCTTTGTTCCAATCATTAGAGATCCATGGTTAGTAACAGGTCTTAAAGTTGTTTCTTTAGTTCACCTTCAAGAAAGTTTTTTTCAAATCACAAAAGCTTAAAAAATGTTTACTCATACAATTTGAAAAATATAGAAATAAGAGGTAAAAACTATCTCTTTCCCATCACAAAGAAATAGCCAGTGTTGGTATTAACAAAAGAAAAAATTAGCACAAATTTAAGGTTCGAATTGACTTTTATTTGTGATTCTAGAAATGGGCAACAGCTCATTCTATAAAATGGGTCTTCTAATGAGCTAAGCAGAGGAGGTTAGCCTCCTAGGCAGAAAAGGTTTAAAGAAAGCAGAAATAAGGGACAAAAAGTAGATTGGTTGTTTTAAAGTTGAAAACTTTCTTTACAGGTTAAAACAGAGAGGACTGTCTTATTTCACTAACTCAGGTTGACTGAAATCTCTTTTTTTTTTTTTTAGAAAACTGGCTCATTTCAGTTCAAATTCAAAGTTCAGTTTGATTATGTGGCACTCAGCACAAAGGCCTCCATTCTAATTCTGTCTGGTCTGCTGGTGCCTAGTGCAGGTCAGTCTAAAACAAACGGCCTCCCATACATTTTTGTTCTTTATGTGTAAAGTATATTTTTAACATGTAGTTTTATAAAATATACTATATATGCTGTTTATAATCTGCTTTTTTTTCCATGTAATACTAGTCCACATGATTTTTAATAGTTGCAAAATATCCTACTATATATACAACCTATTTAAAAATTTCCTACTCTGCAATTAAGTTACTTCCAACTTTTGGCAGTATAAAAAGTATAACAAACGTCTATCTTTATGTACCTGCTTGCCTTTTTAGTTATTTGCTATACAGTATGTAGAAAGTTATTTATTGCTTGTACTTTATTTATTTGAGAAAAGATCTAAGATCTCACTCTGTAGCCCAGGCTGGAGTGCAGTGGCATTATCATGGCTCACCGCAGCCTCGACCTCCTATGCTCAATAGATACTCCAGCCTCAGTAGCTGGGACTCCAGGTGCATGTCTCCACACCTGGCTAACTTTTAAATTTTTTGTACAGATACGGTACCACTATGTTGCCCAGGCTGGTCTCAAACTCTTGGGCTCAAGTGGTCCTCCCTCCTTGGCCTCCCAAAGTTTTGGCATTATATGCATGAGCCACCATGCTGGGCCTAGAAAGTTATAAAGATATACAACATTTCCAACACATTCTGCCAACCCTTCTTTTATAAAGACTTTATTTTATACTCCCACAAGCTGTGTTTTTTTCTCTTTGCTAGAAATACATAAATTAAAAATAGCATCGTAATTTTAACAACCTCCATTTCTTCATTAAGTTTGACCTTTAAAACTTTGTGTTTATTCAGTATTTGGGCTGTGTATAAAGTTCTCTATTCATATTCCTTTTCTCATTTTTCTGAGTGTCTTTTTCTGAGATTTATATATCAAGCTATCAAAATTTTCAAAGGCTAACCAGAATATCAATTTTTTTTTTTTTTTTTTTTGCTTCTATTGCTTCATTATGTTCAGTACAGTATGACTTGGTTACCAGGGTTGAGCTCAAAGCTGCCAAGTGATAAGCTGTTGATCACTGATTAAGAATGTTCAGGAGTAGGAGTTTGGGATAGTAAGATCATTAACACTAGATTCAGAAATTGGGTTCAGATCCCCTTTTGGTAGTTTAACTCTTTGAACTCTCCTGACCTATAATATGCTTACCTCTAAAACACCTACATTTTATAACTGCTGTGAGGATTGAATAAGATAATGCATGTTAAACAGTTAACACCAAACCTAAGACATACATGCTCCATCTATAATAATTGTTGATAACATTCCAAAATATCTCAAAACAAAGTGATGAAGATATTAGATTAACCCTTGATACAAGATACAGAAGAGTATTTTCTACCTTGTCTTTTACCCACATAAATGGTAGCCTAGATAAGAAACATCTTTAGGGATCAGGAGAGCAGACTGGACAACAGACAGCACAAAGGTGAGTCAAGGGGATGGGAAGCAAAAGACCTTACCAAAGGGAAAGAAAAAACCAAACAGAAGCTTCCATCTTGCATTTTAGAGTTCCCTGAAGTCATTCAACTTCAATAATAAAACAATTCCAATTTTGAGAAATACCTTTGGAAAGAGGCAGAACACTATACAAATTCATTTAAAATTTTACTCGAGATTTTCCAAGCCTCTTAGAAATATTCCAACAAACAGAAAAATGATTCTGAATAAACAAAAAGTTAATATATAAATAACTAGAAATCTAAGATAATTCAGTTTTGGTAAATTCTGCATTTGATGAATGAAAAACAGTTAAAAAACAAATTATTCATTTGAAATGGGACACTTGAATCAGTTTTTTTATCATTTATATCAATAGCCATTACAGTTGATCTTTTTACTAACCCTGAGGCACTAAGAAAAAAACATCCTTAAAGTACCTTATGAATCAAAGAAAATAATTAGAGATATAGTCTTGGTTAAGTAGAAGCCAATTAAGCAGTAAACCCCATTTTCTAGGGATTTTCAATTTGCTGCAATTACAAAAGAAACAAAAAATACAAACTCTACAAGGACAGGGACTTTATTTTACTCCTTTTTATATTTCTAGCACCTAAAACAATGCCTGGTATATAGTAGCTACTCAATAAAAATTTGTTGAATAGTAAGAATATTTTAGATTTATGTTTTGCGTGCTAATTTTTAAATAAACTTTGTGTTTTGAATCAATATGCACATATTTGGGTTCTGCTTTCAGTTTTAACTTGGTCACTTACTTCCCTTAAGAAAGTCACCTAAAATTCTTGCAACTTTTCTTAAATCTGTGAATTAGGGATATTAATACTTGCCCTCCTATCTCACATGAGTTTGTGTATGGATCAATTACGATAATAGAAATGAAAATAATTGTGAACTATAATCACCATACAGACATCAGTGTTTACTGTTTCAAGTCCTCTGCACAATAAGTAAGGACATAAATAAGTTAACAAGAGCCTCCCTTTACCCGAGGGGGATACGTTCCAAGACCCCCACGGATGCCTGCAACTTCAGATAGTACCAAGCCCTATATATACTGTGATACCTGTGATAAACTTTAATTTATAAATTAGGTGTAGTAAGACATTAGCAACAATAACTGATGATAAAATAGAACAATATAACAATATGCTGTGAAAAAAGGTACATGAAAGTGGTCTCTCAAAATATTTTATCATACTGTACCATGTGGGTAACTGAAACCACAAATAAGGGGAAACTACTGTATTGTTTAAATTCAAATTTCTTCATTTTAACCTAGTTGAGTTACTAAAGATAATAAAAACCCTCTACATTTTCTTTAAGTGTATTCAGTATTTACCTATAATTTGATCTTCTGATAGCTAAAGCTTTTAAGTATCTATAGTTTATTGATGAATGCTAAACTGCTAGTTAACATGTGTAAACTAAAATCGGGATGTAATCGTTACTCTCTACCAAGTGATAGAACAGAACAGGATGTAAAATTGCAAGGTTTAGATTCCACTTTCAGCAAAATCCCCTTCTAGCCGTAACACACTTCTACATTTTAAAAATATTGAATTAATATTTACTGGGCATTTACTCTGTGTCAGGCACTATTTAAAGCACTTAGCATGTTTTGACTCATTTGATTCTCACAACACCCTATGAGGTAGAGACTATTCTCATTTTTCAGATAAGGAAACCAAAACACAGATAGGTTAGGCAACGTGCACAAGGTCGGAGAGAGGCGAGGGCTGCGTCAGGATTGGAACCCAGGTGTCAGCTTCCAGCATGCAGAGCTTTAATCACTAAGCCACACTGCATGTCTATCCATAGGTGCCTCACTTTCCCTCTGAGGATAATATTACAGTACTCCATAGAATTCTCTGTGAAGATCAAATGATATTAATATAAATAATGTAAAAATACTGGGTAACAGTCAAGGATCATATTTTTATTTTTATGTTTTTTTTTTTTTTTTTTTTTTGAGACTGAGTCTTGCTCTGTTGCCCAGGCTGGAGTGCAGTGGTGTGGTCTCAGCTCACTGCAACCTCCACTTTCCGGGTTCAAGCAATTCTGCCTCAGCCTCTGGAGTAGCGGGAACTACAGGCAAGCACCACCACGCCTGGGTAATTTTTTGTATTTCTAGTAGATACGGGGTTCCACCATGTTGGCCAGGCTGGTCTCGAACTCCTGGCCTCACGTGATCCGCCCGCCTCGGTCTCCCAAAGTCCTGGGATTACAGGTTTGAGCCACCATGCCTGGTCAAGGATTACAGAATTAATATTAAAGACAAAATTTTCCTTACCCAAATATTTTAAAACAAAATATCACCCCCCCACCTTACAACCTTTATTTTTCTTTTTAACCTGTACAAACTGTAAATTATACTGTTCTGTTGTCTTCCTCTGGGGGAGAGGTGAACACATGAAGGAGATAAGTCAGTGTAAAAAAACATTAAACACAAAAGGCAGGCAGGATGGCTTAGTGGGATCATTTCAATAGGCTCAAGCACAGAGATTCAGTGCAGGAAAAACTTTACATAATATCCTTGAATACTAAAAAGACAGAAAGTTATGAAACATCTGAGAGTTAATACCAAAAGATCAATGGTTTAAATGTTATCTAAATATATTTCAATTCAACAGAAACTTATGTAATCTAAATGGGAAACTTCTGATTTTGGCAAAGGTTTTCAAGCTTTCTTTTGCTGCTGGCAGAGATAAGTTTGGATGTGTGTGGGCTAACTGCAGACTAGATTTTTTCTAGTTAATAGTATTTACTTGTTTCATTATAAGAATTATACGAAGAAATTATAGTGAAGATCTTTTTTCATTATCAACAATAATGACAAGATCATTAATAACTACAACCGTACAGTTATATAAATACATGTCAAATGCCTAGCTTGCCAATTCCAAAGAAGTTAAAGCCTAAGGATTGTACAAACAGCTTATGACTGTACTAGTTAACATTTTGATTTACACCCATAAATTGTGAGACACTTATAAATCGGCCCTTTACCAACTCTAATTTGTTAGCTCTGAGATTTTTTTCCTGTTACTTCACATTAAGAATTCAAAAGATTAAAAAACTTATCCTCATTAGTGCCATTCAGACATTTTCAAGCATGGAATTAATGATTCTTGAAAGAACTAAAAATGAGGAAAAAATAAGCTAATGCAGTGAAAGTCAGAAGACTTGGGTTCTATTCCTGCAAAAGTAGAATGAAGTTGCTAAGTGGGCAAAATCCTCATGTGCAATCTATGCAACTTGAAAAAAGGAGAGATTACATCTTTCAGAGCCTTTTCCTGTTAAACATAATATCCTCGATCCAAGAACCAGAATCTCTGTTAACTAAAATATTATTGGTCACAGAATGTTAAGCTAGACCTCAATTAGCAAAAGTGCTCACTGTTCTTCCATGGACCAGGACCTGGATTCTTGTGAAACCCCTAATTCAAAGTCAGATCAGTAAATCAGTAGTACTGTCCATAAGGTTCAGCCTCAGTGACCAAAAAAACTTCCTTGGATATGTATACTAAACATGTGCTATAAGGCAGGATGAACCCTAGACCAACGTTTAGGAGAAGCGGAAGATACAGCACTGCCTCTCTACCAGTTAACAGTGTGACGGTGTGCATGTCTTCACTGCCTGGCATCTGCTTCCTCGCTTTAAAAATCACACCATGGTCAGTTACTAGGTGGTCTGTACAACTGAGTCCAGTTTCTCTTCTCTTTATTCACCCAGAGAGGCAGAGTCATGTGTATCAGAATTCCGTATTCCAAATACTTTTCTTTTGTTCTGAGCCTATCTTTCTATTTTATACCTGCCTACTCCTCACTAAGGCACTGAAAGAATACAAAAATCTCCGGGGTTTGTGCTTCGAACTCTAAAGATACTAAACAACGCCAGATCTTGACATTAGTTCAATATGACTAAGCACTTGGGACAAAACATGACCCGAAAGATGATCCTTTCAGTTACACAGTCTATAAATTTACCTGTAATACCTAAAGTCAGTTGCTATTCTAGATGTCTGTTTTCTGGGGGATTATTCCCCTATCATTTCATGCCAATGGATAGACACTAAGATCTTCAAATACGCGTAACACAAGGTTTATCAACAGTGGCACTTGGGGCCTGATAATTCTTTGTTGTGGGAATCCTGCTGTGCCTAGCAGGATGTCTGAGCAGCACCCCAGCCTCTCCCACTAGATGTCGGTACCAGCACCACCCCCACAAGAGGTGGCAACCAAAAATCTCTCCAGATATTGTTCTAAATAATGCCCCGAGAGAGGAGAGATAAAATCCCCCTGGTAGAGAACTACTGATTTATATAGAACAACTCTTCCTTTTACATAAGAGAAGCTTGAAACTGCCCCCTTTCAGCGCCTAAAACCACCTTAAGAAGAAAGTGCTAACCTAGGTTAGGAGGCCGAGGCTGCTTCTTGGAGACTAAAAAATGCACTCAAGACCTACAAGGCCTTTCCCCACAGCCTGATCCTAAGTGGAAAGGTCAGGAGAAGCGTGGCAGAGAACTATGGATCAGGGAGCCCCTCTCATCTTTACCATAAGCTAGGTGCACTGCAAAGTACATAGGAAATAAGCATGATCTGAAACAGGCCAGCTGAAACTTTCAAGAGGAACCAGTTCAGGCATTTCCAGGTAGCAAGGGACCACCCGGGGCAGCTGCGCCCCAAGCCCCAAGCCCGGCGGCCTGCAGGGCCTCCCGGGGCCGGGCGCCCGCGCGGAGCTCCCGCCACGCCCACCGGACGTCACCCGTTACACAACGCCCCCCGCCCCCAGCTTATGCAATTCTGCCCTCCCGCGGTTCCCAATTGTCCCGGTGACTTTTGTGGGTGAGGAAGGGAGACGCCGCCTGCCCGGCCTAGTTGCCCTCGCGGGGGATTCTCTCCCCGCCCCGGCAGTCGTTTCCCCGCGGCGGGCCCGGCCCGAGAGCCAATTCCCGGAAAGCGCGCGGCAGGAAGCGAGCGGCCGCTCGGGATAGCCCAGCTACCACCCATCCCGCGCCGGGGCGGCCTCGGTCCAGGTCACCCACTCCGCGCCGGGAGCGCGCGCCCGACAGCCAGGCCGCGGCCGAGGGAACCCCGCGCCGAGCGCCCCTCCCCGCGCCGCGTCACAGTCGGCTCCCAGGGCGATCCCCATTATGACCGAAGCACCCCGGGGCGCCGCCCCCTCCCACACCCCCCAGCACCCCGAGACCCGACACGCCAGCGGCCCCGGGGAAGCAGAGGAGACTCTCGGGGCGCAGACAAGCTCCGGGTCCCCGGCCCTCGGGGCCAGGAGGGTGCGGTCGGCCCGGCCCCGCCGCATCCCCGGGCGGTCACCTGCTCGCAGCGCCTCGCAGGCGGCGGCCAGGGCCTCCCGGTAGCGCCCCTGGTGCAGTAGCTCCCCGAGCCTGCCGGCCGCCCGGGCCCGCTCGCGCTGGCCCGGAAACCACTTCTCGGCCAGGTGGTTGAGGACGACGCTGGTTCTGAAGTCTGAAGCGGCGATGGCGGCGGCCAGAGGCGGCGGCCGCGGGGCGGTCCCTTCAGCATCAGTGGCACTGGCGGTGGCGGGCGGCAGCCGGTCCCGGCAGAGGCGGCAGCGGGCGCGGAGTTCCCTCCGCAGGCAGCGGCGGCAGTAGCTGTGGCCACAGGGCACGGTCACCGGCTCGCTCAGGAAGCCCCGGCAGCCCAGGCATCTGAGGAGCCCGCCGACGCCGCCGTCAGCGCCTGCAACCGGGGCCGCGCTCCAGCCCAGCCCGTGGCGGAGCCGGTAGTTGAACACCAGGCAGTCCACCAGGGCGCCCAGGCACTCGGGCCTGGCCGGGGCCCCGCGGCGCAGCGCCGCCGCGAACGCCTCCAGCGCGCCCTTCAGGTGGCCGCCCAGCGCCAGCAGCTCCCCGCGGCGGAGCAGCAGCTCCCAGCGCTCCGACTCCGCGGCCGCGCGCTCCAGCCGATGGCCGCTGCCGCCGCCCACTTCCCAGAACCGGCCTCGGCCCTGCGGCGCTGGGGCCATCTCCCGACTCCCTCCTGGGGAGCTCCTCGCCACCGCCGGAGAGGACATGGCCCGCGGAGGGCTGCGCCGCCGCCGCCCGCCGCCACGGTCCCGGAGCCTCCCGGGCGCGCGGCTCCGCACGCGGCCCGCGAGCAGGGGGGCGTGGCGCGCGGACACGGCGGGGATGCGCGCGCCCGGGAAGCCCCGAGGGCGGGGCCTGGCGAGGGCGGGGCCGGGCTCGGCGACGGCGCCCGGGACTCCCCCACGCCGCCCGCGGCCGCGCTCCCGAGGAGCCAAGCGCTGGGCCCCGCCCCTTCCGAGCCCCCTCCGGGTGGGGGACGCAGGTCGGATGATTCCTCCGTCGGAGATCTAATTGGCTTCTCCGGAAAGGAGGGCTCGGCTCGTGACGAAACAAAGCCCGAAGGACCCCGGAGCTTCAGTCCCCGCTTGCCTGTCTGCCAACGCCGCCACCTGCGGTGGCCCTCGCCCCTGCCGGGGGTTGGGGGACGCTCCCCTGCCGCGCGGGTCTCAGGGTCACCACCCCTCCCCCGACGCCCCCGCCCAGGCCGGACCTGCCCCAACTCCTGGCGGGCGGGGGTCTCCCGGCGTGGCCTCGCGCTTGTGCGGGTCTGCATTTTCATAGCTCTACGCCCAGGTTCCAGGTGGGCGCGCCCAAGCAGGGGGCCTGGGAGCGCACCTTCGGCAGATGACTGGGACTCTTCGGTTCTAGAGGACTCAACTTTAAATATGAACAAAACCACGTTCCTGGGGCGACTCCCTCCAGAGGGCAAGGAGTTTTTCCTGGTGCCAGGTGACTGCTTGCCCGTCTTGCTTAAAACTCATCGTGGGCCCACCTCGAGGGAGAAAGCCCACAGCTTCCTCAGGTGTCTCCACACCTCAAGCACTGCCTTACAGCTGGTTAAGGTCTATATTTGGCAGTTTTAAAAGAAAACACCAAGAAACATGTGTTTCACATGGCGGTCACCGTATTACTACAACCCAAGCTGGCTCTGCAGTTTTGCCGACAGAAGAAAATGATCGGGTTGATATATAATGGGTGCTATTTCCCTTAAACTTCACAGCAGCAAGTTTAAAGCTCTCAGCTGAAAATACAGATTTGATGATAGGGTATTAGATAGCTAATGTTGGAAGTCACTTAGGACTTTTAGTCCTTTTTCAAATGATTGGAAACACAGGGAAAGTTATTTGTCAAAAATCACACAGCTAATACAGATTTTAAGATCACGTCTATTCCACTATTACTACGTTAGACTAATATGTAATATTTAATAAAATATGTAATATTTCATAGAAATATATGAGATTTTCAAAGTAAAAGAAGTTGCTAATTGGAAAGTTCACCTGAGCATGCTATGTTTGAAATTGGTAAACGTTTAATATTTCTCTTTATAAGGAACAGGCAATTAAGGCTAAAAAATGTTTTGAGTTCATGTGTTTTCACTACACAATCAACAAGTCGTGTAACGTCAGAAAAGATAGAGTTATATTACCCTAAAGAGAATGAATAAAAAAGAGGTGCCTGAGAAAAAGCCAAGCCTCCTGTTCCAACAGGATGCAGACAGAAACAAGTTCATTTATCATTCACATTGCACCTGAAGCAAATTGCAGCTAGATCCAAGGAGCACCTCCTAAGCATTTGGCGTGGGAAGCATTGGGATTAAGTCATGAGCATAACCTTAAATCCAATCCTAACCCCCTAAATTACTACCTTAACAAGCAGAACAGTGACTTTCAGCTGATGTCCACATACTCCCTTGAGACTTGAAATCACAAATAGTATAACAAATATCCATGTGTACACGCACATTCATTTTTGTAACGCATCCTTGTTCTTAATGGCAACTTGCAAAATTTACAATAGTAAATATTTAATCAATGTGTTCATGTTTATTACAAGGAGCATAGTAAATTAATAAACACTCATAAACTTCTTTTCAAATATAAAGTCAGGTTCTATTATGGGATTTCTGCCAAAAGTACAATATGTGGTTCAGAAAATAATGTGAAGTATTATTTGTCCTTTGGAGTTCCTTTCCCTAATAAATATGACAACCACATCTGATTCTGATGTGAAATAAAATGGCACAATTATGATAATGTGCGGGAGAAAAAAATGGGACCGTAGGAGGAATCTTACCGTGTTCTCCTTGGCATTTGTGAATGGTTATAATTCATGTTTGCTGGTTTATACATTTACATAACTTGTTCTCATTTATGTAACTTATTTATGTAAGAGGCTGTACTGCCGCTGTGGCCTTTGTGTGCTGCATAACTTCCCTTTGAATCAGGAAGTCTAGGCAAAGCAGTCACTGGCACTGTCACAGGTCACCCTTCCATCATTCTCTGCCATCCAAAAGTTGCACAATAATGTGACTGCTTGTTTAAATTCAAAGGCGAGAAAAATTAGTGTCCTTCTTCGTTCATTTCCTAAAATTTAGACAGGTCTCTGAGTCACCCAGCAGGCTGTGATGGAGAAGAGGGAATCCTGCTAAGCTGCCCCTGGCTAGGAGAAGTATAATGGAGTGAAGAGCCCTCCTTTTCCTTCCGCATTACTTGCTCGTGTCATTCTTTGCTAACAAAGTAGTAAAATCATGAGATTTGTATTCTGTTTCGGTTTTTGAGTGTTGTCTTCTAAAATAGATCAGTTATGTAAGAGAGTCAGAAGAAAAGCGTATCTGTTTCCTAATTTGGAAAATGCTTATCACCATCATTGCCTGCTTATCCCTGCCTCCCACTGCCACACCATAAGACTTTTCCTGATATAGTTTGGTAAACTCCTATTTAAGAGTAACATAACACAGTGCTTTTCTTATATACAACTCAGCTGAAGATGTGTATTTGAACCTCTTTTTTTTTTTTTTTTTGCTGTGGGTGAATTTACCATTTGTTTCTTTACATTCTTATTAAAAAAGAAACTGAGTTTGTCAGTCCAAGCAAAATATGTCCCATTCCTGATTCATTTCAGTTGATAATGTTCTATTCAAAGAGAGTAAACTATAATGTTTTATATAAACAGTACCTACCCAATAGATTTTTTTTTTTTTTTGACACAATCTAGCTTTGTCACCCAGGCTGCAGTGCATAGTGAGTATATAGCTCACTGCAGCCTTGACCTCCTGGGCTCAAGCAATCTCCCACCTCAGCCTCTCCGAGTAGCTGGGACTACAGACGCATGCCTCTCTGCTCAGCAAATTTTTTTTTTTTTAACTTGTTGTAGAGGCGGGCCCCATTATGTTGCCCAGGCTGGTCTCAAACTCCGGGCCTCAAGCAATTCCCCTGCCTCAACCTCCTAATGGGCTGGGATTAGAGGCATAAACCACCACGCCTGGTCCCCAATAGCATTTTTGTACAGAATACACAGATGGAGGGGTCTCTAGAGACCACCTTTTCATACCCCTCTCTCTCTCTCTCTCTCTCTCTCTCTCTCTCTCTCTTTCATATATATATATGAAAATTGGGATCTGAGAAGCTGCTAGTTTCATAGAAGTCATACCAGCGAGGGAATCCAGACACCTGGTGCTGACTGTATTTATGCCTCTATGCCAGGGAAGAAGTCACCTGGGTTCCCTAGGCCTCATTTGCTATTTGTAGAAAGAGGGAACTGCAACTACCTCTAAGGTGCCTTCTGCCTCTGGAGCCAAGCCCCAGGGCTTGGTTTGAACACAGTAAGAGGAGGCAGAGCATCTCCCAGACTGAGGAACACAGCAATGTGATACCTGCTGAAAATGTAACAGCAGATGAGGGCTGAGAATAGAAGAGAAGGGTATCAAGAACACATTTTGTTGGTACATACCCATCCCTGTTTAGAGAGGGGGAACCAGTCTCTGAGACCTGAACACCTGCAGTCACCGTACAGGGATCCCCTATTGCACTCACACCTCCTTGCCCCTACTGTAAAACTGTGGGAAGCTGAAAGAAAGCCGGGGGTGGGGGGGCCGAGGGAGAGCTGATTATATAACTTGGGCATTTGTGCGAAAGTTTATATAAGATGCTAAAAATACCATATATGATTGCTATAATAGCGTTCCAAATGAAAAGCCCTAATGAGGACAACCTGAGTAGGTTAAATAGAGCTGATACGAAGTGTAAGTCTAAAGCCAATTGCCTGCAAGGACTACCATCTAACCAAGTACCGTTTACTGCTCATTCTTTGTTATCCTTACAGGGTGCACAAAGTGCGCAAGGGCCACTACCCTTACAAAGGGTGCTATGCTTCATTCTTCATTTCTAATACTCTGAAGAATCTAGAAATACTAAGTGTGTGACCCATGGCCTATTTTGCTGGTAGTCAAATTGATTAAATGAATACATTTTCCTGTATCAAGCTGTTTAAAAAGTAGACATAGGAATAAACCCCATATATTATTTAACAAATTCTAAGAATTTAATACATATGAATCCCCCTGGTACTTTCCATCCTCCTTCCTTGCTGCCCCCCCACCACACATCCCCCCACCTTTCGTACTTATCATCTGACGTATTTCATACATATTACTTGTCTCCACCCTCCAGAATGTAAGCTCCTTGAGATTTGGGATTTCTGTACATCTTGTTCACTGTCATGTCTCTAGCACCTAGGCACCAAGAAGACACTAGAAAATCATTGCTAAATGAGCCCACCCACAAAGATATCGTACTATTTTTCATTCTTGTTAGTAATAAAAATCTGGTGGGGCACGGTGGCTTGTGTCTGTAATCCCAGCACTTTAAGAGGCCAAGGTGGGTGGATCACCTGAGGTCAGGAGTTGGAGACCAGCCTGGCCAACATGGTGAAACCCCATCTCTACTAAAAATACACAAAAATTAGCTGGGTGTGATGGCACACTCCTGTAGTCTCACCTACTCTAGAGGATGAAGCATGAGAGTCACTTGAACCTGGGAGGCAGAGATTGCAGTGAGCCAAAACTGTGCCATTGCACTCCAGCCTGGGTGACAGAGACTCTGTCTCGAAAACAACAACAAAAATCCACTTACCATTAATACATTGGGGCAATTTATTTTCTTTATTTCTCCTCTGTTATGGATTGAAGGTTTTTGTCCTCACAAAAATTCATACGTTGAAATCTGATCCCCCGAGTGATGATATTAGAAGGTGGAGCCTGGTTGGAAGTAATCAGGTCATTAAGGTGGAGCCCTCGTGAATGTGATTAGTGCCCTTATAAGAAGAGGCCAGACAGCTAGCTCAGTCTCTTTCCATCAAGTGAGGATACAACAAGAAGTAAGCAGTCTGCAACCCAGAAGAGAGCCCTCGCCAGAATCTTACCATGCTGGCACCCTGATCTCAGATTTCTACCCTTCAGAACTTTGAGGAATAAATTTGTTGTTTGTAAGCCACCCAGTCCATGGTATTAGGTTGGTGCAGAAGTAAGTGCAGTTTTTGCCATTACTTTTAATCACAACTGCATCAACCTAATACTTTGTCACAGCAGCCCAAGCTGACTAAGACGTCCTGTCTTTCTCTGATACTTCCCATTCGGTGTGTCAGACAGTCCTCTTGACCACTCTTACCCCTTCTCCCCCACCACCACCCTGGCCCAAGACAGTTGTATCTCTTGTTTTATTTATTTTTATTATTATTATTTTTTGAGACAGAGTCTTGCTCTGTCACCTGGAGTGCAGTGGCACAATCTCAGCTCACTGCAACCTCTGCTTCCTGGGTCCATGCAGCTCTCTTGCCTCAGCCTCCCAAGTAGCTGGAATTATAGGTGCCTGCCACCACACCTGGCTAATTTTTGTATTTTTAGTAGAGACGGGGTTTTGCCATGTTGGCCAGGCTGGTCTCGAACTCTTGACTTCAAGTGATCTGCCTGCCTTGGCCTCCCATATGCTAGGATGACAGGTGTGAGCCACTGTGCCCAGCCCACATCTCTCGTTTTAAAATTAAGACAAGTTTGGGTATTCTTTAGGTAAGAGAAATAATTTTACACGTGGAAACAGATATAAAGAAAGTTATATTCGGTAAACTATATATACCATATATGTCAATCAAGAAAGCAAAGAAATAAAGCATTAATAATTTGAATATAGACTCCAGCACGTTGTTAGCACTAGTGTTTTAAAGTGCTTCCTAAACTCCTGGGAATATCAGCAAAGTCTGAAGATTTTAGATTTGGTGGGATGCCTATATGGGTCAAAAGATCTCAGTTATTCCTGACTCCTCTCTTTCGCTCACCTGGCATCTGATCTGCCAGAAAATCCTTTTGGGTCCACCTTCAGAGAATATCCAAAATACGACCCCTTCTCATCTCTCCCTGGCCACCACCCTCCCTGAAGACACCAGCATCTTTCTCCTGGATCCATGCATCAGCCTTCTAAGCAGCCTTTGCTTTGATCATTGCACCCCTTCTTTCCTCTACAATAAAAGAGTCATCATCTCAAAACTTCAACTAGGTGCTCTTCGATACACAGCATCTGCTTCCCATTGCGCTCAGAAGAAAATCCGAAGTCCCAACTGTGACCTGGAAGTCGGCAATTAAATGTGCCCTCACCCTGCAACCTCACCTCTGGCTGAAAGCCCCAGTCTTCACTAGTGTCCAGGCACGCTGGCCTCTCCTGGGCCTTTGTCTTTTCTGTTCTCCTTGCCTGAAACGCTCTTCTGATACACAGCCCCAAGCCTCCTTCCTTCCTTCCTTTAGACTTTTATGCAATGCCACCCACTCTATGGTGACTTGCCTGGTCTCCCTATCTCCTTTTCCTGTCTTTTTATCTTTAGCATCTATCCCTAATATACTGTATATTTAATTTATACTATATATTTGGTTTTGCACATTTTGTATATTTGATATTATTTATTATTTGTCTTCTCCAAATAATATAAATTTCACAAGGGATTTTAACTTCTTTGTTCACTGCTGAATATTTGATGCTTGGGACACATAATTGATCCTCAATTTAAAAAACGGTTGTATGAACAAATGAGAAAAGGGCTGTGGTGCTACACACAGAAACGTGTTTGTTTTGATGCTCAGCACCTGACTGTAATGGTTGTGGTCACTTGTGCCACAACTAGAAGGGAGAGTGAAGCCCGTGGAATTAAGGATGTGGTCTGGAAGCTCTAACATGGTTTCCTAGGACAGGATCTAACAAAATGTTAATTATTTGTAAGAGAGATAGGTAGAAATAAAGTTGTAATATCCAGCTTCTTGAAAAAAAAATCACTAGCTCTAGTGACCAACACTAAGTGACTTTACTGCTTTGGAAAGTTCCTGAAGATAGTGGCAATCAGGTAAATCCCCCATGCCCGTCAAATATAGAGGAGCCCCTGCCACTGTTCTCCTCCCATGTGGTTTTGTTTTAGACAGTCCTAGGATTATACAGAGGGTTGGGCTGTCACCTAGTTTAGAGGGCGAAGGCATGCAGTGCAACTTTACCTGGTACATTTTCAGCTCCTGTGTTATTTTTAAAACTCTGAGTTATGCCGAGCACAGTGGCTTACACCTATAATCCCAGCACTTTGGGAGGCCATGGTGGGTGGATCACAAGGTCAGGAGTTCGAGATCTGCCTGACCAACACGGTGAAACCCTGTCTCTACTAAAAATACAAAACATAGCCGGGCATGGTGGCATGTGCCTGTAATCCCAGCTACTCAGGAGGCTGAGGCAGGAGAACTGTTTGAACCCGGGAGGCAGAGGTTGCAGGGAGCTGAAATTGTGCCACTGCACTTCAGCCTGGACGAAAGAGTGAGACTCCGTCTCAAAAAAAAAAAAAAAAAAAATCTGAGTTATTAGGTAAATTGTAAAAGGATTCAGGATTGCAGTTCATAAACTAATGAGTGACATGGATAAGATAAATACATCTATCATTTTGTTTAAAAGACTGGAGTAAGTTAATTGGGTGGGGAGGATGTTTGGTGAAGGAAGTCAAGCATGTTAAGTAGAAAAACACCTGTGACTAGGTTAGACTAGATGATCTGTATTCCAATATGGCCTACAAGTTCAGTGTCAAACAAGGAGACATGATGACTTCAGATGATGGAAGAGTTCATGACCAGGGGATGAAATTGTTTAGATCACAGTCAAGACCAGGAAGAAATGGCAGAACAACCAACCAGGTTAGCAGCTTAGAAAGTCAAGAGAAAAAAAAAGGAAAAGCAAGATGTAAAATACATCAAGTCAATGTGCATTACAGATGAGTTTTAGTCAGTGTCTAGTACATGTTTTAGGACAGGTCTTAACTGTCCTAAAACAGTTAAGGCACAGGTCTTGGACTAGAGAAGGACCTTGGATGAAAGAGAAGGACACACATCTCTTTTTCCGATTCTGAAGTAGCTAGAGGAGGGGACGTTATTTTCAAACTTAAGTGAAATTAATTAGGTAGAAAACATGAAGGACTCTTTTCTCTAGCATAGAACACTAATGTCTCTATTTGGATGGCTATGACAAAAATACCCTAGACTGGGTAGTTTATAAACAACCAAAATTTATGGCTCACAGTTCTGGAGGCTGGGAAGTCCAAGATCAAGTCACCAGTAGATTCTATGTGTGGTGAGGGCCTATTTCCTGTTTATAGAGGGTGCCTGGTTGCTGTATCCCCACATGGAAGAAGGGAATGGGAGGCTCCTTCACATCTCTATAAAAGAGGCACTAATCCCATTCAAGAGGGCTCCACCCTCATGACCTAATCACCTCCCACACCACTACTCTTAATACTATCACATATGTAGGTGCCAACATATGGGGGACGCCAACATTCAGATCACAGCAAATAAATATCACAAAAGTTAACAAGATATAAAAGGGTTCCAAGGAATAATGGATACATTAAAATACTACTAAGGGGACGGGTGCGATGGCCACACCTGTAATCACAGAACTTTGGGAATGGGAGGTGGGAGGATCACTTGAGTCCAGGAGTTTGAGGCCAGCCTGGGCAGCATAGTGAGACCCCGTCTCAACACAAAATTAAACAATTAGCTGGGCATAGTGGCTCATGCCTATAATCCCAGCTGCTTGCAAGGCTGAGGCAGGAGGATCAATTGAGCCCGGGGAGTTGAGGCTACAGTGAGCTATGATCACACCACTTCACTCCAGCCTGGGCAACAGAGGAAGACCTTGTCTCAAAAAAACAAAAATCTACTACTAAGGGAAGTCACACTCTACTGAAATTCAGGTTAGTCAAGAAAAGCAATGATGTTTTTTCATGATCTATCCTTTGATATTTCTGTCAATAAAAAATGCCAAGCTGGATGGTCCAGAGGGCTAACACAGTAGGATGGTTCCCACATTCTTGTTTTTAAATAAGTATTTAAAAATTGCATTAGCTTTGGGGGTACAAGTAGTTTTTGGTTACGTGGATGAACTAGAGGGGTGAAGTCTGAGACTTTAGTGCACCTGTCACTGGAGTAGTGTACATTGCAGCCAATATGTAGTTTTTAATCTCTCAACCCCCAATATTCTTCTGTCTCTACCTAGTTAATGCCATCAACTCCCTTATGAAACCAAATCACAAACATGTGACAACTTGGAAAAAAACGCCTTGCAATCGGAAATATCTTGACCAGACAAGTCTAAGTAAAATGTGGAGCGTAGAAAGATGTTCCAGCACATGTCAGCATGTGGTGACTTTTTCCACACGCAGCTGCTATTCATATGAGCCTTCAGAATTCTGATCACCAGTTTAATCTGATGCTGACCCTGGTCTTTGTGAAAATTCCAAACAACTCTTCTAATCCAGTGTGGGGGGAACCAAAGTTCCCCATGGACATGTTATTCCCAGAGTAACCTCGCTACAAGTGCTTTCGGCTTTAGAGGATTTATGAATCCAGTTGCCACCATATCATTGTCCGCAATGACATCAACTCAGGCCTAAAAAAATTCAGGTCTCTCCCATGTAAAGTGGCTTTCCTACATTTAGATCAAACCTTTCTGAGCAGCATGGGGCCATTCTGAAACACCTACTTTTTTGTTTTCCCTAAATTTGATGATTCTAAATATCAGAAGATAGCTCTAATACAGCCAGCAGTTACTGAGTGTACTCAACTTTCATTTGTATCAACTTACATGAACAGCTTGCTTAAAAGAATGCTTTGGAATTGCTTATATGATAAATCAAGCTTGTTTTGTGTTTTTATGGAAACAAAATAGATCCCCATATGTGCACAGGAAAATTGGCAACTGCCAAGATGGTATTGTTACCTGGAATCCTGCCTTGAGATGGATCCTTTAACCAAGGAGATCCAACAAAGCCGGACCTCTGGACCAGCAGTCTTGGTTCTTGTGATAGTGAGCAAAGAATTGCAAACTAACCCCGAAATGCAAGCTCAAAACAAGGCTTTCTGAAGCACAGTAATGCACTCTCAGAGGGAGAGTGGGGTAACCTCTGCGAAGTGAAATCAGCCCCTCTTTATAGAGCTCAGGGTGCGTTTATGCAGTTTGTGGGGAGGAGTTGAGGCTTGGGCTGTGTTTGAGTGACAGGATTGTGTCATTTGATTAGCAGTTTATGCTTATATCACTGAACTTAAACTGAACGTCTTTACTTTGTTAAGGAAAGCCCACTCAGAGGGGCAAAACCACATGTAAATTTTATTATAATGACTGTATAATGAGGATGAGGTTACCCGGGTTTATGGCCTAGATGGACTGGGCATGCGCCACGTTAGGGGATTTTTATCTGTGCCCAGTTCTTCTTTCTCCAGGATGTGCTGGCCACAGACTTTACCACAAGCTCCATCTATCAGGGTGGAGTTAGGGTGGTCTTGGGGGCTGAACTTAGGTGGGCCAGGGCCTGTCTTAGTGACAGCCCTTCTGCCCTCCTCTCTCGCCCCCTCCCAGCTGCTGATGTCTAACTACCTAACATTATGGCTGGGACACTATGTTCCTGCAGTAATGCCAAAAACTGTAGTACCAAAGGGTAAGCCTCCTTGATTCTGCCCAGCCATGGGTGAAATTTCTCCAACTCTATGTAGGAGGAGAGTGTTGTAATAGACCGTTTCTAAAGTCCCTTCCAGTTCAGGGAGACTACAATCTCTGAACAAACACATTCCTGTCATCCAGTGGAAAAGAGGCCTTCAGGGCCCAAAGGTGATAACTTTTATTTTGCAACTTAAAAAAACCCACCCCTCAGTCGGCCCTCGGAGGAGTGCGCCAGCCCTGCGGAGGCAGTGTCTACACAGGCCTCGCAGCTTCCGTCTAGCACTCCGCAAGGTTTCCGTTGCATTGTGGGGCAGGGACCACCGCGTTGTGGGTGTGGGGAAGGAGATGTGTGGACAAAGGGCGGAGTGATGGGTTACAATGTGCAGAAGGATGGTTTAGGTGGAGACGTCGGAGGAAGGCGAGCAGTGGCGGATTAGGCTCAGGCTGCTGTGAATGGGTGTCAGCCTGGGAGGCCCGGTCCAGTGCGCCCCCATATCTGCCCGCTCTCGATGGGATGGGCACAGTCTCGATCCTGGCACCAGTATCGACCTCAGCTGACACCAAAGGCCCGAATAGAGAGTAATCGGTGTCCCCATTCCAGCCCAAGCCCCGCCTTCCTGGGTGTTCTGGAGCAAAATGGGGGCCTGCGCAGGAGCCCCGGGTTCCAGGGAGACCTGGCTCAGCAGGGCAGCCTGTGAGATGTGGTGAGAAAGGTGTGGAGCGGCCATCAAGAACTGTCTTAATGAAACATTGCCATGAGCCGTGAATCTATGTAACCATATTACTTTGTGGAAAACAGCCAGCGAAGGGCAAGTTTAACAGCTCCACGGGGAAGCTCCAGGGACAGCTGTGCAAGAGTGTACTGTTTTCAAGTACACATCGTTCTGTTGAAAGAAAAAAAACTTTAGACAAATTAAATTGAACAGAGTTTAATTGTGCAAAGAATGATTCATGAATCAGGCAACACCCAGAACAAGTGGAAGTTCAGAGAGCTCCCTGGGCAGGGATTATTTATAGACAGAAAACTGGAAGTACCCTACAGAAATAGCTTGATTGGTTACAACTCCGGCATTTGCCTTTTTTGGACATGGTCTGATCAGTGGGTAGCCTGTGATTAGCGGAAGTTCGGTTGCTATGACTGGCTGTGACACAGCTATTTGTTACAAAAATATGCTCCTAAATTAGGCTTTCGGTTTGTTTACCTACTGAGTTAGGTTGTGGCTCCTGACACAGAAACTCAAGGTATGGAAGCAGCCTCAGGCCAAAAATAAGTTAATTTAACAGATTTTTGAAAGAGACTTTTTCCAGATAGCAAAAGAAGAGCGATGATCCATCTATACACCACAGGAATGGTGGCTGTGGACCTTGTATCCACCAGCACCAGCCGGGAAATACCTGACGCCATGCTGCTGGGCTGACCAGAAGTAGCTGAGAGGCTGGGCATGGTGGCTCACACCTGTAATCCAGGCACTTTGGGAGGCTGAGGCAGGTGGATCACCTGAGGTCAGGAGTCCGAGACCAGACTGGCCAACATGGTGAAACCCCGTCTCTACTAAAAATACACACACACACAAAAACTAGCTGAGCATGGCAGCAGACACCTGTAATAGCAGCTACTTAGGAGGCTGAGGCAGGAGAATCACTTGAATCCAGGAGGTGGAGGTTGCAGTGAGCCGAGATTACACCACTGCACTCCAGCATGGGTGACAGAGCGAGACTCCGTCTCAAAAAAAAATTAAAAAAAAAAAAGTGGCTGGGCTGAGACATCCAGGGTAGAGGCTGTAGGCCTGTAAAGACTTTCGAGGCAACAGGGCTGCCTCCTTGAGGTTTGTAAAGACAGCCATCCACAGTCATGACAACAGTTCCAGCTGAAGCTTGCCAACGGCCACTCATTTCACCTGCAGCCGTGCCCCTGCAGATGCAAAAGATCTGGAAAAACCTTGTTTATCCCCTAAGACCACCAATGGAGGCTTAAATCTGTACCCAGGCCATCCCACTGAGGACACAATGGGAATACCTGTGTGGAAGGCAGAGCCCAGCGGCCATGGTGCTCCGTGGAGAAGAGAATCTGCATCAGGCCGGCATTAGGAACTTCCCATGGTCTCTGAGGTGCTTGGGGTCACCTCCTCTGATTATGCTGAGGGGGAAGAAATTCAACACGTCTCCAGCACATGTGTTCATGGAAGGGCACTCTTCTTCATTCTAATTGCAATGCAACCAGTGCTCAATGAAGGGGCAACAGCAGCGGTAACAACAGGCACCAAAGCAAGTGCTATGGACACACAGGCCACCAAGTCTGCAGACTCAGAGCACATTAAAACAGCACCAGCAAGAGCAGCCTTTGTGGATCCAGTAGGACATGGAACCAGCACGTCAGGGCAGGTGTGCTCAGAGGATCTTTAGGTAGTTGGAGCAACTGCTTACAAGCACTTCCCTGTGCTCAGAGGCTACGTCCTGCATGCCAGGAGGAGCTTCTGGTCTCTCCCCAGAGAGCAGCCCAAGTGTGGTGGCTGAAGGAGCAGAAATGACTGGCAAGCCTGCTGCAGAAACAGTTAAAGGCCTAATGGCAGGACCCCTCGTCTGGGCCTTGCCGATGAAGGATACGCGAGTGAATGGATGAGATGGAAGCCAGAAAGTCTCCCATCCCAAGACTGAAGCCCAGAGAGAGAGAGAAAGGTAAAGGACAGAACTCCGACAAGACGCCATTGCCATCACCAAAGGACTGGGGCACACAAGTCAACCCTATGAGCATTCATCTTCTGGTCCTGAGCAGAAGATGATCCCTACAAGGGACCAACAGGGATGAAAAAATGAAAAGGCTAGAGCAGTTCGGGAGGCTGAGGACGCAGCTTCTCCTCTCTATGAAAATGCCAGTCCCGTTCTCACCACAAAGGAGTCTAGGTTATCTCAAAAACTGCTGGGGAGCACACACCTATACTGGCAGCTACTCAGGAGACTGAGGCGGGAGGATCCCTTGAGCCCAGGAATCCAACACCAGCCTGGGCGACATAACAGTACCTGTCTCAAATAATAATAATAAGAAGAAGCAAAAGAAGGGAGAGTCAAACTATGACAAGTTTAGGGTCTTAAGCAAAAATAACTCTTTGCGAAGTTCAGAACCTGCTTTACTCACCTGGAAGAGAGTAGAGAGGTGGAATCAAGTTTGAGACAGTAGAAAAGGGCAGCACGGAACACCACACAGTCAGGCAGAGTGTGGCAGGGGCTGGGGATCACTGGGACCATAGCCGAGATGAGGGGGACAGTAACTTTAAAGCCCATCAAAAAAGGAATCAGAGCATGGAGACCAAGGGGTTTCTGATTTAGGTGGCCTTGATTTAAGTAAATAAGTACAAACAAAATACATTCTTAGAATGAAAAAAAAATAACCTGTTAGCTATCATCCAAAGGCACGTGTCATTTCATCATGAAACTCACGTATATGCATTGGGAAGAAGCATTGTTTGAGGTAGGGAAGGAAGAGTCGCACACCTGAGTGAAAGGGTGACCATGGCCTGTGCTGGTCAGCAGGAGTTTCTTACCTTCCTTCTTTTTCTCCAAAAGGCATACATTTCACTATTGAGCTTTGTGATTCCTAAATTGTAGTGGGTCTAAGAATCATCTGGGGTGCTTTTCTGAAATGCAGATTCATGGCCCTGAACAAACTGAACCAGGATCTCATAGAGTGGGACTATCTTACATGATCCTCATGAGATGATCCAAGGTGTGGACTCAAGGCTAACATTGGTACATGGTCCAATGTAAGAAGTGGCCTTGAGAGTTAACAAGTAGGTTTTCGTGTAAATGTGCCCATCCTTTTGGACTATGCATTGGTTCATTTCAATCACAGCTACTGTCAACATTTATTCATTAGTTAACCAATATTGGAATAAGAGTTTACTATGTGCCAGACACTGTTTTAGCTGCTTTATTAGTTGAACCTTACATTTCTTGAAGGTCTGGTTTTTAGAATGCTACATGCAGATTTGCCTGATGCTCTTTAGCTGCTGGCTGGCATGTCATTGTTTGAGTGAGTGCTATATGACCGACCGTTCCTCCTAAGGGAAAGGGCATGGGAAAGAGAAAAGGGACAATGACCCTCTTTATCCTTTTCCTTCCGACAATAACCTTTGCAAAGTATAGAACATTCACTGACTTTCCAAGGCTTTATAATGTTTTATTTATTTAGAAATATAAATAAATACACTGTGAAATATGTGATGGGGGAGGTTGTGAAGCAACCTTCACATAATACATAAGAAATTATAAATCTTTCTATTTTGAGACAGTGTCTGCATTGAGAAACAGATAAATCTATCTACCCCTCCTTTTAATCAGTAATCTTATCTCCAGTAACACTGGAATGCACTTGCAGTAACACTTGCTAGGCTGGAAAATAGGTTAATGAGTAGAACAGCACACATATTTCAGGAAAAGAAATAGAATGCTTTATTGCCTCGCGATACCAAATAATTGCTTCTTTCTCAGCATTGTCTCGTCTCAGCCTTGTGTAGTATGTAGGAGAAAGAAAAAGTCTTTCATCGAACGATAGTCACCTTTAGAACATCGTTCTGCTCTGGTTATATAAACCAAGAGAATGAGAGGTCTGCCATCTTGACATGTGTGGTCTAAGGTCTAAAATTAAGGCCGAGTGTTACGTGCTGCCTTGACATCTGTTGAAACTGGGAGGCCTTGAATGTTCTCACTGCAATTTCCCCTCCTTGCTCTGCTCTTGTGGATAAGGTCCCTTGGCTGAACAACTTTCCTTTCAAAGGTAGCAGAGGCAGTTCCTGCTTTTCCTGGAGTATCCTGGGGTTTCAACTTCCTGCTACTTTTCCGAATTGTTCAAACAAGCCAATCACTTCCTCCTATGAACCAAGAGACACCTCACCCTCTTGATATTACAAAGCCTGCCTCCCGCAGCCCCTGGTTGTCCACTCTGTTCCTGAATACAACCCTACTTGGTCTACGGTGTCGACCCCACTCCCCGGGCAGTGAGTATATCTGACTAATAAATTGCTGTTAATCTAACCTTTCCGTTGTTGGTAGGAGCATCTTCAGCCATCCTTATAACCCTAGGACAGGAATCCCTCCCTCACCAACTGAATGAATAGGTGATTAAAACATGTTTAATCCACTGAAACAGGATCTTTCTTAAAATAAAATATATATGTGTAATTTTAGAAAGCATTAAAAATTAAGTATTTTTTTCACCAATACTAAGATAACCAGCAAAAGGGCTACTTGGATATTTTCTTTTTACTTTAGCTTGTCCTCTTAATAGTCTGGAAGCAAAAATATGAAAGGCAGGCCAATTGCACGGTGTCTTAAAGGACCACAGGTTATCACGGTCACTAGTGAGCCCAGAAATTAGCCAATACTGGATGAAGGAGGAAATTCTCAGGAAGCTAACTAGGCAAATACAAGAAACAAGGCCTCCCACAAGTTTATTTATATCTGGATTAGGAGTATGATAACACCTATGGGTTGACTCAATAAAAATAAGAGCTCACATCACAAGGCTCATCTAGGACAGCAGGCATCATGGCTCTAGAAGAAAGGTTTGATGGGAAAGAAGGGAAGAGAGTCCCAGGAGGTATTACCATCCAATCACTTCTCTGACTCTACTGTACATGCCAAGCAGGGGCAGAGCAGCCCTTCTTGATTTCTACCCAGGCATGATTTTCATGCCCTAGTGCCAGGTAGCAAGGCCATGAAGGCCCACGCAGGCTCAGTAAGGATTACGTTTTGTAAAGGATAACCTAGGAGTTGAAGCCAGCAACAAGGAAGAGGGCTTTGACCTACTGAAGGCAGCACTTGGTTTGGTGGTTGCCTTCGCTTGTGTTTGTGACTGCCTTCGGAGTGCAGTGCTGAAGTGAATCATACAACTTATCTGCACAACATCAAATGCAGCTGGCTTTTCTAGTAACAAAGTTGCTACCATTTATTAGCAACTACATGGGTGCTAATCACACACTGGTTTATTATCTTCTTTAATCCACTTAATTTTTCGAGTTAAGTACTCTTATCTACCTACATCTTGCAAATGAGGAAACGGCATTAAGCAACTTATTCAAAGTTGCATAGCTCTACAAGGAGTAGAGCCTGGACTCAAAGCTAGACCCAGGGTTCAATCTTTTTTTAAAATCAATTTCATTGTATATATTTGAGGTTTACAACATGTCATAGGATACATATAGATAGTAAAATGGTTACTATAGTGAAACACACGAACATATCATTTCACAGAGTTACTGCTTTGTGATGAGCAGTGAAAATCTACTTATTTAACAAACATCCTTAATACAATTTTATTAACTATAGTTCCCATGCTGTACATTAGATCTTCAGACTTTTTCATCCTACGTATCTGCTACTTTGACCTACATCTCCCCATCCCACCCTGCTGCCTCTTGACCTTTTTGTTGTTGTTGTTTAGATTCCACATAAAAGTGAGATCATGCAATATTTTTCTTTATATGTCCGGCTTATTTCACTTAATATAATGAAAGTTGTGTGTCCGTATACACGTATATATGTATGTATGTATTATATATAATGTATATATAATGAAATATTATTCAGCCTCAAATTAGAAGGAGATTCTGCCATTTTTCATAGCATGAATGGACCTGCAGGATTCATTCTTAATAGCACCCAGGGTGTGTCTGCGAATTTCTGGGGAGAAGGGACTAGAGAAAGAAGGTTACCTAGGACTATCAACTCCAAGTACAATGCTACTAAGAAAATAGGCCATGTCTTTAATACAAGTATAGGCAAGTTTGTTTTTGACAGAAGAAAAAAAAAATCAACCAGGTGTCCCACAAGCGTATACCATTAGGACCCATTCATTGTAGACTAAATTATAATAGACTAGTCATATAGAGCTGAATCCTTTAATAGAAAGTGATGTTATAATTAAATAACATGAAACAAACACATATTTACATTGTGTGTTTTCCTGTCACTTCCAAATAGTTTGCAACTTATTGTACAAATTTATTGAAGGAGTATTTTCTGTTCTACAGAAAGCACAATCCAAAACATGGGTGCTCTGAAGGGCACCGTTCTGCACTGGTTATGTGTTTATCTCTCTTTTCCTTATGTAAGCGTGTTTATATTACATAACATCAATACCCAGAGTAGTAGCCAAATGATGTTATGCTAACTGATGGGAACAGAAAAGTACTGCAGAGCTCAGCACCTCACAACAGCCCTTCCTTCTGATGGTATCTGGTAATTAGAAGCTACTCACCTTGAGAACACACCCCTTGTAGATCTGTAATTAGTTCAGTTAGTTTTACTGCTTCTTTGACATTGATCATAGTCTCCTTTGAAGTACCAAAAAAAAAGAAGAAGAATAGGAAAAACTGACCCGGTTCATACCTGGTGACTTTTATCAATGTCTCTTGTATGAATCTATTGTTATGAGGCATTTTAGACATACTGATTTATAATGGCATTTACAGAGCTTAATGTTAGGTCTGAAAGATTCACTTGTAAACTACATAACTTCAGTACATTCATGCTAATTGTGTTGGTTCAGAAAAAATGTTTAAATTGACTTCAAATCACTATGTTTTGGAGACACTGCCTTTCATTAAACCTGCTCATGGTAAAACCAGACTACTTTAGTATCCTTCACTACTTCAGTAGTTATTGTAATTAGTATTTATGTGCACTATTTAAATATATAATTATCTGCACACATATGCTCTATCACCTCTAATTTGCTTTGACTCCGTTGTTGGTGTTGTCGTCGTCGTTGTTGTTGAGACAGGATCTCTCTCTGTTGCCTGGGCCTGGAGTGCACTCAAGTGCAGTGGTGCAATTACAATTAACTGCAGCCTTGACCTCCTGGGCTCAAGCAGTAATTCCTTTTTAGCCTCCCAAGTAGCTAGGACTATAGGCATATACCACCACACCCTGACTCTTCCTTAATACACTGCAAGTTTTATGTTAGGATGGATATATGTCTTCTGCCTCCACAGGCTTCAAAACTCCAAGCAGAATTATCTGAATATTGTGAAGACACACACACATACACACACAACAGGATGTTGTTGGACAATAAGAGTTTCAAGTCAATTTCAAGTCAATTAACAATATTGTAGCTTTGTAAGTATCTCACAGGAATCAAACCTAAATGACTTTTCCCAAATACAAGCCCTCTCTTGGGTAGTTTTTATCTTAGAGTAAAACACTTTCAAATTACTTGTTTGTAGTTTATATAATCAAATGGCCGAATGCTTTGCTCCTCTGAGAGCCAACATTAAAAGGAAATTCAACATCTAAGTATTCATTTACAAACCATCTTACTGTATCTAAAGACTAAAGATAGTTTAAATGTATATCCTATTTCTAGGTTACGCCCATTTATCTACTTACCTTTTTCCCAGCTTTTTCATTCAGATCCCATCAGTAATATTTTATTTTCCCAGCCCATATATGCAAGTATTTCTAGATCCATCAGTTACCTTATAGGTGTTCCTTATTTAATAAAGTCATATATATATATATGTCCAAACTTCCCCAGTGGTTAAATTGGGAGAGATATAATTTTACATTACAAATAATTTTTCACTTTATAAAAAGGAGCTCTCATCCCTTTTTTCTATAAATATCATTGATTATATTTGTAAATGAAGAGTTCTGTGGTTGGATGGTGGTGATGATAGCACAACAATGTGAAAGTATTTAATGCCCCTGAACGGTACACATAAAAATGGTAAAGATGGCAAATTTTATATTATGTGCATTTTATCACAATTATATATACATAATTATTACAATTATATATATATAAAATCACAATGATATATATGCATATATATGTGTGTATATTTGTGTGTGTGTATATATGTGTGTGTCTGTGTATGTGTGTGTGTGTGTGTGTATATATATATGTGTATGTATATATATATATATATATATATATATATATATATACATACAAATAATTGAGGCATCTCTGTGGGCCCGCACCGTGCTGGGTGCTGGGGCCAGGGCACTGAGTGAGGCAGAGATCATCACTACCCACACGGAGCCTGCAGTCTAGTGGGACAAACATCTAGTCCACTGACCATGTAATCCAGCAAATGTGGCCTAGTGCTATCAAGGCAGGAGATCAGCAGGACTTGTTTTTAGAACACTGGTCATGACCCCAACCAATCATGACCCCGCTGATTGGAGCAGGATCTCGTCAAAACAGGGTGCAGTGAAGCAGCTGGCCAAAACCAGTAGATGGTGATGAAAGCAACCTCTAGTTCCCCTCACTGTTCATTAGCATAAAGACACTCCCACCAGTGCCATGACAATCTACAAATGCCATGGCAATGAACCATGGCAATGGCCCATAAACAGTTACCTCTTATGGTTGCAGAACATCCCTGCCTCATTTCCAGAAAGTTCTGAATAACCTGCCTCTTAATTAGCATATCATTGAAAGTGGGTATAAACACAGCTGCCAACAGCCCATACATTGCTACTCTGGGCACATTGCCTATGGGTTAGCCCTGCTCTGCAAGGAGCAGTCCTTTGCTCCTGCTGTACAATGCTGCTTCAACAAAAGCTGCTGTCTAACACCACCATCTCACCCTCGAATTCTTTCCTGGATGAAGCCAAGAACCCACCCCTCTCAGGGAGGTCATGTGAGAGATAGCCTAAGCATTGTGATCTTACCTAAAAATTTCCAGCCCTTTCTCCAATGTCTCTACATGCCTGCCCAGATTCAGCAATTCTTAGAAAATAACTGAGAAGTAAAGTGTAGATGAAGGAAAGTGTATATTGGTAAAAGCATATTAACTTTTGAAACAAATGAATCCTACCACTGCAGTTAACACAGCACACGTTGTTTTCTGCCTCAGTCATCCAAATGAGAATGTGGTGCTGCCTGCTCCTCAGAGTCATTCAAGAATCCAGGTTGCCAGAGCCCTGCCCTCTTAAGTAGTTGGCTTCCAAAATTGTGCTAACCATCAACATCCAGCAAGCAGTTGTTGGAAAGGAATAGATTACATGTGAGAGCTTTCGCTTGCTCAGACATAGACAAAGTGTCCATCACTTTCACTCACATTCCTCTGGATAGAATTCCACCTGCAAGCGAACTTAGAGATGTAGCCTGGCTGTGTGTCCAGGAAGAAGAGGAAACAAGTTTGATGATCACTTAGCCATGTCAGTCTCATCAAAGACGCTGTGGTTCTCATATACAAAGAGTTATAAAAGTAGGAATGGAGGACAGATTTTGGAAACTGTATTTTATTTACTCCTTTGCTTATAGTTACAGGGATCAGAAATTAGGAGTCAAAAAACAATAATTTATTGTTTTATAATAGAAGAATATGTATCAGAAATTTGGAATAGTTATCAACTTCCCTCAACTAAAGATCTGGAAAAGGAACTTGGTTACAACCTACATTCAGGAAGGGGCTCAATAGTGATTCATATATAATATATGTTGGCAAACATTAAATTAGTCTCTACTTACAAGTAAAGATAAGAAATAAATGGAGCCTATAAAAATTTGCTCAGATGAAATGAAATATCATATGAAGACAAATTAAAAATGCACCCCTGAATGTGACTTATTACAGAAATCAGAAGAAAAGCACCCTCAGTAGACTGTAAGACTGCAAAGCCTCCAGGAAATAAAAGGTGTAAGTACAAGCAATGAAAAATCAAGATGAAAGAATGGTCATGTAGAGAAAAGGAAAGGAGAGGGTTATTTATGACATTGGACAGGATCAAAAGGACACTAAAAATACAATGGAATAATTCACTGTTGAAGATGTGTAAGGCACAATTGGAGTGGATGAAAATGAGTTAGGGATATGGAAACAAAGTTGAGTTCTTACAGAATGAAAATAGAGTGGATGGATGTGAAAAGATGAAAGAAGGAAGGTAGCTATGATCAGAGAACTCAGAGCATCGTACGGGTAACTTAGGTTCTGGACAAAAGGTCAGAGAAATACTCTGCAAAAGTGATCATATATACATACACATATATATGTGCATATATATATTTTATATATATAGAGGGGGGGGGTGGAGAGTTTAAGAATCATTTAATTCCAGGCAAAAATCAAGTACAAAGAGATACAAAGAGCTACATCCTGGCACTCATTTTGAATTATAAGGATAAAAAATTTAAATCCTATCCAGACTAAAAGACAAGGTACTTAGAAAAAAAGGATAAATGGACTTTGAGATCAGCTGGGACAGTTCTATCTAATACTAAGACAAAATTATTTCAGATCCAGCTCTTCATAGGCAGCCAAATTGTCCTTCAGGTGAAATAAAGATGTGTATATAAATGCCATAGCTTAGAGAAAGTATCATCCATGTACAATTTTTGAAAAACTATTACTTGATTATATGATCACGTTGACTACGAATGAAGCAAAATTATGAGCTCAGGAATAGGGAAATAGTGGCGCAAGAGTACTTGGAGTGAGCACCAAAAGCATTTGTATGTAGGTTTAAATCTAATCCATGTGCAAAACTAAATGATCTGAACTATTTCTTGAAAGAGAAAATATATAATGTAAGATAATAATTTTAAAACAGTAATATTAACCTATATTCTCAAGTTATACTAATAAAAACTGAAAAATCAAAGGGATTGTGATTGTATTTATTTCCTTAGCTTAGCTAGAAGATGACCCAAAGGATTTATTTTGGTTCAGATTATTAGGGAAATAAAAATCAAAGAAGGCTTTTGAATCTTAAAGCAAACCATAAATAGTTTAACATAGAGCTTGTATATCCCAAATCAGCAGAAAAGATAAAAATAAAACCATGTCTGCATTTTTAGCAGTGAGAAACAAAATGGAGTCGCTGTAAAAAAAAAAAAAAAGGGCACAAAACAAGATGACATAAGTGAGACCACATGATAAGGCATAAGGAAAGATGTCAGAAAATATGTCAGAAGTTAGACTAACCTTATTAGTTATAACAATAGATGGAAATGTACAAAAAATAAAAGTAACAAAAGCAACATTGAACGGTCAAAGTTCCCAATTTAACCTCTACAGATCATTCCCGACTTAGGATAGCTGGACTTACGATGTTTTTGACTTTATCATGGGGCAAAAGCAATATGCACTTAGTAGAAGCCGTACTTTGAATTTTAATTTTTTCCCAACTGTAGGTTAATGTCAGTATTCTGAGCACCTTTAAGGCAGGATGGGATAAGGTATGATGTCTGGTAGGCTAGGTGTATTAAATGCATTTTCGACTTACGAGATTTTCAACTTATGATGGGTTTATGGAGATGATAAGTTTATCATTTATGCAAATAAAGAAGTTTAAAAGAAACGTAAAACAAAACTATGAAAAACAAAATTATGGAATTCATAAAGATAAAAGCAGAAATTCAATAACAGAAATACATTACATCTTAAACATTCTCATAAACCTTATAGATGTAACACAAGAAGTTCTTAGATACAAGTTATCTCAGGGAAACAATATTTACCTAACGCCATATAAACCAATGTTATGTTCACTTGTAATGTGTCAATATTTGCTAACAATGACGGATTATGACATTTTCTTGTCAAAATGGCTTACCATCACCTATGTAGGTCTAGAGTGGCTTTTAAAATTCAGATATTCACTAGTGCAGATGTGTGAAAAGACTCACCTATGAGGATACTTCTCATGATTTTTTTTCACTGTGAAAAATTGGAAAACATAAAAGGCGGATTTTAATTTAATAAATTATTCTATCCATATGGACTAACACTGTGCAATCAATAAAATGGTACTACAGAAAAATATCAAACAACATTGAAATGCTCCCAATACGTTAAGATTCCAAAAAGCAACTCGTAAAATGTAATGCAATCTCGTTTGTTTAAATACACACATGCACAGAGCAGAGAGAGAAAGGGAACACTAGATACTGTAGATAAAAATTACAGTGGGGAGGGGAGGGAACTTAGAAGACAGGTCAATAGGTGCAGCAAACCACCGTGGCACACGTATACCTACGTAACAAACCTGCATTTTCTACACATGTATCTCAGAACTCAAAGTAAAATAAAATAAAATAAATCTTAAAAAAATTACAGTGGGGTTGCTAGTGATCTCTTTTTCTTTGTGTTTCTCTGAATCTTTCCATTTCTAACATGAATTTATTTTATACTCAGAAAAACAAATCATAAATGTTATATTTTTAAAAATATTAATGCCTTCCATAATATTTTATGAGAAATTCAAGTAAAGTAATACCAAAATTAGTCTTTTTTTTTTTTTAACTTAGCATGTATTTATAGAGTGTGTGCTAACTGGTAGGCACTGTTTATACACTGGAGATACAACAGTGAACAAAACCAAGTCCCCGCCCTCCTCTCACTATAGACAGAGGGAAAGACAGAAGATAAACAAATATATGTAATAACATTTGGTAACAATGTCATGAAGGAAATTATAGCAGCATAAAAAATAAGGAGTAATGAAAGACAGATGTGTTATTTTGAAGTATAGTATTGGCTTTGTTTATTTTTTCCTTCTTTGTTTTTGTTTTTGAGATGGAGTCCTGCTCTGTTGCGCAGGTTGGAGAGCAGTGGCTCGATCTCATGTCACTGCAACCTCCACCTCCCAGGTTTAAGTGATTCTCCTGCCTCAGCCTCCTGAGTAGCTGGAATTACAGGTGCCTGCTACCATGCCTGGCTAATTTTTGTATTTTTAGTAGAGATGGGGTTTCGTCATGTTGGCCAGGCTGGTCTGAAACTTCTGACCTCAGGTGATCCACTCGCCTTGATCTCCCCAAGTGCTGGGATTACAGGCGTGAGCCTCTGTGCCTGGCCTATTTTTTCCTTTGATTTTCAGTTGACACACAATTGTACATATTTATGGAATACAGAGTGATATTTTGATATATGTATACAATGTGTAATGATGAAATGTATAAAGATAAAAATAACAAACACCTCCAACGTTCATCATTTGTTTGTGTTATGGACATTTAAAATCCTCTCTTCTAGCTTTTTGAAAATACGAACTAAATTATTGTTAACCATATTTGCCCAACAGTGCTACAAAATACTAGAACTTATTTCTCCTATCTAGCAGTACAATGTAACTTTGTATTCATTAACCTCTTTCCCGATCCTCTCCCTCCTCCTATCATTCCCAGCTTCTAATGACTACAATTCTTCTTTCCACTTTTATAAGCTCAGTATTTCTTGGCTCTCGTATATGAGTGAGAACATGTGGTGTTTATTCTTCTGTGCCTGACTTATTTGACTTAACATGATATCCTCCAGCCTCATCCATGTTACTGCGAATAACAAAATTTCATTGTTTTTTATGGCTGAATAGTATTTCATTGTGTATATATTCCACATTTATCCTTTCATCTTTTGACGGACATTTAGGTTGATTCTATATCCTGGCTATAGTGAAGAGCGCTGCAAAAAATCATGGGAATAAAGTTTTCCCTTCGATATAGAGGTTTCCTTTCCTTTAGATTAATTCCCAGCAGTGAGAACACTGGATTCTATGGTCTTCCTATTTTCAGTTTCTTGAAAAACCTCCATACTGTTTTCCATAATGGCTATACTAATTTACATTCCCACCAACAGTGTATGAACTCCCTTTTCTCTGCATCCTTGCCAGCATTTGTTATTTTTTGTCTTTTTGATTATAGCCATTCTAACTGGGGTAAGATGATATATGGGTATGATTTTGATTTGCATTTCCCTGATGATTGGTGATGCTGAGCATTTTTTTTCACATATTTGTTGGCTGTTTTGTATGTCTTCTTTTGAAAAATATCTCGTGCCTATAATCCCAGACACTCCGGAGGCTGAGGCAGTAGAATCGCTTGAACCCAGGAAGCGGAAGTTGTGGTAAGTGGAGATTGTGCCATTGCACTCCAGCCTGGGCGACAGAGCAAGACTCCATCTCAAAATATATATATATACGTATATATGTATGTGTATATATACATATACATATATACGTATATTCAGCTTCTTTACCCATTTTTAAATTGGATTATTTGTTTTATGTGGGGTTTTTTACCTTTTTTTTTTAACGTTTCTTGTACATTCTGGATATTAGTCCCTCGTTAGATGACTAGTTTCTGAATATTTTCTCCCATTCTGTAGGTTGTCTCTTCACTCTACTGATTGTTTCCTCTGCTGTGCAGAAGCTTTTGGGTTTTATATAGTCTCATTTGTCTTCTTTTGTTTGTTTTTGATGCCTGTTTGTTTTAAGTCTTACCCGTAAAATCTTGCAATGTCCTGAAGCATTTCCTTTATGTTTTCTTCTAGTGGTCTTACAGGTTTGGGTCTTCTGCACTAGTCGTTAATCCATTTTGAGTTGATTTTTGTATGTCGTGAGATATAGGGGTCTAGTTTTATTCTTCTGCATATAGATATTCATTTTTTCCAGCACTATGTATTGACAGGGTGTCCTTCATCCAATGTAAGTTCTTGCCACCTTTGATGAAAATGTGTTGGCTGTAACTGCATAGATTTATGTTTATGTTCTCTATTCTATTCCATTGGTCTATGTGTCTGTTTTTTTATACCAATACCATGCCGTTTTGGTTACTATAGTTTTGTATGTATTTTGAAGTCAGACAGTATGATGCCTTCAGCTTTGTTCTTTTTGCAAAGGATTGCTTTGGCCATTTAGGGTTTGTGTGTGTGCACGCGCGTGTGTGTGTGTGTGATTCCATACAAATTTTAGGATTTTTTTCTATTTTAGTGAAAAATGTCATTAGTGTTTTGATTGGGATTCCATTGAATCTGTAGATTGCTTTGGATAGTATGGTCATTTTAACAGTACTAACTCTTCCAATCCATGATTATGCTATGTCTTTCCGTTTTTGTGTATGTATCCTCTTCAATTTCTTTATCAGTGTCTCTAAGTTTTCATTGTAGATATATTTCACATTTATTCCTAGGTATTTTACTTTTCTCATCATAAATGATATTGCTTTCTTAATTTACTTTTCAGCCAGTTCATTCTTAGTGTGTAGAATTGTTGCTAATCTTTGCATGCTGACTTTGCAGCCTGCATCTTTACTAGATTTTTCTAACAGTTCTAAGAGTTTTTTGGTGGTGTCTTAGGTTTTCCTATATATAAGATCATGTTGTCTGCAAAGAAGGACAATTTTACTTCCTCTTTTTCAATCTGGATGCCCTTTATGTACTTTTTTTTTTTTTTTTTTTCCTAAGTGCCGTGGCTAGGACTTACAGTACCATGTTGAATAACAGTAGTGAAAGGCAATTTTGTCTTGCCCTAGTTCTTAGAGGAAAGGCTTTCAGCCTTTCTGTATTCAGTATAGTAGCTGTGAGTTTGTCATATACGACCTTTATTTTACTGAAGTATGTTCCTTCTATACATAACGTTTGTAGAGTTTTTATCATGAAAGATGTTGAATTTTATCAAATTATTTTTCTGCATTTATTGAGATTATCATATATTTTTTGTCCTTTATTCTGTCGATGTGTAGAATTACAAGTACTGATTTGCATTTGTTGAACCATCTTCGCATCACTGGGATAAATCCTACTGGGTCATGATGTATAATCTCATTGTGTTGTTAGGTTCAGATTGTCAGTATTTTGTTGAGGATTTTTGCATCTACGTTTTCTTTATTTGTTGTGTCCTGGTCTGGTTTTGTTATCAGGGTAGTGGTGGCCTCATAAAATGAGTTAGGAAGAATTCCCTCTTCTTCAATTTTTTGAAATAGTTTGAAAAGAATTGTTGCTAATTCTTCTTTAAATGTTTGGTAGAATTTAGCAGTAAAGCCATCTCGTCCTGGGCTTTTCTTTGTTAGGAGGCATTTTACTACTGATTCAACCTTGTTACTTTGGTCTGTTATTGGTGTGTTCAGGTTTTCTGTTTCTTCCTAGTTCTATCTTGGTAGGTTATGTCTGTCCAGGAATTTATCAATTTTTTCTGAAATTTCCTAAATTTGATAGGATTTCTATTTTTTATATTTGTTGAGATTTGTTTTGTGGCATAAAATATGATCTATCCTAGAGAATGTTTCATGTGCTGATGAGAAGAATGCATATTCCATAATTGTTGGATACAATGTTCTGTAGATGTCTGTTTGGTCATTTAGTCTATAGTGCAGTTTAATTCTATGTTTCTTGATCGATTTTCTGCTTATATGACCTGTCCAATGATGAAAGTGGGATATTAAAGTCCCCAACTATTATTGTATTGGTAAGTATCTCTCTTTATCTCTAATAATGTTTGCTTTTAATATGTAGGTGATCCTGTGTTGGGTGCATATTCATTTACAATTGTTATATCCTCTTGCTGAATTGATCCCTTTATCATAACATAATGATCTTCTTTGTCCCTTTCTATTTATTTTTTTGACTTATAGTCTATTTAGTCTGATATAAGTTTAGGTGCTCCCACACACTTTTGGTTTCTGTTTGTGTGGAATAGCTTTTTCTAACCCTTTACTTTCAGTCTGTGTGTGTCTTTACAGGTGAAGTGCGTTTCTTGTATATAGGTGGGTCTTCCGTTTTTAAATCCATTCAGTGAGTCTGTAACTCTTAAATAGGAGATTTAAATGGTTTACATTCATGATTGTTATTGATAGGTGAGGACTTACTCCTGTTATTTGGTTAGTTGATTTCTGATTGTCTCATATATCCTTTGTGGCCTTTTTCCTCTCTTGTTTATCTTTGCAATTTGGTGGTTTTCTGTAGTGATAACCTTTTATTCCTTTCTCCTTCTCACTTGTGTATCTGTTCTACCAGTGAGTTTTACGCTTTCACGTGTTTTTTTTTTTTTTTTTTTTTTTTTTAATGGTAGATACCATCTTTTAGCTTCTGTTTGTAGGACTTCCTTAAGCATTTGTTATAGGGCTAGTCTAGTGGTGATAAATTCCCTCACATTTTGCTTCTCTGGGAAAGACTTCATTTGTAGCTTTATTCCTGAATTATAGCTTTGCTCAGTTTAGTGTTCTTGACTAGCAGTTTTCTTCTTTCAGCACTTTGAGTCTATCATCCCATTTTCTCTGGCCTGTAAGGTTTCTGCTGAGAAATCTGATATTAGTCTGATGAGGATTCCCTTATGTGTGACTTGATGCTTTTTTTCTTGCTATTTTTAGAATTCTCTCTTTACTTTTTGACGTTTGACAATTTGACAATAATGTGCCCTGGAGATGACATTTTTGGGTTAAATCTATTTGGGAATGTTTAAACTTCCTCTATCTGCATTTCTATAACTCTTCCAAGACTTCAGAAGTTTTCTGCTATTTTTTAATTAAATAGGCTTTTTATGCCTTTTCTCATCTTTTCTACTTCTGGAGCGCTCATAATTTGAGTATTTGTTCCCTTGATGTTGTCCTATATGTCACACAGGCTTTCTTTATTCCTTTTTATTCTTTTTGTTTATTTGTTTGACTGGGTTATTTTAAAAGACCTGTCTTCAAGTACAGAAATTCTTTCTTCTGCTTGATCTAGTTTAATACTGAAGCATTCAATCATATTTTTTATTTTATCATCAAATTCTTCAGTTCTAGGATTTCTGTTTGGTTCTTTTTAATAATATCTATCTGATATGCTCTAGATTTGTGTCCTTACCCAAATCTTATGTCAAATTGTAATCCCCCATGCTAGAGGTAGGCCTGGTGGGAGGTGATTGGATCATGGGGACAGTTTCACATGGTTTAACACCATCCCCTTTGGTATTGTCATGATGAGAGTGGGTTATCACAAGATCTGGTTGCTTAAAAGTGTGTAGTATCTCCCCCTCTTTCTTCCTCCTGCTCCAGACATGCGAAGTGCTTGCTCCCCCTTTGCCTTCTGCCATATTTGTAAGTTTCCTGAGGCCTCCCCAAAGGACAAGCAGATGCCACCATTATGTATCCTATACAGCCTGTGGAGCTGTGAGCCAATTAAATTTCTTTTCTTTATCAATTACCCAGTCTCAGGTATTTCTTTGTAGCAGCACAAGAATGGACTAATACACTATCTCTTCGAATTTTTCCATTCCCATCATGAAGTCTTTTTTAAAATGTCTTTGTTTTGTTTGTATTCTTATGCCTCACTGTTTCCTTAAGAAAATAATATTTTAATCATTATCTATCAATTCATTAATAATTATATTTTCATTAACATCAATACTATTTTATTATTAATACTACTATATTAATAATATTTTGAAATCCTTTTTAAGAATTTTATGTTTTTTTTCTTTAGGATCTGTCACTGGATAATTACTATGTTCCTTTGGTGGTGTCATGTTCCTGGCTTGTTCATGTTTTTTGTGTACATACACTGATATCTACACATCTGGTGTAATAGTCACTTCTTCCAGTTTTATGCAGTAGTTTTCATAGTGAAAGACTTTTTCCTGCAGATATATCTATACTGTCAGTTGGGTAGAGCACATTAGGTTTGGTTGCAGTGGGTGTCATAGTGTAGTTCCTATATGATTTCTTTGACTGTATCATTGTCACTGGTGTCTGTGAGTTTCTTAGTAGCTTAGGTT
The DNA here is from genome assembly GCF_028858775.2 of Pan troglodytes. NCBI lineage: Eukaryota > Metazoa > Chordata > Mammalia > Primates > Hominidae > Pan > Pan troglodytes. Next base: position 21,041,229 of record NC_072405.2, read on the forward strand.
ACAGTTGTTTATGAAGGCTGTGGTGAGACTTTTCTGGAGCCTGGGGTGCTAGATGGGCTGGTTCTCAGGACCCTGGATTGTGCACATGAGCACAGACTATGGCATCAGTGAGCCCTGGTAAGGATCAGTTCCAGGGTCCATTAGCAGCACGTGCAGGTGCCAGTGGTGGATTGGCTTTTGAGTCTCTCGGAGGCACACTCGGGTCCGTGGCAGCCCTGCTTCTGGAGGGGGCAAGGTAATTGTTGGTGGTGGCAGCCCCTGGCAGGTGATTCTCAGGCTTTGGGGAGTACAAGCTTCAGCTCCATAAATCCTAGGGGCAGCCTCCCTAATATACAAGACCACCTGTTTCCCAGAGTGTAGGGCACTGTGTGGGCTTGGGTCTCTGGCATGCAGCCACACTGCTGGATCCAGCTGGTGTCATGATGCTGCAGCCCTCTAAGTGGATATGAGGGGAATGTTGGCTGGGCCTCAGGCATGTGGAAATGTAGGGGTTCTTGGACCCCAGGGCAGGATGTAGCCTGGTGTTTGTTCCATTCTTAAAATGGTGTCATGTGGCAGCAGCCTGTGTTCTGTAGGGTGAGTGGAACCCAGTGTGAATTCCCTCTTCAGGACAATGTAATCACATGGACTCAAAGCAGCTCCCTTTACTAAGCACTGGGCTTTTGAGGCCCGAGTGGCTTTCCTGTCACTACGACTGCAGGTGTGTGTTATGGGAATGTGGACTGTTGGAGATCTCTTGCAAAGGGAATCCTCACAATGGGGAACCCCTCCTGGCTCTGGCCAGCTGTTTTGCTGCCCTCTCTAGGCTATCATCTTGAGTTTCCCTCCTCAGAGGGTCCCTGTCACTTCCCTGCTGAATTCTAGTGTTCTCCCTTACATACTCTATTCAGCATACTCTACTCACCATTTTGGTCCTTCTTTGAAGAGGAGATTAGTGCCGGACACCTCTAGTCAACTGTCTTAATCACATAGGGTGGTATTGTTCTGCCTTTTATATTCTTGCAGAAAGTGCTATATGATGCTGGGCTCAGTGGGTCACACCTGTAATCCTAGCAATTTGGGGGGGCCAAGGTGGGAGGATTGCTTGAGCACAGGAGTTCAAGGGCAGCCTGGGCAACATGGTGAAACCCTGTCTCTACAAAAAATACAAAAATTAGCCAGGTATAGGTGGCATGCCCCTGTAGCCCAGCTACTTGGGAGACTAAGGTGGGAGGACGGCTTGAGCCCAGGAGGTAGAGGTTGCAGTGAGTTGAAATTGTGACACTGCACTCCAGCCTGGGCAACAGAGCAAGGCTCTGTTTCAAAAAAAAAAAAGTGGTATAGGGAAGAGAACTATTTGCAGCTCTATTAAGCATTCATAGTCTTTTGATTCTTTATAGGAATTGACCATATGACAGAACCTACAAACTCAAAATTAGTTATTGATGCTTATATGGCACCTGTATTTTAATTTTAATACCATGGCTAAAACGAAAGTGAGCAGGAGGGATCCGCAGGTGTAGAAGATAAACCTTGAGTATTTAGAAAAAAATTCTTTTGGGCTTCTTTTGTAGTGATTTTAAACCATTTTTATTTATGTTGGTGCCAAGTCTTACTACCTAGTAAAAAGCAAATTGCCCCACCCAGGCCTATTGAATCAGAACCCTTGTTTCAACAAGGCCTCCAGGTGATTCTGATAAATACTAACATTTGGAAACAACTGCCATAAAGACTAGCACAATAAGTATCCTCAGAGCACTGGTATTATCTTTGGATTCTCACAACAGTGGTCGATTCTGACATTTAAGTATCTTCTGATCAAATAGTTTTAATATTAAGTGTGCCAATATTAAAAAAAATCATACCTCTGAAAACAATTTTCTAAATTCAATCCGTTCAAACATAGAAAAAACTTCACAGAACAGACTAAATCATTACATTGTTCTTTAAAGAAAACATGCAAAACGCCAACACAAGAAATGTATGAAAGTGAAGGGTTCTGGTTGAGTGATGGTGGGAGACCTGAAGTCTTACATCTTGACAAACTCTACTACTGGACCTAAATTTGGACCATTCTTTGTCTCTGTGACAGCCTCTGGGATGCCTCTCTGGAGGTTCCACAAGATGCACTTTGAAAATCATTAACTCTTGGATTAGTCACCTGACCCTTAATTATATACTGCCTTGGCCTTGTATCTTCTTACAGTTTCGTTCTGTGTTGTTTTATTATTTCCTTTGATTACTTACTTTTTGCATGCTTGTGGTCTGAGCCCCTTCATGTAGGAGACAGGAGAAAAAGCCACAAAGCCCTGAATGTCTTATGAATTGTAAAGAGGTACAGATAGCAGTCATATAATCAACCAATATAGCCAGCAAGCTAGACAGGAACTACAGGCAGGGGCTCTGTGTGCAGTATATTTCCTGTATTTTCCATAGTTTCTCAACTATATGGAAGAAGGAATACAACTGGCATTAAGAAGACATAGCCCAGAAAGATGACAGAGTTAACAGCTATTTATCTGGTTCTTGACTTCAATAAAAAATCAGTTAGGACCACTATTTTTCTCTTATGGACCCCATATTTAAGAAGATTTTCTCCATGAGAATAACTATAGTATGCTAAGTAATACATTAGTTTTCCCCATTTTACTTAATAGATTATGTATTCTCAATGGAAGCAAAAATTGGTTCTTGTGGTATGAGTGAATACATCTTACTCTTTTTTTTTTTTTTTTTTTTTTTTTTTTTCGAGAGTGAGTTTCACTCTTGTTGCCCAGGCTGGACTGCAAAGGTGCGATCTCGGCTCACTGCAATCTTCGCCTCCCGGGTTCAAGCCATTCTCCTGCCTCAGCCTCCCTAGTAGCTGGAATTACACGTGCCCACCACCAGGCCCAGCTGATTTCTTGGATTTTTAGTAGAGATGGGGTTTCATTATGTTGGCCAGGCTGGTCTCGAACTCCTGACCTCAGGCGATCCACCTGCCTCGACCTCCCAAAGTGCTGGGATTACACGCGTGAGCCACTGCGCTGGGCCCATCTTACTCTTTTATACATAAAGCACAGTGCATCTATTGTACTAAAATTTCAAGGCAGTCATTAAAAAAAAGCCTAAAAGAATTCTTAGGGGAAAAAGGTAATGATACACTCATATAAATGACTTCCAATTAGAACTTTTGATTTATGTGAACTTACCAGTATTCTCACACTGAGTTGGAATTTCAGTCAAAACAAAATAACATTATATTTCAGTCTGTGGGTAAATGTAATTGTTCATTCATCAGTGAACACTTTGCTTGCCAGTAGTGCTGAAAGCACGGAAGAAAAAAGAACAATTGAAAAACTACTGCAATAGTCCAAGTAAGAAATGGTGGAGACTGGACTAGGATGTTCAGATTTGAGATGTATTTTAAAATATGCCTTCTGAAAAAATTCAAAACAGCTCAATGCCCTCATAATAAAAGATTCTACGTTGGGAAATACTGTATGATGCCAAAGTTCTAGGCCTTATTTCAGGGGGATCTTTGCCTGTTTGTACACATGTTCCAAAAAAATTCTTCCTGGCATCATCATTCTTTAGGCTGGCAGAGAAAAACAAATCAGCAAATCTCACATTTTCCTTTATGGGAAAATTTTGTTTGTAGTTGGACCTAATTTCTATTCGGGTAAGGAGTGGCTCCTATTCAAAGACAAGCTTTGTATATTTTGTTACACAAATGACCTTTATTTTTGAAGCTGTCAACAACATTTTCATAATTGCAAATGGTCTAGGTTGATTAACCTGCTATATTTTGCAGATTTTACAGCGCATTTGTATTTGCACTGCTAAAAAATTACATAATGAGCATCAATAAGTCTTCCCATGCAATTTTTAGCTCACTCCTGGCATTGATCAACTGTTATGCTTAGTGTGGTGTAAATTTCTTCCTGATAAACCCAACTTTGGCCCTGGGCTCTGTTTTTCCAACGGCTATTAATCAACTTTGCAAGCTGCTTTAGATTCTTTTTGGAGATAGGATGTCATAAATAAGTAAAAGTAATCATTGTTTCATCCAGGAAGTAAAGAAGTGCAAGCTAGAATACGTGCAAGACAGCATGGTTGGGTCATATGTGTGCAGATGAGAAAAGACCAATTCTCCTCTGTGGTTACATGGGTCATATTGCCTGTATATCACTCTCTTCTGCAGTCTACCAAGCGTTATAAACAGCATGTGATCCATGGGTCTGCTATCAAAACAAATACATTTCACGAGATGTGAAGCGTCATTTAACTTGAGCAATGACTTGAGATTATTACTTAGGGTTTAGATGGAATGTTTTCTTAATGGGCCAACGTCTTTTGCAAAAAATAGGACTCACAGAGGAACACATAACAAGACTTCTTATTTATTTTTTTGAGATAGGGTGTCTGTTGCCCAGGCTGGAGTGCAGTGGCATGATCACAGGTCATGCCTTAACCTCCTGAGCTCAAGGGATCCTCCTACCTCAGCCCCCTGAGTAATCCCAGCCTCCTGAGCTGCATTGCCCTATGTTCTCCCCATGTTGCCCAGGCTGGTCTCGAACTCCTGAACTCAAGTGATCCTCCCCGCTCTGCCACTCAAAGTGCTAGGATTACAGGCATGAACCACTGCACTGGCCCAACAAGTCTTTTTAAACAGAGACTTAAACTGGTTTCCTCATTCCTGAAGTCCAAATAAATTATATTGCTAAGTAATAAGTATATAATATATGTTGAGGAAGTATTTGTACTCTATATTAAAGATACCGTTTGCTATGTCTTTGTGTGAATTCAAATATATTTTAAAATATTTATAAAGGAAGAATAATTTGGCTCATCTTACACCTCAGATAGAAAAATTATCTGGCAGTCCTGAGACTGGGAATGGTTATAAAATGTTTAATGACCTACAGACCAGAAGATAAAAAGCTAAGAGGCAACTTACATTAAAAGTACTGCAGCGAGCACATCATAGGAAAAGAGCCGTGTCTCTCCCATTCTCCCTGGGAGTGTAGGGGACTGGAGATTTAGGGGACGAATTATGCATGTAAGGGTAAACTCACTTGAGCTCATGGTGCTCAAGAGAAAGTCTCCTGAACAGAAGCCAGCAGGGCAGTTTCTTCTTGCATGTAAAGAATTGTGGTGGATGCGATTATGTTTATGATCTTTGGGTAAGGACATGGAGTAAAGAAAGGTACAAGGGAAGACGGGATACTCCAAGATTTTGGTATACTCTTTGTATTAGTCTGTTTTCATGCTGCTGATCAAGACATATCCAAAACTGGGCAATTTACAAAGGAAAGAGTTTGGCCGGGTGCGGTGGCTCACGCCTGTAATCCCAGCACTTTGGGAGGCCGAGGCGGGTGGATCACGAGATCAGGAAATCGAGACCATCCTGGCTAACACGGTGAAACTCTGTTTCTACTAAAAATACAAAAAAATTAGGGCGTGGTGGCGGGTGCCTGTAGTCCCAGCTACTCGGGAGACTGAGGCAGGAAAATGGCGTGAACCCAGGAGGCGGAGCATGCAGTGAGCCGAGATCGCGCCACTGCACTCCAGCCTGGGTGACAGAGTGAGATTCTGCCTCAAAAAAAAAAGAGTTTTACTGGACTTACGGTTCCACATGACTGGGGAGGCCTCACAATCATGGCAGAAGGCAAGGAGAAGCAAGTCACATCTTAGGGGGATGGCAACAGGCAAAGAGAGAGAGCTTGTGCAGAGAAACTCCTGTTTATAAAACCTTCAGATCTCCTGAGAGCCATTCACTATCACGAGAACAGCACAGGAAATACCCAACCCCATGATTCAATCATCTCCCATTGGGTCCCTTCCACAACAAGTGGAAATTATGGGAGCTACAAGATGAGATTTGGGTTGGGACACAGAGCCAAACCATATTACTCCTGTTATGGCAACTAAAAACAGAAGGCAAAATGCTTTCTGGCCACTAAAAGAACAAATCCCTAAATCTTAAGTTTTAACTGCATGTCTAGTACTTAAAATCATGTGAGGGGTTTTACATGGGATAGCCCTAGAATCTGTGGCATGTAACTATTTTATTTACAAATGAAGTATTTGAATTAGGAAGCAATCACCATAATATTTCACAATAATGTAATACATGCATGGGTTGTAATTTAAGAATTTCAAAAGAATATGTTAATAAGTAATCAAACCACCTCATAGTTCAAATTTTAAAATACAGTTTTCAAAAACTAAATAAAATAACCTTTTCTAAAACAGCATGTGTTGGTATAAAACAAAATAAAATTGTCATTAAGGTCAAAGGATAAAACAAGCCCAATATTCAGATTTTTTTTTAGACCTCAGAGAGCTAAAGACTTTTTTTGAAGACTTCCAACATCCAGACTTCCAGTGTTTGCAAATCAGCTATTCTGTGCACAGTCCAAGATGTGGTGCCATTTATAATAGCTGAAAACTTAATGTAAGTATTAATTAAGCTTGAAGCTCTAAAAATAAAAAAAGTACACTAAAAGCTGTTTTAAAGTTAGCAAGGCCGAGTATTTGCTTAGAGGTCCTCTTTTTTAACTCTTGCTCTTAAGTAAATCTTGATAACTATTTGTGGTTCTCCATATCTTTACATGGAAAAAGAATGCATTTTGCTGGAGAAAAACAAAAATAATGGTCTAGATTTATGACTGATTTCTCTCAACTATCTTCCTCAGTAAAACCTTAATCTAAGAATATTTGGTGAAATAATATCCCAGTTCTAGAGAAAGTTGCTAGAATTACAAACATGTCATAGGAAACAGATATTTCAGTTTTAGCATGCATATTGTAACATTTAAGGCTGCCTTCTTTCCATCAAGATCTGAGCACTAAGTTTCTTTCTGAGTGAAGAATCAAATGAAGCAGATGGGAGGTGATGATAATATTATACTATTTATTATCAGATTTGGTGGCTGTTTTATGGTTATATAAAAGAATACTTTGGTTTGGGGAAAGGCTGAAGTATTTAGAGTTAATAAGGTTTCGTAACTACAATTTACTCAAATGGTTCAAGGGAAAAAAAGCAACAAAGAAAGAGAGAATGACAAATCAAATGTCATAAAATGTTAACCACTGGGTGAGCAAATGAGGAGTCTTGTATTATATTCACAACATTGCTGTGAGTTTGAAATTTTTTCAAAATAAAAGTAGAACAAATGAAAAAGGACACAGTGAGTTTGAAGGGCCTCCAACTGGCCAAATTTACGACTATTCAAAACAATAATGACTGTAATTGATTGTAATCCAATGAATAAGTAAGAATTCATGAGTCCACATGATACTATAAAAACAAGAAAGAAAAAGAATAGTAGCCAGAGGCTACTATTATGCCAACAACTTACTCTGAAATGTTTTAGTGAAAAAATTAAGCACTTATCCTGTCTTTTTGAGAATAATTATAGTCATTCCCAGTTGTATATTAGTCTGTTCTCACACTGCTATAAAGGAATACCTGAGACTGGGTAATTTATAAAGAAGGGAGGTTTAATTGGCTCATGGTTCTGCAAGCTGTATAGAAAGCATGGTGGTGTCAGCTTCTGGCGTGACCTCAGGAAATTTACAATCATGATGAAGCTGAAGAAGAAGCAGGCACTTCACATGGCCAGAGCAGGAGGGAGAGAGACAAGGGAAGGGCTACACACTTTTAAACAACCAGATCTCACAATAACTCACTATCATGAGAAGAGCACCGAGGGTGTGGTGTTAATCCATTCAGGAAGGACCCAACGCCATGATCCAGTCACCTCCCACCAGGCCCAACTCCAACATTGGGGATTACATTTCAACATGAGATTTGGGTGGGAACACAGATTCAAACCATATTATTCTGCCTCTGGCCCCTCCCAAATCTCATGTCCTTCTCACATTTCAAAATACAATCATGCCTTTCAAACAGTTGCCTAAAGTCTTAACTCATGCCAGCATTCCCTCAAAAATCCCCTTCAAAGTCTCATCTGAAACAAAGCACATCCCTTCTGCCTATGAGCCTGTAAAATCAAAAACAAGTTAGTTACTTCCAAGACACAATGGGGGTGTTGGCATTGGGTGAACATTCTCATTCCAAAAGGGAGAAATGGGCCAAAAGAAAGGGGCTATAAGCCCCAGGCAAGTCGGAAACCCAGCAGAGCATTCATTAAATCTTAAAGTTCCAAAATAATCTCCTTTGATTCCATGTCCCACATCTGGGGCACACTGGTGCAAGGGGTGGGCTCCCAAAACCTTGGGCAGCTTCACCCCTGTGGCTTTCCTGAGTTCATCTCCAGCAGCTGCTCTCACAGACTGATGTTGAGTCCTTGCGCCTTTTTCAGGCTGAGGGTGCAAGCTGCTGGGGGTCTACCATTCTGGGGTCTGGAGGACGGTGGCCCTCTTCTCACAGCTCCACTATTCAGTGCCCCAATGGGGACTGTGTATGGGGGCTCCAGCCCCACATTTTCCATCTGCACTGCCCTAGTAGAGGTTCTCTAGACTGAAGCCTCCACCCCCATAGCAGGCTTCTGCCTGAACATCCAGGCTTTTCCATACATCTTCCAAAATCTAGGCAGAGGCTCCTATGCCTCATCTCCTGCATTCTGTGCACCTACAGGCTTAACACCACATGGAAGCCACTAAGGCTTCCAGCTTGCAGCCTCTCAAACAGCTGTCCAAGCTGTACCTGGGCCCCTTGTAGCCATGGCTGGAGCTGGAGTAGGTGGAATGCAGGTAGCAGTGTTCCAAGGCTGCACAGCGTGAGGCTCTGGCCCTGGCACATGAAACCATTTTTTTCTTCCTGGGCCTTCAGGCCTGTAACGGAAGGCGCTACCATGAAGGTCACTGAAATGCCTTTGAGGCCTTTTCCCCATTGTCTTCATTATACAATCATTATAATAAACTTTACGTGTGGTTTTGCCCCCCTGAGTGGGCTTTCCTTAATGAATTACAAATTATGGGTAAAAACACGCACAGTTTAATTTCAATGATATAACTATAAATGCCAATCAAATAACATCAACTTGTCACTCAAACACAGCCCAAGCTCAACTCCTCCCAACGAACCCCATGAAAGCACTGAGCTCTGTAAAGAAGAGCCAATTTCACTTCACAGAGATCAGCCTGCCCTCCCTCTGAGAGTGTATAACTGTGCTTCAATAAGCTTTGTTTCGAGCTTGCATTTTGGTGTTAGTTTGCATTTCTTTGCTCACTATCACAAGAACCGAGACTGCTGATCTAGAGCTCCGGCTCTGTTGATCTCCTTGGCTGAAGGGTCCATCCCAACTCAGGATCCCAGGTAACAATACCTGCTTCTTGATATAAGGATTCAACAATTTTTTAAAGCGCTGAGACCATGCCTGTTACATAGTAGGCACTTAACACACGCTGATTATTTACATCTAAATCTTCACAACCACCCTAAGAAGTACATGTTATTATTCCCATCTTACAATAGAGAAATTAAGCTCAGAGTAATTAATTTTCTTGGGTCTTACAGCAAGTAAGTGATGGTACTGGTATTTGTACTTATATTGAATAGTTTGACTCTAAAATTCTTCTTTTCTCTATATCAAATAGTCCCATGAGGAATGCGTGTGTGTGTGTGTGTGTGTGTGTGTATTTTAAATGAGAACCAAGCAAAAGCTTATGGTAGAGACCAGGCTATCTGAGTCATGTATGATCGTCATTACTATTTTGGTCAAAATATCTGGAAATTAGATTTGACAAAAATCACTTTCAGCATATAATGATGAAGATGATGAATTGTGCTCTAAATGTTGAGAAGCTATTTTATAAGATGTGGGAAAACCTGTAACACCTATGTGTGGAATGTCGCCTTGGAGTTTCAAGTTTTATCACAAACTGACAACTCGTTACTGTCTCTGTATGAACAAATTTAAATCTCTACCTAATTTCTAAATTACCTACTGCCTATACCATAGCTTTGTTCTTTTAGTTTACTTCTACCTATGTGTAGCAAACACTAGAAAACTTCAACTTTTTTTTTAAAAAAAAGAAGAAGCAGAGATGCTTTACTTCTCTAAGCAACGAAGCTGTTGAAATGGAAAGAACTGAGCAAGTATCAACAATGTAACATACTTTGCTTTTTTCCCCATGCTGTAGATAACTGGAATAGTTCAGGCACCACATCTAAGCTCTTACATAAGTCTTACGCAAGAGTTGTGAGCCAGTTTTTTCCTGAATCAGTGTCAGAGCTAATTCAGATATTTAAGGACCTTTGCTTCCTAATATTCTTGGTAAGCATGGCATGCACTTACTTAGTTCACTTCCGTTATTTTTAAATTACTTGGGTAAACACACACACATTTACATTTATAAACATCCTTGCCAACACAATGAAAGCTCACATTGTGTTCCTCCTAGTATGCTCAGCCTGGGTAGTGTAGGGGAAAGGGAGGGAGAGTTTCTCTATCGTGAACGCTATTTTCTGAATCTTTCCTAAAAACATATACATGCACTGGATACACTTTTAAAGCAAGCTATTATTCACCAGGCCTTTTGTAGAGCATAACTCCAGCATAGAAGGCTAACGCATCTATTAACTGGCTCAGTGATTTGATTTTTCTTTTTTTTAATGAGGGAATTGAGGCAGCTAAAAGTTAAGCCACTATGCTTCAGGACAAAGAGAAAATTCGAAACAGAGGTTAGGTCTCAAAGATCCTGTTTGGACCACAAACGTGAAGAGTAGCAAAGAGGAAACATAAAAAAAATCAAAAGATACAATTGAAGGAAACTCCTAACCCCTTCATTCTAAGTACAGCCTTCCAGGACAGCCCTCTTATTCTTTGTCTTAGCAGTTTATCTCCACCTTAATGCAGAATTATAAGTGATTATTTTGCTCTCCAGATGGAGATATTGGCTCCTTTTTGCCAGTCTTCTTAGAATATAAATTAGCTCAACACTGACTCGGGCAGCTACTGTACTAAAGGCAGGAGATAGAGCATTAAACAAGCTGTCTGGGTTCACGCCTTTATGGAACTTACCAGAATGATATTGAGAGGTGACAGCATGCTGGCAGTCCTCACAGCCCTCGCTCGCTCTTGGACCCTCCTCTGCCTGGGCCCACCGCTGCACTGTGGGAGCCCCTTTCTGGGCAGGCCAAGGCCAGAGCGGGCTCCCTCAGCTTGCAGGGAGGTGTGGAGGGAGAGGCGCGAGCGGGAACCGGGGCTTTGCGCGGCGCTTGCGGGCCAGCTGGAGTTCCGGGTGGGCGTGGGCTTGGTAGGACCCGCACTCGCAGCAGCCGGCCGGCCCTGCCGACCCCGGGCAATGAGGGGCTTAGCACCCGGGCCAGCGGCTGCGGAGGGTGTACTGGGTCCCCGAGCAGTGCCAGCCTTAGCTGCCTTCCCGCGGGGCAGGGCTTGGGACCTGCAGCCCGCCATGCCTGTGCCTCCCACCTCCTCCGTGGGCTCCTGTGCGGCCCCAGCCTCCCGGAAGGGCGCCGCCCCCTGCTCCACGGCGCCCAGTCCCATCGACCACCCAAGGGCTGAGGAGTGCAGGCACACGGCGCAGGACTGGCAGGCAGCTCCACCTGCAGCCCCGGTGCGGGATCCACTGGGTGAAGCCAGCTGGGCTCCTGAGTCTGGTGGGGACGTGGAGAACCTTTAGGTCTAGCTCAGGGATTGCAAATACACCAATCAGCACCCTGTGTCTAGCTCAGGGTTTGTGAATGCACCAATCCACACTCTGTATCTAGTTACTCTGGTGGGGACTTGGAGAACCTTTGTGTGGACACTCTGTATCTAGCTAATCTGTTGGGGAGGTGCAGAACCTTTGTGTCTAGCTCAGGGATTGTAAACGCACCAATCAGCACCCTGTCAAAACAAACCACTGGACTCTAGTCATCTGCAGGATGTGGGTGGGGCCAGATAAGAGAATAAAAGCAGGCTGCCCAAGCCAGCAGTGGCAACCCCTCCGGTCCCCTTCCACGCTGTGGAAGCTTTGTTCTTTCGCTCTTTGCAATAAATCTTGCTACTGCTCACTCTTTGGATCCACACTGCTTTTATGAGCTGTAACACTCACCACGAAGGTCTGCAGCTTCACTCCTGAAGCCAGCGAGACCATGAGACCACTGGGAGGAAGGAACAACTCCAGACGCGCAGCCTTAAGAGCTGTAACACTCACCGCCAAGGTCTGCAGCGTCACTCCTGAGCCAGCGAGACCACGAGCCCACCAGAAGGAAAAGACTCTGAACACATCCCAACATCAGAAGGAACAAACTCTAGACATGCCACCTTAAGAGCTGTAACACTCACCACGAGGGTCCGCGGCTTCATTCTTGAAGTCAGTGAGACCAAGAACCCACCAACTGCGGACACAGTATGGTTTAGCATAGTGATTCTCAACTCTGGCTGCAATTAGAATCAACTGGAAGCTTTTATAAATCTTATATCTGGGTCCCACTCTCCCAGGGATCCTTATTCACTTGGTCTGGGGAAGAGGCAGGGTGCAGCTGTGGTCAAGAACTATTGGTCAGAGAAATACTACTGTGGGGCAGACAGCTGCTATGCAAGGTGTTAGGTGATCATATTCTTTATTTCTTTATTCCAGCTGTTTACCCAGTGTATATTCACATGGAAGATGAGTTTAAGTAGTTCAAAGATGAACACTTTCTATCCATATAGTTAAATATGTTTTATGTGCACTTAAAAATACATAACGGGAACGTCAAACTTATGAATGCACAGATAATTTGCTCAGTACTGAAGGAGAGGCAAAATTGTACTTCTGCCTTCAGGGTTTTTGGCTGGGCTTGAGGATTAAATTGACCAAAGACAGATTAACTGGAGAAATGCATACACATTTATTTAAAATAAGTTTTACATGACACAGAAGCCTTCAAAAGACCCAAACAGGCAGTTGGGGTAGAGCACATATATAGAATTGGACAAAGAGGAGTAAATTATGAAAGTGTGACAAATGGAGGGGACTTGGGCTGAGTCAGTTATGGTGGAAAAGTAACTAGGAAGATAAGGATTAGTTTAACAAGGTTTCTACAGATTGGTCTCAATTGTGACTCCCCGTTTCTAGTGATAAGAATGTTACTTTCTTTGTGGTATATGAAGGACATCTTCCATATGTGGATTTATTTTCTTCCTTTAGGAGGAAAGAGGGAAGATCAGAGGGTCCTTCTCATACCTACTATTTTTTCAAGTGCCTTCAGCTCAAAATAATCCTCATGTCACACTGGCATACTTTGGATTGGCACAGTCTGGCAGTTTTCAGTACAACAGTATGAAAGTTCCCTTTAAAATAATGAATGAAAAATGACAGGTGTGTCAGATTCAAGAAAAATATTAAATACATAATAGTATAGGTTCTATGAGGATATTGCAAAAATCATGAGGTTGGTGTGAGGTTGACACTTAGGAAACAAGGTATGGGGAAATCATTGTGCTGGTATGAACAAGTCATGGGTGATCTGTATTATTCTTGGTGATGGCCCATACATCACTTTGAAAATGAGAAAGAAGTGAATCTGACTGTATTCGATTCCCTAAGTCATCATTTAACTAATGGCCATCTCACTGGATCACCCATTTGCTAAAAGCCAGTTCATTGAATAATTGGCTAACCAATCAACCCAAAGAATACTGATAGACAGATATCTTAAACCAGATCTTTTAGTGTTTTGCTTTGAGAAGTGGAAGCAAATGCATGGGAAATAACTGGGATAGGACATAAACTCTCAAAAATAAAGAAGAGAGTAAGTTGCAGTGAAGTTGGGCTCATCCTGTCCCACTGTTACAGGATCCCTGGGCTGTCACTTTGCCAGCTGGAAACCTCTGTGGCCAGTGGTGCCTTTGCCTCAGTTTTGCTTGGGGCCATCTGGGCTCATTCCACCGCTTGGCCTGACAGGCTGCACTCAGCTCATGGTACCAGCCTGGATCCCCCAGGCCTGCCAAGGGTGAGCCAGGTGTGGAGTGGCAAGGGGTGTGTGAGCAAGCATGGGGTCTGGCCACTGCACATAGCCAGGCACACCAGCTGCAGCAGGGCAGGCAGCTCCAGTTGCTAGCATGGGCACTGGCTCCCTGTGAGGCTGTGGCTGGACCAGGTGTACCACAAGCAGCTTCCACAGCTGGCACTGGGGAACATGGTGGCACCCAGAAGCTTGGAGACACCAGGAACTGCAGAGCCCCAAAAGGGGTGTCACGGCCCTGGTGTGGGGAGCTCTTAGGTCTGGACTCCCTGAAGGGCCACAGCTCTTCTCTCCTTCTCTCTTCTCTCTTTGTCACCCGCAATGAGCAAGGGGCATGTTTTAGCCCTGTTTGTGTTACAGCTCTTTTAGCCTTGCCATTTGCAGGGTTCCAAGGTCTCGTCCTGCATCCAGGAAGAATGAGGTACGTGAACAAGTGGAGGGTGAGAAAGGTGATGAAGAGCTTTATTGAGTGACAGAACAACTCAAGGAGACCAACACTGGGTAGCTCCTCTCTGCAGCTGGTTGTCCCATCATCTTCCCAAGTCTGGCTGAGTCTGGGGTTTTTATGGTCTTTAGAGGGGAGGAAGTGCGTGCTGATTGGTCTATGGGCAGCCACAGGTGGGCCCGGAAAAAGCACCACAAGTTCCCTCTCTGGTCCCTGGGACCAGCAGCCTGGCCCCCAGGCTTCAGGTCTTCCCCAGCTTGAAGGTGGGGCTTCACTGGGGACCCACCTCCTTCTGCCCGGAAGCCTCTCTGCCTCCTGCTACCATTCATGATGCCCAGGCTGTTCATGTCAAGGGGCACCTGCAGGCCAGCCTCAAGCTGCCCTCAGCCCCCCTTAGCCTCCCTCCTGTGCTCGTTGGTGCCCAAAGTCCAGAGGGGGCCAAGGTGGCAGGGGGCTGGCATGTCAGCGCTGCCCTTGGTGTGCACACACCTGGTCAGGCTGCAACAGCAACCAAGCCCGGCCCCAACCTTGCTTCAAAATCAGAGTGGGTGCCAGGAGCAGGGAGAGGCCAGGCAGCGTGAGCAGACACCCCTGAGACTACAGGGCTTGGGGGGCATTCCCAGGCAGAGATGCCCAGGTTTACAGCCAGAGCTTGGGCAGCTGCAGCTGTGCCCAGGAGGCTCCTGCTGGCTCCCTGAAGTGTGCAGCCCTGCCCTGGCAGTGCCTCCCCACTACAGTCAGTGTCATGGCAGTGGCCTCTCTAGATGGGCTGCTACTCCCATCACCATTGTACCTTAAGAGAAGTTTTTTCTAGTGTCTGAAATTTAAAAGCCAACTGAACCACTTGAAATTCACATCCAACTGAGCCGAGTTTAGAAATTCATGATGAGATGACTCTGTGATGCTGAGGAGAAACTAAAACAAAAAAAAAAAAACCCTCAGTAATGTAACAGTGGATCACAGTGAATTGATTTTTGCTGAAATGGCTTTTTGTGAATTAGCTGCTTAACAAACTAGCTTTCCACAAAATAGATTTGCTTTAGAATAGCAGCTACTGTACTTATAGAAAACTGGAATACTTTTATTTTAGGCAAGTCTTTCTATATAAGTCCCCTTCTCTAGACTGCTAACTTCTGGAAGTGTATCACATCTCTATTCTCCCCAACAGCTTATTCAATGTATTTGCTGGTGAAACAGCAACAAGCCCTATTAAGATATATTTGGGCCGGGCGCGGTGGCTCACACCTGTAATTCCAGCACTTTGGGAGGCTGAGGCGGGCGGATCATGAGGTCAGGAGATCGAGACCATCCTGGCTAATACGGTAAAACCCCGTCTCTACTAAAAATACAAAAAATTAGCCGGGCGAGGTGTTGGGTGCCTGCAGTCCCACCTACTTGGAAGTCTGACGCAGGAGAATGGCGTGAACCCGGGAGGCAAAGTTTGCAGTGAGCCGAAATCATGCCCCTGCACTCCAGCCTGCATGACAGAGCAAGACTCTGTCTCAAAAAAAAAAAAAAAAGATATATTTGGTACAATTTGGTACAGTGCCCATTTCCATTACAATTTAGGGCACACAATATCAAATCCAAGTATCAATTCAGTCTAGCCAATCCAAATATCTATCTATAACTAGAAATGATGAATAGGAGATCTATTTATCTTTGAATATGAGATAACTGTTAACTAGAATTTAAAGAAACAAATAATTAATTGAAAAAGACTAATTCACACTATAGATCATGAGCTATATACATTTAATCATAAAATTCAATTAACAATTTCGTTCAGCAATCTTTAATATACAGTAAGAATTCTGATATTGTTAGGTGGTTAGATATTGTTAGGTGCAGCTGGGAAGGGGTGAGAGAGGATAGCAGAAGGGCTGTCACTAAGCCAGGCCCTGACCCACCTATGTTCAGCCCCCAAGACCACCCTAACTCTACCTTAATGGATGGAGTTTCTGGTAAAGTCTGTGGCCAGCACGTCTTGGAGGAAGAAGAACTGGGCACAGATAAAAATCCCCTACAGTCATGAATGCCCAGTCCATCTAGGCTGTAACCCCAGGTAACTTCGTCCTCACTACACAGTCATTACAATAAAATTTACATGTGTGTTTGCCCCCTTGATTGAGCTTTCCTAAATGAATTATGGGTAAAAAAAAATTATGTGCAGTTTAACTTCAGAGATATAACCTTAAACTGCCAATTAAATAATATCATCCTGTCACTAAAACACAGCCCAAGCCTCGACTCCTCCCCATAAAACCCGTAAAAGCATGCTGAGCTCTGTAAAAAGGGGCTGATTTCACTTCACAGAGATCAGCCCACTCTCCCTCTGAGAGCGCATTACTGTGCTTCAATAAACTTTGCTTTGAGCTTGCATTTTGGTGTTAGTTTGCAATTCTTTGCTTACTATCACAAGAACTGAGATTGCTGATCTAGAGCTCCGGCTCTCTTGACCTCCTTGGTTGAAGGGTCCATCCCAATGCAGTATCACTGGCAACATCACCAATATATAATCCTTCCTTTCCAGTGAATGTTGACTTGTTAACTTTCTCCCTTCGGTGTGACAAATAGAATTGTTTCTGTTCTAGTCTGATCAGAACTCTCATATCCAAGTT
Source organism: Pan troglodytes (assembly GCF_028858775.2). Taxonomy (NCBI): domain Eukaryota; kingdom Metazoa; phylum Chordata; class Mammalia; order Primates; family Hominidae; genus Pan; species Pan troglodytes. Next base: position 21,058,183 of record NC_072405.2, read on the forward strand.
CTATGGATCTTTTTTATGTGTCTTCTGTGCAATTCTGGTCTCAGGCTGTTTTATACCGAGATTGTCACTCTTATGTATTAAGTGCAGAAAACAGTCTCTTGCGTTATAAATGTTCAAGGTGCTGGTTTTAGATACAGTCTTTGCCAGGGGTATTTATAGGGGTTGATTTCCTCAAAGGATCCCTCTGAAATGCATGCCACACAATGGGAAAGTTTCTTCTATTAGGTGACCTTGGATTTCTCTCTCTGACTCAAATGTTTGCCCTATTACGGCAGTAGAAGCATTTAAACTTAGCAACTTCAGTCAGAAAGAGTAATTTCCTGATTAGATCTGAGGAGATTATGACCCTTTACTTCTGTAAGTCAATTAACACTTGATGTTTGACTGACACTCAAGTCAAACATCATTAAATGCTTTACCAAGCAGCAGAACCTCAAGGTTTTATTGTTTAACCATTCACTACTAGTATATGGACTGAACTAGCATTGTACATGCTGAATAAATAAACAAAAACTCCCCAAACAATATACTACTTTAATATAACTGCCATGTTTGTCTATCTCCAAAAATACGACCCTTCTAAGAAATATTTTGTTTTAACCTAGCCAATCAGTCAGCCAGAACAGAACTAGCCACAGATATTAAGGGAACTGGATAGCCACCCAAATAGTAGGCAGATCCCTGTCTTAGTTTGTTAGGGCTGCTATAACAAAACACTTGGCCAGGCATGGTGGCTCATGCCTGTAATCCCAGCACTTTGGGAGGCCGAGGTGGGTGGATCACCTGAGGTCAAGAGTTCGAGACCAGCTTGACAAACACGGTGAAACCCTGTCTCTACTAAAAATACAAAATTAGCTGGGCATGGTGGCAGATGCCTGTAATCGCAGCTACTCAGGAGGCTGAGGCAGGAGAATCGCTTGAACCCAGGAGGCGGAGGTTGCAGTGAGCTGAGATCGTGCCATTGCACTCCAGCCTGGGTGACAGAGGGAGACTCCATCTCAAAAACAAAACAAAACAAACGAAAACAAAACAAAACAAAAAACCCCACAAAACACCTTAGACTGGGTCATTTATAAACAGCAGAATTTTATTGCTCATGGGTCTGGAGACTGGGAAGTCCAAGGTCAAGGCACCAGTATATTCACTGTGCAGTGAGGGCCCATTCCACTTGGTTGGTGCCTTCTGTGTGTCCTCACATGGCAGAGGGGGCAGAAAAGCTCCCTCAGGCTTCTTTTATAAGGGCATTAATCCCATTCATGAGGGCAGAGCCCTCATGACTGAATCACCCCCAAAGGGTCTACCTCTTAATACTATCACCTTGGAGTTTAGGTTTCAACATATGAATTTTAGAAGGACACAATCAGTGCGTAGCAATCCTTACCCCCAGTTTTCCCCCTGAAATCCTATAAGGAGAGGCATCTCAGTCATTACTTTGAATTTGAAACTCGGTTATTCCCATAAAAGGTTTTATATTATGCTCGCAAAGGCTACCTCAACTGGGCTTAGTGAACAGATACCTTGAAACAAGACAGGTTACTGGCAGATGGCTTAAGAATGGAAAATTTGCCTTGGTGATTTGTAAAATGAGGTAAAGGGGCAGGGACTGGGAAGACAATTGACTTGGTGGGGAAAGGGACCCAGAAATAGGCATGTCTTATTCCCAGCACCCGGAAGGGCTGCCTGATCCTAGACATTTTATGACCTTTATGACATTATCAATAAAGCCTATAAAGAATCTCCAGGTCTAGACCTGCACTGCCCAGCAGAATGATCTGCAATGATGGAAATGACTTCCATCCACTCTATCCAATATGGTAACCACTGGCCACATGTGGCTATTGAGCATATAAACTGTGGCTAGTACAAGTGAGGAACTGAGTTTTTAATGTAAATGTGTAAATATAAATAACCCCAGGTGGCTAGTGCCCACTGTCAGAGAGTACAGGTCGGGACCATGTTCCCTATGACAGTTTTGCCTATATGTTGCCAAAACCAAACGAAACTCAATTTTTTTTTTTTTTTTTTTTTTTTTTTTTTAGTGACAAGGGTCTCCCTTTGTTGTCCAGGCTGGTCTTGAACTCCTGGGCTCAGGGCTTAAGCGATCCACCCACTTTGGCCTCCCAAAGTGCTGGGATTACAGGTATGAGTCACTGCGCCCGGCCTTATTACTTTTAATTCTAACAACAGACCTTCAAGATAAATATTAATTTTTTTTACACAATGAAGTTGAAGTTCAGAGAGGTCATGAAGATAGTACAGGACAGAGCTGGAATTTAAACCTAGACCTGTCTGACTTTGAAGTCTATATTTTTTCCAATACATCATACCAAAGCTACCAAACATATAAAAATACTTAAATTTTTTTATCTATGTCTGCTTTTGTAGATCAAGCCATACATTTATTATATTTTATTAGCATAAAGAATACAATTTTTTTCTCCATCATTCTCTGTACCTATTTCTCTTTATGTGATACAACAGAAGAGAGTGACTGTTGTCTATAGCAGAGGTAGTTATCTTAGGAAACAGATAGAATAATAAAAGGTAAGGACTAACTTATGACTAATAGAGGCATCAATTGCTACTAGCATTCTGAGATATAATTATTTTTAAAGTATATTAGGAAGAACAGTTGCATCTTCTCACTGCCTGTTATTTGAGGTAACTATTCACAGCTGAACACCGATATGGATTAATCCCGGTATGACTCAGTTCAAATCCTATGTTCTTACGATAGGCCATTAGCAAATTAAAGAATAAGAATCCTACATAGAGCTCAGTTGTAAGCTAACAACTTATTAGTTCAAGGAAGGTCTCAACCTTTATCTGCCGGTGTCATTATGAAAAAAAATACCAACTGCTTGAAAATGTAAGACTTATGAAAATCAAACAAAAACAAATGTTTATGTATTTCAATAAATTCATGAGAAGCAATGCTAATTTGAGAGAAAGCAGAAGAGTATGATACACTTGATAACACAGTTGTAGACAGAACCCCAATTAATCAGTTTTAAGTGCTCTTTGCAGTTATTGGATTTAGTCTTCTTGAACAAGACTTTACAGGCTGTAAAATGAGCCAAAGTGAAAAAAGAAAAGACTAAGTATCCAAATAGACCCACAGCATTACGGAAGGCTATGCTTCTGAACAAGCAAGTAGGGTCAAGGGCCAGCTATTTTAGGAACAAATGGTACCCAGAGATATCAGCTTAAAGGGAGCGCTTAGAAACGAAGAGTTAGCCCTCAGAAGGAAACCAGACAATATACAAAGTAAAAGTTCATGGTATCTGGCAAACTAAAAGTGGGCCAGACATTCATAAAGAGCCCTTATGGGTGGGCAGTTGGGCATTGACAGGATAGGAGTCACTGCAAGGAAAGAGGTCAAAAACAGAACAATACAGCCACGAAGGAGGCTGCAGTGTAGAACAAGAAACACTATAGGAGGATAGTATAGGAGCCAGGCCACTGAAGAGCTAGGGCGTCAAGAAGAAAGCCAAGGATGGGCTGAGGATGCAGCCGCGAGTGAGCTCAATGCATGACCGACTCATCGCTGAGCAAGAGAGCAGCTCCCTCAGAGTCCTTAGAGTTCCCTTAGGAACAATGAGGTGCCAGCTGGTAGGCATGAGGACTCGGACCAAGAAAAAGCTCAGTTCAGCCTTTAAAGACGGTGAGACCACTTGATGTGCAATCTTAGTAGAAAGAGTGGCCCTTTGGGAATCATCATGAATCATATCTCTCCCTGGGGGCTGCTGAAAAAGATCAGGATGCCAGAGCCCTTACTTGCTATGGATAGATATGGACTTGGGCCACAGTACCTTGGAAGGTAGCAAGGACAGTAACCTAATTCTCTCAAGCTTCTGTTTCTCTACCTAAAGGCATAATCAGAGTTAACCCGAGATTTTCATCACCCCAATTGGCACAGACACACTCTCTGAACCACAGGTGTTCTCTGATAGCAGTGGAAGATGTTCCCCTTTTCCGTTTAATATTTTTTATTATTTTCACTTTATTCATTTTTATTTATTTATTTTTTAGAGACAGAGTCTCGCTCTGTCACCCAGGCTAAAGTACAGTGATGCAATCATAGCTCACTGTAATCCCAAACTCCTGGGCTCAAGCAATCCTCCTACAACTAGGACTACAGTCATATACCACCATGCCCAGCTTTTTTTTTTTTTTTTTTTTGAGATGGTGTCTCAGTATGTCACTGAGGCTGGAGTGCAGTGGTGCTCTCTCAGCTCACTGCAACCTCCACTTCCCACGTTCAAGCAATTCTCCTGCCTCAGCCTCCTGAGTAGCTGGGACTACAGGTGTGTTCCACCACGCCTGGCTAATTTTTTTATTTTTAGTAGAGACGGAGTTTCGACATGTTGCCCACCCTGGTCTCAAACTCCTGGCCTCAAGTAATCTGCCCACCTCAGCCTCTCAAAGTGCTGGGATTACAGGCATGAGCCACTGTGTGCACTCCCAGCTAGTTTTTTGAGAAATTTTTTTGTAGAGATGGGGTCTCACTATGTTGCCCACGCTGGTGTCAAACTCCTGGCCTCAAGTGGTCCGTCTCAGCTTCCCAAAGTGCTGGGAGAGCAAGCGTGAGCCACCATGCCAGGCCCTCTTTTCCACTTCAGTGTTTTCTTTCACCCCTGTAAGAACCAGATCCTACTATGTCTTTAGTGCCATCATTTGCACCCAGGAAAACTGCAAGAGTCCCTCTGTATTTGCTCCTCTGATGGGGGGGATTGTAAGTACAAAAGGCCATACTTTTCCTGCAGCACAGGGTACAATGTCACTGATTATCTCCACCATGCAAACCGGTAAAGGCATGCTTTGGAAAAACTCACATGTCTCGATGCTCTCCCACTAGAATCCACTTACTCCCTTTCTGTATTTACTGTGTTTCCCCACACAGTGTGCAAAAGTCGTGGCAGTTGCACTTCAGTGTTTAGCTTGTTTTCTTTATTTGCTAGGAGATTTGGCTTCTGAGAGGAGTAAAAAAATGGGGAAAAAATGTGTGAACGGGTGTATCTTGAAGTCTACTGTCAAAAAGTTTGCAGTATGCCAGCTGTGGTGGCTCATGCCTGTAATCCCAGGAATTTGGTAGGCCAAGGTGGGAGGATTGCTTGAGCCCAGGAGTTTGAGACCACCCCAGGTAACATGGCAAAAACCCACCTCTACTAAAAATACAAAAAATTAGCTGGGTGTGGTGGCGGGCGCCTGTAGTCCCAGCTACTCGGGAGGCTGAGGCAGGAGAATGGCATGCACCCGGGAGGCGGAGCTTGCAGTGAGCCGAGATCGTGCCACGGCACTCCAGCCTGGGCGACAGAGCGAGACGAGACTCTGTCTCAAAAAAACAAACAAACAAACAAAAAAACATTAGCCGGGCATGGTGGTGCACTCCTGTGGACCCAGCTACTCGGGAAGCTGAGGTGGGAGGATTGCCTGAGCCCAGGAGGCTGAGGCTGCAGTGAGCCGTGATTGTGCCACTGCACTCCAGCCTGGGTGACAGGAGTGAGACTCTGTCTGAAAACAAAACAAAAAACCAAACTCAGCAGTGAAATCTACAAATCTGCCTTTGCCTTCTCCAAACTTTATTTTCCATAGTCTCGCATATGTGTGACTCTCTCTCAGTTATCCTATCAAAATTCTTTGGTTTTAGTTTCTTCTTGAAACAATTAATTTGGGCTAGAGTCAACAGAACACCAGAGCTACTTGGAAAACAACAAATTAATCTCATAATTACCATAGAAAACATTAAAACCAGAAAAAATATATTAAGAATATGCCTATAGAAGTTTAATTTATTATTATTATTATTATTATTTTTATTATTATACTTTAAGTTTTAGGGTACATGTGCACAATGTGCAGGTTAGTTACATATGTATACATGTGCCATGCTGGTGTGCTGCACCCATTAACTCGTTATTTAGCATTACGTATATCTCCTAATGCTATGACAAACCCACAGCCAATATCATACTGAATGGGCAAAAACTGGAAGCATTCCCTTTGAAAACTGGCACAAGACAGGGATGCCCTCTCTCACCACTCCTATTCAACATAGTGTTGGAAGTTCTGGCCAGGGCAATCAGGCAGGAGAAGGAAATAAAGGGTATTCAATTAGGAAAAGAGGAAGTCAAATTGTCCCTGTTTGCAGACGACATGATTGTATATCTAGAAAACCCCATTGTCTCAGCCCAAAATCTCCTTAAGCTGATAAGCAACTTCAGTAAAGTCTCAGGATACAAAATCAATGTACAAAAATCACAAGCATTCTTATACACCAATAACAGACAAACAGAGAACCAAATCATGAGTGAACTCCCATTCACAACTGCTTCAAAGAGAATAAAATACTTAGGAATCCAACTTACAAGGGACGTGAAGGACCTCTTCAAGGAGAACTACAAACCACTGCTCAAGGAAATAAAAGAGGATACAAACAAATGGAAGAACATTCCATGCTCATGGCTAGGAAGAATCAATATCGTGAAAATGGCAATACTGCCCAAGGTAATTTATAGATTCAATGCCATCCCCATCAAGCTACCAATGACTTTCTTCACAGAATTGGAAAAAACTACTTTAAAGTTCATATGGAACCGAAAAAGAGCCCACATTGCCAAGTCAATCCTAAGCCAAAAGAACAAAGCTGGAGGCATCACGCTACCTGACTTCAAACTATACTACAAGGCTACAGTAACCAAAACAGCATGGTACTGGTACCAAAACAGAGATATAGATCAATGGAACAGAACAGAGCCCTCAGAAATAACACCGCATATCTACAACTATCTGATCTCTGACAATCCTGAGAAAAACAAGCAATGGGGAAAGGATTCCCTATTTAATAAATGGTGCTGGGAAAACTAGCTAGCCATATGTAGAAAGCTGAAACTGGATCTCTTCCTTACACCTTATACAAAAATTAATTCAAGATGGATTAAAGACTTAAACGTTAGACCTAAAACCATAAAAACCCTAGAAGAAAACCTAGGCATTACCATTCAGGACATAGGCATGGGCAAGGACTTCATGTCTAAAACACCAAAAGCAATGGCAACAAAAGACAAAATTGACAAATGGGATCTAATTAAACTCAAGAGCTTCTGCACAGCAAAAGAAACTACCATCAGAGTGAACAGGCAACCTAAAAAATGGAAGAAAATTTTCACAGCCTACTCATCTGACAAAGGGCTAATATCCAGAATCTACAATGAACTCAAACAAATTTACAAGAAAAAACAAACAACCCCACCAAAAAGTGGGCAAAGGATATGAACAGACACTTCTCAAAAGAAGACATTTATGCAGCCAAAAGACACATGAAAAAATGCTCATCCTCACTGGCCATCAGAGAAATGCAAATCAAAACCACAATGAGATACCATCTCACACCAGTTAGAATGGCAATCATTAAAAAGTCAGGAAACAACAGGTGCTGGAGAGGATGTGGAGAAATAAGAACGCTTTTACACTGTTGGTGGGACTGTAAACTAGTTCAACCATTGTGGAACTCAGTGTGGCAATTCCTCAGGGATCTAGAACTAGAAATACCATTTGACCCAGCCATCTCATTACTGGGTATATACCCAAAGGACTATAAATCATGCTGCTATAAAGACACATGCACACGTATGTTTATTGCGGCACTATTCACAATAGCAAAGACTTGGAACCAAGCCAAATGTCCAACAATGATAGACTGGATTAAGAAAATGTGGCACATATACACCATGGAATACTATGCAGCCATAAACAATGATGAGTTCATGTCCTTTGTAGGGACATGGATGAAATTGGAAATCATTCTCAGTAAACTATCACAAGGACAAAAAACCAAACACCAGATGTTCTCACTCATAGATGAGAATTGAACTATGAGAACACATGGGCACAGGAAGGGGAACATCACACTCTGGGGACTGTTGTGGGGTGGGGGGAGGGGGGAGGGATATGCCTGTAGAAGTTTAGAAATATTTTCTGTAATAAAAAGAATGACGTTTATATCCTATAGCATAGTATACCCAGAAGGAGGCAAAAACGCTATTGAACAGTGAGAAAGAACATTGCATATTCTCATTTTCAGTGGGAAAGAAAAGCTTTATCAGAGGCAGGCTGTTTTAAGGATTAATGTTCCTAGATGGAGATAAATCTTAACTATTGAAATAGTGTTTTCTCAGATCTAGTTTAAAAAGTGTTCGCTTCTGGAAATCTCATACTTGTTCCTTTGTTTATAATTATTTTGAACATTTGCTTTCTGTTATCTGTGAAGAGATTTGAAAAGAGCAGGTCTTTTGAATGGTTGCTTTAGGAGTGACCTCCCTTGGCTTAAACAGGCATTTGTTGGATAACATCTCTGCATGATTTTTAAAAGTTAGCAGAAGTGACAAGGGTAATTGAAGTTTCCAGAATCAAGAAAAACTACAAAAGAAGCTCATTTTTATAAATGCTATTGTCTTATATAACCCCCTGGAAGACACCCAGTTCTCACTTCTAAGAGCTCTCATGAGTCAGTTTGTCATTTGATATTTTGTAGAGTTTGCAGTAAATTGAAAGACGTGAATTCTTCTGCTTAACTTCAATGACAAACTATTTTGTACTTTAGTTCCTTAAGAAACTAAATAGAGGGAACCTTTTTTATCTCTTTCCTATCTATGTCCAACCTACTCCCAACTTCTAGAACAGTTTCTTGCATGTAGTGAGTGCCCCATAATTGTAGAATTAAATCGAATTTGGGCAATTTTTCCTTCTTTTGAAAATGAAACTAAAAAAATATGAAGCCAGGAAGTTTTACCAGTCTTCCCCACAACCACCCACAGACATCAGGCTCTCAAGCATCTGCCTTTCCTGGGCTGGGGAATGAGTATCCTGTCTTCCCTCCCCTTCCTTCTTCTCCCTTTGCTCTTCCTGCTCCTACCTCCTCCTCTTTCTCCCCTACCCGCTCCTGTTCCTTCCCTTTCTCCTCTTCCATAACCTAGAAGTTTCTAACCAAGAAATCTATAAACACAAAGAACAACTGCCAATGGGAAAACAAAATATCACTTCCTTAAGAGCTAGGCAAGGACTCAATCATCCCAATGCAACGCTCTCTAGCAAGAGAAATTTGGATAATAAAGTTGAAGTAAGGAAGCTTAAGTCCCTGTGCCTGACTCTAAGATTATCAGGAAGCCCACTTACGCTGCAAAACACATCAAAAACGATATAAGAAGGCCGGGCATGGTGGCTCATGCCTGTAACCCCAGTACTTTGGGAGGCTGAGGTAGGCAGATCACTTGAGATCAGGAGTTTTAGACTAGCCTGGCCAATACAGTGAAACACTGTCTCTACTAAAAATACAAAAATTAGCCGGGCGTGGTGGTGCATGCCTGTAATCCCAGCTACTCAGGAGACTGAGGCATGAGAATTGCTTGACCCCAGAAGGTAGAGGTTGCAGTGATTGTGTCAAGATTGTGCCACTGCAGACTGGCCTGGACAAGACAGTGAGAATCTGCCTCAAAACAAACAAACAAACAAACAAAAAAAACATGTAAGAAGATCTTACAGCAAGTCAGCAGGGTCCACCAAGGTCTTTGGCCAGAAGCTGAGAGTTTACCATGTGGACACAGGAAACAGCAGTAGAGTGACTCGGGTGGGTTTGTCCTTAACCACTCAGGAATTTCAGCAATTCCGACCATGGGTAAAACCCAGTGCAGTGACACTCTCATGTTCTCACCGACCAGGAAACCACTTACTCTGCTTTGGGGAGGAGTTAGTGGAGGACTGGGCGTGGGCAGAAGAATGGACACATTTTGCTTCCCTCATGGACCGAGGTGGGAAGTGGGAAGGGGAGACTAAATGTTCCTGGACAGGAAAGCATAAATCCAGAATTGGAACGTGAGTTTATGATCTTACTCTATTTCTATTTTACAGAGGAAACCAGTCGACAGAGCTGTGATTTGCCCTGTGATTTGCCCTGGGCCTTCCCACAATTCTAGAAACCCATGACTTGACATCATTGCGCGGCCACCTGACTCCCAGCTGGCTTCAGCCTCTCCGTTTCATCTCCCTCTACTCTCACTCTGCTGCTACCAAATCAGACTTCTTTTCAGGTCCTTAAACAATCTCTGTACTTTTCCATCTCCGTGTCTTTGATGACTTTATTCCCTTTCCTCACTCCATCATTAACATACGTACCCCTCAAGACCCAGCTCAGATGCCACTTCTATGAGACACTCTGTTTCTGTGCCAGAAACAGTTAAGCCTTTATTTGCGTGTCCAAAGTGTGCCCCAGAGCAAGGATCTGGCAATCTGCATTTGAAACCTGGCTCCTTGGCTTCTTAGCTCTGACCTTGAGCAAATTACTTATTTTTTTTGTTGTTGTTACTCAGTTTCCTAAAATATCATCTAGGGAGTTGTCATGTCATGTTAATGGACATAATATAAATTAAATAGTATAATGGCAAGTATCCATCGGTCACCAAAAAGGAAGCCTACTATTACTGCCTGTAGCTATATTTTAGCATTGATGACAAAATATGGTAAATTGTATCTATTTGTAGACCTAAGTTATCCCTTCCCATTGATTATTCACTTGCTGAGACTGCAACAATAGCTGCCCATTTTTTATCTCTTCCATCCCCACCCAGCTGTCTTGCACAATATACAAAGTCAATACATGTCTGATCAACGGAATGGACTTAATCTGCCAAAACAGACCTGACTCTCTATCAGTGATACAGGAGCTAAAAAGAAATTATTTAGGCAGAGAGTGAGAGTAAGGGAGTCCTTGGCAAGGCTTCCCTTTTAACAAAAAGCAGCCCCCAGATAATTTCTTTTCTAACAAAGAGCAGCCTGTAAAATCAAGCTGCAAACATAGATAACCAAGCTGGAAGCTTGCACAGGTGAATGACGGCGGCTGTGCATTGCAATAGGGGAAGCCTACCTGGGGGCCAGGTATGTTCAACATGGAGGCCATCTTCACTTTTCTTTGTCACCGTGTGTACAGTAAAGAAACAGGCAACATGGCGCTGGCCAGATAGAGAACCAACTGCATAATTAAAGATTAGGGTGGGGTGGCCAGCTATGCAAATGGCACACCTGGTCTCACCAATCTCTCATGCCCTATATAAATCAGACACTGCCTCCTCAAGTTCATCTATAAAATCTTATGCACTTGGCTGTGAACCGGAACACCTGCTGGGGTGCCCCTCTCTGCAGGAGAGAGAACTCTTCCTTTTCTTTCGCCAATTAAACCTCCACTCTTAACCTCACTGTTTGTGTGTCTGCGTCCTTGATTTCCTTGGCGCGAGGCAACAAACGTCGGGTATTACAGACCAATGATGCCGCTTCACCAGCTCATATATGGCAAAAACTGCAATAACTTTTGCACCAACCCTAATGCTAAATTATTAATTACTACTTACCTAAAAAAGAGAACCATATAAATTAATTAGTATTGTAGAACACTACATGTATTTAGTCAAAATACCAGATAACCTAACTTTATATTTATGTATACATCACATGTATTTTTAAAATTAATTCTTCACTTTAGTGAAGTATTATAAACTGTTAATCATTCATCCTAACTTTTGCTTAGCCTTTGAAGTTCAGACCTCTCCAAAATTTTTTCCTCCACCTGGTTAAGAACTATTTTCTTTGGACTTAATCTGGTTTTTCTATTGTAGATCACATCTAATCAAGGTAGTTGAATAGACTCAACCAACCAGTAAGAGGTTGTTGAAGTATCATTCATAACAAAAGGTAACAACAGTTCCTTATAGGCCATATCTCATGCCTTCTGTTTTACTGGTGCAAGTTTGTGCCCCAGGAGGGTTAGGAATGGCATCTAACACCCCCGTGGAGCAGACAGACCCCTTTTGTAAGTGTGTATTTGTTTCAACCACATGCCTTAAGCTCAGTTAAAAAAAATAAAATTAAAAAAAAAATTCATGTGAGTATAGGAAGTTTGCATCACATTCACTCTACAACATCTTTAAAGGCAGCGATTATTCCAGAACACGGAGGAGACAAACAAGGCCCCTTTGTTCCAGGAGTGCACTCCTTAAAGAGCAGTTCCAAGCTCATCAGTCTGAAGGGCCAGGCAGTTGGCCCCGGGGGAGCCTGCCAAACACCCAGAGATGCTTCCCGGGAATCTTCTGCTGCTGCTGAAGTGTTGACAGGCTCTTGAGCTGAGAGCTCAGGCTGTTGATAGGAATATATAGCTCAGATAGTCAGAAATCAACCTACTCAAATTTCTCAGACCATTCTCTCCTTCGTTTCTCTCTTTTTAACAATCCAAGTACAGATTTTCTTTTAAAAACCTTCTTCCAAAAAAATGTCTACGTTCCTGCTTCCCCCTGGGGGTGACGAAATAAAAGGCTTAAGGTGCTTTAAGGCAAATGGAGTCAGTTCCCCTCCCTTCAGCCCTCAAGTTCTGCTGATTCCAAGGGGTGGGTGGGGAGGGCCAGCAGTTGGCGGCCACCCCCTCCCTGTCTCCTCTCACTTGGTATCTCCCTGGCCTCACGCTCAATCGGGTCTTCCGGGACCACACAGGGAAATGAAGAATAATGTTCGCTTACGAAGAATCTGGGAATCCCTGCAGTCCATGATTTTCTTTTTTCTATTTTACTTTCTTCTCAAAAGCCTTTTATTTTCTAAAAGCACATACAGTATAAGCCCATTCTGATGATTTTAGGAGCATCCATTCCTCAATGCAAAGATATTAATGCTAGATAATAAAGCTCTGAGTTCATACATTTAAAAGTCGAGAGAGTGAGGAGTGAGGGGAGAGAGAGAGAGCAGAAAACGCTAGCTGCCTTAATACTCATTTTCCTCTTCTACAAACCCTTGATATTTAGCTAATGTACCCTACCTTTCTCAAGGTCCCCAGCAGCTAAGGAAGGCCATGTGACTAATTCTGGCCAATGGGATGTAAGAAATTCAAAGTGCATTTCACAGAGCACGTTAAGAACACGCCCATTCTTCCAGCCCTTCCTCAACCCTGGTGTTCGGACCAGGGACTTGGTGTCAAAGGCAACGTCCCAGAAGAAACCTCATGCAATCAGTGACAATATCAGCCCTGGAAACCCTATCTCTGGACTCTGGGATAAAAGAGCAATACATTTCTATATTGTTTATACCACCGTTAATTTGAGTTTTAATTTTATTTCATGAACCCAGTCATATTTTAAGCCAAGGTGGATTTCCCACAAAGCTAATGGAGCAGAAGCTTTAGAAACCCTCACTTGCGTCAGGCGCGGTGGCTCACGCCTGGAATCCCAGCACTTTGAGAGGCCGAGGCAGGTGGATCACCTGAGGTCAGGAGTTCAAGATCAGCCTGGCCAACACGGTGAAACCCCGCCTCTACAAAAATACAAAAATTGGGTTGGGCATATTGGTGTGTGCCTGTAATCCTAGCTACTCGGGAGGCTGAGGCAGGAGAATTGCTTGAACCTGGGAGGCGGAGGTTGCAGTGAGACAAGACCATGCCATTGCACTCCATCCTGGGCAACAAGAGTGAAACTCTGCCTTAAAAAAAACAAAAAACAACAACAAAAAAACGAAACCCTTACTTGCCAGGATGACTCCAAAGCCTGAGGAGGAACCCCGACATTGGGGTCACATGGTCATCTTATATTCTTTTCTTTAAAAGGTTCCTCAACTGCATAAGCCTCACACCTCATCCATGACAAGCCAGTGAGTCTTTCCACGCGTGCCTCTTGAGTGGGGCAGCGCCATTCTGGTCAGCCCACCTTACATGTAGCACAGTAAATAGTTCACAGTTTCTCCTGCATCAGATCATCTACTTGGTGAAATTTAGGAATAGCACAGCCCGTTGTTTCCCAAAGTACATTCCTAGATATTAATAATTGTTATAAGAAAAAAGAGTAACAGAAAAGTATAATATTAGCAATATGTTTTTGTCTATGTTTTTAACTACAATATTTCTCAGAGGAAGCAATGTGGGAATGTGCATAGTGAATATCCTAGCACAAGAGAAGGCTGTATTTCCTAAATGTTTTGGACCACCAAACCCCCTTTTTAAGTAGTTGGTGGGTTATATTTTTGTGAAGCATGATTTGAAAGCACTCTCCTGGTCTCTGCAGCAAATATTTGTTGACTATCTCTTTGGGGAAGTTAAGTGTTTTATTTTTGTAGCATTAGTGGAAGAAGGTGATTTTTCTTCCTGATTTTATTGTTTATAATTGCTCCCTGTCTGGAGTTTGCTATTCAGTAAGCATTGATTTCAACAATATTGTCATTTCTGCATTGACACTGATGCATCTCTCAGGTCTCCAACAAAAGCTAAGAGTGACATGTACAAAATGTTAGATCACCTGTGGAGGAAAGGGTGTGAGTTCAATGGAGTCAGAGTCACACTGAGGTTTCATCTCCTGTGAGGAAGATCTTTGATGGTGGGATACGGAAAGCTACAACCACGATGGAGACGTAGTTCTGCAGAAAGGACCCATTTCTGTGCTTATGTCAGGGCTTGGAGAAATCTCCAGGCTCATTTATGTGAGCCACATTTTCATTACAGGAAAATAATTGACACCATGCTTCTTGGCTTTAACTGAAATTTAAGCATTTACACCTGTATTCATCTTCTAGGGTTTCTACAAAAAAGTATCATAAACTGCATGGCTGCATGTACCCTACCTTTCTCAAGTTCCCCAGCAGCTAAGGAAGGCCATGTGACTAATTTTGGCAGAAATTTATTTTTTCACAGTGCTGGAGACTGGAAGTTCAAAGCCAAGGTGTCAGCAGTCCTTGCCTCCTCCTACCTTCTGGTGGTGGCCATTGATTCTTGGCATTTCTTGGCTTGCAACTGCACCACTTGAGTCTCTGCCTCTTTCCTCACATGGCATTTTCCTCTTACAGGGGTTAGGAATTCAACATACTTTTTGGAGGGGGCACAATTCAATCCATAGTATCACCAAAGACTCCTTAATTTTCTGTAGGGCAACATAATGTCATGATGGACAGAGCTCTGAGTTAGGAGTCCGAAGGCCTGAGTGGGCACTTAGCAAATCTCTAGGCTACATTTCTATATATATAAACAAGGATAACAATACACTCCTTGACTTCCCTGTAAGGGTTGTAACAAAGATATAGAAAAGTGCTCTGTAGCCTTTCAATGATGATAGAAGTGTTATTGTCTTCAAAGAGAAACATGGCTAATGTGGGTAATTGAAATTTGGCATATGATCTCACACCTTACTTTAGACAATGATTTTGACCTCTACCTCATTCATCTCTCTACTAGACAAGGACACAATTTTGTTTATATTGCTGCCCTTGCACTCTCTACTAAGTGATGTTAGATGATGAGGAAAGTCCTTGTCAGTGCAGCCAATTCTCAAATTGAATCTGAAGCATCCGGTAATGGGAAAATGTCCATATTGCTTCAATAATCATTCTTTAATAGAGTTTCAACTTGGAGAAAAAGACTGAAGAATGCCAGCAGAAGACTTTTTCCAAAAAAAAAGACCAACTACATATTAATTAATCTAAAATTACTCAGCTTCAGTTGTATGTGCCTTTAACATGATAATAAGGGAATAGTAGGGCCATGTTTCATAAACAAGTGACTTCATCTTTAGAAGAACTGGTGATAGTAATGGGAATTTGCAGGCTAGTTCAGTTTTGCAGAAGTTCCCCATATCATATTTTCATTTACTTAGTGCAGGGTAACTCAAATGTTCATCCTTTTCCTTAGGATAGAATTTACTACATTGTTTATCAATAGTAATACTGGTTATGTCACGTTGGGTAAATGTTCTCTTTGGCAATCATGTATCAATCCAAATAAATAAAAATAAGTTACTTATAACGTGCAATTTTTTTTGATATGCAAAATCTTAAAAAGCATGGGGATAAAGGGAGATTGAGATTTTAAACAGGGATTCTTGATAGTTAAAATATTGAGAAGAGTGGAGTTGAGGATGAATACTGATCATATGATTCCTCTTTAATGAACACTGGAAAAACAAGGCAGGCTTCCAAATACTGTGTTCTATTTGTACTTCAACTAATCACTTGACTTAAATGCCTTTTAACTCTGACCTTCTAGAATTTCCTGTGCAATCTTCCACTATTTAAAATGAAGTTGGCTGATTGATTTCTTTACCATTTCAGAATGTCCTGTATCATTTTAATGACTGGAGTGTGACTTTGTTCTCAGCACAATGAGTAACAAAGCCAAAACACTGGAGAATACGTTTACGTATTCAAGAAAACCTCAGACAGGGAAGAATGCTTTCATAATACAGTACATTAAAATCAGACGAAGCCTCAAAGGGCAGAATCACCGACCCTGAAAAATCAGAGTGTACTACAGAAGAAGACGACAGCGTTTGAGCACATTTGTTGAAGCAGCCTCCTCTCCCTTATGGTACGATAATCCCACACTGTTTTACCATGCTCTCTGGCCTTCCCGGAACATCAGTAAAAACTGCATCCCCTGACTTTTCTTGGTGGTTTCTGTTATCTTCCCTAAACTTTAATTTAATATGATCTTACTTAGGCATTTCTCTTAGAGAGTAGGTCATTATAACGAAGCATTTTTCACCCTCTGGGAAAGAGGTTTCCACATAAGGGCCAGGCCACGTTTTCCCTTTCATCCAGGGATTCTACCATAAGCAGCCTCTCATCTTCACTTTTCCCAAAAATTTTCTTAAAATCAGTGTATTTTTTTGCAGGACCGGATATCACATTACATTCTCTAGTTGGGGGTGGAGGGCAGGATGGGAAGTGAGAACAAAGAACGATAACTCCCGAAGTGATTTTTTTAAATATAAACTTTCTTATGAAGCATAACATAGACACGTGCCAACATTAAGCGTACAGCTCCATGAAATTTTATGCAGACACTCACTCATGAAACCACAACTAGAACAGGAAATAGGATTTTGCCAGCACTCCTATAAGGCACCTTGCAGTCGCTCCCCTCCCCTACCCCACTCCAGAACATAACAAGCTCATTTTCTGACTTCTATCACTGTAGATTAATTTGCCGCTTTTCCAAACTTCCGTAAATGGAATCGGACAGTACATACTCTTTGGTACCTGGCTCAATATTCTGTTCCTTGAGTGTGCTGAAGCAGTCATTTGTTCAATTTTATTGCTGACTCATATTCTGTGCTATGAAAATGTAACAATTTATTTTTCCATTCTACCACTAATGGGCCTTTAGATTCTTTCTAATATTTGACCATAATGGAAAATGCTGCAATAAAAATTGTTGTGCACGTCTTTTGAGAGCACATGTACCTATTTCTGTGGATATATACCTAGAAGTGTAATATCTGGGTCATAAATAGTCGTGTGCCTATACAGGCTTGCAGTGCCTCATGAGAGCCTAGTTTTTGCAATCTAATTGTTAAAAATAGCCATAACTGAAAATTAAGTTATGTAAACTTACCATTAAATAAAATAATTTTTAAACAATAATAAATACTCAAAACTGGTTGTTTCCTATTTTACTACATTTGACTAACATCTGTTTGATTAATGAACATTTTATTATTGCTGCTTAATTTATGATTCTACCTAAGATCTTTTATTTTTATTTACTTTTTTTTTTTTGAGACAGAGTTTCACTCTGCTTGCCCAGGCTGGAGTGCAGTGGCTCAGTCTAGCCTCACTGCAGCCTCGACCTCCCAGGCTCAGATGACTCTCCCACTTCAGCCTCCCAAGCAACTGGGACTACAGGCATGTGCTACCATACCCAGCTAACATTTTTGTATTTTTAGTAGAGATGGGGTTTCACCATGTTGCCCAGGCTGGTCTTGAACTCCTGGACTCAAGCAATCTGCCAACCTCGGCATCCTAGAGTGTTGGGATTATAGGCATGAGCCACAACACGCAGCCTGATACTTTAGGATTCCGGCAAATAGAAGATATTAATACAAAACAAAAACAACAAAAGCATTTAATCTAACTTATGGTAGAGACTTCCAATCTCAAGAGTCAGTGCCTCCCTTATTTTAACCAGTCACCATAGAAAACCTGAAAAACAGAGCCTGTAAGAGGCACCTGAGAGGTCTTCAAGAGACTGAAAATACTAACCAGGCCTCGGGAGGACTGAGCAGATCTGCTGTGCTGACCCTCCAGTTTTGACCAACATGTACAAGTGGAGTCATGCTTTCATCTCATACCCACAATTCTGCTCGGGACGTAATGTCTTAGTCTGTTTGGGCTGCTATAGCAAAATACCTGAGGTTGGGTAATTTATAAAGAGTAGAGATTTATTCTCTTACACAGTTCTGGAATCTGGGAAGTCCAAAATCAAGGTGCCAGTAGATTCCATGTCTGATGAGGGTGCGGTCTCTGCTTCAAAGATGGCAGCCTGATGCTGCATCCTCCCGAGGGAGAAATGCTGGGTCTTCACATGGCAGGAGGAACAGGAGGGCAAAAGGGGGTCAAGTTTTTCCCTCCATCAAGCTTTTTTTTTTTTAATGGCATTAATCTTTTCATGAGGATGGAGCTCTTATGATCTAAACATCTCCCAAAACCCCCCACCTCCCAGAACTCTTGCATTGGGGATTAAATTTCCAACACATGAATTTTAGGGGACATGTTGAGACCATAGCACTTGGTAAGAGAGAGGAAAACAAAAAGCAGTGGGCAGAGGCACAGATGAGATGAGATGATCAGGACCTTTCTGGAAGTTGCATGCTTCCCCACCCCCATTTACTGTGAATCTTTCCTCACTTCCTTCTTTGTCTGGATCATAGAATGATATACGTGCTGCCGAAGCGAGTGGTCGATCGCAGAATGATAAGGGAGAATTTGGTAAATGGGAAGGGTGGTTTTTGTGTCTCCGATGACCTGATCAGTATAATGATGTGGCTTGAAAAAATAATCCCTTAGGTTACAATCAGTTCAAATTATTGAGTCGGCATTTAATCATTGCAGCACGTATTAGAATCGTGTTCATGACACTTTGAGGTGCATTGATCTTTAATAAGGTAAGAAGAGAACATTGGCTTAATTTTACATATGAAGAAAGTGAACCTTAGAGGGAAAAAGTGACCTTCTGATGAGCCCAAGTGAGTTAGTAGAAGAGTTAACTGGATCTAGAAACTCAAATTCCTAACTCCCAGGCACGTCCTCTTTATCACTCCTGGTGGCTTTTTTATTATTATTAGTGATACTAGTGATACTGGATCCCAGAAGACACTACAGTGAAGTTCGGAGTTTCCCTTATTCTGCTGTTTATTCTGTTGACTGCAATGCAACCAATGGGCCTTAACACTTGGACCCATAATTAATTTTAGATTACAAGAGAGAATTCAACTCACACTAGATTGAGTAGGGGGAGACAAGGAGCGAAATTTATTGGATGGAGTTGAAACGGGAAAAGTTACCTTGTCCCTCTCGCAGGGCATGAGACAGAGGGAGTGGCTCGCTTCTTCAGTGCCCCGCTGCTCACACCTCTTGGGAAGCATACAGACAGGCAGGCTGTGGGGCTCTGACTCCCTCCCGCACTCTCTAGGGGTGAATGTTTGCAGCTTCTGAAGCCCCAGTGGGCATGTGTTACAGGGTGCTCTGAGTTTGCATGTATAGGCGGCTTTTGTTAACCAGCTCAATTAGACCCTCTACCTCCTTGCAAGGACAGAGGGCTTTTTGTATTCCCGGTTCTTGCCTTGGTCTACTGAAGAACTGGATCACTAGCGGGGTTGGAGAATGAGTGCAAAGTTTTGAGTGGAAATAGCTGTCTGCCAATGGGGAACTATGAGGGAGATGGTTTTCCCTTGGAGTTGGGCCACTGGGCACCGCAGCTGTCTGACTGCCCTGGCCAAACTCTGCCTTGTCCCACCAGCCAGTGGCCTGCGGGCATGCCGCAGTCAGTTAGTGTGCTCTTCTGCCTGCCTGCCGCTTGCCTTGTCTTCTGCTGATGTGCTTCTCTCCATGTCTGGCCACCTGTGTCTCTGCCTTGCTAGGGTCTGGGGTTTTCATAGGCCCAGGGTGGGGGCGTGGCAGGCCAGGGTCGTCTTGGGAAATGCAACATTTGGGCAGGAAGGCAGGAGTGCCTGTCCTCACCTAGGTCTGTGGGGGTGGAGCCCTAGCCAGGGACCATGCCCTCCTCTACCCAGCACTTCCCTTTCCCCTTTCCATATTATTCAGAGGGACCATGCTCTTCCCTTCTCAGCACTTCCGTATCAGAGTGCAGGTGGCCTTGGTAATGATTAGCACAGGGGACTCAAATGTCGTCCACTTTCCTCTTCATTTACTGCCTCTGCTTTGCTCAGCATGATAGCTTGTCTCTTACTTCACCTCTCCTTTCTCCAAGCTGCAGCAGACACAATGGGTGACAGCTCATCAACTCTGAGAGGAAAGGGATCCCCTTTCATGCTCTTTTCTAAAAACAATCTGTAAGGGAAATTTTGATTGTCATGACCTTGGATATAAGGCCACTTCCCTGCAAAAATCAAAACGGCTGGGAAGATACGATATTATGACAGGCCATGCTGAGAAAGGTCTCTGCAGGTAAACAAATAATTGAGGCCAGAAAGGTAAGGTAGCTGTTTTATAAACCACATCAGCAATGGAATGGGGGTGGTAAGGAATAATTCTCTTAAAAACAGGTGGGTACCATGGTCGAGGTGGATACCACTGGGGTTGTGAGAAGCCAGGAAGCCACATCATCTTTTACCAAGAGGATGGCCTCAATATCACACTATTTATTATTTGAGTTACAAGGTTGTAGAGGGAAGCAAATGTCAACTGAACAAAAGCCCTCACGAATGAACTGTCTGTCCACTTAGGGAGATTGTCACTGATTTTCTTTTTAGATTTTGGAAATAAAATTGTTATCACAATGCCGCATAATGGAAAACAATTGACAAGTGAAATCAGCAATCATGCAAAAGTTGACTTGAAAAAACAGATTTCGGGAAACTGCTCAAATCATACACATATCTGTTGATAATGAGGACCTGACAAAGTAACAGCAGTTTACAACTGAGGAAGAGAGAGCCAATGATTGCATGATGTGATTTCAGTATCAGAGAATTCAGAATGGCCCCTGGGAAACAGGTCAAATCCTAGAATGTTTTAGTGAAATAATCCTCTTTACCATCACACTGCATCAATGAGGCACATAAAGGAAAGGTGTGTAAAAGGGCCAACCTACATTTTTAGAAAGACAATGCACCCCAAAACTTTATACATAAACATTTCCTTTATTGTTTGTTCATTTTAAAGAATTAATGTATAGATGCAATGAAAACCAATATTTTATTAAATATAAGATAAAATAAGCTTATATTTACAATTCCCCTGGTTACTTTTCAAGATTAAATCTTTTTTTTAACTATTTACTATGAAATGTTAGTATTCCTGTAAGGTGATTCTCCACAATTGATGTTTTCTGGTTAGCAATATTCCAAAGTAATCTATCTATAAGTTGCTGTTTCAAAGAGCTCCTCTTACTAAGCTAAATGATTTTGAAATGTGGTTTAGGGCACCTAAAATTGTTTGTTTATTTCTCTCCTTCCTCTAAGTAGTTGTGCCATTTCAGCTTATCCTACAATGGCTTCTTGGAGAGTTCCAGCTGACATATAATCTTTGTACATATCTAGTTGAATGAATTCAATATTATTAATTGCAGTTCAATTTGATTATGATATATTGAATTGCTTCAAAGTGGATAGATATCTTGTATTTGAGCATTGTAGTTTTGGTGATATATTTTTAACTGGTTATTTGACCTCTGGGAAAGGTCAATCTGAAGCTCAATGGCAAGACTAACAACTATTCAGGACAATTGCTTAATATTAAATGATGCAATATACATGACTTCTTGTATATGGAGACAATCGGTGCTAGTTGATATTGACTTTGTTTTCCTATTTACTTATAAGGATGATGCTAACATTGCAACTAAAACTGCTCAAGAAGCTTTGGCAGACTCAGGTCTCATAGCCATAAATAGTATTAAATGTAAGACAAAAAACTGTGGTGCCTCTCCGAATAACTGACAACACACTACAACATAATGCAAAACAATTGCCAAGTGAAATCACAAATTGTGAAAAATGCCCCGAAAAAAAAGCATTTGGGAGAACTGCTCAAACAATTCCTAGGTCCATTACTAACATTTTCAACACTTGTTAGGCCAGAATAAAATATGCCATAATTATTGTTTTAGTGGAAGGATCATGGGAGTCAGATCACAAGAATGTATGCCAACGTGCTCTGAAAACCCTTGTCATTACACTGCACCAGCACATTCCAACCTATCATGAGCTTTATTTCCATGAATCCATTTTCCCAGGACCTAATAGTGTCTTGTTAATCATACTTAAAATTTTGAGCTGACAAAACAAATAGAGCAGAAAGAGCTAAAAGCTACCTTAAGTCTTTCTAAACTAGCCAATTTGATAATAATACTATTCATGCCCTCTCTTTTTAAGTCATTTTTTTGAGATAAAATTCACATAACTTATTTTAAGCATTTTAAAGTGCACAGTTCAATGGTTTTAGTATTATATATTCATAATGTTATGCAAGTATCATCACAATCTGATTCCAGACTATTTCCCCTGCCCTCCAAAAGAAACTCTCCTTTTGAACATACTTCTGGAGGGGCAACACAAAGTCCAGCACTAATATTTATACATTTTCAATTTTTTAAATTCCCAAGGGTAATATAAACTTGAATGCACTAGGGAAAAGAGGTTACTTGAAACAGGAATTCAGAGTTTTAAAGCAAATATTAATAGTTCATTACCTGGAGGGGTAGTTGTGGCAGCCTACCTTTAAGATGGCTTGCAGTGATCTCTGCCTCCTGTCTGTCACACTCCGGATAATACCCTCCCAGACGATATCAGGATTGGTCTGGATGATCAGTGGAACACTGCAGAAGTGATGCCATGTGACTCCTTAGGTTAGATTATAAAAGATATTGTGGTTCAGCCTTGCTTTCTCCCTCAGTTCACTCCCTCTGTGGGAAGCCAGCTATCATATCATGAAGACACTCAAACAACCTATAGAGTGCCTAATGGAGCAAGGAACTGAGGCTTTCTGCCACCTGTCAGCAAGGAGCTAAAGCTTTCTTCCAACAGCCATGTGAGTGTGCCATCTTGAAAGCAGAACCTACATACCCAGTCAAGTCATCAGATGAGACTGCAGCCGTGGATTAAACCTTGATGACAGCCTCATGAGAGTCCTTGAGCCAGAGCCACTCAGTTAAGCTACACCTGGGTTCCTGACCCTTTGAAACTACGTGTAATAAAGGTCTGTGGTTTTCTACTGCTAAATTTTGAGGTAATTTTTTTTACAGAGTAATAGACAACATACAGTGGTATTAGGTTAATAATTCAGCAAACATGGGAATATGAGAAGAGGAAGTATCTCTGCCATTTTGGGCAAAGCACTGAGGCTCATAGATACACAGTCAATGTACAATCCATTTAACTGTCACTAACTTTGAGCAGATCAGATCAGATTGCAGCTTCCACATATAGTCTTTTCCCTGCCACCAGAATGCACTATTGCGACTTCTTTTTTCGATTAATACAGTCCTTGTTCAAATTAAGTCTATATCATACAGAAATCAGTAGAGAGACTTACATAGTATAATTTTTGATGGTCCTGTTCTTGGCTAGATGGAAGACTTTAATCCCCTGAAACTTCACAGGGATGGGCTGAGAGAAGGTTGAAATAAGTACTTTCCAGAAGCGCCTTCCAATTTTTCTCTATGTTTATTTGTACTGGATTTTACTGAAAAAGGTAGAACAAACAAACATAAATTTAAATCAAATGCAAACAAAATGGCAAACCAATTTAAAATAAGTAAAGGATCAAGGAAGAGAGAGTTTGAAAATGTTAAACCAGGTATTAAACCCTTCCCCAACCCTACCCTTCAGGAGAGGCACTAGGTTCTCCTTTCCTGGAGAACCGTCTATTCTTTGAGGTGCTCACACCACTCTACAATGTTTTCTTTTGGCACCAAAATATGTTTATACAATTCAAACCTCCAGTCTGTTCAGATCTTGTTAAAACTTGTTGTGCTTTGCTAACTCCTAATATAAAGTCAGTGCATTTTTGTAGTTTAGGCCATAGACTTAAGCTGCATTTCACTAGATATTTTCCTGATACCATCAATTTCTGTCACTTAGTCAAGTGACGGGAGGTGGAGTAGATTTTCTTTTTGAAGGAATGTGCATCAAAAATTTGCTTAATAATTCTGGGCACCAGGTTCTTGGACTTGCAGTAGCTCTAAGATGGCAATGGTGAGAATAAGCCAGATGCCATCCACTTACAAACATCAACAGTTGGGAGCCAGAGGAACTCATCTCCTGTTTCATCAAATGAAAACATAACACAGATGCATTTTGTTAATTGGGCATGAGGAACAGACAAAAATCCATGAGTTCATTTGTTTTAAAAATAGGCCCCAAAATAATCAGGATGTTTCTCTGAGACTCTTAGAATCAGGTATAAATACAGAGTGATGATGTCTTCAAGACTGGCTCCTCCCTGTTTTCTCCTCCTCTTCTTTTTCCTCTTCCTCTTCTGTTTCCATAAGTGGGTTTTTGTTGTTGCTTGTGGTGGGTTTTTTGTTTTTGTTTTTGAGACAAAGTGGCCCTCCGTTGCCCAGACTGGAGTGCAGTGGCGCCATCTCGGTTCACTGCAACCTCCACCTCTTGGGTTCACGCAATTCTCATGCCTCAGCCTCTGGAGTAACTGGGATTACAGGCATGTGCCACCACACCTGGCTATTTTTTTGTATTTTTCACAGGGTTTTGCTGTGTTGGCCAGGCTGGTCAACACTTTCACAACTTAAAAAAATTAACAACAGAAATTTATTTCTCATAGTTCTGGAGCCTGGAAAGTCCAAGATCACACCACCAGCAGATTTGATTTCTGGTGACAGCTCACTTTCTGATTCACAGAAAGTGCCCTCTAGTTGTGTCATCTCATTATGCTTTCAAGATTTATCTATTTTTGATGCATATAGATTATTCTTTTTTCTTAGTAACATATTCCATTATATTATAATATCATAGTTTTATATTTTCTAAACAATAGTGGAGTGAACACACTTGTACTTATCTTGGGACAATTCAAACCTCCAGTTTCACTTCTACCATATGTAGAAGTGAAATTGCTCTCTAAAATGGCTGTATCAATTTTTATTCCCACTTCCAGTGTATGAAAATTCTCATTATCTTAACATTTGGGGACCATTAGATAGTTTAATTTTTGTCAATTTGATGAGTATGAAATTGTAACTCGTTTAAATTTGTATTCTCCTAAATTCTAGTAAAGCTAAGCACCATTTCATAGATTTTGGCTCATTCTGCCTCCTTCTTTGATGAATTGCCTGTTCACTTCCTTTGCCCATTTCCCTATAGGGTAGTTATTATTTTCCTCATTAACTTGTAGGACATGTTTATATATTCTGATTATCAATCTTTCATCAGTTATATGCACCACAAATATCTTAATCCAGTCAGCTCCCCTTAAAACATATGTATTTATGGTGAAGCTTGGTTTTCTCAATTGCAAAATGTGGATTATACCATCTCACTCACAGATAAATCAGATAATATGCATGAAAGTTCCTGCTGCAGTGCCATACAGAGATTAGGTGTTTGGTAAATGTGAGTTCCCTCCCTTTTCCTTTAAAGAACTTCAGGATCTAGCAATATAGCAGTGGCTGAGATAATAGGCTCTAGAGTTGGACTGGGGACTTACTGAATCCCAGCATATGGTGGCTCTGTGGACTTGGACACTGCTTTAAGCTCTCTGAGCCTCAGTTTGTGCATCTGTGAAACAGATATTGTAATATTTGCTTGATAGAGTTACTGTGAGGAATAAAGCACCAGCTAGGTAGTGCTGGCCCAATAGTGAGCCCTCAAAACAGTGGTAGATGCTATTATTGTTGTTATTATTATTAGAGAAAATAAGAATTGCATTTGAATAACAAATGTGAACTATGTGAAATATGATCATCTGTCTATAAGAGAAGTACTAGCTAACTGCTATGAGAATGCAAAAGGAAAGAAGAGATTATGTCTAGCCAGGAGTTGACAGAGATCCAGGGAAGACTTCACAGAGGAAATGCCATTTAAATGCTGCTTGGAGGAAGGGTGGATGAGACATAAATAGTCAGAATTAGAGGAGAAGCAGATTTTTGCAAATGAAACAAATTATGTGGAAGCATTAAGCAAACACACAAACAAGAAAAAAAATACGCCCTAGTATTCCAGCTGTGTAACAGTGTGGGATGATGGGAGAGGGAGTTGTAGAAAAGCTGGAAAGAGATGATAAGACCAGATCATAAGCGCTCTTAAACGTCTTCAAACTTTGAAATCAGTGATAAAACAGCATTTAATCTTTGAAGATATCAAAGTACATTTTGCATGAAATGGTATCCCATGCCCTAAAAAGAACCCGCTCTAACTATGGAGTGCTTTTGACCATGGAGTAACATTTGTGACACAGAGGTCAGTGATTGAGTTACCCACAGATGGGAGTGGGAAGGCCTGGGGACTCTGCATATGACTGATGTAATGGAGTCCAGGAGGTGTGTTAGGGTAAACACCAGGGGCTATGTCACTGGCACTACGGAATCCAGCTCGAAGCTGCTTAATTATCTGGTTAATCGAGGGATTATCCTGTACCAGCTAGATATGGGTTTTTTCCCCCCTTCAGAAGGAATGATATATGATCCTAAATATGATACAGAAAAGGCAAGGGAGTCCACAGGGTTCTCTCGTAGGCATTTTTTAATGGATCCATAAAATTAGATAATAGCTTCAGCCGCACTTTAAAAACTTCAATGAAATATATTCCCTTCAAAAAGTTTTGTTTTGGACAGAATGTGCCTCATTTATTTTCCACCTAAAGCATAGCTACTCCTCTTTGTAGCAGGTAATTTGGCTATGCCAAAATTATTCCATTTGTCTTTATTTCTTGTGTTTTATCTGGGCTTTTTTCTTTGCAGTGTGCTATCACATGATCATTAATTTAAAAGACGCTTTCATCCTGTCTTACAATTTTTTTGTCAACAAAACATTCCAAATCCTATTTATTTACTCATAAGAGAACTGAATTTCAAAACATAACTAGATATGATTACAGGATCTATGCTTTGAAATTATGAGTCTGAGGTTAGAACTATTCCTCTTTTCCAAGCATGCTCTAGGCTTCAGAATGATAAAATGCTTTTTCTCAAACAGAAAAGGATGAGCAATTATGTTAGCAAAACCAGAAATGAATCATGTCACAAGAGAGTTTTATCTCCTAACCTCCATTTTGCCCCACTTATTAAAAAAAAAAAAAAAGACATTTCTGAAGGAAAAAATGGAAAGCTTTCACTGTAAAGTTACCATATTGCTGTCCTTGGTCCAAAAAGATTCTGCTGGTGTTTACTTGCCAGTGGGCCCAGTTAAAGCTGAAATGACCTTTGTGAGACCAGCACTTTTCCCTCATTTTCCATCAGGTGTTTTGTAGCACCTGGCAAGAAGTAAGTAAATAGCAGGTGTGTTCACCGTTGTTTATTATTTCTGAGAACGAAGTCTTAAGTCTTTCAGTCTTTCTGCTTATCCTAATCTAATTGGTAGAGAGCATGAGAAGCTTTTTGAAACAAGGTTGTCATAATATAATTTTCTTTATCTGGGACTTTAAAAACAAAGTAAGTAATTCATCAGAATATTCCTTCTTTGTTTAACCCAGAAAATAAAGAAAAATAAGTATGAGATTTGTGAGTTGATAGCTATTTTTTAAGACAATTTGTTGGGGGCAGTTTTAGGCTTATAGCAAAACAGAGGGAAAGGTACAGAAACAAACTGTAGACTCCCAGCCCTAGGACCCACATAACCTCTCCTTGCATTGGCATCCCCCACAAGAGTAGTACAATTGTTACAACTGATGAATCTACATTGACCCAGCATTATCACCTGAAGTCCATAGTTTACATTATGGTTCACCGTTGGTAGTGTTCATTCTATGGATTGTGACATGTATCTGTCATTATAGTATCCTACAGAATAGTTTTACTGTCCTAAAAATGTGCTCAGCCTGTTCATCCCTCCCTCCCGCCTTGCCCTGGTAACCACACCACTGATCTTTTTCCTGTCTCTAGTTTTGCCTTGTCCAGAATGTCATGTAGTCGGAATTATACAGTACACAGCCTTTACATATTGGCTGCTTTTACTTAGTAATAGGCATGCAAGTTTCCTCCATCTCTTTTCATGGCTTGATCACTCATTTCTTTTTAGCACTGAATAATATTCAATTGTCTGGATGTATCACAGTTTACGTATCCATTCACCCACTGAAGGACATTTTGCCTGCTTCCTCATTTTGGTAATTAGGAATAAAGCTGCTATAAATATCTGTGTGCAGGTTTTGTGTGAACACAACTTTTCAACTCCTTAGGGTAAATACCAAGGTGCATAATTGCTGGATCATATGATGAGTATGTTTAGTTTTGTAAGAAGTCTCCAAATTGTCTTCCAAAGGGTCTGAACCATGTTGCATTCCCACCAGCAAAGAGACTTCTTGGTGCTCCACTTCCTCACCAGCATTTGGTGTTGTCAGTGTTCTCGATTTGGGCCATTCTAAGAGGTTGTGTGTGTTTTAAATGGGTCTTGGAGAAGTTACTTGACTTTTTTTTGACAAAGTCTTGCTCTTGTTGCCCAGGCTGGAGTGCAATGGCGCAATCTTGGCTCACCACAACCTCTGCCTCCTGGGTTCAAGCAATTGTCCTGCCTCAGCCTCCCAAGTAGCTGGAATTACAGGTATGTGCCACCACATCCAGCTAATTTTTGTATTTTTAGTAGAGACAGGGTTTCACTATGTTGGCCCAGCTGGTCTCGAACTCCTTACCTCAGGTGATCCACCTGCCTCAGCCTCCCAAAGTGTTGGGATTACAGGCGTGAGCCAAGACTCCCGGCCCTTGAGTTTTAATAGTACATATATGGTGGTGATTCTAATGAGAGACACAAGTCTTGTGGGACTTTAAAACCTATATTTGTCATCTGTCAAATCATGATTTACAAATTACACTTAAAATGCTATTTTTCCTCAAGAGAGCTTTTATTTTTGTTAGTTGAGGCAATTTTTTAATATTTCTATCAATTTATTGTAATTTTCCCTAAGTAACTACTCCAGATGGCACGTTAGAGACTAGAACACAGGGTATTAAATGTTTTAGGATCTACTGCCATCTCTAATAATACTTTCTTCAAGATAACGTGGCCAACCTTTTTCTTCTTAATACCATCTAATTAACCAACATGAGAGCTGCCAGTCAGAAAATTCCCATTGTCACTTCCGAATTAGGAATTTTTTTATACAGACTTTGGCACATGAAAAGCTTGGGCAGACACACAGCTCACACTAGTGAGTCATTTGGCCTTGTTGGTAAATAAAATATAGATATACTTCCAATCAGTTTCATTTAAAATTAAACACAAATTATGTTCCAAGCACATTGAAAACACTGTTTTGGCAGGGCAGCTTCCCAGGCTGAATCACTGATGTTTTATGATACAGTTCCAGGTGGTGCACTTTCCTCTCCTGTTTTGCCTTGTGATTTGTTTTCTTCCTTTAATCCAAGTCTTTAAAATTCACTTGAGCTCAAGGCTCTTTTAAAAATGTAAGTCTAGACCGGGCGCAGTGGCTCACACCTGTAATCCCCATAATTCAGGAGGCCGAGGCCGGTGGATTGCTTGAGTCCAGGAGTTTGAGACCAGCCTGGCCACGTGGTGAAACCCCATCTCTATAAAATTTTTTTTTTTAATAAGCTGGGTATGGTGGCATGTGCTGGCAGTCCCAGATACTCAGGAGGCTAGGGTGGGAGGATCGTTTGAGCCTGGGAGGCGGAGGTTGTAATGAGCCAGACTCTACCACTTCACTCCAGCCTGGGAGACAGAATAAGACCCTCCCCAAAAAAATAAATAAATAAAATAAAAATAAATGCATAAACAAAAAAGAATAAAAACCTAAGTCTCTACTCAGATGTGGTATATAGGCTTTTCCCTGTTGTCATCTTCTGGGACACATGGGAATGAGAAATGGCTGATATCGCTGTCCTACCATGGCCAGAGTAGCAGAAAGTCTTAGATTAGCACATGCAAAACTTCCCTAATACTTTCTCTTGTTTTCATGAAATTCAAGGCTCTTAACATCAGGTCCTTAAAAATGGAAAAGAGGTGAATTCACTGGGTACGATCAATAAAGAAGTAAATGGAAGTCACTGGCCCTCCCTGGTCTCCTATCCTTGGCCACTAGTGGCATTCTCACAGTTGGCTGAGAGATCCAGGGACAGATGGGATGTTAATAACCATTCTTGGAACATGACTTGGCTGTGTTCAAGCCCTGTTTTCAGTTTCTTGGCTGTTTATTTTGGTGGAAGTCATTGGGTCTGAGTTGCACCTAAAAGTGTCGTGGGAACAAGTCAGGTACAAACAGCTTTAGTCTTCATAGACTGTAAGACCTTTCTTAGATGTACCTTTCCCCCACTCTCTGGGGGATGAAGCAAAACTTAAATCTTTATTGTGGTTTAAACAGCCCAACCTAAGAAAATCTAATAATACTTTCGGATTTAAAAAATCTAATTTAGATAAAAATTGTAAGAGAATGAAGAAATAAGCTAAGAGCAAAGGGGTCTCTCCAAACACCCCCTCTCTCCCTGCCTGCTCTCGAAGATAGTGCAGTTGGCATAGAAATCGCTGAGAGGAGACCACGCAGCCTTTTGGGTTTGGGGTAAAGGGGGACCCTGATCTCGTGCTGGATTTGGGGTGTGATCTGGCAACATCTGCTGGCCGCCAGGTTGATGTTCCTTGATCGACAGCTTCCTACCCTGCTGTTATGGGCTCATGAAAGCATGAGCCATTTTTCTGGGCAACGCTCTGGCCTGCGCCAGCCACCTCCACAAGCTGACCAGGAGTCTCCTCCTGTCTCACTGCCTGTTGACTCCTGAACTTGCCTTCTCTTCCATGTGGTCACCTGGCCAGATGATGTATCCTCAACCTTTGCTGTGGATCACTTTGCCTTATCTGAGCAGCCCTGCAGGCCCTGGACTCGGTGTCCTTACCTTGTAGAAAGGAAGAGGAGCTGAGGAGCTCAACTCCAGGCACTTCTCTGCCTGACCATGATGGACGATGTTCTGTTTGGTATGAGGCTGCTTGGGAGGTATCCTCCTTCCTGGGACCTCAATAAGCAACAAGACAAGAGTGCATGAACTCAGCATGTACAATACACTTTGCAGGGAAGAACTGGGCTTGGCTCTCCTTCCATCTAATTCTCCCTTCTCACCCTCTATTCCTTTACATTTTTGTTTCAGGACTGGAAAAGGGCAAGTTGCTTTCCTGTTCTTTCTGCTGTTTGTGCCTTACATAAAACTCTACAGTTTAACCTACAATGCTAACGAAAAAAAAAAAAAATGAATTCAGCTAATCATTTTTGAGGGCAAAAGCCTCGCCCAATAGGCTTTTGTTTTGCTCCATTTAAAAGTACACTTCTTATGTTTTTAAACTTCTAAATGTTTTGCCTTTTTCAACTAAACCATAGGGGTTTAATTTTTTAAATTTTTCAATTGTTATTTAAGATTCATGGGGTACATGTGCAGGTTTGTTACCTGGGTATATTGTATGATGCTGAGGTTTGGGGTGAGATTCATCCTGTCACTCAGGTACTGAGTATAGTACCCAACTGGTAGTTTTTTAACCCTGCCTCCTTTAATCATCCCCAGTGTCTATTGTTGCCATCTTTATGTCCATAAGGACCCAATGCTTAGCTTGCACTTACTTTATTTATTTATTTTTTGAGACCGAGTATCACTCTGTTGCCTATTGCCAGGAGGGAGTGCAGTGGTGTGATCTCTGCTCACTGCAACCTCCACCTCCTGGGTTCAAGTGATTCTCATGTCTCAGCCTCCTGAGTAGCTGGGACTACAGGCATGTGCCACCACACCTGGCTAATTTGTTTTTTGTACTTTTAGAAGAGACGGGGTTTCACCATGTTGGCCAGGCTGGTCTCGAACTCCTGACCTCAGGTGATCTGCCCACCTCAGCCTCCCAAAGTGCTGGGATTACAAGCGTGAGCTCCCACTTATAAGTGAGAACATGCAGTATTTGGTTTTCTGTGTTGATTCATTCCCTTAGGATAATGGCTTCCCCCTGCATCCATGCTGGTGCAAAGGACATGATTTCATTCTTTTTTAAGGCTGCATAGTATTCCATGGTGTATATGTACCACATTTTCTTTGTCTAGTCCACCGTTGATGGACACCTGGGTTGATTCCATGTCTTTGCTATTGTGAATAGTGCTGTGATGAACATGGTAGTGCCTGTATCTTTTTGATAGAACACAAATCATAGTTTCAATGACAGAAATTGAATATTATCTGTTGCACTGTTGTTTGGTAATTTTGTTTTGCGTTCCTTTTATAGAAATCATCCCCCTTTCTCAGGCTGATGTGTGCCTTGAATGTACTAGAATCAAGGCCATGTACTCGGAAAGCGGGAAGTAAAAAAGAAAAAAAGCACATACAAAATGGTCAAATTATGTTCCCCATTATATTGATGTTATCCCAAATCCTCACAGAAATTTAGCAAAATGCGTATAAATTTTGACAGTATTCTACAGATAAGTTAACGAAGCTTCACTTCAGCAGATTTCGAACTATATCTGACTGCCTCCAAAATCCACCTTCTTTCCTGCATACAATGCTGCCTCTGGTGAAAAGCTGAAAGTAGAGATGGGCATCAAGAGCTGAGAGTGGAGGCCAGAAAGGCACCATGTCAATGGCATCCTCCACACCATTTAAATTGCCTACAGATTCTTGAAAGTCAGAGAAAAGAGGAGGGACAAATGCAGCATGCCATCATCGTCGTGTCAGGGTGACCCAAATCATTCAAGTAAATACTGGGCAGAGAATTGCTCAATACATGAGCCATTCAGTGATAAGAGAAGATATGACACATCTGAAGACTTGTTTAAGAACAAAAACAGAATCGGCAGATGACTTTGCTAAAATGGAGGAGGCTTTGAGGCACATTCTCTGAATTCTTGATATTATCTGGGATGCTGATAAATCATTCCACAATCTTGGGAAGGGAGGAAGAGCAGGTTCTGTCTTTTTGGCTTCAGAATCCCATGCTGTCTACCAAGCCTCCAATACTTCAACAAACGTCATAGGATTGGAGCTCAGAGAATTGAAAGCTTCATGGGTTATCATATTGATAACTCAGTAAGTCAAGCCTGCTGCATTGAAGCTTGTAAATACCTTGACGTGTTTTCAGTTGCAGAATTCCCTCCATGTAAATTTCACTTTCCCTATTATTTTCATCCGGTTTTATAACGGTAACAAATAGACAAGTCTGATGGAAGATGAATGAACTCTCACTCTTGGGCATTGGGAGGAGGAAGTGCATGCATGGATAATGTCCCGACTGGTGTTAGAACTTCAGGAGAGTGGGAAGAATGTCTCCAGAGACAGGTGGCCTGATGTGGGAGTGTTGGAGCCCAGGCTGGGTGAGAAGGCATCTGTGCAGGAGGTTAGCCACCTGGGGAGTCAGAGCCCTAAGAAAATCCAGGGGAGTCCATGGAGGGAGGCAGAGATGGCAGCCAAATCCTGGAGTATGGGAGCCCAAGTGTGGCGAGGAACGACATATTCTTATGGGGGAGTGGGTGGTGGCAGGAATCAGAGTGTTGACATACTAGGGAATTGATAAAACAACTAAATAGACTGAGGGTAACAGGAGACAGATTTCTTACTGTTAGGGAGGGGGAGAAAACTAAATGAACCCAGTGCTCTTGGATTGGAATGAGCAGAATAAGAGTGAACACATGGAAATTTTTTTTTTTTTTAGGTGGAGTTTCACTCTTTCACCCAGGCTGGAGTGCAGTGGCATGATCTTGGCTTATTGCAACCTCCATCTTCCAGTTCCAAGCGATTCTCCTGCCTCAGCCTCCCGAGTAGCTGGGATTACAGGCACCCGCTACCACGCCCGGCTAATTTTTGTATTTTTAGTAGAGATGGGGTTACACCATGTTGGTCAGGCTGGTCTCAAACTCCTGACCTCGTGATCTGCCCACCTCGTTCTTCCAAAGTGCTGGGATTACAGGCGTGAGCCACACGTGGATTTTTAATATACACAGAGGTAGATAAAGACATATAAATAGATCTACATATATTCCTGGCTCTGACCACTGACAGGGTCTGGGTGAAGTGATGCTCCAAAGACAGTGAACAAGACTCCTAGTGAAGCGGCGTCATTGTCTGGGGTGACGCCCAGAGTTCTTGGTCTTACAGCCAAGGAAATCAAGGACAGGGACAGGCCAAGGGTGAGGCTTAGAGCAGAAATTTAATAGGAGAAATAAAGAGAGCAGCCTTCCACTACAGAGAGGGGTCCCGGAAAAAGGGCTGCCGTGCTGAAGTGAAATGCAGGGGTCTTCATAGATGACTTAGTGGGGAGGTGGTATCTGATCTAAATAGGGCACAGAAACCTGTTAGAACCAGGTGTGCCATCTGCATAGGGCATGAATCTCTGACAGCCTTCATCCTAACCTTTTATTATGCAGGCGGGTACTCAGCCTGAGCTACTCCATGTTGCTTGTTTCTTTCTTACTGCGCACGTGCTAAAAAAAGGAGAAGCCCCCATGGTGGACGTGCCTGGCCCCAGGTAGCCCTTTCTATCTGTGCAGCTGCTGGCATCCTCCCAGTGCAAGCTTCCAGCTTCCTTATTTATGTTTGCAGCCTGATCTTCCAGGCTGCTCTTTGTTAGAAAATAAGTGATTTCTTGGGCTGCTTTTTGTTAAAAGGAAGTTCTGCCAAAGACTCTTTTCCCTCACTATCTGCCTAAATAGCTTCCTTCCCCCTCCTGTATCACTAGCACCCAGATCTGGTCATCTCAATACCATTGTCCACTAAAAAAGAACCAGTTTCCTGATAAAATTGGTTTATTTCAGGGTTTGGATAGAGAAAGTGTAAGATGAGACAGAAACTTCTTGTGTCAGAAACTAAAAAGTGCTCAGAGATGCCGGGCGTGGTGGCTCATGTCTATAATCCCAGCTTTTTGGGAGGCGGAGGTGGGTGGATTACCTAAGGTCAGGAGCTCGAGATCAGCCTGGCCAACATGGTGAAACCATCTCTACTAAAAATACAAAAATTAGCCAGGCGTAGTTGGGGAGGTCCCTGTAATCCCAGCTACTCAGGAGGCTGAGGCAAGAGAATCGCTTGAATTCGGGAGGTAGAGGTTGCAGTGAGCTGAGATCACACCATTGCACTCCAGTCTGGGCAATAGTGAGACTCCATCTCAGAAAACAAAACACAGCAAAAAAAGGAAAGTGCTCAGGGAATGATGAGGACATGTCAAAGGGACTGAGGACCAACTTGAGGGGGCTCCTACTGGCCAAATCTGGGACAATTTGCATTTCAAAATAAATAATAATATTAGTGAATTATAACCTACTGAATAAAATAGAAAACTATGAATCCATACTGCTATTAATAATTTGTAAATGTGATAAGCAAGGGGATATTTATTCTCAAAGTACCCCTCCACAAAACGCTTATTATAAAAGAATAACTTTATCTTGGGGAAGTCTGGCAGACACTAGATTTAGTCAAATGACCAGAGCAAATATTCCCAGTAAGAGGACATGTTAAAATAGTGTCCTACCAATAGTGGATGATAAGAAGACCACAGCTTCACTTCTGTAACGCTCCTGCCAAAGACACCAGCCTAAATCCAATCATGCGGAAACCACAAACAATCTCACATTGAGGCACACTATACCAACTAACCTTCTTGTAATCTTCTCAAGTGCCAAGGTCATAAAAGTCAAGAAAGTCAAAGAGACAGTTCTAGAGTGAAGTAGGATGAGCAGACCTACAATTAAATCCATCTTATGGTTCTAAAGTGGATCCATTTGCTATAAAGGGCATTATTGGGACAACTCGTGAGACAGGGTCTGAGGATTAGATGGCAATTATGTATCCACGTTAATTCTCTGATTTTTGGTGGTTGAATTGTGGTTTTGTAGGAAATGTGCACTAAAGTATTCTGCGGTTCTGAGGTAGGATGTATGACTCAACTTCAAAGGTGGGGCTCAGACACCAGACCAGATTGAGGACTAGGTAAAACAGGATTTGGGCAGGCGGGGAGAAGCTTTCCAATCAGACACACCCACCAGTGTGTCATGTCAATTTACCATTGCCACTGCAACACCCCAGCGCTACCACTCCTTTCCATGGCAGTGGCCCAATGGCCCAAAACTTATTACTCTTTCCCTAAAAATTTCTGCATAAACCATAATTTCTGCATAATCCCTTAATCGGTATGCAATTACAAGTGAGTATAAATATGACTGCAAAACTGCCCTGAGCTGCTACTCTCTCCTAGGGGGTTGCCCTGCTCTGCAGGGGCAGTCACGGAGCTGTAACACCACCAGAGGGGGAACACTGCTGCTTCAATTAAGCTGTTTTCTTCTACTTCCGGTTTGCCCGTGAATTCCTTCCTGGGCAAAGCCAAGAACCCTTCTGGGCTGAGCCTCACTGTGGAGCTCACCTGCCTTGCAACAGTTCTGGGATATCAAGGTTGGTAACTTACATTCCATGATTCAAAAAAAGAAGTTCTTCATGCTGTACTGATAATTTTTCTGTGAAAACAATATTTAATAATGTATTAAATAAATATATAAATCAATTAAAATGAAAGATATTTAACGTAAACTCTGTACACAGACACTGGCATGCTTATGTCTGTAGGTATCATAGATGATGAGACAAGGGTGTCCAACCACAGGAGACTCATTTGAAGCAGAAAAATGTAGCTAGTGTGAAGTTCTTGGTCAAGTGGCTCTGAATTATTACCACTATTATTATCCTTATTACTTTTAAATTTAAAGTACCTATAAATGCCTCCAAGCTAAGAGTTTTATAGATGCATTAGAAAGATGCAATTGGTAATTAATGTGAGACTAACACTATGTATATGATGGTTTATAAGTCATATAAATATATATGTTATATATATTTATGGAATAAATATAAATATATTTATTCTATATAAATATATGGAAAAGCAATAAATATATGGAAAAGTCATAAGAATAGTTCAAAGAACTTCCACATACCTCGAAACTTCACCTAGATTCAACATTCATTAACATTTTCTGTTTGATTTTTCACCCTGTCCCTCTCTGTATACATTTTTTCTGAAACTATTTGATAATAAGTTGCAGACATCATGCCCCTTTCCATTTAAATACTTCTACCTCTGTCTCCTAAGAATAAGAATATTCTTTTCTACAACCACAGTACAAGGATCAAATTCAGGAAATGCAACATTGATATAATACTTTATCTGATATATAGTCCATATTTAAATTTTCTCAATTATCACAATAATTTTTATAGCAATTTTTTCACACTTCAGGATCCAATCCAGGGTCGTACCTCACATTTCCTTGTCATGTCTCCTTAATCTGGTACTGCAACTGTTCCTCAGACTTTCTTTGTCTTTCGTGATATTGACAGTTGTTTTACAAAATGTCCTTCCACTTGAGGATCATGTTTTCCCTAATTATTTTCTTTCATCTTTTCCCCTTTTACTGTCAGTTTTCCTTTATGTTATAGACACCTCTTCTTTTTCTACCTTCTTGAGTTCAACTAAATTCCAGAAACAGACACCTGTTTTGATGGATGGATTGTTTATAAGTTTCTTCTAAAAATTTTTTTTGTTTTTATTTACTTTGATGGATGCCCTATGGATCAATAGCTAAATAATTTCAATGATGTGGAATTATATAAAGATAACAAGTCAACTTATTGAGAAGAACTAATTCACAGTTTGAAATTAACTATTATTGACAAATATATGCATCAAAACACAAATCACAGACATATAAACCGTCATATACATACTGTGAGTCTCACATTAATTACCAATTGCATCTTTCTAAAGCATCTATAAAACTCTTAGCTTGGAGGCATGGGGGTGTTGTCTCTGTTCTAAGTGGGTCTTCTTTCACTGTGTTGGTTCAAAGTTGAGCTTTCTCACTGATTCCTTCCCTAATAATAGAGCACTGTGGTATTATAATGAGACTTGTGAGTACATGAAGTGAGAAAGTAGAGAACTAATTGTGAGAGAAAGATGTAACAACCTGAAAGCAAGGGGTTATTAAGAGCACTTAAGTGTCAGGGAAGGTGGGGTGAGATGGCAGAGAAACATGGGCTATGCTAAACATAGAAAGAAATCTAAATGAAACACATAGGAACATAAAGTGCTTATTATGTAACAAAACATTCACCTCAAGGAACAATAATCTAACCTCAAAATTTTCGGTTACATTATTTTTGTCCCTGCCCATATGGGTAACTCTTAGCTTATAAACTGTGAACATGGTCATGTATGATTTTTCTTTTCCTTCCTTCCTTCCTTCCTTCCTTCCTTCCTTCCTTCCTTCCCTCTTCCTTTTTTTTTTTTTTTTTTTTTTTTTTTGAGGCAGAGTCTCGATCTGTCACCCAGGCTGGAGTTCAGTGGCATGATCTGGGCTCACTGCAACCTCTGCCTCCCAAATTCAAGTATTCTCTTGCTTCAGCCTCCCAGGTAGCTGAGACTACAGGCATACACCACCACGCCCGGCTAACTTTTGTATTTTTAGTAGAGATGGGGTTTCCTCATGTTGGCCAGGCTGGTCTCGAATTCCTGACCTCAGGTGATACACCCGCCTTGGCCTCCCAAAATGTTAGGATTACAAGGCGTAAGCCATCGCGCCCAGCTGGTAGTTTAATAATGTTAGAAATATGTGTCCAGTTGGAAGACCGTTGCCCAACTCATATGCATATTTTTGCACTATTTTAATAAATCATGTTATGTAAAAGCTAAGCAATATTAACACACTTAACCTTCTACCAAAACAAACCAAAAAAAGAGAAAGTTTGTGCTTAGACAAGCATTTAGTGAATTAACATTACTTCTAAATTTTTAAAAGTACTGGCCTAAGAAAATGATGTTTTGTTTTAATATGTTTCAGATGCAAAATATTAATTGATACTAGCTAGGCCTGCTTCACTTTTGTTGCTGGGCACGTGCTGCCCCCTGGTGTTCTCTGAGTGCCTTCCTCTTTCAGGCAAATGAGTTTGGTATTTCCTGCTGCCTGTTGGACATTGCATTGGAAAGTATCTCAGAACTGCAACCTCTTTAAGTCTGACTGTAGACTCCCTATCTTCTCATCCCTAACTTTTCTATTCCTGCTACTATTGCAAGCACTTGGCACAACACCTGACATACACAGTCCCTGACTTATCAATAACTATCACTTGGTTGAATGAACAATGCTTGCTACCCAAACAAGAAGGCCTGAAGTCATTTTTAATATTCTTTACACCTCACGAAATAGCCACAGTTCTTTACATCCTCATTATGAATCTTTATCTCGTCCTGTCTTGACTAGTTTTCATTTAAGTGTATTTCCTCCCAGCTGAAATCTTTCCTCTGTACCCTTTCAGTATCTTCCCTTTCTTGAATGCCTATAGCCCTTGCTTTCTGTCCCAGAGATAAATAGGGTGGTCAAGTGGATAAGGCTTTAGAGTCAGTATATATGGGTCTGGATTCCAGCTTTGTCATTTACCAACTAGATGAATTTGGTACACTAATTTTTTTAAGAGGGGAGAGGAGACGGGAGAGTGTAACACCCACCTCCCATGTCTATCCCTTCATGCACATACTCAGAAAGCTCCCCAAATACTGTGGGACATGTTGGCCTTTGCATGTCATGAGGAATAGAGGCTCATGATATTTTATGTCAATATTAAAGGAAACAGACCTACAGCAAGCTGAAGGACTTGGACACTCCTGGGTTACATTAGAAAAGCGCTTCAGGCCAGACGCGGTGGCTCATGCCTATAATCCCAGCACTTTGAGAGGCCGAGGCAGGTGGATCACCTGAGGTCAGGAGTTCAAGACCAGCCTGGCCAACATGATGAAACCCAGTCTCTACTAAAAATACAAAAGTTAGCCGGGTGTGGTGATGTGTACCTGCAATCTCAGCTACTCAGGAGGCTGAGGCAGGAGAATCGCTTGAATCCAGGAGGCGGAGTTTGCAGTGAGTTGAGACCATGCCATTGTACTCCAGACTGGGCAACAGAGTGAGACTCTATCTCAAAAAGGAAAAAAGAAAGAAAGAAAGAAAAGCACTTCATATGATCCCTAGGACAAAGTAAGCACTGAAGAGTCATCAAAATAATAACTAGGTCACTATCAAGCTATTACCACTGCCAGTTAGTCAAGAGTGGATCACGTATGTAGATGTTCTGTGACATCTCTTAAAGTGTTGAAATAGATTTCTGATTCTCTCTAGTGCATGCTACTGGTATTTTACCTTCACATGTATTTCTGTCTAATACAGAGTAAACTCTGTGAGATCAGGGGCCACAGCTAGTTCTTCTGTATATGTCTCAAAGCTCCTAGTATGGTATCTTATACATCGTAAACTCTTAAAACAGTTTTTGATTGAGCTGTGCTGCTATGTGGTGCTGACTCTTCATTTATTCTTTTAGTTGATGAACAGGGATAACTGGATGATTTAGCCTTTAGACATTCTCCAGCTCTCAACCTCCTCCTCTCACCAAACTTTTAAAGGGGTGTTTCCCTCTTTAAAGAGAAAGAGATGATTTTAGATTAAATTCCTTGTCATTCTTTAAAATGTAGACTGTGCCTGGGATTTTAAACGATCTCTCTTATGACTGCCTCCCTGAAGACACAGTAGGCCCAAAGTGAAAACTTTAGTCCAACAGGGCTCTAGGTTGGAGCCCATCCAAGGAAGACTGAGCAAAAGGACCCCATCCTACAAGTGGCTCAAGGCAGGGCAGCCATCCTGTAACCTGGGCTCCATGCTGTCCTGCTAGTGTTAGGCCTTTTGCACTTATTTCTGTGGATGTGGCTGAAATGGCCTCTATTCAATGACTTCTTTTATGAAATCTGTGCTCAGTGAGAAGATGATTCTTTTAAAAACTAATAATAATTTTTTAAAGAATTTTTTTGAGATGGGGTTTTCACTATGTTGCCGAGACTGATCTCCAATTCCTGGACTCAAGAGAGTCTCCTGCCTCAGCCTCCCTAGTAGTTAGGATTAGAAAATGGTTCTTTGATTTACAGATGGAATCATCATGTGTGACACTGCTTATTTATTTGCCAGCCCTCTCCAAACTTTTGCTGCCAAAGAATGATCACTCGGGGGCCAGAAGCTAGGGAAGGGATGGAGCAAGAAGGTCAGGGTATCTTACCTCTCACCTCAGGGTATCTTACCTCTCACCTCTGGAATATCCAAGGGTCACTATTCAACAAAACCTTTCAAGCTACATTTATTTTCTTATAATTGAGCAAAAAATTTCATTATAAAGAGTAATGCTATAAATAAGACTGTGGGAGAAAAATTTACCTTATTCAAGTACAGAGAAATATAAGAAAAAATATAAGAAAAAAACAAGGTTTGTTTTTTGTTACATAAATACACGATAAAAGTAAAAAAGAAAAATACATGGAAATGATACGCTCCAACATCAGTAGCATGGTTACCTCTAGGAGGGATGGAATGGAAAAACATGGATTGTTCTCTGACTCTATTTGTCATGTTTTATTTCTCAAAAACAAAATGAATCTGGATAAAACATGAAGGCCTTGTTGCCATAACGTTAGTGAAACCAAGAGGGCCTGTTGAGAAGGACAGGTATCTATGCCCAGTTGTATTCGATCATGGGCCAAGTTGTTGTGAGAATTGCCTATGGCATTGTTTTGGCTTATAAATTTATAAAAATTATGTTTGTACATATCCATTAGCAATTTGTCTTTTCTCCTTCCTATCTTATCTTGAGTTGTATCATGTTGATACTTGATTTGTAATTTGTTCAAGTGAATCTTGCATGACACTCCGTCTTAAGAATTATGTCTGTTTCTGCTTTATTATTATTATGACAAATAGTGCTGTGATGAACATTTTTGATCATGCTTCTGGGGGAAGATTTCTCAACCTCAGCACTATTGACATTTTGGACTAATTTTTTTTTTCTTTCAGAAATGATCTCACTCTGCTGCCCAGGCTGGAATGCAGTGGCGTGATCACAACTCACTGCAGCCTCAATCTCCTGGGCTCAGGTCACCCTCCCACCTTGGCCTCCCAGGTAGCTGGGACTACAGGTATGTGCCATGATGCCTGGCTAATTTTTTTGTAGATTTGGGGTTTCACCATGTTTTCCAGGCTGGTATTGAACTCCTGGCCTCAAGTGATCCTTCTGCCTTGGCCTCCCAAAGCACTGGGATTACAGGCATGAGCCACTGAGCCTGGCCTGGACTAGATAATTCTCTCCTGTGGGTCTATCTTGTGCACAGTAGGGTGTTTGGCAACATCCTTGACCTCTGCCCACTAGATGTGAGTAACATCCTCCACCCCCACAGAGTGATAGTTAAAAACGTCACCATACATTGCCAAATGTTTTCCAGGGGGTAAAATTCACCCCTCTGAGAACCACTGCTCTAGAGTATACACTCAGGAGTGAAATTACTGAAATGCCCAGTGTGTAGTCTTCAGTTTATCAGATACTGCCAAGCTATCCCCCAAAGTGGTACCGGTTCAAACTTCTAACGAGTACTAAGGGTTCCTATTCCTAAACATCATTGGCATAACATGTGAACTTATGCGTTACTTTTGGTGACTCTAATTTCCTTACTTACTAGTTTAATTGCTGATTTCTAGTGAAGTTGAATATTTCACATTTACTAACTATTTGGGTTTCCTTCTCTGAATTTCTACTCATTATTTTGTCCGTGTTTATGTTGTTATTTGACTTTTTCTTACTTATTAGTAGGACTTTAAAAAAACTGCTGAATACAAACATAAATACATATTTTTGTTTAAAAACATATGTGTTGAGAATATACATGGTCTTGAAACCATTGTAGGGGGCCAGGAATAGAGCAGTAAACCAAACAGACAAATATCTCTACCCTCATGGAGTTCATGTTCTGGTAGGGAGAAAGAAACAATAAATAAAAAAGTAAACTGTATAGCACAGAAAAAAAATAATGCAAGAGGCTGGATGTGGTGGCTCATGCCTGTAATCCCAGCACTTTGGGAGGCCAAACCGGGCAGATCACAAGGTCAAGAGATCGAGACCATCCAGGACAACATGGTGAAACTCCCTCTCTACTAAAAATACAAAAATTAGCTGTGCATGGTGACA
Source organism: Pan troglodytes (assembly GCF_028858775.2). Lineage (NCBI taxonomy): Eukaryota > Metazoa > Chordata > Mammalia > Primates > Hominidae > Pan > Pan troglodytes. The sequence continues at coordinate 21,101,375 of NC_072405.2, forward strand.
CACGTCTGTAGTCCCAGCTACTCAGGAGGCTGAGGCAGGAGAATCACTTGAACTCCGGGAGGTGGAGGTTGCAGTGAGCTGAGATCGCACCACTGCACTTCAGCCTGGTGACAGGGCGAGACTTCGTCTCAAAATAAATAAATAAATAAATAAACCCAATAATCATAATAATGCAAGGAAGGGAGCTAGGAAATAGCAAAGTGAGAAGGTTACAATTTTAAACAGGGTGGTCAGTTAAGACTTCACTGAGAAGATGGCATTTTAACAAAGCTAAGTAAGGTGATTTACAACCTCTATAATCTATTGTTAGTCATTAGATTGCACAAAGCTTCTCCAAGTTCATGCTTTGACTTTTCACTTTTGAACATCTTTTGTCACCAGAAGTTTAAATTTAAATCTTTTCTTTTATGCTTGGGCTTTTGAGGTCCTTTTTCTTTTTTTCTTTAAACAGGCTTAATTGGCCTTATTTTTTTGGTATGAAAAACCTATGTGGTAGCCACAGCTGGAGCCTGGATCCTCTGCACATAAACTCTGGTGATATTGAGGTCTTAAGGAATCTTTCCACACTCTGATGTCATAAAGTTGTTCTATGTTTTTTTCTGAAAGTTTCACAGTTTTGTTTTTCACGATGATTTTTCAATCTATCTTTGTTTTGTTGATTGGGATACAGTAAGGATCAAATTTAGCTTTCTCCATTTGGCTAGCATCATTTATTCAACACTGCATCCTTTCCTGGTTGATTCACATAGTATATCCTGTGTCATTACAGACACTTGCAAAGGAGCATTAGAGTTCTGTTTCTCTGCTCTCTTTCAACGGTCTACATGTTCATTCCCATGACAATATCACATGGCTCTAATAAACAAAATCCTTATTTGTTAATCCAGATGTCTGGTAGTGTGAATTTTCTATTCTTCTTAATTTTCTTTAATGTCTTGCTTTTTTATTTTTTATGTGAATTTTTGGATCAGCTCATCAAATTCTACAAAATAAACAAATAAAAGCAATACTGGTCAGATTATGATGGAAACTTCACTGAATTTATTGAGTGTCACTGGGCTTCGTGTAAGGACAGTTGTGATCTATATAATAATAAATCTTCAATTTCATTTATTTTGAGTGTATTTTATGGCATTTAAAAATCTTTATGATTTTCTTTTTTAAAAACATATTTTGTTACATTTATTCTACACTTTAATTTTTGTTCCTATTACAAATTGTAACTCTGTTTTGAGTTATATTTTATAATTGCAAGCTGTTGGTATTTTAGAATGCTATTAATTATTTGTGCATTTATCTTGTTTCTGTCATCACTGATAAACTCATAAATTCCAATACATTTCAGCATAGTCACTTGGAATTTCTAAGTAGCCAAACATATGCATTTGATAATAATTTTGTTTTTTTCTTTGTGTTTATCCTTTTATTTTTTTCCTTGTCTTATCATGCTAACAAACCAAAATAAAATGTTAACTAAAAACAGAGATGAAGCATCTTGTTTCCATTAAAGCAAATATTTTAAAAATTTCAGCATTAATTTGGATGTTTGTTGTAGGTTTTTTTTTTTTTTAATAGATATGCTTTAACAAGTTAAGGCAGATTTCTCTATTCTTGGTGTGCTAAAGATTGTATCAAAATGGGTGTTGAAGTTCGGCAGAATAATTATTTTGAATCTATTTTTTCTCCAAATTCATTAATACGATGAATTTTATTTCCCTAAAGTTGTTCATAGTGTTTTCTTATGTCGTTTAAAGATAAAGATATATTATGTTGCTTTCCTTAGAAGACATCTACTTGGTTCTGATGGGTTTTAAAATATATATCTATAACAGTTTTATTCTTAGGTTTGTGACATATTTTATTTGTATCTATGTATAAGAGGGAGATTGATTAATAACTTTTCTTTCTTAATGTGCTTGCCTAGTTTGGTATTAAGATTATTTTGCCTCATAAAAATAGTATAAAACGAGATCTGAGTTTCTATCTGATGTGTAACAGTTTGTAAAATATTGGGATTATAATATTCCTTAAACTTTTTACTAAAGAATTATAATATTCCTTAAGACATTTAAATAAAACATACCTGCGAAGCTGGACTGAGGCTTACTATTTTTTTCTAGAGTGATTTTTGTAAGTCACATCTTTCTAGGAAATAATCCATTTTGTCTACTTTTTAAAATTTATTTTCCCTAAAGTTGTTCATAGTGTTTTCTTATGTCTTTTAAAGATAAAAACTTGCTACAGGATTTAGTTATGCTTGCTTTTTCATTTGGAGTGCTTTTTTTCTGTGTCTTTTTTTTTCTTTTTTTTGTGTGTGTGTGCTTAATGTTCTTCCTGAAGTGTTTCCTTTAGTGATTTCATCTGGGAAGATGTGGCTGGTAGTTCTCTCTGTGTTTATTTATTTATTTTTTAAAAATTGTGATGGTCAGATCACAAGGTCAGGAGATAGAGACCATTCTGGCTAACATGGTGAAACCCCGTCTTTACTAAAAATACAAAAAATTAGCCAGGCATGGTGGCACGCACCTGTAGTCCCATCTACTCAGGTGGCTGAGGGAGGAGAATCGCTTGAACCCGGGAGGTGGAGGCTGCAGTGAGCCAAGATCAAGCCACTGCACTCCAGCCTGGGCAACAGAGCAAGACTCTGTCTCAATTAAAAAAAAAAAAAAAAAAAGGCCGGGCATGGTGGCTCACACCTGTAATCCCAGGACTTTGGGAGGCCGAGGTGGGCGGATCACAAGGTCAGGAGATGGAGACCATCCTGGCTAACACGGTGAAACCCCATCTCTACTAAAAATACAAAAATTAGCTGGGCATTGTGGCGGGTGCCTGTAGTCTCAACTACTTGGGTGGCTGAGGGAGGAGAATCTCGCTTGAACCTGGGAGGCAGAAGATGCAGTGAGCCGAGATCACGCCACTGCACTCCAGCCTGGGCGACAGAGTGAGACTCCGTCAAAAAAAAAAAAAAAATTGTGACCTCAATCTTGAGTGAGAATTAGGATGGACACATAGCAACCATGGAAGCCTTGTCTTCTGGCTTCCATGGTTGTTACTGAGAAGTCTGTCATTCTGATTTTCATTCCTTTGTAGATGATATTCTTCATTTCCTGCATAGGAATACTATGCATCCATAAAAAAGAACAAGACCATGTCCCTTACAGGAACATGGATTGAGCTAGAGATTTTGATCCTTAGCAAACTAATGCAGAAACAGAAAACCAAATACCACATGTTCTCACTTAGAAGTGAGAGCTAAATAATGAGAACACATGGACACATAGAGGGGAACAACACACATTGGGGTCTACTTGAGGATGGAGGGTGGTTGGAGAAAGAGGATCAGGAAAAATAACTAGTGGATACTAGGCTTAGGATGTGAGTGACAAAATAATGTATACAACAAACTCCCATGACACAAGTTTATTTGTTTACAGTTTATATAATAAACCTGAACATGTACCCCTGAACTTAAAAGTATAAAAAAAAGTACTCTTTGTCTATGATGAGAACAATTAGTCTTTGTTGCAACACTGTTGTCTAAGCAGAAATTCATTTATTTCTTTGATCAGAAGAGTCACATGTTTCTTAAATTCTGGAAAGAACCCAGTCATCTTCTTGCATATTATTTCCTAATTCTCTCTATTATTTCTTCTTAAAATTTATTTGTGACTCTAATTTTCATTCTCTTAACTGCCATATCTCTTAACCTCTCATATTTCCATGTATTTTTCTCTTTCTGCTGCATTATAGATACTTTCCTCATACTAATCTTCCAGTTCTCTGATTCTTTCATTGCTTATGCCTCATCCCGTTTTCCATGTTTTTGTTTTGTTTTGTTTTTCTTTTTTTTTTAACCTTAAATGTCTGTCTTTATTTCTGGGACTTCAGATTGGTTGATTTTACAAATCTGCCTGCCTTGCATCACAGGGTCCTGTTCTTTCTTTAAGGGCTTTGTTTGCTTCTCATGTCTTTAATTTTTTAGTTTTATTTTTTATTTTATTTTATTTTATTTTGAGAACACCAAACATACTTTATTAGCACAAAAAAAGCAGCCATAACAAGGCACAGCAAGCAGAAACATACATTAGCAGTCAAAAGGTTAGTGTTGCATACAAATATAGCTTTTCTTTTTTGTAGCCTTGGCAATAGCCACAGGGATGTAAAATAACATTCTGTAGCAGCAGGTAAGGAAACCATGGAGCACTCACCAGTGGTACAAAGCACATTAATAAAAAGACACAAGAATGGATTCGGCTACTTTAGTGCAAAATGTCTAGGACAGAACTGTAAATTCAGTTCAGTTACTAAGAAGCAAACACTAGCAGTTGATATAACTTCCAAAAGAGCTCACTCAAGTAGTAGTACATATTATTCTAAGTGACAAAATATCAATCTGAGAACTGCTCCTTTAAAAAATTAAAGACATGATTTGTCTTTAATTTTTTAAAGGAGCAGTTCTCAGATTGACATTCCATTAAACTTAGTTATGGGAGCTGTACATTTACTCTTTGTTTCTGTTTACTGTCACTTATTTTGTCATGTCATGTGAGTTACATTGTATAGATATAATGAGCTCATCTTTGTCAGGATTGGTTTTTTGTGAGAATCTTCTATGGTGTGGGTTGTAGGAACATAATTTTAGGGCAGTGTTACATTTGCTACTACTAAAGTTTCTGAATGTTTTTCCAGAAGACTTGGCTGTAGCAATTTCAATTCACAAATTCAGGTGAGGTTCTGCTCTGTGGCTTTGAATCCATAGAGCTGAATTTTTCCTCTACACTGAGATATATAAGCTTCCTTGTTGTCTTTCTGGACAAGTGTGCAAATTTTTTTCTGGTCCAATTTAAGGGGCATGACTCTACAGAGGAGTCTCAGTTACAAATCTCTCCTTGCATGGGCTCAGGGTTTTCTCTCCTACCCAAACCCAAGCATTAAAATCAACTCCCCATACTACTGAGCCCGACATTCCAGCAAAGCAATGGTATTAGCTTAATATTTGTCTTAATGTCTAGACCTGATTCTAGCTCAGCTTTGCATTTTTTTTAAGAGACAAAGTCTCACTCTATTGCCCAGGCTGGATTGCAGTGGTGCAAGCACAGCTCTATGCAGCCTTGAACTCCTGCACTCAAGTGATCCTGCCACCTCAGCCACCTGAGTAAATGGGACCACAGGTATACACTACGATACCCTGCTAATTTTTAAAAAATTTTTTGTACAGACCTGATCTTTCTATGTTGCCCAGCCTATGCATTTTTAAAGGCATTTATTTTGATATACACCCACTTGAACCAATACATCATGAGGCCAAGGATTTTATTTGTTCACTGTCATATCCCAAAGCCTAGATAAGTGCCTGGCACAGGGTAAATATTTGCCAAATGAAACAAAAATGTGTGAATGAATCCACCCCCTGCCATATGCATGTGTGTATATGTGTATTGGAAGAAAGGCATTTCTACATATTTACAGTGGGACTCTTTTCAGATTGTCTAGTCAGCATCACAGGCACACTATCTGAAAAATGGTGGTGCATTCTATCCCTTTGTTAAATTAAGTTTAACCTAAAGCTGCCTCCTTACATATTTTAAGTTTGGCCTAAAGATTTCTCCACACATACTGAACTGTAACCTAACTGGATGTATAAACAGACTGCAACCTACTCTTGTGCCAGTCACAGGGTTTTGTGCAATCAAAGACGGCCAAGTCATCACACCATGCTCAAATAAGGCAAACGTGGGGATGTAACCCATCCGGCTGCTTCTGCACCTCATTTCTGTTTTCTGTTCATCACTTTTCCTTCTCTGTCCATAAGTCCTCTCTGACCACACAGCAGCAGCAAAGTATCCCTGAACCTATTCTGGTTCAGGGAGCTGCCAGATTCATGCATTGTTCTTTCTTCAGTTAAAGTCTGTTAAATTTAATTTGTCTGAAGTTTTTCTTTTAACACCCTCATCCCTTGGATGGCATACAGTAACATTCTAATCTTATTAGCCCCCAATCCAATGATCCAAATCCAGCCTCCGTCTTTTCCCCCAGCCTGAGTGTCCCATTTCTAGGCCACTCTTCCTAGCTATAGTCCCTTCCCCCAGCTCCTGCTGGACCCATAACTAGACTCTCATACCCTTCATTCTCCAAATCTACCGACCAGCCACAGACCCTGTCCCCTACTTTCAAACAGAATATTCTACCGAGACTCCACTTGAATCCAAGTATCATCAGGCCAGCAACTTTGTTTTCTCACTGCTCTTTCCCAAAGCCTGGAGGAGTGTCTGGGACAGAATTTATTTCAGTAAATATGTCTTGAATAAAATAAAGGATGAATGAATTTAGCCACTATCCACACTGAAATACTGTATGGTATAAATACACAACAAGCAATTAAAAGCTTCGGCTTTAAAGTAAAACAAAATTAGCAGAAATATGCAGTCTGAAGCCTGTCTCTATAATTTTAAAGTGGCTTTTTAAAAAAAGTTTTCCAATATGTGCTACTGCTTCAAGTTTCCTTGCACAGTTTCCAATATAAAACAAAGTAACAGGCAAAAGCTAAGAAAACTAAAACCCTCTGTTATAAAGAAGAATAAAATTAGAAGCAAAAGATTCTGCTGTAAAATGTAGACACGACTTTAAAAAAGTCATGTTTAAAGCCTCAGCCTCAGTTTCCAGTTATAAAAAACTAACTAAAGTCCAAAAGCAACACATTTTTCTTTACAAAAACCTTCCTCCAAGTTTCTGGGCTTGAAGTGGCGAGTAAAACAAAGCAGGGTCTTTTCAGAAATGTCATTTGTTTAAGGTCCTCTAGTCTCCGTTTTTAAACAATGTTTTCAAATAAAATAAGCCACAAAAATAGCAAGCCAGGCTGGGTTCGGTGGCTCATGCCTGAAATCCCAGCACTTTAGGAGGTCAAGGTGGGAAAATCACTTAAGGTCAGGAGTTCGAGACCAGCCTGAACAACATAGCAAGACACCATCTCTTAAAAACAGAAAAACAAAACAAAAACCTATGAAGCTCATGCCTGTAATCCTAGCACTTTTGGAGGCCGAGGCGGGCAGATCACCTGAGGTTAGGAGTTTGAGACAGCCTGGCCAACATGATGAAACCCCATCTCTACACAAATACAAAAATTAGCCAGCTGTGGTGGCAGGTGCCTGTAATCCCAGCTACTTGGGAGGCTGAGGCAGGAGAGTCGCTTGAACCTGGGAGGTAGAGGCTGCATTGAGCCGAGATCACACCCATTGCACTCCAGCCAGGGTGACAGAGACTCTGTCTCATTAAAAAAAAAAAAGTTTTCTAACTTGGCTAGGGTGTGCAAGTAAGTCCATTTTACTGTTCTATAGGCTTCTCCAGCAAGAAATCCTCCCAGGAAAAAGAATCTGCGAAACCCACTCCTGGCTCCTAAAACACAGTTACTAGAGGAGAAAGAGATATTTTGATTAACTCTATGAGTTTAAGGTTGTGAGAAAAGTAAAGAAAACCAGGCCTATGTCTAAGTTTGGTGAGGCTTTCTCAATTTCCTGAATTGCATTCCCTGCAATTTTCTGGTGACATTTCAGAGAAGACGGGTGATGGAGTGGCTATGGACACCCATGGAGATCTTTCTGAAAGTTTTTCACCAAAAATTTTTGGTTATGTCTGAAAACACACCTGAAGTCTGGCTGAAGGGTCAATAAATAAAAAATAAATAAATAAATAAATAAACAAACACTCTTCAGAGCCTATGTACGTTTCAGCAAAGTGAAGTGCCCTCCGTTTTCACTTTAGTTTTTTTAAAGCACCTGTATAGAACCTTGAAAACATTACGCTAAGTGAAAGAAGTCAGATAAAAGTTCACATATTGTATGATTCCACTTACATGAAAAATTCAGAATAGGTAAATCCATCAAGACAAAAAGCAGATTCGTGGTTGCCATGGCCAAGAAGGGGAATGGCGAGTGACTGGTTCATGGGTATGGGGTCTCTTGTGCCTCAGCCTCCCGAGTAGCTGATTTCGAGGGTGATTAGAATGTTTTGGAACTACATGGAGCTGCTGCTTGCACGTTGTCAATGTACTAGATGTCAATGAATAGTACGCTTTAAAATTGTTCATTTTATGTTACGTGAATTTCACCTTAATACAGATTTAAAGCTTGTATATGAATGTGCACGTACATGTACATGCAAATTTTTCCAAAAATTATTTAAAGAAATGTGCCTTAACATGTTGCTTTCTTCTGTCTGGAATAGGTTCAAGTGCCTCAAGACCAATGCCATACAGTGAACGGTTTCAATGCTTCTCGAAAGCCTAAGTTCCTCACATCACTTCAGGGTTATTTGGGAATGGCTACAGGGAGCTGTTCTAGATTTGATTCGTTAGTGGACCAAAAATCACCAGTGCAATGGCTGATTAAATGGCGGCTCATCCCACTCCTGCTTAGCATCCGTGATGGTCATCATGAGAATTTAAAAAATCCATTGAATCTTCCCAAGATTATTCTGTGTACTGACAGTAGTTACATAAGATGAACATAAAATAGGATTGTACCCTAAATCTGCCTTTTGGCTTTGACTTAGATTTGGCTTTTGGAAAACCAAATATTAGAATGTCTGCTTCAACATCACATTTGGTATTCCTGAACTCCGGTGTTGATCACTGACCCATGATCTGCCAATCATGTAGGTTATCATCATATCCAAATAGTGTAACATCAGAAATTCAAGCAAGTAATTCTTATCTTCAAACATAGGCAAATATTCTAGATAAAACTCGGAGTTTGATATGCATCAGACAGTTGGTGCATAAAGATGTATTTATCTTGACAAGAGTAAGATGTGATGAAAGTTAATGAGGAATGTGAAAACTAATATTTTATTCACTAAACTTATTTATGAAAGAATATTTGAAATGTTAAATTGTTAAATAACGCTATAGATGGACAGCTATTATAAATAGGCAGGGAGAGTGAATTAGCTAGGTACATTTACAAACAACATTATGTCCTTTTTAAATCAAAAATGGTTTATAAAAATGTAAATGTTAGTACAAACCATAATAATAAGGTTTAGATTACACCATAATTTTAAGCTTTTTAGAACTGTTTGGTAATATTAAATACAGTCACCTCTAAGGACTGTATCTAACTTTATGACTATTTAAACCATAACAATTTTTTCAAGGAACAATCCTATTTAGGAATTATTTTGACTTTGTTTTTAAATTCAGGTTTATTGAAGTATAATTTACATACAATAAAACAAACCATCTTATTTATTATATAACCACCACCACAATCAACACATAGAACATTTTGATATCTTTTTTTATCAAAAGCCTCAATTTTTCTACCATTGTACAATCTCCAAGAGTCCTATAGATGAAGTTGCACATTTTTTAGGGGTTTGGAATGCGTATATTGAAAATAGGTGACATGTAAGAATATCTAAATGAGAGACGAGAGTTGTAAAAGAGAATAGGCAAATAATATCAGGGAAATGTTTATCAATACAAATGTGGTTGTGTCCGGAATTTATTCCTTCCGGTGGGTTCTTGCTCTCACTGACTTCAAGAATGAAGCCACAGACCCTTGCAGTGAGTGTTACAGCTCTTAAAGATGGTGTGTCCGGAGTTCTTTCCTTTAGATGTTCAGATGTATCCAGAGTTTCTTCCTCCCGGTTAAAGAACAAAGCACTGAGTGTTACAGCTCTTAAAGGTGGCGCGTCCGGAGTTGTCCTCCTGGTGGATTCGTGGTCTTGCTGACTTCAAGAGTAAAGACGTAGAGCTTCACAGTGAATGTTACAGCTCTTAAAGGCAGTGTGAACCGAGAGTAAGGAGCAGCAAGATTTATTGTAAACAGTGAAAGAACAAACCTTCCACAGTGCAAGAGAGGACCTGAACAGCTTATCCTGCTAGCTGGCGGGTGGCCAGCTTTTATTCCCTTATTTGGCCCTGCCCACGTCCTGCTGATTGGTCCATTTTACACAGTGCTGATTGGTCCATTTTACAGAGTGCTGATTGGTGTGTTTTTACAGAGTACTGATTGGTGCATTTACAATCCTTTAGCTAGACACAGAGCACTGATTGGTGCATTTTTACAGAGTGCTGATTGGTGCATTTACAGTCCTTTAGCTAGACCCAGAGTGCTGATTGGTGCACTTTTACAGAGTGCTCATTGGTGCATTTACAATCCTTTAGCTAGACGCAGAGCAGTGATTGGTGCGTTTACAATCCTCTAACTAGACAGAAAAGCTCTCCAAGTCCCCACTTGACCCAGGAATTCCAGCTGGCTTCACCTCTCATGGTGACAGGTTTCAGAGCCAGTTAAGCAGCTGAAAGATTGTGATAGAAATGTAAAATGTATGGCATGATTAACTCAATCCTCCACACCCAAAGTTCAAATAAAATAAATAAATAGAGAAGTTAACCTTTGTTTACAATTAGAGCTTACATTTTTCTGAAATGGTAAGTTTATTTATTTATTTATTTAAGATGGAGTCTTGCTCTGTCACCCAGGCTGGAGTGCAGTGGTGCGATCTTGGCTCACTGCAATCTCCACCTCCTGGATTCAAGCGATTCTCCTGTCCCAGCCTCTCAAGTAGCTGGGACTACAGGCATGCGCCACCACACCCAGCTAATTTTTGTATTTTTAGTAGAGACAGGGTTTCACCATGTTGGCCAGGTTGGTGTCGAACTCCTGACCTCATGTGATCCACCGCCCCCCCCCTTGGCCTTTCAGAGTGCTGGGATTACAGGCAGGAGCCACCATGCCCAGCTGAAATTATAAGTTTAGATAATACCATATCTCACTTTTTATTAATGGATTTGCTGTAGAAGCAGTGGCTGGACAATCCCTTTTATTTACCCTGAGGCAGCCCAAATATCATCTGACCTACCAGGACTCAAGGGCTGGTTTCCTGAGGACAGAACATGGAATACTGATCCCTGTCTTTTAGACTGGGGCTTAACAGTAGGGGTGGCAAAACCCTGGGCTAGATATAGGTTAGATTCTTATCCACAAATGACCCATCCTCTGGTCATGATGTCACATTTTTAAGCTGTTTCAACTTACTCAGGGACAAGTTTTGGGGCTCATTAGCTTTCTACAGTGTCAGTTCCCACGGAACAAGACTTCTTGGCTGACAGGATCCCACATGGTTAATTCCTAGGGTCCCAGTTAAGTAGCTCAGGCTCAGTCCTCATGAAGAAGAGGTTTCTTCCTCCTTATGCTGCCCTTTCCATGTATATGTGAGATCCCTGAAGCAAAATCACATAATTCTTTATCATCTCAACATCTTTGAAGTCCAAATGGTGAAAGGCAACTGTCATGCTTGCATCTGATTGCTGAGTCATGGTTGTGATTGTATTCTATTCAGCAAATTAGGGATGTTCTTCATAGGACTTGCAACAGCCTCTCTATTTACTTCATTAACAACTGATCAAAAGTCTAATGACTGGAGAAATTGTTTTTCTAAAAAAGGCTCCAGACATTCTTTTTTTTTGTTTTTTTAAACAGAGTTTCACTCTGTCACCCAGGCTGCAGTGCAGTGGCTTGATCTCAGCTCACTGCAACCTCCGCCTCCCGGGTTCAAGCAGTTTTCTGCCTCAGCCTCCTGAGTAGCTGGGATTACAGGCACCCACCTCCACAACCGGATAATTTTTTGTATTTTTAGTAGAGATGGGGTTTCACTATCTTGGCCAGGCTGATCTTGAACTCCTGACCTCATGATCCAACCGCCTCTGCGTTCCAAAGTGCTGTGATTACAGGAGTGAGCCACCACGCCTGGCCAACACTCTATTGGATATCTTAAGGATGACCTTTTCGACACCATGACTCCTATCTCCCTGTGCCTTCTCTTCAATATGGAGATCCATCATTAGGGAGACAGCAGGGTATCACCTTCATTGTGTTGAGAGTGATCTTAGCTATTGCATAAACAAAATCATTAGAAGCACCACACAGGGCGGTTTCCCTTTGTTGGAGATGATTGCAAAGCATTTAATTTGTTCTGCATAAGTTCACACATGACTGTAGTGTTAGAGGTGTTTTGGCCAATGGGGTCAGCCACAACGTTAGCTTTCTTAGAAGTTTCCAAAGTTTTCTAAGAACAGAAAAGACCTCTCTGGTATGAAATGAGCAGTTTTTAGGTGGGTTTGGTTAGGTATGGCGGAATTCACATCTACTCACAGGTATTAGGAATGATGTCCCCGCCTGTACAGCCATCTTAGATGGTTTAACTTCCTCTCTGAGCAGTAGTAAAACAAGTTTGTTTATACTCTCAAAACTGAGCTTTTCCCTTTCTCCGGCACCATCTCGTCATCTGTGGTTTTATGGGTGTATGATTTGGGACAAGTAAATGCAGTCTTTGAAAAAGGCCCCCCAGGTGGCAGTTTGCTTGTGAATTCTCCTTGGTATTACCAAAAGAAGAAACAAGGTTCCTCTCTTTGTTGCTGCAAACTAGAGTCAATATTAGGTTGATTATCTCTTTATAGTATCTTTAAAGTTCCAAGGGTCACTGCAGTGACAAAGCTGGTATGAAGGTGCTACGTGTCTTTCTTAGCATTTGAAAGTGTACCTTTAGCATACACCTTCTGTATCGCCGTCCATGAAGTCACAGTACAAACTTCTCGGGAAGGTAAAAGACACAAACAGCTCTGCCTATTCCTAATCAGTGTAGTGCTGGTAACATTGCAAAATTATGCAAATGTACTGTGTAATGAACTCAAAACAGACTTGACCATCTGCTTCCTGGCAGGGTGCAGGCAATTGCACAGGAGTATATTCTGTTGACAGAACTCAATACATTGGGCCTCCTGATTCAGTGTCTTGCCCCAAGTTGGGAGTCTTAGGCTCCTGTCTGTGTTGTAGTTACAGTCTGATACAAAACTTTATAAACTGCTATTTGTCATGTCTTGGCAATCCTTTGCTTTCCGTCTGGGGTCCCTGTTAAGGCTGGATTCATATTGTTGCATCTATCATAGGGAGAGTCCACTGATGCTTTCCGAATAGGACCCACCAGAGAAAGGACCTCAACTTACTGTCAAACCCGAATGGCAGGATGGAAAAAACATCCCCCTTGTTTTATACAGCTTTCTTTATTCCATCCAGAAACAGGTTTAAATATAACCAAATCCATTATAAATAATCTCCCAATAGCTGATGAGACAGAGCTTATTCTTGTTAACAGGTACAAGCTTGTCTAGTCATAGAAGTGCTATTTTTTCCCAGGCTGAGATACCTTCAGCAGATATAGCATTTGAACAACTGCCAAAAAGGACATCTCTGGGGGTTACAAGAGTTGGCAGGTCTTTTATTCCCAGAAAGCCTAGAGCTGTGAGTAGCATGAGCTGCCTTTTCCATTCCTCTTCCCAGATAACTTGTACCTCTGGAGATGGTGTCATTGGACCTTGGTTTTATTGCAAAGCTGCTCACAAGTCCCTGACTCAGGTTTTGGCTCCTTCTCATAGTAGCTCATGAGGCAACTGAGGAAAAATTAAAATAAACTCACAGGTGACCTTCACACTGTCAATCATAACAAGGTTAGTCCCCAAATAGGGGCCCATAGCCTCTCCTCAATTGGCAGGGTATTGTTCAGACAACCCTTCTTGGCCAGCTATATTGCTCAACCATTGGAAAGGAGGGATGGCATGAGGCCACTGGCAATGACGAAAAATGAACCGGCAGACTCTTTGATAAAGACTTGAACCTAGGCCAGGTGTGGTGGCTCATGCCTGTAATCCCAGCATTTTGGGAGGCTGAGGTAGGAGGATCATTTGAACCCAGGGGCTCAAGACCAGCCTGGGCAACATAGTGAGACCCCCGTCTCTATAAAAATTTAAAAAAAAAAATGCCAGGCATGGTGGCACGCACTTGTAGTCCCAGCTACTCAGGAGGCTGAGGTGGGAGGATTGCTTGAACCTAGGAGTTTAGTTTGCAGTGATCTATGACCACACTATTGCATTCCAGCCAGGGCAAAAGAGAAAAACCTTGTTAAAAAAAAAAAAAAAAGGAAGAAGAAGAAGGAGAAAGAAAAGAGAAGAGAAAAAGAAAGAAAGAGAAAGAAGATTCAAACTTAGGTATCGCCAATAGATGGAAACCAGTGTACTGTGTACTGTGCAGGTATGGTTCAATGTATGACCCACTAACATGATATGGTCACCCTCTTCTTCTTTGAAAACAACCTTTGAGATCATTGTCAAAACCTCTGAGCGGTACAAGTACAACCCGACTTCAAGACATGCTTGACCTGCTTAGAGAAAGGCTGGGACTCTCCCTGGAGATCAAAGTCATTCTGTGTCTCCTCCTTGTACCTTTTGGCTAAGTTACTCCTCTTGCCACGCATCAGGTGATCAGGGCCCTAGTATTCAGATGCCGCACAGGCTTCATGGAATTCTTATCCTGTGCGGTTTGCTTAAATATAAGAAGTGTGCTGTTGTCGACTGAATTCTGTCCTCTCCACAAAAAATTCCTGTTTGAAGTCCTTAGAAAGTGACTGTATGTGGAGAGAGGAGCTTTGAAGAGGTAATTAAGGTTAAATGAGGTCCTATGGATGGGTCCTAATCCAATCCAATCTGACTGATGTCTATAAAAAGAGGGGATTGGGACATTGAGAGAGACACCAGGGGCACATGTGCATATCAGGACCACCAGGTGAAGAGGCAGCAAGAGAACAGTCATTTGCAAGCACAGGAGAGAGGCCTCAGAAGAACTCAACTCTGCCAGTACCCTGATCTTGGACTTCTAGCCTCCAGAACCAGGAGAAAATCAATTTCTATTTTTGAAGTCACCCAGCCTGGGGCACTTTGCTATGGCAGCCTTGGCAAACTAATACGTGCAGCTTACTCTCAGAAAACTCCTGTTGCATTTTAGTACTGATCAGTTTCATATAAAGGAAACTTAAAGAGTGCACACAGTAGAATTTAAAATTTGGGTACCTATATAAAATAATCAATGTGACAAGAAACAGTAGTCTCACAATGAAATAACTGTCACAACATTTTAAATTATAGGCAATGCACAAGAAGTTCACGATGCAGTGGCTGTGAGAATCCAGATACACTGAAACACATTCTGCGTCATCTAATTCTACCTCAAGGCCATTTTGATTAATGATACAGCATCAGTGAAATTTATGGTATAGAACCATTTCTTGCATACATTTAAAGTCCTAGACTATTTATTTCTCTGTGGGTCACAATCTATGGGGTCCAGAAATGTCCACCATCTTTCGGGAATCATTCTCAACCTGCCACAGCACAAACCACCCCATTTGGGTCTTTGAGAGGAGAAATATTTAACAAATATAATTCTGCTTCCTTCCATGATTTCTAACTTGCCCTTAAGTGCCTAGGCCTTGTCGTGAGCAATAGTTTCTTTGACTCACAAACAGTTTTACAACAGGGGCATTTGCAAACTGGTAATTTTCAGTTAAAGAGAAAAATATACACAGCCACGTTCCATCACACCCTTAAATAGCATGATAGTTTTCATACATGTCATTTATATTCCTAAACTCCATGCATTTCTGTCACTTTGTAATAACATGAAAATAATTTGGGAGTCACATTCATCCACTAGCAGTAAAACTTCCTTTTCCCTTCATGATCTGACTTTATAGTCATCCCCATCAGTTCTCTAAAAACACAACATCTCTCAGTTAAATCTATGCATAAAATCTTAAGAACTCATATTGAAGCTGAGCTTGAGAATATAATAATGTTGCATCAAAACATAGATTCATTTCCTCAAAGTGAAGTTCAGGCAGCATCACCCAGGAATAAGTTAGATTGTAAACACATGTAACTCACCCTCCAATTTTTTTCTCATTGTTTCTCTTAAAGAGTTACTGTAACTCTTCTGAAATGAGAGCTAGGGACTAATCTTCCGTATGTTCACCAATAACATAGCCTGCTCTTTTTAACAGTTTGAAAACTTCTGACGCATATATTCCTACCACTAACCATAGTTGTACGAGATCAGGACCTATTTTACTTGAATTTCTTCCATGAAATGTTGAATGGCTACACTCTGGTTCCCAGGATGTGGAGAAAGGAACTCCTTCTGTCGATTTATAAACTGGAATTCAGTATCACCAACAGAGTCTGCAGCCCTGTGAATGGCCTAAGTCCTTCCTAGCTCTTTAGCATACTGAGAAGTTCGCAATTCACGGACAGAAACACCTATAACAGGTTGTCTATATTTTTAGCGTATTCCCATTTTCAAAGGTCCTAGCTGGTGAGTTTTGGGAAATACTGGGCCTTCAAACCCCCAGTGGGTCTTGATGATTTCCATCTTGTCGGACAGATGGACCACTGGTTACCATGGAAGATATAAGAGAAATCACCCATGGCTCAGGAGAATGGAGCTGATATTCCTTGAATTAGCTGTTCATTCACATATTCAGAACGATTTAGCTGTTTTGAATCAAGCTACAAGATGTTTGGTAGATTTATTTTAAACCATTCTCTTCTGGATATAATTTGCCAGGCCTTAACAGCTGCAAATTTTTCTATTTGGTGAACATTTTATTTAGCTTTCTCTTTTAAGGATGAAAATGCTAAATTTAAGCAGTGCTTACTTCTAGCATGAACAAGAAAAGTAGTAGTTGTATTAGTCTGTTTTCACACTGCTGTTAAAGACATACCCAAGACTGGGCAATTTATAAGGAAAAAGAGCTTTAATGGACTCACAGTTCCACATGGCTGGGGAGGCCCCACAATCATGGTGGAGGGCAAAAGGCACATCTTACATGGCAGGCAAGAGAGAGAGATATGAGAGCCGAGTGAAAAGGGAAACCACTTATAAAACCATCAGCTCTCGTCAGACTTATTCACTACCATGAGAACAGTATGGGGAAATCGCCCCCATGATTTAATTAGCTCCCATCAGGTTCCTTCCATAACACATGAGAAATATGGAAGCTACAATTCGAGATGAGATTTGGGTGGGGACACAGCCAAACTGTATCAGTAGTGTATTTAATAATTGATTATTGAATGTTTCTCCCATTGGTTGCTGTCTCTGTTAGTTGCCATATACTCTCATAGGACCAACCTCAACTTCTGAATTAACCAACAGGGTACAGATAGTGTTCACTAAATCTTCAATAGCCACAATTTCTCAAAGTAGCTAATGGTTTTGACCACTCTCAGAAGCGTCTTTGAAACTCAAGTTGTTTATCACATCTATGTGACATTCACACTTTAATATCATTAAAGAGAATACTGGTCCCAATTTGAGCTAGTACCACCTAGGTGAGTTGTAACGTGCAAATAATCTTTACTCTTGGTATAAATCCATCTTGGGTGTCCCATGATGGGCTATTGTAAGTGTGCAGAGGGTTACTTTTATAGCCTGATAAAGATTTCTCCTCATCTCTGATATATTGCATTTTGGTTGCCTCGAATTTGTCTGATGCATGGTATGAAATTAAAATGTTAGTTGAAAGTGTCCTTTTACACACGCACAGATCCTCCATTCCTATTCATTTCTCAGCACAGGTCAGGATTTTCACCGCTTTTATGAAGGAAAGCTTTTACCTCATGTTTTATAAAGTTATAAATGTTTTGAACATAAATTCTCACACAACCCCTGTGGTTTCCGAGGCAAATCACAAACTTACAGAACAACATTGCTCTGCTTGATCTTGAATAGTAAAATATTTTATAGGAAACATAGAGCTAACTAGGGGAAGTAGTCATTTCTGCTGTAAAGACATGGCTTTATGGTCACAAAGGGATGAATTTTGGAGAGGGTGGTGGCCCTTTCTCACCCCAAGTTGGCATCTGCTTCTCAAAGAGAGGGGGATGAGGTTATAACCTGAGCAGACAGGAATACTCACTTTGAGCAACTGTCTAGAGCTTTCAGAGCCAGCCATACAAACAGTCAAAATCTGATGCAGAAAGAGCAAAAAACCCACAATGTAAAATAATGAGTAATATTTTTTTAATACTGTGGGTATCTGTTTGTGATTTAGGGTCAATCTTAGTTTACAAACTGAAGCGAGAAGACATGCAGGCTAGGAAACCATGGCACAGAAGATTAAGCGGTTTAACTCTGGTCAAGAAACTAGTAACTGCTTAAGTAATTATTGTATCCAGTCTCCTTCCTTCTTCACACTGCACACTTGAATAACTGAGCTGCCGCAAGCAACCTGACCTTCAGAAGTAGATGGGTCTGCCTCTATCAAGACTGCATGCATTCAGAGCCAAAGAAAATACAAAACTGTCCAACACTTCAAGAAGGGAGAAGAAACATTAGGAGAAATACCTAATGTAGATGATATGTTGATGGGTGCAGCAAACCACCATGGCACGTGTATACCTATGTAACAAACCTGCACATTCTGCATATGTATCCCAGAACTTAAAGTATTAAAAAAACCATAATTTCTACCTTTTTGACTGTACCATCCCATCATTTTCGTCAGCTTAATAAATGTCAAAACAAATTTGATTGTTTTCAAATTTTTAGCCAAACTGGAGGAAAATATTGACTAGTCCCCTCCTCGGAATAAAATTATGGACTCTCACTATTTTCTCTTTTATCGTCTCTACCAACAATGTAAGCTTATCTAGACCCATGTGCATGATTCAAAGAAGAAGGTACATTTTTATTCTGGTAAAATATACATTAACATGAAATTTACCATGTAAATCATTTTGAAGTGTGCAATTCATTGGCATTAAGTACATTCACGTTGTTATGCAATCATTATCACCACCCATTTCTAGAACTTTTTCATCATCCCAAACAGAAACTGTACTCATTAAATAATAACTCCTGATTAATCCCTCCCCCCAGCCACTGGTAACTCCTATTCTATTTTCCGTCTCTGTGAATGTATCTATTCTAGGTACCTCATATAGGTGGAATCACACATTATTTGTCCTTTTGTGACCTACTTATTTCACATAATGTAGCACAATGTCTTCAATACTCACCTCTGTTGTAGCACGTGTAGCAGTGCACAAAGCTTCCAAGGTCTCCACATTCTCGCCAACATTTATTTTCCATTTTTCGATGCTAGCCTTCCTAATGAGTGTGAGAAGAAGGTAATTTATTTATTTATTTATTTATTTATTTATTTATTTTGAGACAGAATTTCACTCTTGTCACCCAGGCTGGAGTGCAATGGCACGATCTTGGCTCACTGCAACCTCCGCCTCCCAGGTTCAAGTGATTCTCCTGTCTCAGCCTCCTGAGTAGCTGGGATTACAGGCATGTGCCACCATGCCTGACTAATTTCTTTTGTATTTAGGAGAGACGGGGTTTCACCATGTTAGTCCGGCTGGTCTCAAACTCCCGACCTCAGGTGATCCACCCGCCTCAGCCTCCCAAAGTGCTGGGATTACAGGCATGCACCAACACGCCCTGCCAGAAGAACCCATCTTTTAACCCATTTTTGAGGTGGCCCCAGTGCTGCAAATATATTAATAGCTTAATACATTTTTTGGAGAGCCAAACAAATATGACTTGATGAGACGTTTGCCATCTCTATCTCTTCATTAGGCCAGAGGAGCCACCCATAAAGTATATTTTGACAGAGGTTCTGGAATAAAGCCATGCCAGGGACAAGGGGTGAGAGGAAGCATCTGGCGGAAAGTCTCGCAAGTCGAAAATCTGTACAGCAAACCATCAGGCTGGAAATTCAGCAAGAGTTGAAGTTGAAGACCTGAATCCAAAATCTGCAGGCTGGACACCCAGGCAGTGTTTCTATATTGAAATCTTGAGGCAGAGTTTCTTCCTCTCTGGGATGCTTCAGTCTTTTCTCCTAAGACCTGATGGAATGAGGCCTACCCATATTATGAAGGGTAGTCTATTTTACTGAAAGTCTACTGATTTAAATGTTAAGTTTATTCTAAAAATGCCTTCACAGCTACATCCAGTTTAGTGTTTGATCAAACATCTGGGTACCATAACCCAGTCAATTTGACATATTACATTGACCACAATAAAAGCTTCTACAATAGGAGATTTTACCCTAAGTTTACACTAAAAATGTAAAGATGCTGAGCACAGTGGCTCACATCTGTTATCCCAGCACTTTGAGAGGCCTAAGTGGAGGTTACTTGAGTCCAGGAGTTCAAGGCCAACTTGGGCAACATAATCAGACCCCATCTCTAAAAAAAAAAAAAAAGAAAAACTAGTTAAGACTTTACATCAAGGACTCAACACTAAAGACTAAGAACTTTATACTAGTGTAAGACTTTATACTAAAAAAAAGTTTGTTTGTTTGTAATGGGGTTTTTAGATGTTACTTTTGTTCTCAATTACTGAAACTTTCAGGCATAAATTTGGGTTTTATAAATATTAGAAATTACCATGGGAGGGTCTTAACAAAATCATTTTTAAATGAATCCTTTAAAAATCATTTAAAAACTTTTCTGCGAGGATTCTTGATGCTTCTATTCTTCTTCTTCAAATCAAAAAAACATCTACTGTCACGGACTTTGAACCATGCAGTATTTGCTTTGTGGATTGTTAGATCACAGTGAGTGTTTTCTAGTTTGATCAGAGGGTAGGGGGATTGGATAGGCCTGGGGAAACTGAAGTTGAAAATGTGGGCCAGGTTGGGAGTTGAGTAGCAGGGCAAGAGTTTGCACTGGTTTGAAATGGGAGGTTTAACTGATAGAACTGGAGATTGTTTGGCCTATAGGATTGGAGGGATAAACTTATTTGACAGCTATCGGCTTGTGGAGGACAGAATTTGAAAATCCTTCCACTAAAAGCACCTAGAAATACTGGCTAAAATATAATATATTTTTATTATCTAATGTAGACACAGTTCAGAAATGAACCTGGAACTAAAACCACAGTGAGAAGCTTTGAGCAGTGATGCTCTGGCTTCCAGAGGACAGGTTGTTAGTCTCAGCAATCTAGGAATCTGCTGATCTTCAGTTACCTGGGGCATCTCTGTTAATACGAAAAAGAAGAGGGGAGATGAATGAAGCCTTGAGTCTTTCTCAAATGGGAAGTTGGAAGCAAGGGGCCTACATAAAGTCAGCACTTTCAAAGTACTTCTCCCTATTAAGAGTAAAGACTAGAAACCACTCCAACAGAAAGACAACAAAGAGACAGGTATGTCTTGTTCCTTCTGCCATTAGGTCAGAACCAGAGTTCCCAAAGCAATGTGTTCTCTATTATTTGACAATGAATTTCCTTCTCTTGCTTCCTATGCAGAAAACCAAAATCGAGATACAATATTTATCTGATATTAGTGCTCCACAGTCCTCCAATATGTATCTCTCATTATGACCAGAATGACTTCCTCGTAGCCAGTTAAGCAGACTGCTCTTCCTAGATATAAACTCTCTGGGGTTAGAGGACAAGAGTTTGCTCAGTCTGCTAGCCCCCATTTCAGCATCTTTGTGCCTGATCATCTTGTCCTCTGGTGGCTTTGGAGAGTCAGCTCACCACTTATTAGAAATATACATTCTGCTGAGGTGATTTACATACATTATCCTTTCTAATTTTTCAATAACCTTGCAAGGTAGGTATTATCAGCTCATTTTAAAGACATTAACACTTAGATTCAAAAAACACATTGCTAAAAGCTAGAAAGCAGTGGAGCTGGATTTAAATTTGGATCTATCAGACTTTTAAGCACATGGTTTTTCTACTATGAGCTATTAGCGCTTACATATTCTTTGCAGAATATAAAATCCAGCTCAAACCTTCTCATCTTCAATCAGAGGTATGCTGGAGCCAGCTTGTGGCAGCAAATGAGCATCTTTCCCAACTCCACTTTCAGTGACTTCACGTTGGTAACTTGTAGTGAGCCACTGTAGAATTATTTACACCAGAAAAGTTGGCAAATGCTACAAATCAGGCTTTTCAGAGAGCCCGGTTGTTAAACATTTACCAGCACACCACTTGCTGCCTTTAAACTATACTGATCTCTCATCTCTCTTAGTTCTTGGTTTGCGCATATTAGAATTAATTATATGATATTCTAAATTTTATATCAATAGATGTTATTCACTCAGATAATATAGCATAGGAGTCAGCAAATACTTTAATCTCTTAGGTCCAAGACTCTATAAAATAGAATTGGGTTTTAAAAGGCTCTGAGAATTGGAGGCAATAAAGGTGCTAAATCTACCAGCAGGGGGAGCCCAATTTCCAAACATAGGCACTTTGCCTTCTCTTTTTGGAATACAGCAGAGATCAAAATGAAAAATATAGGATAACGTTTGTCAGAAACCCACACATTAGAAATAAATAGAAATGAATAGAATGCTTCAATAAAGTTATACTGGCAGAGCAAATATTACCTGATTCTGCATTGACCATGATACTGGAAATAAGGAAACACCCCGTTTTTTAAAAATTCTAGTAAACCAAAATCTCACAAATCACCACTAAAGAACTTATTCATGTAACCAAACATCCCCTATTCCCCAAAAGTCTATTAAAGTAAAATAAAAGTAAATAAAAACTAAATAAATAAATCAGGATGTATTCCACCAGGGCTAGAAGAAAGAAAAAAATTTGGTAGAAACATAAAATGAAGAACCCAGAACTCTGAAAGATCATACCACTCTTTCTAAAAAGCAAATCAGAAGCAAGTACTGTGCATTTGGTATTCTCTTATTGAGGCCTTTTAAAATATATAAGCTATGCAATTTTCAGAAAGCTGATTCAACATTCAAGATTCCTAAAATTCCCCCAAATAATATATAAATGAAATGCAACTGTAATCTAAAACTCAATGGGAATTTTTAAAAGCTTGATGAGATTACTCTAAGTTTTATCTGAAAGAGTAAAGGAGCAGGAAGCCATTTAAACACTGAAAAATAAGAATAACTTCTACAACAGGAAACTTGAACTTTCAGATTTTGCATCACATTACATACCATAATAATTAACACAATATGACATATGCTAAAATATAACATCAAATAAATTGAATAGATTGTACAGATCTGTGAGTATTTAGAATTTGATTAACATGACATATCAAATTGGTGAAATAATTGTGAATTAGTTAGTAAATGGTGCTGGGATAATTACTCGGGGAGAAAAAGCTAATATTTCTCACCATGCTCTAAAATAAAGTGCAGATGGTCTAAAGATTTAAATGCAATATTGATATTTATATATGTGAAATATATTAAATGCAATATATTTATATGTGCTTGTGTGTGTGTAGTTTTCAGTGTTTTGTTCTATGCATAGAAATATACATTTATTTACAAAAACAAATACACATTTTATGCAAAGGGATTATATGTGATCAGCTTCATTTGTATAATTAAACCACCCCTATGTATCCACCATCCTGTTTCAACATGGACAATCTTGTTTCATCGACCCACACTCTCTTGAATTATTTTTGTTATTTTGATTCAAATATGAGATTTCAAATCATTTTATTCATAAATATTCCAGTATGA
Organism: Pan troglodytes; assembly: GCF_028858775.2. Taxonomy (NCBI): domain Eukaryota; kingdom Metazoa; phylum Chordata; class Mammalia; order Primates; family Hominidae; genus Pan; species Pan troglodytes. The sequence goes on from NC_072405.2 coordinate 21,124,740, forward strand.
ACATATAAAGGACAAGGACAATATTATTGGTGAACCCAAAATATTCATTGCAATTGCCTAATGTCATTAAACATCCAGTCAGCATTTCAGTTTCCCCAATTATATTATAAATGCTTTGTTACTATTTATTTGAAGCAGACTCAATTAAGTTCAAGGATATAGTCTCTTTGGCTTGCTCTTAGTTATGTGCTCATGCTTGTACAAATCACAGCAACCCATGGGCACCACATACTGTGATTGGCCACACTTGGGTCATGTGCCCACTCCCATCATCATCAGATGGAGCGAATTTTTGTTACAGGAGAAATGGAGTGCTGGGTAAACACAAGCAATTAGCAACATGACCAACACATCCAACCCTACATCGTTATGCAGTGTTGCATTTTCTAATGGACTTCTCAGCCTGCCACTGTAACATAGAGTTAAGCATCTTACGTTGTCTCAAATTGACTGATTGCTAGAAATCAGCCGCCCTCAAAGATTCTCCCAGCTCTTCCTAGAGTTTTCAGGAGCTCTTCTCCTGTGTGTTCCAGAATGAGTTTCTCTGGTTCTCACTCCCCAGCCTCCTAATCTTGACCCCGGTGTTATTGCCTCTTGTGCGGTACCCTCACCTTATACCTATGAAGGTACCACACTATATGTATCTCTGAGAGCAGTCCTCATGGGTGACCACCTTTACCCTCCCACTGCCCTTGGAAAGAGACATTGCTCTTTGAAACCGACCAGGCCCTCCCACTGCTAAGAAAAGTAGTGAGTCTTCTAGTCTTGGGTCTACTGCTTACTAGCTGGTGTGTCTGTGTTTCCACACATACTGCGTCATGGTCAACCCACCAGATGTATTTAGTTAATCCCTACTGGTCCCTCCAGTGCGGCCACCATGAATCGAGCTTTCTCTGAATGGGTCTTCTCTCACTGTAATCTCTCTTTCAACCTGTGAGAGCTATTAAAATAGACCCCCTGCTGATGGATGAAACGAACTCCCTGTGGCTAAAACAAGGCACATCAGAGATGAAATCAAGTGGCCGTAGCAGAGAGGGGTTGGCCACAAAACCCTGTATTCCTGTCATAAGGTCTTGTTTCCTATAATTGAGCAGAAGCTAGCCCTTGCCTGCAAAATGCCTCTATGCCCTACAGTTCACCTTTTGATGGTAAAGAGCCCAATTCTGCCTCATTTTAATGTTAAAATTCCACCCTAAAATGAACACAGAATGTATGTTACATGCATGCACACCCACTGCACATGCATTTGGGGTCTCCCTCATAAATATTTATAGATTTTCTCCAAATCTGCTAAATACGCGCCTAAGGCAGACCCCAAAGAACACAAACACCAGCTTTCCCTTTCCGCTCTTTCGTGTTTTCAGTTTCCCTGGAGGCTACGTTCTTTGATCTGCAGATCTGGTCTCTCAAAGTTTTCTTCTTTCCTTTCTCCATAGATGTCATGGTCCTTTGTTAACAAAGCAGTCTTCTTAGTCTACCTCATTTTACCAAGTGTTTCTATTTCTTCTTGTTTGCTTTCAACAGTCTCTATTGTAACGCAGCCTCAACTCCAGATTGACTTTATTTATGGAATGCTTCCTTTAATATTAATAGATGTAACAATTCACTCATTAAAGAGTCAGTGTTTCCTGAAAATATGGAAAAACTAGCAGGTATAAAATACTGACTTATTTCATATAGAGTGAAAAAGAAGCTCAACAGCAAATTTCAGCGTTCATTTTAAGAATAAATTGTAATTTAGAATCTGATCAGAACCTAATGCAAACCTGAAAGCCTGCTTTGATTTCGATTTGGCTGCCTGTGTTAGCTGCTTAATAAAAGTCTGTAAATTTATCTTAAAGTTTACATTTCTAACACATTTATCTCTAGAAGAATCTAGTGAGATTTATAATATTCTGAATATTTGTTTCAATTTAACAGTATTTGAAGAGCTCATCATGAACTCTGATTCTCCACAAAGGGATTCTGCCTCCTGCATTTTAGTTATTTGGTAAAATTGTTCAGCCTAGCTTTGTAGGGAAGAGAAAAATGTGTCTCTTGGGCCTCATAGCAGATGGCAGGCCACATGAGAAGGCAGATTCATTATTTCATTGGTGAAAAATCCGCCAAGAAAATTCCTTTTATCTCATGAAAGGCTCAACCTTCAGAACTGAAAGCATGCATTTGGAAGGTGTTATAAATACTTTATGTTACTTTGTTTTTGCTGTCAGTATATTTTGAATGCTGCACTGGGCTCTAGAGTCAAACACTGGCCTAAAGTCTCAGCACCACTTAAAACTGCATGTCCTTTAGAGCTCCTTAACATATCAACCTCATATATAAAATAGGGCTCCTGATACAAGGGCTGATTGTTCTATTAATTGAGTTCAGTCATGCCAATTAAATAGCACATAGAATCTGGAAGGTGCTCAACAATACTAATTCCCTTCCTATAATCTCCAAGAAGTAGTTAAATCAGCATTCCCCAAAGCGTGCTCGCTACCAGTTTTTAATAGTTACGGCAAAGAAACGTTTCTGTGATTAAATATATTTGGGCAAAACTGGCTTATACAAAGATAAATCGATCATAGACTTCCCTTGTGCTTTTGTTACCTATACAAGGGGTGGGCTCAGTCACTTGGTGGATATCAACCCAATGGCCACAACCAAAGAGGCTTTTGCAAAGGGAATGTATTACTTGTAACAAGCATAGAGAACACCTTGGGGTAGTTTCCAAAGCAGTGTCTTCCTGAGCTGGGGGCTGGGTCACGTCTTATAAGCATAGGGTATTGAGGCATGATCTGATTGGATTTTGCAACAAGATGATTTTGGGAGGCATGATCTGACTGGATCCTGCCATAGGGTGATGCCAGAACTCAATCTGATTGGATCCTGTACCCTGCCATACCATGTTCCTCCACTTCTTAATTCAGTCCCCTTAATTCAGAGCACTTAGGTTCACCCGGTTGGTGCAGGCTTGGCTCTTCCGGGCATGCTCAGCTTATGTGGCCTAAGGGTCCATGGCAACTGAAAAACAACTCCCAACTTTGTTACATAAAGGCTGAACAAGATTGGCTTGGAGCAGTTACATTTTCCTTTTCCTTTTTTAACTGCAGGGCATCTAGGAAACTTTTATGTGGATTTCTAAAGCACCATTACCCAGTCTTATTTGAATATGGAGTCCTTTCTTCCCGCAAAAGTAACAATCTGCAGGGCACATTTAGGGAAATAGTGGGTTACCCTCCATCGGAGCAATAAATCCTTCAACCATGGCTGCTTTTCTTGTATCTATACCCCACAGTTTTGTGATGGGACTGGTTCTCATATGTTTTAAAGAATTTTAAATGATTTTTAAAAGAAATGTTAATATATTTGAAGGAAAAAGACAATGGTTTGTTATAAACAATAGATATGTTTCTTCTGTTATTAAAACAGAGCCTAGATTTGGTACATAAGTATGTGATGTACTGACACATTTTCAGAGTTTCTAAAAATGTTAAAAATGGAATAATACTAAAAGGCTATTTCGCTTAATCCTTAGCAGGGCACAGCTACTTTCATTAAAATGTTTTCTGGCTCTTTTAGGCTAATAATCTGTGCACTTAGTACTCAGCAAAGTGGTTTACTTTCACCACCAAATCCGCAAAGCTTTCCTTTTTCTCTGACCTTGAAGACATGAGAACTCGGAGAAGAATCTGCTACACAGGTAAGGCATTCACCACTTTCACACTCTTCCAAATGAGCAGGAAAGAAGAAAACCTCAGCCTGGATGAGGAAAAGAGGGGGGAGGGAGACGGGAGAGTAGGGAGCCCGCCTCCATGGGCTGGGACTTGGGCAATTACTCCAAAGGACCTTGGCTTGATTTACGGTTTTGCTGTCACTTATTGAAATTCTGTTTTTTTGTTTGTTTGCTTTGTTTTGTTTTGTTTTTTGTTTTTGACAGAGTCTTGCTCTTTCGCCGAGGCTGGAGTGCAGTGGTGCCATCTCGGCTCACTGCAACCTCCTCCCAGGTTCAAATGATTTTCCTGCCTCAACCTCCCGAGTAGCTGGGACTACAGGTGCGTGCCACCACACCCAACTAATTTTTTTTTTTTTTTTTAATAGTAGAGATGGGGTTTCACCTTGTTGGCCAGGCTGGTCTCAAAAACTCCTGACTCAGGTGATCCACCTGCATCAGCCTCCCAAAGTGCTGGGATTACACGTGTGAGTCACCGCACCCAGCCTTGAAATTCTAAATAATTTTTCAATAAATGGTTCCATATTTTTATTTTGCACTGGGCTCCTCAAATTATGTAGCCAGTCCTATAAGGGGGGGAAACTTTGAAGAGAGGGCATGGCCTTTTCAGTGTTTGGCAGGTGTGAGTTGACAGCATTTAGCACTGACTGAGGAAGTAAGTGTCTGATCAGAGATCTCAACCCTAATGCCACAGACAGGAAAAAAAAAAAATTGATAGTGCTAAACTGGCATGGCAGGCGGAGAACAAATTGAAGTGTTAAATACATATTTTGTGGGTGAGCCTTTCCAAACTGATAAAATACTTCATTTACTATCCCTCTTCTGAAACCCTAAGTAACTTACAGCATCCAAAAGAACAGCCTGGGGGTGGTTATGCTCCTAACAGAAACCCTCTATTTACACAGCCATCAATTTCCCCTAGGGAGGGTTGCCATGGTGAGGTCTGTCACACCCGACAATCACTTCTACACACCATTCATTTAGAAAGTAAGCAATTAAATTCTACCCTAAAAGGACATACAAAAGAACAATCATTATAGCCATTTTTCATGACTCATTCATTGGGATTAAAAGGTTGAAAGCCTCTTCAGGTCAAAATCATAGCTCCACCACTTATTTCTCATTAAGAATCTTTTTGGGTACTGCATAATTTAAAACCTTAGGGCCACTGTTGCTACAGAGAAAAATTGCAGAACCTAAAAATATTCATGAATTTGACTTTTTAAAACTAGACTTTACAGGATGGACCCAAGAGAAGGGTATTTGTTTTCCAGTCAGTTTCATAAGAGTGGTGAATAAAAGGGAAGCGCTTTCAGATTGTGTCAAGGCAGAAGGCTGGATGAAGGGGATTGGAAAGCTGCTTCTGGGGAAGTGTGAAGAAAATCAAGAGAAGATCTGGTCATAGTGTTCAAAATACGAGTGCTTCCCGGATGGAGAGGTCAGCAGTGACAAATGCATCACCTCCCAGCAATGTGGGGCATTGCCCATACAGAACATTCCAGGTAGGCAAAGTGCAAAACTCCCAAAGTGAAATAGGGAAACCACAAAATGTTACAGGAAGTTCAAGTCAAGCACTGGAACACTGCAGGGATGGTGTTCCCTGGAGTTGTTCTCCAGTGGCCCTTAAATCAGAGAAATGAGAACTATCCCAGGAGAATGCACAGTGCAAGAAGAACATAGAGCTACTGACTCCGGGGAACAGATACCTTGAAGACAGTAAGAAAGATCTTTCAAGAAAGTTGAGGGATTGCTGGAGAGGTAGGAAAGGCAACCAGGAAAGGGTCTTGCTTAAAGGCCTGTGACTGTATTTAAAGAAGTGCTCAACTCTACTAAATGCTGCAGAGCGGTCAAGTCAGAAAACAGCTAAAAGATACCTACCAGATGTACCAATTTAAAAACCGACACTGAAGACGTTGGAAAACAAAATTTCAATGGAAGGGCTGGATTATAGTGGGTTAAGAAGTGACTGGAAGGTAAAGAAAAGGGGAAAGTGAATGTGGCCCAGCATTTCAAAAATCTGAGTTCTGAATGGGAGAAAAGAAAAAAGACATCATCTCCTAACCCACAGGGGCTGACTGAGCATCCTTAATAGGAGGGAATAGTCCTGAAGATCACAGAAGATGGGAACCCCAACTGCCTTATTCACTGTTACTTCCCCACTGGCGGGTCAGTACCTAGCACAGAAGCACTCACTGGATATTGTGTGAATGGATGACGCTGAGAATGTTTAGATTTTGATACTTTCAGAATGGAGTCTGCATAGAGTTGGCCTTATTACAAGTGGGGAGAAGGGATAGAGAGGGGGAGAAGAGATAAGGGTGGGGAGAGAAAGAGCCCCAGTGTAAACTGCAGTATTCAGCACAATTTGGCCAATACGTATGTGTTCCAAGCTGCTGGATAAGCCAGGGAATCCAGGCTGTTGAGGGAGGGTCAAGAAGGGTCTCAAACAGCAGCAGCACTAGTGGTCATGTGGGCATTAGCAGCACAGCTCTGAAAAGTCATTGGTAGGAACCAAGACAGAATAAAACTTCCGAAGGAATGGGGGATGCAAGATCTTAGCAGGTGACAGGCCACTAACACACTGCTTGAGATGTAACACAGGACTCTTCTTCCCCGGAGGGTCATTTGGAGACATATGGAAGTTTAAAGTGGGATCCCACATTTAATGGAGCCCTGAGGATATCGTGGCAGGACTAAGCCTGTAGGATCAAAGTCTTTGTGCCTACAGCTGGGGAGCCTGGAGTAGAAACAATCGGTGGTTAGTCCTAGTTAGCTCAATTTAACAAACATTAATTGAACAGTTCCTATGTTACCAGGAGCCATGGAATGTACTGGACATATTAATGTATATAAAATACCATGTCTGTTCTCCAGACACTCAATATCTAGCATAGAAGACAGACTTATATGCAAATAAACACAACAGAAAGAAGTGATACATACAAAATAGAACTATGTTTAAGATAGCTAGAATAGAAGGATGTGAATTCTGACTGGGGGGATTGGAGGAGGCATCAGAGAGAGGGGCTCTTGAGCAGAATTTTTAATAAAAAGAAGTTAAGTTTTCCAGGCAGACAAAGGAGGAGATGTTCAAAGCACAGATGTCGTTATCTTGTGCAAAGGTATGGGAGCTTTGATTGTAATATATTCTACTGGACAAAAGTTGAATAATTAACGTGCTTTCCCAAAGCATATGACACAAAAACGGATCAGATCACGTTTAGCCTTTCAAGCTACCAATTATAAAGGCTTCTTTAGCACTACCTGTTCTGTAGTAGAAAGAAAACGTGGCTAGGGTAGGTGGGATGTCCTTGAACAGCGCAGCGAGCTTGTAGCTCTAACAAATCCCTGGATCTCCTTTCTTCACCTATAAATAATAGGTAGGCTAGCTTATTCCTATTTAGTCCTAAATGTTCATATTTCTTCCTCCCCCTTTAAAACACTGTTAAGGACTTTTTAGAAAGGTCATCTCTCTGCTGTGTTCTCACAACTAGACATCCCAATCACTGCATCACTGTTACCAAGCAGCAAGGCCTCTTTCCAGTGATGTTAGCCAGGGGAGGTTCGGCTGATCACCCAGGTCCGGGGCAGCACATTCGTTCCCTACTCTTTTTTTTTTTTAATTAGTCCCTGTTTCACTGGTGTCTTCCAGACTTCCTTTTCTCTCCCATTTGCTCGGTTCAGCTTTGTTGTTTCAAATAAATCTCCATGGAAGGAAAAATACGGTGATCCTTTAAATCCACGGACTCTTCTGAGCTGAAAGCCCTCCAGGTGGCTCATTCTTGCCTCTCTGCTTAATTTCCCCATCCATCTGAGAAGATGTCTCTTAATCATTCCTACTGCATCTTGATGTCTCTTTTAATCAATGGCTTTTTAAAAGATAAATTACTTTTCAATAATTGTTACTAGGCACTTTGCAAGTTCCTTCACATTTACAAATTACTTTTCAATAATTGTTAATAGACACTTTGCAAGTTCCTTCACATCTTTAGCTTGGGAGAGAAATTTTCTTAGTGGAGCATTTGGACTAGAACAGCCAAACAAGTATAATTTTAACTGGTTTTATGACACGACCCTAGAATAATAAAGGTCACTAAGCTATTAGTGAATTTTCGTTTACTTTTTGAATATTGTATTGTTCCTGACAGCCAAAAATTTGCTTTGTATCTGCTATTGATTATATTTTGCTTCCTGAACATGTTATGCATAAGGTTACTTTATTTCTAAGTGCGTATCCTTTTTCTCTACTTACTCATTTAATTTTAACTTAACTTCTTATTTATGTTCTTAAATACATTCCATTGGTAGACATTATCGTTTGAAAACTCCTTTTGGCAATCTCTTTCAGATGGGAGTCTTTGATTTGGTCAGTGCTCTGGCTTTTCAGGGAGGGCTCTGTGAAATAAACCTGCACATCTTTGCAACTTCTGAGATTTTCCCCTCCACTCACTAGCTGATGTTCTGAGCCCTTTCCTGGTTTGGTTGGACCGAAAGGTTCCCATGTGTGGCTTTCAGCCATTCCCTAATGCTATTTGATGTTGGTGAATAGTCCAGGTTATAAAGTATTTTGCAAGCTCTCCTTGCGTGGGCACCCTCCTCCCATTTAATTAGCCAGTGGGAAGAAGAGAGGAAAGTATCTCTGGAGAGCAGTCTCCAGATGCCAAGAGCTAATAAATCACTTTCTGCAACACCACGTTTTCTTCTTTACTCAGAATTATTCTTCAATATGTGATTCCAAGCAAGATTTGATTCCTATTTTGCTTTTGTTCTGTAATGCAACTATAGCTGCTTGTCTTTTAGATTTTTCAGTTGCCTGCCTTTCCTGAATTGTCTTCTTCACATGATACAACCTATGCAATCCAATTTTACTGAAACTATGTAAAATGATTGTGCCTTGAAGAAAAAATTGCATTTCTACTAGAGCATAGCCATCAGGACTTCAGGTTCTGAGACTCACTTAAATGCCTCTCAAGGATACAGGAGTGAGATGCACCAAGAGGCAATTTGCTCTATCCCTCTTAGGTAGGTTTGGTTAGAAAGGGTGAGCAAATTCCGTGGCTGCTTTACTAATCCTGGAAAGACAGTGTTGTAATAGAGGAACATGTCACAGAGAGTCATGTGTATCCATTACCTTTCAGAGCCATGGCAAAATCAACTCAATTTGGAGATAGTGTCGTTTGTGTCCATTTAAAACAATTTTGAAATTCAATTTATTTTAAATTTATGGACCACAATGGAATTTTTTACTATATCTGTTAAAATATGGAAACTTTAGCTCATTTCGATAGCATATGCTATATATACACAAATGGAATTTAAGAATGCATTTCATTTTGGGGGGGATACATGAGAACTTAAAAGGCAATGCCATTTAAATTGTGCCCCATTTTTCTCTCAAGCATGGGAGTACTGGGCTGTGAAGTTACCTCCCCATATATGGATAGTAAGACTGTTTTTCGACAACCTACAGGATGGGAGAAAATTTTTGCAATCTAGCCATCTGACAAAGGTCTAATATTCAGAATCTACAAGGAATTTAAACAAATTTACTAGAAAAACCAAACAACCTCATTAAAAAATGGGGAAAGGACATGCACAGAAGCTTCTCAAGACATTCGTGCAGCCAACACACATAAGAAAAAAGCTCAGTATCACTGTTCATTAGAGAAATGCAAATCAAAACCACAATGAGATGCCGTCTCACACCAATTAGATTGGCTATTACTACAAAGTAAAAAAAAAAAAAAAAAAACCAACAGATGCTGGTGAGGTTGTGGAGAAAAAAGAAATGTTTTTACAATGTTGCTGGGAGTATAAATTAGTTCAACCATTGTGGAAGACAGTGTGGTGATTTCTTGAAGACCTAGAGGCAGAAATGCCATTTGACCCAGCAATCCCATAACTGAGTATATACCCAAAGGAATAGAAATCATTCTATTATAAAGATACGTGTACACATATGTTCAGTGCAGTACTGTTTACAATAGCAAAATCATGGAATCAACCTAAACGCCTATCAATGATAGACTGGATAAAGAAAATGTGGTGCATATACACAATGGGTTACTATGCAGGCATAAAAAGGAACAAGACTGGCCGGGAGCAGTGGCTCACACCTGTAATCCCAGCACTTTGGGAGGCCGAGGCGGGTGGATCACTTGAGGTCAGGAGTTCGAGACCAACCTGGTTAACATGGTGAAACCCCGTCTCTACTAAAAATACACAAATTAGCCGGGCATGGTGTTGGGTGCCTGTAATCCCAGCTAGTTGGGAGGCTGAGGCAGGAGAATCGCTTGAACCTGGGAGGCGGGGGTTACAGTGAGCCGAGATTGTGCCACTGCACTCCAGCCTGGGCGACAAGCGTGAGACTCTGTCTCAAAAAATAATAATAATAAATAAATAACAAGGAACAAGATCATGTTCTTTGCAGGAACATGGATGGAGTTGGAAGCCATTATCCTCAGCAAGCTAACACAGGAAAAGAAAACCAAACACTGTATGTTCTCACTTATAAGTGGGAGCTGATTGATGAGAACACATGGACACATAGAGGTGAACAACACACACTGGACAGCTGTGCAGAGCGTTAGGGGAGGGAGAGAATCAGGAGGAATCGCTAATGGATGCTGGGCTTAATATCTAGGTGATGGGATGATCTGTGCAGTAAACCACCAAGGCACACATTTACCTATGTAACAAACCTGCATATCCTGCACAAGTACCCCTGAACTTAAAATAAAAGTTGAAAAACAGAAAAAAAAAAAAAAAAAGAATGACTGTCTTTCTTTGAGAAGCAGTGTGATGTTGTATAGAGAGCCCAGGCTTTGGGAGTCAGACAGAACCGTCATTGAATCCTGGCTCCAGGCTGGCTGTGTAATCCTGAGCACATTGCTTAGGCTCTCTGAATCTGTTTCTTCATAGTCACATTCCTCATGGTCAGTGTGAGAACTGGCAAAGTTAGTATCTATAAAATGCTGAGCATAGAGCCTGGAGGAGAGGGAACCCTTGGTCCTAATCATGCCATACATCAGACAGAGGGGAGCTTTTAAAACGACACCTCTTCATGTCCCAGGAGTGGAGAGTCTCTGAGAAGTAAAAACCACTCTCTTTCAGATTAATGGGGAGTAATCCACCAAATTAGTGGAAGTAGAAATAATCAATTCATCTTAATTTTATAATTTTCAATTACAGAAACTAATTAGGAAGTATTATCCACCTTTTATTGTGTCTCCATTGACAATTTGTTTGTAGACCTTTTTAGCTTTCACTTCTGTGCATTTCCTCTGTCAGGGGCCCTAACACTAGAACACAGTATTCCTTCTCCAAGGTCTTGAACCAGATGACTTCTGAGCATGGTGAGTGAACCTCTCCGATCTGTATCCTAGCCTTCCAGGGACACTCGGTTGCAAGTCTCACAGAATCAAGAAAGGGCCTGGGGCTCAAGGTAAAAATCTGGAAACACTGGAGGCAAATGAAGCCAGAAAGATGGTGAAGTTTTCCGGAGAGAACATAAAAAGAAAGAAAGAGAACTTGGACATAAACCTGAAACATGTCAGGCTTTAAGAGGAAAAAAGAATAATAGGAGTCCATAAAGAAGACTGAGATGAAACAGAAAGGTAGGAGGAAGTCGCAATCCCAGAAGTCAAGATAAAAGGAAGCCTCTTTTTTAAAGAAAATTAAAATTGAATGTATATTTCTGCTGAGATGATTATGGCATTTCTGTAAATATATTATGAGGAGAGGGTAACCTTTAAAGTTTTTAATCAGGGTAATAATTAAGATCCAGCAATATTGACTGACGTTTGCAAAATATCAAAAAAGTGCATTTTTGTATATAATATCTGCTACTCAGAGTAAAAAAGCAATAGACATTTTCACATTTCCTCCAGTTAATATCTTTGAAAACCTGTGAAGGTTTTCTCAAAATGTCAGCAGCCTATGAGTTTCACAATCAACATAACAGAGAGCATTTATTCCAAGATTCTTGTTTCCTTCCAGCACTTTGGCGAAATCAGGAACAATGTATTCCCCATAAAATTGATATCTATCACTTATTCCATCCAATTTGAGACCAGCCTGGCCAACATGATGAAACCCCGTCTCTACTAAAAATACAAAAAATTAGCCGGGTGTGGTGGCGGGTGCCTGTAGTCCCAGCTACTTGGGAGGCTGAGGCAAGAGAATCGCTTGAACCTAGGAGGCGGAAGTTGCAGTGAGCCGAGATTGCGCCACTGAACTCCAGCCTGGGAGACAAGAGCGAAACTCTGTCTCAAAAACACCACCAACAATAAAAAAAGCAAAAATGAAAAGAAACAACTATAGTTGTGCATGTCAGGAAGGCTCTACTGTCTATCAATTGAAGTTTTTTTGCATTTACTAAAGTTAAAATAAACGAGAAGTTTTTAACAAAATACTCAGTGGTATGAGAAGGAAAAGAGCAAAAAGTCAGTTCTCTTTTCTTCCTGCCCTACTTTCTATCAGTCACTCAGTAACTGTTTAAGGGTGCTAGGCTGGGAGCAGTGGCTCATGCCTGTAATCCCAGCACTTTGGGAGGCCAAGGTGGGAGGATCACTTGAGACCAGGAGTAAAGACCAGCCTGGGCAACATAGTGAGATTCCATCTCTATAAAAAATGTTTTAAAATATATTAGCTGGGCATGGTGGCACGTGCCTATAATCCCAGCTACTGGGGAGGCTGAGGTGGGAGGATCACTTGAGCTCAGGATTTCCAGGCTGCAGTGAGCTATGATTGCACCACTGCACTCCAGCCTGAGGAACAGAGCAAGACTTTGTCCTCAAAAATAGAAAAGAAAATAAAAAGAATGTCCCTTCGTGTCAGTCACTGAGCTGGAGATATAAATGAATAAGGTAAGGTATGACTTTCAAGAAGAAGAAGACACGAAGAGAGAAAACCTCCATTTACTGAGGATGTCATGTGTGCCAGGTACCCTCCTAGGCCCTTTACATGCCATAGCAGATCCAGGATTTGGGGAATCAAAAACATACACAATTTGGGGATCTTCTTTAAGAGAAAGAATATAAAATTTTAAAAAGAAAATTAGGTGCAGGGTCTTAGACAAGCCCTGAATCAGACCACTCTTTTGTGTATAAACCTCGAAAAATCTTCCTTTCACACTTTAAAATCCAAACTCTCTCCCTTGGCTTTGAAAATTCTACATGATTTGGCCTCTTGTAGAAGTCTCTTTGGAGACTCCATATTAAATAAAAGAGTGTATGTTCCCCCATTGGAAGTGTCAACCAAATTGATGTTTAACTGACACAGATAGGGAGGCAATCACTAGATCAATGGTTCCCCAAATTCCATTTACCAAAGACTCTTTGGAGTACTCCTTCATCAAAGGAAATCCCAGACCCAGCACCCATCTCCAATTATGCTGAATCCAAGCGGCTGTGGGTGTGGCCTCATGAATCTGCATTTTAACTGGGAGCACTGCATGAAAACCTGATGCAGAGAGACAAAGTTTATGATTACAACTCTAAGTCCAGATACAAGATTCAGTGATTTCAAAAGCACTAACGGTAGAACTTGGTTTATATTAATTATAAATGGAAAGATGAAACAGTAGACATGGGCCCTAAGACCCTTACCAACTTCAGTCCCAGATTCAGATGTAACTAAGCTGGGTGGCCTCTGGGTGTCATTTTTTAAAGTGTCTCAGGTGACACCCAATATACTTCAAGAAGTTTGTGTAGGAAAGAATCCTAACATAAGAACAAGGTCCTCACTATTACCCAGAGTATTATACTGCAGCATCAGTCTCTCAGCAATGAGGCTTGGAGGGTTTTTTGTTTGTTTGTTTTTGGGGGGATGTTTTTTTTTGAGCCGGAGTCTTGCTCTGTCACCCAGGCTGGAGTACAGTGGCGCGATCTTGGCTCACTGCAACCTCCACCTCCCAGGTTCAAGCAATTCTCCTGCCTCAGCGTCCCAAGTAGCTGGGATTACAGGCACGTGCCACCATGCCCTGCTAATTTTTGTATTTTTAGTGGAGACAGGGTTTCATCATGTTGGCCAGGATGGCCTCAATCTCCTGACCTCGTGATCCACCTGTCTCGGCTTCCCAAATGCTGGGATTACAGGCGTGAGACACCGCTCCAGGCCTGGGGGGATTTTTTTGAGACAGAGTCTCACTCTGTTGCCCAGGCTGGAGTGCAGTGGCATGATCATGGCTCACTGCAGCCTCAATCTCCCAGGCTCAAGTGATGTTCCCATCTCAGCCTCCTGAGTAACTGGGGCCACAGGCACACACAACCACACCTGGCTATTGTTTGTATTTTTTGTAGAGACAAGGTCTTGCTATGTCACCCGGGCTGGTCTCAAACTCTTGGGCTCAAGTGATCCTCCCAAAGTGCTGGGATTACAGGCGTGAGCCATTGTGAGAAGTCAGGTTTTTGTTTTTCTTATTTCTGCTTTTATTTTAGATTCAGAGAGCATATGTGCAGGTTTTTTACCTGAGTATATTGCATTAATTCTGAGATTTGGGCTTCTACTGATCCCATCACCTAGATAGTAAACATAGTACCCAACAGGAAGATTTTCAGCCCTTGCTTCCTTCCCTTCTTTTAGAGTCCCCTGTGTTCATTGTTCTCATCTTTATGTGTATGTGTACTTAAGATTCAGCTCCTACTTACAAGTGAGAACATGCTGTATTTGGTTTTCTGTTTCTGTGTGAATTCACTTAGGATAATGGCCTGCAGCTGCATCTGTGTTGCTGCAAGGAACATCATTTCATTCTTTTTTATGGCTGCATAGTATTCCATGGTGTATATGTACCACATTTTCTTTATCCAGTCCACCATTGATGGGCACCTGGGTTGATTCCATGTCTTTGCTATTGTGAATAGCACTGTCATGAACATACAAGTGCATGTGTCATTTTGGTAGGGCTATTTATTTTCCTTTGGGTACCCAGTAATGGGATTTCTGGGTCGAGTGGTAGTTCTTTTTCAGTTCTTTTGCGAAATCTCCAAACTGCTTTTCACAGCGGCTGAACTAATTTACATTCCCACCAACACTGTATAAGTGTTCCTTTTTCTTAGCACCCTTGCCAACATTTGTTAGTTTTTCACTTTTTAATAATAGACTTGGAAGTTTTTAAGTTTCCACTGGACACTGGAAAAGGGTAAGGCAGAGAAACATCTCACTAGAAAGAAGTGGTGAAAAAGAAGTGAAGACAGTATTTTTATTTAGGAGGGGGAGTCTTGTTTCATGCCAACAATTAGACTTTACTCACGTATTCTGTCTGCGCTTCCCACATTCACTCAAATGCATCTCAACAAACCCTTCTCTTCAGTAAGTAGAATATTTTTCTCTTATTGAGAATGGCAAGTTCCACTTAAACCAAAACAGACGGCATAAAGAACACCGACACCAAGACAGATGGTTATACAAAACAATGAAAATATTGGAACAAATATTATCAATTTTTTTAGGTACAGATAAGAGTTTGATGAATCCCACATATATTTATCAGCACCAACAACCATTGTCCAAAGGAAAAGTCTTTTCAGCTCTCCCAACACTCACCCCTGTTACACAGAAGCAAATATAAATATGAGAAAAAACAACTACAATCATTAAACATTTTGGAAAAATCAGTATCATGAAAGAATGGCACCAAACTCAGAAGAGCTGACAACTGTGGAAATAAAGATCATACAGGAAACAGAACCATTAACAAACTCAGCCTTTCAAGAAACTATTATAACCACAGGACAACAATGTCAGCCCCAACAAGGAAAACAATTCAAACCAATACAGAAAATGTTTAAAAGTAGGGAAATGTTTGAGCTTTAAATTTATGAATTAGGTGGTTTTCTACTTCACCTATGTGTGCATAAAGATGTCTTATCTCATGTGTTCTATAACAGTTTTAGAGACCTAGTGAATCAGAACAAATGTCAGGAGTTGTACACTAAAATATTAATAAGTATAAGCCCAGTTAAACGTGAGTCTTACCTTTTCCACTCACACTGGGCACCTGAATCTTGACAATTTATCTGTGGAAACATCACAGTATCTGCTGGTGAGCTGAGCACAGTGGCTTACACCTGTAATCCCAGCAATTTGGGAGGCTAAGGAAGGAAGATTGCTTGAGGCCAGAAATTCGAGGCCAGCCTGGGCAACCCTGTTTCTACAGAAATTTTTTAAAAAATAAGCTAGGTGTGGTCGTACATGCCTCTATTCCTAGCTACTTGGGAGGCTGAGGCAGGAGGATCACTTAAGCCCAGGAGTTCGAGGTTACAGTGAGTTATGATTGTGCCACCACACTCTAGCCTGGTTGACAGCACAAGACCCTGTCTCTTAAAAGAAAAGAGAAGAAAAAAGATATCTGCTGGTAACAATGTCTACAGAACTGGGATTTTAATTTGGGGGTCTTAAAAGACAACATCAGAAGTTAGGGCAATAGACTTACAGTTGGTAAAGACACGTTTTGAACAAAGTAATTAGAACAAAATTATACAGTTTCCACTTGATCCTGTATGTCTCACATGGAGAAATAATCAGGGATTTCAGGCGCCAGTATTTATAATAGCTTACTACCCCAGATCTAGGCAGTATTAGACCATAAGAAGATTTGCACTGTTTCAATTCACAATGCAGAAAGGATTGTAATTTCCTTGCAAATGTCTCTTTCTTCCCCCTGTACCATACCCCTGTATCTCTTAAGACAACACACACACACATACACACACACACACACACACACACACACATTCTCTCCCTCTCTCACTCCCTACTTTTTTCCTTCCCACTGAGAGATTCAAACCTTCAAAAAGTCCCAAATTCCTTCCCATTTAATAAAAATGTCCTCCAAATTTAAAATTATTGAGATATAATCTTGAAATATTTTTTGCTCCAGTGCAACAAATAAATAAGTATAACATTTTGGGAAAGAATTAAAAAAACAAAAATAAGCTGGGAGGATTGACAAGTCTAGCACATTATGATTGAAAGAATTAGGAGGTTTTTGTCAAATGCATAAGGCACAATTTCTTTGGCTCAGATTGTTCTGTCTATATTTCTTCATTTTTCTTATGTAAACACATATAAATTGGTTTTCAGAATTGCTCTGGTGAGGATGGTGTTCAAGTATTAGTTGTAAAGTTTCAGGAAAAGCAAGAAAAAAAAACCTAGTGGAAACCTAGACCTCCTTGGAATCCAACCCAGCATACACACACACTTTTTGTGAGCTGAGGGAGAGCAGCTCACCAGCACTCCATTTCATATCCATCCTAATTACTGCACAAAATCTCCTAAGGAGATCTAATTGTTAAAAATATAGCATTAGAATGCTTCTTGCTATTTGAACTTTGGTTCTGCTCCAAATAGAACAGAATGAAATGTACTGAAGAACAGGAGGGAACATTCCAACACAGAATGGATCACTGCAAATCCAACCTTTATTAGAATGCTAAAGCTAAAGCACGGATGATTAAATTTTCTGTACCTTTGCCACCTAAGTCAGGCTTCTAGAGCTTTCCCATAGCTATAAGGTATCTTTCTGGTCTGAGGTCTTCTTGTAAGCATACACCCTCAGCAGTCTCTTAGCTACTTTATTATTCATCAGTGGTCTGTTGACATTGAGCCCAGGGCAGACATGAATTTTGCAAAGCAGACACTAAAGGAAACTGATATGGTTTGGCTGTGTCCCTACCCAAATCTCATCTTGAATTGTAGCTCCCATAATCTCCACCTGTCATAGGTGGGACCTGGTGGGAGGTAATTGAATCACGAGGGTGGATTTTTCTTGTGCTGTTCTCAAGATAGTCAATAAGTCTCATGAGATCTGATGGTTTTATAAAGGGGAGTTCTCCTGCACACGTGCACTTGCCTGCTGCCATGTCAGACATGCCTTTGCTCCTCTTTCATCTTCCACCATGACTGTGAGGCATCCCCAACCATGTGGAACTGTGAGTCCATTAAACCTCTTTTTCTTTATAAATTACCCAGTCTCAGATATTTCTTCATGGCAGTATGAAAATGGACTAATACAGAGTCTTCCAGATCACTGCCTTCCACCTCCATATTCTCACAGCTGTGAGAGTATTCCTGTAGAGTTACTCTCTGCTGACTAATTGGATTGTGCTAGTGATAAGATAGCTAAGGAAGCATTTTTGGAAAACAGAACAACAGTGATGAGAACAGGAAAAGAACACAGAGGAAGAGCAGACATGAAGGAGAAGCACTGAGGCTGGTCCTCTTTCGGAAGTGGCTGTATGGCTAGGTAAAGCTTCTGGAGTCACTCTCCATCCTAAGTGGAACGGACCTTCTCAATCTGCAGCTCACTGCTTTCTTTAGCCCCTTCTAGCAAAGCACATGTAATCCTTTGCTGCATTTATTGTTCACATTTGAACAAAAATTTTCATAAATAAGGTATTAGAAAATGAATTAACAAGAAGAAAAATGTACTTAATATTCTTGCCCTGAGGGTTTTTCCATAATAATCATGGGAAACTGGAAAAGGTCCACACTCAGAAAATACATATTCTTGGTATTGTAAATTCTCATCACTGGATGTCGAAGGAAGATTCTCAGCTCTAAGATTTTAAATAGAATGTCAACTATTACACTGATTTTCTCTGACTCTAGTGAGGCACATTAACCTTTAGTGTGTTTCTATTTGTAGTTAGAACTTCATTGGAGAGAGAAGTCTTTTGTATGTAATTACAGAGTAAA
Organism: Pan troglodytes; assembly: GCF_028858775.2. Classification (NCBI taxonomy): domain Eukaryota; kingdom Metazoa; phylum Chordata; class Mammalia; order Primates; family Hominidae; genus Pan; species Pan troglodytes. Next base: position 21,143,152 of record NC_072405.2, read on the forward strand.
TTCCCATTTATACATAGAAGCCATGTAGAAAGACTAATTTGAATTTTGGGGTGCTACTGAATAAGGGCATGCTACTACCTAAGACCCCAATGTTTATGAACTTTTTAGAGCCTTAAAAATTAGGAAAGTTAGGTTCAGTAATTATGTTTTTTGTTTGTGGGTTTTTTTTTTTTTTTTTTTCTGAGAGGGAGTCTCAGTCTGTTGCCCAGGCTGGAGTGCAATGGCATGATCTTGGCTCACTGCAACTTCTGCCTCCCAGGTTTAAGTGATTTTCCCACCTCAGTCTCCCAAGTAGCTGGGATTACAGACACATGCCACCATGCCTAGCTAATGTTTGTATTTTTAGTAGAGACAGGGTTTTGCCATGTTGGCCAGGCTGCTCTCGAACTCCTGACCTCAAGTGATCCGCCTGCCTCAGCGTCCCAAAGTGCTGGGATTACAGGTGTGAGCCACTGCACCTGGCCTAGTAATTATGTTTTAATATGCCTAATCAGTTGAAATCTCATATATATATATATATATATATATATATATATATATATACACACATATGCATAGATATGTAATTGTATGATAATCTGATTAATGAGAATGGGAAAATGCAAGCACATTCCTTTGTTTGGAATAATGACTCTCCATGTATTTTTTTATTTTAAAAAATGGGCACGTAATTAATCATTAAAGACAAATTCAGCAATAGTTCAGTCATTATAAGCCATCTGTTGTGTTTGTGGTCTGCCCAATTAGAGCAAGTTTCAAATGCTCTAACTGAAATATTTCAGTTGTGTGTGTTCTTCCCTTGGGACCAATGCCTTTGTGTGTGTATGTGTGTGTGTGAGAGTGTGTGTGTGTTGTGTGGTGATAAAAAGTGGGTCAAGGGGAGAGATCAGTGGTCTCAACCGGGCATCGAGGCAGAGGGAGGAGCAGGGATTTGCTCCAAAGCTTTTAAGTGAATTGATTCCTTATCTTACACTCCTTTGTTTAGAATTTTTTAATATTACTGAACCTTTGAAACACAGTAGAGCATAAACATTTATTTAATATATACTTAACAATATATACATTATATTTATTTAATATACAATTTCTGAGTACTCCTCTAAAGTTAAAACTCCTTGTCAATTGAGTTTAAAATTCAGTACTCCCATGTAGGTATTTTGGTGTTTTGTGGGGAGGAAAGCTATTTATTTATAAGCTATTTATTCACAGATGTTCCATAACAATGTAGTACAGCAATGGCTCTCAAAGTGGGAATTTTTATTTATTTACTTATTTTTTTGACACGTATTCTTCCTCTGTCACCCAGGCTGGAGTGCAGTGGTGCAATCTTGGCTCACTGCAACCTCCGCCTCCCAGGTTCTACTGCCTCAGCCTCCTGAGTAGCTGGGGCTACCGGTGTGTGCCACCATGCCCAGTTAATTTTTGTATTTTTAGTAGAGACGAGGTTTTATCACGTTGGCCAGGCTGGTCTCAAACTCCTGACCTCAAGTGATCACCTTCCTCGGCCTCCCAGTGTGCTAGGATTACAGTCAAAGTGGGAATTTAAATATGTATTTGTGGAAGATTGAAGGTTATATGAGAAATGTTAAAACTTTTGTTTCCATTTCATGATGGTTTTTTGTTTGGGGAGGCAAAAGATTATTTAACAGGACATGGAATGTACTATCTATACAAGAAACGATTGATAAATCTAAACTTCACGAAGGTTAAGAACTTATTTTTAACCACGAAAAGACACCATTCAAAGAGTAAAAAGAGACACTGAAGACTAGGAGAAGATAGTCACAGCATATATATCTGTTAAAAAAACTCATGTTTGGGATAGAAATCCTATAGTTTAATAAGAAAAAGCCAATCCAGGCTGGGCATGGTGGCTCACGCCTGTAATCCCAGCACTTTGGGAGGCCGAGGCAGGTGGATCCCTTGAGGTCAGGAGTTTGAGGCCAGCCTGACCAACATGAAGAAACCCCATCTCTACTAAAAATACAAAAAAAATTAACCGGGCATGGTGGTGCGTGCCGGTAATTCCAGCGACTTGGGAGGCTGAGACTCGAGAATTGCTTGAACCCAGGATGGGGAGGTTGCAGTGAGCTGAGATCATGCCACTGTACTCCAGGCTGGGTGACAGAGTGAGACTGTCCAAAAAAAGAGAAAGAAAGGAAAGAAAGGAAAGAGAGAAAGAGAGAGAGGGGAAGGGAGGGAGGGAAGGAAGGAAGGGAGGGAGGGAGGGAGGGACACAATGCAACTTTCAAAAATGGGCAAAAGACTTAAACAGGCCTTAGGCACTTCACTAGAAGATATCCAAATGACCAACAAGCATATGAAAAGAATCTCAACAAAATTAATCATCAGGGAAATGCAAATTTAACCACAATATATTATACACTCTCCAGAATGGCTAAAATGTTCGAAAAGCTGACAATACCCATTCTCTCATACCTTGCTGGCATGAATTTAAATGGTTACAGTTCAGAAAGCTATTTAGCAAAATATCTATTAAGGTTCCATATAGGCCTATCCTATGCCCCAGCAGTTCCACTCCTATTTATTCTAGAGAAATGAGTGCGTATGTCTACCCAATTAATATGTAAGACTTATTCATAATAGTCTAACACTGGAAATCTGTCCATCCCTAGAAATAAATAAGTTTTGGTATATTCATAAATAGCATCTAATAACACATCTATGAAAAAGAACAAACCATATGCAACATGGTTCCATCTCAGAGACATGGTATTGAGGGAAGACAGCCAGGCCCAAAAGAGTATAACTTATATCATTCCACTTACATAGAGTTCAAAAATAGGCAAAATGAACTGACAGCAATAGAAATCAAAACAGCAGTAACCTCTGCAGGGTTGAGTATGAATTGGGAGAGGGTATGGCGGGTGACTTCTAAGGTTCTACAAATGTATTATATTTTGATCTGAATGTTAGTTATGTCAATATATACATTTGTAAAAACTAATCGAGTAGTGCATTTAAGATTTGTGCAGGTGTGTACATTAAAACTAAATAAAATTGCTTTTTAAAGCAAAGATAGAAAATAAAAGCATCAATTAAATTTGAGAAATTGTTCTATAACAAATACTCTGTCAAAAAAAGAAAGAAGAAAGAAGAAGAAAGAAAGAAGGAAAGAAAGAAAGGAGAGAGAAGGAAGGAAGGAAGGAAAGAAGGAAGGAAGGAAGGACAAAAGAGGACAATCTAACTTTCAAAAATGGGCAAAAGATTTAAACTTAAGTTTGAGAAACTGTAACAAATATGAGACCTATATACTCATGCATAAGAGAAGAAAAGCACTAATATTGAAGATAAAATTATTTCCAAAGAAGAACTAGAAATGCATAACATTAAATACACATCATCTTAAATAGAAAATTAGTTGGTATTATAAATATTCACTATCTGGTAGAATATATTTAACATATTTAAATAACATTCCTTTCTTAGAAGGATAAATTCTCTTACAATTATCAATGCAGTCAGTTGTATTTGCATAACTTGTCTTTAGCACAGAGCCCAATTCCTTCACGCTATTTTTACATAAATCTGCATCTCTTCCTGCATCATTTTCACTTAATTAATTAACATCTAATTTATAAGCATCTCAACATTTGAAACATTCTTATAAATAGGGCAAATTAAAATAGATACAAACGTATTTAAACATCTTGCCCATACTTCTCTGAACAAATGGCCCTTTTCTGTTCTATTTAATAATTTCAAAATCTCTTCCCCTGTGAAGCCTTCTTGACCTGCTTAATTACAAGTAATCCTTCCATTCTTCATGTTCTTATAACATTTTGTTCTAACATCTACACTACCACCTGTGTCTCTATAAATAATAATTCCTAAGCTGTGAGTTATTTGGGGACAGAAAACAAGTTTTATTGATCTTTGAACACTTTTTGCCTTGTACAGGGTGGGCATTCAGCAGATATTTGTTGAATGACTGAATGCATTAATAGACAATTCTCTTTAGAAACTCTACCCGGGAGGCGGAGGCTGCAGTGAGCCGAGATCATGCCACCGCACTCCAGTCTGGGCGACAGAGCAGGACCAAGAAAGAAAAAAAGAAAGGAAAGAAAGAAAGCAAAGAAAGAAAGAGAGAGAGAGAAGAAAGAAAGACAGAGAGAGGAAGGAAGGAAGGAAGGAAGGAAGGAAGGAAGGAAGGAAGGAAGGAAGGAAGGAAGGAAGGAAGGAAGGAAGGGAAAAGAGAAACTCTACATCAGAATCTTGGGATGTATTTACCAATTTTGGAATTAATGATTGCACAACCTAGCCATTAGTTCACTAAACTCCATACCCTTGCTCACACTGTCCCTTCTGCCTGGAATGTCTTTATTCTACACATCCCTCCCCACCGACCTTCTTGTGAATAACGTCTCTTCATTCCTTATAATTGAGCACAGGAGTTGAAGCCTTTGATCCCACACCTCATGCTGGATTAGGTATTCCCGGTATGTGCTTCCATAAAACCATGCATCCAACTTTAACCCTGCTCTTACCACACTGAATAGTTTTCTGCTTTAAGCCTCTGTCTCCCCTGTGTGCTGCACCAGACCTCAAAACTTCAGTCCAGGTTTCAGGGCCAGCAAAAGACATAGGATGTTCAGAATAAAGGTACAATTGTGTAAGCAGATGCAGCTCCGTGGTACCTTATTTATTACATGCAAGGTGCACCTGGAATGACACAGACCCTGCACCTCCCAGAGTTGAGAAGCCCTGCAAGCCATAGAGCTCAGAACCACAGGCTTAGTCTAGGTGAGTACTCAAGAGGTTGGGTGCCTCATACCAGGCAAGGCACATGCACCACCACTGTCCCCTCCGTCCTCAGTTTTGGGACCAGAGAGCAAGCCTCTCAGCTAACCTATCATTGGCCAACCACCTCCAGGGGACAACTGCAGGTCCAGTCCTCCTTAGCACAGGCTCATTTTGCAAAGGAGCTTCCCACACCTGCTTCCAGGGAAGAGGGACACACTCTCCTTAGCATCAGATCCTTCTGTTGCTTAGTGGGATGCAGCCTAGATTACATCACCAGGGCCACCTTTGTGCCTGTTGCACTAGCAATAGGCTCAGGCCTCTTTCCAAAGCCAGGGCTCAGTTTGTGACTAACATGCTAAGCACCCCTGCTGTCATGGAAGGCTTTGCATGAGTCTGGGAGCATGTCCTACGCTCTAGTGCTAGTGGGCAATTCTCACCAGCACTGCATTAGCTGCTGGGTGCCTGCCTAGAAGTAATGCTAGTCCTTGGAGAGGGACGGTCATAACTGTGGGGGTCCCTACCTCGAACATACCCATGGAATGAGGTGGTGGTGAGAGGACCCCTGGGATTTCAGAGAATGGTTGTGACAATGTTCAGGCACGGGCTGGGTCACTGTTACCACTAACACCTGGGCTCAGGCTTCTGTCCCCCATGGGACATGAGCCATATTCTCAAACTTTCCAAACTTGCTCCAAATGTATCTGTGTTTTGGTTCTGTTGGGCGCTGGCCTAGTTAGTGCCAGTCTCAGAAAGGAACCTGGTTGTGGCAATAGGTGCACCTCAGTTCTCTCCCAAAATATCCATGTGCATTGGGGCACAGAGCCCAGTTGTCACTGATGACCGTGGCACAGCAGGCCTTCACAGTGGCTGAGAGAGCTCACATGCTGTCCACTCTTCCCACTCTCCACCAGGGCACAAGTCATTGTGCCAACCTGCTGACTCCAAATCAACTGCAGCAGGCAATAAACAGCTGGTTCAGCATCATAGACAGGAAAGAATGACAACTAGGATTTAGATTGCTTTTATTGTTGTTTACCTTCAAACCAGTAACAAGGCTGTGCAACAGATACGGTTGTACATAACCATCAATTAAGTGGCTTCACCCCCACTGCCTTGCCAGGTGCTCACAGGAGTGCCCCAATTAGGAGTCTTGGGTGAGCACAAGACATCACTAGGCATGAACTTCATGGGCGGTTCATGAACTTGCCTTTGAAACGTTAACCGGGCACTCCAGGCTCTACCTACAACCAGAGGAGGCAATTTTGAGTTGTGCTCATCAGACCTACAGAAAGGTTGGCCCTGGCCAGACACACCTCTCTATCCTTTGAGTTTCTTGGAGGAAGGAGAACCATGTCTTGTGTATCTACATCTGCAGTGCCTGACACTGAAGCAAGCCTATAGGAGGCCCCAGGAAATATCTCTTGATCAATTGGATAGACTGACTGACTTTCAGCTCCACACGCTAGGGTGAGCGAACATTTCTCAGAGACGAAATGTTTGGTCGGATAGTCCGGAGGGGTTTCTTCTTTATTCTAACACTGCCAGTTCTCAGCAATGTAGGGATGGAAGTCTGAGCTTTCTCACAGCTCCAGCAGGCCTGCAGAGAACTGGGAAAGGAACATCTGTGTCCTGAAGTGGGGCTACTGCCAGGGCAACAGAGCCAAATAGCAGGAGAGGGACAGCGACAGACGGGCGAGGGGGCTGCAGAAGCCTCATGTAGACTACATGAGAGATAATGAATGCACCAAACTTTGTCCTTCTTTTCACGTAATACTGAAGTATCAACCAACTAAGTGAGGCCACAAGTCTACGGTATTGGTATAAGATTCACAGAAAATAATAAAAATAAGGATAATGTGACTTTTTTCACCAAGTTAATTATATCCTTTTAAACAAATTACTTAATGTAGGGATATGTATTTTTTAATTTTATCTATTTGGGGGGTATTTTTATGACATTATGGTGATAGTGGATTTTTCTTCCTTTTTAATGTCTTTAGTTAACAGAAGTTTGCAACTTTTAACCAATTTCTCAATTGTTTGTCTGTTTTAATTTTACTCATCTGCGATTTCTGAAAGTTTGGGAACCACTGACACAACCTTTTTTGTAGATGTTGTTTTAAAATCCCTGTCTTTGTCTTTTGTGTTGCTCTAACAGAATGGCTGAGACTTGATAATTTATGAAGAAATGAGATTTATTTAGCTCATGGTTCTGCAGGCTGGGAAGTTCAACAAGTATGGCATTGGCATCTGCTCGGCTTCTGCTGAGAGCTATTGTTGCTGGGTCAATACATGGCGGGAGGCCAAAGGGGAAGCAAATACACGTGAAGAGGTAACATCTGAGGGGTGCCCTGGCTTTATAACAACCTACTCTTGTAGGAGCATTCCCACAAGAGCTCATCCAGTCTCTTGAAAGTGTGAACTCACTCCCTATTGTGAGAAGGGCATCAAGCCATTCATGAGAAATACTCCCAAGACCCAAACACGTCCCACTGGACCCCACCACCCACCACCACCACAATGGGAGTCCAATTCAACATTAGTTTTGGTAGGGACAAACTGAAACCACAGCAATCCCTAACAATATTTGAAGTTCTTTTGTGAACTTCCGACAAGGTTTTCATCACCAGCTTCAAGGCCTAGCAAGTGCTGAGTATATTTTAACCATATTTCAAGCCCATAAGTTACCTCTGAGCTCATACATGTATGTCTAACTATCTTTCTGACATCCTCAGAGGCACCTCACAATTATCATGTTCCAAACTGAACTCATGACCCCCAGTGCCCCACCGCTTTCTCCCCCAGATTCCATGTATTTGTAAATGAAAATATCGTCACTTGGTTGCACAAGCTGGAAACCTTGGAGTCTTCATTGCTCTGCACATCCAACTCATTGCCAAAATAGATAATTTATATTTTATATAAATTTCTAATTCATATTCTTTATAATTTTAAAATCTAATACTCAATTTTTAGAAAAACACAACAATAATGGCCATATACCAGGGAAAAAAGGGGACATATGGGGACCTCCTCTTTTGGCTTTGGAGCCCCCCTCACTCTGTCTCTGTATGGGGGAGCTTTTTCCTTCTGTCTTCTCCCTTCCTTCTTGCCTATTATACTCTCCGTTCCTTAAAACAAAACAGGAAAAAAAGGGGGGGACATAACTTTTTAAAATCTTGGCTTTTGATAGGAATAATGATCTCCACTTTTTTGAGTGTGTGTGCTCTTAGGTTAGAAAATCCTGGGGTGTAAAATAAGAAAGCCAGCAAATAACCTTGTTTCAATATTTTTCTCACTACCTAGACTGGAAGAGGCAGAGTACTTCTCCTAAGTTCAAACATCAGGTTAGTGGGGGCCAGTGCTAGAAGCCAGATCTGTGGTTCCCAATCACACCTCTTTTTCAAGCTCCATATTGTATTTCAAATTTGTTATTTATGTAAGATGATTTGCGGTGGGATGAATGAGGTCATAAGAGATTTTAGAGCCCCCTTTCAATACTTGTTTTTCCTTAATAACATGCTTTCCAAAATTCAGCAACTGACCTCAATTGACATTCTCTACTCATTCCAATATTTTAAGGTTGGAAATTGGTTTTGCTGTGTCATAACACTTTGAATTTGCCGTGCTGTGCTATCTGCCCTTACTTCACTGAGCTGGGTAAAAACACTTCCTGTAGCCTACCAGAAAGCTGAAAGCAATGTCTATGCTTGATATCTCTGACATTCTATTCTTTCCTATAAACAAATGTGTTTTGAAGTTTATAACTAAAAAGCTTCTGGGTGCTGAGAAATTACCAGGAAAAAAATGTTGCAGAACATGTCATTGCTTTCTATACTAAAGACTTTGTTGCAAAAAACTGACAGAAGGAGAAGCAAACATACCTGTCTACCCAAAAGACTAATCAACTAATATGATGATTAATTTAACTGAATCAAATTTATCCAGTAACAAGCAGGGTGCGGTGACTCACGCCTGTAATCTGAGCACTTTGGTAGGCCGAGGCAGGCAGATCACTTGAGGTCAGGAGTTCAAGACCAACCTGGCCAGCATGGTGAAATCTCATCTCTATTAAAAATACAAAACTTAGCCGTGTGTGGTGGTGCATGCCCTTAGTCCCAGCTACTCAGGAGGCTAAGGCAGAAGAATCGTCTGAACCAAGGAGGCAGAGGTTGCAGCTAGCCAAGATCATGCCACTGTACTCCAGCCTGGGCGACAGAATGAGACTCTGTCTCAAAATAAATAAATAAATAAATAACTAATCCAGTAACAATGTATTGAGTAACCAGTATGTACTACATGCTGAGGAGAAAAAGGAATAAAAGCTGAAATGGGAGAAAAAGGAATGAATGCAAACCCTGCCACTCACTTGCTGGTTATAGACCTTGGGAAAGGCCCCGTCTTTTGGTCCTTAGCTTCCTCATAGTCATCGAACTATAATTTAAAAACTCAGGCTGAGCACAGTGGTTCATGCTTATGGTGCCAGCGCTTTGGGAGGCTGAGGCAAGAGGATCACTTGAGCCCAGGAGTTTGAGGCTGCAGTAAGCCGTGATCATGCCATTTCACCCCAGCCTGGGTAACAGAGAGAGACCCTGTCTCAATAAAACAAAACAAAAAAACAAAAATCAATTCTGTCCTAAATAAGATTAAAAATAATCATCAGTAAATACTAACGAACAAAAACTCATTTGCTCCTTTATCCGAAATGACCATCACAAAGACATTGGCAGTGTCATGAGCTCAGGGAAGCCCCCCCTATGTATAGGAAAAGAAGGAGGAATGAAGCTGGCTTTGCCTGGTGGCTCTTGTAGGGCATGGGTTCAGGTGAACCCTGGAGCTCTCTGTGATGATCTCAAAAGCTACTCTGAACAGTGATCAGTCTGCACTGCCAGAGCAAAGGGGCTTGATGGGCAGCTCAGTTTCAGGTACACAGTAGGTTCTGGGATTTAAGAAACAAGACATCCGATACCAACCACCAGGCAAGAGGAAGCTTTTTTCTGCTTTCCTCCTCTCAAGCTGACCTGAGAGTGGGATGCATCTGTGACCTGTGAGTCAGAGAACCAGGCTCATTATTTCTGCTCTATAAAAAACCCTCCAGAATTCTGATTATTTTCATTGTGCTTTTATACAGTTGACCATAAAATGCCTAAAGAGAACTAAACCCACGCTAATTCTCAGTACTAAGTGGATGTACTTGATGTCTAAAAAGGAGCATTTTTCTGTGCTCCAGGGTATAATGAGCAGTTCAACATCAAGGTGAAGGATCAGTGATTAAAGAATCCCGAAATATGTACATTTAATTAGCATTAACTGCAAACTCACCATATCCTACGTAGCACTGATATTAGACCACAAACCGCAAACAAGAGAATAAATAAATCACGAGCAAAGCAACCTGACAACCAACGAACCAATCAACAAAACAGAAAACAAGAAAGGATCAAAACAAAGTTTTAGCAGATTATATTTGGAGCAAATGTACTGTGACTTAATAACATGGTTACAAAATGAAGCTATTTGAAAAATAAAATCCCTGCCTGTAAAAATATTTTTAATATTACAGTTAGGGCTGCCATGGTTACAAATTTAACTAATCTTACAGAAAGTAACATTAGAGTTGCCAAATGCAAGTCAATATGCTTTTGTAATTCTCCTGGGAATTACTTTCTGAGGCTTCTTAGTGTTACCAATGCTGAAGTCTTGCTTAGTTGATAATTTCCTAGACAGACCTCAGAGTAACTGATAGATGAATGTGATTTTGTACAGTTGATTTGCTCATTTCTCATATTTTTAAAGAGGGCTCACTAGGCATGAAGCCCTCGGAACCAGAGTCTCAGGCCTGAATTCTGGATCTACTTCCGCTAATTTTGATTTTGAGCTAGTCACATCACCTTTCTGAATGTAAATTCCTTCATTTTTTAAGTTATAGAATGATGTTAGAGCATCTTTAGGTAACTTATATTCTCAGATTACCTGATTCCATGCCACACAGAGGTAATTCAATGATTCTCTATAATAGATTGGGCACTACAGAAACTCCATTAACTCTTTCTGGCCACAAGACAACCTTGTTGTAAACTGCAACTACCAAATACAGTTAATTGTGCATGTGAGATTCCCATATCAACACTCAATGATAGAAATTATTTTGTTGAAATGTAGAAACACAACTTATTTGTGAAAAGTAATAATAATAACCCTGGCTATAAAGCTTGCGGTCCTCTTCATTAACATTAAAAATGTAATACAGGGCCCAGCACAGTGGCTCATGCCTGTAATCCCAGCACTTTGGGAGGCCAAGGCGGGCAGATCACTTGAGGCCAGGAGTTCAAGACCAGCTTGGGCAACATGGCGAAACCCCATCTCTACCAAAAATACAAAAATTAGCCAAGCATGGTGGCGCTTGCCTGTAGTGCCAGCTACGTGGGAGGCTGAGGCATGAGAATCGCTTGAATCAGGGAGGTGGAGGTTGCAGTGAGCCGAGATCATGCCACTGCACTCCAGCCTGGACCACAGAGTGAGACCTTGTCTCAAAACAAACAAACAAACAAACAAAAAAAACAGTAGCATTATAGAAATATCAGCAAGTTTTCTGTCTAATAAAGTAATAATGGCCTACATGATAGCTGTCAGCTCATTCCAAACTAATTTTTTATGACTCCTAGGTTAAAGATTAATTTTGCTATTCATTGAATGCTCAATGTCTACTCATTGTAAAGTAAAAATCCACCAAATTAGTTTACAAATAGATAATAAAGTCAATTAATATTCTGTCACCTGGTTACTTGTCAGGCTTATCAATAACATAGGTTTGAGAAATTATTTGCGATAGTATGAAAGTAAGTCTCTCTTTACCCTAACTTTTTAAATGTAATAATAAGTATTACTCTTACAAATAATATAATATAATTTTATTTTACCTGACAGTGGCTAACTTCTCTTCAGAAAAATTTAGCAAAGGTTTGATAGGCGAGGCGTTTGGCTCCCACCTGTAATCCAAGTACTTTGGGAGGTCGAGGTGGGCGGACTTCTTGAGCCCAGGAGTTCAAGACCAGCCCGGGCAACTGGGCAAAACTCCATCTCTACAAAAAATAAACAAAACTTAGCTAGGTATGGTGGCACACGCTTACATGGGAGGATTGCTTGAGCCCAGAAGGTCGAGGCTGCAGTGAGCCAAGATCGTGCCACTGCACTCCAGCCTGGGTGACAGAGTGACCCTGTCTCAAAAAAATCAAAGCAAAGTATTCTAATACCCTATCTAGGAATAATCCCAGAGAAAATCTGCCCATTGATAGGTTCGTGTTCTGTCCAGAAATGACAGGCATTAGCAAGTTGGATGTCATGTCACCCTCTAGACAAAAATCTCAACTTATTTTTAGACAAAAGGACAATAGCTGAGGTTTAGGCATGTTTAATATATATTTATATTTCTTTTTTTTTTTTTTTTTTTTTTTTTGAGACGGAGTCTTGCTCTGTTGCCCAGGCTGGAGTGCAGTGGCGCGATCTCGGCTCACTGCAAGCTCCGCCTCCCAGGTTCACACCGTTCTCCTGCCTCAACCTCCCGAGTAGCTAGGACTACAGGCACCCACCACCATGCCTGGCTAACTTTTTTGTATTTTTTTTAGTAGAGACAGGGTTTCACCGTGTTAGGCAGGATGGTCTCCAACTCCTGACCTTGTGATCTGCCTGCCTCGGCCTCCCAAAGTGCGGGGATTACACGTGTGAGCCACCATGCCCAGCCATTTATATTTCTTTACCTTCGTGTATGTAATAACTTCTGTTGCAGGTTATAATAGAAGGTTATCACAGATTCCATTCTGTGACAGACTTTGTAGCTCTTAGTTAATCACATCCTTCAAATTATTTACACATATGATGCCTAAGAACAAAGGACAAAGAGCTAATCTATACCACCTGTATTTATGATAAATTACGAGGAAAAATGTTTATCTGATACTATGCACCAGACACCTCCTAATTCCTTGCTAATTGAACTCTTGCTATCTGAATATGTGTTACATGCTAAAAAGCCTATCAAAATGAAGCAGAAATCCTGCTATAATGAATCCAGGTGCGCATGTCAGTGGAAACATTGAAATTATGTGCAAGATACATGCAGGTACACACACACACACATGCACAAACATATATCTGTATGACTGTATATACATACATCAATATCCTGGCTTGGTCTGCTGAGACAGCCTAGAATCAATGAGATCTCAGTAGGAATGAGCTTACACCTAGCACCCAGAAGGTGATTTCTTTTTTTTCTTTTTTTTTTTTTTTCCCCGAGACAGAGTTTCGCTCTTGTTGCCCAGGCTGGAGTGCAACGGCGCGATCTCAGCACCGCAACCTCTGCCTCCCGGGTTCAAGCGATTCTCCTGCCTCAGCCTCCCGAGTAGCTGGGATTACAGGCATGTGCCACCACGCCCGGCTAATTTTGTGCTTTTAGTAGAGATGGGGTTTCTCCATGTCAGTCAGGCTGGTCTCCAACTCCCGACCTCAGGTGATCAGCCCACCTAGGCCTCCCCAAGTGCTGGGATTACAGGCATGAGCCACCGCACCTGGCTCAGAAGGTGATTTCTTAAAAGCAGTGCCTACCCTTTTTTTTCTCAAACATCAGGATAAAGACCTGAAATGTATGATTCCATTTCCCCTTTGCTCCGCAAGTAGGCAATGAATAAATAGAGGCTAAGAAATGCAACGAGGATAACGAGCTCGTAAACAGCGGATGTTTGAATGCAGCTCTATCTGACTCCAAAGCTCAGCCTCTTCCACACTAGGCTATGATGACCTCTCATGAGTGGAGCTTCTGTCTTGCTTCAAATCAGCATGGATGAACTAATGTTGCTACATGTGTTCATTACTTGCTTCACAATCAGCGATTCCTCCCAATATTCATGGGCAATCGCATTATCCTAATGATTATAAAGAATGAGAGGAAGCTAGTATAGCAAAAGCTTGTATTTAGAAGTAATTTATATGAGATCTGGCATTTTATTCAGCTTCCAAGATCCCTGAAGCTATTGGATTAAATATGAATCACAAGAAAGAAATTATGAACTTGGGATAAAGCAGGCTCTTTTCAGAAATCCAACACAGTGAGTAGGATTCAAAATCTTCCTTACTTCTTTTTGAAGCAAGCCATAAGTCTCACTTAACCTTTCATGGATTTCATGTGAACAAGAAATAGACTTCTGTTAAGTAACCAGGATTTGGGGGTTATGTGTTGCAGCAGTTATCCCTCCATAATTAATAGAGAAATTTGTGCCTATAAGTGGAGTGCTGCTTTAACAAAAACCTAAAAGCTTGTCTTAGAGTTCAGGCAGTGGGAGGTGAGGACATTGCCATATGAGGATGGAGACCAACAAACTGGAGATCTGTGCTGTGCAGGGCAGAACATTTAATCACTGCCTGTGATAACCCAGAAGGCAGCCTGCTAGCCCGCTGAGGCAAAGAGGTTGGAAAATAAGAATGTTAGTGGTGAGGGTTGGTCATTACAGGCTGTGATTAGCATAACAGTAGAGGAAAGAGGTAAATTGGCCAATTTTCAAGCAGAAATAAGAGGGAATACAATTGTGGGTTCCACGTCAGAGGATTCAACCAATGATAGATCAGAAATATTCTTTAAAACCCCCCAAAATAAAAAATAACAGTGTAACAATAAAAAGGGATACAAATAAAAAATGATACAGTATAACAACTACTTACATGGCATTTACATTGTATTAGGTATTATAGGTAATATAGGGATGATATAGAAATTATTTAAAGTAAAAAGGAGGATAGGCATAGGTTATATGAAAATACTATACCATTTTATATCAGGGACTTGAGCAACTGAGAATTTTAGTATCCTCGGGGGTCCTGGAACTAATCCCCTCACAGATGGACGACTATAGTCTAGAAATGTAGAGCCTTGCAGAGTTGGAAAAGTTGACTATTTCTAGACCACAAACAGTAACAAGTAAAACTCGAAGGAAAGATTTTGAATGACAAAGGCTCAGTAATTCCAAGTCTCAACCAGCCTTTATATTAGTATTAACATAGAAAATATAGAGAGGTGAATTTCCAAGTAAAAAGTTGCTATTTAGGCATAATATATAAGAAGAAGGATTGAAATCCAGGACATAAATATGGATGGTGGTGGCTTCTAGTATGTCCAGAGAACAAAAGATAAGGTTAAGTTTTTCTTGGGGAAATAGGAGGTGTGTAAATTGTTTGGAAAGAAAGCTTATTGGCATTGGCAAAGTCTTACAAGGGCTGGCGAGTTTTGATTGGCAAACGTTGGAAGTTGCTGGTAGGACCCGTTATCTTATTTAGTTATGGCCTGATAGCCAAATAAATTAGGAATATGCCCTTGAAGTTTTGGATTGGATTTGTGAGACAGTGTGCCAGGCAAATGTTCTTGTATATGTGCCTAGCTGTGCTCATGTGACTCATGTAGTAAGCTGTGGTTTAGAAAAATTTCCTGTGGCCAGGCCTGGTGGCTCACGCCTGTAATCCCAGCATTTTGGAAGGCCAAGGCGGGCGGATCACTTTAGGTCAGGAGTTCAAGACTAGCTTGGCCAACATGGTGAAAACTCACCTCTACTAAAAATACAAAAATTAGCAGGGTGTGATGGTGCACGTCTGTAATCCCAGCTACTCAGGAGGCTGAGGCACACGAATCGCTTGAACCCAGGAGGCAGAGGCTGCAGTAAGCTGAGATTGTGCCACTGCTTTCCAGCCTGGATAACAGAGCCAGACTCTGTCTTAAAAAAAAAAAAAAAAAAAAAGGTCAGGCGTAGTGGCTCACGCCTGTAATCCCAGCACTTTGGGAGGCTGAGGCAGGTGGATCACGAGGTCAGGAGATCAAGACCATCCTGGCTAACATGGTGAAACCCCGTCTCTACTAAAAAATACGAAAAATTAGCCGGGCGTGGTGGCAGCCGCCTGTAGTCCCAGCTACTTGGGAGGCTGAGGCAGGAGAATGGCGTGAACCCAGGAGGCGGAGTTTGCAATGAGCCGAGATCGTGCCACTGCACTCCAGCCTGGGAGACAGAGTGAGACTCTGTCCCCCCCAAAAAAAAAAAACCTCCAGCCTGGGGCACAGAGTGAGACTCCATCTTAAAAAAAAAAGAAAAGAAAAAAGAAAAAACAAACAAACAAAAAACAACAGAAAAACTTCCTGTGATAGTTTCTGTTATCAGGCAAATAATGCATGAGAGTCCTCTCTTGATGGCCTTCTGTAGCTCCAGTTTGAATCTTACAACTTCTGCATTACAAAAAATAAACTTTTCTTTTGCTAGGCTACCAAGGTTCTCAAGTTTTCTTCTATCAGTAGTTAATGGACCCTTAACTGGTACACATTTATCATATTTAATCTATGGAGCACCCATGCTTCTCAACCAGGAGATGTGTGTCTATAGATATGTTTGAGCAATTCATAGGTAAGCTCTATAAGAATTGTATCTTAGCTGAATACAATCATTTGAATTTTAGTAGTGTTCTTGCTGTTGTGAGTCTTTGTATTAGTAACACTCAGTGGTTAATACTGGAATTGTTTTGATCCCTGATTTTAATATCCAAAATCTTCTGTTCTCTCAATTGCTAAACCTGCTTGCTTTCTCATCAATGACTAAAAAAGTTTAGCTGCTTAGCAATTTAGTATATTCTGTTTTGGTTTAGAAAAAGAAAGAAAAGACATTTCGGTTGACAAAAATCAGAACCTACTTATAACCATTTTTTTAAGTACAAATTATTTTTTAATGGAGTATAGCATCCTTGTATTTGAAAGTAGAATCTTAATGATTAAAAACAGGTAATAGGACAAGTTCTTTCACCTATTCACAGCTATTCCCAGTTCATTCCATCCAATCCCTGACACAGAGTAGGTGCTCTATAAATAGCAGTTGATGGATAAAGAATTACTGAGAATGTGATAATAAATGTAAGGAAATCTGAAAGCTAGATTTTCTAAAATATGCCCTCCTCTGCTTTTTCTTTTCTGGGCTAGAACTTATTTAATCCCAAAAATCATGTGAAACACCTTGTTCCCTTAGGCATCCAATTTTTTTTTTTATTATTGTACTTTAAGTTCTGGGGTACATGTGTAGAACATGCGGGTTTGTTACATAGATATACATGTGCCATGGTGGTTTGCTGCACCTATCAAGCTGTCATCCAGGTTTTAAGCCCCGCATGCATTAGGTATTCGTCCTAATGCTCTGCCTCCCCTTGCCCCCAACCCCCGACAGACCCCAGTGTGTGATGTTCCCCTCCCTGTGTCCATGTGTTCTCATTGTTCAACTCCCACCTATGAGCGAGAACATGCGGTGTTTGGTTTTCTTTTCCATGTTAGTTTGCTGAGAATGATTGCTTCCAGCTTCATTCATGTCCCTGCAAAAGACATGAATTCATTATTTTTTATGTCTGCATAGCATTCCATGGTGTATATGTGCCACATTTTCTTTTTCCAGTCTATCATTGATGAGCATTTGGGTTGGTTCCAAGTGTTTGCTAATGTAAATAATGCTGCAATAAACATACATGAGCATGTGTCTTTATAGTAGAATGATTTATAATCCTTTGGGTATATACCCAGTAATGAGATTGCTGGTCAAATGGTATTTCTGGTTCTACATCTTTGAGGAATTGCCACACTATCTTCCACAATGGTTGAACGAATTTACACTCCCACCAACAGTGTAAAAGTGTCCCTATTTCTCCACAGGCTCACCAGCATCTATTGTTTCCTGACTTTTTAATAATTGCCATTCTAACTGGCATAAGATGTGGCTTTGATTTGCATTTCTCTAATGACCAGTGATGAGTGTTTGTTTGTTTGTTTGCTGACTGCATAAATGTTTCCTTTTGAGAAGTGTCTGCTCATATCCTTCACCCACTTTTTGATGGGGTTGGTTTTTTCTTGTAAATTTGTTTAAGTTCCTTGTAGATTCTGGATATTAGACCTTTGTCAGATAGGTAGCTTGCAAAAACTTTCCCCCATTCTGTAGGTTGCCTGTTCACTCTGATGATAGTTTCTTTTGCTGTGCAGAAGCTCTTTAGTTTGATTAGATCCCATTTGTCAATTTTGGCTTTTGTTGCGATTGCTTTTGGTGTTTTAGTCTGAAGTCTTTGCCCATGCCTATTCCTGAATGGTATTGCCTAGGTTTTCTTCTAGGGTTTTTATGTTTTTGGGTTTTACATGTAAGTCTTTAATCCACCTTGAGTTAATTTTTGTATAAGTTGTAAGGGAGGGGTCCAGGTTCTGTTTTCTGGATATGGCTAGCCAGTTTTCCCAGCACCATTTATTAAATAGGGAATCCTTTCCCCATTGCTTCTTTTTGTCAGGTTTGTCAAACATCAGATGGTTGTAGATAAGTGGTGTTATTTCTGAGGTCTCTGTTCTGTTCCATTGGTCTATATGTCTGTTTTGGTATCAGTACCATGCTGTTTTTGTTACTGTAGCCTTGTACTATAGTTTGAGGTCAGGTAGTGTGATACCTCCAGCTTTGTTCTTTGTGCTTAGGATTGTCTTGACTATATGCACTATTTTTTAGTTCCATATGAAATTTACATTTTTCTAATTCTGCAAAGAAAGTCATTGGTAGCTTAATAGAAATAGCACTGAATCTATAAATTGCTTTGGGCAGTTTGGCCATTTCCATGATATTGATTCTTCTTATCCATGAGCATGGAATGTTTTTACATTTGTTTGTGTCCTCTCTTATTTCCTTGAGCAGTGGTTTGAAGTTCACTTTGAAGAGGTCCTTCATGTCCCTTGTAAGTTGTATTCCTAGGTATTTTATTCTCTTTGTAGTAATTGTGAATGGGAGTTCACTCATGATTTGGCTATCTGCTTGTCTACTGTTGGTGTATAGGAACGCTTGTGAATTTTGCACATTGATTGTGTATCCTGAGAATTTGCTGAAGTTGCTTATCAGTTTAAGGCGTTTTTGGGCTGAGACCATGGGGTTTTGCAAATACACAGTTATGTCATCTGCAAACAGAGACAATTTGACTTCCTCTCTTCCTATTTGAATACCCTTTATTTCTTTCTCTTGCCTGATTGCCCTGGCCAGAACTTCCAGTACTATGTTGAATAGGAGTGGTGAGAGAGGGCATCCTTGTCTTGTGCCAGTTTTCAAAGGGAATGCTTCCAGCTTTTGCCTATTCAGTATGATATTGGCTATGGGTTTGTCATAAATACCTCTTATTATTTTGAGATATGTTCCATCAATACCTAGTTTATTGAGAGTTTTTAAGCATGAGGGGATGTTGAATTTTATTGAAGGCTTTTCTGCATCTATTGAGACAATCATATGGTTTTTGTCAAACACTTGTAAACTATTAGGTTGGTGCAAAAGTAATTGTGGTTTTTCCTGTTACTTTAAATTACTTTTAATGGCAAAAGCCACAATTACTTTTGCACCAACCTAATAGATTGGGTAGGCCAGAGGCAAATATGTTAGAAAATAAAATGATAAGAGAACTACAGAATTGAAAAACCATAATTTTTCATTGTAAATTTCATGATTTTGTGGCTCTGGCGTTGTTGATGAGTAAATATTTTAAAGTAAAACATTTCTATAACAGTCGTTTTGTTCTTCAAATAAATAATAAAAAAGGATCTTCACCTTTCTAACTATGGTGGTTTCTAAATAGTATGAGATGGCCAAAGTAGGAGGATTGCTTGAGGCCAGGAGTTTGAGACCAGCCTGGGTGGCACAGCAAGACCCCGTCTCTACAAAAAAAATATTTTTCCTCTTTTTGAGACATGGTCTCACTCTGTCACCCAGGCTGGAATGCAGTGGTGTGATCATGACTCACTGTAGCCTTGACCTCCTGGGCTCAAGCAGTCCTCCCACCTCAGCCTCCCCATATCTGGGACTACAGGCATATGTCACCACACCTGGCTAATTTTTGTATTTTTTTAGAGACAAAGTCTTGCCATGTTGTCCAGTCTGGTCTCTAACTCCTGGGCTCAAATTATTCACACCCCCCTTGGCCTCTCAAAGTGCTGAGTGTGGTGGCATGTGTCTCTAGTCCCAGCTATTGGAGTGGCTGAAGCAGGAGGATCACTTGATTCTTCTGCAGTGAGCTATGATCACACTACTTCACTCCAGCCTGGGCGACAGAGCAAGATCCTGTCTCTAAATAAATACATAAGCAAATAAATAGTAGGAAATGAAGAAAAAAGTTGACAAATATATGGTGAATATGATCAATATGAATAGTCAAACTGTCCAAAAAATCAATTATGAAGTCTAGGTTGTTCCAAAGAGTATTTTTTAGATATAGACTATGTCTTCACGTTAATAGATACATAACTAATTCAGATGCATGAATACAAAAAAATAATAATTTCTGAAATAAAAACTGGTCTTCCTTAGGACAACTGCATTATCAGAATAGTATCAGTTTTTCAGAAGAGCAGGTGGAGGCCAAGGCAGGTGGATCACTTGAGGTCAGGAGTTCAAGACCAGCCTGGACAACATGGCAAAACCCCGTCTCTACTAAAAATACAAAAATTAGCTCAGCATGTTGGCACACACCTGTAATCCCAGCTACTGTGGAGGCTGAAGCAGGAGAATCACTTTAACCTAGGAGGTGCAGGTTGCAGTGAATGGAGATCGCACCACTGTATTCCAGCCTGGGCGACAGAGCGAGACTCCATCTCAAAAAAAATAAATAAATAAATAAATAAATAAATAAATATAAATATAAATTAAAAAATTTCAGAAGAGCAAATTCTTACTAAAAACAAGTTGTAAGTAATTTTTTTTGTTACATTTAGCTTTCAAGATGAGTTTCTTTAACAGTTGTGCAGAACTGACTTATTCTGTCTGGTCTCAATTTTTTAATGTTGAAGCAGGAGGGCAACCATGGGCCTTAGTGATCCTTGCAGAATCTGAGCACTCCCGCACCAGTCTGCGGTTTTGTATTGCTCTGAGCCACCTCATCTCTCCCCTGGAGAATATCAGCTGCTCGTCAGTTGGTCACCTGGATTCTGTCCTTGCCTTCTATATACTGCAGTCTCCAGAGTGATCCTTTCTGAAAGGAAAGTCAAAAACTTAAAAATAGAACTACTGGCCAAGTCCAGTGGCTCATGCTTAGAATCCCAGCACTTTAGGAGGCCAAGGCAGGAGGATTGCTTGAGGCCAGGAGTTCAAGTCCAGACTGGACAACATAGCAAGACCCCATCTCTAAAAGAAGAATTAACCAGGCATGGCAGCATGTGCCTGTAATCCCAGGAGGCTGAGGCAGGAGGATTACTTAGGCCCAGGAGTTTGAGGCTGCAGTGAGCTGTGATTTTGTCACCACACTCCATCTTGAGCAACATAACAAGACCCTGTCTCAAAAAAAAAAAAAAAAAAAAAAAGACTACCATATGACCTAGTAATCCTGCTTCCGGGTGATATATCCAAAGGAAATAAAATCAACACCTCAAAGAGATCTGTGCTCCCATGTTTACTAGAGCATGGGTCAAGATAATGGGAACAACCTAAGGGTCTGTTGATGGATGAATGAAGAAAGAAAATGTAAAAGATCTATGTATGTACCACACATATGTATATACCATATTATACAGTATATATATTCTGTACAATGGAATATTATTCAGCCTTAAAAATGGAGAGCTTGCCATTTGCAACAACATAGATGAAGCTGGAAGACATTATGCTGAGACAAGCCAGACACAGAAAGAAAAACACTGCATGAGCTCACTTACATGTGGAATTTTTAAAAGATGAATACATGGAAGAGGAGAGTAGAATGGTGGTTTCCAGGGTCTGGGGAATGGGGGAAATGGGGAGGTGTTGGTCAGAGGGTAGAAATTGCATTTATGCAAGATGAATACATCTAGACAGTTGATGAACAGCGTAATGGCCACAGTTAATAATTCTGAACTGCATACTGGAAATTTGCAAAGAGAATGGATCTCAAACTCTCTCACTACATGCACACAAATGATAGTTATGTGAGGAGATGCTTATGTTAATTTGCTTGACTATAGTAATCATTTCAATATGTATATGTGTATCAAAACCTGTTGTACATCTTAAGTATATATAATGTTTTAAAGTCAGATCACATCATTCCTCTGCTCAAACCCCTTGAAGGTCTCCGAATTCCCCTTGGAAAAAGCCAAAGACACTCCGGGATATGGACTGCACTTCATTGCCGCTCAGATCTTTTCTCCTCTGCCTTCAGTGCTTGCTTTTCCTTTCACTGGGATTACTCCCCCAGGTACCCGCGAGGCTGGCATTTGCCTTCAAATCTTAGCTCCAGTATCGGCTCTGCTGCTTCTGCTGGCTACTGCATTTAAATGCAGCCTAAGCCAGGTGTGGTGGTGCAGGCCTGGAGTCCCAGCTATTTGGGAGGCTGAGAAGGGAGGAGAGCTTGAGCCCAGGAGTTCAAGTCCAGCTTGCGCAACATAGCAAGACCCCATCTCTAGTACATAAATAAATAAATAAATAAAATGCAATTTGCCCTCACTTCCCACCGCTTCCCCCTTCCGATCTCTTCCAGTCTGCTCTTCTTCTTCCAAAGCGTCTATCACCTTTGGACATCCTATATAACTTATTTATTATTGTTTATTGTGTCTGCCACCCACCACCCTCTACAACATACAGGCCATGAGGGCTGTGATTATTTGTTTTGTTCACTAATGTTCTCCAAGTTTCTAAAAGTGCCTGGCCCGATTGGGCACAGTGGCTCACGCCTATAATCCCAACACTTTGGGAGGCCAAGGGGAGCAGATGGCTTGAGCCCAGGAGTTTGAGATCAGCCTGAACAACATGGTGAAACCCTGTCTCTACTACAAAAAAAGACATAAAAATTAGCTGGATCCAGTGGCACATGCCTGTAGTCCCAGGAACTCAAGAGGCTGAAGTGGAGAATCAATTCAACCCAAGGGATTGAGGGGATGGCGGCCCCAACTCCTGTAGGAGCAGATTGCTGTCCCCCGCCTTGCCAGGGTCAGGGTCTGGGCTGGGAGCCTGACTTGGGTGGGGAGGGCCAGGGCCTTGGGCAGGACAGGGTAGGGTGGCTTGTCACTTGTGTGAAGATGAAGGAGCCCTTATCTGCCTGCACTCTCATCCAGTTTTTTAGGATTATTGAAAGAGTTAGGGACTCTTGTGGGGGAGTGGGTAGCAGGTGGGGGTGGGCTGCTGCAGTGAATCTCTGCTTCTCCAAGGCTGTTCCCCTCCTCCAGGGCCTCCTGGGGGGATCTTTGTACTTTGAGTCAATTAAAAATATGAACTAAAAAGAAAATTTGGGAAGTGATTTCAGAATTAGGAAACTTCTGTTTCCCTGTGCTTTGAATTTTCAGGGGTTTCGTGCAAAGCTGAGACAGAAAGGCTGCTAGTAATGGTTGCTGTCTGGATATGAAATGCAATTTGTACATGAAAATGCAATTTTATTCAGCTGTGGAAGAAATGCATTACTGAGCTATGATCACGACACTGCACTTCAACCTGGGTGATAGAGCAAGACCCTGTCTCAAAAATTAAAAATAAAAATAAAAAATATTGCCTAGCCCATTGGAGGTACTCAAAATTGTTTGATGAAGGGATGAATAATTAATAAGCAATTTCACTTTTAAAATTAAAATAACGATTTATACAATAAGTGCTTTTCTATGGGAAAGCACCTTTTCCATAGAAGACACTGTTTTTTTTCTTTTTCTTTCTTTTTTTTATAATAGGAATATGTTTATTATTGCAAATAGTTTTCTCCATGTCCTCAGTTTTTAAAGATACATTATTGGTCATTTCCAAACTCAAGGTCAGCAGATACTGATTTTCCATATACTTGGGTTAATGCAAATATGTGAACTTCGTGTAAGTCACATTGATAATTTCACCTTTGATTTGATTTCACTCTATCTTCAATTTCTTCACTCTATGATGGCTACTAAGTGTTTATAATAAAATGTTCCTTAAGACTTGAAAAGTTGTTTCTGCCATGCTGGTAAAATAGCCATTTTGAAAATAAATATTCTCACAATGTTAAAGAACTGTATTATAAATAATGTTCTTGTTATTATTTTTGTTTTGTTTTATTAACCTTCGTTTCCCAGGTTTCCCTCTAGTAATTGGTTCTCGTGAAATTTGATGGATTTTAGGACTAAAGTTTACTAAAGTATGAATAATATTCTAGCATTGGTTTCACAAAAAGATTTGGTGTTCATTTGCATTTATTCTCCAGAAGCTAGGTTTTATGTCACGTTCACGCATATTGTTACTTAGCTAAGAAACAAAAACCATGCAACTTAATTTCTTCTGCAAAACAGCATTATTTGGAAATGCAAGGAAGTTGTATTCAGTACGGCATGACAACATGTTCCACTTTTGCAGGAGGTTTTTGTGTTTTGCAATCAGTGCTAAGAAAAAGAGTAAGGTCCAAAGCAGGTCTGTTATCGTTTTCAACTACCTGTAAAGATTTCTCAAACTGAGGTCTCACAATAGTGAGAAATGTGTAGATAATTAGAAAATATTTATCTTCAATTTATTTTTTCCAATGGGTTTTCCTTCCTGGTTGTGATTGTTACTGACTCTTTTCCAAAAAAAAAGATGTTTACTGGGCTTACACTGATTCAAGGGGAAGTGATTCCAGAATTAGGAACTTCCATTTCTCTGGGCTTTGAATTTCGAGGGGTTCATGCCAAATTGAGACAGAAAGACTGCTAGTAATGGTTGCTGTCTGGATATGAAATGCAATCTGTACCAGCTTACCAGTCAGAGTGCTTATTGTGTGTTTAGGACACTTCCAGCTGTCTTCTTTACTAATCTTTATGTTCTAGATTGCATTTACCATAGATTAGCTTCTATGTTCATTTTAATCTAACTCACATAAAATGGCTAGATTCGGAAGAGGAGGTTTTCTATTTTCTCTAAGCATAGATGTGTCCTGGGTAGATAAAAGAGCCTTGCATTAAGAACCAAAAGAACCTAGCAGGTCCTGTTCATAGCAGCACTATTCACAATGGCCAAAATGTGGAGACAGCAGAAATGTTCATCGGCAGACAAGAGATAAACAAATTGTGGTATATACAGAAAATGCAATATTATTCATCTACGGAAAAAATGCAGTACTGATACATGCTACAACGTGAATGAACATCCAAAACATTATACTAAGTGAAAGAAGCTAGACACAAAATACCACGTACTGTGTGATTTCATTTATATGAAAGGTCCAAAATAGATAAATCCATACAGAGACAACACAGATGGGTGGTTGCCAGGGGAAAGGGGGAGAAACTGCTTAATAGGCAAGAGTTTGACTTTGGAGAGACAAAAATGTTTTGAAACTAGACATAGGTGGCGCTTCACAACATTTTGAATGTACTAAATATCAATGAATTGTTCACTAAAAATGATTAATTTTGTTATGTGAATTTTACCTTAATAAATTATTTTTAAATGATACACGTGAAAGAGAAATGGACATTTAAAAATTATTCAGTGTATTTAATCAATATCAATGCAAAGGCCAACAATCAGATGCAAATTCTACTTAAAATTTGTTCATATGTTCCAAAATGCCTTTTTCCATCAGCCAGAAGAATTGTGCCAAGAGGAAATGAATTATTTCATTTAAACTGAGCTCTCTTAACACCAGACACTTAAAAAAAAAGGAGGTCAACTTATTGGGTTAAGTGGCCAAAGGAGAAAAAGAAGGAGGGTTGGAGAATAAGAGACTTATGCATTCTCCACATATTTTCCTGCTCCCTTCCTGAAGCATGTTATGCTCATGGTCTCAGCAATGTTTCTTCATGGGAATACATGTGCTGAAAATGATTGGGATATCAGGGATCCTTCTTGGATGATAGCATGACTATAACAAGACTCCATTTTAAGTTGCTTGGTCAACAGAGAAATGCATAGCAGCTGGATCATTTGAACTCACATGAAGCAAATAAACTACATTCTGCTATTGTGGTTAATTTTATGTGTCTACTTGGTTAGAATATGGTGCCCAGTTGTTTGGTCAAACATTAGCCTAGATGTCGCTGTAAAAGTATTTTTTAGACGTGATTAACAATTATCATTAGTTGACTTTAAGTAAAGCAGATTACCCTATACAATGTGAGTGGGTCTCATCCAATTAGTTGAAAGCCTTAAGAACAAAGACTGAGGTTTCTAAGAAAGAAATAGGGAGTTCTCCCTCTAGTCTGCAACATAGAAATTCTGCTCAAATTTCCAGCCTTTGGATTCAAGACTACAATATTGACACTTGCCTCAAATTCTAGGCTGCTAGGCTGACCTACAGATTTTAGACTCACCAGCTCCTCAATCATATGAGCAGGTTGTTTAAAACAAAACTCACAATAGACAGATAGATAGATAGATAGATAGATAGATAGATAGACAGACAGACAGACAGACAGACAGATAGATAGATAGATATCCTATTGGATTCTCTTTCTCTGGAGAGCCCTGGCTGATACAACAGATTCAAGGCAGGGGAGCACTCAAATTAGAGCTTAGCCTTAGGAAGGTTGTTGACTTCTCCCAAGAAAGAATTCAAGGGCAAGCTGGTGGTGACAGAAAGCATCTATTATTGAACCAATGCTGTTCTTTGTAAAGCAGAGTTAACCCATAGGCAGTGCGCGCAGAGTCAGCACCAGTGGGCTGTAGCTTGCTGTATTTATACCTACATTTGATTACATGCGAATTAAGGGGGGATACTCAGAAATCTCTAGAAAAGGGGTGATAACTTCTGAGTCATTGTCATGGCATTTATATACTGTCATGTTGCTAGTGAGAGTGTAGCTCATTATGCTAATGAGCAGGGAGGACAACTAGAGGTCACTTTTGTAGCCATCTGCCTTTTTCATTGCACCGTGTTTCAACCACAACCTGTTCTGGTCAGCAGGGTCACTGCTGTAAAACAAATCCTGCCGGTCTCCTGCCTCACAACCACTTAAGCATCCTCCACCCACATCCCACCACCTTAAACGGATCTCGGGCACTATTCCTGACTATTAAAAGAGGGCTGCTACCACCTGGTTAATATCCCCCCTAACTCCACTATATCAGAAACTAAGGGATTAGCCCTCACGGGTTTATTTGCCGTTAGACTCACTCCGAGAAACCAGGGCTTAATTTTACTGTTCCCTGATTCATACTCTGTAATGAGACAAGGTTTAACAATTCCGAGAATCACAGACCACTGGTGTCATCAGGTGTCAAAGATAGAACAAAATTATGGCATGCTGTAAACCAATCTATAGTCAATAGCAAAACAGATTCAATGTAATGTTAATTTCTCAAAGAAAATAAATTACAATAGTCAGAAGGAAGAAACCGATAGCTGTTGTCTTTTCGTTATCTTCCAAGATGGGAAAATAGCAAACAGAATTTTTGAAATATCCTGTACACAGCCTGGATCAAATGAATTTGGAAATAGCCAGTTTTATTTCATCTTATTCCAGGAAGACGGAATCTGCATAACACAGGCATATCAGGCAAAAGCAAGCATCTGCACTTACGTGTGCTGTGCAGTAACACACGCAGCTTCCTCAAGGCAAATAAACTTCATTTTTCTCTCGGCCTCTTATAAATAATAAATAAAGAGAAAAAATATGGTTCTTGGCCAGGCATAGCAGCTCACACCTGTAATCCCAACACTTTGGGAGGCCGAGGCAGGTGGATCACCAGAGGCCAGGAGTTCAATACCAGCCTGGCCAACATGTGAAACCCCATCTCGACTAAAAATACAAAAATTAGGCTGGTGTGACGGCACGCACCTGTAGTCTCAGCTACTCGGGAGTCTGAGGCAGGAGAATCACTTGAACCCAGGAGATGGAGGTTGCAGTGAGCTGAGATCACACCACTGCACTCCAGCCTGGGCAACAGAGTGACACTCCTTCTAAAAAAAAATAAAAAAGAAAAGAAAAATATGGTTCTCATAGGTCTTATAAGCTATAATTAAGGAGAAAAGTTTTTTTGTTTTTTTTGTTTTGTTTGTTTTATTTATTTTTTTGCCTGAGATGCTCAGTGTTATTAGTAGTTGGGAAAATGTAAATTAGAAAAATTATAAATGATCATGCATCAGATTTGTAAACATTAAAACATTATAACAACCAGTGATAACCAGGATATGGTAAAACTAATAAAATTGACACTTTCAGAGCCAGGCATGGTGGCTCCTGCCTATAATCCCAGCACTTTGGGAGGCCAAGGTGGGTAGATCACTTGAAACCAGGAGTTCAACACCAGCCTGAACAATACAGTGAGACCCTGTCTCTAAAAAAAAATTTATTTAATTAGCTGGGCATGATGGCATGTGCCTTTAGTCCCAGCTACTTCAGAGGCCGAAGCAGGAGGATCCTTTGAGCCCATAAGTTGGAGCCTGCAGTGAGCCATGATTGTACCACTGCATTCCAGTTTGGGTAACAGAGCTAGATCCCCTTCTAAAAAATATAAAAAATTTAAAAATTGGCACTTCCACACATTGCTGATCTCAGGTTCAATTGCTAAAACATTCTGGAGAAGAAATCTGTCACGATCTCCTCTATCAATCAACATTTACAATGCATTCTTGATGCAACAATCCCACTGGAAAAGGGAGGCATGAGAATATGAGGATTTATGAACACAGGTATTTATGGAAGCTTATGTGTAATTATTTTTTAAAAGAAACAAACCTGAAAATAACCTATATGTCTGCAAAGAGACAATGGTTGGATAAATTAGGATATCCACCCTATAAACTATAAGCATCGATTAAAAGTAAAGTTATATCTCCTTGCATCAATGTTAAGAGCTGTTCATGAAACCAACTCAAGTGAAAAGTAAGAAGCAGAGAGATGTACAGGGTGTGAACTCATTTTTATTTTAAAAACCTATATTTGGGTATAACATGTTTGTGCACCTGTGTTTGCACAGAGCATATGTGCAAGAATACACATTCAAGTGCCAACTTAACTTCAGATGAGATGGAATTGCACACGGGCGTTGGGGAGGGTGTGGATAAGATTGTTCATGCTTCATTTTTAGGCTTCTGTATTGTTTGATTTTGTGTTGTTTCTATGCTTTTTTATTTTCAGTATATTAGGATGTGTTGACATCTTAAAAACCTTTCTGGCTGGGGAGACACTGCCCTTCCCAGAGCTAGTCAGTTCTTAGAGACAGCAAAGGTCAGCCAGGAAGAGCATGCCCATATTATTCAAACTAACCAAGCCAGAGCCACCACCCTCCTCCATCCAACCCCTCCAGCTCAGGAGGTGGCACTCCTCTGCCTTAATCGTCCCAGGAGAAGTACCAGGCAATTAGGACCACCCCTACAACCTATAGCCTAGAGCTGCTGAAATTTTTCCAATTAGCCAGTCGTAAATTGTTTCCCCTCCCTGCCTTGACTTTCCCGCAGAAGTCCAATAAGGCTGTAGCCTCCACGTTCGCCCTGCTCCTGTGTTCTACCTCCTGACCACCCTGAGGCTTCCCCACATGACCCTTCATGACCTGCCATACCTCCTATCTCTTGAGCCTGTGAGTATAATATGTAGTCTTTTGCCAGACACAGTGGCTCACTCCTGTAATCCCAGCCCTTTGCGTCTGGGGTATTTCTGAGATTCCATGATGAAAATCAAACCTATAGGTGTGTCAAAGGAAAGCACGACTCAACATTGAGGAGACAGCTCTGTGGCCCTTCTCTGGGACAGGCAGCACTTCACCATCACACTCCGAATCCCAGGGTAGGACTGCGAAAGGCAAGAATTTGACTTTATCATCCTCATCCTTCATCCTTCCTCCCTCCTGTTCTTTCCATCCTCTCTCTGTCCTCCCTCCCTTGTTTCTAGCATTCCTGTTTAGCCTTCTGTTTCAGGTACCAGTCCAGATGGGTGGAAATCTCCTGTGATGTGTAACTCACAGGCAGTGATACATACATTCTAATCATAACTTTCAAAAATCATAGGCCAATCTCAGTGGCTCACACTGTAATCCCAGCACTTTAGAAGGCTGAGGCAGGTGGATCATTTGAGGTCAGGAGTTTAAGACCAGCCTGGCCAAAATGGTAAAACCCTCTCTCTGCAAAAATACAAAAATTAGTCAAGTGTGGTGGCGAGTGCCTGTAATCCCAGCTAATTGGGAGGCTGAGGCACGAGAATCACTTCAACCCAGGAGGTGGAGGTTGCAGTGAGCCAAGACCATGCCACTGCACTACAGCCCGGTTAACAGAGCAAGACTCCATCTAAGAAAGAAGAAAAGAAAGAAAGAAAGAAAGAAAGAAAGAAAGAAAGAAAGAAAGAAAGGAAGGAAGGAAGGAAGGAAGGAAGGAAGGAAGGAAGGAAGGAAGGAAGGAAAGAATCAAAAACCTTTAACTTTTTTTACCAAAGTAATAAATACGGACATTTCAGGTACCAGATCAAGGAAGGCCAGATAGAGAAGGAACCAAGGACGAAGTGCATTCCCCATCTCTTTAATCGCTGTGTAGAAAAAGCTGTCTCTGGTGCAAGGCTCTCAAAGGACGAGAGCCAGACAAGGGTTCAGGTCTGAAACTACTATAAGCTGTTCACAAAAGATGGCGAAATGATCAGACTGCGTATGTGAAGAGAGAAACAGAATAAACTGATTCATGAAGGCTTCTCTCAAAGGTGCCCCTACCACCTAACTGTGCCCCTCTCCATTAAGTACTTGATGTATAACACTATTTCATCAGAAGAAGCATGAGATGTTGGTGGAGACGTTTAATTTTAGCCTCTCATTCTTTCCTTTAAGTATGATTCAGCCAATTTGTTTCAGGCTTTTGGCTTCATTTGAGGAAGCAGATGTTTAACCTCCTGTTCCTTGAGCTAGTAATCTCTATAATTAAGAGTTTTGAAAGAATACTGGAAGGGGTACAACCTAGTTCTTGGATAAATTTATATCTGTGCGTGGGAAATCTATTTCCTTCCGATGCTTTAATTGTAATCTGGAGCGTCTACAGCATTTGTTTAGCATTTAAATTTTAACAACAAAGCTTCACTTGAAAAAAAAATTGCAGAGATTCTTGAATGACTTCTTTCCAAGTAATCTTCTATTTTTACTTTTTTTATTTGCAACCAGTGAATTCTTTTGGACAATTTTGAAGTATAAGTGTACATTTACTTAAATGTATAAGTCAGGCTAAGCTCAAAGTGGCTTGGCTCTGCTATATGAATGACAAAACCCTGAAATTTCAGCAGCTTTACTTCTTTAAGACACAGGGTCTCACTCTGTCACCCAGGCTGGAGTGCAGTGGTGCAACCATAGCTCACTGCAGCCTAGAATTCTTGGACTCAAGTGATCCTCTTGTCTCAGCCTCCCAAGTAGCTGAGACTATAGACACATGCCACCACGCCTGGCTAATATTAAATTTTTTTTTTTTTTTTTTTTTTTTTTTTGTAGAGAAGGGATCTCCCTGTGTTGCCAGGCTTATCTCAAAGTCCTGGCCTCAAGTGAATCCTCCCATCTTAGCCTCCCAAAGCACTGGGATTATAGGTGTGAGCCACCACCCCCCGCCAAATTTTGGTGGTGTTAAATCAGTAATAGCTTTGCACAAAGTCATTTAGATCAGTTGGCTCTCATTTATTTGATTTTTATTTCATTTTATTTTATTTTATTTTATTTTATTTATTTTTTTGAGTCAGATTCTCGCTCTGTCACCCAGGCTGGAGTGCAGTGGCGTGATCTCGGCTCACTGCAACCTCCACCTCCTGGGCTCAAGCGATTCTTCTGCCTCAGCCTCCCAAGTAGCTGAGATTACAGGCATGTGCCACCACACCCAGCTAATTTTTGTATTTTTGGTAGACACAGGGTTTCACTATGTTGGCCAGGCTGGTCTCGAACTCCTGACTTCAGGAATCTGCCTGCCTTGGACTCCCAAAGTGCTGGGATTACAGGCGTGAGCCACCATGCTCTCTGGAACACAGGGCCTCCAAGGCCACTGTGGCAGGGGAAGAGGGATAGAAGGAGTGTATGGGATCTCTTATAGACCAAGACTTAAAGCAACTTTCGTTACTTCTCCCCAGATTCTAATGGGCAGACTTATAGCCAGCTTAACTGCAAAGGAAGCCGGGCATGTAGAAAAGTCAAGGGAGGTGTGGTCAGCATCATCAGCCTCTACGTTAGATAGAAGCATTTAAAATAAGTCTTCAAAATCGAAAAACAAGGGAGGAAGAGGATTATTTTAATAGTGCACCCTTTCTATTTGCTTGACATGGCTTTGACACTGAATATCAGAAAGGCACTGATTCTTACACAGAACATGTGAAACACTCTCAGGTGGCTATGTGTAGAACAGGCAGTGGGGATGGGCTGAGCCTGAAATACAGTCAAGAGTTATGCATGGCCCCTGTGAAGCGAGAGACAAAAAGAAAACAGGCAGCAAAGTTGGGGTGTGAAAGAGAGAACAATGCTCAAGGGGGACGCACTTCTGAAAGGGACAAGAGTAGTTAGATTTTCAGTTTCAGAAACTCTTTTTCAGGCTGGGTGTGGTGGCTCATGCCTGTAATCCCAGCAGTTTGGGAGGCCTAGGCAGGTGGATCACCTGAGGTCAGGAGTTCAAGACCAGCCTGGCTGACATGGAAAAACCTCATCTTACTAAAAATGCAAAAATGAGCTGGGTGCAGTAATGGGTGCCTGTAATCCCAGCTACTCAGGAGGCTGAGGCAAAAGGATCGCTTGAACCCTGAACCCAGAAGGCGGAGGTTGCAGTGAGCCGAGATGGCACCATGGCACTCCAGCCTGGGCAACAGAGCAAGACTCTGTCTCAAAAAAAAAAAAAAGAAAAGAAACTCTTTTTCACACGTTGATCTTTCCCTCATTCTTATTCCCTAAGATTGCCTCAATATTCCTCACTCTCCATTTCTCTACTTTACCCACTTCTCCTAGTTGGTCACCACTGGAAAAGAAAAAAGAAAAACCTTGAAAATTTAATTCAAGGGGAAAAAAAGAGGTAGATGATTAAAGACAAGTTAATGTTACCTCAATTTTTTTAAGAGAAAAAGGAATATATCCAGGGACAGATAATTAAGCCTCATGTCCGTGTCCGTCATGAAGGATGCCGAGATGAGTGCAATAGAGTCTCTTCCCCGAAGGAGCTCACAGTTGGGTAGGAGGAGGTGAACTGTAACTATTATACAACACGACATGAACATAAGGGCTCTATATGCAAAGCATAAGGGAAGCTTTAAAAGCACGGCAAACATTATCTGCCTGGGAGTGTGGGGGACGTATCACAAAAGTGATATTTGAATGTGTCTCAAAAAATGAGATGGGTAAAGTCAGAGAAGTTTCAACTGATACAACTTGGTCTAGAAGGGCGAGCCCAGTTGGATGTGGGAAAATGAGAGGGGCCAAAGCTAGAAATGTAGGCTGGGACTAGACTAGAGTGTGCAGGTCCCCAAAAGCCAAATTAAGATATTTGAATATTATTCGGCAAATGATAGAAAGCCATCACAGGTATTAAATTAAGGGAAGGAGAATGATTCTATAGGAAGTTTCCCAAAATGGTGTTTGTAGGACAGTGTCCCTTCCCAGTGCTCTGGTCAGTATGGTTTAGGAAACATGTCATAATGGATTGCCTTCTCGGAAACTCATAAGAACATTAATGAGCATCGATATACATTTGAGAATTTTTGAAATAAAGAAATGTGTTAAGGTTAACTCAGTATGTACAAAATGTAGTTATTAGTCTTTTATTTGTGCGTAACAAATGACCACGTGTTTAGCGGCTTAAAATAAAACCTGTGGCTGGGCACGGTGGCTCATGCCTGTAATCCCAGCACTTTGGGAGGTTTAGGCTGGAGGATCACTTGACCCCTGGATTTTGAGACTACCCTGGGCAACATGGTGAAACCTCATCTCTACAAAAAATACAAAAGAGATTTAGCCAAGTGTGGTGGTGCATGCCTGTAGTCCCACCTACTCAGGAGGCTGAGGCTGGAGGATCAATTGACCCCTGGATATTGAGACTAGCCTGGGCAACATGGTGAAACCTCATCTCTACAAAAAATACAAAAAAGATTTAGCCAGGTGTGGTGGTGCATGCCTGTAGTCCCAGCTACTCAGGAGGCTGAGGCTGGAGGATCAATTGAGCCCAGGAGGTCGAGGCTGCAGTGAGCTGAGATTGTACCAATGCACTCCAGCCTGGGTGACAGAGCAAGACTCTGTCAAAAAAAAAAAAAAAAAGCTCTCTTAGTAGCTCACAGTTCTGCAGATCAGAAGTCTGCCACAGCATCATGGGTTTCTCAGCTCGGATTCTCACAAAGTTAAAATCAAGGTGTGGGCCAAGGGGAGTTCATGTTCCGAGGCTCTGGGGGAAAATTCACCACCAAGCCCATTCTCTTTTTTTAATTGTATAAATTTAAGGGGTACAAGTGCAGCTTTGTTACATGATATGTTGCACAGTGGTGAAGTCTGCGATTTTAGTGTAGCCATCATCTGAATAATGTACATTGTACACACTAGGTAATTTCTCATCCCTCACCCCATCCCACCCTTCCAAGTCTCCAGTCTCTATTCCACACCGGATATCCTTGTGTATACACTGTTTAGCTTCTAAGTGAGAACATTCGGTATTTGACTATCTGTTTTTGAGTTGTTTCACTTAAGATAATGTGTATATATGTATATATATATATATATACTCACACACACACTGTATATATATGTACGTGTGTGTATATATATATACCACACTATATATATACTTACCACATTTTCTTTCTTTTATTTTAGATGACATCACCTTATTATCACTGCTCCCTCTCTCCTCCCTCTAGTAGTCCACAATGTCTATTATTCCAATGCTTATGTCCTTGTGTGCTCAATGTTTAGTTCTCACTTATAAGTAAGAATACATATATATCACTCTTTCCTTTCTTTCTTTCTTTCTCTCTCTCTCTCTCTTTCTTTCTTTTTCCTTTTTTTTTTTTTTTTTTTCCTGCAGTTTCACTCTTGTTGCCCAGGCTGGAGTGCAATGGCACTATCTCAGCTCACCACAACCTCTGCCTCCCGGGTTCAAGCGATTCTCCTGCCTCAGCCTCCCAAGTAGCTGGGATTACAGGCATGTGCCACCACGCCTGGCTAATTTTGTATTTTTAGTAGAGACGGAGTTTCTCCATGTTGGTCAGGCTGGTCTCCAACCCCCTCCCTCAGGTGATCTGCCTGCCTCAGCCTCCCAAAGTGCTGGGATTACAGGCGTAAGCCACAGAGCCCGGCTGTATTGTATTTTCTTTATCTATTCACGCCTTGATGGACACTTAGGCTGATGCCAAATCTTTTCGATTGTGAATAGTGCCGGAAATCAGTTATTTGATATTGTAGAACTGAAATCTCGATCTACTTGCTGGCTGTCAGCTGGGGGTTGATTTCAGCTCTTAGAGGCCCCTTTCACAGTATGGAGGTTTACATTCTGGGCTGACCAGAACATATGTCTCTGTCCTTCCTTCTCTGACCAATGAGGAAAACTTTGCTTGCAAAGCATTCATGTGATTTGGTCAGGTCCACCAGGATAATCTTTCAATCTTAAAGCCAATGGATTTGAGACTTAAATCACATCTGCAAAATCCCTTCACAGCAGTAAGTAGATTAGTATTTGATTGAGAAACCAGGGTTCAGGAATCTTGGAGATCCTTCTTAAAAGTCTGCCTATCTTTTTTTTTTTTAAATGGAAAAACTTTTAGCATATTTCAAAATTTTTAGAGGTTTTAGAGGTGCCCAGTTTAGCAAAAACTGAGTTGATGTTGTAGAAAGAACATTCTGGAGAGGGCAATGGAGGGTGGTGCCATGGGAACATGGAAATCAATTTAAAATCTACTGTGGCTATCAAAATGAGATAAAATTAGCATCTAAATTACAATTTCTTGGAGATAGAATTGATACAACTTGATGAGCAAATAGGTAAAGTAGGCAACTGAAACAGGTTTTTAGCCTAAAAAATTGGGTCAAAAAAATTTGGTGGTACCATAGCAGAAATGAGATCTAGAAGTGGGATTGGCAAAGGGAAGATAATTAGTTTTTCATGTGTTGAGCTTGAGGTCTTGTGTTAGGCCATTCTTACAATGCTATAAAGAAATACCTAAGGCCAGGTAATTTATGAGAAAAGAAGTTTAATTTGCTCATGGTTCTGCAGGTTGTAGAGGAAGCATAATGCTGGCATCTGCTTCTGGGGAGGCCTCAGGAAGCTTTTACTCACGGTGGAAGGTGAAGTACGAACAGGCACTTCCCACAGAGAAAGCAGAAAAGACTATATCTGGCCAGGTGCAGTGGCTTACGTCTGTTAATTCCAGCACTTTGGGAGGCCAAGGCAGACAGATCACTTGAGGCCAGGAGTTTGAGACCAGCCTGAGCAACATGGTAAAACCCCATCTCTACAGTAAATATAAAAATTAGCCTGGACTGATGGTGCACACCTGTAGTCCCAGCTACTGTAGAGGCTGAGGTGGGAGTATCACTTGAACCTGGGAGTTTGAGGCTGCAGTGAGCCATGCACTCCACTGAACTCCAGCCTGGGTGACAGAGCAAGACCCTGACTCAAAACAAAAACAAAAACAAAAAACCAAAAGCCAGATCTCATGAAATCCCTCTCACAAGGGCAGCACCAAGAGGATGGTGCTAAACCATTCAGGAGAAGTCTGCCCCAATGATCTAATCACCTCCCACCAGGCCCCACCACCAACACTGGGGATTTACAATTCAATGTGAGAGCAGAGGGAACACACATTCAAACTCTACCAAGTCTGTAGTACAGATAGGAAGAGAAAAGTTTGAACCTCTGAGGAAACATAGCGGCTGAGGATATATTTCTGGGAATCATCACAATGGATAAGATTTCCTCAATTTAATGAATAACAGAATGGAATAGGACGAGGATGGAGTGAAAAACAAATTCATTAATATCCAAGCAATGTCAAGTTAAGTCCATATAATCATTTACTTATTAGGGCAGGAGAAGGGTACAGACAAATTTATCTTAATATTAACAAAATATTTCATAGAATATTCCATTATATCCTTACATATAGATGAAAGTGACACAAGGGCTATATTAGTCCACTTTCACACTGCTGATAAAGACATACCCAAGACTGGGCAATTTACCAAAAATAGAGGTTTATTGGACTTAAAGTTTCACATGGCTGGGGAGGCCTCACAATCATGGTGGAAGGCAAAGAGAAGCAAGTCACATCTTTCACAGATGGCAGCAGGCAAAGAGAGAGAGAGCTCATGCAGGGGAACTCCTCTTTATGAAATGATCAGATCTCGTGAGACTTATTCACTATTACAAAAACAAGATGGGAAAGACTTTCCCCCATGATTCATTTATCTTCCACCGGGTCCCTCCCACAACTCATGGGAATTATGGGAGCTACAAGATGAGATTTGGGTGGGGACACAGTGCCAAACCATGTCAGGGCTTTGAGAACTACATAAACAACTCTATTCAACAGTGATGATTAATTCTGCATTATCAAAGGCATCAGTGGAAAACAGCCCTGGCCTTGGTGTTGCAGAGTATCTAGGCTTTTCCACCAAAAGGTAGTTCATGTAAGAGATTAAACAAAATACACATACAAGGATTTCTTAATAAATGGATAACTAGTTGTATGACATTGAACCAGTCAACGCACTTTCTAGGTCTTTGTGTCTCAGTAATATGTATGTTGCATTCAGTGTTCTGAAAAATCCTTTCATTCCAAAAAATTCTAAAGGTTATAAATGACGGGGTGGAGTGCCCTCTTGCAAAGCATCACACAGTTCACATCTTTGTTCTGCCTTGTTTAACATTTTTATCTATGATTTAGATAAGTACATCAGTAGCAATTTCATAGTTGAAACAAATCTGAGAGACACAGCTAAGTGACAGATGGCAAAAATCAATATTAAATTGCTGACAGGAATCTGGAAATAAAAACACAAATAGCCAATACTTTGACTAACTAAAGACGGTTGCTAGAACTTAGAATATATTTTTCAATAAATATAACATGAAAGATTATAATATGGGCTGAGTGTGGTGGCTCATGCTTGTAATCCCAGTGCTTTGGGAGGGCAAGGAAGTTGAATTTCATGAGGCCAGGAGTATGAGACCAGCCTAGGCAACACAGCCAAACCTCCTATCTACAAAAAATAAAAACAAAATTAAATTTAAAAGATTGTAATACGGTTTTCAGACCAAGCCCCAAAGTCCTATTTGGTCAATTTCGGAGTTGTGGGTTACCCTAGCTCATGTCTGGTGGGACTCCCATTAGGTTGCAGGTGGGAACCTCAAGTCCTTTCCTGAGTTGTCAGTTTCCACCTGCCACTGCTCTCTGACTTACTGTTTTCATGCTCCCAAATCACTTCCTATCTCATTTCTCTATGTATCTTGCCCTCAGAGCAAAATTTTCTTCTACAATGATCTTGACTAGATGCTTTTCTCAAATACTTTATTATTTTTCAACTTTTCAAAATGATCATGCTCATACAATAGAGTTATGCCTTTCATGTTGTGGGTGGAGGGTGGGTTCTAAAGACAGTGTGTAAAGGTGAAATATCCTATAGTCAAAACTACCATTGAGAACTCTGTAGGAAGCCACCACATTGAAGAGTGACCTATGGTAATTGTGTAATTCCAGCATAGCTGTTCCTCCATGTTGGAACAGGTCATTGTTTCTTCAGCTAAGCACCAGATGAAGTGGTTGGCTTGCATTCAGAGGTCACATTGTACCCCAAAAAGTACACATCTTAAAACCCTAAACTCACACTGAGCACAGCCAGAAGCTCATTCTGTGGGCCACTTGGTTTTCAATTCCCACTTTGTCCTCACCTTTGAGTAGACAATCATTGAGTAGATTGTGACTGGAATGGTTTGAAATCAACATGCGTTTACCCATCTATCTGTCTATTTCAAATGCACCCCTGATGGGATGGCATTGTACCACCAGGAGGTTAGAGAAAGATGGCAGACTGAGCAACCTATCCCTCTAATATAGTTTGGATGTTTCGTCCCCTCCAAATCTCGTGTTGAAATGTGACCGCCAATGTTGGAGGTGGGCCTAGTGGGAAGTGTTTGGGTCATGGGAGTGGACTGCTCAGGAATGGCTTGGTGTGCTCCCCATGGTGGTAATGAGCGAGTTCTTGCTCTATCAGTCACTGCAAGATCTGATTGTTAAAAAGGGCTTGGTAACTCCTCCTCTCTCTCTCTCTCTCTCTCTCTCTCGCTCCCCTTCTCACCATGTGATATACCTGCTCTGCATTCACCTTCAACCATGAGTAAAAGCTTCCTGAGGCCTCACAAGAAGCCGAGCAGATGCTGGTGCCATGCTTTTACAGCCGACAGAATGGTGAGCATCTTTTCTTTATCAATTACCCAGCCTCAAGTACTTCTTTATAGCAATGCAAAATGGACTCATACACCCACTGCATCTAATTCCCTAGAAATAACATTAAGTACGTATTTTTAATATGCCAGTAAATAAGACTGTATGGTCTCAATTGAACAGAAGTTATGGAAAATGCCTAAAAGAGATGAAATGTTTGACTGGCGGATCATAGCCTAAAACATAAGTAACAGAGCACGGGAGTGGGAGTTGGGTTGCAATGCACCTTGAGCTTAGAGGTGGTGATAGGAGAGAGAGGGAGGCAACCATAAACATAACAGTTGGGGCACAGCAAAAAGAGCATCTAGGCCAGGTGGCCACTTCCTGTCTCCCCAATTGCACCAACCAATACACTACAGAATCATCAGTCCTCATGTCCAGGAGTCCAACTACTGGCTTTGAGACCCAGCAGCACAACCCATACTTTCTTAGCAAACTCTGCAGATAAGCTAGGGTTAAAAAAAATACTAAACTCACTAACCAGGCTAAAAAATAATCAATCATCATCAAATATTTAAGGAAAATGTAAACAATGAAATATACACAGAACAACTTTTTTTTGACCTGAAAAGTGGCAATTTAAAAATTGAAAACATCTTACATTGATGATGTGGAATAAGAATTTTCTTACAGTATTGGTAGGAGTAATGTTATTATAGTCATTTTTTGCTGGTCATTGATCAGGATTTTAAAAATGTTTAAAGGCACATACCCCTTTAACACAGCAATTCCACTTCTTAACAAGAGTGAACTTTTAAAATTATTTTAAACTAGTTCTTTTGTTTTCATTAAAGTGATACCTGTATGTGACAGAAGGAAAAGGAAATCAAGCCATTTAGAAGCTTCTAAAAGGGAAAGTTTAGAATCTCCTCATCTTGTTCCATTCCCCCGAAGGCAGCACTTTCTCCAGTTTCTATTTGACAGTGTTTTTGGTAGTAAATTGTACAACTTAATATATCCATTTATTGATTTTTTGAATGAAAAATTTAGTATCTACATGAAAGATGAGAAACATACAGTTAGACTACCTTCCACTACCTCTCCCTGCCTCGAATGCCCCATTGCATTGAGAAATTAAAGTGATTAGAATAAGTTCCACGGATATAGCAGCGATTACAGACTCCCAGAGCTATCTGCATTTCAAATGTTTCCATGCAAACTAATTTCCAAGCGATAGAAAGAGAAAGAGGAGACAAGTCAAGGAGAATTTTTGAACAGGTGGAAGTGCAATGGAGAGGCTCTCCCACTCCAGGCCACCTCCCATCCCTGTCAGAGGGCAGCCCTTCCCTTCTTCCTCCAAACCCCATCATCTGCCTCAAACACAAGGCCATCCTTTCTGAAATGTTCCCGCTAGCCTGGATGGTATGGTTATTTATGCAATATTTCTAATTTTTCAGCTGGGAACTCTCTTTATGTCAGTCTATCCATTTGCAGAATATATGAGGAGAGGGCAGGAAAGATTCTCCCTCCTCCATGATCTCTTTAGTAGTTACCACCAATGAACATCTAAAGGTGCTAACCTGCTTCCACTGCATCTATTTTACTGAAATCAAAGCCTGAAAACACCACTGATATTTCAGCCTTCCTCAGGGGTGGGACCTGCCTAGCACTAAAATCTCCCTGACAGAGAAGGGTGACTCAAGCCCAGCACTGGTCACTGTAATTAGATTTACAAATGAGTGATTGCATTAGAGAGAGTACAAATCTTTTCAATTACCTTGATTTAATCTCTTCTATTAACTTAATAGAAATCTTGGTCAGAGGAATCCACCAGGAATACTATGTCATTTGCTCATTAAAAAATTGCATCACAATAACAAGAAGGCTATGATCCGACGAATGCATACGGCTCCCAAGCACGGCATAGTAATACAGTTTTATTTGTTTCTTTCTACAGATTTAAAAAAGAAGGAAGGAAGGAGGGAGGGAGGGAGGAGGGAGGGAGGGAGGGAGGAAGGAAGGAAGGAAGGAAGGAAGGAAGGAAGGAAGGAAGGAAGGAAGGAAGGAAGGAAAGAAGGAAGGAAAGGAAGGAAAGGAAGGGAAGGAAGGGGAAAAGAAACCCAGCTCAATTAAGAGGATTTCTTAGCCATCATTACTATCAATCCATATAATTAAAGTTACGCCTGGCCTAATCCGACTTTTTAATGACAGTGGATTGCAATATAATATCCTAGATGTCTGTGTCTCTTCACTGTTCTGATTCTATGGCTCCTACATGGCTGTATCCTGGTGGGCCTGTTTGTGAATGCGGAGTTTGATTTATGGGCTGTAGAACATGTTGACTGGGTTGAGAATTTCCTTACTGAGAAAATACAATCAGACCATGGCCCTTGGTCCAGACTTCTGGACCCTGGACTCAGAGGAGCATGTTATACTTGGTACAGCGATGTTTAGGAGGTGGGATAGATAGCCCTAAACACAGGGCCATATTTATAATTTAGTGAAGCATTCTCTGAGGCCACTTTGCTTTCCTATGAGAAGACAGAAGATTTTGGGGGAGGAGTAATCAGGGTATTCTTCCACAAACAGCTTCAGTCGGCTTCCTGGGATGTTAAAACCTAAATTCAAGAATCGTATTCCAAAGTTGCACACAACTTCAGTGGACTACAAATTTTAGATCTCATATTTAATTTCTTCTTTATGCTTAAATATTTGTTGAATTCTTTCTGCCACAGGTAAGGCACGTGCATTATGGCGGCTAGGAAATTGAATAAGGCAGAAGGTCTATCTCGAAAGGGAGTGTGGAAGGCCTGGCACGGTGGCTCATGCCTGTACTCCCAGCATTTTGGGAGGCTGAGGCAGGCGGATCACTTGAGGTCAGGAGTTCGAGACCAGCCTGGCCAACATGGTGAAAACCCATCTCTACTAAAAATACAAAAATTAGCTGGGTATGGTGGTGTGTGCCTGTAATCCCAGCTACTCGGGAGGCTGAGGCGGGAGAATCGCTTGAATCTAGCAGGCAGAAGTTGCAGTGAGCCAAGATCGCGCCACTGCACTCCAGCCTGGGTGAAACAGGGAGACTCTAAAAACAAACAAACAAACAAACAAAAAACAAAGCGAGTGTGGAGACAGATCTGAACTAAAGGAAGGGAGCAATATTTGGGATAATTTGGTGGCTGGCAGACATATGCAGAGTGATGGCTGAATATGATTTAGCAAGGCAAAATTTCCAAATTGGAACTGTAATAGGTAGGTGCAGCTTTAAAATGAAATCTTAGCATTTGATTCTGAAAGGAGTGTTTTCCCAGATCTGGGGGCTGAATAGCAGATCCAGTAGTGAGGTTAATTTAAAAATCCATACCAGTGTCTAAGTTACATGTACCTAGTCCTGCTAAGTACTGCCAATCATTTGAATCAATAGCTAACTTCCATCTCTGTCAGCAAGTAAGTGCTTCAAATGTCATAAACTAAGAGCTGGATGATGAGGACTTCAAAAAAGGCTCTGACCGTCTGGCTGCACCCCTCCAATAAACAGCTTCCATTTCAAGATCCTCACAGACAGATGAGATAAAGGCAATTTAATATGTCCTTGCTGGAAATCATTTGACACAAGCATCTCTCTGAAATTCCTGGAACCATAGACTAATAGACTTAAATATTTTACTGCTGTCAGGTTGGAAGGCTCTTGGAACATTGAGTTTAAGCAAGAAAATTAAGTTTAAGCTTTTTAATCTCTTAGTTATTCTGGGGGAACTGGCTGATAAGGACAGTGAGATAGGCATGAAAATACAACAAAGGAGACTTTTAGATCTTTTTGATTGTGCTTTGATACATCAGCATAGTCCCCTATGTTTGGCTCCCAAGACAACCAATTTAAATAATCACAACCCACTTGCTGGTCCTTGTCAACCAGCATGCACTGAACCCTAATATGTGCCTGTCCATGTGCCGACAGGGCAGGGAACACCAGCAGGAGTCAAACTTTGCTTCCTTGGGAATGATTTCCAATTGTGAATTAGCTGTTTTCCATGATATTAAAACATAAAAAAGATAAAATCAGAAATCGTAATAAATGAGAACTGAAGGTCAGGAAGAGCAAGAACCGATTTCTGGCCAGGTGCAGTGGATCACGCCTGTAATCCCAGCACTTTGGGAGGCCGAGGTGGGAGGATCACTTGAGGCTAGGAGTTCAAGCACAACCTGGATAACATAGTGAGACCCCATCTCTACAAAAAAATAAAAAAATTAACCAGGTGTAGTGGCACGTACTTGTAGTCCCAGCTACTGGGGAGGTTAAGGTGGGAGTTCAAAGTTGCAGTGAGCTAGGATCACACCACTGCACTCCAGCTTGAGTGACAGAGTAAGACCCTATCCATATAATTTTTAAAGGCCTGATTTTTATTAATCACATACTATGTGTTAGGCACTAAGCCAGGCAGATCACATTTGATATCTCACTGAATCCTTCAAATATCCATAAAGGTAAATAGTTTTACTAACTTGTTGAATGATATAAGAAAAATGTCTTTGTCCTTTAAAGCCCCTCAAATGTTACCTAGGGAGCATAAATTCTGGTCACCTGAGGGTCTGTTTGCTGATCTTGAGATGGGGTGGAAGCATATTACATATTAGAGATGCTAGAGCTGAACTGCCCTGCTTAAGAAAGGCTGAGGGAAATAGAAAG
The DNA here is from genome assembly GCF_028858775.2 of Pan troglodytes. Lineage (NCBI taxonomy): Eukaryota > Metazoa > Chordata > Mammalia > Primates > Hominidae > Pan > Pan troglodytes. Next base: position 21,186,864 of record NC_072405.2, read on the forward strand.
GATTAGAAGAGTAGAGGCAAATCTGCAGGGGAAGAAGAGGCTGTGTGAGGAATCATGCAGGGAGGAACAACAGGCTGGCCACTGAGAAGAGACATTAGGAGGGGAAGTAAATGTTTACGGAGTTTTTAAAATAATACCGGGCATGGTAGTTCATGCCTGTGATCCCAGTACTTTGGGAGGCCAAGGCGGACAGATGACTTGAGGTCAGGTGTTCGAGACCAGCCTGGCCAACATGGCAAAACCCCATCTCTACTGAAAATACAAAAATTAGCTGGGCCTGGTGGCGTGTACCTGTAGTCCCAGCTACTCAGAAAGCTGAGGTGGGAGAACTGACCTTCCTAAATCTCCTGTGAGTGCTTCTGATTGGTGGAACCTACATCCGTCCCATCCAGAACCCCAGCTACACAGGAATCCACGGCATGTGGTTTTCCCTTTCTGGTCTCTGCAGGACTGTGGAGCACTCTAGAAAGAGGCTGGAAAGGATCCTGAGCGCCAGACCTCAGGACTCATTCATTGCCCTCCCCTACTTAACCACACAACAGCCAGTCACCCTGTTACACACAGTCCTCGCTGGTCACCGCCCTGCTCACGGCCCTCCTCAAACAGCGTGCCATCTTGCTGAGAAAAACATCTCAAGTCGTTAGCAGACTTGATTGACAGCAGGCTGTGCTTCTACTCTCTTTGCTCTTTTTCAGTGGCCACCCTAGCCTTCTTTCATTTCCTGAAACCTACTAGAACACGCCTGCTTCTAGAACACTTGCTGTTCACTCTGCCTAGAAAGGTTTCTGCCCCAGTGCTCATGTTGCTTAGGTTGGCGGGGCGGGCCGGCGGGAAGCTCGGGCATGGCGGGCTGCAGGTCCCGAGCCCTGCCCCGCAGGGAGGCGGCTGAGGCCGGGCGAGAATTCGAGAGCGGCGCGGGCGGGCCGGCAGTGCTGGGGCACCCGGCGCACCCTCCGCAGCTGCTGGCCCGGGTGCTAAGCCCCTCACTGCCCGGGGCCGCGCCTACCCGGAACTCGCGCTGGCCCTCGAGCGCCGCGCGCAGCCCCGGTTCCCGCCCGCGCCTCTCCCTCCACACCTCCCCACAAGCAGGAGCCGGCTCCGGCCTGGGCCAGCCCAGAGTGGGGCCCACACAGCGCAGTGGCGGGCTGAAGGGCTCCTCAAGCGCGGCCAGAGTGGACACCGAGGCCGAGGAGGCGCCGAGAGCGAGTGAGGGCTGCTAGCACGTTGTCACCTCTCAACCTCATCAAAATGTAAGGGTTGCAACTTTGTTTAGTCATACCCAGGACTAAGAACAGGGTTCAGTCCATGGCAGGGGCTCGATATGTATTTTTCAGGAAAAAACATCAAATAAAGTAAAATAGTAAAATCAAAATTCAAGCTTTTCAGTGAAACTTAACATTTTAGATAACTTGAATTTACCTTAGCGAGCTTGTCCGCTTTCCACTGCTTGAAGACCTTTTCTGAATAAACGGATTATTCAGTCCATCATGATAAGCCCCCGGGTGTGAACTATGAAATGGAGAAATCAGTAATGAAGTAAATGTAATTCAGGTCCACCCTTCCTTATTCTCAATTCTGACCTCCAAAAAGCTCTATCAACTTAAAGTTTAAACAAAATTTTTTTTCGGGTAATGTATTCTCTTTTTTTTTCATGGAATACTGTTTTTACTTGAAAGAACAAATAACAGAAAACTCTTCGCTATTGGGCAGACATTTTCTTTAAAAAAAGGGAAAGAAGTGGTCGGGCGCGGTGGCTCACACCTGTAATCCCAGTCCTTTGGGAGACCGAGGCGGGTGGATCACGAGGTTAGGAGATGGAGTTCCGTAGCTAACACGGTGAAACCCCGTCTCTACTAAAAATACAAAAAAAAAAAAAAAAAAAAATAGCCGCGCGTGATGGCGGGCGCCTGTAGTCCCAGCTACTCGGGAGGCTGAGGCAGGAGAATGGCGCGAACCCGGGAGGCGGAGCTTGCGCTGAGCCAAGATCGCTCCACTGCACTCCAGCCTGGGCGACAGAGCGAGAGTACGTCTCAATAAAAAAAAAAAAAAAAAAGGGAATGAAGCGGGCCGGTTGCTTCAAAGAAAACAACTGACCGTGTTTATTGCTAATGAGAAGATTTAAGCTTTTGTCAGGTGGGGGCGGTCACATCTGTAATCCCAGCTACTCCGGAAGCTGAGGCAGGAGCATCGCTTGAGGCCAGGAGTTCAAGACCACCCTGAGTAAAGTAGTGAGAGCCCATCTCTAATAATAAATTAATAATAATAATAATAATAATTTAAGCTTTTAAATGAAACTTAAAATTTTGGGTAACTTGGATTTATCATAATGAGCTTGTCAGCTTTTCAATCATTGAAGACTTTTCTAATCAGATCAGTGGTAATATTAATGAATGTGCTATCTTGATTTCGTATAATAAGATGTGTTAATATCTGGAAGATCACCATAACTCAGTGAACCAATGTTTGCCAGATGATCAGTGAATCATGTTACAAAATGCATGAATAAAAGATCTAATTAAAAGTACAAGACAGATCAATGGCTTTTAAAGTATCCAAGTAAAAAAATTTCATTGACAAATTTTCAGATTCAACATTTTAGCTAACCTCTATGAAAATACTACTTATCAAGCTGTTGTGCAGTAACAAAGAAAAATATCCACACTTATTTGAAATGGCTATTAAAACACTCTTTCCTTTTCCAATTCCGTACCTGTGTAAGGCTGATATTTTTCATATACTTCAATCAAAACAACATATCACAGCAGATTGATTGCTGAACCAATATGGGAATCCAGGTCTCTTCTACCAAGCTAAACATTGAAGAGATTTGCAAAAATGTAAAATAATTGCAAAAATGTAAAATAATCTTCTCACTAATACTTTTGTTTTGGGAAATATAGTTATTTTCCTAATAAACATACAATACATTTTATCGTTATACTTAATTAGTTAATAAATATTTCTAAATTTTATCAGTTTTAATTTCTGACATAAACATTAACTGATATATCCCACATAAGAGCTCTCTAACGTCTTTATTAATTTTCAAGAATATAAAGGGGTCTTGACACCAAAAGGTTTGAAAACCACAGTTTTAAAGCATCTTATCAAATTAAACTCTACATTTAATGTAAAGGAAATCATAATGTTGATGGTACATTTTATGCAACTCAGCCAAATAATTCTGAAGTTTATTTGGGAAGGAAAATGTTCATGACTAGCTGAAGAAATTCTGAACAAGCAAATCAATGGAAAGAAACATCCCTACTCATAGTAAGCCATCATATAAAACACAAAAAAATAGCAGTTAAAACTGTGTGGAATCGGCCGGGCGCGGTGGCTCACTCCTGTAATCCCAGCACTTTGGGAGGCCGAGGCAGGCAGATCACCTGAGGTTGGGAGTTCGAGACCAGCCTGAGCAACATGGAGAAACCCCATCTGTACTAAAAATACAAAAAAAAAAATTATCCGAGCATGGTGGCACGCGCCTGTAATCCCAGCTACTCAGGAGGCTGAGGCAGGAGAATCGCTTGAACCTGAGAGGCGGAGGTTGCAGTGAGCCAAGATGGGGCCATTACACTTCAGCCTTGGCAACAAGAGCGAAACTCTGTCTCAAAACAAAACAAAACAAAACAAACCTGTGTGGAATCAGTACAAAAGTAGATAAACACATCAATAAAATACATTAAAATACAGAAATTGATCCTTCAAATATAATTATGAAGACTTATGAAAAGAGGCCTTTAAGTAGGGAAAAGGTTGTACAATAAATGATGTTGAAATAGATTCGGGGCAAAAACGGAATGTCATATGTTGTTTTGGTCAAGGTTCATAGTTTCAAAAAATAAAATTCCTTCAAACTAGTTTAAGGTAAATGGAACATATTAGAGGGTACGTGGAGTACACAATCCTTGCAGGGAATTCATGAAGAAAAAGATTCCAGTGTTTATTTTAAGGAATGACCAGCAAAACCAAACCACAGAACTAAACAGCCCGAGGAACTGGTGCATATACTACAAAAGGGGAAGCTGCAAAAATCAGAAGTTTCTACCACAGCAGTGACCAGAACCACACCACTTCTCAGGAAGCTGCCAATACAGGAATCCATCGGCCTGATGAGAAGCGGCCACCATAGTTGTTGATTTCACACCTTGCTACTTCCACCATGACCCAAACCTGCAAAGTGAATGCCCCATGCCCTTTGTTTCTCTCAAAATAACTCAGTTCAAATCAAAGTCTCTTGTGAGAACCTCTGATTGGTAGAATGAGACTCGCATCCCTAAACCCTGGTTCTATGGAAGTATGGAAGGTCAAAATGGTCATTGAGACATACTGCTTTTATGACATGATCCTTATCTCTCACCACAGCAAAAATAAATAAAGAACAAAGCCATTACACAAAAATATAGGCAAGAGTTTTTATAATCATAGGAAGGAGAAAGATTTCAAAAACAAAATATGAACCCCAGAAGTCATTGTATAAAAAAGATTAATAGCCTTGACTCCCTAAAAAGTGAAAACTTTTAGATGACAAAAGAGAAACAAAATTTAGAAGTCTCGTAGCTGGGAGAAAATTTAGCAACATTTATAGCAAAAAAAGGAGGGTTTAGAATTAATAAAAAGACCTTACAAATCAGTAAGAAAAAGATATCCAACTCTATGAAATTGGGGAAGTGAAATGAGCAAGCAACGATATTCGACTGTTCTTGCATAGCTAGAAATACCTGAGATTGGATAATTAACAAAGAAAAGTCTTTAATTGGCTCACAGTTCTGCAGGCTTTACAGAAAGCATGGTGCTGACATCTGCTTGGCTTCTGGGGAGCCCTGAGGAAGCTTTTACTAGTGGCGGAAGGTGAAGCAGGAGCAGGCATGTCACATGGCCAGAGCAGGAGTAAGAGAGAGAGAGTGGGAGATGCCAGATACTTTAAACCAGATCTTGCGTGAACTCACTCATCACTAAGGTGATAAGCCATTCATGAGGGACCCACCCCCATGATCCAGACATCTCCCACTAGTCCCCACCTCCAACACTGGGGATTACATGTCAACATGAGATTTGGAGGGGAACAAATATCCAAAGTATTTCAGTGATATTTAAATAAAAGCTACTTTTTATCCTATTTGTATAAGGATATAGTTGTTTTGCAATTGCACAGAAATCTAGAGGAATAAAACACCCTTAAAAGAGGCTAATTCTGGGAAGGAAAGTGCAAGTGAGGGGAGAAGGAGGTTGTCAAAAGGGCCCTTTCTTTTGTACATCTTCCCTGTTGTTTGAATTTTTACAAAAATATATTTGGGTATTAGCTGTACAGTTAAACTATAAAATCTTATTTTGCTGTCTTTATAATAGTTAGCAATAAACATATATTTTTGCATTTCAGGGTATGGCTGGAGGCCATTTCAGTGCAATAACAACCATGGTGGGCTTTTTCAATGCTTAGATGTATTTTCTGAAATCAGAAGATTGTGTTTATACTTTGGATAATTACAAATCCTTGATAATTAATTCCATGCAATTTTTACCATTTTGCTCATATGATATACATTTCTTGATTTTATAATTGGGAAATAAATATTTTATTTATTTCATTTTTGAGACCAGGTTTTACTCTGTCACTAGGCTGGAATGCAGTGGTGCTGTCATACCTCACAGCAACCTCGAACTCCTGGGCTAAAGTGATCCTCCCACCTCAGCCTCCTGAGTAGCTGGGGCTACAAGCACAGGCCACCACCCCGGCTAATTTTTAAATTTTTTGGTAGAAGCAGGGTCTCACTATGTTGCCCAGGCTGGATTGAAACTCTTGGCTCAAGTGATCCTCTTTCTTTGGCTCCCAAAGTGCTGGGATTACAGGCATGAGCCACTGTGCCTGGCCTAGTTTGTTTTCTATTTATAGTACTACTTACTGAGCCTTCAGCAATAGAGTAGGCGTCACCAATTGCCATCTCCCTCACTTCTCCCTAAATAATGATATTCAATTTTTCACCTTCATACAAGCATAGATTTGTGACTAATTATAGAAACCATAAGGGAAAAAGAATATACGGAGGGAGAAGTGTCCAAAAACCCTGTCTTTCCTGAAATAATTCAGCAGTATTGATTTAGAGCAGTTGAATCATTACCACCCCTTCTGTAAATATATCAGTCAAGACAGAAATAGCTTCTGAGAACTGAGCCTCTTCCTGCTCAGAAGTGCTGTGACTGAAGGTAACAAAAATCATTAAAAACTTGAAATTGCAACAAAAGGAATTTAGATTAAATTTAATGACAAATTTTCCCGCTGTGAAAGTTATTAAATACTTGAAGAATTATAAAACTGTGAACACTTATATTTTAAAAATGCACCTCTCTCAATCATCATTAATAATACTTTAGCCATTCCACAAACATTTTTTGAGTATCTACTATGTTCCAAGTTCTGTGCTTGTCACTGGGAAGTATAAAGATGAATGAGACATGATCCTACACACAGGGAATGTATCAAACCTGTGAGAGAAATGAATGCACTAATTCATTCATTTGTTGGATAAATATTGTAAGTGCCAACCATTGGGCATTAGGGACATGATGGTGACCAGCACTCGACTATGGATGTGGAATAAGGGAAGAAAATTCTGTGATGGGTTACAGTGCAGCAAGATTATTTTGCCTGTGATATGAAACAAAGCTTTATGTAAGGGGCATTTGAACTCTGTCATAAGTACAGTTTTAATAGATAAAAATATGGAAAGAGGAAATGTCATGTTGAGAGAACAGTATGAGGGAAAGGAAGAGAATGTGATAGTAGAGGGTGTGTTGGTATGTACCTGAGGCAGAACTGAAACTCAATACATGATAAACACAATAGGATGCTAGAGGCTATCACAAACAACCGCTAAATCTCAATAGCTCACATCACAGTCACATTTAGAATTCAGACTGTGATCTTCTACATGGAGATTCATGAATCTCTTGGGTCTCTCTTCCTTACTAATTCTACCTGTATTCAGCAGACAAAGAGAGACAGAGAATGAAAGAGCAAGAAAGAGAGATCATGACATAGAGGAGGCTGTACAGAGTGAGGACTAGAACTTGCCATGCATCATTTCTGTCCACATTCTATTGGCCAGAACTAAGTCACATGGATGTGGTCCCACTTAAACAAAAGGAGACTGGGCTATGTAGTCTCCTGCGTGCCCAAGAGGTAACTGAGCCTAGTTTGTTGATCACTTAACGTTATCTCTGCCACAGAGACAATATTATCTATAAAGACCAATTTATTTAAGAGGACTATTGTTTAGTCTTTAAGTAATTTGTATTTAGTTGCTGATACATGAAACATGCACAACATTATGTACGTTGCAAACAACTTTTTTTTAATTTTCTTTTTTTTTTAAGAGACAGGATCTTGATATGTTGCCCAGGCTGGAGTGCAATGGCAATTGACAGGCACAATCATAGCACAGTATAGCCTCAAACTCCTGACTTCAAGAGATCTTCCCACCTCAGCCACCCAAGTAGCTGGATAGAAGCAAATATTGAATAACTATTTTACAAGATGCACTCGACTCTGAAAATGCAATAAATGATATAATTACTGAAGGTGCTTACAATTTAGACAAGGGAGAGGACACACAGAGTAAGAGAATTACAATATAATATGGCATATGGTAAATGACAATATACAAAGCAACACTTTATATGATTTTAATTTGTGATTCATATAATGCTATTCTGAAAAAGAAGCAAAATATATTGTTATTTGGATTTCATTACATAGTTTTAAGGTAGGCTTATCGTATTCTCCAAGCATAGACAAAATATATTGGCCTTTAAAAAATCAGACAAGTGCAAATGAAAACTGAAGACCTTGATAAACAGGCAGTATCATTTACTCTCTAAGGAAAGATACAATTCACATAGCTGTCATGGCGATTTAGTCAGTACACCTGAAAAAAGTTACTTGATCTCTTGACAAGTTACAAAAAAAAGATTTTGACGTTTCATTTGAATCATTTACATTTCTCACATAGAGAAAGTTTACCATAATCATTAAGAATATTGGCATTGGAGTTAGATGCAAATCATTTCAAGTCACAGCCCAGCTGTTTGTTGGCTTGGGGCAAGTTCCTTAACCTCCCTTAACCTCGGTTTCCCCCATTTGTGAAAAAATAGGGATCATAACAATAATACCACTAATGCTTCCTCAGGATCTCCTGAGGATTACATGAGTTAAAGCACCATTGTGTTTCGTCCACCACAGGGCACATTATAAATACTTTTTAAATGAAAGATTATGAGAGTGTTAAAAATCAATGTTTTGTAGATTATTTAACAACACGATATGTTGCACAAAAAATGCAATTTAAAGTGAAAATGAATACAATGTAATCCCAACTTTGATTGACACAGACAGACAGAAAAGAAATGCACCAAAATATTAACAATGATGTTTGTAGGTGGCACAATTATGGATGTTTTTATATTCCGGGTCATACAATTCTGAATCTTCAGAAGTTTAGGGGTAAACATTTGTTTCTTTTATTTGCATCGTATTATTTCGAAAATCCCTTACATCTCTTAAACTTTGTATGCATACATAATTGCCTTATTAACATGATGTGATTCCATCTGTTATTTTCTCCTAAAGACAAGACCACCCTGAGGAAACTCTTGACTTTGCTCTTGCCTTAGAATAATTGGCCAGCAACATTAAAAATTCATCTGCTGAGAAGCAAATAGGTGTTTTGTTTGTTTGTTTCTAATTTTTTTCTTAGTCAATAGTAAAAACATAACATACCTTTTCAAATCCTCATTTTTTCCCCTTTTTTGTCTAATATTTCCTGGATCCTGAATGAATACATATTGGAATAATTCCAAATAATTTCTATCGTTAAATTTTACTGACATTTAAACATGACAATTGGATATATCAAACTCTAGAACCCCAAACCATTGCAGAGTTTCTTTAAAGCTGAAGCTAAGGTATACAGAATGCATACATTTATTTGGCTTTATACATTTAGGTATAAATTGCAATCTTGAGAAAAAGTGTTCATTTTTGTTTCCATTTTAAATAGCTTTCTCTTTTGCATGAACATTTCTTTAAACATTTTTTAATGGACAGATAAAATAGTCTGTAGTATATATATAGTAGAATGACTAAATCTAGCTAATTAACATATGCATTATCTCACATAGCTATCATTTTTGTGGTGAGAGCACTTAACATTCACTAACTTAGCATTTTGCAACAATACAAGATGTTATTAACTATGGTCATCATATTTACCATAGATCTCTTGAAGGCATTCTTCCTATCTGACATTTTGTGTTCTTTGACCTATATCCCCACCACCAAATTGCAACAAAAGGAATTTAGATTAAATTCCTTTTTTAGATTCCACATATGAGTGAGATCACATGTTTTTTGTCTCTCTGTACCTGGCTTATTTCACTGAACACAATACCCTCCAGGTTCATCCATGTTGTCACAAATGGCAGGATTTTCGTCTTCTTTTTTTGAGACAGGGTCTCCCTCTGTTTCCCAGGCTGAAGTGCAGTGGTATGATCACGGCTCACTGCAGCTTCGACCTCCTAGGCTCAAGCAATCCTCCTGCCTCAGCCTCCTGAGCAGCTGGAACTACAGACACACGACCACACCAGCCTAATTTTATGTGTACGTGTGTGTGTGTGTGTGTGTGTGTGTGTGTTTTGGTAGAGGCAGAGTTTCACTATGTTGCCCAGGCTGGTCTTGAACTCCTGGGCTCAAGTGATCTGCCCCACCTCGGCCTCCCGAAGTGCTGGGATTACAGATATGAGCCTCTGTGCCTGCCTGCCTTTTTTTTTTTTTTTTTTTTTTGGCTAAACAGTGTGCATGAACATTTCTTGAATCTTGATTACAAAATTACAAGTTAATCTTTGTGTAAACAAAATTTTCTTTTAACATGTATTAAGTTTGAATATAGGAAAATTGTGCTTGACATTTTTCTTAAATTGTGTGCTCCAGGTTATGCTGATCCAATTTGTAATCAGATAGAATTGAGAGAAGTGACCTATGTTACCTTACAGTTGCCTGTATACGTCCTGAATAGTAAATGTAGAAAAGCTTTGCTGTGGGGAAAGAAAAGAGCCACTGTCCAAAATCATGGATGAATTCTCTCCTGCAATTAAGAAAGTGATGGGCCATCGGAGAAATGCAAATCAAAACCACAGTGAGATACCATCTCACACCAGTTAGAATGGCTATCATTAAAACGTCAGGAAACAATGGATGCTGGAGAGGATGTGGAGAAATAGGAACACTTTTACACTGTTGGTGGGACTGTAAACTAGTTCAACCATTGTGGAAGACAGTGTGGTGATTCCTCAAAGATCTAGAACTAGAAATACCGTGTGACCCAGCCATCCCATTACTGGGTATATACCGAAAGGATTATAAATCATGTCGCTATAAAGACACATGCACACGTATATTTATCGCGGCACTATTCACAATAGCAAACACTTGGAACCATCCCAAATGTCCAACAATGATAGACTGGATTAAGAAAATGTGGCACATATACACCATGGAATACTATGCAGCCATAAAAAAACGATGAGTTAATGTCCTTTGTAGGGACATGGATGAAGCTGGAAACCATCATTCTGAGCAAACTATCGCAAGGACAGAAAACCAAACACTGCATGTTCTCACTCATAGGTGGGAATTGAACAATGAGAACACGTGGACACAGGAAGGGGAACATCACACACCGGGGCCTGTCGTGGGGTTGGAGGAGTGGGGAGGGATAGCATTAGGAGATATACCTAATGTAAATGACGAGTTAATGGGTGCAGCACAGCAAGATGGCACATGGATACATATGTAACAAACCTGCACGTTGCGCACATGTACCCTAGAACTTAAAAGTATAATTTAAAAATAAATAAATAAATAAATAAATAATGGAGGAGCCAAGGAAACTTCCCACCTGTCTGGCCCTGAGCAGTGACTTCAACCTCTGTGCTATTTCACCTGCAATCTTCTCCTGCGAATGGCATTTTCTCCTGTTTTGTTGTTTTTGTTTCCTGATGGTAATTTATTTTTCTTTTAGACAAACTACAAGAAAAAAATAACTTCTCTGACCTTTAGTGGCTGTTTTGACTGCTCAGTTGGATTTTTTAAATGCTTCTAGTCATCTTTCTACTGATAATTGTTATTTGTGGCAACCTCATGGAAGAAGCTAAGGCACAAAATATAATTTTAAAGCGTTTACTTGAGCCAAGATGAGGACAGCTGCCTGAAAGACTCAGACCCAAGTAACTTTGGATATGAGCTTCATTCAACCTTTCTTACAAGCAGGTTTTTAAAGGCAACAAGGCAGACAAGTTGTCAGGAATTCCCATTGGTTAACAGAAATGACAATGATTAGTAATTAGCTATATATTTTTGAACTATAGGATATTAGTTATGGTGTCCAGTGCATGGCATTGTTAGGTTAATTTACAGCTACTTGTGGCGACAGTCAGTCTAGAGCAAGCAGATTCAAGAGATGATTAGCTTAGCTCCAGGGGAGAAGTGGAGCCTGACTGCTGCCTCATTCCCTTGCCTCTCTGGGCCTGATCATTTACAGGAGGCTTGCATTCCTCAGATAAAGTTTCTTTTCTTTCTCATTTGCTTATTCTGTTTCCTTTTCTTCTTTCACATTAAATGGGAAGAAGAAAGTACAAATTCCAGTTCAACAAGTATGTGCAGTCTTATGCCGAAACTAGGACGCCATTTTCCTGGATTATCCATGAAAACATTTTTTCATGGTCTCCAAGGCGGATTCCCTGTTCTGGTCTCAGCTGGGTCCCTCAAATAAATTGGATGAAACCAATCTTTGCCATCTCTTTCTCGCGTTACTTATACCTTGACTTGACTCCTATTCCAAACATAACCAGTTTCATCACCAGTACAGAAGGTGACACCATCGGAGCAGGAAAGAGAAATAAGAGCTGCAAAGCCTGTGTTGTGAAAATACTAGGCTCATTCTTTGTCCAAACACCTGAAAAGACTGTGTATTCTGCCATTTGCCAAAGTACATTGTCATATCACATCAAAGAACCCCAGCCCAGGAGGGGACATTGAGGTGTCTGGCACGACTTCCTGTCTGATGTATGGGTACCCTCTACAAACATCACCAGTAAACGAGCTGCCCTCTTCCTCTGCTGATCCAGAGACAAAGAGTTGTGCCTCTTGCAAAAGCTCTGCTTTTATGCAGTTCAAACTTTAGAAATCTCTTCCTCTAGTTGAGTCTAAATGTTCTTCCTCGTAACTTGCATTCACTGGTCCAAGTCTGCCCTCTGGAGCATCTCAGAATAAGTCTCCTTCCTCTTCCATCTCACAAGTTCTTCCTAAATTTTTCGGATGAATTAAATAGAAGCTTCTACCAACTATTAACTCCACACCCAGCCTTTTGAAATGCAGCTTGGAAAATGGGAAATTTTCCTACTGAACCTTTAGATCATAAATGAATGCAATAAAGAAAGCACCAAATTCCTTCTTTATTTTACAACTCTACAAATCTCTAGGGATGACATGAGCACAGGTGAGTGCACAAGTACACACAATGCACACACACACACACACACACACACACAGAGTGACCCTATTTCTCCATTTTTCCTAGAGCTGACTTTCACACAAACCCAAGATTACCATTACGAATAGGTAGATATAATCAAGACACTTAGCCAGGGAGCCAACATTTGCCTTCACCTAACAAACAGAATGTAAATACAATAGGTAATTTATTTTTGAGATAGACATAAAATAGCTTTTTACAATGGAATGATTTTCACTCCAGATCTAAGCAAAAATGCATTTTCTTTTAAGAACGTGGGTGATCTCAGTGATTATCTGACTCAATGCTCTCTCTTTTTAGATAAGTAATTTAAGGCCCAGAGGTCTTGGTTAAGATCAGTGTCACAGAACTCTGGTTATTTGAACTCTGAGAGGAAGGCTGAAGAAGATTAGTATTGCCTTGCTTGCTCTCAGAAGATAAGAGCTGTGCTTTGACAATTGCAAATAGTTTTCGAACAAAATTTTCTTATGGCACAGCTTTCTGAAACTATTTTACAATGCGTTAACTTCTAGTAACATACATTAGGATCTAATCTTAAGTATTAATTTATTTGAAAATATCTCAAAACTTGTATCCCCCAAAAAGTTCAAAAAATATCTCCAGAGAAAAATTAAAACCAACTATCTCAAAATTCACCCTTTATTTTCCCCAGAATCAAATCTCTAGGGATGACACGAGCGCAGGTGAGTGCACAAGTGCACATAATGCACACACACACACACACACACACAGAGTGACCCTATTTCTCCATTTTTCCTAGAGCTGACTGTCATACAAACCCAAGATTACCATTACTAATAGGTAGATCTCATCAAGACACTTAGCCAGGGAGCCAACATTTGCCTTCACCTAAAAAACAGGATGTAAATACAACAGGTAATTTATTTTTGACATAGACATAAAATAGCTTTTTCCAATGAGAATGATGAGGTCATTGTGACTTCTACACTTGAAACAATTGGACTTTCTCGTACTTTTGCCCTTGAGAATTTAAAATAATAATAAAGAGAACAAAAGAGTACTATGTTGGTACTGCTCCTCACATATTTCATTGGTAAGAGCAGTGATGAAATAGCAATAAAATTTATGAGACAAGAGTTGTGGCTATAAATAGGGATATGCTTTGCTCACAAACTGCATAGAATCCCCTTCCCTTTAAAAAATATATAGAAGAGGCCAGGTGTGGTGGCTCATGCCTGTAATCCCAGCCCTTTGGGGGGCCAAAGTGGGTGGATCACCTGAGGTCAGGAGTTTGAAACCAGCCTGACCAACATGGTGAAACCCTGTCTCTACTAAAAATACAAAAAAATTAACCAGGCCTGGTGGCACGCGCCTGTAATTCCAGCTACTTGGGAGGCTGAGGAAGGAGACTCACTCGAACCCAGGAGTCAGAGATTACAGTGAGCTGAGATTGCACCGCTGCACTCCAGCCTGAGGGACAGAGCAAGTCTGCCTCTCTCAAAAAAAAAAGTACATATATATATATATATATATATATGAAAATAAAATTCCATCACCTAGAGAAAATCACTAGTCACATTTTCGTATGGTTGTCCAGCATTTTCCCCTACATATATGTAAATATACTATATAATGTTAAAATATTGGGGTGAAACTGCTTTTTATTTAACACTGCATTGTATCTCCAGGTCATTAAATTGTCTTCAGGATCACGACTCTGCATTTTTTAACATGTAGTTCCTCCCTTATTTATATAACACATTCTCTGTTGGTGAAATTTATTGTATTTTTTTGCAGTTTTTCTTTTCCTACCATGACAAATAAGCTCATCTTTTCCAGTCCTTGTTCGTTCAAAGCTGGAAACAAACAACACACACACCCAAATCAGACCTGAGATTCTGTGCACAAAAGTGCTTCTTGAAACAAATTATCTAATAGTATTGTAAAAAGAAAAAAAAAGAGATAAAATAAGCCAAGTGATATGTGTCACTCAGTGTTCCAGCGAAAAGCTGACTCCAAAAATTACGTGATCATAATAGCAGAATGATGAAAGAGTGACAGACAAAAGGTAAGAGCGTGAGGATGAAGAGGTAATACTCAAACAGCTTTGGAAATGGAGAGGAAGCTGGCGAATGACACAAAGGACAGCTGGAGGATGAACCAGTTTCCCAAGGGGCAAAAGAAACAATGTTGTTTGACATCTTCAGCAAACATTCCAAACTGTAGGGAAGACGGATGATGGGTTTGTGTTGGTGATAACAGCAAAGTATTAAAGCATGCCTAAGAACTTTCACCATAAAGCAACAATTATTCTTGGTAATGCTACCAGGATAACAAGTTTCTACATATTGTCATGCTGGCAAAGAAAATAGGGTGTATTTAGAGATTAGATGCCCCATGGACATGTGGTCATGGAAACAAAAGCAAACAGCTAACATGGCTATGTGTTGAGGTCAGTATTTGAGGGAACATCCGGTGTGTGTTTTATTCAGTATTGTGTAGTACAGAAAAGATCACACATGTATATGTCAGAAGTAGATGCACATGTTCTTTTGGCTTTTTTTCTTTGTTTTATTCTTTTTTCATTTTTTGTGTTTTTTGTTTGTTAGTTTGTTTTGAATTTTTTTTCTTGATGCATATGTTCCTTCAACTTATTCAATACTTCCATGTGCAGGGCTCTGGACTAGACTTTGAGGATCTAAGGCTGAATCCTACACAGTCCTCCCTCTGGGAAAGTAATGAAACCTGTGAGCTCTCCCAGCAACTCTGCAGTCTTCCTTCAAGGTATGTGTTGCAATTTGGGGTTGCACATTTTAGTTGTGATATATGTGATTAGTTGATTAATGTTTTTCATCCCACGAGACTATAAGTGCCATGAGGGTAGATATCTTATCTGTTTTGCTCCCCATTGCTTTTCTCACAGACTGCTCAGCAATGAATCTTTGTTGAATAAAATAATACTTTATACAAAGGTTAGTGATAAATGTAAGAAGGATCTAGATCAAGAACTGATACATTCTTAGGACAGAAAGATTAATCTAGACAAAAGTTTTTGTCTGGAATTATCTTTTATGGAAGAGACGGCCTTGGCAATCAGAAGAGCAGATTAAGCAATTAGTGTAATCATCTAGGTGGGAAGTAATGGGACATAAAGAACTAGAATAGAAACAATAAGAAGGGAGCAGAGTTGATAAATAAAAGCAGTACAGATACAAAATTGTCAGATGGTGGTCACCCATGGGCTATGAAGGGCAAGAAGAAGCAGAGTCTAAGAATGTGCCAGGTGACTGGGAGGACGGAGATTGTAGAAGAAAGAAAAGGGCAGCTGCTTTAGGTGCACGGAGGGCAAAGGACCTCAGGTTCGAATGTGTTGAGGTCACCCTGGTGGAGATGTCAAGCAAGACGAGAGCATGGGATCTGCAGGTTTATGAGAAGACCAATTCAGAGAAACAGAATTTTGAGAAATCTACACAGCGTTTTTCCTTGCAGTTAGAAAGGTGGATGAGGTTGTCTAGGGAGATTATATAGAGAGAAAAGCAGAGGACCAAGGACAGGTGCTTGAGAAATGATGAGACTTGGCAGGACTACTTTTTTAAAAGTGCAGGAAGAAAGAGAAGAAGTGGCATTTCTCTTTTTGGTGCATAAAACCCTATGAGAGAAGAAACCATCCTATTCCCAATGCCAGGAAGTTCCCTATGTACCTTGAGAAGGGCTTCCAGGTTTCACAGGTGTGGAAGATATCAGTTCCTTGGATAAAGGCAGCAGCTACACACTCTCTGGCAGCAAAGTGGCTGAAGAACTGAAGGGTTTAGGATTTAGGAGATGGCTACTGGGACTCCAGCCCGTGAACATCCCAAAATGACAAAGACAGCTCTTGGTTAGCTTGTCTGTCTCTAAATTGTGCTGACTAATAAACAGCTGTGAGCTCTTTGATTCTCAGTCCATTCTGACTGGGTCACTGTGGGGAATCCTTTAAAACCAATGAGGCCATAAAGCTTGAGCTTTGCCTGTCCCTGTTGTTGGAATATTTTGTCTCCAGTCTCCTAAAGATCATTCTAGGAGACTGGAACACACCTCACAATTTCTTCCTGCAATCTGAAGTTAAGCTCACCCGGGTCTACCATTCAGCCTGGTGATGATTCCACTTCCTTATGCATCAAGATGTTATCATGCTAAACTAGCTAAAACCACTAAAAAAATATGGGATGACTTGGAAAGGTGGAGAAAAGAGGGTAAAAATACAGTAATTTTTTTGGGAAGTCTCCATTAAGCTAATAATAGGTAAGCACCCTCAATGGCTAAGAGCCAGTACCTTAGACCAGGTCCTTGAATAAAATAGATGGTCAAGGCTGAAGTGAATGAAATGGTGACATAAGCATCATGCAGCACATTTTGAGGCTTATGGCAACACATGCATATTAATGCAAATATGTGCATTGAGTTCTAAGTGCTAAGGACTGTGATAGCCAACGAGGATAAGTAAAATAATGGTCAAAATCTCTAGGAAAAGAACTTACGTGAATTCCTTACTTAAATGCCATAACTTAAGAGACTTCAGGTGTGCAGTATTTATTATATAAGCTGGAGAAATTTCATGCTTTGCTAGGCAACAGCGTTGTAGTCCACAGGACATGCTAGATAGCTCCTTTGGTTGATTGAATTGGTCACATTTGGAAAGTGTGCAGCCTATGTATAAGGAAGCATTGGGGCTGCCTTGCTCAGAAACAGGCAGTGAGTAAGGCAGGCATTCAAGGAATCATGGCCGGCCATCTGCAGCCTTAAGAGGTTTGTGCCAGACCCAGGGAGTTGACTAATAAAGAAAATGAGTTAACTGAGAAAGGTCATAATAATATTATATAGTACTGTTGCTCCTTGACTTATGATGGGGGTTACATCCTAATAAACCCATTGTAAATGGAAAGTGTTGTAAAATGCATTTAACACACCTAACCTACTGAACATGATAGCTTGGTTTAGCTTACCCTTAAAATGCGCTCAGAACACTTACATTAACCTGCAATTGGGCAAAACCATCTAAGACAAAGCCTATTTTATAATAAAGTGTTGAATATCTCATGTAATTTATTGAATCCTGTACTAAAAATGAAACACAATGGTTGTATGAGTACTAGAAGTATAACTTCTTGTGAATATGCATTGCTTTCAAATCATCATAAAGTTGAAAAATTGTAAATGAACCATGGTAATTCAAGGAACATCTGTATATATAATATATAATATATTCTGTTATATGTAAATATATGTATGTATATAACACATAATACAATAATTTATATTATATAAATATATTAAAATATATAATACATGTGAATATATATTCATATTGCATATATATTTACATTGCATATGAATATATAATATATAAGTATATAAATTACATGCATGATATAATAATAAAATGTAATGATAAAGAAACTTAGTTAACTAAGCAACATACAGTGAAGTTAAGTGTAACATTAGAAAAAAACAGAAGGCCGGGCACGGTGGCTCACGCTTGTAATCCCAGCACTTTGGGAGGCCAAGGCGGGTGGATCACGAGGTCAGGAGATCGAGACCATTCTGGCTAACACGGTGAAACCCCATCTCTACTAAAAATACAAAAACTTAGCCAGGCATGGTGGCAGGCGCCTGTAGTCCCAGCTACTTGGGAGGCTGAGGCAGGAGAATGGCGTGAACCTGGGAGGCGGAGCTTGCAGTGAGCCGAGATCGCACCACTGCACTCCAGCCTGGGTGACAGAGCAAGACTCCGTTTCAAAAACAAACAAACAAAAAACCAGAAAAACACGTGTTCAACGTTTCATAGTTGTCTAATTTCTGTTGAGACTATGGCCAACACACTTTATAATTCTTCCTCAGAGAAAACGTATTGTTTCTACATAGACTCTACTTATTAATAACAATCTTATGTGTGGCATCACTGGCCTATTTGTATTGTTTTCTTTTTCTTTTCTTTCTTTCTTTTTTTATATACAAAAATCTCCATTCTAAGAACTCAAGTTAGGAAATGCCATAGGATTGGTTATGACTACCAAGAGTAAAAATCCACTGAAATTTTAAAAAAGTGAAAAACGTTAAACCTCACAAATAATGAGAAAATAATGCAATAAACCCCCATGTGTACACCCAGCATCAGCAACTGTCAGTATTTTGACAGTCATTTTTTATCCCTTCCTCCTTTTTGCTGAGATGTGAAAGTGAAATTCTCTGGTACAAAAATAACATAAATGGTTTTAAAGTCTAGCTATGTTTCTCTAGTGTACAAATTTTCTTTACAGTACATTTTTCTTTCCTTTCCCACAACCATTACCCAAATTCTACTGGTGGTCACTGAAATGCCGCTTATGATGGCCTCAACTAGAAAAATCTCTTTATTTTTCTACCTGCCTCCAAACAAGAAAGAAGTTGGTAAGTCATGTCATAGTTCACAAGTCTCTAGGGATTCTACATGTCTGCTTCAACCAGTCAGTGAACTTTCAGAAAACATATGCAAATATTTTACATTTGTTTATTATATAAGGGGGTTTCAAAGCTTCTATCAACATTTTCATAGGGGCCTATTACCTACAAAAGGTTAAGAATCTCTGCCTCTATTATGTCTTGAAAGCATATCAAATATACTTTCTCACTTCCACTCCCTAGTTAATTCTATTTATTTATTTATTTATTTTGAGATAGGGTCTCTGTCACCCAGGCTGGAATGCAGTGGTGCAAGCACAGCTCACTGCAACTTCAAGCTTCTGGGCTCAAATGACCCTCCTGCCTCAGCCTCCTGAATGGCTGGGATCATAGGCATGCACCACCACGCCCAGCTAATGTTTTGTATTTCTTTCAGAAATGAGGTTTCACTATGTTGCC
Source organism: Pan troglodytes (assembly GCF_028858775.2). Classification (NCBI taxonomy): domain Eukaryota; kingdom Metazoa; phylum Chordata; class Mammalia; order Primates; family Hominidae; genus Pan; species Pan troglodytes. Next base: position 21,206,291 of record NC_072405.2, read on the forward strand.
CAAGCTGGTCTCAAACTCCTGGCCTCAAGCGATCCTCCCACCTCAGCCTCCCAAACTGCTGGAATAACAGGCATGAGCCACCTCACCTAGTCCTTAGCCAATTTTTTATATCTAAATCAGACATTGGACACCACTTCCAGGATGCCTTCCCTGACAATGTCACCTATAACTGATTTCCCTCATGTTTTCCTACAAAAGTTAAGCTAGGTTACTTTCCTGTTTATCACAGTCTTTCAATCACTGGACGAGTATTTATCAGGTCCTACTATTTGCCAGGCACTATCCTATACTTTAGGTATGCTTTGTCTCCTAATGCACTGTTAGAAGAGGACAAGGAACATCACAGTATCCAATACGTCTTCTGTGTCCAAAGACATATTGTAGTTGTAGCTCCAGTGAATGGAAGCAAGGATGAGCTGTTGCATTTCTGTAGCTGGCATTCAGCTCAAGAATACGTAAAACCAGACTCGTGATTTTTTTCTTTCTTTCTTTCTTTCTTTTTTAATGTGAGGCCTTTACAGAAAAAGAAAATGTCAATCTGATTATCCAGGGCATGACGATAAAGAGAAGCCCAAACAAAGGTTTCCCCCACTCCACCCCACCCAATATACTGTGGCACTAGAAAACCATTCCAGAATCAGAAACTATATGCTGATCTCCATTAGCCCTCTTAGTAGCACCTGAAATAGACCAGCGTCTATGTGAGACCTGTAGTTGGGTCCTCACAAATAACCTGTTATAGACCAGCGTCTATGTGAGACCTGTAGTTGGGTCCCCATAAATAACCTGAACTGGAAACAACAGCTCGACATGAACTCTGCCCCCTACGCTGGGGATCAGGAGCACGAACCTCTATACAAAGGGCGGCAGAGCGGTTACTAAATGTGCTCATTTTTCGTCACTAAGAACGTGCATTTTTAAAGTGCATAGATCCCTGATGATAACGGAGTTGTTTAATAATAGGCGGTTGAAGATACTATTACGTTAGGGACCTGGAAGAAAGTAGTTAACGCTATTGTCACAGAAGCAATGCGGGGGGGAAAGGTTTGTGTCCAGTGTTGGGCAAAAACTTCTAAGTTCCACCTCGCCTTCTGATGGATGCTTTTTTGATGGGGCTCGTTTTGCAAAACTCAGCAGATTAGGCATGTTGTGTAGTGGAATGATTTGGAGCGTCTAAGCCGTGGCACCCTACTTAACCCCCCCCATCTCCAGTTATCCCAATGAACCGACCCCAAGGGGGCATTTCCGCTGAAGTCCGAGGCTGTAAAAAATTAAGTGAGAAGAGCCGCGCTAAAGCCAAGCGTCGTCGTCACCCAAGGTACTGCGCTGATGGCGCTGCGGGCCGACCAGGTGCGCCCGCCGGGGCGTCTTCTACACAGGAAGGGCCACGCCGAGAGAGGCAGGCAACAAGGGCAAGGCTGGAGGCCGGAAGGTCACCCCGTCCCCGGCGGGGCGGGCGCGGCCCAGCCTCACTTCCCGGGCACGTTCGGGCGGGGCGATTGCAGGGAACGGGGCGGGGAGGCGACAGTCCCCGGCTCCGCCGCGCGCCAGCCCGCCTTCGCTGCCCGGAGGCGCCGCAGGCCTGGGTTCCCGGACAGCTGAGCCCGAGCGCCGCCTCCCGAAAGGTGAAGGCGGCCCGGGGAGGCGGGGACGGTGACGGGGGCGGGGGCCGCGGGCGGTCTCCCGACGGCTGTCGCGGGGCCAGCCCAAAGCCGCCGATCCCCGGTAGCTGCGCTTCCCGCGCGGGGCGCCGGAGTAGGGCAGGCCAAGCTGGCCTGCGGCCGCGGCGGGAAGAAGGGCTAGCGAAGCACCCCCGACCGGGCCCAGGCGCCGGAGGCCGGGGGGCGCCTCGCTGCAACTTCTCTTTGGAAGCCCCGACACGAGCCCCGGCCCGCGCGCGCGCTCCCCCACGGCCACGCGCGCACCCTGCCGCCCGCACCCCCGCGCGCCCTCCGTCTATTTTTTCCTCTTCCTTTCATCCTCACATTCTAAAATAGGTCAAGGGGTGGAAGTTACACCTGGTGCAGCCCTCGGCTCTGATGCAAAAGCAGCTTTTGCCCCTGGCTGCGGGACAGCGCTGTGACTACTCGCATCGGGAGAGCTGCTGCCAGTCGCCACACCGTGCAGAAAGCGCCGGCGACCCGAGCACTGACAATGGTCTGCATAGGGGAGCGGAGAGAAGCTTCTGTTCCGCCCTAGATCCGCTGCCTCGGCGCCCGCCCGCAGGGAGGAGGGGGCGCGACAGGTCGTCTAGCGCGTGCCCCGGAGCCCGCGCCCGGGTCTGGCCGCCTGGGTGAGTTCCTGCTCGTCCCCTGCCTTTCCAGTAGCCCGGGGTGGCTGTTTACCTTGCAAACAGCCTTGCAATACGATCAAAACAGGCGAGACAGCCATGCAGTAAGGGATTGCGGGATGTGCTTTGGGTGTGAGATTGGATAAATCAGAATTCAGAGATAAAGGACATGTCTAGTGCCTTAAGGGTTAAAATGGATTCGTATTTTTTCATGGAGTGCACTTGTATCTTTCCCTGGGGAACTGATTTTTAATTAGTAAGAGGCAAAGAACTAAGATAACTTGAAGCCAGAAAGTTTTCAAAGCTCACGATGAAAATACAGTTTAAGAAGGAATGCCAAAATAGGAAGGTAAGGATTTGTATGATATTACTTGCTATGTGTGGGGTTTTTGTTGTTGTTGTTTGACGGAGTCTCTCTCTGTCACCCAGGCTGGAGTGCAATGGCACGATCTCGGCTCACTGCAACCTCCGCCTCCCGGGTTCAAGCAATTCCCTTGCCTCAGTCTTCTGAGTAGCTGGGATTACAGGCAACCGTCACCATGCCTGGCTAATTTTTGTATTTTTACTAGAGACGGGGTTTCACCATGTTGGTCAGGCTGGTCTGGAACTCCTGACCTCGTGATCCGCCTGCCTCGGCCTCCCAAAGTGCTGGGATTACAGGCGTGAGCCACCGGGCCCGGCTGATTCTTTTTATAGTACTTGGGTTCTTTGTGATAAATGATGTGAGCCCACAATGCTCTATGTAGAAAGAAGATAAGGCTGTAAACGTCTACTTGCAGAGCTTTATGTTAGGTGGTAGGCATGAATTTAAATGTACATTGAAAATTTAGTGTGTAGAAAGAGCTAAAATATATCTATATTGTTTTCAGGTTAAGATTATTGGTAATATTACAGCTAACCATTGGCATTTCACCCTGTTTCAGCAATTAAAATTGCTATTATTCATGTGACATCAGCAAATGGAAGCCTTTATCTTTCTATTTTTTATTATTTATTTGTTTGTTTGTTTATGTTTGAGATGGAGCCTCACTCTATTGCCTAGGCTGGGGTGCAGTGGTGCGATCTTGGCTCAATACAACCTCCGTCTCCCGAGTTCAACCGATTCTCCTGCCTCAGCCTCCCCAGTAGCTGGGATTACAGGTGCAAACCACCATGCCCAGCTAATTTTTTTGTGTTTTTAGTAGAGAGGGGGATTTCACCTTGTTGGCCAGGCTGGTCTTGAACTCCTGACCTCAAATGATCCACCCACCTTGGAAGCCTTTATCTTTTAGCTAACGAATGGTTAACTTGTTTGAAGTTTGGGGAAGGGAGAGTTAGAACTTTCTCTGTCTTTGATGGCTGGCTGAGAATACAGGGTAAAGAACTGTCCAGTGTTGTGAGTGGTGCCTTAGAGTTGCTCATAGCAAGAAGATCACTTGGGAGGATGGAAGTGGCTCTCAGATGGTCATTGGTTACCTATAACTTATTTAAAGAAGACCTTGAGAAGTTGGGACATATCTTGTCACTGAGGAAATTGTGCCAAAGAACTGCTGCTTTATTAACGCATTTGATCAGATTTGAAAAGAGAGCTCTGTATACACTCTTTTTCTAACTCCAAAGAAATTTTGTTTCTAGAAAGATTCAATTACCGTAATGATGTTCTTTGGAAATGTGCCTTTTTGCGTGTATATCTTAATATGGATAAAGTTCCAAGGTAGTTCAAAGGTTTTAATAAAATTTTACTTACCAGAGTGATGTGAAATTGGGAATACCCTGTGTGAATGGTTAACTCTGCTTTAAATTGGAAGGTCAATGGGAGTGGGGATCTTCCCAGTAAATCTTAAATCTCTGTGTATGTGTATCTCTGACAGCCAAATCTTACTGGAGATTGCAGGGGTTGTAAAGAAGAGACCAGACCTTATAGCATTTCTGATAGGTGGATATGTGGATGCTTAAATGCATTTCACTTGTAAAGAATTTATATGCTCCTTTAGAGAACTAGTCTCCAAAATTTGAAACACATTTATGAAGAAGGCTCTATCATTGCTTTGAAGAAGACACAAGCAAGACATATTTGGCACTCTACAGGCTCATAATGTTGAGAGCAAAATGCAATTAAATGCCTGTTTACTACATGTCACTGTTCTCATTTGTATTTTTAAACAGGAATTGAGTGAAAGCTCTCATTGCGATTAAGCCCCTGGTATAATGCATTATTGAAATTAGGCTGTCAGCGCTTGTCTGTGCAATCTTATGTTTTTACTCGTAGATAAATTAGGAATTCTTCTGAAAAGAATGGCATGAAAGCATTAAGATAACTGCAGAATTCATTTAAGGACAGACTGAAGAGTGATGCCAAATGGCCATTTAAATGTCCTTCAGCTTTTGTGACTCACTTCTTTTGATGCCATAAAGAAAGTACATTGCATAGAACTCCTAGCTGAGACATCTTCAAAAAGAGTTAACATCATTCATTTTGGATACTCACTTCTCATCCAGAGAAACTTCTAACCACTCAAAGAAGACATTTTAAGAGTTTGAACTAGATCACCTGGATTAAAAAGCCCAGCTCTGAGCCATTTCCTTGTCTGTGAAATGGAGATAATGACACCTCCCCAGGTGGCTGTGGGGAGCAAATGAATAGGTGTAAATGCTGAGTACACAGTTGGCACATTGTGAGCAGTCATAAAGAGGGGTTTATAATAAGAAGTAGGAGGGTGTTGACTAAATATCATCTCCTGGAGGCTGCAGAGAGGTTGCTGCCTAATAGACTCTAGAACTGAATATTTGGGTCACTGGTTTAATCCCCCATCTGGGTATACTGAATATACTGCTAGTATACTCCTATAGCACAGAGTATAGAATATGCTGTACTCTTAGTAATCAGTGTCCTTTGGGAGCCAGAGGCTGTCACACTTGCATCTTCTCCACCCTAGACAGGCCTTTGACTCAGCTAGGTTAAAGAAGTAACCTGTGGTTGTTTTTAGAGATGATGATGAGGTGGTAGGGGAAGGAGGGCACTTGAGGAGTTTGGTGTATGGTCCTCTTCACACATATGCGTGTTTTTATTCTCTTTGCCTTTCCCTGTTCCCTCTTATCCTCCCTTCTTTTCTCTCTAGGGGTCCCGATCATTATTTCCCAGCCTTTGTTAATATGTCTCGGCATCAACCCTAAGCCCTAAAGGGTTGTTAGTCCTGATTTGGGTAGTCCTGGAAGGTGCAGCCTATGAACTTCTTGTTCTTAAAGGTGTAACTGTGAATGTCAAATAGGCACAACCTTTGCCACTTCCATGGTTCTTCTGGGGTGTTACGTCCCATTTTGCTGTATCGAATGTGCTCATTTCTACCTTCTCTTTCTTCTCTGTTAGGTTGCAGATAATGGAAACTATCCTAACTATTTCGAGCAGGAAGGGGTTGAATATGAGAATTAGATGCTCACAGGAAGGTTGGAATGAAGGTTGCAACTGAAAGTAGAGGAGGGGACCTGGCCTGAGCCTCATGCGTTGGCTCCCAGGCAGCAAGCTTGATGGGCCCCCAGGGTTGCTGCTGTCATTGCCACAGCCTGGGGGCTGGAAATCAGAACCACCACTAGAACTGCTAACATCAAGGGTGCACCTTTTGGGCTGTGTTCCATTGATCAGAGAGGCTGCTGCAAAATGCCTCTCCACCCTAGGAAGCTGGTGACTGAACATTGCTACCAACAACAAAAACAAGAAAGCAAATGTTTTCCTTAGATGCTCTCCACTTTCCTTCTTACGCTGCTCATCTCCCTGGAAGAACACTGTGCCCAGAACCCTAGCTGCAAGGGACTCTGGGAAATGCAGCTTATAGGTTTCTAGCCTCAAAGGTAGAGGGATGCACACTTGAAGGAGATAGGAGTGAATGTTCTGTGACAATCCATCATGCCTAACACATATCTAAAATATATTTCATCCGAGATTTGGCTAGAATATTTATTTTTAAAGTTGGTAGAGATTGACTTTGGAAAGGTAAGAGGATATGTTGTAAAAATTTTTTAAAGGAGCTAGTTGCTAACCAGTTACCTTTTCAAACAGATGGATGTTATCGTTTTGCAGCTGAAATTGCTGGAAAAAGCATCAAGCAAATGAATAACTAAAAATTACCAAGCGCCTGCCTCTGCATATGGTACTAATTGAATGGAAATAATGTTTCTTAGGTTTGGTTTCATAATCAAGGTAAAATATTAGGAAAATGATTTTTTAAAAATTATTTTTCCTTCTCAAAGCCGCAGATAGTCTACCCATTTAATGAACCACAATACAAAGGAAGAAAGTAATGTACTAAGAGAGAAATAATAGCACCTGGCTTGTTAGTTCTTTCATTAGATGAATTATCTGTGTTTTTCCCAAATCTTTCTCTCCCCTGTAACTTTCAGCATGCTCATTTTAAGGATTACAGAAATAGACATGACTTGTTTATTGGAGAATAACATAAGAGTATGCTTGAATTCACTTTAATTACTTATTTCATACCCTGGTGCTTGTCAGATTCCTTTTTTTCCAAACTATTGAAGTAGATATGATTGGATCTCTTCTATTTTTAAGCAGTAAATTACCAGTTTATTTGCACTCACAAATTACATTAGCACATCAAGGGATGGTCTTGATTATTGAACAAAATTTTGTTATATTTACCTCTGATATTTGGAGTTGGAAAATAAGAGAAAATATTCGTCCAGGGAGTGGATAACAATAAGGTTATGATAGTATGGTACTTTTATTATAAGTGCAGAACAGTAGCTTACTCGAAGAGAAAGTGGTGTATTCTCTCATGGTGAGGTGGAAGATGGAAATAATTGAAACATGAACATGTTTCTGATTTCAAAGAATATTTGTTGATATTTTTAATAGCAACAAAAAGGTAGCCAAGAGAGGCAAGAAGTAGCAACTGTCTGGGCCCATGTCTTTGTCTTCTCTGTTCCCTTTAACACAGAGCTAGTGAAGTAGGTGAGCTTGATAAATGTTAGAGAGTTTTAGTGTTTAGAGAAATAATGTGTTTATAAGAAATGAGGACTGCTCTTGGTGCTCTAATCAGTGTTCAGAAAGTAATCAGAAGCCTTTAAAATTTTATCAGAGCCTATAACATTCCATGGGACATCAAATTTATGATTAGAGTAATTAAAAAAAAGTACAGGTACATTCTCAATGTTAAGACATTTGCATACAAAGATGGTAATTCAATGACTTAATACAATTATGAAATAGATCTAGGGTGATCAGATGACTTATTGTTCAAGCCAGGACACTTTTGAGAGTGAAGAGGGAATGATTAGTGATTGCCCTGAATACAGAAGCATAAATGGAGACTGCCTCAGCAAACCTAGGGGTGACCAGGACTTAATGGTCACTCAAGATTAAGGTGCTAGTATTAAAGCTTGATTGCATTAACTGCAACATTGATTTTAAAAAATTGTAATAAAATATGCATAGAATTTTGTATTTTGCATAGAATGAAGTGTACTATTTTAACTGTTTTTTGAGTGTACAGTTCAGTGACATTTATTTTCACATTGCTGTGCAACCATCGCTGCCATCCATCTCCAGAACGTTTTTATCTTCTCAAAGTGAAACTCCATACCCATTAAACCATAACTCCCCATCCCTCCTCCTCACAGTACCTTTTTGTTGCTGTTAAAAATATCAATAAGGGATTCCACTTATATAGTATATTAGTCCGTTTTCACCCTGCTGATAAAGACGTACCCGAGACTGGGTGATTTATAAAGAAAAAGAGGTTTTTTGTCCTTTTGTGATTAATTTATTCCATGTAGTATAATATTTTCAAGGTTCATCCATGTTATAGTGTATATCAGAATCTCCTTTCTTTTTAAGGCTGAATAATATCCCATTGTTTACGCCACATTATGCTTATCCATTCAGCTGCAGTTCGGATACATGGCTTGCCTCCACCTTTTGCCTGTTGTGCATAATGCTGCCGTGAATATGAGTGTACGGATATCTCTTAGAGTCCCTGCTTTCAATTCTTTTAGGTATATACCCAAGTATTGGTTTTTAAATGAAGAAATTAAAAATGGAAGGAAAAGAAAAGCATTCTTTTCTTCTGTAAGATATTTCTGATCCTGTTTCTCCAGGATAGTACTGCATCAGATTGGTGCCCAGCTATGCCTCTGTAGGGTTCATCAGAAGAAGCAGGTAATTGAAACAAACTACCTGCTGAAAAAAGCACCCGAGATCTTAAATTTCATCTCCATACAAGAAAGGAAGCTAGTTTTTCTGTCACAACTACCATGATGCATTTACCACAGATGTATGTCTCTAAATGAACAAGGCTAGCATCTAGAATGTCAGAATCTGAACAAAGTGAATGATGGCCTTCAGTAGCACAAAGAACCAGCATGAGATTGAACAAAAGGATTCTCCATGTGACATATACACCATGGAATACTATGCAGCCATAAAAAAGGATGAGTTCCTGTCCTTTGTGGGGACATGGATGAAGCTGGAAACCATCATTCTCAGCAAACTTTCACAAAGTCAGAAAACCAGACACCACATGTTCTCATTCATAGGTGGGAATTGAACAATGAGAACACTTGGACACAGGGCGGGGAACATCACACACCGGGGCTTGTCAGGGGTCGGGGGCTGGGGGAGGGATAGCATTAGGAGAAATATCTAATGTAAATGACAAGTTGATGGGTGCAGCAAACCAACATGGCACATGTATACCTATGTAACAAACCTGCATGTTGTGCACATGTACGCTAGAACTTAAAGTATAGTAATAATAATAAAAAGAATTCTTCATGTGACCAAGAACATCTTTGTAACACATGGGACCATGAACTTCCTGGGTGAAAGGGAACAGGTCTAACAACTACACGTTGAGCATCCCTAACCTGAAAATCCAAAATTTGAAATGCTCCAGTATCCAAAAATTTTTGAGCACTAATATGATATGCCACAAGTGGAAAAATCCCACACCTGACTTCACTTGCCAGATTGCGGTCAAAACGCAGTCCAAACTTTGTTTCATGCGTACAATTATTTCAAAAGATTGTATAAAATTACCTTCAGCTATGTGTATATAAATCATAAATGTATGTTGTGTTTATGTCCATGCAAATATGCCACAACTGGAAACACTTCTGGTCCCAAGCATTTGTATTTTCCTCTCCTCTCCTCTCCTTTCCTTTTTCCTTCCTTTTTTTTTTTTTTTTTTTTTTGACAGAGTCTTGCTCTGTTGCCCAGGCTGGAGTGCAGTGGCACCATCATGGCTCATTGGAACCTCAACCTCCTGGGCTCAAATGATCCTCCTGCCTCAGCCGCCCAAGTAGCCGGGGCTACAGGTTCACGCCACTACACCTAGCTAACTTTGTTTAGTTTTTGTGTATACTAGGTCTCACAAAAAGGCTATTTTGCCCAGGCTGGTCTTGAACTCCTAGGCTCAAGCGATCCTCCCACCTCAGCTTCCCCAAGTGCTGGGATTACAAACGTGAGCCACCATGCCTGGCCTGGTCCCAAAGATTTCAGAAAAGGAATACTTAATCTGCTTCTCTTGATTTGGAAGCTGAGATGAAAGGAGACAGGCTACAGCAGAATAGGGAGCTTCCAGGTACCCAGAAAAGTATTCTTCCTTTGGCTGTGGAAGTAGACACCTGAATGCCAGTGTCAAGAACATACGTGCAGCTGATCTCAATTCAGACAATCCCTTTATGGAAGTGGAGACATCAAATTGCAACTCTTCATTGGAAGTTTTAAGTAACACAATTTCCACTGGAGCTTTACAGTCCTGGAAAGTAATGTCCATGCCTCTGGGACAAATAAGGAGTTGCTGCATTTACTATATGGGAATTGCTCCGCCTGTTTAATTCTCTGAGCCAGTTTTGGCACTCTAAGGAGTCAACAGAGGAAATCTGCTCATTTTTAGTGGCAGCCTTAAGGGAAATAGTTACATTTCAGTCACTAGTAGTAACCAAGCTTAAGAAAATATATCTGCAGAAGCTACCTGACAATCAGAAATGGTAGCTGAGAACCAAACAGGTATTAAGGAGCTTTCAGAAAAATGGATCCCACGGAGTATCTTACGGCAGCCCAGAATGGACAGTGTTCCCAGGCCTGCTCTCCTTGGACTGTACCTGTATCAGTGAAGACTGAAAAATGAACAGGCAACTCCACACAGAACCTGCACACAAATGTCTGTAGCCACTTTGTTCCTAATTGCCAAAAACTGGAAGCAACCAAGATGTCCTTCAATAGGTGAATGGATAAACAAATTGTAGTATATCCTTACAATGGAATATTATTTAGTGATTAAAAAGAAATGATTTTTCAAGTCACAAAAAGACACGGTGGAACCCTAAATGCATATTACTAAGTAAAAGAAGCCAGTCTGAAAAAGCCTAAATGCTGTGTGATTCCAGCTAATTGACATATGGAAAGGCAAAACTCTAGAGACTGTAAAAAGATCAGTGGTTGCCATGGGTCGAGTGTGGGGGTAAGAGAAGAATAGGTTAAACACCAGGGATTTGTAGGGCAATAAAACTAGGCCGGGCGCAGTGGCTCACACCTGTAATCCCAGCACTTTGGGAGGCCAAAGTGGGTGGATCACGAGGTCAAGAGACCTAGACCATCCTGGCCAACGTAGTGAAACCTTGTCTCTACTAAAAATACAAAAATTAGCTGGGCGTGGTGGTGCGTGCCTGTAGTCCCAGCTACTCGGGAGGCTGAGGCAGGAGAATCGCTTGAACCCGGGAAGTGGAGGTTGCAGTGAGTCGAGATTGCACCACTGCACTCCAGCCTGGTGACAGAGTGAGACTCCATCTCAAAACAAAAAAACAAACAAAAAACTATTCTGTGTGATATAGTAGTGGTGGATATGTGACATTATGCATTTGGCAAAACACAAAGAACTGTCTAATACAAAGAGTGAATCCTAATACAGCCTATGAATGTTAGTTAATAATAAATATCAATAGTGGTTCATCAGTTGTAACTCAAGTACCACACCAATGCAATATTTTAATTTAAAAAAATCATATATTTTTTTAAAGTTAAGAAATACCTCACTTGATGCTAGCATAGGAGTTGTAGAAAACATTACCTTCGGCCGGGCACGGTGGCTCACGCCTGCAATCCCAGCACTTTGGGAGGCCGAGGTGGGCGGATCACGAGGTCAGGAGATGGAGACCATCCTGGCTAACACAGTGAAACCCCGTCTCTACTAAAAATACAAAAAATTAGCTGGGCGTGGTGGTGGGCGCCTGTAGTCCCAGCTACCTGAGAGGCTGAGGCAGGAGAATGGCTTGTACCCGGGAGGCGGAGCTTGCAGTGAGCCGAGATCACGCCACTGCACTCCAGCCTGGGTGACAGAGCGAGACTCCATCTCAAAAAAAAAAAAAAAAAAGAAAGAAGAAAACGTTACCTTCAGGGACCCAAGTGATGGCAGGTCAAATGGTAGGCTACATAGCTCCAAGTCAAGAGAATTAACAAAACAGAGCAGCTCTGTTGCCTTAATCCCAGAGGAAACATCTAATCAGCTACACTGCACCTTCAGTGCAGACATTTCACCCAGGCTTTTAGCAGGCGAGGAGAATATATTCAATCAGACTTCTCAGCAGACCACTTCCTTGCCATCCAGTTTCATATTGGTTAAAGACTTGGATCGGAGACCACAGAATCCATTAACAGACACACCTGAAACCACAGAGAATGCCAGCCCTGAAGCTGCAATGCCAACCATCCACAAGTTTCTACAACCTTCTACCATTAATGTTTTGTCCTACAGACATGGACTGGATTCTCCATGCTAGCTTTCCTCTGCAGGAAGCTCTTGGGGCTATGCATTGAGTTGGCAGAAATGCAGACCTTGATATTCTTGCTTTGCTAGGACACCATCATAACTATGGAAAAATGGGCTTCATCATATGCCATTCCCTTCAAAAAGCTGTGTAGACACACCCATACATATACATTATGTGTAGAAACCTACAGGCAGAATGTTGAGTTAGATAATTTTAATGATTTTTGTCAGCCAAAATAATTTATGATCTCTTGTCTGATAGTTTGTCTACTTGTTAAAATGTGGGCCTTTTAAAATGTGTTGGCAGTATGTGCATACAGAAGATTTTTGTTCTCCTTAAGATGATGTGTTCTGGCTTAAAATTTTTTTTTGTTTGTTTGTTTTTTGTTTTTTGTTTTTTGTTTTTGATAGGGTTCCCCTCTATCACCCAGGCTGGAGTGCAGTGGTGTGATCTTGGCTCACTGCAACCTCTGCCTCCTGGGTTCAAGCGATCCTCGTACCTCAGCCCCCCAAGTAGCTGGGACTACAGGTGTGTGCCACTACACCCAGCTAATTTTTATATTTTTTGTAGAGACGGGGTCTCGCTATGTTGTCCAGGCTGGTCTGGAACTCCTGAGCTCAAGTGATCTGCCCACCTCGCCCTCCCAAAATACTGAGATTATAGGCATGAGCCACTGCGCCTGGCCAGATTGATGGTTTTATGTGTAGCATACCACTTTAGAATGAAAGTGAGTCTTTGAAAAGCAGAACCTACTAGAAATCCTACCACTGGCACAGCTAACAGCTGACTGACTTCATGCTGTGGCTGTGTGTTTGTGCTATAGACGAGGTAGGGCTTGTCAACTCAATTGTCAAGTTAAAAACTTGTAGCCACATGATTTGGGGGTTTGATTTCTTCCCAGTCCGCTGAGTATTATGATTTATCCATTAAAGCAGGAAATTGAAGAATAATTGAATAACTAAAAAATGGAGGAAAAATTATGTTATATTTTTACATGTAGCTTTTTATTACAGGTAAATAGTAATCACTAAACCATGTATACTGGCAGCTGGGCATGGTGGCTCACTCCTGTAATCCCAGCACTTTGGGAGGCCAAGGTGGGCGATTCATGAGGTCAGGAGTTTGAGACCAGCTGGCCAATATAGTGAAACACCATCTCTACTTTAAAAATTCAAAAATTAGCCTGGTGTGGTGGCATGCGTCTGTAATCCCCGCTACTCGGGAGGCTGAGGCAGGAGAATTGCTTGAACCTGGGAGGTAGAGGTTGCAGTGAGCTGAGATTGCACCACTGCACTCCAGCCTGGGAGACAGAGTGAGACTTTGTCACAGAAACAAAACAAAACAGAAAAACACATGTATACTGACAGGACACAGTGGCTCATGCCCGTAATCCTAGTGTTTTGGGAGGCAGAGCTAGGCAGATCGCTTGAGGCCGGGAATTCAAGGTCAGCCTGGGCAACATGGTGAAACCTCGTCTCTACAAAAACAAAAATTAGCCTGGCGGTGGTGGAGTGTGCCTGTAGTTCTAGCTACTCAGGAGGCTGAGCAGAGAGGATTGCTTGAGCCTTGGAGGTCAATGCTATGATGAGCCGTGATTGCACCACTGCACTCCAGCCTGCGCAGCAGAAGAAGACCCTGTCTCAAACAAAACAAAAATGTATACAAGTTTTTTAAAACCTTGTGCAATGGCTACTTTCATTTAAGCTGTGCCTGAGTAGCTCCTGTTTTCTGTTTATTTAAACTAGGCTGCAGCGTGGCATGATAGATCTGTGGACATGTGGAATCAGTCCATATGGGTTCTAGTCCTTGCTCCTCAAGAAACTAGTGATATTGTTTCCATACTGGTTGATTCCCAAATATTGATAAATGACACCAATCGCATCAGCTTTGGTTTTGTAATCCATTCACTTGTTTTTGACTCTGATCTTCTCGTACATGAACTGTGTAACTTCTCATTTTCTAACAATTTAGGATGCCCTAAAACAGAGATTTTATGATCAAGGTAGAATACTGGCTTTTCTAAGGAAACTCAAAAAGACTCGTGTCATTATTGTGACATTAGTTTTGTTATTTTAAAGCTATTTTTCAAAAATATTGTATTTCATCTTTTTGAAAAACATTATTTTACATTTCAACATCATTGACATGGGGTACATCCTACAGTTGATAACACATCCTCATCTTTCTTGGCAATAAGTAAAATAGTTGTGTATTTTACAAAATAGATGGCCTCCTAGCTTCTGTGAAATGTTTGATAGCCACTTACCAGAACATTTCCATCCTGCCGCAGGAACTTCACGTCGAATGCTTTGTCTTATTTATTTTGTAATTTTAAATTTGGAGCCAGAGTTCCGTATTCCCGTTTAATTTGTTTTTTACTTTTAAAGCAGTTTATGATAGAACTCCTTGAGGTTAAAAAATAGTATTTGTAGTTTTTAACTCTAAATAATAGACTGCTTTTTGTTTGTTTTTGCTTGTTCGTTTGTTTTTGAGACGGGGTCTCTCTCTGTCACTCAGGCTGGAGTGCAGTGGCACAATCACAGCTCATTGTAGCCTCAAACTCCCGGGCTCAAGCGATCTTCCCTCCTTATCCTCCTGAGTAACTTGGACTATAAGCATGCCACCACACCAGGCTAATTTTGTTTGTTTGTTTGTTTGTTTGTTTTGTTTGTAAAGATGGGGTGTCACTATGATGCCTAGGTTGGTCTCAAACTCCTGGCCTCAAATGATCCTCCCAGTTCGGCCTCCCAAAGTGCTGGGATTACAGGTGTGAGCCATGTGCTTGGTTCAGAGATAAGACTGTTTTCTTACACACAGGCTTATCTCTGAAAAAACAAACACAGTCATAAAATGGAATATGAAAACCGAAAAAATTAAACTTTCCAAAATAGTCTGGTTTATTCTGGTCACAGACTTAATAACCCCTCCCACTAGGAGAAGTACAATTTGCTGCCACAGGAAAGCTTAAAATGTCAAACACATTCTTATAAAATACAGTGCAAGCTGCCTGCAAATGAGGCCATTCTTTCAACTGGTGTTATTCCCTGCTTCAGTGCAGTTTTCATAATCGTGGCACTTACTCAGAACCAAAAGCCTCTGTGTGTGATATAAGCATTCAAGCCATATGGCTGAATTGGTTTTTGTAGGTATTAAGCAGGTGTGGATTCGGAGACTCTGGAGGGAACTACAAAATCCAAGCTATTGAGGAGCTCAGTTGGAAAGAAACAGAGCTAGCATCACAGTGAACACAGAGCATAGAGATGGTGGCAGGGAGATTTGGCTAAAAAGCAGAAGGCTGGCAATCAGAAGGCCAACTACTCAAGGGCTTAGCCGGAAGACATGGTGTGGCCAGCCTTCCCCCAGCATCCGGATCCCCATCCAGAACCAAGGTGGCCTGTGAGCTGTCAGTACAGGATGTCACCAAACTCATTAGTCCAAAGCTGACCTGTCTGATGACCCGAAAGTCTTTTTCTTCATATTTTTGATAGGATCCCAAAAGGCTTAGTTGTCTGACTTTTTTTTTTTAAGCCCAAGGTAGACTACAAGCAGGAAATTAGAAAGTGGAGGAGCTTGTGGAGACAGACACAATGAGAGTGAGAAGTGGCAGCCAACAGCAAGGTGGGGCAGGCTGGGGCACAGCGACTCACGCCTGTAATCCCAGCATGTGGGGAGACTGAGGCAGGCAGATTGCATGAGCTGAGTAGTTCAAGACCAGCCTGGGCAACATGGCAAAACCCCATCTCTACTAAATATACAAAAATCAGCCGGGTGTGGTGGCGGGCACCTGTAGTTCCAGCTACTCGGGAGGCTGAGGCAGGAGAACCACTTGAACCTGGGAGGCGGAAGTAGTAGTGAGCCAAGATAGTGCCACTGCACCCCAGCCTGGGTGACAGAGCAAGACTCTGTCTCAAAAAGAAAAAAAAAAGAAGCACTCCATGGCCAGGCATGGTTATGTACACCTATAATCCGAGCACTTTGGGAGACCAAGGTAGAAGGATCACTTGAGCCCAGGAGTTCAAGACCAGGCTGGGCAACATAGTAAGACCCCCCCCCACCATCTCTACAGAAAGTAAAAAAAACAGTAGCCTGGCATGGTGACCCTTACCTGTGGTCCCAGCTACTCAGGAGCTACTGCACTCCAGCCTCGGTGACAGAGACAGACCTTGTCTCTGTGCTCAGGGTGTGGGCGGGGGGAAGAAATACTCCAAACAAATACAACCATGTGCCATTTAGTGTGGATGCAGACACTTTGTTAACCCTGGAAAGCATTGCTACTGTATAATACTTTGTCGTCTTTATTGATAACCCCTATGTTATCAATAAAGATGTGTTATTTACAAGCTAGACATTGCTGTTCTGTAATACTTTGTCATAATTAGCTCCTATGTTACCAATAAAAATGTGTTACTTACAGACTACTTAGATTGACATAAAAGCATGCATTGGAAAGATTTCCATGATAATACAGCTATTTCTATTGTTTAGCCATGTGGCACAGCATTTATTTAAATTGGTCTAAATTTTTAGTTCAGTGCCCATTTATTTAGCCTGGGACTTCTTTGATTAATACAGGAGATGGCAAGCATGAATACCATCCAATGTATGAGAGTAAGAACTGGATGCTGTGGGAACTCACAGAGCACCCTCATTTCTAGCACATAGGGTTAGGGGAACCATCCTGTTCAAGATGGGACCTGAGCTTCGTAGGGTTTGTTGAGGAGCTGGGTGCAGTGGGGAAGTCTGCAGGCCTTGTTTTCCCAGAGGAGCAAAAAAATCGGCTTTACCACATTCTTACTACCTTGCTTCCATTTTACAGTGTTCCTTTCCATGTTTACATTATAAGATTATAATCCAAAAGCATTTTAGGGCTAGGTAGTACTCTAGTACTCACCTTCCTTACAGACACCGACGGTGAATACTCCCAAGGTGTGGGAAGGATAGGTAATGACATCCTAGGTATTTTTTAACAGTACACAAAATTCAAATTGAGAAGCAGAAATGTTTTACAAGTTTCATGTCCAAACAAGACATATCTTTAGGATCCTGGGTAAGTCATCTCCTGAATTTGTTCTCTTTCTGAAATGATCATCCAAAGATATGCACAATGTCCAGAAATCTTTGATCAGTTAAGTTAAATACCAGTGGGTTGAACAAAGGCATCGGTAAAAAGTCCTCAAAGGTTTTAGGAACAAATGTATTTCATAGGACTAGACAGTGGCACAGCTGAGACTTGACCTTGGGACTATAGGTCTAGAAAAATCCTTTTCTGAACTACTACTCCATCCTATAGCTCCCCTACAAAGACTGAACCTCACCAGACCATAACGAAATGGCAGGGATGGTGACAACGATGATTTGTTTACCCCAGAGATTTTTCTTGGGTTAAAGTTGACATTAAAAAGGATGACATTCTCCAGTTACCATTTGACCAACTCAGACCCTCTTCAATTAGATTGTTTTTAGCTTTTCTCCACCAATGAACTAATAATTAAATGCATCCTTTCTAATTAAAGCAGCTCATTAACAATGGCAAAGCCTCCTGAGTTTTCAATTTTTCTTTTTAAGTGAGTAGTCACTTCCATAGTAGAATTATAATTACTCATCCACTTAGAATGTCAGGAGAGTATTAAATACATCTTTATGCATATAGTGATGGTCAGTATGAAAGTGATCAGTGGGACAAAGCTTAACAAATGGGTTTTGAAGCATTGTTAACAGTTTAATTTTCCCATGTCTTTGGACAGGCTGAAGGTCCTTATTATACAGCTGCTAAAAAAGACAACAGTCTTCTAATTTGTTTACTTATTTACTTTTTGAGACAGGCTCTTGCTCTGTTGCCCAGGCTGGAGTGCAGTGGCACGATCTTGGCTCACTGCAACCTCCGCCTACTGGGCTCTCACCTCAGCCTCCTGAGCAGCTGGGACTACAGGCACACACCACCACACCCAGCTAATTCTTGCATTTTTAGTAAAGATGGGATTTCACCATGTTGTCCAGGCTGGTCTCAAACTCCTGGGCTTAAGCAATCCACCCACCTCGATTTCTCTAAGTGCTGGGATTACAGACATGAGCCACCACCTGGCCAAAAGTGCTATTTTAAATGAAATACTGTTCAAGTCACGGAAGACATACATCCCAAGGGACTATAAAGTCCTACAGGAGTATATGACTTTCTGGGCATGTGGCCTGTGTGATGGGGATGAGGTCAAGAAGAGTGAGGAAGTGGGCAGATCTTCCTGGTTTCTGTCCCTTTAATCTAGAAAGCCTCAGGCTTGTTGTTTGGTTGGAATTGCTGTAAAAGGAGACTTTTCCTTTCATAAACAGACATTATCCAGTGACAGACATTTTAGCAATTTCTGGTATATTTGTTGTGAAGAGCTACATAGATTTAAATAAATTACCAAAATCCCTTAATGCTTTCTAATAGGAGGTGTGCATTTTAATGGAATGCAATCAGGTTAACTGGAATCTTAAGAGAGTGACATTTGGAGGCATGAGCTGTGAGCCGATAGCCACGTGGACTCCAGGTTCAGCTCCCCACTCTGGGAGGAATCAGTCCTCAGGGTGGGAGGGACAGCCTGAGCAGCTGGCAGTCCAGAAGGCCCCTCCCTGAGTCGCGAGAGTGCACCCCTACCTCTCACAGGGGGTGTGGTCCTGTTTGACAAGGTCAGTTACTAGAAGAGGTGTAGTATGGTGGGTAGAGAGCCATGCTGTTCATTATCTACACAGGCCTGGCCTGACTCACCCCATGGAGAAGCAACACATTTGCAGGCCTTCAGCAGTGGTCACATAAGCCTGCTCTTACACATATTTATATAAAACTGAAAAGTGGGCTGGGTGCGGTGACTCATGCTTGTAATCCCAGCACTTTGGGAGGCCAAGGCGGGTGGATCACCTGAGGTCAGGAGTTCGAGGCTAGCCTGATCAACATGGTGAAACCCCATCTCTACTAATAATACAAAATATTGGCCAGGCGTGGTAGCATGCACCTGTAATTCTAGCTACTCGGGAGGCTGAGGCAGGAGAATCGCTTGGAAGGTGGAGATTGCAGTGAGCTGAGATTGCGCCACTGCACTCCAGCCTAGGCAAGAGAGTGAAACTGTGTCTAAAAACAAACAAACAAACAAACAAAAATACTGAAAGGCCCACCGTCTCTTGATTACACAGGTTTCCATCCATCCTAGTCTCTGGGACAGTGCTAGCTACCTTTGGGCTCACAGAGGCCTGTAAATCTACCTTCCTATGTTTTTGTATTGTGTATATATAAGTAAGTGTACATACGCACCCAGTCACTCCTTTGCATCCAAAGGGGATTCGTTCCAGGACCCACTCTACCCCCACACCCCTGTACTAAAATTCATGGATGCTCAACTCTGTGATATAAAAGGGCATAGTATTTGCATATAACCTGTGTACAGTCTCCCATTATTTTAAATCATCTCTAGATTACTTGCAATAACCTAATACAATGTAAGTGCTAAGTAGTTGTAATAATGTATCTCTTATTTGTATTATTTTTTATTTTTTCCTAATATTTTTTCTTTTTTAAAAATTCTCTTTTTATTGTTTCTTTCTTCTTTTTTTAGAGACTCGAGTCTCTCTATACCGCAGGCTGGAGTGTAGAGTGCACTGGTACAATCACGGCTCATTGCAGCCTCAAGTGCCTGGGCTCCAGGAATCCTCCCACCTAAGCCTCCCAAGTAGCTAGGACTACAGGCCTGCACCACCACACCCAGCTAATGTTTTAATTTTTTTTTTGTAGAGACATGGTCTTGCTATGCGGCCCAGGCTGGTCTCAAACTGACCTCAAGCCATCCTCCCACCTCAGCTTCCCAAAATGCTGGAATTACAGGCACGATTCTGATTTTAAATATTTTTGATACACAGTTGGTCACATTGGCCCATGTGGAACTCAGAAACAGAAGGCCAACCATGCATAACGAGGCAGAACTTTTGGAGATCCTTGGTGACCTCATTGTTGCTGAATAACCTTTAGCCCCTCTCCTGGTGATAACACCAATACCACTTGGTTTTCTTCCAGGTATGTGCGAAGTGTTTCACTTCTGTGAACAAAAATATATGAAACAAAAAACAAATTTACTTCGTTAGCTTGTAGACATCTGTTATTATTAAACAGACCAGTGCCTTCCTTCACTGTCCGTGAACTTTTGGTCCTGTTTTTTATGTAAGCCTATTTCTCCTCATTTATTCACTCTTATTTTCAAAGTAGCATTTGCCCAACTTTTACGTTGTCATATATTCAGTATTCTCCATCCCAACCTAACAGTGAAGAGAGCACATTATGGCAGGTGCCTTCCTCTTCTTATTGCTCCATGATTCCAATCCACTTTCATGGCTTGGTGCAGGGCCTGTTGGTAAACGTGGACTCCGTTGTTCAGATCTAGAGCGGACGCCTTCTGGGCAGTCCTACAGATTTACATCAGTGAAAGAGATGAGCCGGCTGTGCTGACCTTTTTTGAGGCTTGCAATGTATTCAAATGTGTGAGATGGTTAATGCAGCTGTCAATATTAATACTATTCCATGGATTAAGGTCCTAAAAATATCCATCCAAGTTTAAAAAGTATCACTACAGAAAATCACAATTTTATTTGGAACTGGAATTAGGAATTGGCACCAAGGCTTTTTATGACACTTTTGGCTTCCTGTCACTCACTTCACGTCTTTCTAGCCTCTTAGTCTGTACAGGGTAACGCGTTTGGGAACTGTGATAAGAAGAAATTCAAGTCTGCATATTGGCTGCCAATGCTCGAAAGTTCTGTTGTGATTTGGGGGAAGTTAAAACACATTTCTCTATGAAGGCTCAGTCTTAAAAGAGGAGAGGCACTTTAGAAAGTATCTGTATTTCTTCATTTTTTGCATTTTTAAATGATATATCATAGTTGTACATATTTTGGGGTACATGTGCTATTTTGACACATGTATACAATATGTGATGATTAATCTGAGTAATTTGCATACTGTCACCTCAAACATGTATCTTTGCCTTGGGAACATTGCAGTTCTTGTAGCTATTTTGAAAGAGACAATAAAGTTTTGTTAACTGTCGTTGCCCTGCTGTATTATCAAATACTGGTATTTATTTATTTTTCTTTCTTTTTGTTTCCCCTTTTTTCAATTTTTTTCTTTTTTTGTTTTGTTTTTCATTTTGATATTTCTTTATTTCTAAGAGGAAAGAGCATGTACCCAGAGAAGCTAAATATTTTGCTCAAGGTCACTTTGCCAGGGAACGGCGGGCCTGGGCCTGTGACCTCAGGGTTCTCCTGGTACAGCATTTTTTCATAATAATGAAATCCTCTGAGTTCTACTTTTGAAGTTTTCTTTGTGAGGTTTAACATATTGTATTGGTGTTCCAATTTCAAATTGTGTATTAGCTGGATTTAAAATGAACTTGTCATTGCAGCATCTAGTGCCATATCCAGTATACAGTTGACATTAAAAAGGATTTTGCTGGCTGAATGACTATCTTGTGGATAACTTGCCCTAATCTGCAAGAAAAAAAATGGAGAAACAGTACTGACAAAAATTAGCAAACAAGAAAATGGGGGGCAGGGAAAGCAGAAAATGGATATTGCTAAAAATTTCAGAAAAAGAGAGTTCAGCTACTTATTTTCCTCCGAATATATTTAGATGTGGTTATCGCTTTTACATATTATAAGCATATTTTCATGACCAAAATTACTTTTTTAGTGTTTAAATATTTCCTATTTATTTGTCCAACAGATATGATTGGGTGCCTGCTTTGGGTCAGGCCATGTTTAGAATGCAGAAAACAGCATCAGTGAACCAAAAAAACCCCTGATTTCATGGAATTTATAAACTCACTGGGAGAGACAAGCCATAAATAACTCTAGCCAAATAATGAAAAGGAACTCTTTATGGTTTTCATGTTTTGCACAATAGCGCAAAAATACAGCAGTGGTAGGTAGAGTCTGGGAGGGAAAACCCCATCAGTTATGTTAACAGAGAAAATTTAATATAAGGAATTGATTAGACAGATATTAGAGGACGAGCAATGCAAAGAGGGAACAAATGAGGCAGGATGGCAAGAACAACAGCAGGAAGCAGCTGCCCCTGTGCTGAGGGGACAAAGAGAAGAGAATGAGCTTCTCAGAACCTAGAAGCTTGGACGAGGGGTCCCCAGAGCTGGGACCCAGACTCCCGTGGAGGCGGGGCTGGCCGGCTGGTGCGGAGACTTTGAGAGCTCAGAGGAGAGTCCCTGAGGAGTTGGGAGGCAGATCTCTTGGGAGGAGACTTGCTTGTGGGTGAGGTGTCTTTTAGGGGTGTGCAAAAGAGCTAGTCCTGGGAAAGTGAAAGAAACTGGAAACTAACCGACTCCTATTGGAAACAAATGCCGCTGCCAGGGTGAAGGGCTGTTGCTGGCCAACTCTGGCAGGAACAGGGAGCAAACAGAGAGGAGCCAGTCCCCTCTCCCACCCTGTCCTTCCAGGCTCCCTATGGTGTCCCCTTGTCAGCAGAGACACTTAGTAAACTAGCAGTGCTGTTTACAGGGTCCCGCCCTCTCCACACAAAGCGGTGTGTAGGAGGGAGTGTTTGGAGGGGAGAGACAATGGCTTGATAACAGGCATGGTCCCAAATACGCTAGGTGACAATGACTCTCATGTTCTGAAGCTAGTTGCTAGACTACCTCAGCAGGACTTGCAGAAGAAATGACTGAAATGTTTTTTATTGTGGTAAAATATGCATAATATAAAAACGACCATTTAACAATTTTTAATTATATAACTCAGGGGCGTTAAATACATTAACAGTCTTGTGCAACCATCACTATTATCCATCGTCAGAACTTTTTCATCTTCCCAAAGTGAACCTCCAGGCCATTTAAACACTAAGACCCTTTTACCCTGACTCCCCAGGCCCTGGCAGCCACCATTCTGCTTTCTGTCTCTATGTAGCTGACTGTTCCAGGAACCTCACATGAGTGGAATAATGCAGTGTTTGTCCTTTCAGGTCTGGCTTATTTCACTGAGCATAATGTCTTCCAGGTTTATCCGTGTTTGTGGCAAGTGTCAGAATTGCATTGCTTTTTAAGGCTGAATAATATGAAATCTGGTTTTGTGACCCTTAGTCCAACACCCAGTTGGACACTGGGGAGAAGACGTATTTAGGAAGATTTTTTTTGGCATGCTCTGGGTGCCCCTTCCCTTGCCAACACATGCACAGCATCGTGGGAGAAGAGAAGGTATTTCTCCCCATCCTCAAGTCAAGTGACAGGGGCTTCAGGAGGACCGCACAGAAAGCTGGATATGTGCCACTGCAGATGAGATCTCAGACACAGTGGTCTGGACCAAGCTATGCCTGAAAAAATCTAAAGGCTGGTAGAAGCAACCTATGGCAGCAGAGAGTGGGTATTGCTTGGGAAGTAACTGCTACTTTCACTGAAGAGAGAACAAAGGCACTTGTTTTCCTTGGACTAGATGTGGGCCATGAAAGACAGGTGGCATTGGCTAGGATCTCATCTGGAGAGGTGAAGAGATGGCGGGTGAAACATGTTGGAGGTGTAGGGGTGGATGACATGGAACTGTCATAGGCAGCCAGCAGGACGGTGGATTATCCGTTTCAGAAAACTGCTGGTGAAAGGACTTCAGCCATAAGCGTCTGCACGGAGCCAGTGAAAGATTCCATGAGATCCACAAAACACTTCATGAATGAGAACAGCCTTTAGTTCCCACCGTGCCCAGAGATCACTGAACTCAGTTCACACCAGTGCCAGTCGAAAAGAACATTTTGGCCATATGCGGTGGCTCATACCTGTAATCCTAGTACTTTGGGAGGCTGAGATGGGAGGATCGCTTAAGGCCAGGAGTTTCAGACCAGCCTGAGCATTATAGTGAGATGTCATCTCCAAAAATATATTTTAAAATTTTTTTTAAAAAGCTAGGCATAGTGGCAAGCACTTGTAGTCCCAGCTACTCAGAAGGCTGAGGCGGGAGGATGGCTTGAGCCCAGGAATTCAAGGCTTCAGTGAGCCAAGATCGCACCGATGTTCTCCAGCCTGGGTGACAAGCAAGACCCTGTCCCTTAGAAAAGAAAAGGACTTTTCTGGCTCCCTAACCTCTCTTTGCCGGCTCCCTTCACCACCACCGTGACCCTGTCCCATTAACTACTGAGTTGGGAGTGAAGGATGCAACAAGAGAAGAAACCACCTTTCCCACTGCAAGCTTCTTGATAGCAGCACGTCCAAGCTGGAGATGAGAAGTTTCAAATGGTGATGAAACGTGGAGCCTGGATTTTACACTGGACGGGAAATCAATTTCAGAAGTGAGAACGTTTTGTGATCTGGAGAGCATTTACTTATTATTGAAATTTATGAAAAATCTGTGGGCCTGCCTGAATTTCATTCAAGGGCAATGGAAGAATGAGCCCCAACAGAATAAGTTTCCAGGGATATGAAGTCACCTACAAGTCCTGCTCGTTCCAGACAACAGGTTGGCCAATAGATGTTTCAAGTGGCGATGAAGGCTGGAAGCAAAACGTGGCAGTCTAGAGTACTGCCTGCGTTGCAGTGAAAGTAATGTTGTGAGGTTGATGAAAAGTAAACGACTGCATTATTTGTAAAATAAAAGCATTTCACTTCTCTTGCATGAAAAGGGACAGGAGGCGGGACAGCAGCAGGCAGGGTTTTGTTTTGTTTTGTTTTTTTAAAGTAGCTGACTTGGTTACACAGCTTGCTAGGTGCAGCTCTTCACGCCTGAGGTTGACAGGTATTTTATGATCCCCTAAAAGATTATAAAGCTAAAGTTTTCAGATCAAAGGAAAACCAACAAATAGAGGCAGCATTATTTGTGAAAGAACTTTGCCATAAAAGGAAGCAGGGAAGTTAGGGTTGAGACTGGATCATGGTCTGTGGTCATACATAAGCAGTTTTTTTTTTTTTACACTAATGGGGAAAATAGATGATTGAGAAGAGAGAGAAGAAAATTACAGGAGAGAAGCTGTTAATTGTCCAGAACATAGGATTCCATGTACGGCTAGGAGGGTTTGTATTATAGAAGTACAGATAGTTCATCCTCATCTCTCTTCCAGGAAGAAAGAGTATATGAGAAGAGATACAAATAGATTAGTAGATTTGCTGGTATAAGCCCATGGGAATCAAAGTGGTCCACTCCCCTGAACGATATACTTGATATAGATAACAAATATTTTGTTGATCATGTAATTGTTGAACATATATAGACTGACCCCAGAATAAAATTTAGAACTTATTAATTGCTCCTTTCTTCTAAAAGTAGCAGGAAAGAAAAAAAAAGCTTTTAAATTGATGTTTCTAGGGGAGGTACAGTGGCTTATGCCTGTAATCCCAGCACTTTGGGAGGCTGAGGCGAGGAGATCACTTGAGGCCAGGAGTTCGGGACCAGCCTGGCCAACATGGCGAAACCGAGTCTCTATTAAAAATACAAAAAATTAGCTGGGTATGGTGGCATGTGTCTGTAATCCCAGCTACTTCGGAAGCTAAGGTCTGAGAATCCTTTGAACCTGTGAGGTGGAGGTAGCAGTGAGCCGAGATGGTGCCACTGCACTCTAATGTGGGCAACAGAGCAAGACTGTGTCAAAAATAAAAATAAAAATAAAAATAAATAAATTGATGCTTCTAGCTATATGGGGGCATTCATTCCTTCAATTGATGATAATCCACCACCACCATATTTGCCAGATATGGTGACAGACATTACAGATAAAGAGATGAGACACGTATGGTCATTGTCCATAAAGAGTAAAAGTTGGGGGCAATAAACAAGCATCAACAAATGAATACGATAATATTTTCTCAGTTCTGTATGAGCCATGGTTGCTGATTACAAGCAACAGAAACTGACTCGTGATCTTTGGACTGATCAGGAATTTATTGAAATATGAAGGACATAGAAAGCCAGAGAACTAGACTTGGAAAATAAATGTGCCCCAGGGAAGCTCCACCATGGCAAGAGTCTTAGGTACAACAGTCAGTCGGACCAGGACCCAGTGCCACTGCTGAGCTCCTGCTGCCACCCTCGGCACCTGCCCTAGTTCTCCTTTGGGAGGTCTATATATAACAAAGCCACTTTCCCAACTCCGAAGATTTTCCACCTGCAGCTTAACTGAGCCTTTTAGAGACCATTTCACCATGGTAAAAGGCAAGGGATTTTTAGGTGAGGAATACATGGTAGGATTAGTAATAGGGCATTGTTTATGCTTTACTTTTTTTTTTTTCACTATAAAGTGAATTTCTTGGTCAGCAGCAACGTTGTGTGAGATACTATATATTAGTTACATTAACATAGCATATGGGCCGGGTGCAGTGGCTCGTGCCTATAATCTCAGCACTTTGGGAGGCAGAAGCGGGCGGATCACTTGAGGTCAGGAGTTTGAGACCAGCCTGGGTAATATAGTAAAACCCTGTCTCTACTAAAAGTACAAAAAATAAAAAATAAAATAAAAATAACATATCAGTACAGATTTCTGTAAAAAGTGGCATATTCAAAAGATGTTACTGAAGAGAGTTTAGTAAAAGGGCTGTTCACAAAGTGTCAGCAAGGTTAAGAAAACTAACCAGGGATGGCAAAGCATCCTGGGGTTAGCACTGACAGGATTACCATCCTTAGCCTGAAAGGGAAAGCGGAAAGACTGGATTCCAGAACTTGGCATAACTTTAAACCCAGGAAAGAGCTGCCCAGCATCAGCTGTGACCTGCAGGCGAAGGACAAAGCCATTGTTCAACCCAGACCTATCTGGGAGGGAGTTGGGGTAATACATTAACTTGACCTCTGCTCCTGCTGCCTCCTCCCAAATCCTGCCTATGCCTGCTCATGCCCCAGATGGAGGCCTGAGGGCAAAGAAACTTCCTTGGAGAGCCTCCTGGAGGTGCTGCTAGCAGATGGTGTTGCAAATAGAAGCTTGGTGGGCAAAGAGAAAATTCAAATGCAGATTAAATGTCTACTCTATTGAATCCCTCTCCAGTTGCTGCCCTCTCCAGGTTGGAAGGTGACCCCAGACAATCAGCCTGCTGTCAGACAGATGGCTGATTCCCTTGAAGCTTTGCATAATGCCATGGGCTCAGGGTTTATTACTAATGCTGGTCGATGGAGCACTCAGCAGTGCCAATCACAAGATCAGCCTGGAGAGGAGAGGAATGTGTTACTGTGCACACAGATAGCCGTCAACCTGTTCACGACCCCAGTGGAGCAAGCCCTAGAGTGTCAAGCAAGGAAGTCACCATGACCATCTTATTTTCTTGAGTTAAAAATATTCTTGGCCGGGCGTGGGGGCTCACATCTGTAATCCCAGCACTTTGGGAGGCTGAGGTGGGTGGATCACGAGGTCGAGAGATCGAGACCATCCCGGCCAACATGATGAAACCCCATCTCTACTAAAAATACAAAAATTAGCTGGGCGTGGTGGCACGTGCCTATAATCTCAGCTACTTGGGAGGCTGAGGCAGGAGAATCACTTGAACACGGGAGGCAGAGGTTGCAGTGAGCTGAGATCACGCAACTGCATTCCAGCCTTGTGACAGAGCAAGACTCTGTCTCAAAAACAAACAAACAAACAAACTACATTCTTGCAGCTGGGTGCAGTGGCTCATCTCTGTAATCTCAACACTTTGGGAGGCTGGGGCAGGAGGATGGCTTGAGGCCAGGAGTTCGAGACCAGCCTGGGCAATATAGCAAGACGCTATCTCTACAAAAAAAAAAAAGAAAAAAATACAAAAACATTAGCCAGGTGCCATGGCATGTGCCTTTAGTCCCATCTACTAGGGAGGCTGAGGTGGGAGGACTGCTTGAGCCTGGGAGGTCAAGGCTGCAGTGAGCTGCGATTGTACCACTGCACTCGAGGCTGCATGACAGAGCGAGACCCTGTCTCCAAAAAAAGTAGATGGATAGTGTGGAGTCTTAATTAGGGAAAAGGAGTCAGGCTGAAAGGACCAGGGGAAAGCGAAGAGAGAAAGCAAATAAGCTATAGGTCTGCCTTTCTTCATGGCCCAGGAATATAGGCCTCCTGAGCAAATAATGTGCATAACTCACAAACTTCCTGCTCATCATCAAACACTTCGATTTATCATCAAGCTCCTTGGCTGACAGAAGAATGCAGGTGAGCTCCCTGCTACCTTGGCATTATCGATCAGCCCAAGAACCATTCTATAAAATCTCCAGCAAGCCTTTGTTTCCTGGCAGTCAGCTCCTCTTCTGCTGATTGTGCCCATTGCAACCTGGCAACATATTTTCCAACTTTCTCTAATAAATCTGCTTTTCTTTACCTACAACTGTCTTGGTACATTTGTTTACCCCTGCATCACTGGCCCAGACAGTTGCTGCTAGCCCGCGACAGAGAGATAGACAGATGATAGATAGATAGATAGATAGATAGATAGATAGATAGATAGATAGATTCTTGCACTATAAGCAATTCTGAGAAGTTCATTTATATGACTCTTCTCCAGATTGTTTCTGTGTCACTAACCAGCCAATATAGTAGCCACTGCAGAGCATGAAACAGGCCTACTTGCTACACCTTAGTTATCTTTAACCAAGACATACACAGCGTCTCAACTCTGGTTAGGCCACCACTGAGTCCAGGTTTTGATTTGACAGATGAGCAAGCTCCTAGAACCGCGTTCAGTCGCCCAGGTTGGCACGTGGAGTCCAGACTCCCTGGAAAGCTCACCCGTGTTAATAAACTCAATATAGTCTATAATTACATTTCTCTCTCTTTGGCAGTCACCTGCAGAATCCGTATGCGTGGATACTTACCCCAGATCTTTGCCTTCTAAATTCAATGGGCTGTAAATCTTCTGGTGCGTAAACCTTCTGGGTTTGACTTTGTAATATTTTTTCTCTGGAACATGCAGGAAAGTGGCCAGTTACAGACTTGGGGATACTGAGAAGGGGAGGGAACGTGGTGGTGTGGAATGGGCTGAGCTCTCTCCCTCTTACAGGAAACTCCCTCTGGCGGGGGAATGGCAGGCCTATGAGGAAGTAAGCGTTGTCCTTTTCAGGGGAGTGACCTAGTGCTGCATCCAAAAATTCTCATTCCTGTTCTCAGGGCCCAGTTTTGACCCCTGCAGGCAATGCCCTGACTTTCGCGTAAAATATGTGGGGAGGCTGTGAATTCAAGTAATTTGGCAGCCTATAGATTCTCACTAACCTGGAGTTTATATTTCAGCTGCCTTAGCACTACAGCTTCAAGAGATAAGATAATCAAGCCTGTGTCGAGTTAAGAATTAAATGGGAGGTTGCAGTGAGCCAATATCATGCCACTGCACTCCAGCCTGGGCGACAGGATAAGACTCCATCTCAAAATAAAAAAAATAAATAAATAAAAAGGTTTGTGTTTCTTTTTTCTTAAGCTCATTCAAATGCCTTCCTGCCTTCTTGAATTCCTCATGCCCTTAGTAGCATTCTCCAGTGAGAACAATGTTAACTCCCAAAGCCTTGCCCTACTTGGGTACCTAATTCCTGCAACTACAGGTGATTAGTTAAATGAGCTTTCTGCTACCGTACACCATTGGTTGTCAGAGTCCCATTCTGGACTTAATGATGTTTTTCAGAATCTTCGTATTTATCTTGGAATGGCCGGAACAATGACCAACACATTTTTTAAAATTTAGTTAAAATTGTGAATTGCAGGCAATAGAAAGGAATTCTGGATATCTTAAGCAGAGAAAACATTTTCTGGAATACAGTAGGGACTGTACAGAATCAAGAGAACCTCGGCTGGAAAATGGGTTTGAACCCTGATCGTCTGAGAAGGACAAGGGCCCCTTTTAGTGAGAGTGATGTGGCCAGGACACTGTCACCCCGCCTGTGCCTTTGAATGACTCGTTTTGCATTCAGAGCCCAGGATGAGAGTTCATGGTTGATTGAATCTAGGTCATAGGGCCAGGCATCTATATTTGTTTCCCGGGGCTGCTGTAATAAATGACCACAAACTGGGTGGCTGAAAACAACAGAAATGTATTCTCTTGCAGCTCAGGAGGCCAGACGTCCTAAATCAAGTTGTCAGCGGGGCCCTGCTCCCTTTGAATTCTCCACAGGAAAATTCCTCCTTGCCTCCTCCAGTTCCCGGTTGGCCTAGGCACTCTTTGGCTTGTGCTAGTGTAACTCCAATCTCTGCCTTCTGTCTTCTCTCCTGTCTATTATAAGGACACTTGTCATTGGCATGTAGGGTCCACCCAGATAAGCTAGGATGATCTCGCCTTGAAATCTTTAGTTACATCTATAAACCCTTTTTTCCAAATAAGGTCATATTCCCAGGTTCCAGAGGTTAGCATGTGGGTATGTCATGGTGTGACTACACCATCTCACGGGACGGGGAGTGGGAAAAGCTCCCTGCTCACGTGTCTATGGTGAGAGGCAAGGTTCTGCATCCCCCCAGCACTGCACACTACAGAGTTGAGTAGAAAATGCCGTGAGATATTAAAGCCAAAATAAACCAAGATTGCAATCACAGCACTAGTGCCAAAGCCTACCATATAATACAGGAGAGGTAAAAGAGAGCACAGGAGACGAATCCTACATGGGAGACAAGAAAAGCTTCGTGACACAAGCTGAACCTTCGAAGATACTTGGGTGTGTTAGGTGGTGTAGAGGAGAAAGGAAATTCCAGGCAGAGAGGGAACAGACAAGCAAAAAGCATGAAGGTATCAAATGTCCAAAGCATTCAGGGAATTTCCAGCCCAGATGGAAGAGCAGTGGCACTAGATAAGGAGCTTGTGCTGAAATACAAATCCACGAAGTCACTATGCGAATTCTTTTTTGTTTGTTTGTGTTTCTTTGATCACTGCAAGAGTTTCTCCATGAGAGAAGCAACACATTGATTTAGATAAGGAGCTTGTGCTGGAATATAAATCCACGAAGTCACTATGCGGATTCCTTTTTTTGTTGTTTTGGTTTTTTGTTTGTTTGTTTCTTTGATCACTGCAAGAGTTTCTCCATAATAGAAGCAACACATTGATTTAGAAAAGGAGCTTGTGCTGGAATATAAATCCACGAAGTCACTCTGCGGATTCCTTTTTCTTTGATTTCTTTGATCACTGCAAGAGTTTCTCTCCATGATAGAAGCAACACGTTGATTTACATTCTGGTGCAAAGTCCTCCTCTCGTTGTCACAGAGAAGTCATTGGCTGGCTACTTCAAATGGCGCTGGCAGAGCACAGGGTGTGAATTGGGGGTGGGACATCATGAGCAAAGATGCAGATCAGATTGTGGGGGGCTTTAGGTGACATGCTCAGGTATTTGGACTTTCTCTTTAGAGCTGGAGAGTGATACAGTGGTGACACAGAGGGTGACTTTTAGGACTTGAGTGTGACCGCACGGAGCATTTGAGATTGGAGACCATTATATTATCTGTTTCCCCAAACTCAGTTCTTTATTCCAGTATTGGTTTATTTTTGCTTTCCTTTCTTCCTTTTCTTTTTTTTTTTTTTTTTTGATAGAAACAGGGTCTCGCTCTATTGCCCAGGCTGGAGTGCAGTGTTGTGATCATACCTCACTGCAGCCTCAACCTCCTGGGCTCAAGTGATCATCCAGCCTCAGTCTCCTGAGTAGCTAGGACTATAGGCATGCACCACCACACCCGGCTATTTTTCAATCTTTTTAGAGACAAGAATCTCATTAAGTTGCCCAGGCTTATCTCAAACATCTGGCCTCAAGTGATCATCCTGCCTCAGCCTCCCAAAGCCAGTGTTGGGAGGTGACAACGTTTTCATCAATCTGTAGTGAAATGAGAAAATTAAACATGATATAGTCAGTTCTTCATAAATTCTGTTCAATTTCAAAGAACTCTCCTTTGGTTTGAGATCATGACCTCCTAAATTTTATGAGGGTAAAATTGTCCATTTGTCTGTGAAATTATGGTAATAGTAAATAGTAGGCTTTACAATATCTGTATCTATCTATTATATCTATCTGTCTACATACCTATCCATGTCTTTGCCCTCAAGTAAAAAATCAGCTGGTCCCTCTAGTTCTCCGGTTGTCCCTTTGAGATTTTTCTGGACTGTGCAATCTGCAAGAGTGGGAAATCCTGGACCAGGTGAGGACTTAACCCCAGGCAGAGGTGATAGGGAAGGGGCAGGGGTACTCACAAGAGGGATATGATGGAGCTGGAATCCACACCATGAGATCCTTGACAGACCAGATTCTACTATGCTTTGCATACACATGGACTCTGTCTGAAATTCAAACACATAATCAGGGTCAGACACGGTGGCTCATGCCTGTAATCCCAGCAGTTTGGGATGCCGAGGTAGGTGGATCACTTGAGGTCAGGAGTTCAAGACAAGCCTGGACAACATGGTGAAACACTGTCTCTACTAAAAATACAAAAATTAGCTGGGTGCAGTGGCACATGCTTGTAATCCCAGCTACTCGGGAGGCTGAGGTGGGAACATCACTGGAACCCAAGAGGCGGAGGTTGCAGTAAGCCAAGATCGTACTACTATACTCCAGCCTGGGTGACAGAGTGAGACTCCATCAAAAAAAAAAAAAATCATAATCATAGTTTATTTAGTTTATTTTTTTAGTAGAGGTTGGATATTTCTAGTCTGAAATTCCAAATCTGAAATGCTCAAAAATTTGAAACTTTTTGAGTGATCACATGATGCCACAAGTGGAAGTCACGCCTGACTTCATGTGACTGGTTGCAGTCAAAATGCAGCCACAGGACACATGGTTTCTTCAGCTTCTCCAAGGGACAAAAGGCCCTTCCACCCCTCTTCGGATGCTATCTATGTTTTCCTCGCATGCCCAGATTTCCCCACGCGAGCACGCTAACAAAGTGTAATAAAATGGCATGTGTTCAGGCACCAACGACGGGTTCCCCACGATGCCCCACATGGGGCCAAGAGCTGCGTGCATTACTCGGTGTGGTCTTTTGCTTATTTCCTGCTCTGTGGTGTAAAGATATTGTTGAAAATGTCAAAAAGACCTGCAGATACCCCTATGAGTAACACTGATGAGAAAAAGGAAGCATTTATGTAGTAGTGATGATGAAGATGACATTGTCAACACTGCAGAAAAAGTGCCTGTCGATGGCATGGTGAAAAGGTGCGATGGGCTTATTGAAGGACTAGAGCAGTGTGCAGCCATAACACAAGAAATCATGTCAGTTTATAAAACCAAAGAGAGAGCTCCAAGACAAAAAAAAATTCTTAATGAGGCAGGTGACTCTGGAGGAAATATTTTTTAAAAGCCATCTAGCAGGCTGGGTGCAGTGGCTCATGCCTGTAATCCCAGCACTTTGGGTGGCTGAGGAGGGCAGATTACCTGAGGTCAGGAGTTTGAGACCAGCCTGACCAACACGATGAAATCCCATCTCTACTAAAATTACAGAAATTAGCTGGGCGTTGTGGCAGGTGCCTGTAATCTCAGCTGCTCAGGAGGCGGAGGCAGGAGAATCGCTTGAATCCAGGAGGCGGAGGTAGCAGTGAGCCAAGATGGTGTCACTGCACTCTAGCCTGGGCAACAGAGCAAGACGCCATCTCAAAATAATAATAATAATAAAACCCTTCTAGCAGAATGTCTCCTCATCCCTAGAGGCCCCTCTTTTTGGTCCCTCAACTGCTTCTGATGTTGCTTCTTGCCTTGCAAAATAAAATACAGGGTACAGTAGCCTTTTAATCAAAACACAGCATTGCAGATGGAGACAGAAAGCCTGCTCTTATTTGTTGCTGTTAACAACTGACACAGGTATCTCATGTTGTGCTGCTTGGCTACCCTGAACACTATTTTTTTTAAACCGTATTAATGATATGTCCTATTTTTACTGTTAAGTATTTAAGTCTGAATAAGTATATGAACATGATTGCTTATCAGAAGCATATAAATTTAGAGTCAGGAATGATGGTGAGGTCACACAACTGCAGATTGTCCACATGTGTGGCTGAGATAGTGACGCCTTTTCTTTCTGATGGTTCAGTGTACACAAACCTTTCTTCATGCACAAAATTATTAAAAATGTGGTATAAAATTACCCTCAGGCTATGTATATAAGGTATTACGAAACATCCATGAATTTTGTGTTTAGACTTGGGTCTCGTGTCTAAGAAATGTCATTCTGTCTATGCAAATCTTCTAAAATCCAAAATCCGAAACACTTCTGGTCCCAAGCAGTTCGGTTAAGGGATACTCAAACTGTAATAACTCCATGAGTGCCTCTTTGGGAGCAATTGTGTTACACTAATATATAATTCATCGTCACGTTTCCCCTTAATTCAGCCTTAGAAAAATCATTAGGTGACTTACAGCTTTATGGTTGGAAACCATGATCTTCATTTAAAAGCTCTTTCTTGAGCAACCTTTTTTCAGTAAAATGACTTTGGGATTACTTGTCGTCTATCCTGCCTAAACCTTCTTTCCTGGGAGAAAAGAGGATGAGTAATACACATTCCACTCCTTCTCTGGAAGTGCCTTTCTTATGTAATAGCAGAGCAGTCTTCTTCCACGGTACTATTTTGGGGGACCTATTGCTTTTATCTCAACACAAACTGACAGCTGTTTTTGTCAAACTGACACCAGCAGCCAATGCCTAGGGGAAGCCGGGTGCTATATTTTCATTTTTCTTCACTCCCGTTTTTGATTTTCTTGTTCATTTCTGACATTCTCTCATCTACAGAATCAAAATGAATTGTAATATAGTTGCAATGAACATGGCCTTGTCATTGCCTGTGGAGGGATGGCCTTTGGTAACTGATCTCATGACCAATATTAAGCTGTGAGCTCTCTTTTCCTAATTTTTACATTATCCTCTTACAACCACCTCCCTCAATACACACACACACACACACACACACACACACTCACACTCCCCACCCAGATGTTATCATGTTCATTTCCCCTATTTCGTTTTGGGGGCTAATATCCTACTCTTAGTGAACAGTCCATTTAGACACATACTCCTTGACATTTTTCGAGGAAAACAAAGTGCTCTCAGGGAGTATTTGATCTCTTTCCGCTAAGATAAACGCCCCTCACGTTGTTCACTTTCTTTCAACATGTTTATCAGGGGTAACTTTCTAGTCCCTGATGGGATTCCAGAGAGGATCGTATTCTCCCGGTGCAACATATTTTGTTGTTTTGAAGCTCTGAATTTGTTCTGCTCATAGGATTTCAAGGACAGATGCCAGCTGTTCCTTTCCTTAGCATTTCCATTGTAATCTCTCTGGTGTATCATTAAGGAGTTCTATGTAGAGGAGAAAATATTTATGAAGCTGTTTTACTGGCTTCATTATTCAAAGGGAGTTGGAACCAGAGTCAAAGTGTCACCCCAATCTAGAAAAGCTAATATTGCTTGCTGTCTATACTTTTGTATCCACCCGTCATATGCTTACCCCTGGCTGTGCTTATTCAGCTCTTATTCTGTGTTACTCCTGAATTAGTCTGTAGCTTTGAGACAGTAGGGACCACCCATCTTTGTTTGTCTTACAGCTACCAAAGCATCTGTTGCCTAGTAGGTGCTTAGTCAACATTTCTCAAATTAAATTTAGTTACAGTAGAGCTCTATCATACATGGCTAGCCTCTCCTCTAATGCTAACATCTATGGGACTTAAGAGTTTGTGATCCTTCCTCCTCTAGTTTCATTTCTTTTCTTACTGTGTGTATTCTCTTTTGATTTAATATACTCTAATGTCCCTAATGGGCTATGTACTAGAATAATGATTTTTTTAATTTAATTTTTTTGAGATGGAGTCTCACTCTGTCACCTAGGCTTGAGTGCTGTGGCGTGATCTTGGCTCACTGCAACCTCCGCCTCCCAGGTTCAAATGGATTCTCCTGCCTCACCCTCCTGAGTAGCTGGGATTACAGGCAGGTGTTACCGCACCTGGCTAATTTTTGTAATTTTAGTAGAGACGGGGTTTCACCATGTTGGACAAGCTGGTCTTAAACTCCTGACCACACGTGATCTGCCTATCCCGGCCTCCCAAAGTGCTGGGATTACAGGCATGAGCCACTGTGCCCAGTCAATGATGATGTTTAAATGAAGGTCTCCTGAGATTCATGACCATCTAAGTTTGTTGTCCTTCAGTTACCAGAGACAATATGCCCAAGTGTAAAACCTACACCTCCTATCGCATTTCCTCTGATGGTGAACCACTGTACTGTCTCCCCTGGGGCCATCCTTCTTTTCTGTTCTCCACGTGTT